>NC_092752.1:52189014-53389014 GCF_047496795.1 Chiloscyllium punctatum
GAGAGACAGGGGGACAGGAAGGGTAGACAGATCGAGGGGGCGGGGGGGCGAGAGATGGGGTACAGTGACAGAGGGACAGAGAGAGGAGGGACGGAGCGAGGGGTGTACAGAGAGAGGGGAACACAGAGAGGGGGACAGATGCGGGGACAGAGAGTGGGGACAGAGGAGGCAGAGCGAGGCGGACAGAGTGAGGGGGACATAGTGACAGGGGGACAGAAAGGGTGGACAGAGCGTGGGGCAGAGATCGGGTGGGACAGAGAGAGGGGTGACAGAGAGAGGGGGGGCAGCCTTAGGGGACAGAGAGACGTGAGGACGGGGGTGCAGAGAGGGGAGACAGAGAGGTGGGGGACAGAGAGAATGGGGAAAAGAGGGGGCACAGGGAGAGGGTTGACAGAGATAGGGGGACAGACAGAGAGGGGGACAGAGAGAGGGGGGTGGTCAGAGAGTGAGGAACAGAGAGAGGGGGACAAAGGGAATGTCAAAGAGAGGGGGGAAGAGGGGTTGGGGAAAAAGAGGAGTGTGGCAAAGAGAGTGGGGACAGAGAGAGTGGGGGACAGAGAGAGCTGAACAGAGAGTGGGAGACTGGGAGACAGAGGGGGGACAGGAAGAGGGGGACCGAGAGAGGGAGAGTGGGGGGACAGAAAGAGGTGGACAGAGAGTGGGGCAGGGAGAGGGGGGGAAATAGGATGGGCGGAGAGGGGAGACAGAGAGGGGGGACGGGGGTACAGAGAGAGAGGGGACAGAGTGATGGGACAGCGAGAGAGGGGGACAAAGAGAGATGAACAGAGTGGGAGACTGGGGGACAGAGGAGGGACAGAAAGAGGGGGACAGAGAGCGGGAGACTGGGGGGACAGAAAGAGGGGGACAGAGAGAGGGGGGACAGAGAGAGAGGGTCAGAGAGAGGGGTACGGAGAGAGGGGGACAGAGAGAGGGGAACAGAGAGAGTTGGAGAGAGAGAGGTGGACACAGAAAGGGGGACAGAGCGAGAGGGCCGGGAGAGGGAGTGCAAACAGAGAGAGGGGACAGAAAGAGGGGGGACAGAGGGGGGACAGAGAGCGGGACAAAGAGGGGGGGCGACAGGGTGTGGGGGACAGAGAGGGCGTGGACAGAGAGAGGGCAGACAGGGAGGGGGCCAGAAAGACGGCAACAGAAAGAGGAGGGACGTGGGGACAGAGTTGGGGGAACAGAGGGTGGGGACAGAGAGGGGGGACAGAGAGGGGGGTGTCAGAGAAAGGGGGGACAAAGAGAGGTGGGACAGAGAGAGGGAAAGAGTGAGCAGGCAGAGAGGGGAGAAAGAGATAGTGGGGGGCAGAGAGAGGGGGCAGTGTGAGGGGACAAAGAGAGAGGTGTGACAGAACGAGGGGGCGATAGAGTGAGGGGGAGAGCGAGAGACAGGCGGATAGGGAGGGAGGGCAGAGCAAGGGTGGGACAGAAAGAGGGTCAGAGAGAGGGAGGACAGAGCGAGGAAGACAGTGAGGTGGACAGTGAGAGGGGGACAGTGAGGGGGGACACAGAATGGGGGGTCGGGGGGGCAGAGAGAGGGGGACAGAGCGAGTGGTGGGCAGAGAGTGGGGGAGTCAGAGATTGGGGGACTAAGAGAGGGGAACAGAGAGAGGGGGGTGGTCAGAGAGAGGGGGGACAAACAGAGAGGGGACAGAGGGGGTTGGGCAAAAAAGAGGGGAGTGGCAAATAGAGGGGTGACAAAGAGAGGTGGACAGAGAGAGTGGGGGACAGAGAAAGATGAACAGAGAGTGGGAGACTGGGCGACAGAGGGGGTACAGGAAGAGGGGGACAGAGAGAGGTAGAGTGGGGGGACAGAGAGAGGGGAACAGAGAGAAGGGGCAGAGGGGGGGGAGAGAGAGTGGGGCAGGTGGGAGCAGAGAGGGAGGGGCAGAGATGTGGGAAAGGGTGCGTGACAGAGAGATAGGGGACAGAGCGAGAGGGGGACAAAGAGAGATGACAGAGAGTGGGAGACTGGGGGACAGAGGGGGGACAAAAAGAGGGGGACAGAGAGAGGTAGACTGGGGGGGACAGAAAGAGGGGGACAGGGAGAGGGGGACAGACGGGTGGGACAGACAGGTAGGACAGAGAGAGGGGAACAGAGAGGGGGGACAGAGAGCGAGAGGGACAGAGAGGGGGGGACAGAGAGAGGACGACAGAGAGAGAGGGGTAGAGAGAGAGAGGGGGACAAAGAGAGGGGAACAGACGGGGGCGACAGACAGGTGGGACAGAGAGAGGGGGACAGAGAGAGGGGGGCATAGAAAGGGGGACAGAGAGATAGGGCGGAGAGGGGGGAAAGAGATAGTGGGGGACAGAGGGGGGCAGAGTGAGGGGGGATAGCGAGAGGTGGGACAGAGCGAGGGGACAACAGAGTGAGGGGGAGACCTGGAGACAGGGGAATGGGGAGGGTGGACAGAGGGAGGGTTGGACAGAGAGAGGGGCAGAGAGAGGGAGGACAGAGCGAGTTGCACAGTGAGAGCGGGACAGTGAGTGGGGGACAGTGAGAGGGGGACAGTGAGGGGGGACACAGAGAGGGGGTGTCGGGGGAGGCAGAGAGCGGGATGGAGCGAGGGTTGGACAGAGTGAGGGAAACGAGGGGACAGGGAGAGAGTGACAGGGAGAGAAGGGAGTCAGAGATTGGGGGACAGAGAGACGGGAACAGAGACGGAGGTGGTCAGAGAGTGGAGACAGAGAGAGGGGGGACAAAGACAGAGATGACAAAGAGAGGGGGAACAGAGGGGTTGGGGGAAAAAGAGGGGGGTGGCAAAGAGAGGGGGGACAGAGAGAGGGGGACAGATAGAGTGGAGAGAGAGGGGGACAGAGAGGGGGGACAGAGAGAGGAGGGGGACAGAGAGGAAGGTGGGACTGAGGGGGTGTCAGAGAGCAGGGGGACAGAGTGGGGGGAGACAGAACGACAGGGGGCGGGGGGGAAGAAGTAGTGGGGAACAGAGAGAGGGGGAAGAGTGGGTTGTGGGGGAGAGAGCGGGCAGAGAAAGGGGGAGAGAAAGAAGGGGAGTGAGATTGGGGGAGAGGTGGGGAGAGATTGAGGTAGAGAGAGAGGGAGAGTGAGAGGGTGAGAGAGGGAGGGGGAGAAAGAGGGTGGAGGGGAGAGAGAGAGGGGGGGAGAGAGAGGGGGAGAGAGAGAGAGGGGAGAGAGATGGCGATGAGAGTGGGGGAAGATATTCGGGAGAGATTGGGGAAAGACAGTGGGCAGAGAGGGGAGAGTGAGAGAGGGAGAGAGGGAGGGAGTGAGAGAGGGAGGGAAAGAGAGGGGAGAGATTTAGGTGACAGAGTGGGGGAGAGAGTTATTGACGAGAGAGAGGGGAGAGAGAGATTGAGTGGTAGAGAGAGAGGTGAGTGGGGTGGAGAGAGAGGGTAGAGAGAGAGGGTAATGGAGGCGGTTAGAGGGGGAGAGAGGGGGAAAGAGAGAGGAAGAGAGGGGCGCGAGAGAGTGACAGAGAGAGGGGAGTAAGTGGGAGAGAGACAGGGGAGTGAGTGGGGGTGAGACGGGGAGTGAGTGGGGGTAAGACAGGGGAGAGTGAGAGGGAGGGAGGGGGAGAGGGAGGGAGTGAGATAGGGCGGACGTTACAGAGGGAGGGAGAGTGAGGTGACAGAGTAAGGGGAGGGAGCTAGTGAAGAGAGAGATGGAGACAGAGGCTGAGAGAGAGGGTGAGTTAGAGAGGGGGAGAGAAAGGGAAGAGAGAGAAAATGGCGAGAGAGAAGGTGAGATGGGGGATAGAGGGGGAAAGAGGGAGGGGGCAAAAGAGGGGGGCAATAGAGAGTGGGCGAGAGAGAGGGGTTTGAGAGAGGTTGCAGAGAGAGGGGGTGAGAGAGAGAGGCAAGAGAGAGGGGGAGAGAGGGGGGGAGAGAGGGAGAGAGTGTGTTTGGAGAGAGGGGGAGAGAGAGGTTGGGGAGAGAGGGGGAGAGGGGTGCCAGAGAGGGGGAGAGAGGGCACGAGAGGAGGGGAGAGAATGGTTGGAGACAGAGGGGCTGGTAGAGGGGTTGAGACGGAGAAAGAGAGGGGCCAGAGAGAGGAGAGAGCGGGGGGAGAGGGAGAGAGAGAGGGGGGAGAGAGATGGGTGGAGAGAGATGGGTGGAGATAGATATGTGGAGAGAGAGGGGGTAAGGGAGAGGGGGTGAGCGAGAGGGGGTGAGAGAGGGGGGTGAGAGTGAGGGTGTGAGAGTGAGGGGGTGAGAGTGAGGGGCAAGAGAGAGGGGGCAAGACAGGGCAAGAGAGGGTTTGAGAGAGGGGGAGGGGGGAAGAGAGTAGGGGAGAGTGAGAGGCAGGGAGTGAGCGAGGGAGGGTTTGAGAGGGGGAGGGAGAAGAGGTGACAGAGTAAGGGGAGAGAGCTAATGAAGAGAGAGAAATGGGAAAGGGAGGGGTAGAGAGAGGGGTAGAGAGAAGGGTGAGCAAGAGAGCGTGATGGAGAGGGGAGTTAGAGTGGGGCAAGACAGAGGGGAGATGGCCGTCAGAGGGTGCGAGAGAGGGGGGCAAGAAAGAGGGGGGCGAGAGCTGGGACGAGAGAGAGGAGGGCAAGAGAGAGTGGGTAGAGAGAGGGAGGAGAGTGGGGAAAGAGAGGGGAGAGGGGGGAGAGAGAGAGGGGAGAGAGAGGGGAGAGAGAGCGGAGAGTGTGGGGATAGACAGGGGGAGGGTGAGAGAGAGGAGAGGGAGAGGGGGGAGAGAGAGAGAGGGGACAGATAGAGGGGAGAGAGAGGGGAGAGTGAGGGGAGAGAGAAAGGGGAGAGAGAGAGGGGAGAGAGAGAGGGGAGAGAGAGGGGGAGAGAGGAGGGGAGAGAGGGGGGAGAGAGAGGGGGAGAGAGAGGGAGGAGAGAGGCGGGGGAGAGAGAGGGGGAGAGAGGGGGAGAGCGAGGGGAGAGAGAGAGGCGAGAGAGAGGGGAGAGAAAGATGGAGAGAAAGGAGGAGAGAAAGGAGGAGAGAAAGGAGGAGAGTAAGGAGTAGAGAGAGAGTTTGGGGACAGAGAGGAGGGGAGAGGAGGGAGAGGGGGAGAGAGAGGGTGAGAGAGATTGAGTGCAGAGAGTGGGGGCAAAGAGAGTGAGGGGAAAGATTAGGGGAGACAATGGGGGTGAGAGTGAGGCGGAGAGTGGGGAGAGAGAGTGGGGGGAGAGTGTGGGGAGACAGTAGGGAGAGAGTGGGGGAAGAGTTAGGGAGGGAGAGTGTTAGGGAGGGAGGGAGAGAGAGGGAGCGAGTTAGGTGACAGAGTGGGGGACGGAGTTAGTGAAGAGAGAGAGGAGAGAGAGGGGGGGACAGAGAGAGAGAGGTGAAGAGAGAAGGGTTGAGAGAGAGAGACGGTAGAAAGAGAGGGAGAGAAGGGGAGAGAAGAGGGGAAAGAGGTGGGGAGAGAGAGTGGGAGAGAGGAGGGGAGAGATGAGGGTGAGAGAGGGGGCGAGAGAGGGATGTGGAGAGAGGCGGGAGGGAGATAGAGAGTCTTGGAGAGGGGGGAAGAAAAAGGCGGTAGAGCAAGATAGATACTGGGGAAGAGAGAAGGGGAGAGGGGAGAGAGAGGGGGAGAGAGGGCGAAAAGAGAGGTGGAGAGCGGGAGAGAGAGGGGAGAAAGAGGGGGGAGAAACAGAGGGGGTGGAGTGGTGGTAGTGGAGAGGAGGAGTGTGGGTGTGAGGGGAGGAGAGAGAGACAGGGGGGAGTGAGTGGGGGAAATAGAGAATCGTGAGCGACAGGGTGTGAGAGAGTGGGAGGAAGAGAGGGAGGGAGTGAGAGAGGTAGGCAGAGTGACGTGACAGAATGAGGGGAGAGAGAGGGTCAGAGAGAGAGGTGCAGAGAGAGAGGGGAGAGAGAGGGAGGATGAAAGAAGGGAGGGAGATGAGGCAAAGGAGAAGGGGCAAGGGAGAGGGGGAGAGAGAGTCAGAGAGAGGGGAGAGTGAAAGGCGAGAGAGAGGGTCAAGGGAGGGGGAGAGGCGGGGGGAGGGGCGAGAGGGGAGGGGAGAGAGAGATTGGAGAGATGGAGAGGCAGTCGAGAGTGAGAGGGGGAGAGGGGGCAGAGACCGTGGGGAGAAAGAGGAGGAAGAGACAGGGAGGTGAGAAAGAGAGGGAGAGAGAGAGGGGAGAGAGCGGATGTGAGAGAGCGGGGGTAGAGTGTGCGGGAAGAGAGAGAGGGAGAGAGTGGTGAGAGAGTGGGGAGACAGGGGTGAGAGAGTGGGGAGAGAGGGGTCAGAGCGTGGGGGGAGTGGGTGAGGGTAGAGAGTGAGGGTAGAGAGAGGGAGGAGAGAGACGGGGAGAGATACGGAGGAAGGAGAGGTGGGGGAGACGGAGGGGGAGAGAGACGGGGACAGAAAGTGTGTTGAGAGGGGGACCGTGAGAAGAGAGGGGGGAGAGAGATGGGGAGAGATGGGAAGAGAGAGGGGGAGAGACAGAAGTGCAAGAGGGGAGAGAGAAGGGGAGGGGGGAGAGACAGAAAAGGGGAGAGAGGGGGGAGAGAAATGGGAGAGAGAAGGGAGAGACAGGGGAGAGAGAGGGGAGAGAGAGGGGGATAGAGAGGGGGATAGAGAGGGGGAGAGAGGGGGCGGAGAGAGAGGGGGAGAGAGATGGAGAGAAATGGGTAGTAGAGAGTGTGGGGGAGAGAGCAGAGAGAATGTGGGGAGTGAGTGGGCAGTAAGTGTGGGGGAGAGAGTGGGGGAGAAAGTGGGGGAGAGAGTGGCGAG
Source organism: Chiloscyllium punctatum (assembly GCF_047496795.1). Classification (NCBI taxonomy): domain Eukaryota; kingdom Metazoa; phylum Chordata; class Chondrichthyes; order Orectolobiformes; family Hemiscylliidae; genus Chiloscyllium; species Chiloscyllium punctatum. The sequence continues at coordinate 52,195,690 of NC_092752.1, forward strand.
GGAGAGGGTTCGGGAGGGAGAGAGAGGGGAGAGAGTTAGGTGGCAGGGTGCGGGAGAGTTAGTTAAGTGAATGAAAGAGGGGAGAGAGTGAGTGCAGGGTTGAGAGAGGGGGTGAGAGAGCCGGTAGAGAGAAACGGTAGAGGGAGGGGAGAGAGGGGGTAGATAGGACGGGAGAAAAGGGGATTGAGCGCTAAGAGAGTGGATGAGGGGGGCAAGGCAGCGGAGAGAGAGGGAGGAGAGGTGAGAGGGGCAGAGAGAGGAAGAGAAAGAGAGGGGAAGGGAGATGGGGAGAGTGACGGGGAGAAAGAGGGGGAGAGAGACGTGAGAGGTTGGGGGAGAGAGAGAGAGGGTTGGTGGGAGAGAAGTGGAGAGACGGTGGAGTGTGGGTTTTGAGAGAGGTGGAGAGACAGGGGGACGTGAGTGGGAGAGAGAGACGATAGTGAATGACAGGGTTAGAGAGGGAGGGGTGAGAGAGGAGGGAGAGTGAGGTGACAGAGTGAGGGGAGAGAGGGGCAGAGACAGGGGCAGAGAGAGAAGGGCGAGAGAGGGAGGGTGAAAGATGGGAGGGAGAGGAGACAAGGGAGAAGGGGCAAGGGAGAAGGAAGAGAGAGGCCGAGAGAGAGGGACAAGGGCGGGGGAGAGAGAGGGAGGGGCGAGAGGGGGAGAGGAGGAGCAAGAGGAGGGGGGAGATAGAGAGGCAGTAGAGAGACGGGGGGAGAGTGGGGGCAGACAGCGGGCAAGAAAGAGGTGGAAGAGAAATGTGGAAAGTTAGGGGAAATTGACGGGTGTGAGAGTGAGAGGAGAGAGAGGGGTGAGAGAGCGGGGGTGAGAGAGCAGGGGTGAGAGAGCGGGGGTGAGAGAGCGGGGAAGAGAGTGGGGGAGGGAGAGTGGGAGAGACAGGGAGTGAGGGGGAGAGTGAGGGTGGAGAGAGAGGGGGAGAGAGAGGGGGGATATAGTCGGGGGAGAGAGGTGAAGAGAGAGAGGGGAAGCAGAGGTGGGGAGAGGGGGTGGGGAGAGAGAGAAAGACAGAAAATGGGAGTGAGGAGGGGGGAGAGAGTGGGGGGAAGAGAGTGGGGGAAGGGAGTGAGGGGTAAGAGAGAGAGGGTGAGAGAGGAAGGGAGTGAGAGATGGAGAGAGACGGTGAGAGAGCGGAGAGATTTAGAGTGACAGAGAGGTGGAGAGAGTTATTGAAGAGAGGAGCCGGGGGAAGAGAGAGAGGGAATGAGGGGTAGAGAGAGGGGGGTGAGTGGGGTAAGAGAGAGAGAAGGCGGAAAGAGTGGGTGAGAGAGGGCATAGAGAGAGAGTGAGAGAGCGGGGGGAGAGAAGGAAGGGGAGAGAGGGGGGAGTGGGGGGAGGGGAGAAGTGGGAGGCGGAACAGAGGGAGGGGGACAGAGTGGGGACAGAGAGTCGAGGGGAGAGATGGGGAGAGAGAGAGGGGAGAGAGAGAAAAACGGGTAGAGAGATGGGGGAGAGAGAGAGGGGAGACAGAAAGGGGGAGAGAGAGAGGGGGAGAGAGAGGGAGAGAGAGAGGGGGGAGGAGAGAGAGGGGGAGAGAGAGGGGGTGAGAGGGGGTGAGAGAGAGGGGAGAGAGAGGGGGGTGAGAGAGAGGGGGAGAGAGAGGGGGAGGAGAGGGGGGGAGAGAAGAGAGGGAGAGAGAGAGGGGAGGGAGAGGGGGAGTGAGGGGGGAGAGCGAGGGGGAGAGAGAGGAGGTGAGAGACTGGGAGAGAGAGAGGGGAGAGAGAATGAAGAAGAGGAGGGGGAGAGAGGGGGGAGAGCGAGGGGGAGAGAGAGAGGGGGGAGAGCGAGGGGGAGAGAGGGGGTAGAGAAGGGGCGGAGAGGGAGGGGGGAGAGAGACTGTGGAGAGAGAGTGATGGGAGAGTGTGGCCGGTGAGAGTGGGGGGAGAGAGTAGGGAGGGAGTGAGAGAGAGAGAGGGTAGACAGTTAGGTGACAGGATGTGAGAGACAGTTAGTGAAGAGAAAGTGAGGGGGGAGAGAGAGTGAGGGGTAGAGACGGAGTGAGAGAGATGGTATAGAGAGATGGGAAAAGAGGCTGTGAGAGGAGGAGAGATAGGGAGAGAGGAGGGTGGATAGAGAGGGGGAGAAAGAGAGGGGGGAGAGCGATGGGGAGAAGTGAAGGGGAGAGAGAGGAGAGGGGGGGGGTAGAGGGAGAGAAGTAAAGAGGAAGAGGGAGTGTGAGTTCGAGAAAGGGGAGAGAGAGGGGGCAGTGAGTGGTGGAGAGGAGGGAGGATATGAGAGAGGGTGGGAAAGTGAGGTGACAGAGTGCGGGGAGAGAGAGGGGCAGAGAGAGGGTCAGAGAGAGAGAGGGGCAAAAGAGAGGAGGGAGAGGAGGCAAGGGATAAGGGACAAGGGAAAGGGGAGTGATGGGGAGAGAGGGGAAGAGAGGGAGAGGGAGACGGGGGAAAGAGAGTGGGGAGAGAGAGGTGGAGAATGTGGGGGTAGAGTGAGGTGGAGAGTGAGGGAGAGAGTGGGAATGAGGGGGAGAGAGTGGGAGAGATTGCAGGAGAGAGGGTCAGAGAGCGGGGAGAAAGAGTGGGAAGAGAGAGGGGAGAGTGGGGGGGAGAGGGCAGTTGAGAGTGAGAGGGTGAGAGAGAGAGGGGGGATAGGGAAGTTGAGAGTGAGAGGGTGAGAGAGAGAGGGGGAGAGAGTGCGGACAGACAGGGGGAGACAGACTGGGAGAAAGAGGGACAGAGAGGGGAGAGATAGAGTTGGAGAGGGGGCAGATAACTGGCTGAGAAAGAGGGGGAAGAGCGGCGGTGAGGAAGTGTGGGGAGAGAGGCGAGGAGAGAGTGGTGGGAGAGTGAGGGAGAGGGATAGAGATGGGGAGGGGGGAGAAGGGTGGAGAGACAGGGAGAGTGACGGGGAGACGGGGGAGTGAAAGGGGAGGGTGAATAAAGGGGAGAGGGAGTGGGGAGAGAGGGGACAGAAAGGGGCTGAGGGAGAGAGACCGGGAAGAGAGTGGGGGGGGGCGAGTGAGGGGGTTTGAGTGAGTGGAGGGTCGAATGAGGGGGGTTGAGAGAGTGGGAGAGAGGAGGAGAGAGTGGGGGAGAGAGGGGGAGAGAGGGGAGAGAGAGAGGATATAGACAAAGGGAGGTCAATAGAGTGGGTCGAGTGAGGGGGCCGAGTGAGGTGGGGTTGAGTGTGGGGTTGGAGTGAAGGGGTCGAGTGGGGGGGGTCGCGAGTGGGGGGGGGGTCGAGTGAGGGGGGTCGAGTGAGGGGGTTTGAGTGAGGGGGTCGAGAGAGGGGGTCAAGAGAGGGGGACAAGAGAGGGGGTTCGAGGGTGGTCGATTGAGGGGATCGAGAGGGGGAAAGAGAGGGGGAGAAAGGGGATCGAGAGGGGGAAGAGAGGGAGAAAGGGGGGAGAGGAGGAGAGGGTGAGAGAGAGGTGGAGAGAGAGGTGTTTCAAGTGAGGGGGTTCGAGTGAATGGGTCGAGAGGTGGGGTCGAAAGTGACGGGTCCTGAGAGGGTATCGAGAGATGGTGTAATGTGAGGGGGTTCGAAAGGGGGGATCGTGAGAGGGGGGTCGAGAGAGGGGGGGGCGCGAGAGAGAGGGATCGAGTGAGGGGTGTCGATTGAGAGGGAAAGACAGGGGGAGAGGGAGGGGGAGAGAAAGGGGAGAGGGGGTGGAGAGATGGGGAGAGCGACGGGTTGAGACGGAGAGTGACAGGAATAGTGAGCAGGGGAGGGTGAGGAAGAGGAGAAGGGATATGGAGAGAGGGGGACCAAAAAGGAGAGAATGGGGAGAAAAAGTCCGTCGAGAGAGGGGGAAGAGTGAAGGGGAGAGAGGGGTGAGAGAGGGAGTCGAGCGAGGGGGAGTCGAGAGAGGGGGATGAGTGAGGGATCGAGTGAGGGGATTGAGTGAGTGGGTTGAGTGAGGGGGAGGGGGAGAGATGGGGAAACGAGGGATGAGAGAGGGAGTCGAGAGAGGGGTAGAGTGAGGGGGTTGAGAGAGGGGGAGAGTGGGATGGGGAAAGGGGGTGGAGGGGGGATTGGGGTGAGGAGAACAAGAGGGAGTCGAGAGAGGGTGTTGAGAGAGGGAGTCGAGAGAGGGGGTCGAGTGAGGGGTATGAGAGGGGGAGAGATGGGGAGAAAGGGGGAGAGAGAGTGGGGAGAGAGGATATAGAGTGAGGTGGGTAGAGAGAGAAGGGTCGAGAGTGCCGGTTCGAGAGACAGTCGAGAGAGGGTGTCGAGTGAAGGGGTCAAGTGAGGGGGTCGACAGAGCGGATCGAGAGAGGGGGTGAGAGAGAGGTCTGAGGTGGGGAGAGAGAGGAGAGAGACGGTTCGAGGGAGGGGGTCAAGAGACGGGGTCCAGTGAGGGGGTCGAGAGAGAGGGCGAGAGAGGGAGCGAGAGAGGGGCGAGAGAGGGGGCGAGAGGGGGGAGAGAGGGGGGTGAAAGGGGGGAGAGAGGGGGGGTCAGAGGGGGGAGAGAGGGGTGTAGAGAGGGGTGTAGAGAGGGGTGTAGAGTGGGGGCGAGAGAGGGAGTCGAGAGAGGGGGTCGAGTGAGAGGTATGAGAGGGGGAGAGATGGGGATAAAGGGGGAGAGAGAGTGGGGAGAAAGGGGTGTACTGAGGTGGGTAGAGAGAGAAGGGTCGAGAGAGCAGGGTCGAGAGACAGTCGAGAGAGGGGGTCGAGTGAAGGGGTCAAGTGAGGGGGTCGAGAGGGGGGCGAGAGAGGGGGCGAGAGAGGGGCGAGAGAGTGGGCGAGAGAGGGGAGGGGAGTAGGGTGAAGAGAGGGGTGTAGAGAGGTGACGAGAGGGGGGGTGAGAGAGGGGCGCGAGAGGGGCGAGAGAGGGGCGAGAGAGGGGCGTGAGAGACAGGGGCAGAGACAGGGGGAGAAAGTGGGGGAGAGAGGGCGGAGGGAGAGAGGGGGCAGGGAGAGGGGGAGAAAGTGATAGAGAAGGGGGAGAGAGTGAAGGGAGAGAAGGGGAGATCGAGGTGTGAGCAAGGGAGACGGGCGAGAGATCGGGCGAGCGAGAGAGAGAGTGAGTGAGGGGACAGAAATGTGAGAGAGTCTGGGAGATCGAGAGAGAGAGAGCATGATAAGGGGATGAGAGAAAAATAGAACGAGAGTAAGATGGAAAGAAGGGAGAACGGGGTAGGGAGAGATACCGGGCAAGCCAGAGAGAGAGGCACATGAGGGAAAGGTACGCAAGGGAGAGAGAGAGGTGCAAGTGTGAGTTAGTGAGGGGACAGAAATGAGAGAGAGAGTCTGAGAGATCGAGAGACAGCGCTATAAGGGGTCGAGAGTGAAACAGAAAGAGAGTAAGATAGAAAGACGGGAGAGCGAGCTAGGGAGAGATACAGGGTGAGCCAGAGAGAGAGAGGGATGTGAGGGAGAGGCACGCGAGAGAGAGAGAGAGTTCAGTGAGAGACAGGGATGAGGTGGAGAGTGAGTGAGGGGGTGGGAGCAAGAGTGAGTGAGGGGAAGAGAGATGGAGAGAGAGGGTGAGGGGGGTGAGAGAGAGAATGAGAATAGGTGGGTGAGTGAGGGGATAAAGAAAAAGAGACAGAAAGTCAGAGAGAGAGAGAGAAAGAGATGTCCCAGGGAGGACTAGTACAGCGGAGTTGAAAACAGGACCCTCAAAAGATGGTGGGAATGAAGTCTAGAATGTTGCTGCACCTTGCCAGCTATGTATCTATGTCCTGTCTTCCGTGTCTGAATATAGAAGGCCACTACCTCCTTGCTGTGCTGTTTCCTGGGAGTGATCTTACCGGCTGCAGGATTTACTGAAGGCTCCAGATCTCCCTCTCCGTCTATCTCTGGCTGACCAAGCGTCTTTGATGTGGTTATGGACGAGACAGGAATTAGGAGTTCAGCTAAGACAGGAACATCCTGATTACCTGCAGGAGACAGAGAAATAGACAGAATGGGAAGTTAAACTGCTGCAGTGAGGCAAAAACAATGACTGCAGATGCTGGAAACCAGATTCTGGATTAGTGGTGCTGGAAGAGCACAGCAGTTCAGGCAGCATTCAAGTAGCTTCGAAATCGATGTTTCGGGCAAAAGCCCTTCAGAAGTGAGGGTTACACAAGGAGAATGGCACTGAGTCCCACATAGATCTGGAAAGTTTCAATCTCCATCCCTGGCCTGTGCTGCTGTGTCTCTCTGGAGTGGAGAATTCTGTTAGCTCAGAATCTGGATTAACTGCAAGAGTAAGAGACATAACAGAGGCAGCAATTAGACCCACACAGTGAGGGATACCACATGGAGAGAGACTGAGTGATATCACCAGAATGCAGGAAGATATCAGGAGGAAACAATGGTCATGGTGAAAGGGGTTTGATTCATGCTGCATTTCGATCAGTACTCACTGACGGTTGAACTACGAGTGGGACAGGTGATGGCCTCGTGCTATTCTCACCCGACTGTTCATCCAAACTTTAATACCGGAGTGCAGTATACCCATCTAACTGCCTCATATCCTTTCAGGAAGAAAATCTGTTATGGACAGCGGGCCTGGCCTACATATGAATACAGACCCAGAGGAATGGGGTTGACTCTCAACTTCCCCCTGAAATGATCCAGCAAGGCACTCAGCTCAAGGGCAGCTCGGGGTGGGCATGCGATGCTGGCCAGCCAGAGACAGCAACATCCCATGAATGAATTAAACATAACACTGCTGGGAGCAGTGTCCTGGTCAACCATGTCGATAAGCTTATGGACAGGACTTTAAACTGACAGAGAGGATGCAGGGCCAGGGTTCAGGTGAAAGGAGCTTTCCAAATCCAAAGAGAAAACTGCGATGGAGCTGAAGACAAACAGAAAGGAACAGGGAGAGACAGAGTTTAACTGAAACTGTACATCAGCCAATTGACAGTGACAAGAAATTGTGGAGAGAGTCAATCATAATGTACTTTTTTTGTACTGGATAATGTCTCTGCAATAAGGTGGATGGACTGTGGTACAGAGATAAATGAGATTTCGTGGTCACAGGGTGAACAAAAGTGGAACATGAATATTCAATTGTTCACCTCCTTGAGGGGTCTCAGGGAGTGCAGGATGGGTAACCCTGACAGTAATGGGTAACAAAGGCATAACAGAGAAAGCATTTGGCCTCAGATGATGCAGCTGAATCAGTCTGAATGCAGATAATAGGTAACACATGACAAAACCACAAGCAGGAGAACTGTGTGTTGGTGGCCAAAGAGCATATCATCGCTCAGCCCTGTTACATATTCCAATGAATTCCTGTGTAATGCAAAGGCACTGTGATCATTTTGGGAGACTTCAGTCTTTGTGTAATCTGGGGCAGTCACATCGGCAAAAGCGATGTTCTCCGAACTCCTTTTTGCATGTTTCTGTCAATGTTTCTATGAATAACACATTGTGCAAATGGCCAGGGATGCGACTATCTCAGATCGACCATTGTGTGATGACGCTGAGTGAAGGAGTATTGGCACACTGAAATATCCTCTGAGAAATTGTAGTGCAGTGGAATTCAGTGAGATGACGGATTTTTAAAGTGACCATAAAGCACACCCTACAATCACAACAAAAGCCATTGACATTTGTTTGAGAGGAGAACTGACCAAGGTAAACAGGAGAAACAGTGAAGTGTATGGCTGGTAATGGACAGTGGAAAACATTTACAGACATAGAGATGTACAGCACAGAAACAGACCCTTTGGTACAACTCATCCACGCCACCCACATATCCTAACATAATCTCGTCAATGTCCTGGGGATTTATCCACCTTTAACCATTTCAAGAGATCCAACACCTCTGTAATATGGACATTTTGCAAGATGACATCATTTACTCCCCAATGCTATTTCTCAAACCATCATTTTCTTCGACATCTTCCATGCCCTTCACGACAGGAAATACTTGTTCAGTATTTTCCCAATCTCCTGCAGCTCCACGTGCAGGCTGTCTTGATCTTTGAGGGCTCTATAGTCTCCCCAGTGACCATTTGGCATTTATGAATTTGTAAAAGATCTTTGGATTCTACTCAACCCTAATTGTTCAAGCAATCTCATGTCCCCTTTTTGCCCTCCTAATTTCCCTCTAACCCTATCCAACACTGCACTCACCCCCTCCCTGACTAATCCCTACCCAACACTGCACTCACCCCGTCCCTGACTGATCCCTACCCAACACTGCAATCTCCCCCTCCCTGACAGATCCCAACCCAACACTGCACTCACCCCCTCCCTGACTGATCCCTACCCAACACTGCAATCTCCCCCTCCCCGTCTGATCCCTACCCAACACTGCAATCTCTCCCTCCCTGACTGATCTCTACACAACACTGCACTCACCCCCTCCCTGACTGATCCCTACCCAACACTGCAATCTCCCTCTCCCTGACAGATCCCTACCCAACACTGCAATCTCCCCTCCCTGACTGATCTCTATACAACGCTGTACTCACCCCCTCCCTGACTGATCCCTACCCAACACTGCAATCTCCCCCTCCCTGACTGATCTCTACACAACACTGTACTCACCCCCTCCCTGACTGATCCCTACCCAACACTACAATCTCCCCCTCCCTGACAGATCCCTACCCAACACTGCAATCTCCCCCTCCCTGACTGATCCCTACACAACACTACAATCTCCCCCTCACTAACTGATCCCTACCCAGCACTGCAATCTCACCCTCCCTGACAGATCCTTACCCAACACTGCAATCTCCCGCTCCCTGACTGATCCCTACCCAACACTGCAATCTCCCCCCTCCTGACTGATCCCTAACGAACACTGCAATCAACCCCTCCCTGACTGATCCCTATCCAACACTGTAATCTCCGCCCTCCCTGATTAACCCTACCTAACACTGCAATCTCCCCCTCCCTGACTGACCCCCACCCAACAAGGTAATCTCCCCCTCCTGACCCATCTCTCCCAGATCAGGTCAGAGAGATGCAGGTATTAATAATTAATCCTGTTCTTTGTGTATTTAAGTGAAACTGTGTTGCTGGAAAAGCGCAGCAGGTCAGGCAGCATCCAAGGAACAGGAGAATCGATGTTTCTGGCATCAGCCCTTCTTCAGGAAATTCCTGATAAAGGGCTGATGCCCAAAACGTCGATTCTCCTGTCCCTTGGATGCTGCCTGACCTCCTGCGCTTTTCCAGCAACACATTTTCAGCTCTGATCTCCAGCATCTGCAGTCCTCACTTTCTCCTTTGTGTATTTGACTGTGGCAACATTGAGATAACACTATGTGCTGTCAATCACCAGAATGTTCGATGGGGGCACTCCGATGATGCTTTTCTCCAGATCTAAGTCCATTCTCAAACTAATCTGGGATATTTACATGAGAACCGTTTCAGTGATGATTCACTTTGAATCCTTTCTGTGCCTTGCTGTAGTTAGCTGGAAACACTGATAACCTTGGCAGTACTCTCCCTGGGAATTTTGATAGGAGCCAGATTAAATGCAGATTTCTGGGTCCGATTCCTTCTCTTGGAAGAGATACATTCTCCCAAGTGCACATTGAGATGCTGATGGTGTTGTCCAGTTATTTCTAAAAACAAGGTAAACAACCCAACCAAAATGTTCGGAGTGAGGTGAAGTGGTGGAGCACTTGGAACCTGTGACCATAGTTCTATTAATATTGTAATCATTGTGGAGTGAGACAGAATGTTCCCCAGGTGCTAGTTCTACATTGGGGCAAAGCACATTCTGACGGAGTGAGCCAGCAGCTTGCAGGGGTTGGTTTGAGAAGTTTGTTTGCAGGCAAAGGGACCTCTGGCAAGTGCAAGCTCTTTAAATGTGGGACAGCTACAGTTCAAGATGTGTACGTTCCTGTGAGTGTGAAGAACAAGGTTGGCAGGAATAAGGAACCCTGGATGACAAGAGACATTGAGGCTTTAACCAGAAAAAAAGCAGGCATGGCTCAGGTACTGGCAGCTGGGGTCAAGGGAATCCCTGGGGATACATAGGGGATACAAGAGTTTACTGAAGAAGGGAATCAGGAGGACAGATTACCTTGGCTGAGAAAATTTGGGTGAATCCAAAGAGACTCTTGAAGTATATTAAAAGAAAAAGAATAACTAGAGAGAGAATAGGACTCTTCATGGACATGTATATGCAGAATCACAAGAGTTATTTCTCCTCTGTGTTGACCGTGAAGAAGCACATGAAGGCTTGGGAATTTGGGGAGGTTAGTGATCATCTCTTGGGGACAGTCCATATGACAGAAGAGGATGTGTTGAATGTATTAGAATGTATGAACATGGATAAATCTCCTGACCAAATATATCCAACAACACTGCAAGAGGCGAGAGAAGAAATTGTGGGGTCCCTGGCTGATCTTTTTGCATCAACATTCCCCACGGGTGAGGTCCCAGATTTTGGAGTGCAGCAAATGTTGTGCCCTTGTTCGAGAAGGGCTGCAAAGGAAAACCTGTGAACTATAGATCAGTAAATCCAACATCCATGGTCAGTAAATTACTTGAGAAGATGCTATGCATTTGGAAATAAAACATTTGATTGGGAATAGTCTGCATAGCCTTGTGTGTGGGAGACCATGCCTCACAAATTTGTTAGCGTTCTTTGATGAAGTGATCAGGAAGTTTGACGAGGGCAAGCCAGTACATGTAGACTCTACAGATTTCAGGAAGGCCTTTCATAAGGTTCCACATGGTACCTTGCTCTGGAAGGTTAGATCGCATGGAATACAGGGTCCATGAGTAAACTTAGTACACAATTGGCTTGATGGCTGAAAGCAGAGGGTCACAGTCAGACTGGAGGCCTCTGACTAGTGGTGTGCCTCAGCGGTTATAGACTCATAGAATCCCTCCTCTGTGGAAACAGGCCCTTCGGCCCAACAAGTCTACAGGCCCTCTGAAGATTATTCCACCCAAACACATTCCCGTACCCTGTTACTCTACATTAACCACTGACTAATGCAACTTATTTACACATCCATGATCACTATAGGCAATTGAGCATGGCCAATTTACCTAACCTGCACATCTTTGGACTGTGGGAGGAAGCCGGAGCACCCGGAGGAAACCCACGCAGACACGGAGAGAACATACAAACTCAGTTGGGTTGGCATGGTGGCTCAGTGATTGGCACTGCTGCCTCACAGCACCAGGGACCTGGGTTTGACCCCAGCCTCGGGTGACTGTCTGTGTGGAGTTTGCACATTCTTCCTATGTCTGCGTGAGTTTCCTCTGGGTGCTCCGGTTTCCTCCCACAATCCAAAAATGTACATGTCAGATGAATTGGCCGTGCTAAGTTGTCCATAGTGCTCGGTGCATTCGTCCTGGGTAAATATTGGGTAGGCAGAATGGCTCACTCTTCGGCAGGTTGGTGTGGACTTGCTGGGCCAAATGGCCTGTTCCATACTGTAGGAAATCTAACCCTAGCAGGATCTAACCCACACAGACCATCCTGTGAGGTTGGAATTGAACCGAGATCCATGGTGCTGGGAGGCAGCAGTGCTAACCACTGAGCCACTGTGCCACTGAGCTGGTCAGTACTCGGCCCATGGCTGTTTGTTATCTATATCAATGATTTGGATAAGGATGTTTAAGGCATGATTACACTAAAATCAGTGAGGAAGGGTCTCAGCAATTGCAACAGGGCCTTGATCATCTGGGGAATTGGGCTGAGAGATGGCAAATGGAGTTTAATATAGACAAGTGCGAGATCTTGCATTTTGGAAAGTCACATCAAGACAGGGGTTTCATGGTGAATGGTAGGGCCTGAAGGAGTGTGGTGAAACAGAGGGACCTTGGATTCCAGGACACGGCTCTCTGAACTCAGGGAGACAGGGCAGTGAAGAAGGCTTTTGGCACACTGGGCCCTTCATCAGTCAGGGCATGGAATATCAAAGTTGGGAAGTTCTGTTGTAGGTGTGCAGGATGTTAGTGACGCCGCACTCGCAGTATTGTGTTCAGTTTTGCCCACCTTGCTATCGGAAGGATGTTATTAAACTGAAAAGAGTGCAGAAGAAACTTACAAGGATGTTTCCAGAACTCAACTAGACAGATATAGAGAGAGGTTGGACAAGCTAGGGCACTTTCTTTAGTGTGTAGGAGACTGAGGGGTGACCTTATAGATGTGTATAAGGTCATGGGAGGCATGGATAGGGTGAATGCACTCAGTCTTTATCCAAGGGAATCGAGGACGAAAGGGCATCAGTTTAAGGTGAAAGGGGAAAGATGAAAAGGGAACCTGAGGGCGAATGCTTTTACCCAAAGGTACACATATGCAATGAACTTCCAGCGGAAGTGGTCAAGGAGGATACATTTAATAACATTTAAAAGGCACTTGGACAAATACATGGAGTGGAACGTATTGGAAGGATATGGGCCAAGTGCAGGGAAACGGGGTTAGTGTGGATGGGCCAGTTTGGTCCAAAGAGCCTGTCTCCATGCTGTAGAACTCTACGACTCTATGAATATACCCAGGTGTCCCATAATACAGAAGCAGCTAAAGCAATAGGAACACGAGCCGGTACAAATGTGAAACAGTCCTGCAGAATTTCACAGGAAGCCAGCCTGGCCTTGCAGCGAAGGATTCCTGGTACAGGAGTTGTGGTGAGATGCCCAAAGGGAACCGGGGAAGGAAGCTGAAAAGCTCACTCCACTGCCGATAGCCTGGAGGACCCCCAGCTGGGATAAGGCAGCTGGGATCCGATCACCCTAGCGAAACCTACAGTCTGTGACCGAGCAAGGTCTCCGATACAATGAGCAGGACAGAACGTTGCAGGAAAATCTCACTCATATGGGACTACTCCAGTTACAATTGAGAAGAGCCCAATCCAGTGAAAGGAGGTCTCATTCACTTGCATTTATTCTGCTAACTGGATGTTGGCTATGCATCACAATTCTGTATGGATTCTCAGAACGGAATATGTTTTGTCAAAACAGTTAGGACTGCCACAGTCACTCAGTGGTTAGCACTGTTACCTCACAGCGCCAGAGACCTGGGTTTGATTCCACTCCTGAGCGACTGTCTGTGTGGAGTTTGTACATTCTCTCTGCATCTGTATGGGTTTTCTCCCACTGTTCAATGGTGGGCATTTTTGACAGATTGCCCGTTGTGTCGAGGGATATTCAGGTTAGCTGGAATAGCCATGGGAAATGCAGGGTTTCACAGATATCATCAAGGGATAGATCTGAGTTGGATTCTCTTCAGAGGGTCATTGTGGACTCGATGGGCTGAAGGACCTGTTTCTGCTCTGTAGGGATTCCATGATATCACTTATCAGCCATATGACACTCGGTTTGACATATGTACAAAATGGCTTTCGCTCAAATAGCAGGCTACTCTGACAACAAACATAACCAGCTTTTAAAAGTAGGTTTGTAATTCATTGTATAAGCTTCTTTCTATTCAAAAGACTGGGTGGGGGAGGGGGAATGGGTGAAATGTTGCTGCCTCCTTGTTAAAACACAGATAGACAGCCAAGAGATGCTGGGTATATTTGACAAGTTATACTCCCAAATCACAAAAGCCAGACAGCAGCCAGATGGTTATCCCATCAGCATAATGTAAAAGGCAACAGTTCCCCTGGGCAGACATATCCCTAACAACGTCTCCACCAAACAAAGGAGGGCCCAGACAGGAAGGTACCGGGTCCTGCTACACAAAGAAACTAACAGGAACAAGTCATCCAAATGATTAGCAACGCTTCAAACTATGAACTGATTCTCCGAATTGGCCAGAAGTATAGAAAGTTCTGGGGAACCATCCAGAAATGAACAAAACCAGGGATCACCTGCAGACTGATCTCTTGAATTTTCTGGAGGCTTTCTGAGGTGACCAACATGGCAAGGGACAGAGACCAGCTCACCATCCAGAGAGAGGGAGAGAGAGAGGGAGAGAGAGACAAGCTGAAGGAAACCTCAGGAGCATGGGAGAGAGGGAGTGTGAAAATCCATTGAGAGAGAGAGAGCTGGAACCAACTGGAATACTGAGTGTCACCCCTTCAGTCTGTCCATGCTTTAACGCCTGTTTGTCTCAGTCTGACTTCCCCTTCTCTCTTTGTCCTTCTCTCTCCCTGTCTGTCTCTTTCTCTCAATCTGCCTATCTCTCACACCCTCCCTCTCACTGTCTGTCTCTACCCCTTCTTTCTCTCATTCCCCTTCTCCATCCCCACTCTCTCGACTTCTCTCTTTTTTTCTCACCCTCCCTTTCTCTTTTTCTTTATTTCAGACCTGAAAGTGCTCACACAATTTTGACCCCCCAAAAAACATTTGCCCCTCATTTTAACTCTCCTCCCAAATTTATTCCCTTCCCCAAATACCTTCCCTCCCAAATACCTACCTTACCAACTGTGCCCCCCTCAAATATTTTGCTGCCCCCCCCCCAACGTTGCTGTGAGCCCCACTCCCTGGGGCAGAGGGTGTTGACTGGAAAAGTGCGGAGCTGGAAAAGCCCAGCAGGTCAGGCCTGAACCATCGACTCTCCTGCCTGACCTGCTGTGCTTCCCCGGCTCCACACTTGGTAACTCTAACTTTCCAGCATCTGCAGTCCTCACTTTCTCACACCGGGAAACGAATCTGGGTTGACTGACTCGCCTGGGACGATTTTAATGTACAGCAAGATCCCAGTCCGAGAATTACAGAAGGTTTGTATTACAGATGGAGTCCTTTCTGCCCATCATCCCCCCTCACCCATTAAATGATCCTGGTCCGGTTCAGGATCCTCAGGATTGGCCCCTGAATGGCCTCATTGACTATCCTTCCTGTGGAGACCTTTTCTCCACCCTGTCTCAGATTTTGCATCACATGTTATTCCTCCCTCCATCTCTCTCTGACAACAGCCCCTCCTTTCTCCACCAACCCCAAAACCCCATCAAACCCTCCCCCGTCACTGGCTGTCCCAATCTCTCCTTGTCTCCCACTCTCCCCCTTCCCATGCAGACTCACAGCCCCTGGGCTGGAGGACATAGTGCAGAGACTAACTCACCTTTTGACTGACTGCTGTAATGCACAGCAAGATCCCACTCTGAAACCATCGCCAAGTACACACACTGTTCTTCTCCCTCAATATATGCCCTTCTCACTCTCTCTCTCTCTCTCCCCCTGTCTCTCTCACTCTGTCCTTTTCTCACTCCACCTCCTTGACACTTACTGCCCATTTCTCTCTCTCCACTTTCTCCATCTCCACTCTCTCCATGTCTCTCTCTCTTTTTATCACTCTCCGGTTCTCTTACTCTTTTTCTCTATTTCAGACGCACTCAGAAAAGTACTTCATTTTCCTTCCACTCACCCCCTCCCCACAGTGGGGGTAAAACCTGGGAGAGACCAGGCACTGAAGCAAACTCTTCCCATTGCCCATTCCCCAGTCACTGGGACAGAGCAGAGGGGTCCAGGGAGAAAGAGGGAGAGAAACTACAGGAGAGAAAGAGAGATAGACAGACAGACAGTGAGAGGGAGGGAGAGAACAAGAGAAAGACAGGCAGGCAGAGACGGGTAGAGGAAGTGAGAAGAACTGAGAGAAAGCAGGACAGAGACAGACAGAGAGAGAGAGTGAAACGCCAGGAAGAGAAATACAATGTCAGACAGATACAAGGTGAAAATGTGGAAAGACAGGGAGAGAAATTCAGGCAGACAGCAAGACAGAAATCCCAGGGAGAGATATAAAACAGAGAGGGAGAGAGAGAGGAGTTGCAACAGCAGAGAGATAGAGCTGAGAGAGTGGGGTGGTGGTGGGGGCTGTGATGTTGCTAGAGTGATGTACAGACAGGAATAGCAAGATCCCACAGAGCTGAGAGACAGATGCAGAGTGAGATTAGCAAGGTGTTAGTTTTGTGAAAGACTGAATGATTAAGCATTCCTGAAAAACCTGGTGAGGTGACAAAGCGGAAGGGAATCTACTGGGAAATGTAAACAGGACAGAGATGTGAAGGATGTTGAGAGATAGGGATTGAAGGAAAGATGTGGGAGAGAGAACTGGGAACACAAAAATAGACATGAGAGCTGCAGAGAGAGAGGGAAGCCGTGAAATCTGTTGGATCAGATCCCTCTCTAGCATTTTGCTCCTTTGTCTCTCCCCGTTCCCACAGACGGCCTGAATCTCCTGTTTCTATTTTGGATGGTCTTATGATCTTAACACTACCTCCCAGCTCTTGGCCCCCACACTGGAGGTTATGACTCCACAAGGCCCTGATCTGTAGAGTGCTGCACTCTTCCGTGAGTCTCGGAGGGTACCAGCCTGATTTGGATTGGAGTTGCAGCCTCTCAGTGAGAAGTGAAATCTCCTCGAGATTCCCCTCAGTCTGTCACTGTAAGGTGGAGCAGGCCAGTCTCGGGGAAGCAAACAGCAGGCCAGGTCTGCCATGTCCTCCAGCTCCATTTCAGAAGGCCACATGGGAGGGGCTTGTTTCCTTCATCAGCTTCCCGTGCTCTCCCTTCTGGGTTCGGGTGGGGGCCGAATGGCCTTGCTTCTGGTTCCTATTGAGGTGCAGGCTGGCTATGATTGGGTTATACAGGACATGCCCCTGGAGTGAGGTTGGTTAGCTCAGTTGGCTGGGCAGTTAGCTTACCACACTAGCTCGAGTTACTCTGAAGGACTCTCCTTCCCAACCTCTCCCCTCAGCTGGGCCATGGTGACCCTCTGATTAAATCCCCACCAGACACCGCTCTGTAATGAGGAGCTGTCCCATGCTCTGGTAAGACTACGGTGACATTACATTGGTTTGGACCTGGGGCACTGTGTGCAGGACTAGTAACTGCATTGCCAGAGGGATGTTAGTGTGTGGGAAGGTTTACTGGATGAATCCCCACTGGAATGAACAGCACCCTCTTTACACACACACACACACACACACACACACACACACATACACACACACACACACACACACACACACACACAGACACATACACACACACACACACACACTCTCAATCCCTCAAACATATACACACACATTCCTCTCTCACACACACACACATTCCTCCCTCACACATACACACAAACACACACTCTCTTTCACCCACACACTCTCACTCCCTCAAACACACACATTCCTCTCTCTCTCACACACACGCACACAAACACACACTCAGACAGACACGTACAAAAACACATAATCCCTCTCTCACACACACAGACACACAGAGATACACACATGCACTCTCTCACATACCATGAAAGACACTCGCTCTCTGTCTGTCTCTCTCACTATCTCTCTCTCAGAGATACACACACACAACCACGATTACTGTACAAACATGGAGTAAGGTTCAATGGAGAGATAACTTCTCCTAGGACTGAGCCCTGATCTCGCATGATGACTGCTCCAGGGAGACAGACAGCAACTGCAAATGACTTGTTGGATCTTCCTGTGCACCACGTCTTGCATCGACAGCGTTGGTCTGTTTGGGTGCCTGCTTTTCTCGAGAGTCTCCAAGCAACAAGTGACCAGACAACAGTTTTCCTCCAATCCATGTTTAAGACACATGGTGCTGTTATTTTTCAATGTTTGTTTAAAAAGATCTGAATCTTCTAAAATGGACGTGGCCTCCATCCCAAATTGCGACATCAGTGTGCCTTGCGGACCCTGAGGGAATGATCAGTGAAGTGTATCTGTACCTTCCTACATTCTGCACCTTGTACCACCAGATAGTGCTCCCTCATACCTCAGAAAGCACCACTCCATTGTGTTTACCCACAATGCCCCTCAGACAGTACCTCCACAAAATATTCACACCCTTAACACCTCAGAACATAGCCCAGCCCAACTCTCAGACTGCATTCATCCACAAACCCCTTCAGATTGTAAGGACCCACATCCACCGCAGTCCAAGATTGGAGCCCTGGTCCTCAGAACATTATTGGGTCTCTTGATTAATCATTGAATTCCTACAGTGTAAAATCAGGCCATTCAGCCCATCAGGTCCACATCGGCCGTCTGAAAGCATCCCACAGACACTCACAATCTCTATTCTATCCCTATAATGTTGCATTTCCCATGGCCACCCATCTAACCAGCACATCTTTGGATTGTGGGTAGAAACCGGAACACCCAGAGGAAACCCACAGATACAGGGAGAATGTGTAAACTCCATACAGACAGTGGCTGGGAGCTAGAATCAAAGTTGCATCCTTGGTGTTGTGAGGAAGCAGTGGTAACCACTGAGGCACCGTACTGTCCTGTCTCCCTGGATGTCATGTCATCTAACCTTTTACTAAGCAACCTCCCATGTGAAACCTTCTCATCTATTTTCTCAGTCAACCCTACAAAACCCCTATCAAGTTTGACAAACCATTTCCACAAGCCATGCTGATCATCCCTAATCAATTCTTGCTTTTCCAAATGCATGTAAACTGTCTCTCCGAATGCCCTCCAACAGCCTACCCACCACGGCCATCAGACTAATAGCTCCATAGTTCAATGGCTGTTCCTTGCTGCCTTGCTTCAATAATGGCACATCATTAATTACCCTCCAGTCTTCAGGCACCTCACCCGTTGTCACTGATCGGTCCATCTGACAAGGCCATTTCCATCCTTCTGTAATCTAAGGCTATCATCCTCAGTATTTATCACCCAACCAATCTTCATATCATTCATGAACCCAACGATTAACCCACCACCATTCAAATCTAAATCTTTTCTATGAACTACATCAGCAAGACCCCAACAGTGAGACATGAACAGACAGAGATTTCTAACTGGGCCATCACTGTCTGCTTCCTGCCACTCAGCATTCTGCGCCAAATTTCTTGGATCTTGAGTTTTTATGTTCACGATCAGTTTCCAGTATGGATCCTGATAAAAGCCTTACTGACCTCCAAGCAGGCGACAGGAAAGCATTGCCCTTATTTACCCACCTGGTCACCTCCTTAAAAAGTGCAATCCCATTGGTCAGACCCGAGCTCCCCTTAACACAACCATTCTGACTGGTCTTCATGAACTCCAGTCTCTTTAAATGCTGATTAATTCTCTCTCCCAAAATTGTTTCCAACAGACGTCCCACCCACGATATTAGCCTGACTGGCCTGTAGCTGCCTGGTATATCCCATGTTCCTTCTTGAATAACAGTACCACATGGTCAGTCCGACGACACTTCTCTTGTGGCCAGAGGGGATTTGAAAATGTTTGCAAGTGTACCTGCTCCTTCCTCCATCAACGCATTCGGTAAACTGAGATACATTTCCACCGTCTTTGGAGATTTATTGGGTTGTAAGAAGGCCAGACCACTCAGAACCATCTCTCTCTCTATATATGCTAATTCATTTAATTGTATCACAGAGCATCTTCACGATTTCAAATCAACCCTGTCCCAATGAGCATTGACAAAATGCATCCATTCACTGTAGCCTCTGGGTCGATGCACAAATTCGCACTGTGTTCCAAAACCTACTCTTTCGCTCATTATCAATTCACCCTTAATGTCACTGTAAAGTCCTTTCAGATATTTATTTCCTCTCTTAGCACTCCTCTCTCCCAGGTAATTAGCCTGCGATACGATTTGGAGGAGTGTGGGATGTTATTCTGAATGTGGATTAGCATTGGGAAGCTCAGAAATAAGGCACAAACGGCTGTGCTGAGTGTGGGGCAGTGGGATTCATTTGGGATGAGCAGAGGGAAGTTGAGGAATAAACCTCAGCCCTGCAGCATGAAAATATCCCTCTGAGCTGGCAGGTCAGTAACCTGAAACAAAAACTCCAACACTGGGAAAAGAGAGTGGAACCTCTTCAGGTTCAATATCCAATTAAAGATGATCTGTTTGAACACAGTCTCTGGAATCTGGACGTGGGAATCATTACTGAGCAGGGCATGAAGGATGCAGAGGCAGAAATATACTGAACAATTTCAAATATTCCTCTTAGACCACAAGACATGGGAGCAAACATTAGGCCATTCAGACCATCTGATAGTATGGCACTCACTCAGTACTGACTCTCTTGCAATGCAGGTATCCCCCAGACTGACCCTCTGACAGTGCAGCGCTCCCTCAGTACTGACCCTCTGACAGTACAGCACTCCCTCAGTACTGACCTTCCGAATGTGCAGCACTCCCCCCACATTGACCCTCTGACATTGCGGTAATCCCCCATTACTGACCCCCTGATAGAGCAGCACTCCCTCAGTAGCGACCCTCCGACAGTGCTGCGCTTCCTCAGTAGTGACCCTCCGACAGTGCAGCACTCCCTCAGTAGTGACCCTCTGACAGTGCTGCGCTCGCTCAGTAATGACCCTCTGACAATGCAGCATTTCCACAGTACTGACCCTCCGACAGTACGGCACACGTGCAGTGCTGACTCGCTGACAGTGCAGCCCTCCCTCAAACTGACCCTCTGACAGTCCGGCCCTCCCTCAGAACTGACCTTCTGATAGTTCGACATTCCCTCAGTACTGACCCCTCTGACAGTGCGACACTCCCTCAGTATTGACCTTCTGACAGTGCAGCGCTCCCTCAGTACTGACCCTCTGACAGTACAGCACTCCCTCAGTACTGACCTTATGAAAGTGCAGCACTGCCCCCACATTGACCCTCTGACATTGCGGTAATCCCCCATTACTGACCCCCTGATAGAGCAGCACACCCTCAGTAGTGACCACCCGACAGTGCTGCACTCCCTCAGTAGTGACCCTCCGACAGTGCAGCACTCCCTCAGTAGTGACCCTCTGACAGTGCTGCGCTCGCTCAGTCATGACCCTCTGACAATGCAGCATTTCCACAGTACTGACCCTCCGACAGTACGGCACACGTGCAGTGCTGACTCGCTGACAGTGCAGCCCTCCCTCAAACTGACCCTCTGACAGTCCGGCCCTCCCTCAGAACTGACCTTCTGATAGTGCGACACTCCGTCAGTACTGACCCCTCTGACAGTGCGACACTCCCTCAGTACTGACCCTCTGACAGTGCAGCACTCCCTCAGTACTGACCCTTTTGACAGTGCGACACTCCCTCAGTAGTGACCCTCTGACAGTGCAGCACTCCCTCAGTACTGACATTCTGACAGTGTGACACTCCCTCAGTAGTGACCCTCTGACAGTGCAGCACTCCCTCAGTACTGACCCTTCTGACAGTGCGACACTCCCTCAGTACTGACCCTCTGACAGTGCAGCATTCCCTCAGTACTGACCCTCTGACACTGCAGCATTCCCTCAGTACTGACCCTCTGACACTGCAGTACATCCTCAGTACTGATCCTCTGACAGTGCAGCACTCCCTCAGTACTGACCCTCTGACAGTGCAGCACTCCCTCAGTACTGACCCTCTGACGGTGCAGCACTTCTTCCATGCTGACAATGTGGCAGTGCAGCACTACCTTGGTCCTGCGCCCCAGACAGTGCAGCGATCACTCGATACTGACCCTCCAACAGTGCAGCACTCCCTCATCACTGATCCTTTCCACACTGCAGCACTCCCTCAGAAGTGAGCCTCTAACGCCACAGCATTCCCTCAATACTGACCCTCTGACTCTGCAGCACTCTCTTTGTATTAACATTTCTACAGTGCAGCACTCCCTCCGTACTGACCCTCTGACAGTGCAGTGCTCCCTCAGTACAGACCCTCTGACAGTGCAGAATTCCCTCAGTACTGACCCTCTGACAGTGCAGTGCTCCCTCAGTACAGACCCTCTGGCAATGCAGAATTCGCTCAGTACTGACCCTCTGACAGTGCAGCACTCTCTCCGTACTGACCCTCTAACAGTGCAGCACTCTCTCCGTACTGACCCTCTAACAGTGCAGCACTCTCTCCGTACTGACCCTCTAACAGTGCAGCACTCTCTCCGTACTGACCCTCTAACAGTGCAGCACTCTCTCCGTACTGACCCTCTGACAGTGCAGCACTCCCTCTGTACTGACCCTCTGACAGTGAGGCATTGCACGTATACTGACCCTCCCACAGTGTGGGGCACCTTCATACTGACTTTAAGACAGTGCGGCGCATCCTCTGATCATTCAGTACTCCCTCAGAACTGACCCTCTGACACTGCAACAGCCCCTTGGCCCCTGACAGTGCTGCAATCCCTCGGTACTGACCCTCTGATAGTGCAGCTCTCCCTCAGCACTGCTCCTTTGACACTGCAGCACACCCTCAGAAATGACGCTCTGACACAATAGCATTCCCTCAGCACTGACATTTCTACAGTGTGGTACTGACCCTCTGATAACACGGCATTCCCTCAGTACTGACCCTTTGGCAGTGCAGCACTCCCTCAGTACTGACCCTCTGTAACAACACTCCCTCATAACTGACACACTGACTGTGTAGCGCTCCCTCAGTAATGACCCTTTGAGTGTGCATCACTCTCTCAGTACTGACCCTCTGGCAATGCAGCAATCACTCTGTACTGACTGTCTGACACATAGTGTGGTGCTCCCTCAGTACTGAACCCCTCACAGCGCGGTGATCCCTCAGTACTAATCCCCTCACAGCGTGGTGCTCCCTCAGTACTGAACCCCTCACAGCGCGGTGATCCCTCAGTACTGACCCTTTCACAGCCGGGTGATCCCTCAGTACTAATCCCCACAGAGTGCGGTACTCCCTCAGTTCTAACCCTGTCACAGTGCACCGCTCCCTCAGTAGTAACCCTCTCACAGTGCGACACTCTGACAGCGTGGCCATCCATTAGTACTGACCGTCAGAGAGTGTGCACTTCATCATTATCGACCCTCTCACTGCACAGCAATCCCTCCGTCCTGACCCTCTGACAATGCAGCACTCCCTCCACACTGACCCTCTGACAATGCTGCACCCCCTCCACATTGATCCTCTGATAGTGATGCACTCCCTCCGTACTGACTCTCTGACAGTGTGGAAGTGGCCCTATATTGACCCTCCGACAGTGTGGCCCAATCTCAGGACAAAACCCCTGACAGTACAGCACTCCCTCAGTACTGACTCATTGACAATGTAGCACTCCCTCAGTAATGACCCATTGACAGTTTAGCACTCCCTCACTACTGACCCATTGACAGTGTAGCACTCCCTCAGTACTAACCCTCTGGCTCGTTCCTGCACCTCTGACAGTCCAGCAGTGCCTCAGTACTGACCATCTGACAGTGTAGCACTCTCTCTGTACTGACCCTCTGACAGTGTAGCACTCTCTCTGTACTGACCCTCTGACAGTATGGAGCTCCCTCAGTACTGACCCTCTGTCATTTTCAACCCACTCTTTGCTTCTTCATTACGCTGATTTGAACAGAGGTAAAGAAACAGTGACCATCCACTGTGACTCTGTTATAAAACGTATTTTCAAATGTGGCTTGCATGTGATTACCACACCCTCTAATAGTTGCCTGGAAGGTGGGGGTGGGGTGTACTCTCCTGATGCAGTCCTTGGGTATCCCACAGTGAGCTTCTTCAGCAATCTCTGTATTGATGTTTCAGGTCTCCAGTGTGTCTGTACAGATTGATTTTAGTGTTGAATTCTCAAGCTTGCTCTATTAAAGGGATTGAATTCCTCCGCTGTAAAGGGGGGTTAGTTACCACAGCTAACAGGTTCGTGATGCCAACATTGTTGGCTCAATCTCTATCATGTCTGAAATGACCATGAAGGCCCCAGCTTCTCAACCTCGCCCCTCACCTGAGGTGTGTGACCCACCAGGCCTCTCTCTCTGACAAGACAGCAGCTCTCGGGTCCTCCTGGTCTATAATAACTTCCCAACTTTAAAAGGGCACTCCAGTAAGAGAGCTCTTTGCATGGTTCAGGTCAAACTCCTGGAGCTCCCTCCCTAACATCACTGTGGGACACCCAATGACTGCAGCAGGAGAGTACACCCCACCCCCACCTTCCAGGCAACTATTAGAGGGTGTGGGAATCACATGCAAGCCACATTTGAAAATAAGGTTTATAACAGGGCCACGGTGGATGGTCACTAACTCTGTGTCTTTACCTGTGTTGAAATCAGCGTAATGAAGAAGCTAAGGGTCGGTTGAAAATAACAATGATAGCCTTTCGTAGGTTGGTGTGTATTAGAGTTTGCATTGACAGTATGAATGTTTGAGCACTTATTCAAGGGCATGCAGGTAGCTGCCAGAGGAAGTGATGGGGGCTGGTATAATTGCGACATTTAAAAGGCATCAGGATGAGTATGTGAATAGGAAGGGTTTAGAGGGATATCAGCCAAGTGCTAAAAAATGGAATGAAATGAGATGAGAGCATTTGGTTGGTATGGACGAGTTGGACAGGAGGGACTGCTTCCAAGCTGTGCACCTCTGTGACTCTGTGCCTCTGAATGGTCTATTGCAGTGAGTTTCAGGCAGGGTTTGGTTTGTGTGTCTCTCTCATGCTTCCTCAGAATCTGCAAACCCTATGTCTCCAAATTTCCACAAGACTCTATGAAATAGAAAAAAAGAGTGTCAGTACTGAGTGAGTGCAGCACTGTCAGAGGGTCAGTACTGAGGGAGTGCTGTACTGTCAGAGGGTCAGTACTGAGCAGGTGCTGAACTGTCAGCCGGTCAGTACTGAGGGAGTGCTATACAGTCAGATGGTCAGTACTGAGGGAGTGCTGCACTGTCAGAGGGTCAATACTGAGGGAGTGCTAAACTGTCAGAGGGTCAGTACTGAGAGAGTGCTGCACTATCAGAGAGTCAGTACTGAGTGAGCACCACATTGTCAGAGGGTCAGTACTGAGGGAGTGTCACACTGTCAGAGAGTCAGTATTGAGGGAGTGCTGCATTGTGAGAGGATCATTACTGAGGGAGTGCTGCACTGTCAGAGAGTCAGTACTGAGTGAGCACCACACTGTCAGAGTCAGTACTGAGTGAGCACCACACTGTCAGAGTTTCAGTCCAGAAGGCAAGCCTCACTATCAGAGGATCTGCACTGAGTGAGCGCAGCACCATCAGAGGGTCAGTACTGAGGGAGTGCTGCACCGTCAGAGGGTTAATACAGAGAGAGTGCTAAACTGTCAGATAGACAGTACTGAGGCACTGCAAGACTGTCAGAGGTGTAGGACCGAGGCAGAGGGTCAGTACAGAGGGAGTGATAAACTGTCAATGAGTCAGTACTGAGGCAGTGCTGTACTGTCAGAGTGTCAGTTATGATGGAGTGCTGCCAGAGGTTTTATCCTGAGATTAGGCCACAATGTCGGAGAGTCACTATAGGGCCACTTCCACACTGTCAGAGAGTCAGCACTGAGGCAGTGCATTACCATCAGAGGATCAGTATGGAGGGAGTGCAGTATTCTCAGAGGAACAGTATGGAGGGAGTGCAGCATTTTCAGAGGTTCAGTGTGGAGGGAGTGCAGCATTGTCAAAGGGGCACTGTGGAGGGAGTGCAGCATTGTCAGAGGGTCAGTGTGGAGGGAGTGCAGCATTGTCAAAGGATCAGTGTGGAGGTACTGCAGCATTGTCACAGGGTCATTATGGAGGGAGTGCACCATTGTCAGAGGGTCAGTGTGGATGGAGTTCAGCATTGTCAGAGGATCAGTATGGAGGGAGTGCAGCATTGTCAAAGGGGCACTGTGGAGGGAGTGCAGCATTGTCAAAGGGGCACTGTGGAGGGAGTGCAGCATTGTCAGAGGGTCAGTGTGGAGGGAGTGCAGCATTGTCAAAGGATCAGTGTGGAGGTACTGCAGCATTGTCACAGGGTCATTATGGAGGGAGTGCACCATTGTCAGAGGGTCAGTGTGGATGGAGTTCAGCATTGTCAGAGGATCAGTATGGAGGGAAAGCAGCATTGTTAGAGGGTCAGTGTGGAGGGACTGCAGCATTGTCAGAGGGTCAGTGTGGAGGGAGTTCAGCATTGTCAGAGGTTCAGTGTGGAGGGAGTGCAGCATTGTCAGATGATCAGTGTGGCGGGAAAGCAGCATTGTCAGAGGGTCAGTGTGGAGGGAGTGCAGCATTGTCAGAGGGTCAGTGTGGAGGGAGTGCAGCATTATCAGAGGATCAGTGTGGAGGGAGTGCAGCATTGTCAGAGGGTCAGTGTGGAGGGACTTGAGCATTGTCAGAGGGTCAGTATGGAGGGAGTGCACCATTGTCAGAGGGTCAGTGTGGATGGAGTTCAGCATTGACAGAGGGTCAGTGTGGAGGGAGTGCAGCATTGTCAGAGGATCAGTGTGGAGGGAGTGCCGCAGTGTCAGAGGATAAGAGGGGAGGGAGTGCAGCATTGTCAGAGAGTCAGGACGAGGGTATTGCAGAATTGTCAGAGGGTCAGTGTGGAGGGAGTGCAGCATTGTCAGAGAGTCAGTGTGGAGGGAGAGCAGCATTATCAGAGGGTCAGTGTGGAGGGAGTGCTGCATTGTCAGAGGGTCAGTGTGGAGGGAGTGCAGCATTGTCAGAGAGTCAGTGTGGAGGGAGAGCAGCATTATCAGAGGGTCAGTGTGGAGGGAGTGCAGCATTGTCGGAGGATCAGTGTGGAGGAAGTGCTGCATTGTCTGTGGGTCAGTATGGAGGGAATGCAGCATTGTCAAAGGGTCAGTGTGGAGGGAGTGCAGCATTGTCAGAGGATCCGTGTGGAGGGAGTGCAGCATTGTCAGAGGTTCAGGACGGAGGGATTGCTGTGCAGTGAGAGAGTCAGTAATGATGAAGGTCAGTACTAATCGATGGCCATGCCGTCAGAGTGTTGCACTGTGAGAGGGTTACTACTGAGGGAGCGCTGCACTGTGAAAGGGTTACAACTGAGGGAGCACCACACTCTGAGGGAATTAGTACTGAGGGAATCCCCGCGTTGTGAGGGGTTCAGTACTGAGGGAGCTCCACACGATGTGTCAGACAGTCAGTACTGAGTGATTGCAGCATTGCCAGACGGTCAGGACTGAGAGAGTGATACACACTCAAAGGGTCATTACTGAGGGAGCGCTTCACAGTCAGTGTGTCAGTTTTGAGGGAGTGTTGTTACAGAGGGTCAGTACTGAGGGAGTGCCGCACTGCCAAAGGGTCAGTGCTGAGGCAGTGCTGCACTGCCAAAGGGTCAGTACTGAGGCATTGCTGGACTATCAGAAGTGCAGGAATGAGGCAGTGCCGCACTGTCAGAGTTCAGAACTGAGGGAGTTCTGCTCTGTCGGAGGGTCAGTACTGAGAAAATGCCACATTATCGGAGGGTCAGAACCGAGGGAGTGCTACACTGTAAGATCTTCTGTACTGAGGGAGTGCCACATTGTCGGAGGGTCAGGACTGAGGGAATGCCACACTGAATGAGTATCAGTACTGAGGGAATGCTGCACTGTCAGAGGGTCAGCACTGAGGGAGTGCTGCGCTGATAAAGGGTCAGTACTGATGGAGTGCTGCACTGTCGGAGGGTCAGCACTGAGGGAATGCTGCACTGTAGAAATGTCAGTCCAAAGAGAGTGCAGCAGAGTCAGAGTGTCAGTGCTGAGGGAATGCTGTTGTGTCAGAGCGTCATTTCTGAGGGTGTGCTGCAGTGTCAAAGGAGCAGTGCTGAGGGAGAGCTGTACTGTCAGAGGGTCAGTACTGAGGGAGTGCTGCACTGTCAGAGGGTCTGTGCAGAGGGAGTGATGCACTGTCAGAGGGTCAGTACTGCGGGAGTGCTGCACTGTCAGGGGGTCTGCACTGTTAAGAGCTGCATTGTCAGATGGACTGGACTGTGGGAGAGACGCACTGCGGGAGGGTCAGTACTGAGGGATTGCTGCACTATCGGAGGGTCTGAACTGTGCGAGAGCTGCATTGTTGGAGGGTCAGTACTGAGGGAGCACCGTGCTGTCAGAGGGTCATAATGGAGGGAGTGAAGCATTGTCAGAGGGTCAGTTTGGACGGAGTTCAGCATTGTCAGAGGATCAGTATGGAGGGAGTGCATCAATGTCAGAGGATCAGTGTGGAGGGAGTGCAGCATTGTCAGAGGATCGGTTTGGAGGGAGTGCAGCATTGTCAGAGGGTCAGTATGGAGGAAGTGCGGCATTGTCAGAGGGTCAGTGTGGAGAGAGTTCAGCATTCTTCAGAGGGTCATTGTGGAGGGATTGCAGCATTGTCAGAGGGTCAGTGGGGAGGGAGTGCAACATTATCAGATATCAGAATGGAGGGAGTGCCGCATTGCCAGAGGGTCAGTATGGAGGAAGTACAGCATTCTCAGACGGTCAGTGTGGAGGTACTGCAGCATTGTCAGAGGGTCAGTGTGGAGGGAGTGCAGCATTGTCAGAGGGTCAGTGTGGAGGGGGTGCATCATTGTCAGAGGGTCAGTGTGGAGGGAGTGCAGCATTGTCAGATTGTCAGTGTGGAGGGAGTGCAGCATTGTCAGATTGTCAGTGTGGAGGGAGTGCAGCATTGTCAGAGGGTCCATGTGGAGGGAGTGCAGCATTGTCAGAGGGTCAGTATGGAGGGAGTGCAGTATTGTCAGAGGGTCAGTATGGAGGGAGTGCAGCATTTTTCAGGGTATCAGTGTGGAGGGAGTGCAACATTGTCAGAGGATCAGTATGGAAGGAGTGCAACATTGTCAGAGGGTCAGTGTGGAGGGAGTGCAGCATTGTCAGAGGGTCAGTGTGGAGGGAGTGCAGCATTGTCAGAGGGTCAGTGTGGAGAGTGTGCAGCATTGTTAGAGAGTCAGTGTGGAGGGTGTGCAGCATTGTCAGAGATTCAGTATGGAGGGAGTGCAGCATTGTCAGAGGGTCAGTGTGGAGGGAGTGCATCATTGTCAGAGTGTCAGTGTGGAGGGAGTGCAGCATTGTCAGAGGGTCAGTGTGGAGGGAGTGCAGCATTGTCAGAGGGTCAGTGTGGAGGGAGTGCAGCATTGTCAGAGGGTCAGTGTGGAGGGAGTGCAGCATTGTCAGAGGGTCAGTGTGGAGGGAGTGCTGCACTGTCAGAGAATCAGTATGGAAGGAGTGCAACATTGTCAGAGGGTCAGTGTGGAGGGAGTGCAGCATTGTCAGAGGGTCAGTGTGGAGGGAGTGCAGCATTGTCAGAGGGTCAGTGTGGAGGGAGTGCTGCACTGTCAGAGAATCAGTGTGGAGGGAGTGCAGCATTGTCAGAGGATCAGTGTGGAGGGAGTGCAGCATTGTCAGAGGATCAGTGTGGAGGTAGTGCTGCATTGTCAGTGAGTCAGGATGGAGGGATTGCTGTGCAGTGAGAGAGTCAGTAATGATGAAGTGCGCACTCTCTGACGGTCAGTACTAATGGATGGCCATGCTGTCAGAGTGTCGCACTGTGAGAGGGTTACTACTGAGGGAGCGCTGAACTGTGAAAGGGTTAGAACTGAGGGAGCACCACACTCTGAGGGAATTAGTGCTGAGGGATCACCGCCCTGTGAGAGGTTCAGTACTGAGGGAGCACCACACTATGTGTTGGACAGTCAGTACTGATTGATTGCAGCATTGCCAGAGGGTCAGGACTGAGAGAGTGATGCCCAAACAAAGGGTCATAACTGAGGGAGGGCTACATGGTCAGTGTGTCAGTTCTGAGGGAGTATTGTTACAGAGGGTCAGTACTGAGGGAGTGCTGCACTGTCAGAGTGTCAATACTGAGCGAGTTCTGCTCTGTCGGAGGGGCAGTACTGAGAAAATGCCACATTATCGGAGGGTCAGAACCGAGGGAGTGCTGCACTGTTCGAGCAACTGTATTGAGGGAGTGCCACATTGTCGGAGGGTCAGTACTGAGGGAATGCCACACTGAATGAGTATCAGTACTGAGGGAATGCTGCACTGTAGCAATGTCAGTACAAAGAGAGTGCTGCAGAGTCAGAGTGTCAGTACTGAGGGAATGCTGTTGTGTCAGAGCATCATTTCTGAGGGAGCAGTGTCCCTCAGACACTGCAGTGTCAAAGGAGCAGTGCTGAGGGAGAGCTGTACTGTCAGAGGGTCAGTACTGAGGAAGCGCTGCACTGTCAGAGGGTCTGTGCAGAGGGAGTGCTGCATTGTCAGAGGATCTGTACTGTTGAGAGCTGGATTGTGGGAGGGATTGTACTGTAGGAGTGCTGCACTATCGGAGGGTCTGTACTGTGGGAGAGCTGCATTGTTGGAGAGTCAGTACTGAGGGAGCACCGCGCTGTCAGAGGGTCAGTATTGCGGAGTGCTGCACTGTCAGACGGTCATTACTGAGGGAGCGCCGCACTGTGAGAGGGTCAGTACTGAGGGAGAGCTGCACTGTCAGAGGGTCAGTACTGAGGGAGAGCTGCACTGTCAGAGGGTCAGTACTGAGGGAGTGCTGCACTGTCATAGGGTCAGTACTCAGGGATTACTACACTGTGAGAGGGTCAGTTCTGAGGGAGTGCTGCACAGTCAGAGGGTCAGTTCTGAGGGAGTGCTGGACTGTAAGAAGGTCAGTATTGCGGAGTGCTACACTGTCAGACGGTCATTACTGAGGGAGCGCCGCATTGTGAGAGGGTCAGTACTGAGGGAGCGCTGCACTGTCAGAGGGTCTGTGCAGAGGGAGTGCTGCATTGTCAGAGGATCTGTACTGTTGAGAGCTGGATTGTGGGAGGATTGTACTGTAGGAGTGCTGCACTATCGGGGGGTCTGTACTGTGGGAGAGCTGCATTGTTGGAGAGTCAGTACTGAGGGAGCACCGCGCTGTCAGAGGGTCAGTATTGCGGAGTGCTGCACTGTCAGACGGTCATTACTGAGGGAGCGCCGCACTGTGAGAGGGTCAGTACTGAGGGAGAGCTGCACTGTCAGAGGGTCAGTACTGAGGGAGAGCTGCACTGTCAGAGGGTCAGTACTGAGGGAGTGCTGCACTGTCATAGGGTCAGTACTCAGGGATTACTACACTGTGAGAGGGTCAGTTCTGAGGGAGTGCTGCACAGTCAGAGGGTCAGTTCTGAGGGAGTGCTGGACTGTCAGAAGGTCAGTATTGCGGAGTGCTACACTGTCAGACGGTCATTACTGAGGGAGCGCCGCATTGTGAGAGGGTCAGTACTGAGGGAGCGCCGCATTGTGAGAGGGTCAGTACTGAGGGAGAGCTGCACTGTCAGAGGGTCAGTACTCAGGGATTACTACACTGTGAGAGGGTCAGTACTGAGGGAGTGCTGCACAGTCAGAGGGTCAGTTCTGAGGGAGTGCTGGACTGTCAGAGGGTCAGCTTGAGGGAGGGCTGCACTGTCAGGGAGCGGGCACTGTGGGTGTGCCGTACTGTCAGAGGGTCAGTACTGTGGAAATGCTGCACTGTCTTATGGTCATTACTGCGGGAGTGTTGCACTGTCAGAGAATACTACTGATGGAGTGCCGCACTGTCAGGGGTGCAGGACCAAGGGAGTGCTGTACTGTCAGCGTGTCAGTTCTGAAGGAGTGCAGCACTGTCAGTCGATCAGTATGGGGGCAGTATTTCACTGTCAGAAGATCAGTACTGAGGGACCGCTGCATTGTCAGAGGGTCAGTACTGATGGAGTGCCACACTGTCAGAGGATCAGGACTGAGGCAATGCTCATTCTCAGAGGGTCAGTAGTAACGGATTACCATACTGCCAGAGGGTCAGTAATGAGGTGGTCAGTCAGTATTGAGGGATTGCCACACTGTCAGAGGGTCAGTGCTGAGGGAGTGCTGCACTGTCAGTGCATCAGTCTGGGGATACCTGCATTGTAAGAGAGTCAGTACTGAGTGAGTGCCAAATTATCAGATGGGCTGAAAGACCTAATTTCTGCTCCCATGTCTTGTCGTCTAAGAGGAATATCTGAAATTGTTCAGTACATTTCTGCCTCTGCTTCCTTCATAACCTGCTCAGCAATGATTCCCACGTCCAGATTCCAGAGACTGTGTTCAAACAGACCGTCTTCATTTGGTTACCACCCTCTTTTCCCAGGGATCCAGTTTTCGTTTTGTGTGACTGAACTGCAAGCTCCAAGGGATATTTTCATGCTGCAGGGCTGAGGTTTATTCCTCAGCTTCCCTCTGATCATCCCAAATGAATCCCACTGCCCGACACTCAGCACAGTCGTGTGTTCCTTATTTCTGAGCTTCCCAATGCTAATCCACATCCAGAATGACATCACACACTCCTCGTTTCGCAGGCTATTTGCCTGGGAGAGAGGAGTGCTAAGAGAGGAAATAAAAACCTGAAAGGACTTTACAGTGACATTAAGGGTGAATAGATAATGAGAGAAAAAGTAGGTTGTGGAACACAGTGAGAAATTGTGCATGGACCCAGAGGCTACAGTGAATGGATGCATTTTGTCAATGCTCATTGGGACAGGGTTGATATGAAATCGTGAAGATGCTCTGTGATACAATTAAATGAATGAGCATATATATAGAGAGAGATGGTTCTGAGTGGTCTGGCCTTCTTACAACCCAATAAATCCCCAAAGACGGTGGAAATGTATCTCAGTTTACCGAATGAGGTGATGGAGGAAGTTGCAGGTACACTTGCAAACATTTTCAAATCCCCTCTGACCACAGCAGAGGTGTCGTCGGACTGACCATGTCGTACTGATATTCAAGAAGGAGCATGAGATATATCAGGCAGCTACAGGCCAGTCAGGCTAATATCGTGGGTGGGACGTCTGTTGGAAGTAATTTTGGGAGAGAGAATTAATCAGCATTTAAAGAGACTGGAGTTCATGAAGACCAGTCCGAATGGTTGTGTTAAGGGGAGGGTCAGGTCTGACCAATGGGATTGCACTTTTTAAGCAGGTGACCAGGTGTGTAAAAAGGGGCAATGCTTTCCTGTCGCCTGCTTGGAGGTCAGTAAGGGTTTTATCAGGACCCATACTGGAAACTCATAGTGAACATAAAAACTCAAGATCCAAGGAATTTGTCGCAGAATGCTGAGTGGCAGGAAGCAGACAGTGATGGCCCAATTAGAAATCTCTGTCTGTTCATGTCTCACTGTTGGGGTCTTGCTGATGTGGTTGATAGATAAGATTTAGATTTGAATGGTGGAGGGTTAATCATTGGGTTCATGAATGATATGAAGATTGGTTGGGTGATAAATACTGAGGATGATAGCCTTAGATTACAGAAGGATGGAAATGGCCTTGTCAGATGGACTGATCAGTGGCAACGGGTGAGGTGCCTGAAGACTGGAGGGTGATTAATGATGTGCCATTATTGAAGTAAGGCTGCAAGGAACAACCATTGAACTATGGAGCTGTGAGCCTGATGGCAGTGGTGGGTAAGCTGTTGAAGGGCATTCTGAGAGACAATTTACATGCATTTGGAAAAGCAAGGATTGATTATGGATAGTCAGCTTGGCTTTGTTTGTGGAAATGCTGTATCCAACTTGATTGAGCTTTTGAAGGGATGACCAAGAAGAAAGGTGAGAAGGTTTCACATGGGAGGTTGCTTAGTAAAAGTTTAGATGATATGGCATCCCAGGAGAGAGGACAGCACGGTGCCTCAGTGGTTTGATTCTAACTCCCGGTGACTGTCTGTGTGGAGTTTACACATTCTCTCTGTATCTGTGCGGGTTTCCTCTGGGTGCTTCAGTTTCCTCCCACCGCCCAAAGATGCCATGGGAAATGCAGCATTACAGGGATAGAGTAGAGGATGTGAATCTGGGTGCGATGCTGTTCAGACAGTCAGTGTGGAGCCAATGGACGGAATGGCTTGCTTCTACACTGTCGGAATTCTAAAATTAATCCAGAGAGACAAGTAATGTTCTGGGGACCTGGCTCCAATCTTGGACAGGGGTCCTTACAGTCTGAAGGGGTTTGAACGCAATCTGAAGGGGGGAGCTGGGCTGAGCCCTGAAGTGTTGAGGGTGTGAATGTTTTTTGGAGGTAATGTCTGAGGGGCTTTGGGGGGTAAACACAACAAAGTGACGCTTTCTTAGATATTGAGGGAGCACTATCTGAGGTATTGAGGAAGCACTTTCTGAGGTATTGAGGGCGCACTATCTGATGAATGGAGGGAGCATTATCTGAGGAAGAACTATCTGAGCTATTGAGAGAGCACTTCCTGTGGCATTGAGGGAGCACTTTCTGAGGTATTGAGGGAGAACTATCTGAGGTATTGATGGAGCACTTTCTGAGGTATTGAAGGAGAACTATATGAGGTATTGAGGGAGCACTTTAAGAGGTACTGAGAGAGAACTGTCTGAGGTACTGAGGGAGCACTATCTCGTGGTACAGAGTGCAGAGGATAGAAAGGAACAGATGCAATTCCCTGATCATTCCCTCAGGGTCTCCGAGGCACTCTGGTGTCGTAATTTGAAATGGAAGCCACTCCCCATTTCAGAAGATTCAGATCATTTTAAGCAATCAGTGAAAAATAACAGCAGCATGTGTCTGAAACATGGTTTGGGGCAAAACTTTCCTCAATCTATTGTCACTTGTTGCTTGGAGACGTTTTCAAAAAGCCAGCACCCAAAAAGACTAACGCTGTCGCTGCAAGAGGTGGTGCACAGGAAGATCCAACAATCATCTGTTGCTGCTGTCTGTCCCCCTGGAGCAGTCATCATGCGAGATCAGGGTTCAGTCCTCAGAGAAATCATTTCTCCATCAAAACCTCAACCATGCCTTGACAGCTGTGTGTGTGTATGTGTGTGTGTGTGTATGAGAGAGAGAGAGACAGAGAGAGAGAAACAGAGAGAGAGAGAGAGTGACAGAGACTGCCCATGTTTGTGCGTACGAGAGTGTGGATGCATGTGTATCTCTGTGTGCCTGTATGTGTTTGTGTGAGAGAGAAAGTGCATGTTCATGTGACAGTGTGTGGCTGTGCGTATGCTGGAGGGGGTGCGTGTCTCTGTGTGCATGTGTGTGAGTGAGGGTGTATTTGAGAGAGTGTATGTGTGTGTGAGAGAGTGTGTCTGTGTGTATGTGTGTGTGTGAGTGTGTCTGTGTGTGAGAGAATATCTGTGTGTCTATGTGTGTGTGTCTGTGTGTCTATGTGTGCATGTGTCTGTGTGTCTATGTCTGTGTATGACAGTGTGTCTTGTGTTAGAGAGAGTGTGTATGTGTGTGTGAGAGAGTGTGTCTGTGTGCATGTGTGTGTGGGAGTGAATGTGTCTGTGTGTGAGAGAGAGTGTGTGTCAGTGTGTGTGTGAGAGAGAGTGTGTCTATGTGTGTTTGAGGGAGCGTGTGTCTGCGTGTGTATGTGTGTGTGAGAGGTGAGAGAGAGTGTAACTGTATGTTTATGT
Organism: Chiloscyllium punctatum; assembly: GCF_047496795.1. NCBI lineage: Eukaryota > Metazoa > Chordata > Chondrichthyes > Orectolobiformes > Hemiscylliidae > Chiloscyllium > Chiloscyllium punctatum. The sequence continues at coordinate 52,230,544 of NC_092752.1, forward strand.
GTGTGAGAGAGTGTCTGCGTGTGAGAGAGTGTGCGTCTGTGTGTGTGTGAGAGAGTGTGGCTATGTGTGTTTGAGGGAGCGTGTGTCTGCCTGTGTATGTGTGTGAGAGAGTGTAACTGTGTTTATGTGTGTGTGTGAGATCGTGAATCTGTGTGTCTGTCTGTGTGTATGTGTGTGAGAGAAATTGTCCGTGTGTGTGAGAGACAGAGAGTGTGTGTGTGAGAGAGAGAGTGTCTGAGTGCGTGAGAGTGAGTGGGCGTGTGAGAGAATGAGAGTGTGTGTGTGAGTGTGTGTGTAAATGAGAGAGAGTGTGTGTGTTTGTTTGTGAGAGAGTGTGGCTGTGTGAGAGAGAGTGTTTCCGTGTGAGAGAGTGTGTGTGTCTGTGTGTGCGTGAGAGAGAGTGTCTGTGTGTGCGTGTGAGAGAGAGTGTGTCTGTGTGCACGTGTGTGTGAGAGTGAATGTGTCTGTGTGTGAGAGAGTGTGTGTCAGTGTGTGTGCAAGAGAGAATTTGTCTATGTGTGTTTGAGGGAGTGTGTGTCTGCATGTGTATGTATGTGAGAGAGAGAGTAACTGTGTGTTTATGTGTGTGAGACAGAGTGTGTCTGTGTGTGTTTGAGGGATCGTGTGTCTGTGTGTGTGTCTCTGTGTATGTGTGTGAGAGAGAATGTCTGTGTGTGTGAGAGACAGAGTGCTTGTGTGAGAGAGAGAGTGTCTGTGCACGTGAGAGTGAGTGGGTGTGTGAGAGAATGAGATTGTGTGTATGTGATAGATTGTGTTTGTAAATGAGAGAGTGTGTGTATGTGTGTGTGAGAGAGTGTGTCTGTGTGTGTGAGAGAGAGTGTTTCCGTGTGAGAGAGTGTGTGTGTCTGTGTGTGCTTGAGAGAGAGTGCCTGTGTGTGTGAGAGAGAGAGAGAGTGTCTGTGTGTGAGAGAATGTGTCTGCATGTATGTGTGAGAGAGTGTTTCCGTGTGTGTATTTGAGGGAGCGTATGTCTGTGCGTGTATGTGTGTGAGAGAGATAGTGTGTGCTTGTGTGTGTATGTGTGTGCGAGAGTGTGTCTGTGTTTGCGTTTGAGGGAGCGTCTGTCTATGTGTGGGGGGAGTCCTTAGTGTATGTGTGTCTAAGAGTGTCTGTGTGTGTTTGAGGGAGTGTGTGTCTGTGTGTGTGTGTGCGTGCGTGAGCATGTAAACTAGCCAATCTTATTGGGTGCTCATGAATATAAAATCCAGCTGCTGTTTCGGGTGAATTGGTCCTTTTGTCTCCAAAGACACAAAGGCTGCAAGAGTGAATTAACTGGGGGAAAGAAAGTGCCGTTCATTCCAGTGGGGATACATCCAGTAAACCTTCCCCACACACTAACATCCCTCTGGCTATGCAGTGACTAGTCCTGCACACAGTGCTCCAGGTACAAACCAATGTAATGTCACCATAGTCTTACCAGAGCATGGGACAGCTCCTCATTACAGAGCAGTGTCTGGTGGTGTTTTAATCAAAGGGTCACCATGGCCCAGCTGAGGGGAGAGGTTGAGAAGGAGAGTCCTTCAGGGTAACCCCAGCTGGTGTGAGAATTGAACACACGCTATTGGTTCTACTCTGCATTATAAACCAAATGTCCAGCCAACTGAGCTAACTGACTTCACACCAGGGGCATGCCCTGTATAACCGAATCATAGCCAGGCTGCACCTCAATAAGAGGAGCAAGGCCATTCGCCCCCCCCACTCTAACCCAGAAGGGAGAGCACGGGAAGCTGATGAGGAATTTTTTTTTAATTTCAAAATATACTTTATTAATGTAAATAAATCTCTGGTACTTGTACAATTTTCCATGTCGTTCATAGTTATATACATTGTATGTCTTAACATTACAAAGAACAAATTGAATTAATCGAATTCACAGTTATCCTATTAACAGTTACCTTTATTAACTATCCAGTCTCTTGGTATTTGGCTGTGGCTTCAGCGGAACCCACCTACTGAGTGGGTGCCCTGTTATATGAAAGCAAATGAAACTTCTTTAACTCCCAGTTTATGGGGTTAACATTGTCCATTTGACTGTCCTGTTTCTGGGGTAGCTTTTCTACATCCCCATCGTAAGCACGAACTGCTGGACCTTCGCTGGGCTGAGGTAGCTATCCAGCTCCTCCCTGGGGTCATTTACCCGCTCTGGTGTCATTGAGCCAAGGTAAAAACAATGCCTGCAGATGCTGAAATCCAAATACTGGATTAGTGGTGCTGGAAGAGTACAGCAGTTCAGGCAGCATCCAACGAGCAGCGAAATTGACGATTTCGCTGCTCGTTGGAAGCTGCCTGAACTGCTATGCTCTTCCAGCACCACTAATCCTGTCATTGAGCCAAAGCAAGTGTCCTCCTTGTCCAGTTCTGTGTCTTACAATGGGACTGTCAGAGGATCACAGCTCTCGATTGCCTGTAGTTGTGGGGCAGTGGGTACCCCCTGGTTCTCACTGCGTGGAGGGTGGACTTCGGGGGGTTCCGTTGTTTCCCGGTTGGGAGCAAATGCCCTCCTCTTTACCGACGGCGCTCTGTCTCTTCTTCTGGTGGGGATGGCCTTCTTTGCGTCCATCTTTCCCCTCCGAAGAGCTGGCCGTCCCTCCCTCGTGCAGCTGTCTTTTCCCCTTTTGCTGGGAGGCTTTGGGAGCCTGGCAAGATTTCCTCTTCCTGTTTTTAACAGGTATCCACTCCTCTGCCTGCTTGATTACCTCCTCCTCCATTTCTTCCATCTGCCCGGCAAGAGCTAGGATCAGCTGCTGTGTCTCTCCACTGGCTGCCGTCTCCTCCACTCCAGCCTGTTCTTCTTTCTGGGTGCCACCAGACTCCGTTTCCCTGCTCTCAGGGTGGACCTTACTGGTCTTTGGGGGTCCACGGCTCACATTGCCACCTCCAGCCATCTGTGCGTAGGTGGGCCCCCCCACCGTCTCAGCACACTTTCGGCTGCCCTGCATATGTCAGGTCGCCTCTACTCCCTCCAATTGCGAAGCTCGAGGGTGGATGGAGGATGTTCCCACTATCATCGGCCCTTAGAGTAACCCTGACCTGTCGCAGCCGAAAGTGTGCCGAACCTGCGGGAAGTCGGGACACGTGGCGGCGTATTGCAAAGTGACCATCTGCAGGAACTGCAAACAGGAGGGTCACTTGACTAAGGACTGTCAGGAAGAAAAGAGCTGCAACCTGTGCGGAGAGGCGGGCCACATGTACAAGGCCTGCCCAAGACGAGGAGCCGCCACCTACGCACAGATGGCCGGAGGTGGTAACACGAGCCGCGGACCGACAAAGTCCAGCGAGCTACCGCAAATCAGCACAGGAACGGTGTCTGGAGGCACCCAGAAGGAAGGGCAGGCTGTAGCGGAGCAGGCAGCAGACAGCGGGGAGATGCAGCAGCCGACCCAAGCTCCTGCACGACAGACGGAAGAAATGGAAGAGGAGGGATCGAAGGAGGCAGAGCAGTGGATTATCGTCAAAAACAGGAAGAGGAAACCTCTCGAGGGCCCCAAAGCCACCAAGCGAAGGGGGAAGAGACACCTCCAAGATGAGGATACAGGCAGCTCCTCCGAGGGTGAGGACGGGCGCAAGAAGGGTCGCCACCGGAGGAAGAGGCAGAGCGCCGTGGGGAGAAAGGAGGGAAGCACCGCCCAAGAAGGAAAAGTCGATCCCTCTGAGGGGATGGGTGAAGGCCTCCCCCTACCCGGTGAGAACCAAGGGGTACCCACCGGCCCACAGCTCCAGGTAACTGGGAGCAGCGTCCCAGTGACAGGCCTGCTGTCAGATGGAGAACTGTGTGATGCGGACCCTGGGTCCGACACGATGACACCAGAGCGGGGAAATGACTCCAGCGTGGAGCTGGACAGCTGCCTCAGCCCTGGGAAGGTCCAGCAGTTTGCCGTCACCACGGGGATGCACGCAGCTACCCCACTGGAGCAAGACCAGAAGAAAATGGACACTGGTAACCCCGTAAACTGGTAAAATGGGGTTTAAAATTGCCAGCATAAATGTGCGTAGCATCAAATCGGCTACGCGATGTGTTTCAACGCTGGCCTTCCTGGCCAACGTCAAAGCCGAGGTCCTGTTTCTGCAGGAGTGTGGGATACCGCACCTCAGCAGTTACAGGAGATGGTCGAGCATGTGGGCCCATGTGCCGTCAGTGTGGTCGGGGGGCAACGATAGCCGCGCCTCCGGCCTGGGTATCCTGTTGTGGGGAGGCAACTTCACCATCTCCGATGTTAAGGAGGTGGTGGGTGGGCGCCTCCTCGTCGCAGACATTAAATGCAAAAACGCTCCCGTGAGACTAATCAACGTGTACGCCCCAGTGGGTAAGAGTGAACGGTTGGCCGTCCTGCAACAGCTTCCACTGCTGCTGGCCACGTCCAGGCCGGTCATTCTGGCCGGAGACTTCTACTGCATCATTGATGCAGATGGACGATCCGGCGGGGGGGACAGTAAACCGGACGCTATGTCCAGAGCCCTGATGGAAACGGTCAAAGACGCCGAGCTGCACGGCGTCTTCAGCACCCCTGCAGATGGAGCGCAGCGTAGATACACCTGGTCACGGGCACACGGGTCTATCCGCTCAAGGATAGATTACCTGTTTGTGTCCCGAACGCACTCGGTCAGATCCACCGTCGTCAAGCAGGTGTTATTCTCTGTCCACTGCCTCCTGCTGGCCGACTGTCACCTACAGGACGAACAGCGGACGGGCAAGGGAGCGTGGAAACTGAACACTATGCTGTTGACCCCGAGAAGCATCGAAGAGCTCAAGAGGGACTATGCAGGTTGAAGAACCGTGAAGCCCCTCTTTGAGTGTCCAGCGGACTGGTGGGAAACGGTAAAAGGGAACATCAAGAGGTTCTTTATCCTCAAAGGTGTCCAGGAGGTGAGAGAGAGGCGGGGAAAACTGTCCCAGCTCCAGGAAAGTATGCAGAACCTGCTCCTTCTGCAGACAATGGGGGTCGATGTCACGGAGGACCTCAAGGAGGTGAAGGGCCAGCAAGCCTCGCTCTTTGCCTTGGAGGCCTCCAGGATAATCTTCCGGTCCAGGGTCTGCTCGGTGGAGCAGGACGAGACATGCTCACGTTTCTTCTTCCAGAAGGTGCACAAAGAGAGCTCCGTGCTCAGCAGCCTGAAGAAAGAAGATGGCTCGGTAACGTCATCTCAGGCTGACGTCATGAGGATCGGCAAATCCTTCTACGCCAGCCTGTCTGACTCGAAGCCAACCGACAGCGCGGCCTCCCAGTCGTTCCTGTCCTCTATCACAGAGGTCCAAGATGACGGAACACGAGAGAGGCTGGACCAGCCGCTATCTCTGGATGAGCTGACCAAGGCCCTCGAGTCCTTCGAAAAGAATAAAACTCCCGGAAGCGACGGCCTACCAGTCGAGATTTATTCCGCTCTTTGGGACTTGATCGGCCAGGACCTGCTGGAGGTGTATGTCAGTATTCTTCGGGCAGGTACCATGAGTGAATCCATGAGGAAAGGCATCATCACCCTCATCTACAAGCGGAAGGGGGAGAGGGAGGAAATTAGAAATTGGAGACTGATCTCACTGTTAAATGCAGACTACAAAATCTTGTCAAAGGTCATCGCCAACCGGGTCAGGTCTGCTCTGGGATCGGTGATCCACCCGGACCAAACCTGTGCTGTACCGGGCAGGAAGATCTCTGAGAGTCTTGCACTCCTCAGGGATACGATCGCCTACAGGCAGGACAGGGGGGGTGGAAACCTGCCTCATCAGTCTGGACTAGGAGAAAGCCTTTGACAGGATATCACATACATATATGAGTGATGTCCTCTCCAAAATGGGCTTTGGGGAGGGAATCGGAAATGGGATCAGACTACTCTACACCAACATTGTCAGTGCAGTCTCAATCAATGGGTGGGAATCAGATAGCTTCCCTGTAAGATCTGGAGTCAGGCAGGGATGCCCCCTCTCACCGGCCTTGTTTGTGTCTTGCATAGAGCCATTTGCCGAATCCATCAGGAAGGATGCGAGCTTGAGAGGGGTGACTATTCCTGGCAGCGGGAGCCGACAGGTTAAGGCCTCCATGTACATGGATGACGTCGCTGTTTTCTGCTCGGATCCGCTGTCCGTGCACAGACTCGTGTGCATCAGTGACCAGTTCGAACGGGCCTCGGGGGCCAAGGTAAACCGAGGCAAGAGCGAGGCCATGCTCTTCGGGAACTGGGCCGACCAAAACTCTATCCCCTTCACCGTCAGGACTGACCACCTGAAGGTGCTGGGTAATTGGTGCGGGGGGGGGCTGGGGCGTGCGCCAAGACCTGGGCGGAGCGGATCAGAAAGATGAGACAGAAACTCGGCAGATGGGGGCAACGGTCGCTCTCCATCGCGGGAAAAAACCTGGTCATCAGGTGTGAGGTACTCTCAGTATTGCTATATGTGGCACAGTTCTGGCCTATCCCCAGGACCTGTGCCGCTGCAGTCACCCGGGCCATCTTCCAATTCATTTGGAGATCAAAGATGGACCGAGTCCGAAGAGACACAATGTACAAAGACCGGTGCAATGGGGGAAAAAACACGCCCAATGCCACCCTCACCCTGATGGCCACCTTTGTGTGTGGCTGCATCAAGCTGTGCGTGGATCCCCGGTACGCAAACACCAAGTGTCACTACGTACTGAGGTTCTACCTGTCCCCGGTGTTGTGAAGGATGGGCCTGGCCTCGCTGCCGCGGAACGCACGGAGTAGTTGGACCGTTCCGCATCACCTGTCCTTCATGGAGAAATTTATGAGGAAAAACACCTTTGACCACAAGTCCATCAGGAAGTGGTCAGCACGTTGCGTCCTTGAGACCCTTCGGGAAAAGGAGAGGGCGGATCCTGTCGAGCGGTTCCCTGAGCAGACTGTCAAAGCCATTTGTCAGAATGCCTCATCGCCAGAACTTTCCAACAAGCACCAAGACGTGGCTTGGCTGGTGGTGAGAAGGGCTCTGCCTGTGAGATCCTTCATGCACGCCCGGACTCTCTGCCGCACCGCACGCTGCCCTCGAAGTGGCTGCGGGGGGGGGGGGGAACGAGACTGTCACACACCTCCTTCTGGAATGTGCCTATGCAGAGGAAGTCTGGAGAGGAATGCAGTGGAGCTTGTCGAGGTTCGTCCCAAGCAGTGCCGTGACGTGGGACTCCGTGCTGTACGGCCTGTTCCCCGGGACTCACACCGAGACGAACATGAACTGCGACTGGAGGATCATCAACTCGGTGAAGGATGCTCTCTGGGCGGTCCGAAACCTGTTGATCTTCCAGCTGAAGGAGTTGACTCCAACTGAGTGTTGCAGACTGGCACATTCCAAGGTCCAAGACGACGTGTTGAGGGACGTGCTGAAGCTTGGGGCAGCTGCCGCCAAGGCGCGGTGAGGAAAGACCACTGTGTAAGATCGGCCTGCCTAAAGAAGAACAGGGGGCCCATGCGGACGTTTTTTTGGGCTCTGCTGATGCCTCAGCCAAATATATGCATAAGATTGAGAAATGCACAGACCTGTATATGACATTGATAAATTCGAATCTGTGTTTGTAAATGTCGACATATGAATGGCATGACCAAATGTACAGACCATCAAATCATTTTATGAATAAAGTATATTTTTGAAATAAAAAAAAGTGTACTGTCTGCAGGATTTCCCTGGGACAGGCTACTTTGATGTGACCTTCAGAAGTGTGAAGCAGTGCGAACAGCTCCTCAAGGTCTTCAAGGAGAAGGAAGGGGAGCCGCTGTTTTCCATCTTGTCGGCGACCCCATTGTGTGTGCTTCCTGCACAGAGGAATCGGGCTGTTACAATCCATATGTACAACCCCTATGTTCCAGCGGCTGATGTCCTGACCTTCCTGGGAAGGTACGTCCAAGTTGAGGGAGAAGCCACTGATGTGATCGACCTCTTTGGGATTTGGACCAGTAAGCGACAGGTCAGGGTAACTCTAAAGGGCCGATGATAGTGGGAACATCCTCCACCCACCCTCGAGCTTCGCAATTGGAGGGAGCAGAGGCTACCTGACATATGCAGGGCAGCCGAAAGTGTGGCGAACCTGCGGGAAGTCGGGACACGTGGCGGTGGATTGCAAAGTGACCATCTGCAGGAACTGTACACAGGAGGGTCACTTGACTAAGGACTGTCAGGAAGAAAAGAGCTGCAAACTGTGCGGAGAGGCGGGTCATTTGTATAAGACCTGCCCAAGACGGGTGGGGGGGCCCACTTACGCACAGATGGCTGGAGGTGGCAATGTGAGCCGTGGACCCACAAAGACCAGTAAGGTCCACCCTGAGAGCAGGGAAACGGAGTCTGGTGGCACCCAGAAAGAAGAACAGGCTGGAGTGGAGGAGACGGCAGCCAGTGGAGAGACACAGCAGCTGATCCTAGCTCTTGCCGGGCAGATGGAAGAAATGGAGGACGAGGTAATCAAGCAGGTGGAGGAGTGGATACCTGTTAAAAACAGGAAGAGGAAATCTTGCCAGGCCCCCAAAGCCTCCCAGCAAAAGGGGAAAAGACAGCTGCATGAGGGAGGGACGGCCAGCTCTTCGGAGGGGGAAGATGGACGCAAAGAAGGCCATCCCCACCAGAAGAAGAGACAGAGCGCCGTCGGTAAAGCGGAGGGCATTTGCTCCCAAACAGGAAACAATGGACCCCCCGAAGGCCACCCTCCACCCAGTGAGAACCAGGGGGTACCCACTGCCCCACAACTACAGGCAACCGAGAGCTGTGATCCTCTGACAGTCCCATTGTCAGACACAGAACTGGACAGTGTGGACACTTGCCTTGGCTCAATGACACCAGAGCGGGTAAATGACCCCAGTGAGGAGCTGGATAGCTACCTCAGCCCAGCGAAGGTCCAGCAGTTCATGCTTACCATGGGGATGTAGACAAGCTATCCCAAAGACAGGACAGTCAAATGGACAATGGTAACCCCATAAACTGGGTGTTAAAGAAGTTTCATTTGCTTTCATATAACAGGGCACCCACTCAGTAGGTGGGTTCCGCTGAAGCCACAGACAAATACCAAGAGACTGGATAGTTAATAAAGGTAACTGTTAATAGGATAACTGTGAATCCGATTACTTCAATTTGTTCTTTGTAATGTTAAGACACGCAATGTATATAACTATGAACAACATGGAAAATTGTACAAGTACCAGAGATTTATTTACATGAATAAAGTATATTTTTAAAAAAAGAGTGCTTAAGGCTTTAACACTGCAGGAACTCCTAGGTGATCGTGTTAGAGAGCTGGAAAATATAAGTGCTTTAGTGTGGTGGTCACACCCAAGAACCGTCCCTTGCCATGTTTCTGTCATGATTATCATATCCCAGTCCCACGTAAAGATCCACACCCAGAGTACATCAGGCTTACCGGTAAGGTCTGTTGAATTTAAATGAATACAATTTAATCCAACAGGCGTTCCTAGCTTCCTGTCGTGTTCCAGGCAGAGAGTAGCTGGGCGGTCACGAAGAATGGCAAAGTCAGTAGGCAGAGAGTGCAAGAATCACCTGCGGCCATTCCCCTTGAAAACAAGTATAACATTTTGCATAATGTTGGGGGCAAAGACTGTTCAGGTGAAAACAGCAGTAGCAGGTTAGTGGCACTACCATTAGCTTTGGGACACAGCAGGAAAGGGTAAAGGTAAGCAGGGTTTTAGAGATAGGAGAGTTGATTGTTAGAGGGACAGATTGGGAGATTCTGTGGCCTCAAACTGAATCCAGGATGGTGTGTTACCTCCCAGGTGCCCAGGTCCAGGATGTCTCTGAGCAGCTGCAGAACATTCTCAAGGGGGAGGGTGAGCAGCCAGAAGACATTATGCCCATTGGCACAAATGATACCTGTAGAAATAGGGATGAGGTCCTGCAGAGTGATTACAGATAGCTAGGAGAAGCATTTTAAAAAACCTTGACAGTGCTAATCTCCTAAAATGGAGATTACCATCCATGACCGGTGGCACATACAATAGAGGAGGTACCAATATCATGGCGGCCAGGTTTGCTCATCCTACAAGAGAGGGTTTAGACGAGATTGGCAGGGGGTGGTATACTCTAGAGCAGGGAGGCAAATGCGAGGCTGGAAGGAGATTCAGCAATCAGAAATAGTAAGTTGAAGAGCTAGGTTAGGCTCGAACACGACAGAGAGAAATTAATGCCTTTTGGATTAAATTGCATTTATTACAATGCAAGAGGGCTGACAATTTAGGCCGATGAACGCAGAGTGTGGATCGGTACGTGGGACTGGTATAGTCCAGCTATTACTGAAACATGGCTCAGGGAGGACAGGACTGGCAACTTAATGGGCCAGGGTACAGGTGCTTTAGAGAGGACAGGGTCGATGGAAAGAGGGAGCGGGAATTGCATTTCTGTTTAAGGAGAATACCACAGCAGTAATCAGAGATGAAATAACTTAAGGATCGTCCAGTGAGGCTTTGTGGGTGGAGCTAAGAAATAGGAAGGGGAGGGTGACGTGATTGTGGCTGTACTATCGGCCCCCAAATAGGCAACAGGAGTGAGAGGACCAAATATGTAGGGAGAGAGGGGAGACCTGCAGGAGCAATCGGGTTATCATAATTGGGGATATTTATTTTTCTAACATAGACTGGGACTACCCGAGTGTTTAGGGATTTGAATAAGTAGAATCTGTAAAATGTGTCAGGAAGGTTTCCTCAAGCAGTATATGGGGTGTCATACACAGGAAGGGTCAAAACTCGAAATGCTCTTAGGAAGTTGAGCAGGACAGGTGACTGAGTTAACAGTGGAGAAGCATCTTGGGATCAGCGACCACTGTTCTAATAAGTTTCAAATAGTTATGGAGAGGGACAAAACTGGTCCACAGATTCAAGTTCGAACTTGCGGCGTGGCTCAGGTGCAGGCATTTGGTAGCATATATGGTATATAAGGGATACAGGAATCTACAGAAGAAGGAAATCAATAGGGTGAAAAGGGGGCCAAGAAAGAGCCTTGACTGAGAAGATTAAGATGAATCCAAAAAGGTACTTTAAATATATTAAAGAAAAATAAGCAGTAACTATAGAGGAAATAGGACCCCTCGAAGACCAAAGTGGACATGTATGTGTGGAACCATAAGAGATGGGCGAAGTCCTCAATGAATATATCTACTCTATGTTTAACATGGAGAAAGACATGATGACTTGAGAACTTGATGAAGTTAGTGGTGATATCTTAGGGACAATCCATGTCATAGTAGAGGAAGTTTTGGCCGTTCTAGAATGTTTGTAAGTGGATAAATCTCACGGTCATTACCAGATATAACCAAGAACACTGCAGGGGGCTACAGAAGAATTTGCGTGGACCCTGGCTGACAACTTTGTTCATCATTAACCACTGGAGGACAGCAGATTTTGTGCCCTTATTCAAGAAGGACGGAACAAAAAAGCCTGGGAACTACAGACCAGGAGGTTTAACGTCTGTGGTAGGAAAGTTACTTGAGAACGTTCTGTGGAATAAGATGTACATGTATTTGGAAACGTAGGCTTTAATTAAAAATAGTAAGTGTGGTTTTGTGTGAAGTAGTTTATACCTGACAAATCTCTTGAAGTAATTTGATGACGTGACCAGGAAGATTGACTTGGGCAGGGTAGTAGACGTCGAAACATGTAGCGTTGGAAAAACACAGCAGATCAGGCAGCATTCGAGGGGCAGGACAATCAAAATTTCGGGCATAACCCCTTCATCAGGAATGTCCAAAACATCGATTCTCCAATTCCGTGAAAGCTGCATTACCTGCTGTGATTTTACAGTGCTACACTTTTTGACGCTAATCTCCAGCATCTGCCCAGCTCAATTTCTCCAAAGTGTTAAATTCAACTATGTGGATTTCAGTTACACCAGAACAGGATGAGGTTTTTCAGCCCCTGGATCCTGAAATACAGTAACAGAAGGAGGTCAATCACCCCCTTGAGCGGATAAAACTGTACCCAGAGTAGATCATGCTGTACCAGTCTCCTGTTGCACAGCAACAGAATCAGTTTATTCAGCTCTTGAAGTCATTAACACAGGAAGTGGAAGAGGCCACAAAGTGACTGGACTGTGGGGTATACTGGAATAACACGAGGCTGTTTAGCCCCTCAGGCCTGACCTTGTCTTCAGTAAGGTTAGAGCTGATCTATTCTCTTTCATGCATAATTCTTTGTAACTTTCAACTCTCTGGATTTTCAAAATCCATTGACACACACTCTCCCACCAGTCCCAAAATATTTCAGTGATGTAGCCTCCTTAACTGTCTGGGATAAAAAAGGTCCCAACAGTCACTACGCTCTGAGAGAAGGAAACATTCCCCATACATCCACGTTGGCCTGTGGGCATGGATAGAAGACATGAACACAGCGTCAGAGTGACTGGCCCTGATATCGTGGCAGTATTTGATTGAGCAAGATGTCAAGGAGACTGAACAAAATTGAACCTATTGGGAATCAGGTGTGAACTCGCCACTGTGTGGGTCATTCAGAACACAATGGGGCTGGTGGACATCAATCCTCCCAGTCCCTGGATATCTCTGTGGGCGATCCTCAGGGTAGTTTCCTCGGCACAAACACCTTCAGTTGCTTCATCAATGTCTTACCCGCCATCATATGATCAGACGTAGAAATGTTCAGTGAAGATTACACAATGTTCAGAATAATGTGTCACCTACTCAGCTGCTAAAACATGAAATCGGACAACATTCAAGCTTTGTGCTGACAATATATAAGCAACATTAATGGAAAAGTACCGCGAGGCACTACAGATTTCCACGGTAAAAAAAAGAGGAGCTCATTCAGCAACTCAAGCTGGTTTCACAGTAATATAAGAAAGTCATTCAGCCCATTGAAAGTATTTGATAAGTAGAGGCACGACTCATTCACTGTCTCGACTACTACACAAGAAGACTTTTTAAAAATATGCAGAAGTTGGAATCCAACGTAGACACACAGGAGGCTGGAAGAACACAACAAGCCAGGCAGCATCAAGTGGTCGAGAAGTCAATGCCTTGGGTATAACTGTTCTTCAGGACTGGGGGTGGGGGTAAGGGGGTATACAGATAAAGGGGAGTGGTGAGGGAGTAGGAGACAGGGTGGTGAGGTGAGGATAAATGAACACAAATAGAAGGTACCACCGCATTAGCGATGGAAGTTTTGAATCCAGTTGGTATGTGGAAGAAGGGTTGATCAGAGAAATGGAAGGGAGGAGGTGGGGCTGGGAAGGGAGTTGGGGGATTGGAAAGGAGGTCATTTGAAATTGGAGAACTCAATCTTGAGTCCTCCTTATTGAAGCTGCCAAGGCAGAAGATGACGTGTTACTCCTCCAATTTGTGGTTTGGTTCATTCTGACAATGGAGCAGCTACACGGTGGGCGGGAGAATTTAAAATGGCGGTGATTGCGAGTTCAGGTCAGCCGTGACAAGCCAGACAGAGATGCTCAGCAAAAAATTCCCTTAGTTTGCGATTGATCTCACCAAAGTAGAGAAGATCACATCGAGTCCATGAGGTGCAGTAAACTAGGTTGAATCCCACCACCTGGCACATCTTCCACAAAGACTGTTCTCTTTGTTTATTGTGCCACACGCCCTACCAATCACTGCAATTGCCCCCAGGCACCTTCGCCTGCAACTGCAAAAAATGCATCACCTGCTGGCACCCCACATTCCTCACTGCCTTACACATCCCCAAACAGTCCTTCCTGGTCAGACAGAGTTTCGCCTGCCTCTCCTCCAACCTCGTTTACTGCATCAGGTGCTCCCAATGTGGTCTTCTCTGCATCAGGGAGACTGAATGTAAACTAAGGGCACGTTTCATGAGCATCACACTGGCCCATTTCACTGGGCCTGACCCCCTAGTCACCGTCCTCTTTAATCCCCCTTCCCTCTCCCTTTCCAACATAACCAGACCTTGCCTCCTTTGTTGTCGCAGTGAGGCAGGCCACAAATTGGAGGAACAACACTTTATCTTTGGCCTGGCAACCCTCAAGCCTGGAGGACTCATCAATGAGTTCTCCAATTTGAAATAACCTTGCCAGCTATGCCCCTACTTTCTTTCCAGCCTCTCCCCTTCCTACCTTGCCTTCCAGCTCCCAATCCAATTCATCCCTCCTACCGACCAAGCAGATTGCACCCGCCACTTGTGTCCACCCATCCCCTACCTCACCATCCCGCTGCTCTCCCCACCCCAACCACTCCCTTCTCTCTTTATCTGCAGCTCCCCCTAACCCCACCCCCAGTCATGAAGAACGATTATACCTGAAATGTTGACTTCCCCACCTGCTGCTGCCTGGCATGTCTTGTTCGTCCAGCCTCCTGTTTGTCTCCGATGACACAGGAAGATAAAGAGTCTAGTCAGCACAACACGCTGGGAAGCTGGAACAACGGGTTGCCCATTGAAGTCCTTGAACCTCAGTCTTGGGACCCAGAGGAGGACATTCACTCCTGCGAGACACTGACACATGAACAGGAGAAGTCCTTTAGTCCCTCCAAACTGTTACACTGAAATAGGGGGATGTAATTGTTGCTGCAACATGACAAACCAATGAAGCAGAGACTGCACAGAAAGACTGCTTCATGTTGTCCGTCCTGGCTCCATTGCTAATGGTACACACGTGTTACATTAACGTCGTTAGCTGTTGATGAAGTGTGAAGTGAATGATTTGTACCAAGTCCCAATGAGGCTTCTTCCATCTCCAAGATGTTATGGACTAGGTCGACCACTCAAAGCATTTTTAACCAGGCAGCTTAGACCTTTGCAATTTGTTTCGATAAGTGCACAATGAAAATTACCCAGAGTAATTTAGCTAGGTTTACTCATGGTTTTTAAAACAGACAAAACTTTATTCACAAAATTACACAATGAAGCCGAAAGAACAGAATACCTACAGAACTCAACCTATTCAGCTAGACCAAATTATGCTGTTCCAAATACACACAACAGTCTCAAAACGCAAACTCACTTGTATACCCAGTATAAGTGGAACACATTCTTACAGGTTGAAGTTGAAAGGCAGAAAAGAGACAGAGTTTCTGCAAAGCTCGCTGTTGAACTTTCCAGTTCAAGACAACTGAAAATTGCTCACCACAGCTGACCGCTCCCCTTTCGTTTTACAGGTCACTTCAAAACATGACCACTTTGCCCTGAAAGCTCATCTGTTCTCATATAAACAAAAGGCCTCTGAAAATCGTTTTAATTTCTGTACCAAGTCAGACTGATCGGAGTCAGGCCCCGTTTTATTGTCCCTCTAAAAATAAAATCAAGGACAGATTCTCCCTGATTCAAGGAACAGCTTTTAGACCAAAAGAAAGGGTTAGCTTTGTGATACTTCCCACCATCCCCCCACCCTTTTAAATGAAAGTGAACCATCAATACCAAACGATGGCTGCACTTTTAACCCTTTAAACCCAGTTAGTAGTCTAAAAACGCACATATACAGTATACTAAGTGTAACTGTGCAAGCATGCACAAACCCATGCAAATTCAGGCCGCGGCAGACCCGCCAATGAATGTTTCCGTATCTCATTCGAGTTTCAATAACACATCAGCAATCCCGTTTTTGCACGCTGCCATATGCACAATTGTCAAACTGAATGACTGCAACAACAAGCTCCATTTAACAATCTGGCATTATTTTCCTTTAACGTTTTCCACACTTGTCAATGAGTTATGATCAGTGTATATGATTGCCTCCGATGCAATGTTGGCAATCGAAAGACTGAAATGTTGCAATGCCAACACCAAAATTAAATTTCTGTTGATGAACGATCAGCTTATTCGAAAAATACCAGATGGGTCCTTTGATTAACTCGTCATCCTCTGCAGGAGCATCGCACTTGCACCCACATCACTTGAATTGATAGCGACCTAGAAAGGCTTCTTGTAATCCGGTGTTGCTAACACTGGGGCAGTGGTTAACACAGTTTTTAGGCTGTCAAATGCCTTTTGACAGTCCTCTGTCCACTGAGAGTTGTTGCCCTTTTTTTATCAATTTGGTGAATGGAGCAGCCGCACTGCTAAAGTTTGGCACAAACCTTCGGTAAATTCCAGTCAATCCTAGGAACCATAGTATTGCGGGGTTTTTTGACAATGCAGTGGGAAATTCAATTTTAGCTATGTTTACCACCAAGCCTGCCTTCTGAAGTCGAGCGAACAAGTCCTAAAAATGCTGTAAAATGTTCCTTCCATGACTGAATGAAAATCACCAAGTCATCAATGTACTCCACATCGTTGGATAATCTTGCAATGACATTATTTTCAGTCTCTGAAATGTGGTGGAGCGTTTTTCATAACAAATTCCATGACTTTGAACTGATAAAGTCCATTTGGCGTTATGAAAGACAAAATTCCCTTTCTTTTCTCTGACAGAGCTACTTGCCAGTAACCTTTGAGCAGGTCCGACTTCTCCCAATTTTTCGACACTGTCCTCCAAACATTAAATTGGATATACATCAGTCTTTGTAACGGTGTTGACTTTGCGATGGTCCAAACATGCCACTGGGTACCATCTGGCTTTGGCACTATTACTATAGGTGTGCTCCAGTCACTGTAACTCACTTCGATTATGCCATCTTGGAGTATGCACTCTATCGCTTTCTGAACCTGTGCCAACTTTAGGCGGTTATGCCCATAAGAATGTTGCTTAATCGGAATAGCATCTCCCATATCTACGTCATGCACAAATATATTAGTACTTCCAGTTTATTTCCACATATCGCTCCATGTGATAGTAATAAATCATTCAGGTCATTTTGATTTTCTTGTGTAACTCAATAATTTCTCCCAACTTTTGACTACTTTCTCATTGCTCAATTTGATTTGAGGAATGTCAAATTCAGAATCTTCTGAACTTGTATTTTTTTCTTTTTGTGTTGTTATCATGAACACCTTCTCCTCTTGCTTTCCTTCTTTTTCAAAATACCTTTTGGGCATATTCACATGACACAGTCTGTGAGGTTTCTTCCTGTCTGGAGTCCTTATCAAGTATTTCACCTCACTACATTTCTTCTCAATTTGATAAGGTACACTTCTCAACCTAAATGGGGGCTCCACAGAACTATGAAAACTGTGAAAGAGTCATAGAATCCTACAGCACGGAGATAGGCTCTTTAGGCCACACTGGTTCATGCTGACCAAGATGGTAATCCATGCTCAACTCATTTCTCTGCACTTGGCCCATATCCTTCCCAATATTTCCTAACTATATATTTGTCCAAATGTGAATTCATGTTGTATTTCATGCTGTCAATGCTTTGTTTTGGAAATAATGAGTGTTAGTCCATAATGCTCAAGTTTTAATGCAATCAGTTTTTATTCTTTTGTAATGATACAGATTAAACTGTCATTTTCCTCACACCCTCCTCATGGTACCATCATCGCAGGGTTTAATCTGGTGATACCCCTTTACACTGTCTCATTGTGGCAAGGAGATCATTCCCCATAGAGGAGAGAAATTCTGTTCACAGTGCCCCAAGTACTGTCTCAAGAACACTCAACAACTGCAGGAAGGTGTCTTCACTCTTACACTTTCATCATTTTGCAATAAAGAGCACCACCCATTTACTGTGCTGATTACTTACTGCTCCGCATAAATTCTGTCAGTGACTCATGACCAAGGACATCCAGGTCATTTTCACCAAGAGTAGGTCCCATCATCTTGCCTGCTCATAAGTACAAAATGAGAAGGATGGTATGTTTTGCCAAATAATTTCTTTGCCTTTTGAAGCAAAGCCACAGCAACAGCAACATCACTATTGACATTGGAGATGGTTAGAGATGCTGAGGAGGCAATGGCCTAGCTGCATGATCTCTGGAATATTAATTCAGGGACCCAGGTAATGACCCAGACCCCGGATTTGATTTCCATCTCGGCAAATGTTGGAACTTGAATTCAATAAAATAACAGGAATTAATAATCAAATAAAACAATGAAACCAATGTCGATTTTGCCCTACCTGGCAACTCCATGCCCTTCAGGGAAGGAAATCCAATATCTTCACCTGATTGGGCTTACGTGTGACTCCAGACCCACGGCAATGTAGTCAACTCTCAGTTGCAGTTTGAAATGACCAGGCCAGCCAGTCAGTTATATCAGTCACTATAAAGTCTCAAAGAAATGGAACCGTATAGAACTAAGCAGTGACTACTTCCAGCCCAAGGACTGCACTGGTCAGCAAAGCAGTTCACTAACACCTTCTCAAGGACAATGGGGAAATGGAATTTAATACTGGCCTAGCATCACATTAATGAATAAAGTAATATGTTTACACTCAGGAAAGAGAGAGAAAGCTACATAACTCACTTTAAACAGTGACTTTGATGTATACCTTAAATGGTCACATTTTTCAGTAATATGGTAACAGGAGAAAAATAAATAAGGTTAATCTCGTTTGTTTTCCATCCCAGCTAATCATCAAAAATCCGTTTGTTTGCTTCTTTCCCTCCATCTTTTCCTATCTATTCAACTCAGTCCTTCTCCCCTTTACAACAGACGTCCCTGTCACCAACATCGATCACACTATTTCCCAGCGGTGTTCAGTTCTGTTGTCTGGTCATTGGACTGAAAATGCCAATTCTTTTTTTCTTTCTCGACCTGAGGCAGCCAAATCTGCTCAGTTTCTCTGGAACTTTCTCGTTCTTTTTGATTCTGATCTCTTGCGTCATTCTTTGTTTTATATAACCTTTAGGATGTCTGCATTGCCGACAGGGGCAGTATTTGTTGACCCTTTACTGTGAGCTCATTCCCGAAGGTAGTACAGAGCCAAGTACATTACTGTGGGTCTGATGAGAGTCTTAAGCCAGATCAGGTAATAATGCTAGATTTTTTTTCCAAACGACATCAGTGAAGAAGATAAACTTTAGAACTTATATTTCTAAATGCTGGTGATGTCCTTGTCATAATTATGAAATTTGTTTTTATTTCCAATTCCTGTCATTTGAATTTACATTCACATAATTTGTGATAGGATGCGAAACAGTGCCTTTATCTGTAATACCCTGTGCCTCTGAATTACATTTCTTGTGATGTAATTACTCTGACACAGTGTCCCTGTTATGAGGTTACTTTAGAGACAAGAACAAGGTTGTGATCGAAATATTTGCAACTGAAATCGTGCTTCGAGGAGACCTGTAACCATAAAGGCATGAATAATGGTTTATTAAGCGTCAGCATTGATGCCAAGATGGTGACTGGGGATATTATCAAGCTGATAGTGGATAAGTTTGATGATGGACAGAATAGAGAGACAAAAGTGAATTCCGGGTAAAAATGTACTTCAGGATTATAAACAATCTTGCTCTCAGGTGTTTGGGAGGGCGGGAGTGTGGGCGGTTCTGAAATTTGTGGATAATGAATGGAATTTGCATTTGAAACTGAAGACAACATTTTCCATCTTTGCCAAATATTGGTAATGGAAATAGCAAGGAAGTTCGCCAGGGTTTATGAGATTAGTAAATGGATAGAGATGGAGATACTCACCAGGAAAACCAACAATCGTGAGCATGGGATAGTAACCAACCTGGATAATCATCAGTACATCGTATATCTGATCTGAGGATGTCGACAAATACCAGGAAAGATAGAAAAGACCCAAGGACAAACTGTTGTGGTTCTGTTCGCCGAGCTGGGAATTTGTCTTGCAAACGTTTCGTCCCCTGTCTAGGTGGCATCCTCGGTGCTTGGGAGCCTCCTGTGAAGCGCTTCTGTGCTGTTTCCTCCGGCATTTATAGTGGCCTGTCTCTGCCGCTTCCGGTTGTCAGTTCGAGCTGTCCGCTGTAGTGGCTGGTATATTGGGTCCAGGTCGATGTGTTTGTTGATAGAGTCTTTGGATAAGTGCCATGCCTCTAGGAATTCCCTGGCTGTTCTCTGTTTGGCTTGTCCTATAATGGTAGTGTTGTCCCAGTCGAATTCATGTTGCTTGTCGTCTGTGTGTGTGGCTACTAAGGATAGCCGGTCATGTCGTTTCGTGTCTAGTTGGTGTTCGTGTACACGGGTTGGTAACTGTCTTCCTGTTTGTCCGATGTAATGTTTTCTGCAGTCCTTGCATGGGATTTGTACACTACATTAGTTTTGCTCATGTTGGGTATCGGGTCCTTCGTTCTGGTGCGTTGGGTTCTGAGCGTGGCCGTTAGTTTGTGTGCTGTTATGAGTCCTAGTGGTCGCAGTAGTCTGGCTGTCAGTTCGGAAATGCTCCTGATGTATGGTAGTGTGGCTAGTCCTTTGGGTTGCGACATGTCCTCGTTCCATTGTCCCTCCCATAGGCATCTGTTGATGAAATTGCGAGGGTATTCCTTTTTGGTGAATACATTGTATAGGTGTTCCTCTTCCTCTTTTTGTAGTTCTGGTGTACTGCAGTGTGTTGTGGCCCTTTTGAATAGTGTTCTAATGCAACTTCGTTTGTGTGTGTTGGGGTGGTTGCTTTCATAGTTTAGGACTTGGTCTGTGTGTGGGGCTTTCCTGTAAACCTTTGTGGTGAATTCTCCGTTCGGTGTTCTCTGTACCGTCACATCTAGGAATGGGAGTTGGTTGTCCTTTTCTTCCTCTCTCGTGAATCGGATTCCTGTGAGTGTGGCGTTGATGATCTGGTGTGTGTTCTCTATTTCTGTGTTTTTAATTACTACAAAGGTGTCATCCACGTATCTGACCCAGGGTTGGATTTGTGGTAAGACTGTTTGTTCTAACCTTTGCATTACTTCTTCTGCTATGAATCCAGAGATCGGTGAGCGCATGGGTGTTCCGTTGATTTGTTCGTATATTTGGTTGTTGAATGTGAAGTTGTTGTGAGGCACAAGTCAAGTAGTTTAAGTATGCCGTCTTCGTATGCCAATATACCGGCCACTACAGTGGACAGCTCAAACTGACAACCGGAAGCGGCAGAGACAGGCCACTATAAATGCCGGAGGAAACAGCACAGAAGCGCTTCACAGGAGGCTCCCAAGCACCGAGGATGTCACCTAGACAGGGGACGAAACGTTTGGAAGACAAATTCCCAGCTCGGCGAACAGAACCACAACAACGAGCACCCGAGCTACAAATCTTCACACAAACTTTGAACACCTACGGGCGAGAGACGCTAAGACAAGCCAGGAAATGGGAATCCTGTGCCAACCGCTTAAGCACCACATACGAACAACTCCGGTTCCTGCATGAATGCTGAAAGAATTGAATCCTTCCACCTTGTGTCAGATACAGACTACCAGTCAACAACCCACAAGCCAGGGACACAGCCAGGCAGAACGGATTCAGGATGATCCAGATCATGATTACAGACGATCACAACAGACTACACAAATACAGACAAGAAATTGCGCGCCAAAAATCGTTAATTTCAAAAACCACCAATCTGGAATCGACCCAGACCATAGAACAGGCCGTCACCATAGGACAGAACAGGACAACACACCGCAAAAAAACGGCACTAAAAGAAAAAATGGCCTAACTAACACACAACAGAGAGGACACCACAACACACACCGGGGTTAAAAACCTCTCCCACAGGCAGCTCACAGACACGGAAAGAACAATACTGGCCAAGGGACTCAACTACAACCACAGGGACGCCAAGACAGCAGACTTCCTAGCAGCACTTGAATGCACACTCAGGAACAATGGACTGACAGAAGAGACACAACAAACAGTGAGACAAAGTATCGTAACGCTGATAACAAGAAAAAGACAAACACATAGCCTCAACACCAAGGAGAGGGAAGCACTAAAATCACTAAAAAACGATAAGAACATAATTATACTACCAGCAGACAAAGGCAGAATGACGGTCGTCCTGGAAAAAGCAGATTACATGCAAAAAGCACAACTACTTGCAGATACCAACACCTACCAAAAGAGGGAGTTCGACCTCACCCCACAGCTCACCAAGAGGATAAACAACACACTGAGGAATCTACAAAAAAGATGGACAGATAACCAGATCTGACCTACAAAGAATGAAACCTGAAAGCAACAATACCCCCAGATTCTATGGACTACCCAGAGTGCACAAACCAGACATCCCACTCAGACCCATAGTATCACTACCAGGGACACCATCACACAAACTGGCCAAAGAACGACAGCAGAAACTGAAACACCTGATCAGCGGATCCAGACAATCTATACAATCGACACAGGAATTCTTGGACATCATCAGAAATATACACATACACAAGGAAGAAACTACGGTCTCATTCGATGTAACGGCACTGTTCACCTCCATCGACAAACCCTAGCCAAAGAAACAATAGCCAACTTGCTGGACAGACATAACAGACAACAGGACGTTGAACCTATCAACAAAGACGGCACACATAAACTACTGGACCTGTGCCTCACAACACACTTCACATTCAATAACCAAATATACGAACAAATCAACGGAACACCCATGCGCTCACCGATCTCTGGACTCATAGCAGAAGCAGTAATGCAAAGGTTAGAACAAACAGTCTTAGCACAACTTCAACCCAAACTCTGGGTCAGATACGTGGATGACACCTTTGTAGTAATTAAAAACACAGAAATAGAGAACACACACCAGATCATCAACGCCACACTCACAGGAATCCGATTCACTAGAGAGGAAGAAAAGGACAACCAACTCCCATTCCTAGACGTGATGGTACAGAGAACACCTAACGGAGAATTCACCACAAAGGTTTACAGGAAAGGCACACACACAGACCAAGTCCTAAACTATGAAAGCAACCACCCCAACACACACAAACGAAGTTGCATCAGGACACTATTCAAAAGGGCCACAACACACTGCAGTACACCAGAACTACAAAAACAGGAAGAGGAACACCTATACAAGGTATTCGCCAAAAACGGATACCCTCGCAATTTCATCAACAGATGCCTAAGGAAGAGACAACGGAACGAGGACATGCCGCAACCCAAAGGACTAGCCACACTACCATACATCAGGAGCATTTCTGAACTGACAGCCAGACGACTGCGACCACTAGGACTCATAACAGCACACAAACCAACAGCCACTCTCAGACAACAACTCACCAGAACAAAGGACCCGATACCAAACATGAGCAAAACTAATGTAGTGTACAAAATCCCATGCAAGGACTGCACAAAACACTACATCGGATTAACAGGAAGACAGTTTACGATCCGTATACACGAACACCAACTAGCCACGAAACGACACGACCAGCTATCCTTTGTAGCCACACACACAGACGACAAGCAACATGAATTCGACTGGGACATCACTACCATTATAGGACAAGCCAAACAGAGAACAGCCAGGGAATTCCTAGAGGCATGGCACTCATCCACAGACTCTATCAACAAACACATCAACCTGGACCCAATATACCAGCCACTATAGCGTACAGATCGAATTGACAACCGGAAGCGGCAGAGACAGGCCACTATAAATGCCGGAGGAAACAGTACAGAAGCGCTTCACAGGAGGCTCCCAAGCACTGAGGATGTCACCTAGACAGGGGACGAAACGTTTGCAAGACAAATTCCCAGCTCAGTGAACAGAACCACAACAACGAGCACCCGAGCTACAAATCTTCTCCCAATCTTTTCTGATCTCTTTAAAGTTTAAGAACATCCATCTGATAGGAAGGAGAACAGAATTCTATGGAATATTGATTTGGCAACTTTTGCAATGTCCTGTACCACTTCAAAGTTACTTCCCAACCCCTATACTCAATGCTTTGGCCAATAAAGACAAGAAGACCAACTGTGGCCTTCACGATCCTATCTACTTGCTACTCTACTGTCAAGGAACTATGAACCTGCACTCCAAGGACTCTTTGTTTAGCAGCACTCCCCGGGAACTTACTATTAACTGTATAAGTCCTGCTGAAGTTTGCTTTTCCAAAATGCAGCAGCTCGCATTTTTATAAACTGAACTCCTCAGTCCATTCACCCATCTGATCCAGATCCTCTTGTACTCTGAGGTAATCTTTTTCACTGTCTACTACACCTCCCATTTTGGTGTCATCTGCAAACTTACTAACAATACCTCTTATGTTCACATCCAAATCATGGATATAAATGGCGACAAGTAGTGGATCCAGCACCGATCCTTGTGAGACTCCACTGGTCACAGGCCTCCAGCCTGAAAAGCCCCCTCTGCCTTCTACCTTCGAGCCAGTTCTGTACTCCATGCGATCTAAACTTGCTGACCAGTCTCCCATGAGGAACCTTGTCAAACACGTTACTGAAGTCCATGTAGATCATGTCCATGCTCTGACCTCAGCAATCCTTTTTGTTACTTCTTCAAACAAACTGAGTCAAATTCATGAGATATGATTTCCCATGCACAAAGCTGTTATTAGTATCCAGGATTTAACTCTGTACATTGGGGTCTGCGTTGCCCAGTTATAGGTGTTAATATTCTGGATGAAGTTCAATTACACCAGCATTTTGTCAGTGAGTCTGTATTGAGTCTTGTTAATGTCACCAACACAGGTGAGTTCCTTTTGAAAGTCAGTCCCTTTATCCCTTGCCCACCAGGAAATGTGTAAGTGTCCTTACGTCTGGACAAGGAGGATCGGGTTTAGAGTTGTGGGACAGCATCTTTGAAGAGGCTGATTAGTAAACCTGCCCAAGCCACCAGGCCATACTGTCTCCCAGCTGTCCCTGCCGGAGCTTCCAAACAGAACCTTCCTGTAGTTTCTCTCCTGTCAGACTCTCCCATTACTCAGTTTGTCCAGGATCCCCTCCTGTTGCTGCACTGATCCTGTCCCTCACTGACCTGTCCATCCCCCAGTGTTCACCCCATTCATTCATTGTTTACAATCCCATTGACCCAGTCCTCCAGCCCCGCCCCCTCCCGTCAATAGAGACGGCTCAGAGGTTAGCACTGCTGCCTCACAGCAACAGGAATCAGGCTTCGATTCCAGCCTCGGGCGATTGGCAGTGTAGAGATCTCCCTGTGTCTGTTTGGTTTAAAGAAAAAAAATAGAGACGGCTCAATGGTTAGCACTGTTGCCTCACAGCACCAGGTACCCAGGTTCGATTCCGGCCACGGGCGACTGTCTCTGTGGAGTTTGCGCAGGTGAATTGGCCATTCTAAAATGCCCATAGTATTTGCTAGGGGGAATGGGTCTGTGTAAGTTACTGTTTGGAGGGTCAGTAAGGACTTGTTTGGCTGAAGGGCCTGTTTCCATACTGTAGGGATTCTGATATATTGGGCAGTAGCTGCTGTCAATCACCTGGACTCCTGTATGATTGGGAGCAAGTGCTGTAGGAGGGGAGACAAGTGCACGAGCACAGTGCTGGCCAATTGTGGGACTGTATGCAGTATAGGTCAGTACCTGGGAAGGAGGCTGTGGGTGTGAGGGATTAATCTATTATTAGCTGCTTCATCCCTCTGGGAGCAGGACTCAGAGGAATGGCCCCTTTCTTGCTACCCTGACATGTGATCAGACTATCAGTGGGGCAGCGTTTTGCAGAAAGTTAGAAGAACTCTTTTATGAAGATTCAGGTTTGTTATGGAAAGGGACAAGGATGGGCCTGCAATTAGAATTCTAATTTGGCTCATTTTAGTCAGATGGGTCTTGGCCAGAGTGTGCAGGAAGCAGTGTATGCAGGATGGTTCTCATCAGGAGCGAGGAAACTGAATTCGAAGAGAGAGTGTGTGAGAACTGGGTGTGGAGGAAAGGAGTGGGGGGATTGGTTTGGAATTCAGTTCACAGAAGAGAGAAATTGTGAGACTGAGGTTTAAAGCTTTGGGGGAACAAGGAAACTACAGTTTAATACAACAATTGTCTTATGAATTTCCATCCTGCATTAACAGTGGTAACTTGTGTGCTCTGTTGTATGGTACTGAAAGGGTGGATTTGCGGATGAGAAATTCAAATGGAGTTTCATGTTCCGATCTGATAGTTACTTGCTCCGTGCCGAGCTGAATATCATTGGCCTTTTCATCTGGAAGGAAAGGTGTGCATTCTGTCCGTGGGCGAATATTTCAAATCTGAATGAGACTGCAAAAGTACTGAGACCATAAGACCAGAAGACATAGGAGTGGAAGTAAGGCCATTCGGCCCTTCGAGTCCACTCCGCCATTCAATCATGGCTGCTGGGCACTTCAACTCCACTTACCCGCATTCTCCCGTAGCCCTTAATTCCCCGAGACAACAAGAATCTATCAATCTCGGCCTTGAAGACATTTAGCGTCCCTGCCTCCACTGCACTCTGCGGCAATGAATTCCACAGGCCCACCACTCTCTGGCTGAAGAAATGTCTCCGCATTTCTGTTCTGAATTTACCCCCTCTAATTCTAAGGCTGTGTCCACGGGTCCTAGTCTCCTCACCTGACGGAAACTATTTCCGAGCATCCACCCTTTCCAAGCCATGTATTATCTTGTACGTCTCTGTTAAGTCTCCCCTTAAACTTCTAAACTCCAATGAATACAATCCCAGTATCCTCAGCCGTTCCTCATATGTTAGACCTACCATTCCAGGGATCATCCGTGTGAATCTCCGCTGGACACGTTCCAGGGTGGAAGGTATAGGAGAGATGTCAGGGGTGGGTTCTTTACCCAGATAGTGGTGGGGGCATGGAATGCGCTGCCCGTGGGAGTGGTAGAGTCAGAATCATTGGCGACCTTTAAGCGGCATTTGGATGGGTACATGGGTGGGTGCTTAATCTAGGTTAGAAGTTCGGCACAACATCGTGGGCCGAAGGGCCTGTTCTGTGCTGTATTGTTCTATGTTCTATGTCTTTCCTGAGGTGTGGAGCCCAAAACTGGACACAGTACTCCAAAAGGGGCCTTACCAGATCTTTATAAAGTCTCAGTAGCACAATGGTGTTTTTATATTCCAACCCTCTTGAGATAAGTGACAACATCGCATTCGCTTTCTTAATCACAGACTCAACCTGCATGTTGACCTTTAGAGAATCCTCGACTAGCACTCTCAGATCCTTTTGTACTTTGGCTTTACGAATTTTCTCACCGTTTAGAAAGTAGTCTGTGCTTTTATTCTTTTTGCCAAAGTGCAAGACCTCGCATTTGTTCACGTTGAATTCCATCAGCCATTTCCTGGACCACTCTCCCAAACTGTCTAGATCCATCTGCAGCCTTCCCACTTCCTCAGTACTCCCTGCCTGTCCACCTATCTTCGTATCATCGGCAAACTTCGTTAGAATGCCCCCAGTCCCTTCATCCAAATCATTAATATATAGTGCAAACAGCTGTGGCCCCAACCCTGCGGGACGCCGATCGTCACCGGCTGCCATTCTGAAAAAGAACCTTTTATCCCAACTCTCTGTCTTCTGTTAGCCAGCCAATCCTCAATCCATCCCAGTAGCTCACCTTGAACACCATGGGCCCTCACCTTGCTCAGCAGCCTCCCGTGTGGCACCTTATCAAAGGCCTTTTGGAAGTCTAGATAGAACACATCCACTGGGTTTCCCTGGTCTAACCTGCTTGTCACCTCTTCACAGAATACAACAGGTTTGTCAGACATGACCTCCCTTTACTAAATCCATGTTGACTTGTTCTAATCAGACTCTGCTCTTCTAAGAATTTAGAAACCTCATCCTTAATGATGGATTCTAGAATTTTACCAACAACCGAGGTTAGGCTAATTGGCCTATAATTTTCCATCGTTTGTCTTGTTCCTTTCTTGAACAATTGGGTTACAACCGCGATCTTCCAATCATCCGGGACATTCTGTGACTCTAGTGACTCTTGAAAGATATCAACCAATGCCTCCGCTATTTCCTCAGCCACCTCTCTCAGAACTGTAGGATGTATCCCATCGGGGCCAGGAGATTTATGAATTTTAAGACTTTTTAGATTTTCTAGCACTATCTCTTTTGTAAAGACAACCATACTCAACTCAGCCTCCTGACTCCCTTTAATTGTTGGGATACTACTCCTGTCTTCCACTGTGAAAACTGACACAAAGTACTTGTTAAGTTCTCCTGCTATTTCCTTATCTCCCATCACTAGGCTTCCAGCATCAGTTTGAAGTGGCCGATTGTCTACTTTTGTCTGTCGTTTGTTTCTTATGTATTGAAAGAAACTTTTACTGTCGTTTCTAATATTACTGGCTAGCCTACCTTCATATTTGATCCTCTCCTTTCTTATTCTTCTCTTTGTTATCCTCTGTTTGTTTTTGTAGCCTTCCCAATCGTCCGATTTCCCACTGCTCTTGGCCACTTTATAGGATCTCTCTCTTTCTTTAATACATTTCCTGACTTCCTTCGTCAGCCATGGCTGTCTAATCCCTCCCTGGATAATCTTTCTTTTCTTGGGGATGAACCTCTGTACAGTGTCCTTAATTATACCCACAAACTCCTTCCATTTTTGCTCTACTGTCTTCCCCGCAAGCCTCTGCTTCCAGTCTATTTTTATCAGTTCCTCTCTCATGCCCTCATAATTACCTTTATTTAACTGTAACACCATTATATCCGATTTTGCCTTCTCTCTTTCAAACTCCAGACTGAACTCTACCATATTATGATCGCTGCTTCCTAAGGGTTCCTTTACTTTAAGATCTTTTATAAAGTCTGGTTCATTGCAAAGCACTAGGTCCAGAATAGCCTGCTCCCTTGTGGGCTCCATGACAAGCTGTTCCAAAAAGCCATCCTGTAAGCATTCCTTGAATTCCCTTTCTTTGGATCCACTGGCAACATTATTTACCCAGTCCACCTGCATATTGAAGTCTCCCATGATCACCGTGACCTTGCCTTTCTGACATGCCTTTTCTATTTCCCGGTACATGTTGCGTCCCTGCTCCTGACCACTGTTAGGAGGTCTGTACACAACTGCAATTATGGTTTTTTTTGCCTTTGTGGTTCCTCAATACCACCCACACAGATTCCACATCATCTGATGCTATGTCATTCAGTGCCATAGATTTAATATTGTTCTTAACTAACAAGGCAACCCCACCCCCTCTGCCGACCTCCCTGTCTTTTCGATAAGTTGAAAATCCTTGGAGGTTTAACTGCCAGTCCTGAACCCCCTGTAACCAAGTCTCTGTGATGCCTACCACATCATAATCATTCACTATGATCTGTGCCATTAGTTCATCTGCTTTGTTATGAATGCTACGAGCATTCAGGTAAAGCGCCTTAATGCTAACTTTCTTATCATTAGAGATATTGGAAGTCATATGATGTCCTAAGTTATCGTTGCTTTTTTCTGCATTCCCAGTCTGCCTCAATTTTAAATCCGCCTGGACACATGCTATCCTGCTGCTTGTCTTTCCATTTAACGCCAAACTCCCTGTTGCTTTCACTTTCCCTTCCCCCAACTCAGAAGTTTAAAGTCCTACTGACCACCCTATTTATCCTCTTCGCTAGAACATTGGTACCTGATCGGTTCAGGTGGAGACCGTCCCAACAGTACAGATGCCCCCTGTTCCAAAACTGATGCCAATGCCCCATGAAGTGGAATCCCTCTTTCCCACACCAATCCCTTAGCCACGTGTTTACTTGCCTAATTTTCTTGTCCCTATGCCAATTGGCACGTGGCTCAGGCAGTAATCCGGAGATTATGACCCTTGAGGACCTGTGCTTCAATTTCCTGCCTAGTGCCTCGTAATCCCCAAACAGGTCCTCCACCCTAGTCTTGCCTATGTTGTTAGTACCAACGTGGACCACGACAACTGGATCCTCCCCCTCCCGCTCCAATATCCTTTCAAGCCGGTCAGATATGTCCCGCACCCTGGCACCGGGCAGGCAACACACCATGCGAGACTCCCGATCCGGCTTGCAAAGGAT
Source organism: Chiloscyllium punctatum (assembly GCF_047496795.1). Lineage (NCBI taxonomy): Eukaryota > Metazoa > Chordata > Chondrichthyes > Orectolobiformes > Hemiscylliidae > Chiloscyllium > Chiloscyllium punctatum. Next base: position 52,260,225 of record NC_092752.1, read on the forward strand.
ACTATCTGTCCCCCTAATTATAGAATCCCCTATAACCACTACCTGTCTATTAGCTCCCCCCTCTTGAATGGCCTTCTGCACCATGGTGCCTTGGTCAATTGGTTCATCCTGTCCAGAGCCCTTTTCCTCATCTGAACAGGGAGCAAGAATCTCATACCTGTTGGACAAAGTCAAGGGCTGAGGCTCCTCCACTCCTGAACTCAGGCTCCCCCTACCTGCCTCACTTACAGTCACACTCTGATGAGGCTGATCACTAGCTGAATGTGAATTACTTAATCTCCCAAGTGTGACTGCCTCCTGAAACAAAGAGTCCAGGTAACTCTCCCCCTCCCGGATGTGCCGCAGTGTTTGAAGCTCAGATTCCAGATCATCAACTCTGATCCGGAGTTCTTCCAGCAACCAACACTTGCTGCAGATGTGGTCACTGCCATTCCCAATGGGATCAGCCAGCTCCCACATCATACAGCTCCAGCACATCACCTGCCCAGCCATCTCTGCTTAGTTAATTAATTACTTAGTTACTTTGTACAAGTTTGAGTTAGAATACTTTCTGATACCTAAAACAAAGTAAATGTTTAATCAGTCACTGGTAAAGAAATAGGAAATGCTTACCTTTAAAAAAACCCAGTGTAGAATCTCGGGGTTAGCCGCCTTCCTGATTTATATACTCACTGCTTTCCTACCCGGCTGCCCTTCTGGTAGACGTCACTTCCCCTGCTGCTCCCGCTCTTTCTGTGAAGAAAGAGAAAAAAAACACCGCTGCCCGCTACAGGTAAGTAATTTTAAAACAAACTGTCTTATCTTAGCTGTAGCCTTCCGGGTTCGTTTTTACTCAGCCGCTGCTCCCACTCAAAATCCTTCATGAACCCATGCTGTGTCGGCCCAATGGGACAATTTCTATCGAGATTCCCTGCTATTCCTTCCTTGATTATAGACCCAAGCATCTTTCCCACTACAGAGAATAAGGTAACTGTTGTGTAATTCCCCATCTTTTTTCCACCTCCTTTTTAAAACAGTGGCATCATTTTTGCTGCTTTACAATCTGCTGGGACTGCCACAGAGTCCAGTGAATTTTTGAAAATTACTGCCAGTGCATTTGCTATTTCTCCTGGCATCTCCTTTAGTACCCTGGGATGCATTCCATCAGGGTCAGAAGACTTTGCTGTCATTAGCTCAATTACCTCCAACAGTCCAACACTAGCTGTTCCATAATAATGATAGTTTCCAAATCCTCATCTACCTTTGTCTCTTTGCTAACTATTGGCAAGATATTAGTATTCTCCACTGTGATATCTCATAACTTAATGCTCCTTCTCATTTTCCAAAGGACCAACACTTACTTTAGCCACTCTTTTCTTGTTCAATATAAAATTTTGCTATCTGTCTTTATAGTCTGTGCTCATTTCTCATGTTCTATCTTACCTTTCTTTATAGCTCTTCTGTTGCTTTCTGTTGACCTTTAAAGTTTTCCCACTTCTCGTTTCATACTGTTTTTGGCCACTTTGCATGCCTTCTCTTTCAATTTGATCGTCTTCCTTAGATATCCATTGCAGAATATGCCTCTTCTGACAGTCCATCCTTTTCACTGGAATATACCTTTACTGAGCACTTTGCAAAGTGTCTTTGAAAATCTTCCACTGCTCATCAACTGTCCCATAAAATCTTTGTTTCTGGTCTACTTTCTCCAGGTTCTCCCTCATTCTATTGTAGTTCCCTGTATTGAAACAAAGGACCCAGGTATTAGATTTTATTTTCACACTCTCTATATGTATTCTAAATTCAACCATACAGTGATCACTTCTTCCAAGAGGATCCCTTACTCTGAGGTCATTAATTATTCCTGTCTCATTGCACAGGGGCCAGATCTTGGATAGATTGCTCCCTTGTCAGTTCCATGTCATACTGTTCAAAAAAACTATCATGAATAAACATAATAAACTCAAGGCTACCCTGACTGAGTTGGTTCAACCAATCTACATGTAGATTAAAATCACCCATGGTAATAGACATGCCATTTTTACAGGCAATAGTTATTTCTTTGTTTATTGCCCATCCCAATGTGATGTTATTATTTGGTGGCCTGCACACTAACCTGTCAGTGACTTTCTTCTTAGAATTTTGAATGCATCATTCCTGTTTCTCCTAATGTACAGCAATAACAACAACTAACTTGCATTGTATGGAATCTTTCACAATGGTAAATCTCCTAAGGTGCTTCATGAATGATCAAAACATTGATTAAGGAGAATGATTTTAAAATACATCTTAAAAGGAGAATAGAGAAGGTTAGGGAGGCTACTCCACAGACTTCTGTCCGTGACAGCTCCAATTGTGGAGTGATGCAGGGGGGTGGGTTGGAAAGGGAACGTGCAAAAGAAAAATGGAGGAGCGCAGGCAGTGCATAAGGTCTTAAGGACAGAGGAGGTTCCAGACTGAGTCTGTCTGTCAGAGAGTATGGCTACCTCATGGAGTTTGAAGCACTGCAATGGAGTAGAGGAGAGGTCACACTGCTTAGAGCTTTTTTTAAAGGCCTCCGCAGAGTTCCAGGGAGGTGCAAGAGAGGATTAGCAAAATTATTCTGGGTAGGAATGAAAGGAATAGGGTGGTCATTATGGGGGACTTTAACTTCCCCAACATTGACTGGAAGTGGTAGAACTCTTGTACGTCGGATGGATCAGTTTTTGTCCAATGTGTACAGGAGGGTTTCCTGACACAGTATGTCGAAGGGCGGACAAGAGGGGAGGCCACACTGGATCTGGTGCTTGGTAATGAACCAGAGTAAGTTTGATTTAGTTGTAGGTGAGCACTTTGGAGAGAGTGATCATAATTCAGTTATGTTTAGTTTAGCGATGAAAAGGGATAGATACATGCCACAGATGAAGAATTATCGATGGGGGAGGGGCAATTAGAATGTGATTCAGCAAGAATTAGGATGCATAGGATGGGGTAACAAAAGGCAGGGGGTGCAGACTATTGAAATGTGGAAATGGTTTAAGGAGCAGATATTGTGTGTCTGTCCTGTCAGGCAGGAAGGAAGTGATAAGGTAAGGGAATCGTGGTTTACTACAGAAATTGGATCTCTTGGAAAGAAGAAGAAGGAGGCTTATGTGTTGATGAGGCAAGATGATACAGATGAGGCGATGGAGTGTTACAGATCAGCTAGAAAGGAATTAATGAGAAAGTTAAGAATAGCGAAGAGAGCACACAAGCAGTCTTTAGTGAATAGAATAAAGGAGAATCCTAAAGCTTTCTATAGATATGTGTGGAACAAAAGCATAGGGTAGGAAGAGAGCCAGTCAAAGTCAGAAGTGGGAAGTTGAGTGTGAGACCTGTGGAGATCGGAGAGGTGCTAAACGAACATTTCTCATTGGTTTTCACTCAGGAAAAGGAGAATATTATAGAGGAGAAGAATGTGGTACGAGATATTAGACTAGAAAGGATCGAGGTTAGTTACAAACAGGTGTTATCAATTCCAGAAGGAGTGAAAGTAGACAAGTCCCCTGGGCTGGATGGGATTTATCCAAGGATTCTCTGGGAAGCGAGGGAGGAGATAGCAAAGCCTTTGGCTTTGATACTTGAGTCATCACTGTCTCTGGGTTTGGTACCAGAGGACTGGAGGATTGCAAATGTTGTGCCCTTGATCAAGAAGGGCAGTGGAGAGGATCCAGGTAATTATAGACCAGCGTACCTTACTTCTGTTGTTGGAAAGGTTTTGGAAAGGATTATAAGAGATAAGATTTATAATCATCTGGCGAATACCAATTTGATTTCAGATAGTCAACATGGTTTCGTCAAGGGCAGGACATGTCTCACAAACCTGAGTTTTTTGAGAAGGCAGCCAAGCATGTAGATAAGGGTAAGGCAGTTGACGTGGTAAACATGGACTTCAATAAAGCCTTTCATAAGGTTCCACGTGGTAGGCTGTTGGAGAAAATCCAGAGACATGGAATTGAGGGTGATTTAGCAGTTTGGATTAGAAACTGGCTTTCTGAAAGAAGACAGCGAATGGTGGTTGATGGAAAATATTCAACCTGGAGTCTGGTTACTAGTGGTGTGCCACAAGGACCTGTTTTGGGACCACTGCTGTTTGTCATTTTTATAAATTACTTAGACATAGGCATTGGTGGATTGATCAGTAAATTTGCAGACGACACTAAAGTCGGTGGAGTAGTGGACAGTGTGGAATAATTTTACAGGTACTCAGGCGGACTTGGATAAACTGCAGAATTGGGCCGAGAGGTGGCAAATGGAGTTCAATGCAGCAAAATGTGAGGTGACGCACTTTAGGAAGAATAACAGGATGGCAGAGTACTGGGTCAATGGAAATATTCTTGGTGGTGTGGGTGTGAAGAGGGATGTTGGAGTCCATGTACATAGGTTCCTGAAAGTTGTCACCCAGGTGGATATCACTGTTAAGGCAGCATGCAGTGTATTAGGGTTCATTCGTTGAGGGATTGAGTTCTGGAGCCACAATTTCATGCTGCAACTATACAAAATGTTGGTGCGATCATACTTGGAATATTGTGTGCAGTTCTGGTGCCCATAATTCGGGAAGGATGTGGAAGCATTGGAAAAGGTGCAGAAGAGATTTACCAGGATGTTGCCTGGTCTGGAGGGAAGGTCTTTTGAGGAAAGGTTAAGAGACTTGAACCTGTTCTCATGGGCAAGAAGGCAGCTAAGAGGGGATTTGACAGAGACTTACAAGATGATCAGAGGATTAGATAGGTTCGACAGTGAAAGTCTTTTCCCTAGGATGATGACATTAGCGTGTTCGAGGGGGTATAACTACAAATTGAGGTGTGATGGATTCAAAACAGATGTCAGAGGCAGATTCTTCACTCAGAGTGGTTAGGGCGTGGAATGTGCTACCTGCTAATGTAGTTAACTCAGCCACATGAGAGGTTTAAACAATCCTTTAGATAAGCACATGGGTGATTTTGGGATAGTGTAGGGTGATGAGCTGAGAATAGTTCACAGGTCGGTGCAACATGAAGGGCCGAAGGGCCTGTTCTGCACTGTATTGTTCTGTGACGAAAGTGCTACGAGAGATTTCTACTGTCTTAAACAGTGATGAATGTTGTATTGTGGGCTTACGAAACGTCACTAACGATTGCAACATCCTGGTAAATCTCTTCTGCACCTTTTCCAATGCTTCCACATCCTTCCCGAATTATGGGCACCAGAACTGCACACAATATTCCAAGTATGGTCGCACCAACATTTTGTATAGTTGCAGCATGAAATTGTGGCTCCAGAACTCAAACGTCACCAAACATGTACGAGGCAAAGCCAGGGCAATAATAAGATGCTGCGACAGGAGGGGAACTAATGCCTCCATAAAAATCCCTACTCCTTCTCGCCTATTTCACCTCCAAAACCGAGCACGTTCCGGAAAAGCATCTCTATCTCCCACAACGACACTTTTCCCCACAACCATGGTATCTGGCTGTGGACTAGGAGCGCAACAGTCTGTACTAGGACCCACTGGGGTCCTGAAACACTTGGTAAAGGTGAAAATCTTCTGGGCATTGACAGCCCCACCACATTGCATGCATTTTCTAAGTTTTTAACTCTGTTCCGGACTTCCCTTATTTTTCCGAATGAACCTGTTCAAAGTTTTTATTACACCCACCTGCACAAGCTATGAATTGAACTCACGCCTCTCGGTCCAAGATTTGGGATATTTTCACCGCATCACAAGGCATCGACTCTAACTTCCCTTATCCCTCAGCCTGCTGAGTCATGCCTGAATCAACTCTGCAATTGGGAGGAAGGGGCGGAACTGGAAGACCGAGCAGCGGCCAATCCTCCAACCAGAGTGAGTGAGGAGCGGGGCCAAAGCATTCTCCAGGAGTGAACACTTCAGGATTGGTCAGAAAACAAACTGTGTTGCAGGATTGATTGTTCCCATCACATAGTGGAGTATTAAACCTCTCTCACAAATCAATGTGAGATTTTAAGAAATAGTTGAGATGTAAATCTGATAACGTACATATTTTCAATGGATTTGCACAACTCGAGTAAGAAGCTTCTTTTCAAACGTCCAGAACGATTGCTAATTTACATTCCTAGCCGGTATGGTTGAGTTAGACCGATCGACCTGTTCACATCCTAGAAATCTCTGTGACTATACTCGACAAAGCAATTGTTAATGACTAATATTTTACCCATTAGTCTGTGCAGATATGAATATTCTCTACAAATTCACCGGTAACCTCAGACGCACGCGCAGTTTGGTTTGTATGTGGAGCATGCGCAGTGTCACATTGGTCAGGACAGAGAGCGAGAAAGACATGGAGCTGCTTTCTCCGGCAGCGGCTGCGATCGGCTCCAGAGAGCGGCGCTCAGAGCCGGTGTGCGGGAGCCTCGCTGGGAGAAAGGAGCGGAGAGAATTCACAAGTCCCGGATAAAGGTTAAAAAAACTCGTAGAAGACCCTCCAGGCCCGGGTAAGGAGGTGGCGGTCTCTGATCAGGGAAGTGGCTCAGAGTCACGGAAGCCATTTGTTTGAGGGAAGAGGGAGCGCGGGCCTGGGGACCGCCATCTTGAGAAGGTCAAGGTGCAGGTGGGCGGGGCTCTCGGGGTCTGTAGAACAATCAGAGGAAAGGGAAGCCCCATTGTTATTGATTAATTCCACGAACACAGCTTCACTGGGCGATCCTGCAGGAATATCCTCTCTCAGTCCTGCTGGGATGTTTCACCCCATCAGAACCAGCAGCTCTCCTCCTCTCTCAGCTCCCCTTCTGTCCTTCCTGCAGCATCTGTCCCCTGGAACATTGAGCTGCCTGTCCTGTCCCTCCCTCAGCTGTTGTTTCTGTAATACCTGTGATATCCCAGTCCCATTTTAGATTACTTCACTAAAGACAGGAATGTACCCAATGACTTTTTCTTAACATCAGCAATTGTTTAATACTCACTTACAGGTTTTTAATTACATCGTTTTTGAAGCATTTACTTCCCATTCAATCATTTGCAATGGTGGGATTTGAAACTGTGTCCAGAGAACACTTGCTGAGTTTCTGGATAAATTGTCACACAATAATGCCACGAGGCCATCACTTCACCTGCTCACAGTTTGTATATCCCAGTGCAACATGAATCAAAACCCTTTCTTCCTGCTCAATTGTTTGAGCCGGCACTCAGTACCTCAGTACTGATGTGACTCAGTACCTCTCCATGTGGTATCCCTCACTGTGTGGGTCTAATTGCTGCCTCTGTCAGCGTCTCTCACTTTTGAAGCTACTCCAGATCATGAGCCAACAGAATTCTCCACTCCAGAGAGATGAGGCAGCACAGGCCAGGAATGGAGACTGGGATTTTCCAGATCTCTGTGGGCTCAGTGCCATTCTATATGTGTAACCCTCAAAGCATTAGTCTAATTGCCCATTCTGCCTATTTCTGTGTCTTCTATAGGTACTCATGAAGTTCCAGACTCAATAGACTTGCCAACTGCTGGTTGGGATGATGGTTGGTCAGCCAGAAAGACAAAGTCAGGGAGGTCGGGAGTCTTCAATAAATCCTGCTGCCAGGTAAGATCATTCCAGTGCACAGAGCAGAAAGTAATAAGGGGGATCCAAACATCAGCTAACAAGACATGACATAGAGAAAGTGCTGGAGGGGAAGCACCGTACAGACACACCCCAGGCTCAATCACCACGCCTGCTGCAAGTTTTGTTGTAATGAGACAGCATCGGGAGTTCCCAGTTATCAGTCCAGGCCTGTGCTTTCTTAGGGAGCATCAGTACAACTGAGGGGAAAGCAGGCCTCCCACGAGAGGGTGGTAATGCTGCCTGGGATCTTTCTGTTCCCTATTCCCTTTCCAACACTGTATCTATGGCTTGTATTGAGGACCAGTGTCTTCAATCATTCTAACTCCTATAACAGTTCCTATCTCTGTCATCTCCTCCCCTCTCACCAATTATTTCACATATTTGAAACCTCTAGTCCAGATGACCATCCGTATCATTGTAACTTGCTTCAGTCTCTCCAACATGCCTTGTCTCGATAGTCTCCTCCTCCAATAACTGGAGACATCGGGTCTGTTTCTGTGCTGCATGACTCTTCGGCCGAGGTTTCCTGAATGGAATGAGACGGAATTGCCTGTGTTTGGCCCATATCCCTTCAAACCTTCTCCTCTCCATGTACCTGCCCGAGTGTCTTTTCCATGTTGTAATTGTACTTGTTTTCACCATTTCCTCTGGCAGTCCATTCCGTCTATGCACCATCCTCTGTGGATAATGTTGCCCCTCATCTCCCTCTTTAAATCGTTGCTCTCACACCTCACGTTTATGCCTCTAGCTTTGGACTCACCTACCCTTGGCAATTCACCTTACTTAGACCATACATGGTTTCATAAACTTGTATAAGGTCACCCCGTGGCCTCCTCTGCCCAGGAGAAATATTGACGACAATGTTACCAATATCTCCAACTCATGTACTCAATGCTCTGACCAATGAAGACAAGTGTGCCAATTGCCGCTTTCAACACCCTGTCGCCCTGTGATGCCAGTCCAAGGAATAATGTAACTGCACCCCTTGGTCTCTCCCTTTTCTACAACACTGTCCAGGGCCCAACCATTACCCGTGTTAGTCCTCCTTGGTTTGTCTGAACTAAATCCAACAACTGAATTAAACTCACTCTTTCATTCCTTGGCCCCTTCGTCTATCATTTTGGTCACATCTTGAGCAAACTCCAGTCAAGTTTATGGGACATGTTTTCCCATGCACAAAGCCATGCTGGCTGTCCGTAATCTGGCCTTATCTGTCCAAATGCATGTAAGTCCTACCTCTCAGAAAGACCTCCAACAACTGACCCACCCTGATGTCTTGCTCATCAGTCTGTAGTTCCCTGGCTTTCTCTTGCAGCCTTTCTTAATTAATGACACAACATTATAATCATAGTCAGAGAATCAGACCGCACTGTTCAGTTAACGCTAACCATACTCTAAAACAGATCTCATCCCACCTGCCTGTTTCTGGATCATATCCCTTCAAACAGTTCCTATTCCTGGACTAATCTAAATGTCTGTTAAACATTGTTATTGTCCCCATGTTCACCCCTTCCTTGGGAAGTTCATTCCACACACAACCCACCCTCTGTGTAACAATGTGCCTCTCAAGTCTTTTTTTTTTAAATGTCTCTCCTCTAAACTTAAAAATGTAGTGCCTTGTCTTGAAACTCCCCTGTCCATGGGAAAAGACAGCTCCCATTAACTCTATCGATCCCCCTCATGATTTTATAAACTTCTATGAGGTCATCTGTCAACATTCAGGTTTCAGTGAAAAATACCAACCTATTCAGCCTTTCTTTATACTGAAGCCTTTCGTACCCAGCCACATCCCAGTAAATCTCCTCCCAACCCTTTCCAGCTTCATAATATCCTTCCTATAACTGGGCGACCAGAACTGGACACAGTATTCCAGAAGAGGACTCACCAATGGCCTGTATAATCTCAATGCGACTTCCCAACTCCTATATCCAAAGGACTGAGCAATGAAAGCAAGTGAGGCCAGCACCTTTTTTTTAAACTATCCTGTCTCTCCATGTTGCAAACTTCAAAGAATTATGTAGTTGAACCCTGAGGTCCCTCTGTTCTACAACACTACCAAAGGTCTTGCCATTAATTGTATAAGTCCTGCCCGTGTTTGTTGTACCAAATGCCTTACCTCACATTTATTCAGATTGAACTCCATCGACAGTTTTTCAGCCATTCACACATTTCATCAGGATCCCTTTGTAATCTCAGAAAACCTTCTTCACTGTCCACAATGCCACCCTCCAGTCTAACAGCCTATCACACATAGCTCTCTATGGTACAAATATCTCTGCTAGGGCCCCTACAATTTCTTCACCAGCTTCCCACAATGTCCTGAGATCCATTTGATCAGATCCTGGGGATTTATCTACCTTTGTATTTTAAAACCTCCAGAACCTCCTTTTCTATAATGTGGACTCATTTCAAGACATTGAGTCGTAGAGATGTACAGCACGGAAACAGGCCCTTCGGACCAACTCCTGCATGACATTTCTAGTCACATTTGCCACAATTTTGCCAATCTCCCCCTAAACCTTTGCTATTCATACACCCATCCACATGCCTTTTAAATGTATTTCTATCAGCCTCCACTATTTGCTCTGGCAGCTTATTCCATCTACTCTGTGGGAGCCAGTTGTCCTTTAGACCCCTTTGAAAAGTTTCCCTCGCCTGGGGAAATGACCTTGTCTATTGACCCTGCCAATGACCATCATGACTTTAAACACCTTTTATCGGTTAACTCCTCAGCTTCCCATGCTCAACTGAAAAGAGCCCCAGCCTATTCAGGCTTTTCCCTGAAGCACAAACCCTCCAACCCTGGCAACATCTTTGGTCATTTCTTCTGGACCCTTTCATGTTCCACGACATCCTTTCGATGGCATTGAGACCAGAATTGCACACAGTATTCCAATAGTGGTCAGGCCAAACACTGTTTAGTTGCCTGAGCGCCCCAGTCTTTATCCACAGTAAGTTCCAAAGTGAAATATTTGTTTTGGATCTTGTCGTTTCACACATCGTTGCCTTCATTGATCATTAAGGAGACCGGGTTTGTCCCGAGCTCTTCTTTTGCTCTTAATACACTTGTAGAGTCTCTTTGGATTCTCCTTAACTTTCTCTGCCAAAGCGATCTCATGTCCCCTTTTTCATTCCTGATTTCCATCCTAAATGTATTCCTACAGCCCCGATGCTCCTGAAGGGATTCCCTTGAGTCAGCCAGTTATATCTGACATGTGACCCCCTTTTTTCTTGACCACAGCCTCGATACTCAGCCAGTGTTTCCTAACTCAGTCAGCATTGAGCTGCACACTAACAGGAACACGCTGGCGCTGAACGCTCCTTTTATCTCGGTTTTAAAAATATTCCGACTTGCCAGACTTCCCTTTACCTGCAAATAGCCTCCCCAGATCTACTTTAAAAATTCCTGTCTAATACTATTTTGCTCCATTCAATAACTTTAACTTGTGGACCAGGCCTGTCCTTTTCCATCGCTATTTTCAAACTAATACAATTGTGGTAACTTTCCAAAGTGCTCCCCCACTAACACCTCAGTCCTGTTCCCGACCTTGTTTCCCAAGGGGAGGTCAGGTTTAGCCCCATTCTCCAGTTGGGCCACTGACATAATGACTGGGAGTTTTCGGAACACACTTAACAAATTCCTTCCATCCAAATGCTTAACTTAGTAGCAATCCCAGTCCAGGTTTGGAATGGTTAAGATCCCCGATCATTCCAACCCTATTATTCTAAGAGCTATCTGAAATCTCCTGACATATTTGCTCCTCCATCTCCCATTGCCTATCGCTGTAGTCCGACCGTAGAAAACTAATGACCAATTTTTATTTCTCAGTTCCACTAACATCGTTTAACTGGGCGATCCTACATGAATCCTCCCTCGAGGTACTGCTGGGATGTTTCCCCCAATCAAACCCACCAGCTCTCCTCCTGTTTCCCCTCCTGTTCTATCCTTCCTGTAGTATCTGTCTCCGGAACATTGAGCTGCTGGTCCTGTTGCTCGCTCAGCTGTGTTTCTGTAATATCTATGGTATCCCAATCCCACGTTCCCATCCATGCTCTGGGTTCATCTGCCTTATCTGTCTGGCCCTTTGTATTGAAATAACTGCAGTTTAATCCACTAGTTTGCCCTAATAGTCTGCTATGTTCTTGCCTGCCTTGTCTACTTATATTCTTCTCTTGAACATTTCTACCAGCCTCAACTTTCTTTCTGGCCTTACGACTCTTTGGGGTCACACAGCCCTGCCAGACGAGTTTAAATCCTCTCGAGCAGCTCCAGCAACATTCCCCACCAGGATGTGGGTCCCCCTCCTGCTCCCAGTTCAGGTGTATTCCCCACCCTGTCTACCTGTGCTGACACCTTTCAGACATCCAGGGACTTAGCCACCAAAGTCCCTGTATTCCTCAGTACTCCAGGAGGACCTACCATTCATGATGTATATCATTTGTTTATTCGACTTCCCACAGTGCATTACCTCACAGTGATCAGAAGTAAACTCCATCTGCCATTACTCTGCTCAGTTTATCATCTGATCAATATCGGACTGCAGCCTGAGTCCATCCCCCTCACTGTGGACAGCACCCTCACCTTTCATGTTATCTGCAAACTGACTAATGTTACCTTCTGCTTTGATATCCAAGTTATTAATGTATGTAACAGCCAGCAATGGCTTCTGCACAGATCCCTGTGGTACACCCGCTGGGCAAAGGCTTTCAATCACAAAAACAACCCTCCACCAATTGTGGAGCCAATTTGCCAACTTACCTTGGATCCCATGGGATCTTCCCTTTTGGACTAGCCTTCCGTGTGGGACGTTGTCAAAGACCTTAATGAACTCCACATAAACCACATCATCTGCACTGCCCTCATCAATATCAGAGGACAGTCGTCTAACAAATCCATACAGACAATCCCTAATGAAATTGCGGGGGTATCCGTTTTTGGCGAATACATTGTATAAGTGTTCTTCTTCCTCTTTTTGCAGTTCTGGTGTGCTGCAGTGTGTTGTGGCCCTTTTGAACAGTGTCCTGATACAACTTCGTTTGTGTGTGTTGGGGTGGTTGCTTTCATAGTTCAGGACTTGTTCTGTGTGTGTGGCTTTCCTGTAAACCTTTGTGGTGAATTCTCCGTTCGGTGTTCTCTGTCTAGGAATGGGAGTTGGTTGTCCTTTTCTTCCTCTCTAGTGAATCAGATTCCTGTGAGTGTGGCGTTGATGATCTGGTGTGTGTTCTCTATTTCTGTGTTTTTAATTATTACAAAGGTGTCATCTACATATCTGACCCAGAGTTTGGGTTGAATTTGCAGTAAGACTGTTTGTTCTAACCTTTGCATTACCGCTTGTGCTATGAGTCCAGAGATGGGTGAGCCCATGGGTGTTCCGTTGATTTGTTCATATATTTGGTTGTTGAATGTGAAGTGTGTTGTGAGGCACAAGTCCAGTAGTTTAAGTATGCCGTCTTTGTTGATAGGTTCAACGTCCTGTTGTCTGTTCTGTATGTCCAGCAGGTTGGCCATTGTTTCTCTGGCTAGGGTTTTGTCGATAGAGGTGAACAGTGCCATTACATCGAATGAGACCGTAGTTTCTTCCTTGTCTTTGTGTATATTTCTGATGATGTCCAAGAATTCCTGTGTTGACTGTACAGAGTGTCTGGATCCGCTGATCAGGTGTTTCAGTTTCTGCAGTAGTTCTTTAGCCAGTTTGTGTGATGGTGTCCCTGGTAATGATACTATGGGTCTGAGTGGGATGTCTGGTTTGTGCACTTTGGGTAGTCCATAGAATCTGGGGGTGTTGTTGCTTTCAGTTTTCATTCTCTCTAGTTCAAACCTGGTTATCTGTCTGTTTTCTTTTGTAGGTTTCTCAGTGTGTTGTTTATCCTATTGGTGAGCTGCGGGGTGGGGTCAAACTCCACACAATTTCATCCACAGATGCCTCGGGGAAAGACAACGGAAGGAAGACATGCCACGACCCAAAGGACTAGCCACACTACCATACATCAAGAACATTTCGGAACTGACAGCCAGACTACTGCGACCACTAGGACTCATAACAGCACACAAACCAACAGCCACTCTCAGACAACAACTCACCAGGACGATGGACCTGACACCCAGCATGAGCAAAACCAATGTAGTGTACAAAATCCCATGCAAGGACTGCACAAAACACTACATAGGACGAACAGGAAGACAGCTAACGATCCGTATCCATGAACACCAACTAGCTACGAAACGACACGACCAGCTATCCTTAGTAGCCACACACACAGATGACAAGCAACGTGAGTTCGACTGGGACCACACTACTATTATAGGACAAGCCAAACAGAGAACATCCAGGGAATTCCTAGAGGCATGGCACTCATCCACAGATTCAATCAATAAGCACATCGACCTGGACCAAATATACCGGTCACTGCAGCGGACAGCTGGATATGACAATTGCAAGCGGCAGATACAAATCACTATAAATGCCGGAGGAAAGATCACAGAAGCGCTTCACAGGAGGCTCCCAAGCACTGAGGATGTCACTTAGACATGGGACGAAACATCTGCAACACAATTTCCCAGCTCGGCGAACAGAACCACAATAATGAGCACCCGAGCTCCAGATCTTCTCCCAAACGTTGAAGCCCTTTAGACTCTACTAAGCTCCGTCATGAACAAGCCACCATCTCTCTATTTCCTTTGCCTTCTACAGTGTCTGCAACTCTCGCTGTATCTTACAGTAACGTTCTTCAGTTACTGCAGGTCTGCCTAGCTCCCCAGATAACCTGTTTCATCCCCTACAGTTCCCTCAATCACTGTAACACCCTCTGCTCTGTCTAATCCTCCTCTTTCCCACTGTCTTCCAGGCACAACGGCGATCCTGAAAGAGAACAGTGTGGAATGGGGTGTTATAAATCTCAGCTGAGGCTTGAGGCCTACCATTACCTGGGAGTCACAAGGGGAGAGAACCTGAGAGAGAGCAGCACAAACCGGGAGAATATAAATCAGCAGCAAGGGTCAAGGCCGACTGGGACTTGGATTTGATATAAAGCAGAGCAGGAGGCTCGCAATCAGCACCGAGTCACAGAGGGAGGGACCGTGTGAGGGAGCAACTTGGAGCAGGAGCATGAGGCTGACTCACACCTGGGAGAATCTAAATCCGCACTGAGGATCGAGGCCTAGTTGTACCTGGGAGTCACAGAGACGGTGACCCTGTGAAGGAGCAGACTGGAGTGAGAAGAGCTGGATGATGATATGTCCGAGGAGACACATCACTGTGTGTGCACGTGTCCCTCCATTGTTCTGTGTATATGTGTGTGTATGCGTGTGTGTGTCCCCTTCCCATGCTGTGTGTTTGTATTTCTCCTCACTGTGTGTGTTTTGTACCTCCCTCGTTGTGTGTGTGCGTGTCCCTCCCTCACTTTGTGTGTGTGTGTGTGTCCCCTCTCGCTTTCTGAGCACATGTCCCACCCTTGCTCTGTCTGCGTGTCTCAACCTCGCTGTGTGGGTACGTGTCCCACCCTCGCTGTGTGTGTGTGTGCGTGTGTGTGTGCGCCCCTCTGGCAGTGTGTGATGGTGTCCTCCCCTCACTCTGTATGTGTGTGTATGCATATTACTCACTCACTGTGTGTCCCTCCCTCGCTGTGTGTGTGTGTGTGTGCGCGCGTGTGTGTGTGCATGTCCCTCCCTCGCTGTGTGTGCGCGCGTGTGTGTGTGCATGTCCCTCCCTCGCTGTGTGTGCATGTCCCTCCCTCGCTGTGTGTGCATGTCCCTCCCTCGCTGTGTGTGCATGTCCCTCCCTCGCTGTGTGTGCATGTCCCTCCCTCGCTGTGTGTGCATGTCCCTCCCTCGCTGTGTGTGCATGTCCCTCCCTCGCTGTGTGTGCATGTCCCCCCCTCGCTGTGTGTGCATGTCCCTCCCTCGCTGTGTGTGCGTGTCCCTCCCTCGCTGTGTGCGTGCGTGTCCCTCCCTCGCTGTGTGCGTGTGTCCCTCCCTCGCTGTGTGCGTGTCCCTCCCTCGCTGTGTGCGTGCGTGTCCCCCCCTCGCTGTGTGCGTGCGTGTGTCCCCCCCTCGCTGTGTGCGTGCGTGTCCCTCCTTCGCTTTGTGCGTGTGTCCTCCCCTCGCTGTGTGCGTGAGCATGTCCCTCCTTCGCTTTGTGCGTGTGTCCCCCCCTCGCTGTGTGCGTGAGCGTGTCCCCCCCTCGCTGTGTGCGTGAGCGTGTCCCCCCCTCGCTGTGTGCGTGAGCGTGTCCCCCCCTCGCTGTGTGCGTGAGCGTGTCCCCCCCTCGCTGTGTGCGTGAGCGTGTCCCTCCTTCGCTTTGTGCGTGTGTCCCCCCCTCGCTGTGTGCGTGAGCGTGTCCCCCCCTCGCTGTGTGCGTGAGCGTGTCCCTCCTTCGCTGTGTGTGCGTGTGTCTAACCCTTGCTGTGTGCGTGAGTCCCCCCCTCGCTGTGTGCGTGCGTCCCCCCTCGCTGTGTGCGTGCGTGTCACCCCCTCGCTGTGTGCGTGCGTGTGTCCCCCCCTCGCTGTGTGCGTAAGCATGTCCGTCCTTCGCTGTGTGCGTGAGTCCCCCCCCTCGCTGTGTGCGTGCGTGTCCCCCCTTCGCTGTGTGCGTGCGTGTCCCCCCGTCGCTGTGTGCGTGCGTGTGTCCCCCCCTCGCTGTGTGCGTAAGCATGTTCGTCCTTCGCTGTGTGCGTGAGTCCCCCCCCTCGCTGTGTGCGTGCGTGTCCCCCCCTCGCTGTGTGCGTGCGTGTACCCCCTTCGATGTGTGCGTGAGCATGTCCCCGCCTCGCTGTGTGCGTGTGTCCCCCCCTCGCTGTGTGCATGCGTGTCCCCCCTCGCTGTGTGCGTGCGTGTCCCCCCCTCGCTGTGTGCGTGCGTGTCCCCCCCCTCGATGTGTGCGTGAGCATGTCCCTCCTTCGCTGTGTGCGTGCGTCCCCCCCTCGCTGTGTGCGTGTGTCCCCCCCTCGCTGTGTGCGTGTGTCCCCCCCTCGCTGTGTGCGTGTGTCCCCCCCTCGCTGTGTGCGTGTGTCCCCCCCTCGCTGTGTGCGTGTGTCCCCCCCTCGCTGTGTGCGTGAGTCCCCTCCTTCGCTGTGTGCGTGAGTCCCCCCTCGCTGTGTGCGTGAGTCCCCCCCTCGCTGTGTGCGTGAGTCCCCCCCTCGCTGTGTGCGTGAGTCCCCCCATTGCTGTGTGAGTGTGCCTCCCCCCTCGCTGTGTGCATGAGCGTGTCCCTCCTTCGCTGTGTGTGTGTGTGTGTCCCCTCGCTGTGTGTGAGCCTGTCCCCCCCTCGCTGTGTGCGAGCGTGTCCCTCCTTCACTGTCTGTGAGCGTGTCCATTCTTCGCTGTCTGCGAGCGTGTTCCCCCTCGCTGTGTGCGTGAGTTCCCCCTCGCTGTGTGCGTGAGTCCACCCCCCGCTGTGTGCATGTGTCCCCCCCTCGCTGTGTGCGTGCATGTGTCCCCCCCCTCGCTGTGTGCATGCGTGTCCCCCCTTCGCTGTGTGCGTGCGTGTCCCCCCTTCGCTGTGTGCGTGCGTGTCCCCCCTCGATGTGTGCGTGCGTGTGTCCCCCCCTCGCTATGTGCGTGAGCATGTCCCTCCTTCGCTGTGTGGGTGAGTCCCCCCCCTCACTGTGTGCGTGCGTGTCTCCCCCTCTTTGTGTGCGTGCGTGTGTCCCCCCCTCGCTGTGTGCATGTGTCCCTCCTCGCTGTGTGCGTGCGTGTCCCCCCCTCACTGTGTGCGTGAGTCCCCCCCCGCTGTGTGCGTGCGTGTCCCCCCCTCGCTGTGTGCGTGCGTGTCCCCCCCTCGCTGTGTGCGTGAGACCCCACCTCGCTGTGTGCATGAGCGTGTCCCCCCCTCGCTGTGTGCATAAGACACCCCTCGCTGTGTGCGTCAGTACCCCCTCGCTGTGTGCGTGTGTCCCCCCTCGCTGTGTGCGTGTGTCCCCCCCTCGCTGTGTGCATGAGCGTGTCTCTCCTTCGCTGTGTGTGCGTGAAACCCCCCCTCACTGTGTGCATGAGCGTGTCCCTCCTTCGCTGTGTGTGCGTGAGTCCCCCCTCACTGTGTGTGTGAGTCCCCCCCTCGCTGTGTGCGTGACTCCCCCCCCCTCGCTGTGTGCGTGAGTCCCCCCCTTGCTGTGTGCGTGAGCATGTCCCTGCTTCGCTGTGTGTGCGTGAGACCCCCCCTCGCTGTGTGCGTGTGTCCCCCCCTCGCTGTGTGCGTGTGTCCCCCCTCCTTCGCTGTATTTGCGTGTGTCCCCCCTCGCTGTGTGCGTGTGTCCCCCCCTCGCTGTGTGCGTGTGTCCCCCCCTCGCTGTGTGCGTGCGTGTCCCCCCCTCGCTGTGTGCATGCGTCCCCCCCTCGCTGTGAGAGAGCATGTCCCCCCCTCGGTGTGTGCATGAGCGTGTCCCTCCTTCGCTGTGTGTGCGTGTGTCCCCCCCTCGCTGTGTGCGTGAGTCCCCCTCGTTGTGTGCTTGCGTGCCCCCCCTCGTTGTGTGCGTGCGTGTCCCCCCCTTCGTTGTTTGCGTGCGTGTCCCCCCTCGCTGTGTGCGTGCGTGTGTCCCCCCCTCGCTGTGTGCGTGCGTGTGTCCCCCCCTCGCTGTGTGCGTGCGTGTGTCCCCCCCTCGCTGTGTGCGTGCGTGTGTCCCCCCCTCGCTGTGTGCGTGCGTGTCCCCCCCTCGCTGTGTGCGTGAGTCCCCCCTACACTGTGTGCGTGTGTCCCCCCCTACACTGTGTGTGTGCGTGTGTCCCCCTCGCTGTGTGCGTGCGTGTCCCCCCCTCGCTGTGTGCGTGCGTTTCCCCCCCTCGCTGTGTGCGTGCCTGTCCCCCCCTCGCTGTGTGCGTGAGCATGTCCCTCCTTCGCTGTGTGCGTGAGTCCCCCCATCGCTGTGTGCGTGAGTCCCCCCCCTTTGCTGTGTGCGTGAGTCCCCCCCTCGCTGTGTGCGTGCCTGTCCCCCCCTCGGTGTGTGCGTGAGTGTGCCCCTCCTTCACTGTGTGCGTGTGTCCCCCCACTCGCTGTGTGGGTGTGTCCCCCCCCTCGCTGTGTGCATGTGTCCCCACCCCTCGCTGTGTGCGTGTGTCCCCCCCCTCACTGTGTGCGTGTGTCCCCCTCGCTGTGTGCGTGTGTCCCCCCCCGCTGTGTGCGTGTGTCCCCCCTCGCTGTGTGCGTGCGTGTGTCCCCCCTCGCTGTGTGCGTGCGTGTGTCCCCCCTCGCTGTGTGCGTGCGTGTTCCCCCCTCGCTGTGTGCGTGCGTGTTCCCCCCTCGCTGTGTGCGTGCTTGTGTCCCCCCCTCGTTGTGTGCGTGTGTCCCCCCCTCGCTGTGTGCGTGCGTGTTCCCCCCTCGCTGTGTGCGTGCGTGTCCCCCCCTCGCTGTGTGCGTGTGTCCCCCCCTCGCTGTGTTTGTGTGTCACCCCCCTCGCTGTGTGCGTGAGTGCCCCCCCTCGCTGTGTGCGTGAGTCCCCCCCTCGCTGTGTGCGTGAGCCGCCCCCTCGCTGTGTGCGTGAGTCCCCCCTCGCTGTTTGCGTGAGCGTGTCCCTCCTTCGCTGTGTGTGCGTGAGACCCCCCTCGCTGTGTGCGTGTGTCCCCCCCCGCTGTGTGTGAGCGTGTCCCCCCCTCGCTGTGTGCGTGTGTCCCCCCCCGCTGTGTGTGAGCGTGTCCCCCCCTCGCTGTGTGCGTGTGTCCCCCCCTCACTGTGTGCGTGTGTCCCCCTCGCTGTGTGCGTGAGTCCCCGCCTTGCTGTGTGCGTGCATGTCCCCCCTCGTTGTGTGCGTGAGCATTTCCCTCCTTCGCTGTGAGCGTGAGACCCCCCTCGCTGTGTGCGTGAGTCCCCGCCTCGCTGTGTGCGTGCGTCCCCCCTCGCTGTGTGCGTGCGTGTCACCCCCTCGCTGTGTGCGTTCATGTCCCCCCCTCACTGTGTGCGTGCGTGTGTCCCCCCCTCGCTGTGTGCGTAAGCATGTCCCTCCTTCGCTGTGTGCGTGAGTCCCCCCCCTCGCTGTGTGCATGCGTGTCCCCCCTTCGCTGTGTGCGTGCGTGTCCCCCCGTCGCTGTGTGCGTGCGTGTGTCCCCACCTCGCTGTGTGCGTAAGCATGTCCGTCCTTCGCTGTGTGCGTGAGTCCCCCCCTCGCTGTGTGCGTGCGTGTCCCCCCCTCGCTGTGTGCGTGCGTGAACCCCCCTCGATGTGTGCGTGAGCATGTCCCTCCCTCGCTGTGTGCGTGTGTCCCCCCCTCGCTGTGTGCATGCGTGTCCCCCCTCGCTGTGTGCGTGCGTGTCCCCCCCTCGCTGTGTGCGTGCGTGTCCCCCCCCTCGATGTGTGCGTGAGCATGACCCTCCTTCGCTGTGTGCGTGCGTCCCCCCCTCGCTGTGTGCGTGTGTCCCCCCCTCGCTGTGTGCGTGTGTCCCCCCCCTCGCTGTGTGCGTGAGTCCCCTCCTTCGCTGTGTGCGTGAGTCCCCCCTCGCTGTGTGCGTGAGTCCCCCCCTCGCTGTGTGCGTGAGTCCACCCATTGCTGTGTGAGTGTGCCTCCCCCCTCGCGGTGTGCGTGTGTCCCCCCCCTCGCTGTGTGCATGAGCGTGTCCCTCCTTCGCTGTGTGTGTGTGTGTGTCCCCTCGCTGTGTGTGAGCCTGTCCCCCCCTCGCTGTGTGCGAGCGTGTCCCTCCTTCACTGTCTGTGAGCGTGTCCATTCTTCGCTGTCTGCGAGCGTGTCCCCCCCCTCGCTGTGTGCGTGAGTTCCCCCTCGCTGTGTGCGTGAGTCCACCCCCCGCTGTGTGCATGTGTCCCCCCCTCGCTGTGTGCGTGCATGTGTCCCCCCCCTCGCTGTGTGCATGCGTGTCCCCCCTTCGCTGTGTGCGTGCGTGTCCCCCCTCGATGTGTGCGTGCGTGTGTCCCCCCCTCGCTATGTGCGTGAGCATGTCCCTCCTTCGCTGTGTGGGTGAGTCCCCCCCCTCGCTGTGTGCGTGCGTGTCTCCCCCTCGCTGTGTGCGTGCATGTGTCCCCCCCTCGCTGTGTGCATGTGTCCCTCCTCGCTGTGTGCGTGCGTGTCCCCCCCTCGCTGTGTGCATGAGTCCCCCCCCGCTGTGTGCGTGCGTGTCCCCCCCTCGCTGTGTGCGTGAGACCCCACCTCGCTGTGTGCATGAGCGTGTCCCCCCCTCACTGTGTGCATAAGACACCCCTCGCTGTGTGCGTCAGTACCCCCTCGCTGTGTGCGTGTGTCCCCCCTCGCTGTGTGCGTGTGTCCCCCCCTCGCTGTGTGCATGAGCGTTTCTCTCCTTCGCTGTGTGTGCGTGAAACCCCCCCTCACTGTGTGCATGAGCGTGTCCCTCCTTCGCTGTGTGTGCGTGAGTCCCCCCTCACTGTGTGCGTGAGTCCCCCCCTCGCTGTGTGCGTGACTCCCCCCCTCGCTGTGTGTGTGTGCCCCCTCCTTCGCTGTATTTGCGTGTGTCCCCCCTCGCTGTGTGCGTGTGTCCCCCCCTCGCTGTGTGTGTGTCCCCCCCCCCTCGCTGTGTGCGTGCGTGTCCCCCCCTCGCTGTGTGCATGCGTCCCCCCCTCGCTGTGAGAGAGCATGTCCCCCCCTCGGTGTGTGCATGAGCGTGTCCCTCCTTCGCTGTGTGTGCGTGTGTCCCCCCCTCGCTGTGTGCGTGTGTCCCCCCCCGCTGTGTGTGCGTGTGTTCCCCCCTCGCTGTGTGTGTGAGTCCCCCCCACGCTGTGTGTGTGAGTCCCCCCCCGCTGTGTGTGCGTGTGTTCCCCCCTCGCTGTGTGTGTGAGTCCCCCCCTCGCTGTGTGCGTGAGTCCCCCCCTCGCTGTGTGCGTGTGTCTCTCCCCAGCTGTGTGCGTGAGACCCCCTTCGCTGTGTTCGTGAGTCCCCCCCCGCTGTGTGCATGAGCGTGTCCCTCCTTCGCTGTGTGTGCGTGAGACCCCACCTCGCTTTGTGCGTCAGTCCCCCCGCTCGCTGTGTGCGTGTGTCCGCCCCCTCGCTGTCTGTGCGTGAGTCCCCCCCTTGCTGTGTGCGTGAGTCCCCCCTCGCTGTGTGCGAGAGTCCCCGCCCCGCTGTGTGCGTGAGTCCCCCCCCTCGCTGTGTGCGTGAGTCCCCCCCCTCGCTGTGTGCGAGTCCCCCCCTCGCTGTGTGCGTGAGTCCCCCCCCTCGCTGTGTGCGTGAGTCACCCCCTCTCGCTGTGTGCGTGAGTCCCCCCCCTCGCTGTGTGCGTGAGTCCACCCCCCGCTGTGTGCATGTGTCCCCCCCTCGCTGTGGGCGTGCATGTGTCCCCCCCTCACTGTGTGCATACGTGTCCCCCCTTCGCTGTGTGTGTGCGTGTCCCCCCCCGATGTGTGCGTGCGTGTGTCCCTCCCTCGCTGTGTGCGTGAGCATGTCCCTCCTTCGTTGTGTGCGTGAGTCCCCCCCCTCGCTGTGTGCGTGCGTGTCCCCCCCTCGCTGTGTGCGTGCGTGTTTCCCCCCCTCGCTGTGTGCATGTGTCCCCCCCTCGCTGTGTGCGTGAGTCCCCCCCGCTGTGTGCATGCGTGTCCCCCCCACGCTGCGTGCGTGAGACCCCACCTCGCTGTGTGCATGTGTCCCTCCTTCGCTGTGTGCGTGAGTCCCCCCCCGCTGTGTGCATGCGTGTCCCCCCTCGCTGTGTGCGTGCGTGTCCCCCCCACGCTGCGTGCGTGAGACCCCACCTCGCTGTGTGCATGAGCGTGTCCCCCCTCCCTGTGTGCATGAGACACCCCTCGCTGTGTGCGTCAGTACCCCCTCGCTGTGTGCGTGAGGCCCCCCTCGCTGTGTGCGTGTGTCCCCCCTCGCTGTGTGCGTGTGTCCCCCCCCTTGCTGTGTGCATGAGCGTGTCCCTCCTTCGCTGTGTGTGCGTGAAACCCGTCCTCGCTGTGTGCATGAGCGTGTCCCTCCTTCGCTGTGTGTGCGTGAGTCCCCCCTCACTGTGTGCGTATGTGTCCCCCTCGCTGTGTGCGTGACTCCCCCCCTCGCTGTGTGCGTGAGTCCCCCCCTTGCTGTGTGCGTGAGCATGTCCCTGCTTCGCTGTGTGTGCGTGAGACCCCCCCTCGCTGTGTGCGTGTGTCCCCCCCTCGCTGTGTGCGTGTGTCCCCCCTCCTTCGCTGTATTTGCGTGTGTCCCCCCTCGCTGTGTGCGTGTGTCCCCCCCTCGCTGTGTGTGTGTGTGTCCCCCTCGCTGTGTGCGTGCGTGTCCCCCCCTCGCTGTGTGCATGCGTCCCCCCCTCGCTGTGAGAGAGCATGTCCCCCCCTCGGTGTGTGCATGAGCGTGTCCCTCCTTCGCTGTGTGTGCGTGTCCCCCCCTCGCTGTGTGCGTGAGTCCCCCCTCGTTGTGTGCTTGCGTGCCCCCCCTCGTTGTGTGCGTGCGTGTCCCCCCCTTCGTTGTTTGCGTGCGTGTCCCCCCTCGCTGTGTGCGTGCGTGTGTCCCCCCCTCGCTGTGTGCGTGCGTGTCCCCCCCTCGCTGTGTGCGTGAGTCCCCCCCTACACTGTGTGCGTGTGTCCCCCCCCTACACTGTGTGTGTGTGTGTGTCCCCCCCTCGCTGTGTGCGTGCGTGTCCCCCCCTCGCTGTGTACGTGCGTGTCCCCCCCTCGTTGTGTGCGTGCCTGTCCCCCCCTCGCTGTGTGCGTGAGCATGTCCCTCCTTCACTGTGTGCGTGAGTCCCCCCATCGCTGTGTGCGTGAGTCCCCCCCCTTTGCTGTGTGCGTGAGTCCCCCCCTCGCTGTGTGCGTGCCTGTCCCCCCCTCGGTGTGTGCGTGAGTGTGCCCCTCCCTCACTGTGTGCGTGTGTCCCCCCCCTCGCTGTGTGCGTGTGTCCCCCCCTCGCTGTGTGCGTGTGTCCCCACCCCTCGCTGTGTGCGTGTGTCCCCCCCCTCACTGTGTGCGTGTGTCCCCCTCGCTGTGTGCGTGTGTCCCCCCCCGCTGTGTGCGTGTGTCCCCCCTCACTGTGTGCGTGCGTGTTCCCCCCTCGCTGTGTGCGTGCGTGTCCTCCCCTCGCCTTGTGCGTGCTTGTGTCCCCCCCTCGTTGTGTGCGTGTGTCCCCCCTCGCTGTGTGCGTGCGTGTTCCCCCCTCGCTGTGTGCGTGCGTGTCCCCCCCTCGCTGTGTGCGTGTGTCCCCCCCTCGCTGTGTTTGTGTGTCCCCCCCCTCGCTGTGTGCGTGTGTCCCCCTCGCTGTGTGCGTGTGTCCCTCCCCGCTGTGTGCGTGTGTCCCCCTCGCTGTGTGCGTGTGTCCCCCCCCGCTGTGTGCGTGTGTCCCCCCTCGCTGTGTGCGTGCGTGTTCCCCCCTCGCTGTGTGCGTGCGTGTCCTCCCCTCGCCTTGTGCGTGCTTGTGTCCCCCCCTCGTTGTGTGCGTGTGTCCCCCCCTCGCTGTGTGCGTGCGTGTTCCCCCCTCGCTGTGTGCGTGCGTGTCCTCCCCTCGCCTTGTGCGTGCTTGTGTCCCCCCCTCGTTGTGTGCGTGTGTCCCCCCCTCGCTGTGTGCGTGCGTGTTCCCCCCTCGCTGTGTGCGTGCGTGTCCCCCCCTCGCTGTGTGCGTGTGTCCCCCCCTCGCTGTGTTTGTGTGTCCCCCCCCTCGCTGTGTGCGTGAGTGCCCCCCTCGCTGTGTGCGTGAGTGCCCCCCCTCGCTGTGTGCGTGAGTCCCCCCCCAGCTGTGTGCGTGAGTCCCCCCCCGCTGTGTGCATGAGCGTGTCCCTCCTTCGCTGTGTGTGCGTGAGACCCCACCTCGCTTTGTGCGTCAGTCCTCCCGCTCGCTGTGTGCGTGTGTCCGCCCCCTCGCTGTCTGTGCGTGAGTCCCCCCCTCGCTGTGTGCGTGAGTCCCCCCTCGCTGTGTGCGTGAGTCCCCGCCCCGCTGTGTGCGTGAGTCCCCGCCCCGCTGTGTGCGTGAGTCCCCCCCTTGCTGTGTGCGTGAGTCCCCCCTCTCGCTGTGTGCGTGAGTCCCCCCCCTCGCTGTGTGCGTGAGTCACCCCCTCTTGCTGTGTGCGTGAGTCCCCCCCCTCGCTGTGTGCGTGAGTCCACCCCCCGCTGTGTGCATGTGTCCCCCCCTCGCTGTGGGCGTGCATGTGTCCCCCCCTCACTGTGTGCATGCGTGTCCCCCCTTCGCTGTGTGTGTGCGTGTCCCCCCCTCGATGTGTGCGTGCGTGTTTCCCCCCCTCGCTGTGTGCATGTGTCCCCCCCTTGCTGTGTGCGTGAGTCCCCCCCGCTGTGTGCATGCGTGTCCCCCCCACACTGCGTGCGTGAGACCCCACCTCGCTGTGTGCATGAGCGTGTCCCCCCTCGCTGTGTGCTTGAGACACCCCTCGCTGTCTGCGTCAGTACCTCCTCGCTGTGTGCGTGAGTCCCCGCCCCGCTGTGTGCGTGAGTCCCCCCCCTCGCTGTGTGCGTGAGTCCCCCCCCTCGCTGTGTGCGTGAGTCCCCCCCCTCGCTGTGTGCGTGAGTCCCCCCCCTCGCTGTGTGCGTGAGTCACCCCCCCTCGCTGTGTGCGTGAGTCCCCCCCCTCGCTGTGTGCGTGAGTCCACCCCCCGCTGTGTGCATGTGTCCCCCCCTCGCTGTGGGCGTGCATGTGTCCCCCCCTCGCTGTGTGCATGCGTGTCCCCCCTTCGCTGTGTGTGTGCGTGTCCCCCCCTCGATGTGTGCATGCGTGTGTCCCTCCCTCGCTGTGTGCGTGAGCATGTCCCTCCTTCGTTGTGTGCGTGAGTCCCCCCCCTCGCTGTGTGCGTGCGTGCCCCCCCCTCGCTGTGTGCGTGCGTGTGTCCCCCCCTCGCTGTGTGCATGTGTCCCCCCCTCGCTGTGTGCGTGAGTCCCCCCCCGCTGTGTGCATGCGTGTCACCCCCTCGCTGTGTGCGTGCGTGTCCCCCCCACGCTGCGTGCGTGAGACCCCACCTCGCTGTGTGCATGAGCGTGTCCCCCCTCGCTGTGTGCATGAGACACCCCTCGCTGTGTGCGTCAGTACCCCCTCGCTGTGTGCGTGAGGCCCCCCTCGCTGTGTGCGTGTGTCCCCCCTCGCTGTGTGCGTGTGTCCCCCCCCTTGCTGTGTGCATGAGCGTGTCCCTCCTTCGCTGTGTGTGCGTGAAACCCGTCCTCGCTGTGTGCATGAGCGTGTCCCTCCTTCGCTGTATGTGCGTGTGTCCCCCCTCACTGTGTGCGTGTGTGTCCCCCTCGCTGTGTGCGTGCGTGCGTGTCCCTCCTTCGCTGTATGTGCGTGTGTCCCCCCTCATTCGCTGTATGTGCGTGTGTCCCCCCTCGCTGTGTGCGTGCGTGTCCCCCCCTCGCTGTGTGCATGTGTCCCCCCCTCGCTGTGTGTGAGCATGTCCCCCCCTCGGTGTGTGCATGAGCGTGTCCCTCCTTCGCTGTGTGTGCGTGTGACCCCCCCTCGCTGTGTGCGTGTGTCCCCCCCTCGCTGTGTGCGTGCGTGCGTGTCGCTCCTTCGCTGTGTGTGCGTGTCCCCCCCTTCGCTGTGTGCGTGAGTCTCCCCCTTCGCTGTGTGCGTGAGTCCCCCCCTCGCTGTGTGCGTTAGCGTGTCCACCCCCTCGCTGTGTGCGTGAGTCCCCCCCCTCGCTGTGTGCGTGAGTCCCCCCCCTCGCTGTGTGCGTGAGTCCACCCCCCTTGCTGTGTGCGTGAGTCCCCCCTTCGGTGTGTGCGTGAGCATGTCCCTCCTTCGCTGTTTGTGCGTGTGTCCCCCTCATCATTGTGTGTGTGTGTGTCCCCCTCGCTGTGTGCGTGCGTGTGTCCCCCCATCGCTGTGTGCGTGTGTCCACCCCCTCGCTGTGTGCGTGCGTGTCCCCCCCTCGCTGTGTGCATTGTCCCCCCCCGCTGTGTGCGTTGTCCCCCCCTCGCTGTGTGCGTGCGTGTGTCCCCCCTCGCTGTGTGCGTGAGTTCCCCCCTCGCTGTGTGCGTGAGCGTGTTCCTACTTCGCTGTGTGTGTGTGACCCCCCTCGCTGTGTGTGTGTGTCCCCCCCCTCGCTGTGTGCGTGAAACCCCCCCTCGCTGTGTGCGTGAGTCCCCACTCGCTGTGTGCGTGAGTCCCCCCTCGCTGTGTGCGTGAGTCCCCCCCTCGCTGTGTGCGTGTGTCCCCCCCCAGCTGTGTGCGTGAGTCCCCCCAGCTGTGTGCGTGAGTCCCCCCCCAGCTGTGTGCGTGAGTCCCCCCCTCGCTGTGTGCGTGAGTCCCCCTCGCTGTGTGCGTGAATCCCCCCCTCGCTGTGTGCGTTAGCGAGTCCCTCCTTCGCTGTGTGTGCGTGTGTCCCTCCCCTCGCTGTGTGCGTGATTCCCCCCCTCCCTGTGTGCGTGAGTCACCCTCCCGCTGTGTGCATGAGCGTGTCCCTCCTTCGCTGTGTGTGCGTGAGACCCCACCTCGCTGTGTGCATGAGCGTGTCCCCCCCCTCGCTGTGTGCGTCAGTCCCCCCGCTCGCTGTGTGCGTCAGTCCCCCCGCTCGCTGTGTGCGTGAGTCCCCCCCTCGCTGGCTGTGCGTGAGTCCCCCCCTCGCTGTCTGTGCGTGAGACCCCCCTCGCTGTGTGCGTGAGTCCCCCCTCGCTGTGTGCGTGAGTCCCCTCCCTCGCTGTGTGCGTGAGTCCCCCCCTACACTGTGTGCGTGTGTCCCCCCCTACACTGTGTGTGTGTGTCCCCCATCGCTGTGTGTGTGTGTGTCGCCCCCCTCGCTGTGTGCGTGCGTGTCCCCCCCTCGCTGTGTGCGTGCCTGTCCCCCCCTCGCTGTGTGCGTGAGCATGTCCCTCCTTCGCTGTGTGCGTGAGTCCCCCCATCGCTGTGTGCGTGAGTCCCCCCCCCCTTGCTGTGTGCGTGAGTCCCCCCCTCACTGTGTGCGTGCCTGTCCCCCCCTCGGTGTGTGCGTGAGCATGTCCCTCCTTCGTTGTGTGCATGAGTCCCCCCCCTCGCTGTGTGCGTGCGTGTCTCCCCCCTCGCTGTGTGCATGCGTGTGTCCCCCCCTCGCTGTGTGCATGTGTCCCCCCCTCGCTGTGTGCATGCGTGTCCCCCCCTCGCTGTGTGCGTGCGTGTCCCCCCCACGCTGCGTGCGTGAGACCCCACCTCGCTGTGTGCATGAGCGTGTCCCCCCTCGCTGTGTGCATGAGACACCCCTCGCTGTGTGCGTCAGTACCCCCTCGCTGTGTGCGTGAGTCCCCCCTCGCTGTGTGCGTGTGTCCCCCCTCGCTGTGTGCGTGTGTCCCCCCCCCGCTGTGTGCATGAGCGTGTCCCTCCTTCGCTGTGTGTGCGTGAGTCCCCCCTCACTGTGTGCGTGAGTACCACCCCTCGCTGTGTGCGTGAGTCCCCCCCTCGCTGTGTGCATGCGTTCCCCCCCTTGCTGTGTGCGTGAGCGTGTCCCTCCTTCGCTGTATGTGCGTGTGTCCCCCCTCCTTCGCTGTATGTGCGTGTGTCCCCCCTCGCTGTGTGTGTGTGTCCCCCCCCCGCTGTGTGCGTGTGACCCCCCTCGCTGTGTGCGTGCGTGTCCCCCCCTTCGCTGTGTGCATGTGTCCCCCCCTCGCTGTGTGTGAGCATGTCCCCCCCTCGGTGTGTGCATGAGCGTGTCCCTCCTTCGCTGTGTGCGCGTGTGACCCCCCCTCGCTGTGTGCGTGTGTCCCCCCCTCGCTGTGTGCGTGCGTGTCGCTCCTTCGCTGTGTGTGCGTGTCCCCCCCTTCGCTGTGTGCGTGAGTCCCCCCCTTCGCTGTGTGCGTGAGTCCCCCCCCTCGCTGTGTGCATGTGTCCCCCCCTCGCTGTGTGCGTGAGCGTGTCCCTCCTTCGCTGTGTGTGCGTGAGACCCCCCCTCGCTGTGTGCGTGTGTGTTCCCCCTCGCTGTGTGCGTGCGTCCCCCCCTCGCTGTGTGCGTGAGTCCCCCCCTCGCTGTGTTTGTGAGTCCCGCCCTCGCTGTGTTTGTGAGTCCCCCCCTCGCTGTGTTTGAGAGTCCCCCCCTGGCTGTGTGCATGAGTCCCCCCCCCGCTGTGTGCATGAGTCCCCCCCTCGCTGTGTTTGTGTGTGTCCCCCCTCGCTGTGTGCGTGAGTGCCCCCCTCGCTGTGTGCGTGAGTGCCCCCCCTCGCTGTGTGCGTGTGTCCCCCCCCTGCTGTGTGCGTGAGTTCCCTCCCAGCTGTGTGCGTGAGTCCCCCCCCAGGTGTGTGCGTGAGTCCCCCCCTCGCTGTGTGCGTGAGTCCCCCTCGCTGTGTGCGTGGATCCCCCCCTCGCTGTGTGCATTAGCGAGTCCCTCCTTCGCTGTGTGTGCGTGTTTCCCTCCCCTCGCTGTGTGCGTGATTCCCCCCCTCCCTGTGTGCGTGAGTCACCCCCCCGCTGTGTGCATGAGCGTGTCCCTCCTTCGCTGTGTGTGCGTGAGACCCCACCTCGCTGTGTGCATGAGCGTGTCCCCCCCCTCGCTGTGTGCGTCAGTCCCCCCGCTCGCTGTGTGCGTCAGTCCCCCCTCGCTGTGTGCGTGAGTACCCCCCCTCGCTGTGTGCGTGAGTACCCCCCTCGCTGTGTGCGTGAGTCCCCCCCCTCGCTGTGTGCGTGAGTCCCCCCTACACTGTGTGCGTGTGTCCCCCCCTACACTGTATGTGTGTGTGTCCCCCATCGCTGTGTGTGTGTGTGTGTCCCCCTCGCTGTGTGCGTGCATGTCCCCCCCTCGCTGTGTGCGTGCCTGTCCCCCCCTCGCTGTGTGCGTGAGCATGTCCCTCCTTCGCTGTGTGCGTGAGTCCCCCCATCGCTGTGTGCGTGAGTCCCCCCCCCTTGCTTTGTGCGTGAGTCCCCCCATCGCTGTGTGCGTGAGTCCCCCCCCCTTGCTTTGTGCGTGTGTCCCCCCCTCGCTGTGTGCGTGCGTGTTCCCCCCTCGCTGTGTGCGTGCGTGTCCTCCCCTCGCCTTGTGCGTGCTTGTGTCCCCCCCTCGTTGTGTGCGTGAGGATGTCCCTCCTTCGCTGTGTGCGTGTGTCCCTCCCTCGCTGTGTGTGTGCGACCCCCCTCGCTGTGTGCGTCTGTCCCCCCCTCGCTGTGTGCGTGAGTCCCCCCCCTCGCTGTGTGCGTGAGACCCCCCTCGCTGTGTGCGTGAGACCCCCCTCGCTGTGTGCGTGAGTCCCCCCCTCGCTGTGTGCGTGAGTCCCCCCCTCGCTGTGTGCGAGAGCGTGTCCCCCCCTCGCTGTGTGAGTGTGTCCCCCCCTCGCTGTGTGAGTGTGCCTCCCCCCTCGCTGTGTGCGTGAGCGTGTCCCTCCTTCGCTGTGTGTGTGTGTGTGTGTCCCCTCGCTGTGTGTGATGGTGCCCCCCCTCGCTGTGTGCGAGCGTGTCCATTCTTCGCTGTCTGCGAGCGTGTCCCCCCCTCGCTGTGTGTGAGCGTGTCCCCCCCTCGCTGTGTGTGAGCGTGTCCCTCCCTCGCTGTGTGTGAGCGTGTCCCCCCCTCGCTGTGTGCGTGAGTTCCCCCCTTCGCTGTGTGCGTGAGTCCCCCCTCGCTGTGTGCGTGAGTCCCCCCTCGCTGTGTGTGCGTGAGTCCCCCCCTCGCTGTGTGCGTGAGTCCCACCTTTCGCTGTGTGCGTGTGTCACCCCCCTCGCTGTGTGTGCGTGAGTCCCCCCTCGCTGTGTGCGTGAGTCCCCCCTCGCTGTGTGCATGTGTCCCCCCCTCGCTGTGTGCATGTGTCCCCCCCTCGC
Organism: Chiloscyllium punctatum; assembly: GCF_047496795.1. NCBI lineage: Eukaryota > Metazoa > Chordata > Chondrichthyes > Orectolobiformes > Hemiscylliidae > Chiloscyllium > Chiloscyllium punctatum. Next base: position 52,290,349 of record NC_092752.1, read on the forward strand.
TGTGTGCGTGAGTCCCCCCTCGCTGTGTGCGTGAGTCCCCCCCTCGCTGTGTGCGTGAGTCCCCCCTCGCTGTGTGCATGCGTGTCCCCCCCTCGCTGTGTGCGTGTGTCCCCCCCTCGCTGTGTGCATGAGTGTCCCCCCCCCGCTGTGTGCGTGTGTCCCCCCTCTCGCTGTGTGCGTGCGTGTCCCCCCCTCGCTGTGTGCGTGTGTCCCCCCATCGCTGTGTGCGTGAGCATGTCCCTCCTTCGCTGTGTGCGTGAGTCCCCCCCTCGCTGTGCGCGTGCGTGTCCCCCCCTCGTTGTGTGCGTGCGTGTGTCCCCCCCTCGCTGTGTGCGTAAGCATGTCCCTCCTTCGCTGTGTGCGTGAGTCCCCCCCCCTCGCTGTGTGCGTGAGTCCCCCCCCCTCGCTGTGTGAGTGAGTCCCCGCTCGTTGTGTGCGTGCGTGTCCCCCCCCTCGTTGTTTGCGTGCGTGTCCCCCCTCATTGTGTGCGTGCGTGTCCCCCCCTCATTGTGTGCGTGCGTGTCCCCCCCTCGCTGTGTGCGTGTGTGTCCCCCTCGCTGTGTGCTCGTGTCCCCCCCTTGCTGTGTTCGTGTGTCCCCCCCCTCGCTGTGTGCGTGAGCGTGTCCCTCCTTCGCTGTGTGTGCGTGAGACCCCCCCTCGCTGTGTGCGTGTGTGTTCCCCCTCGCTGTGTGCGTGAGTGCCCCCCCTCGCTGTGTGCGTGAGTGCCCCCCTCGCTGTGTGTGAGCGTGTCCCCCCCCTCGCTGTGTGCGTGAGTGCCCCCCCTCGCTGTGTGCGTGAGACCCCCCTCGCTGTGTGCGTGTGTCCCCCCTCGCTGTGTGTGAGCGTGTCACCCCCTCGCTGTGTGTGCGTGTGTCCCCCCTCGCTGTGTGTGAGCGTGTCACCCCCTCGCTGTGTGTGCGTGTGTACCCCCCCGCTGTGTGTGCGTGTGTCCCCCCCTCGCTGTGTGCGTGTCCCCCCCTCGCTGTGTGCGTGTGTCCCCCCCTCTCGCTGTGTGCGTGAGTCCCCCCCACGCTGTGTGTGTGTGTGTCCCCCCTCGCTGTGTGCGTGAGTACCCCCCTCGCTGTGTGCGTGAGTCCCCCCCTTGCTGTGTGCGTGTGTCCCTCCCCAGCTGTGTGCATGAGTCCCCCCCCAGCTGTGTGCGTGAGTCCCCCCCCAGCTGTGTGCGTGAGACCCCCCTCGCTGTGTGCGTGAGTCCCCCTCGCTGTGTGCGTGAGTCCCCCTCGCTGTGTGCGTGAATCCCCCCTCGCTGTGTGCGTTAGCGAGTCCCTCCTTCGCTGTGTGTGCGTGTGTCCCTTCCCTCGCTGTTTGCGTGATTCCCCCCCTCCCTGTGTGCGTGAGTCCCCCCCCCGCTGTGTGCATGAGCGTGTCCCTCCTTCGCTGTGTGTGCGTGAGACCCCACCTCGCTGTGTGCGTCAGTCCCCCCGCTCGCTGTGTGCTTGAGTCCCCCCTCGCTGTGTGCGTGAGTCCCGCCCCTCGCTGTGTGCGTGAGTCCCCCCCTCGCTGTGTGCGTGAGTCCCCCCCCTTGCTGTGTGCGTGAGTCCACCCCCCGCTGTGTGCATGTGTCCCCCCCTCGCTGTGGGCGTGCATGTGTCCCCCCCTCGCTGTGTGCATGCGTGTCCCCCCTTCGCTGTGTGTGTGCGTGTCCCCCCCTCGATGTGTGCGTGCGTGTGTCCCCCCCTCGCTGTGTGCATGAGCATGTCCCTCCTTCGTTGTGTGCGTGAGTCCCCCCCCTCGCTGTGTGCGTGCGTGTCCCCCCCTCGCTGTGTGCGTGCGTGTGTCCCCCCCTCGCTGTGTGCGTAAGCATGTCCCTCCTTCGCTGTGTGCGTGAGTCCCCCCCCGCTGTGTGCATGCGTGTCCCCCCCTCGCTGTGTGCGTGCGTGTCCTCCCCACGCTGCGTGCGTGAGACCCCACCTCGCTGTGTGCATGAGCGTGTCCCCCCTCGCTGTGTGCATGAGTCCCCCCTCGCTGTGTGCGTGAGTCCCGCCCCTCGCTGTGTGCGTGAGTCCCCCCCTCGCTGTGTGCGTGCGTGTCCCCCCCTCGCTGTGTGCGTGCGTGTGTGTCCCCCTCGCTGCGTGCGTAAGCATGTCCCTCCTTCGCTGTGTGCGTGAGTCCCCCCCTCGCTGTGTGCGTGAGCGTGTCCCTCCTTCGCTGTGTGTGCGTGAGACCCCCCCTCGCTGTGTGCGTGTGTGTTCCCCCTCGCTGTGTGCGTGCGTCCCCCCCTCGCTGTGTGCGTGAGTCCCCCCCTCGCTGTGTTTGTGAGTCCCGCCCTCGCTGTGTTTGTGAGTCCCCCCCTCGCTGTGTTTGTGAGTCCCCCCCTGGCTGTGTGCATGAGTCCCCCCCCCCCGCTGTGTGCGTGAGTCCCCCCCTCGCTGTGTTTGTGTGTGTCCCCCCTCGCTGTGTGCGTGAGTGCCCCCCTCGCTGTGTGCGTGAGTCCCCCCTCGCTGTGTGCGTGAGTCCCCCCTCGCTGTGTGCGTGAGCGTGTCCCTCCTTCGCTGTGTGTGCGTGAGACCCCCCTCGCTGTGTGCGTGTCCCCCCCCCCGCTGTGTGTGAGCGTGTCCCCACCCTCGCTGTGTGCGTGTGTCCCCCCCCGCTGTGTGTGCGTGTGTCCCCCCCTCGCTGTGTGCGAGTGTCCCCCCCTCTCGCTGTGTGCGTGAGTCCCCCCCACGCTGTGTGCATGAGTCCCCCCCCAGCTGTGTGCGTGAGTCCCCCCCCAGCTGTGTGCGTGAGTCCCCCCCAGCTGTGTGCGTGAGACCCCCCTCGCTGTGTGCGTGAGTCCCCCTCGCTGTGTGCGTGAGTCCCCCCCCAGCTGTGTGCGTGAGACCCCCCTCGCTGTGTGCGTGAGTCCCCCTCGCTGTGTGCGTGAATCCCCCCTCGCTGTGTGCGTTAGCGAGTCCCTCCTTCGCTGTGTGTGCGTGTGTCCCTCCCCTCGCTGTGTGCGTGATTCCCCCCCTCCCTGTGTGCGTGAGTCCCCCCCCCCGCTGTGTGCATGAGCGTGTCCCTCCTTCGCTGTGTGTGCGTGAGACCCCACCTCGCTGTGTGCGTGCGTGTCCTCCCCACGCTGCGTGCGTGAGACCCCACCTCGCTGTGTGCATGAGCGTGTCCCCCCTCGCTGTGTGCATGAGACACCCCTCGCTGTGTGCGTCAGTACCCCCTCGCTGTGTGCGTGTGTCCCCCCTCGCTGTGTGCGTGTGTCCCCCCTCGCTGTGTGCGTGTGTCCCCCCCCCTCAGTGTGCATGAGCGTGTCCCTTCTTCGCTGTGTGTGCGTGAAACCCCCCCCTCGCTGTGTGCATGAGCGTGTCCCTCCTTCGCTGTGTGTGCGTGAGTCCCCCCTCACTGTGTGCGTGAGTGCCACCCCTCGCTGTGTGCGTGAGTCCCGCCCCTCGCTGTGTGCGTGAGTCCCGCCCCTCGCTGTGTGCGTGAGTCCCCCCCTCGCTGTGTGCGTGAGTCCCCCCCTTGCTGTGTGCGTGAGTCCACCCCCCGCTGTGTGCATGTGTCCCCCCCTCGCTGTGGGCGTGCATGTGTCCCCCCCTCGCTGTGTGCATGCGTGTCCCCCCTTCGCTGTGTGTGTGCGTGTCCCCCCCTCGATGTGTGCGTGCGTGTGTCCCCCCCTCGCTGTGTGCATGAGCATGTCCCTCCTTCGTTGTGTGCGTGAGTCCCCCCCCTCGCTGTGTGCGTGCGTGTCCCCCCCTCGCTGTGTGCGTGCGTGTGTCCCCCCCTCGCTGTGTGCGTAAGCATGTCCCTCCTTCGCTGTGTGCGTGAGTCCCCCCCCGCTGTGTGCATGCGTGAATCCCCCCCCGCTGTGTGCATGCGTGTCCCCCCCTCGCTGTGTGCGTGCGTGTCCTCCCCACGCTGCGTGCGTGAGACCCCACCTCGCTGTGTGCATGAGCGTGTCCCCCCTCGCTGTGTGCATGAGACACCCCTCGCTGTGTGCGTGAGTCCTCCCCTCGCTGTGTGCGTGTGTCCCCCCTCGCTGTGTGCGTGTGTCCCCCCTCGCTGTGTGCGTGTGTCCCCCCCCTCTCAGTGTGCATGAGCGTGTCCCTTCTTCGCTGTGTGTGCGTGAAACCCCCCCCTCGCTGTGTGCATGAGCGTGTCCCTCCTTCGCTGTGTGTGCGTGAGTCCCCCCTCACTGTGTGCGTGAGTGCCACCCCTCGCTGTGTGCGTGAGTCCCCCCCTCGCTGTGTGCGTGAGTCCCCCCCTCGCTGTGTGCGTGAGTCCCCCCCTTGCTGTGTGCGTGAGCGTGTCCCTCCTTCGCTGTATTTGCGTGTGTCCCCCCTCCTTCGCTGTATGTGCGTGTGTCCCCCCTCACTGTGTGCGTGTGTCCCCCCCCTCGCTGTGTGCGTGTGACCCCCCTCGATGTGTGCGTGCGTGTCCCCCCCTCGCTGTGTGCATGTGTCCCCCTCTCGCTGTGTGTGAGCATGTCCCCCCCTCGGTGTGTGCATGAGCGTGTCCCTCCTTCGCTGTGTGTGCGTGTGACCCCCCCTCGCTGTGTGCGTGTGTCCCCCCCTCGCTGTGTGCGTGCGTGTCGCTCCTTCACTGTGTGTGCGTGTCCCCCCCTTCGCTGTGTGCGTGAGTCCCCCCGTTCGCTGTGTGCGTGAGTCCCCCCCCTCGCTGTGTGCGTTAGCGTGTCCCCCCCCTCGCTGTGTGCGTGAGTCCCCCCCCCTTGCTGTGTGCGTGAGTCCCCCCTTCGGTGTGTGCGTGAGCATGTCCCTCCTTCGCTGTTTGTGCGTGTGTCCCCCCCATCATTGTGTGCGTGTGTCCCCCCTCGCTGTGTGCGTGCGTGTGTCCCCCCATCGCTGTGTGCGTGTGTCCCCCCCCCGCTGTGTGCGTGCATGTCCCCCCCTCGCTGTGTACGTGAGTTCCCCCCTCGCTGTGTGCGTGAGCGTGTTCCTACTTCGCTGTGTGTGTGTGACCCCCCTCGCTGTGTGCGTGTGTCGCCCCCCTCGCTGTATGTGTGTGACCCCCCTCCCTGTGTGCGTGAGTCACCCCCCCGCTGTGTGCATGAGCGTGTCCCTCCTTCGCTGTGTGTGCGTGAGACCCCCCCTCGCTGTGTGCGTCAGTCCCCCCGCTCGCTGTGTGCGTGAGTCCTCCCTCGCTGTCTGTGCGTGAGTCCCCCCCTCGCTGTGTGCGTGAGTCCCCCCTCGCTGTGTGCGTGAGCCCCCCCCTCGCTGTGTGCGTGAGTCCCCCCCCTCGCTGTGTGCGTGAGTCCCCACCCTCGCTGTGTGCGTGAGTCCCCCCCTCGCTGTGTGCATGAGTCCCCCCCCTCGCTGTGTGCGTGAGTCCACCCCCTGCTGTGTGCATGTGTCCCCCCCTCGCTGTGTGCATGCGTGTCCCCCCTTCGCTGTGTGCGTGCGTGTCCCCCCCTCGATGTGTGCGTGCGTGTGTCCCCCCCTCGCTGTGTGCGTGAGCATGTCCCTCCTTCGCTGTGTGCGTGAGTCCCCCCCCTCGCTGTGTGCGTGCGTGTGACCCCCCTCGCTGTGTGCGTGTGTCCCCCCCTCGCTGTGTGCATGTGTCCCCCCCTCGCTGTGTGCGTGAGTCCCCCCCCGCTGTGTGCATGCGTGTCCCCCCCTCGCTGTGTGCGTGCGTATCCCCCCCTCGCTGCGTGCGTGAGACCCCACCTCGCTGTGTGCATGAGCGTGTCCCCCCCTCGCTGTGTGCATGAGACACCCCTCGCTGTGTGCGTCAGTACCCCCTCGCTGTGTGCGTGAGTCCCCCCTCGCTGTGTGCGTGTGTCCCCCCTCGCTGTGTGCGTGTGTCCCCCCCCTCGCTGTGTGCATGAGCGTGTCCCTCGTTCGCTGTGTGTGCATGAAACCCCCCCTCGCTGTGTGCATGAGCGTGTCCCTCCTTCGCTGTGTGTGCGTGAGTCCCCCCCTCACTGTGTGCGTGAGTACCCCCCCTCACTGTGTGCGTGAGTCCCCCCCCTCGCTGTGTGCGTGAGTCCCCCCTCTTGCTGTGTGCGTGAGCGTGTCCCTCCTTCGCTGTATGTGCGTGTGTCCCCTCTCCTTCGCTGTATGTGCGTGTGTCCCCCCTCGCTGTGTGCGTGTGTCCCCCCCCTCGCTGTGTGCGTGTGTCCCCCCCTCGCTGTGTGCATGTGTCCCCCCCTCGCTGTGTGAGAGCATGTCCCCCCCTCGGTGTGTGCATGAGCGTGTCCCTCCTTCGCTGTGTGTGCGTGTGTCCCCCCCCTCGCTGTGTGCGTGTGTCCCCTCCTCGCAGTGTGCGTGCGTGTCCCTCCTTCGCTGTGTGTGCGTGTCCCCCCCTTCACTGTGTGCGTGAGTCCCCCCCTTCGCTGTGTGCGTGAGTCCCCCCCTCGCTGTGTGCGTTAGCGTGTCCCCCCCCTCGCTGTGTGCGTGAGTCCCCCCCTCGCTGTGTGCGTGTGTCCCCCCCCTTCGCTGTGTGCGTGAGCCCCCCCCCTTCGCTGTGTGCGTGAGTCCCCCCGTTCGCTGTGTGCGTGAGTCCCCCCCCTCGCTGTGTGCGTGAGTCCCTCCCCTCGCTGTGTGCGTGAGTCCCCCCTTCGGTGTGTGCGTGAGCATGTCCCTCCTTCGCTGTTTGTGCGTGTGTCCCCCCCATCATTGTGTGCGTGTGTCCCCCCCTCGCTGTGTGCGTGCGTGTGTCCCCCCATCGCTGTGTGCGTGTGTCCCCCCCTCGCTGTGTGCGTGCGTGTCCCCCCCTCGCTGTGTGCGTTGTCCCCCCCTCGCTGTGTGCGTGCGTGTGTCCCCCCTCGCTGTGTACGTGAGCGTGTTCCTACTTCGCTGTGTGTGTGTGACCCCCCTCGCTGTGTGAGTGTGTCCCACCCCTCGCTGTGTGCGTTGTCCCCCCCTCGCTGTGTGCGTTGTCCCCCCCTCGCTGTGTGCGTGCGTGTGTCCCCCCTCGCTGTGTACGTGAGCGTGTTCCTACTTCGCTGTGTGCGTGTATCCCCCCCTCGCTGTGTGTGAGCGTGTCCCTCCTTCGCTGTCTGTGACCGTGTTCCCCCCTCACTGTGTGTGAGTGTGTCCCCCCCTCGCTGTGTGCGTGAGTCCCCTCCCTCACTGTGCGTGAGTCCCCCACCTCGCTGTGTGCGTGAGTCCCCCACCTCGCTGTGTGCGTGAGTCCCCCCCCTCGCTGTGTGCGTGAGTCCCCCCCATCGCTGTGTGCGTGTGTCCCCCCCTCGCTGTGTGCGTGAGTCACCCCCTCGCTGTGTGCGTGAGGCTCCCTCTCAGTGTGTGCGTGAGTGTGTCCCTCCTTCGCTGTGTGTGCGTGTCCCCCCCCTCGCTGTGTGCGTGAGTCCCACCCTCGCTGTGTGCGTGAGTCCCCCCTCGCTGTGTCCGTGAGCCCCCCCCTGCTGTGTGCATGAGTCCCCCCTCGCTGTGTGCTTGAGTCCCCCCCTCGCTGTGTGCGTGAGTCCCCCCCCTCGCTGTGTGCGTGAGCCGCCCCCTCGCTGTGTGCGTGTGTCCACCCCCCGCTGTGTGCATGTGTCCCCCCCTCGCTGTGTGCGTGCATGTGTCCCCCCCTCACTGTGTGCGTGAGTCCCCCCCTCGCTGTGTGCGTGTGTGTCCCCCTCGCTGTGTGCGTGCATGTGTCCCCCCCTCGCTGTGTGCGTGTGTCCCCCCCTCGCTGTGTGCGTGTGTGTCCCCCTCGCTGTGTGCGTGCATGTGTCCCCCCCTCGCTGTGTGCGTGTGTCCCCCCCTCGCTGTGTGCGTGTGTGTCCCCCTCGCTGTGTGCGGGTGTCCCCCCCTCGAAGTGTGCGTGTTTCCCCCCCCTCGATGTGTGCGTGTTTGCCCCCCCTCGATGTGTGCGTGTGTACCCCCTCACTGTGTGTATGTGTGTCCCCTCGCTGTGTGTTAGCGTGTCACTCCCTCGCTGTGTGTGTCTGTGTCCCCCTCGCTGTGTGCATGTGTCCCCCCCTTGCTGTGTGCGTGTGTCCCTCCCTCGCTGTGTGCGTGTGTACCCCCCCTCGCTGTGGGTGTGCGTGTCCCTCCCTCGCTGTGTGCGTGTGTCCTCCTCGCTGTGTGCGTGTGTACCCCCTCGCTGTGTGCGTGTGTTTCCCCGCGCTGTGTGTGAGAGTGTCCCTCCTTCGCTGTGTGTGTGCGTTGTCCCCCTCGCTGTGTGCGTGTGTGTCCCTCCCTCGATGTCTGTGAGCGTGTCGCTCCTTCGCTGTGTGTGAGCATGTCCCTCCCTCGCTCTGTGTGTGCCTGTCCCTCCCTCGCTGTGTGTGAGCGTGTCCCTCCCTCGCTGTGTGTGCACGTGTCCCTCCCTCGCTGTGTGTGCGCGTGTCCCTCCCTCGCTGTGTGTGCGCGTGTTCCTCCCTCGCTGTGTGCGCGTGTCCCTCCCTCGCTGTGTGTGTGCGTGTCCCTCCCTCGCTGTATGCGCGTGTCCCTCCCTCACTGTCTGTGAGCGTGTCCCTCCCTCGCTCTGTGTGTGCGTGTCCCTCCCTCGCTGTGTGTGTGCATGTCCCTCCCTCGCTGTGTGCGTGTGTCCCTCCCTCGCTGTGTGTGAGCGTGTCCCTCCCTCGCTGTGTGTGTGCGTGTCCCCCCCTCGCTGTGTGCGAGTCCCCCCCTCGCTGTGTGCGTGTGTCCTCCCCTCACTGTGTGTGCACGTGTTCCCACCTCGCTGTGTGTGCGAGTGTCCCCCACCTCACTGTGTGCGTGTGTCCCCCCCTAACTATGTGCGTGTGTCCCCCTCTCGCTGTGTGCGTGTCCCTCCTTCGCTGTGTGCATGTCCCCACCTTCGCTGTGTGCGTGTGTCCGCCCCTTGCTCTGTGCGTATGTCACCCCCTCGCTGTGTTCGTCTGTCCCCCCCTCGCTGTGTGCGTGTGTCCCCCCTCGCTGTGTGCGTGTGTCCCCCCTCGCTGTGTGTGAGCGTTTCCCTCCCTCTCTGTGTGCGTGTGTCCCTCCCTCGCTGTGTGTGCGCGTGTCCCTCCCTCGCTGTGTGTGTGTGTGTCCCCCCACCCTCGCTGTGTGTGAGCGTGTCCCTCCTTCGCTGTGTGTGTGTGTGTGTGTGTGTGTGTCCCTCGCTGTGTGCGTGTGTCCCGCCCTCGCTGTGTGCGTGTGTCCCCCCTCGCTGTGTGCATGTCCCCCCCTCGCTGTGTGTGAGCGTGTCCCTCCCTCGCTGTGTGCGTGTGTCCCCCCCTCGCTGGGTGCGTGTGTCCCCCCCCTCGCTGTGTGCGTGTGTCCCCACCCATCGCTGTGTGCGTGTTCCTACCCCTCACTGTGTGCGTGTGTCCCCCCTCGCTGTGTGCGTGTGTCCCCACCTCGCTGTGTGCGTGTGTCCCCCCCCTCGCTGTGTGCGTGTGTCCCCCCCCCTCGCGGTGTGCGCGTGTCCCCCCCCTCGCGGTGTGCGCGTGTCCCCCCCCTCGCTGTGTGCGCGTGTCCCTCCCTCGCTGTGTGCGCGTGTCCCCCCCTCGCTGTGTGTGTGCGTGTCCCTCCCTCGCTGTGTGCGTGTCCCCCCCTCGCTGTGTGTGAGCGTGTCCCTCCCTCGCTGTGTGTGCGCGTGACGCTCCGCTGTCTGTGAGCGTGTCCCTCCCTCGCTGTGTGCGTGTGTCCCCCCTCACTGTGTGCGTGTGTCCCCGCCCTCGCTGTGTGCGTGAGTCCCCCCTTGCTGTGTGCGTGTGTCCCCCCCCTTGCTGTATGCGTGTGTCCCCCTCCTCGCTGTGTGCGTGTGTCCCCCCTCGCTGTGTGCGTGTGTTCCCCCTTGCTGTGTGTGAGCATGTCCCCCCTCGCTGTGTGCGGGTGTCCTCCCCTCGCTGTGTGCGTGTTTACCCCCCTCGATGTGTGGGTGTTTACCCCCCCTCGATGTGTGCGTGCTCCCCCCCTTCGCTGTGTGCGTGTGTTACCCTCGCTGTGTGTGAGCGTGTCCCTCCGCTGTGTGTGAGCGTGTCCCTCCCTCGCTGTGTGTGCGCGTGACGCTCCGCTGTCTGTGAGCGTGTCCCTCCCTCGCTGTGTGCGTGTTTCCCCCCGTGCTCTGTGCGTGTGTCCCCCCCTTGCTGTGTGCGTGTGTCCCCCTCTCACTGTGTGCGTGTGTCCCCCCCTCGCTGTGTGCGTGTGTCTCCCCCTCGCTGTGTGCGTGTGTCCCCCCCGCTGTGTGCGTGTGTCCCCCCCTCGCTGTGTGCGTGTGTCCCCCCTCGCTGTGTGCGTGTGTGTCCCCCGCTGTGTGCGTGTGTCCCCCCTCGCTGTGTGCGTGTGTACCCCCTCGCTGTGTGCGTGTGTGTCCCCTCGCTGTGTGTGAGAGTGTCCCTCCTTCGCTGTGTGTGTGCGTTGTCCCCCCTCGCTGTGTGCGTGTGTGTCCCTCCCTCGATGTCTGTGAGCGTGTCCCTCCTTCGCTGTGTGTGAGCATGTCCCTCCCTCGCTGTGTGTGTGCGTGTCCCTCCCTCGCTGTGTGCGTGTGTCCCCCCGGGGCTGTGTGCGTGTGTCCCCCCCGCTGTGTGCGTGTGTCCCCCCCTCGCTGTGTGCGTGTGTCCCCCCTCGCTGTGTTCGTGTGTGTCCCCCGCTGTGTGCGTGTGTCCCCCCTCGCTGTGTGCGTGTGTCCCCCGCTGCTGTGTGCGTGTGTCCCCCTCGCTGTGTGCGTGTGTACCCCCTCGCTGTGTGCGTGTGTGTCCCCTCGCTGTGTGTGAGAGTGTCCCTCCTTCGCTGTGTGTGTGCGTTGTCCCCCCTCGCTGTGTGCGTGTGTGTCCCTCCCTCGATGTCTGTGAGCGTGTCCCTCCTTCGCTGTGTGTGAGCATGTCCCTCCCTCGCTGTGTGCGTGTGTCCCCCCGGGGCTGTGTGCGTGTGTCCCCCCCGGGCTGTGTGCATGTGTCCCCCACTCGCTGTGTGCGTGTGTGTACCCCTTTGCTGTGTGTGAGCATGTCCCTCCCTTGTTCTGTGTGTGCCTGTCCCTCCCTCGCTGTGTGCGTGTGTGTCCCTCCCTCGCTGTGTGTGTTCGTGTGTCCCCCCCTCACTGTGTGCGTGTGTCCCCCCCTCGCTGTGTGTGTGAGTCCCCCCCTTGCTGTGTGCGTGTGCCCCCCCCTTCTGTATGCGTGTGTCCCCCCCCTCGCTCTGTGCGGGTGTCCTCCCCTCGCTGTGTGCGTGTTTACCCCCCCTCGATGTGTGCGTGCTCCCCCCCTTCGCTGTGTGCGTGTGTTCCCCTCGCTGTGTGTGAGCGTGTCCCTCCGCTGTGTGTGAGTGTGTCCCTCCCTCGCTGTGTGTGCGCGTGTCCCTCCGCTGTCTGTGAGCGTGTCCCCCCCTTGCTGTGTGCGTGTGTCCCCCTCTCACTGTGTGCGTGTGTCCCCCCCGCTGTGTGCGTGTGTCCCCCCTCGCTGTGTGCGTGTGTCTCCCCCTCGCTGTGTGCGTGTGTCCCCCCCACTGTGTGCGTGTGTCCCCCCCTCGCTGTGTGCGTGTGTCCCCCCCTCGCTGTGTGCGTGTGTGTGTCCCGCTGTGTGCGTGTGTCCCCCCTCGCTGTGTGCGTGTGTCCCCCCCTCGCTGTGTGCGTGTGTGTGTCCCGCTGTGTGCGTGTGTCCCCCCTCGCTGTGTGCGTGTGTACCCCTCCGCTGTGTGCGTGTGTCCCTCCTTCGCTGTGTGTGTGCGTTGTCCCCCCTCGCTGTGTGCGTGTGTTCCCCCTTGCTGTGTGTGAGCATGTCCCCCCTCGCTGTGTGCGGGTGTCCTCCCCTCGCTGTGTGCGTGTTTACCCCCCCTCGATGTGTGCGTGCTCCCCCCCTTCGCTGTGTGCGTGTGTTACCCTCGCTGTGTGTGAGCGTGTCCCTCCGCTGTGTGTGAGCGTGTCCCTCCCTCGCTGTGTGTGCGCGTGACGCTCCGCTGTCTGTGAGCGTGTCCCTCCCTCGCTGTGTGCGTGTTTCCCCCCATGCTCTGTGCGTGTGTCCCCCCCTTGCTGTGTGCGTGTGTCCCCCTCTCACTGTGTGCGTGTGTCCCCCCCTCGCTGTGTGCGTGTGTCTCCCCCTCGCTGTGTGCGTGTGTCCCCCCCGCTGTGTGCGTGTGTCCCCCCCTCGCTGTGTGCGTGTGTGTCCCCTCGCTGTGTGCGTGTGTCCCCCCTCGCTGTGTGCGTGTGTCCCCCCCTCGCTGTGTGCGTGTGTGTCCCCTCGCTGTGTGTGAGAGTGTCCCTCCTTCGCTGTGTGTGTGCGTTGTCCCCCCTCGCTGTGTGCGTGTGTGTCCCTCCCTCGATGTCTGTGAGCGTGTCCCTCCTCCGCTGTGTGTGAGCATGTCCCTCCCTCGCTGTGTGTGTGCGTGTCCCTCCCTCGCTGTGTGCGTGTGTCCCCCCGGGGCTGTGTGCGTGTGTCCCCCCCTCGCTGTGTGCATGTGTCCCCCACTCGCTGTGTGCGTGTGTGTACCCCTTTGCTGTGTGTGAGCATGTCCCTCCCTTGTTCTGTGTGTGCCTGTCCGTCCCTCGCTGTGTGCGTGTGTGTCCCTCCCTCGCTGTGTGTGTTCGTGTGTCCCCCCCTCACTGTGTGCGTGTGTCCCCCCCTCGCTGTGCGTGTGAGTCCCCCCCTTGCTGTGTGCGTGTGCCCCCCCCTTGTGTATGCGTGTGTCCCCCCTCGCTGTGTGCGTGTGTTCCCCCTTGCTCTGTGTGAGCATGTCCCCCCCTCGCTCTGTGCGGGTGTCCTCCCCTCGCTGTGTGCGTGTTTACCCCCCCTCGATGTGTGCGTGTTTACCCCCACTCGATGTGTGCGTGCTCCCCCCCTTCGCTGTGTGCGTGTGTTCCCCTCGCTGTGTGTGCGCGTGTCCCTCCGCTGTCTGTGATCGTGTCCCTTCCTCGCTGTGTGCGTGTTTCCCCCCGTCCTCTGGGCGTGTGTCCCCCCCTTGCTGTGTGCGTGTGTCCCCCTCTCACTGTGTGCGTGTGTCCCCCCCGCTGTGTGCGTGTGTCCCCCCTCGCTGTGTGCGTGTGTCTCCCCCTCGCTGTGTGCGTGTGTCCCCCCCGCTGTGTGCGTGTGTCCCCCTCTTGCTGTGTGCGTGTGTCCCCCCCTCGCTGTGTGCGTGTGTGTCCCCCGCTGTGTGCGTGTGTCCCCCCTCGCTGTGTGCGTGTGTACCCCCCCGCTGTGTGCGTGTGTCCCCCTCGCTGTGTGTGTGTGTACCCCCTCGCTGTGTGCGTGTGTGTCCCCTCGCTGTGTGTGAGAGTGTCCCTCCTTCGCTGTGTGTGTGCGTTGACCCCCCTCGCTGTGTGCGTGTGTGTCCCTCCCTCGATGTCTGTGAGCGTGTCCCTCGTTTGATGTGTGTGAGCATGTCCCTCCCTCGCTGTGTGTGTGCGTGTCCCTCCCTCGCTGTGTGCGTGTGTCCCCCCCTCGCTGTGTGCATGTGTCCCCCACTCGCTGTGTGCGTGTGTGTGTACCCCTTTGCTGTGTGTGAGCATGTCCCTCCCTCGTTCTGTGTGTGCCTGTCCCTCCCTCGCTGTGTGCGTGTGTCCCTCCCTCGCTGTGTGCGTGTGTGTCCCTCACTCGCTGTGTGTGTTCGTGTGTCCCCCCCTCGTTGTGTGCGTGTGTGTACCCCCTCGCTGTGTGCGTGTGTCCCCCCTCGCTGTGTGCGTGTGTACCCACTCGCTGTGTGTGCGCGTGTCCCTCCCTCGCTGTGTGTGTGCGTGTCCCTCCCTCGCTGTGTGTGTGCGTGTCCCTCCCTCGCTGTGTGTGTGCGTGTCCCTCACTCGCTGTGTGTGCACGTGTCCCTCCCTCACTGTGTGTGCGCGTGTCCCTCCCTCGCTGTGTGTGTGCGTGTCCCTCCCTCGCTGTGTGCGCGTGTCCCTCCCTCGCTGTGTGTGTGCGTGTCCCTCCCTCGCTGTATGCGCGTATCCCTCCCTCGCTGTCTGTGAGCGTGTCCCTCCCTCGCTCTGTGTGTGCGTGCCCCTCCCTCGCTGTGTGTGAGCGTGTCCCTCCCTCGCTGTGTGCGTGTGTCCCTCCCTCGCTGTCTTTGAGCGTGTCCCTCCCTCGCTCTGTGTGTGCGTGTCCCTCCCTCGCTGTGTGTGAGCGTGTCCCTCCCTCGCTGTGCGCGTGTGTCCCCCCCTCGCTGTGTGTGTGCGTGTCCCTCCCTCGCTGTGTGCGTGTGTGTCCCCCTCGCTGTGTGTGAGCGTGTCCCTCCCTCGCTGTGTGCGTGTGTCCCCCTCGCTGTGTGTGAGCGTGTCCCTCCCTCGCTGTGTGCGTGTGTCCCCCCCTCGCTGTGTGCGTGTGTCCCCTCCTCGCTGTGTGCGTGAGTCCCCCCCTTGCTGTGTGCGTGTGTCCCCCCCCTTGCTGTGTGCATGTTTCCCCCCCTCGCTGTGTGCCTGTGTCCCCCCTCGCTGTGTGCGTGTGTTCCCCCTTGCTGTGTGTGAGCATGTCCCCCCTCACTGTGTGCGGGTGTCCTCCCCTCGCTGTGTGCGTGTTTAACCCCGTCGATGTGTGCGTGTTTACCCCCACTCGATGTGTACGTGCTCCCCCCTTCGCTGTGTGCGTTTGTTCCCCTCGCTGTGTGTGAGCGTGTCTCTCCCTCGCTGTGTGTGCACGTGTCCCTCCCTCGCTGTGTGTGCGCGTGTCCCTCCGCTGTCATTGAGCGTGTCCCTCCCTCGCTCTGTGCGTGTTTCCCCCCCGTGCTCTGTGCGTGTGTCCCCCCCTTGCTGTGTGCGTGTGTCCCCCTCTCACTGTGTGCGTGTGTCCCCCCCACTGTGTGCGTGTGTCCCCCCCCTCGCTGTGTGCGTGTGTCTCCCCCTCGCTGTGTGCGTGTGTCCTCCCCGCTGTGTGCGTGTGTCCCCCCCTCGCTGTGTGCGTGTGTCCCCCCCTCGCTGTGTGCGTGTGTCCCCCCTGCTGTGTGCGTGTGTCCCCCCTCGCTGTGTGCGTGTGTCCCCCCCCGCTGTGTGCGTGTGTCCCCCTCGCTGTGTGCGTGTGTACCCCCTCGCTGTGTGCGTGTGTGTCCCCTCGCTGTGTGTGAGAGTGTCCCTCCTTCGCTGTGTGTGTGCGTTGTCCCCCCTCGCTGTGTGCGTGTGTGTCCCTCCCTCGATGTCTGTGAGCGTGTCCCTCCTTCGCTGTGTGTGAGCATGTCCCTCCCTCGCTGTGTGTGTGTGTGTGTGTGTGTCCCCCTCCCTCGCTGTGTGCGAGCGTGTCCCTCCTTCGCTGTGTGTGAGCGTGTCCCCCCCTCGCTGTGTGAGCGTGTCCCTCCCTCGCTGTGTGCGAGCGTGTCCGTCCTTCGCTGTGTGCGTGTCCCCCCCTCGCTGTGTGTGAGCGTGTCCCCCCCTCGCTGTGTGTGAGCGTGTCCCTCCCTCGCTGTGTGTGAGCGTGTCCCTCCTTCGCTGTGTGCGTGTGTCCCCCCCTCGCTGTGTGTGAGCGTGTCCCCCTCTCGCTGTGTGTGAGCGTGTCCCTCCCTCGCTGTGTGTGAGCGTGTCCCTACCTCGCTGTGTGTGAGCGTGTCCCTCCCTCGCTGTGTGTGAGCGTGTCACTCCCTCGCTGTGTGCGTGTACCCACCCGTTCGCTGTGTGCATGTGTGTGCCCCACCTTCGCTGTGTGTGCCTGTGTCCCCCACTTCGCTGTGTGCGTGTGTCCCCCCCTCGCTGTGTGCGTGTGTCCCACCCTCGCTGTGTGCGTATGTCCCCCCTCGCTGTGTGTGAGCGTGTCCCCCCCTCGCTGTGTGTGAGCGTGTCCCCCCTCGCTGTGTGTGAGCGTGTCCCTTCTTCGCTGTCTCTGAGCGTGTCCCCCCCTCGCTGTGTGTGCGCGTGTCCACCCCTTCGCTGTGTGCGTATGTCCCCCCTCGCTGTGTGTGAGCGTGTCCCCCCCTCGCTGTGTGTGAGCGTGTCCCTCCCTCGCTGTGTGTGTGTCCCCCTCCCTCACTGTGTGTGTGTGTGTGTGTGTGCGTGTGTTCCTCCCTCGCTGTGTGTGAGCGTGTCACTACCTCGATGTGTGCGTGTTTACCCCCCCTCGATGTGTGCGTGTGTCCCCCCTCACTGTGTGTATGTGTGTCCCCTCGCTGTGTGTGAGCGTGTCACTCCCTCGCTGTGTGTGTCTGTGTCCCCCTCGCTGTGTGCGTGTGTGTCCCCGCGCTGTGTGCGTGTGTCCCTCCCTCGCTGTGCGCGTGTGTCCCCCCCTCGCTGTGTGTGTGCGTGTCCCTCCCTCGCTGTGTGCGTGTGTCCCCCCCTCGCTGTGTGTGTGCGTGTCCCTCCCTCGCTGTGTGCGTGTGTCCCCCCCTCGCTGTGTGTGAGCGTGTCCCTCCCTCGCTGTGTGAGCGTGTCCCCCCCTCGCTGTGTGCGTGTGTCCCCCCTCGCTGTGTGCGTGTGTCCCTCCCTCGCTGTGCGCGTGTGTCCCCCCCCTCGCTGTGTGTGTGCGTGTCCCTTCCTCGCTGTGTGCGTGTGTCCCCCCCTCGCTGTGTGTGTGCGTGTCCCTCCCTCGCTGTGTGCGTGTGTCCCCCCCTCGCTGTGTGTGAGCGTGTCCCTCCCTCGCTGTGTGCGTGTTTCCCCCCCTCGCTGTGTGCGTGTGTTCCCGCTCGCTGTGTGCGTGTGTCCCCCCTCGCTGTGTGCGTGTGTTCCCCCTTGCTGTGTGTGAGCATGTCCCCCCTCGCTGTGTGCGGGTGTCCTCCCCTCGCTGTGTGCGTGTTTACCCCCCCTCGCTGTGTGCGTGTTTACCCCCCCTCGATGTGTGCGTGCTCACCCCTTCGCTGTGTGTGAGCGTGTCCCTCCTTCGCTGTGTGCGTGTGTGTCCCCCTCTCTGTGTGCGTGTGACCCCCCTCGCTGTCTGTGAGCGTGTCCCTCCTTCGCTGTGTTCGTGGCCCCCACCCTCGCTCTGTGTGTGCGTGTCCCTCCCTCGCTGTGTGTGAGCGTGTCCCTACCTCGCTGTGTGTGAGCGTGTCCCTCCCTCGCTGTGTGTGAGCGTGTCACTCCCTCGCTGTGTGCGTGTACCCACCCGTTCGCTGTGTGCATGTGTGTGCCCCACCTTCGCTGTGTGTGCCTGTGTCCCGCACTTCGCTGTGTGCGTGTGTCCCCCCCTCGCTGTGTGCGTGTGTCCCACCCTCGCTGTGTGCGTATGTCCCCCCTCGCTGTGTGTGAGCGTGTCCCCCCCTCGCTGTGTGTGAGCGTGTCCCCCCTCGCTGTGTGTGAGCGTGTCCCTTCTTCGCTGTCTCTGAGCGTGTCCCCCCCTCGCTGTGTGTGCGCGTGTCCACCCCTTCGCTGTGTGCGTGTGTCCCCCCCCTTCGCTGTGTGTGTGCGTGTCTCTCCCTCGCTGTGTGTGAGCGTGTCCCTCCTTCGCTGTGTGCGTGTCCCCCTCCCTTGCTGTGTGCGTGTGTCCCTCCCTCGCTGTGTGTTTGCGTGTCCCCCACCTCGCTGTGTGTGAGCATGTCACTCCCTCGCTGTGTGTGTGCGCGTGTTTTCCCCCTCGCTGTGTGAGTGTGTCCCTCCCTCGCTGTGTGTGTGTCCCCCTCCCTCACTGTGTGTGTGTGTGTGTGTGTGTGTGTGCGTGTGTCCCTCCCTCGCTGTGTGTGAGCGTGTTACTACCTCGATGTGTGCGTGTTTATACCCCCTCGATGTGTGCGTGTGTCCCCCCCTCACTGTGTGTATGTGTGTCCCCTCGCTGTGTGTGAGCGTGTCACTCCCTCGCTGTGTGTGTCTGTGTCCCGCTCGCTGTGTGCGTGTGTCCCCCCTCGCTGTGTGCGTGTGTCCCTCCCTCGCTGTGTGCGTGTGTACCCCCTCGCTGTGTGTGCGCGTGTCCCTCCCTCGCTGTGTGTGTGCGTGTCCCTCACTCGCTGTGTGTGCGCGTGTCCCTCCCTCGCTGTGTGTGCGCGTGTCCCTCCCTCGCTGTGTGTGCGCGTGTCCCACACTCGCTGTGTGTGCGTGTCCCTCCCTCGCTGTGTGTGCGTGTCCCTCCCTCGCTGTGTGAGTGCGTCCCCCCCTCGCTGTCTGTGAGCGTGTCCCTCCTTCGCTGTGTTCGTGTCCCCCTCCCTCGCTGTGTGTTTGTGTGTCCCCACCTCGCTGTGTGTGAGCGTGTCCCTCCCTCGCTGTGTGTGAGCGTGTCCCTCCCTCGCTGTGTGTGAGTGTGTCACTCCCTCACTGTGTGCGTGTACCCACCCCTTCGCTGTGTGCATGTGTGTGCCCCACCTCGCTGTGTGTGCCTGTGTCCCCCACTTCGCTGTGTGCGTGTGTCCCCCCCCGTCGCTGTGTGCGTGTGTCCCCCCCTCGCTCTGTGCGTGTGTCCCCCCCTCGCTGTGTGCGTATGTCCCCCCTCGCTGTGTGTGAGCGTGTCCCCCCCTCGCTGTGTGTGAGCGTGTCCCTCCCTCGCTGTGTGTGTGTCCCCCTCCCTCACTGTGTGTGTGTGTGTGTGTGTGCGTGTGTTCCTCCCTCGCTGTGTGTGAGCGTGTCACTACCTCGATGTGTGCGTGTTTACCCCCCCTCGATGTGTGCGTGTGTCCCCCCTCACTGTGTGTATGTGTGTCCCCTCGCTGTGTGTGAGCGTGTCACTCCCTCGCTGTGTGTGTCTGTGTCCCCCTCGCTGTGTGCGTGTGTCCCCCCTCGCTGTGTGCGTGTGTCCCTCCCTCGCTGTGCGCGTGTGTCCCCCCCTCGCTGTGTGTGTGCGTGTCCCTCCCTCGCTGTGTGCGTGTGTCCCCCCCTCGCTGTGTGTGAGCGTGTCCCTCCCTCGCTGTGTGCATGTTTCCCCCCCTCGCTGTGTGCGTGTGTTCCCGCTCGCTGTGTGCGTGTGTCCCCCCTCGCTGTGTGCGTGTGTTCCCCCTTGCTGTGTGTGAGCATGTCCCCCCTCGCTGTGTGCGGGTGTCCTCCCCTCGCTGTGTGCGTGTTTACCCCCCCTCGATGTGTGCGTGCTCACCCCTTCGCTGTGTGCGTGTGTTCCCCTCGCTGTGTGTGAGCGTGTCCCTCCCTCGCTGTGTGTGAGCGTGTCCCTCCCTCGCTGTGTGCGTGTCCCCCCCCGCTGTGTGCGTGTGTCCCCCCCTCGCTGTGTGCGTGTGTCCCCCCCTCGCTGTGTGCGTGTGTGTCCCCTCGCTGTGTGCGTGTGTCCCCCTTGCTGTGTGCGTGTGTACCCCCTCGCTATGTGCGTGTGTGTCCCCTCGCTGTGTGTGAGAGTGTCCCTCCTTCGCTGTGTGTGTGCGTTGCCCCCCTCGCTGTGTGCGTGTGTGTCCCTCCCTCGATGTCTGTGAGCGTGTCCCTCCTTCGCTGTGTGTGAGCATGTCCCTCCCTCGCTCTGTGTGTGCCTGTCACTCCCTCGCTGTGTGTGAGTGTGTCCCTCCCTCGCTGTGTGCGTGTGTCACCCCCTGGCTGTGTGCGTGTGTCCCCCCCTGGCTGTGTGCGTGTGTGTCCCCCTCGCTGTGTGCATGTGTCCCCCACTCGCTGTGTGCGTATGTCCCCCCTCGCTGTGTGTGAGCGTGTCACTCCCTCGCTGTGTGTGAGCGTGTCCCTCCCTCGCTGTGTGTGAGCGTGTCCCTCCTTCGCTGTCTGTGAGCGTGTCCCTCCTTCGCTGTGTGTGTGTCCCCCTCCCTCGTTGTGTGTTTGCGTGTCCCCCACCTCACTGTGTGTGAGCATGTCACTCCTTCGCTGTGTGTGTGCGCGTGCATTCCCCCTCGCTGTGTGTGTGTGTCCCTCCCTCGCTGTGTGTGTGTCCCCCTCCCTCACTGTGTGTGTGTGTGTGCGTGTGTCCCTCCCTCGCTGTGTGTGAGCGTGTCACTACCTCGATGTGTGCGTGTTTAACCCCCTCGATGTGTGCGTGTGTTCCCCCCTCACTGTGTGTATGTGTGTCCCCTCGCTGTGTGTGAGCGTGTCACTCCCTCGCTGTGTGTGTCTGTGTCCCCCTCGCTGTGTGCGTGTGTCCCCCCCTCGCTGTGTGCGTGTGTCCCTCCCTCGCTGTGTGCGTGTGTAACCCCCCTCGCTGTGTGCGTGTGTCCCCCCCTCGCTGTGTGCGTGAGTCCCCCCACTTGCTGTGTGCGTGTGTCCCCCCCTCGCTGTGTGCCTGTGTCCCCCCTCGCTGTGTGCGTGTGTTCCCCCTTGCTGTGTGTGAGTATGTCCCCCCTCGCTGTGTGCAGGTGTCCTCCCCTCGCTGTGTGCGTGTTTACCCCCCCTCGATGTGTGCGTGTGTCCCCCCCTCACTGTGTGTATGTGTGTCCCCTCGCTGTGTGTGAGCGTGTCACTCCCTCGCTGTGTGCGTGTGTGTCCCCCTCGCTGTGTGCGTGTGTCCCCCCCTCGCTGTGTGCGTGTGTCCCTCCCTCGCTGTGTGCGTGTGTCCCCCCTCGCTGTGTGTGTGCGTGTCCCTCCCTCGCTGTGTGCGTGTGTCCCCCACCTCGCTGTGTGCGTGTCCCTCCCTCGCTGTGTGCGTGTGTCCCCCCCTCTCTGTGTGTGAGCGTGTCCCTCCCTCGCTGTGTGCGTGTGTCCCCTCCTCGCTGTGTGCGTGAGTCCCCCCCTTGCTGTGTGCGTGTGTCCCCGCCCTTGCTTTGTGCGTGTGTCCCCCCCTCGCTGTGTGCGTGTGTCCCCCCTCGCTGTGTGCGTGTGTTCCCCCTTGCTGTGTTTGAGCATGTCCTCCCCTCACTGTGTGCGTGTTTACCCCCCTCGATGTGTGCGTGTTTACCCCCCCTCGATGTGTGCGTGTTCCCCCCCTTCGCTGTGTGCGTGTGTTGCCCCTGCTGTGTGTGAGCGTGTCCCTCCCTCGCTGTGTGTGCGCGTGTCCCTCTGCTGTCGTGAGCGTGTCCCTCCCTCGCTGTGTGCGTGTGTCCCCTCCTCGCTGTGTGCGTGTGTCCCCTCCTCGCTGTGTGCGTGTGTCCCCCCCTCGCTGTGTGCGTGAGTCCCCCCCTTGCTGTGTGCGTGTGTCCCCCCCTTGCTTTGTGCGTGTGTTCCCCCCTCGCTGTGTGCGTGTGTCCCCCCTCGCTGTGTGCGTGTGTTCCCCCTTGCTGTGTGTGAGCATGTCCTCCCCTCGCTGTGTGCGTGTTTACCCCCCCTCGATGTGTGCGTGTTTACCCCCCCTCGATGTGTGCGTGTTCCCCCCCTTCGCTGTGTGCGTGTGTTCCCCCCGCTGTGTGTGAGCGTGTCCCTCCCTCGCTGTGTGTGCGCGTGTCCCTCCACTGTCGTGAGCATGTCCCTCCCTCGCTGTGTGCGTGTTTCCCCCCCGTGCTCTGTGCGTGTGTCCCCCTCTCACTGTGTGCGTGTGTCCCCCCCGCTGTGTGCGTGTGTCCCCCCCTCGCTGTGTGCGTGTGTCCCCCCTCGCTGTGTGCGTGTGTGTCCCCTCGCTGTGTGTGAGAGTGTCCCTCATTTGCTGTGTGTGTGCGTTGTCCCCCCTCGCTGTGTGCGTGTGTGTCCCTCCCTCGATGTCTGTGAGCGTGTCCCTCCTTCGCTGGGTGTGAGCATGTCCCTCCCTCGCTCTGTGTGTGCCTGTCCCTCCCTCGCTGTGTGTGAGCGTGTCCCTCCCTCGCTGTGTGTGTGCGTGTCCCTCCCTCGCTGTGTGCGTGTGTCCCCCCCTGGCTGTGTGAAAGTGTGTGTCCCCCTCGCTGTGTGCATGTGTCCCCCACTCGCTGTGTGCGTATGTCCCCCCTCGCTGTGTGTGAGCGTGTCACTCCCTCGCTGTGTGTGTGTACCCACCCCTTCGCTGTGTGCATGTGTGTGCCCCACCTCGCTGTGTGTGCCTGTGTCCCCCCCTTCGCTGTGTGCGTGTGTCCCCCCCTCGCTGTGTGCGTGTGTCCCCCCCTCACTGTGTGCGTGTGTCCCCCCCTCGCTGTGTGCGTATGTCCCCCCTCGCTGTGTGTGAGCATGCCCCCCCTCGCTGTGTGTGAGCGTGTCACCCCCTCGCTGTGTGTGTGTGTGTGTCCTTCCTTCGCTGTCTGTGAGCGTGTCCCTCCCTCGCTGTGTGTGTGCGTGTCCACCCCTTCGCTGTGTGCGTGTGTGTCCCCCTCGCTTGTGTGAGCGTGTCCCTCCCTCGCTGTGTGTGAGCGTGTCCCTCCTTCGCTGTGTGTGTGTCCCCCTCCCTCGCTGTGTGTTTGCGTGTCCCCCACCTCGCTGTGTGTTTGCGTGTCCCCCACCTCGCTGTGTGTGAGCATGTCACTCCCTCGCTGTGTGTGTGCGCGTGTATTCCCCCTCGCTGTGTGTGCACGTGTCCCTCCCTCGCTGTGTGTGCGCGTGTCCCTCCCTTGCTGTGTGTGTGCGTGTCCCTCCCTCACTGTGTACGCGTGTCCCTCCCTCGCTGTGTGTGTGCGTGTCCCTCCCTCACTGTGTACGCGTGTCCCTCCCTCGCTGTGTGTGTGCATGTCCCTCCCTCGCTGTCTGTGAGCGTGTCACTCCCTCGCTCTGTGTGTGCATGTCCCTCCCTCGCTGTGTGTGAGCGTGTCCCTCCCTCGCTGTAGCGTGTGTCCCTCCCTCGCTGTGTGTGAGCGTGTCCCTCCCTCGCTGTATGCGCGTGTCCCTCCCTCGCTGTCTGTGAGCGTGTCCCTCCCTCGCTCTGTGTGTGCGTGTCCCTCCCTCGCTGTGTGTGTGCGTGTCCCTCCCTCGCTGTGTGTGCGCGTGTCCCTCACTCGCTGTGTGTGCGCGTGTCCCTCCCTCGCTGTGTGTGTGCGTGTCCCTCCCTCGCTGTGTGCGCGTGTCCCTCCCTCGCTGTGTGTGTGTGTGTCCCTCCCTCGCTGTCTGTGAGCGTGTCCCTCCCTCGTTCTGTGTGTGCGTGTCCCTCCCTCGCTGTGTGTGAGCGTGTCCCTCCCTCGCTGTGTGTGTGCGTGTCCCTCCCTCACTGTGTGTGTGCGTGTCCCCCCCTCGCTGTGTGCGTGTGTCCCCCCCTCGCTGTATGCGCGTGTCCCCACCTCGCTGTGTGTGCGAGTGTCCCCCAACTCACTGTGTGCGTGTGTCCCCCCCAACTATGTGCGTGTGTCCCCCTCTCGCTGTGTGCGTGTCCCTCCTTCGCTGTGTGCGTGTCCCCACCTTCGCTGTGTGCGTGTGTCCGCCCCTTGCTCTGTGCGTGTGTCACCCCCTCGCTGTGTGCGTGTGTCCACCCCTCGCTGTGTGCGTGTGTGTCCCCTCGCTGTGTGCGTGTGTCCCCCCTCGCTGTGTGTGAGCGTTTCCCTCCCTCGCTCTGTGTGTGTGTGTGTCCCTCCCTCGCTGTGTGTGCGCGTGTCCCTCCCTCGCTGTGTGTGCGCGTGTCCCTCCCTCGCTGTGTGTGTGCCCCCCCCTCCCTCGCTGTGTGTGAGCGTGTCCCTCCTTCGCTGTGTGTGTGTGTGTGTGTGTGTGTCCCTCGCTGTGTGCGTGTGTTCCCCCCTCACTGTGTGCGTGTCCCCCCCTCGCTGTGTGCGTGTCACCCCCTCGCTGTGTGCGTGTGTCCCCCCTCGCTGTATGCGTGTGTGTCCCCCTCGCTGTGTGCGTGTGTCCCCCCCCCTCGCTGTGTGCGCGTTTCCCCACCTCGCTGTGTGCGCGTGTCCTCCCCCTCGCTGTGCGCGCGTGTCCCCCCCTCGCTGTGTGCGTGTGTACCCCACCTCGCTGTGTGTGTGTGTGTCCCCCTCGCTGTGTGCGTGTGTCCCCCCCTCGCTGTGTGCGTATGTCCCCCCTCGCTGTGTGTGAGCATGTCCCCCCTCGCTGTGTGTGTGCGTGTCCCTCCTTCGCTGTGTGTGAGCGTGTCCCTCCCTCGCTGTGTGTGTGCGTGTCCACCCCTTCGCTGTGTGCGTGTGTGTCCCCCTCGCTGTGTGTGAGCGTGTCCCTCCCTCGCTGTGTGTGAGCGTGTCCCTCCTTCGCTGTGTGTGTGTCCCCCTCCCTCGCTGTGTGTTTGCGTGTCCCCCACCTCGCTGTGTGTGAGCATGTTACTCCCTCGCTGTGTGTGTGCGCGTGTATTCCCCCTCGCTGTGTGTGTGTGTCCCTCCCTCGCTGTGTGTGTCCCCCTCCCTCACTGTGTGTGTGTGTGTGTGTGTGTGTGTGTGTGTGTGTGTGCGTGTGTCCCTCCCTCGCTGTGTGTGAGCGTGTCACTACCTCGATGTGTGCGTTTTTACCCCCCCTCGATGTGTGCGTGTGTGTCCCCCTCACTGTGTGAATGTGTGTCCCCTCGCTGTGTGTGAGCGTGTCACTCCCTCGCTGTGTGTGTCTGTGTCCCCCTCGCTGTGTGCGTGTGTCCCCCCTCGCTGTGTGCGTGTGTCCCTCCCTCGCTGTGCGCATGTGGCCCCCTTCGCTGTGTGTGTGCGTGTCCCTCCCTCGCTGTGTGCGGGTGTCCTCCCCTCACTGTGTGCGTGTTTACCCCCCCTCCATGTGTGCGTGTTAACCCCCCCTCGATGTGTGCGTGCTCCCCCCCTTTGCTGTGTGCGTGTGTTCCCCTCGCTGTGTGTGAGCGTGTCCCTCCCTCGCTGTGTGTGCGCGTGTCCCTCCGCTGTCTGTGAGCGTGTCCCTCCCTCGCTGTGTGCGTGTTTCCCCCCCGTGCTCTGTGCGTGTGACCCGCCTTGCTGTGTGCGTGTATCCCCCTCTCACTGTGTGCGTTGGTCCCCCCCGCTGTGTGCGTGTGTCCCCCCCTCACTGTGTGCGTGTGTCCCCCCCCTCGCTGTGTGCGTGTGTGTCCTCTCGCTGTGTGTGAGAGTGTCCCTCCTTCGCTGTGTGTGTGCGTTGTCCCCCCTCGCTGTGCGCGTGTGTGTCCCTCCCTCGATGTCTGTGAGCGTGTCCCTCCTTCGCTGTGTGTGAGCATGTCCCTCCCTCGCTCTGTGTGTGCCTGTCCCTCCCTCGCTGTGTGTGAGCGTGTCCCTCCCTCGCTGTGTGTGTGCGTGTCCCTCCCTCGCTGTGTGCGTGTGTCCCCCCCTGGCTGTGTGCGTGTGTGTCCCCCTCGCTGTGTGCATGTGTCCCCCACTCGCTGTGTGCGTGTGTGTACCCCCTTGCTGTGTGTGAGCATGTCCCTCCCTCGTTCTGTGTGTGCCTGTCCCTCCCTCGCTGTGTGCGTGTGTGTCCCTCCCTCGCTGTGTGCGTGTGTGTCCCTCCCTCGCTGTGTGTGTTCGTGTGTCCTTTCCTCGCTGTGTGCGTGTGTGTACCCCCTCGCTGTGTGCGTGTGTCCCCCCTCGCTGTGTGCGTGTGTACCCCCTCGCTGTGTGTGCGCGTGTCCCTCCCTCGCTGTGGGTGTGCGTGTCCCTCCCTCGCTGTGTGTGCGCGTGTCCCTCCCTCGCTGTGTGTGCACGTGTCCCTTACTCGCTGTGTGTGCACGTGTCCCTCCCTCGCTGTGCGTGCGCGTGTCCCTCCCTCGCTGTGTGTGTGCGTGTCCCTCCCTCGCTGTGTGTGCGTGTCCCTCCCTCGCTGTGTGTGTGCGTGTCCCTCCCTCGCTGTGTGTGTGCGTTGTCCCCCCTCGCTATGCGCGTGTGTGTCCCTCCCTCGATGTCTGTGAGCGTGTCCCTCCTTCGCTGTGTGTGAGCATGTCCCTCCCTCGCTGTGTGTGTGCCTGTCCCTCCCTCGCTGTGTGTGAGCGTGTCCCTCCCTCGCTGTGTGTGTGCGTGTCCCTCCCTCGCTGTGTGCGTGTGTCCCCCCCTGGCTGTGTGCGTGTGTGTCCCCCTCGCTGTGTGCATGTGTCCCCCACTCGCTGTGTGCGTGTGTGTACCCCCTTGCTGTGTGTGAGCATGTCCCTCCCTCGTTCTGTGTGTGCCTGTCCCTCCCTCGCTGTGTGCGTGTGTGTCCCTCCCTCGCTGTGTGCGTGTGTGTCCCTCCCTCGCTGTGTGTGTTCGCGTGTCCTTTCCTCGCTGTGTGCGTGTGTGTACCCCCTCGCTGTGTGCGTGTGTCCCCCCTCGCTGTGTGCGTGTGTACCCCCTCGCTGTGTGTGCGCGTGTCCCTCCCTCGCTGTGTGTGCACGTGTCCCTTACTCGCTGTGTGTGCACGTGTCCCTCCCTCGCTGTGCGTGCGCGTGTCCCTCCCTCGCTGTGTGTGTGCGTGTCCCTCCCTCGCTGTGTGTGCGTGTCCCTCCCTCGCTGTGTGTGTGCGTGTCCCTCCCTCGCTGTGTACCCGTGTCCCTCCCTCGCTGTGTGTGTTCGTGTGTCCTTTCCTCGCTGTGTGCGTGTGTGTACCCCCTCGCTGTGTGCGTGTGTCCCCCCTCGCTGTGTGCGTGTGTACCCCCTCGCTGTGTGTGCGCGTGTCCCTCCCTCGCTGTGGGTGTGCGTGTCCCTCCCTCGCTGTGTGTGCGCGTGTCCCTCCCTCGCTGTGTGTGCACGTGTCCCTTACTCGCTGTGTGTGCACGTGTCCCTCCCTCGCTGTGTGTGCACGTGTCCCTCCCTCGCTGTGTGTGCGCGTGTCCCTCCCTCGCTGTGTGTGTGCGTGTCCCTCCCTCACTGTGTACGCGTGTCCCTCCCTCGCTGTGTGTGTGCGTGTCCCTCCCTCACTGTGTACGCGTGTCCCTCCCTCGGTGTGTGTGTGCATGTCCCTCCCTCGCTGTCTGTGAGCGTGTCACTCCCTCGCTCTGTGTGTGCATGTCCCTCCCTCGCTGTGTGTGAGCGTGTCCCTCCCTCGCTGTAGCGTGTGTCCCTCCCTCGCTGTGTGTGAGCGTGTCCCTCCCTCGCTGTATGCGCGTGTCCCTCCCTCGCTGTCTGTGAGCGTGTCCCTCCCTCGCTCTGTGTGTGCGTGTCCCTTCCTCGCTGTGTGTGTGCGTGTCCCTCCCTCGCTGTGTGTGCGCGTGTCCCTCACTCGCTGTGTGTGCGCGTGTCCCTCCCTCGCTGTGTGTGTGCGTGTCCCTCCCTCGCTGTGTGCGCGTGTCCCTCCCTCGCTGTGTGTGTGCGTGTCCCTCCCTCGCTGTCTGTGAGCGTGTCCCTCCCTCGTTCTGTGTGTGCGTGTCCCTCCCTCGCTGTGTGTGAGCGTGTCCCTCCCTCGCTGTGTGTGTGCGTGTCCCTCCCTCACTGTGTGTGTGCGTGTCCCCCCCTCGCTGTGTGCGTGTGTCCCCCCCTCGCTGTATGCGCGTGTCCCCACCTCGCTGTGTGTGCGAGTGTCCCCCAACTCACTGTGTGCGTGTGTCCCCCCCAACTATGTGCGTGTGTCCCCCTCTCGCTGTGTGCGTGTCCCTCCTTCGCTGTGTGCGTGTCCCCACCTTCGCTGTGTGCGTGTGTCCGCCCCTTGCTCTGTGCGTGTGTCACCCCCTCGCTGTGTGCGTGTGTCCACCCCTCGCTGTGTGCGTGTGTGTCCCCTCGCTGTGTGCGTGTGTCCCCCCTCGCTGTGTGTGAGCGTTTCCCTCCCTCGCTGTGTGTGTGTGTGTGTCCCTCCCTCGCTGTGTGTGCGCGTGTCCCTCCCTCGCTGTGTGTGCGCGTGTCCCTCCCTCGCTGTTTGTGTGCCCCCCCCCCTCGCTGTGTGTGAGCGTGTCCCTCCTTCGCTGTGTGTGTGTGTGTGTCCCTCGCTGTGTGCGTGTGTTCCCCCCTCACTGTGTGCGTGTCCCCCCCTCGCTGTGTGCGTGTCACCCCCTCGCTGTGTGCGTGTGTCCCCCCTCGCTGTATGCGTGTGTCCCTCCCTCGCTGTGTGCGTGTGTCCCCCCCCTCGCTGTGTGCGCGTTTCCCCACCTCGCTGTGTGCGCGTGTCCTCCCCCTCGCTGTGCGCGCGTGTCCCCCCCTCGCTGTGTGCGTGTGTACCCCACCTCGCTGTGTGTGTGTGTGTCCCCCTCGCTGTGTGCGTGTGTCCCCCCCTCGCTGTGTGCGTATGTCCCCCCTCGCTGTGTGTGAGCATGTCCCCCCTCGCTGTGTGTGTGCGTGTCCCTCCTTCGCTGTGTGTGAGCGTGTCCCTCCCTCGCTGTGTGTGTGCGTGTCCACCCCTTCGCTGTGTGCGTGTGTGTCCCTCTCGCTGTGTGTGAGCGTGTCCCTCCCTCGCTGTGTGTGAGCGTGTCCCTCCTTCGCTGTGTGTGTGTCCCCCTCCC
Organism: Chiloscyllium punctatum; assembly: GCF_047496795.1. Taxonomy (NCBI): domain Eukaryota; kingdom Metazoa; phylum Chordata; class Chondrichthyes; order Orectolobiformes; family Hemiscylliidae; genus Chiloscyllium; species Chiloscyllium punctatum. The sequence continues at coordinate 52,318,067 of NC_092752.1, forward strand.
TCGCTGTGTGTTTGCGTGTCCCCCACCTCGCTGTGTGTGAGCATGTTACTCCCTCGCTGTGTGTGTGCGCGTGTATTCCCCCTCGCTGTGTGTGTGTGTCCCTCCCTCGCTGTGTGTGTCCCCCTCCCTCACTGTGTGTGTGTGTGTGTGTGTGTGTGTGTGTGTGTGTGTGTGTGTGTGCGTGTGTCCCTCCCTCGCTGTGTGTGAGCGTGTCACTACCTCGATGTGTGCGTTTTTACCCCCCCTCGATGTGTGCGTGTGTGTCCCCCTCACTGTGTGAATGTGTGTCCCCTCGCTGTGTGTGAGCGTGTCACTCCCTCGCTGTGTGTGTCTGTGTCCCCCTCGCTGTGTGCGTGTGTCCCCCCTCGCTGTGTGCGTGTGTCCCTCCCTCGCTGTGCGCATGTGGCCCCCCTCGCTGTGTGTGTGCGTGTCCCTCCCTCGCTGTGTGCGGGTGTCCTCCCCTCACTGTGTGCGTGTTTACCCCCCCTCGATGTGTGCGTGTTAACCCCCCCTCGATGTGTGCGTGCTCCCCCCCTTTGCTGTGTGCGTGTGTTCCCCTCGCTGTGTGTGAGCGTGTCCCTCCCTCGCTGTGTGCGCGTGTCCCTCCGCTGTCTGTGAGCGTGTCCCTCCCTCGCTGTGTGTGAGCGTGTCCCTCCCTCGCTGTGTGTGTGCGTGTCCCTCCCTCGCTGTGTGCGTGTGTCCCCCCCTGGCTGTGTGCGTGTGTGTCCCCCTCGCTGTGTGCATGTGTCCCCCACTCGCTGTGTGCGTGTGTGTACCCCCTTGCTGTGTGTGAGCATGTCCCTCCCTCGTTCTGTGTGTGCCTGTCCCTCCCTCGCTGTGTGCGTGTGTGTCCCTCCCTCGCTGTGTGCGTGTGTGTCCCTCCCTCGCTGTGTGTGTTCGCGTGTCCTTTCCTCGCTGTGTGCGTGTGTGTACCCCCTCGCTGTGTGCGTGTGTCCCCCCTCGCTGTGTGCGTGTGTACCCCCTCGCTGTGTGTGCGCGTGTCCCTCCCTCGCTGTGGGTGTGCGTGTCCCTCCCTCGCTGTGTGTGCGCGTGTCCCTCCCTCGCTGTGTGTGCACGTGTCCCTTACTCGCTGTGTGTGCACGTGTCCCTCCCTCGCTGTGCGTGTGCGTGTCCCTCCCTCGCTGTGTGTGTGCGTGTCCCTCCCTCGCTGTGTGTGCGTGTCCCTCCCTCGCTGTGTGTGTGCGTGTCCCTCCCTCGCTGTGTACCCGTGTCCCTCCCTCGCTGTGTGTGTGCATGTCCCTCCCTCGCTGTGTGTGTTCGTGTCCCTCCCTCGCTGTGTGTGCGTGTCCCTCCCTCGCTGTGTGTGTGCGTGTCCCTCCCTCGCTGTGTACCCGTGTCCCTCCCTCGCTGTGTGTGTGCATGTCCCTCCCTCGCTGTCTGTGAGCGTTTCCCTCCCTCGCCCTGTGTGTGCATGTCCCTCCCTCGCTGTGTGTGTGCATGTCCCTCCCTCGCTGTAGCGTGTGTCCCTCCCTCGCTGTGTGTGAGCGTGTCCCTCCCTCACTGTATGCGCGTGTCCCTCCCTCGCTGTCTGTGAGCGTGTCCCTCCCTCGCTCTGTGTGTGCGTGTCCCTCCCTCGCTGTGTGTGTGCTTGTCCCTCCCTCGCTGTGTGTGCGCGTGTCCCTCACTCGCTGTGTGTGCACGTGTCCCTCCCTCGCTGTGTGTGCGCGTTTCCCTCCCTCGCTGTGTGTGTGCGTGTCCCTCCCTCGCTGTGTGTGAGCGTGTCCCTCCCTCGCTGTGTGCGCATGTCCCTCCCTCGCTGTGTGTGTGCATGTCCCTCCCTCGCTGTCTGTGAGCGTGTCCCTCCCTCGTTCTGTGTGTGCGTGTCCATCCCTCGCTGTGTGTGCGTGTGTCCCCACCTCGCTGTGTGTGCGAGTGTCCCCCAACTCACTGTGTGCGTGTGTCCCCCCCAACTATGTGCGTGTGTCCCCCTCTCGCTGTGTGCGTGTCCCTCCTTCGCTGTGTGCGTGTCCCCACCTTCGCTGTGTGCGTGTGTCCGCCCCTTGCTCTGTGAGTGTGTCACCCCCTCCCTGTGTGCGTGTGTCCACCCCTCGCTGTGTGCGTGTGTCCCCCCTCGCTGTGTGCGTGTGTCCCCCCTCGCTGTGTGTGAGCGTTTCCCTCCCTCGCTGTGTGTGCGCGTGTCCCTCCATCGCTGTGTGTGCGCGTGTCCCTCCCTCGCTGTGTGTGTGTCCCCCCCTCCCTCGCTGTGTGTGAGCGTGTCCCTCCTTCGCTGTATGTGTGTGTGTGTGTGTGTGTGTGTGTGTCCCCCTCGCTGTGTGTGTGTGTGTCCCCCTCGCTGTGTGTGTGTGTGTCCCCCTCGCTGTGTGCGTGTCCCCCCCTCGCTGTGTGCGTGTGTCCCCCCCTCGCTGTGTGCGTGTCACCCCCTCGCTGTGTGCGTGTGTCCCCCCCTCGCTGTGTGCGTGTGTCCCCCCCCCTCGCTGTGTGCGTGTGTCCCCCGCCTCGCTGTGTGCGTGTGTGTCCCCCCTCGCTGTGTGCGCTTGTCCCCACCTCGCTGTGTGCGCGTGTCCCCCCCTCGCTGTGCGCGCGTGTCCCCCCCCTCGCTGTGTGCGTGTGTACCCCACCTCGCTGTGTGTGTGTGTGTGTCCCCCTCGCTGTGTGCGTGTGTCCCCCCCTCGCTGTGTGCGGGTGTCCCCCCCTCGAAGTGTGCGTGTTTCCCCCCCTCGATGTGTGCGTGTTTACCCCCCTCGATGTGTGCGTGTGTCCCCCCCTCACTGTGTGTATGTGTGTCCCCTCGCTGTGTGTGAGCGTGTCCCTCCCTCGCTGTGTGTGTGTGTCCCCCTCCCTCACTGTGTGTGTGTGTGCGTGCGTGTGTCCCTCCCTCGCTGTGTGTGAGCGTGTCACTAACTCGATGTGTGCGTGTTTACCACCCCTCGATGTGTGCGTGTGTCCCCCCCTCGATGTGTGCGTGTGTCCCCCCCTCACTGTGTGTATGTGTGTCCACTCGCTGTGTGTGAGCGTGTCACTCCCTCGCTGTGTGTGTCTGTGTTCCCCTCGTTGTGTGCGTGTGTGTCCCCCTCGCTGTGTGCGTGTGTCCCTCCCTCGCTGTGTGCGTGTGTGTCCCCCCTCGCTGTTTGTGTGCGTGTCCCTCCCTCGCTGTGTGCGTGTGTCCCCCCCTCGCTGTGTGTGAGCGTGTCCCTCCCTCGCTGTGTGTGTCTGTGTCCCCCTCACTGTGTGCGTGTGTCCCTCCCTCGCTGTGCGCATGTGGCCCCCCTCGCTGTGTGTGTGCGTGTCCCTCCCTCGCTGTGTGCGGGTGTCCTCCCCTCACTGTGTGCGTGTTTACCCCCCCTCCATGTGTGCGTGTTAACCCCCCCTCGATGTGTGCGTGCTCCCCCCCTTTGCTGTGTGCGTGTGTTCCCCTCGCTGTGTGTGAGCGTGTCCCTCCCTCGCTGTGTGTGCGCGTGTCCCTCCGCTGTCTGTGAGCGTGTCCCTCCCTCGCTGTGTGCGTGTTTCCCCCCCGTGCTCTGTGCGTGTGACCCGCCTTGCTGTGTGCGTGTATCCCCCTCTCACTGTGTGCGTTGGTCCCCCCCGCTGTGTGCGTGTGTCCCCCCCTCACTGTGTGCGTGTGTCCCCCCCTCGCTGTGTGCGTGTGTGTCCTCTCGCTGTGTGTGAGAGTGTCCCTCCTTCGCTGTGTGTGTGCGTTGTCCCCCCTCGCTGTGCGCGTGTGTGTCCCTCCCTCGATGTCTGTGAGCGTGTCCCTCCTTCGCTGTGTGTGAGCATGTCCCTCCCTCGCTCTGTGTGTGCCTGTCCCTCCCTCGCTGTGTGTGAGCGTGTCCCTCCCTCGCTGTGTGTGTGCGTGTCCCTCCCTCGCTGTGTGCGTGTGTCCCCCCCTGGCTGTGTGCGTGTGGGTCCCCGTCGCTGTGTGCATGTGTCCCCCACTCGCTGTGTGCGTGTGTGTACCCCCTTGCTGTGTGTGAGCATGTCCCTCCCTCGTTCTGTGTGTGCCTGTCCCTCCCTCGCTGTGTGCGTGTGTGTCCCTCCCTCGCTGTGTGCGTGTGTGTCCCTCCCTCGCTGTGTGTGTTCGTGTGTCCTTTCCTCGCTGTGTGCGTGTGTGTACCCCCTCGCTGTGTGCGTGTGTCCCCCCTCGCTGTGTGCGTGTGTACCCCCTCGCTGTGTGTGCGCGTGTCCCTCCCTCGCTGTGGGTGTGCGTGTCCCTCCCTCGCTGTGTGTGCGCGTGTCCCTCCCTCGCTGTGTGTGCACGTGTCCCTTACTCGCTGTGTGTGCACGTGTCCCTCCCTCGCTGTGCGTGCGCGTGTCCCTCCCTCGCTGTGTGTGAGCGTGTCCCTCCCTCGCTGTGTGTGTGCGTGTCCCTCCCTCGCTGTGTGTGCGTGTCCCTCCCTCGCTGTGTGTGTGCGTGTCCCTCCCTCGCTGTGTACCCGTGTCCCTCCCTCGCTGTGTGTGTGCATGTCCCTCCCTCGCTGTGTGTGTTCGTGTCCCTCCCTCGCTGTGTGTGCGTGTCCCTCCCTCGCTGTGTGTGTGCGTGTCCCTCCCTCGCTGTGTACCCGTGTCCCTCCCTCGCTGTGTGTGTGCATGTCCCTCCCTCGCTGTCTGTGAGCGTTTCCCTCCCTCGCTCTGTGTGTGCATGTCCCTCCCTCGCTGTGTGTGTGCATGTCCCTCCCTCGCTGTAGCGTGTGTCCCTCCCTCGCTGTGTGTGAGCGTGTCCCTCCCTCACTGTATGCGCGTGTCCCTCCCTCGCTGTCTGTGAGCGTGTCCCTCCCTCGCTCTGTGTGTGCGTGTCCCTCCCTCGCTGTGTGTGTGCATGTCCCTCCCTCGCTGTGTGTGCGCGTGTCCCTCACTCGCTGTGTGTGCACGTGTCCATCCCTCGCTGTGTGTGCGCGTTTCCCTCCCTCGCTGTGTGTGTGCGTGTCCCTCCCTCGCTGTGTGCGCATGTCCCTCCCTCGCTGTGTGTGTGCATGTCCCTCCCTCGCTGTCTGTGAGCGTGTCCCTCCCTCGTTCTGTGTGTGCGTGTCCCTCCCTCGCTGTGTGTGCGTGTGTCCCCACCTCGCTGTGTGTGCGAGTGTCCCCCAACTCACTGTGTGCGTGTGTCCCCCCCAACTATGTGCGTGTGTCCCCCTCTCGCTGTGTGCGTGTCCCTCCTTCGCTGTGTGCGTGTCCCCACCTTCGCTGTGTGCGTGTGTCCGCCCCTTGCTCTGTGAGTGTGTCACCCCCTCCCTGTGTGCGTGTGGCCACCCCTCGCTGTGTGCGTGTGTCCCCCCTCGCTGTGTGCGTGTTTCCCCCCTCGCTGTGTGTGAGCGTTTCCCTCCCTCGCTGTGTGTGCGCGTGTCCCTCCCTCGCTGTGTGTGCGCGTGTCCCTCCCTCGCTGTGTGTGTGTCCCCCCCTCCCTCGCTGTGTGTGAGCGTGTCCCTCCTTCGCTGTGTGTGTGTGTGTGTGTGTGTGTGTGTCCCCCTCGCTGTGTGTGTGTGTGTCCCCCTCGCTGTGTGCGTGTGTCCCCCCCTCGCTGTGTGCGTGTGTCCCCCCCTCGCTGTGTGCGTGTCACCCCCTCGCTGTGTGCGTGTGTCCCCCCCTCGCTGCGTGCGTGTGTCCCCCCCCCTCGCTGTGTGCGTGTGTCCCCCCCCTCGCTGTGTGCGTGTGTCCCCACCCCTCGCTGTGTGCGTGTGTCCCCACTCGCTGTGTGCGTGTGTCCCCCGCCTCGCTGTGTGCGTGTGTGTCCCCCCTCGCTGTGTGCGCTTGTCCCCACCTCGCTGTGTGCGCGTGTCCCCCCCTCGCTGTGCGCGCATGTCCCCCCCCTCGCTGTGTGCGTGTGTACCCCACCTCGCTGTGTGTGTGTGTGTGTCCCCCTCGCTGTGTGCGTGTGTCCCCCCCTCGCTGTGTGCGGGTGTCCCCCCCTCGAAGTGTGCGTGTTTACCCCCCTCGATGTGTGCGTGTGTCCCCCCCTCACTGTGTGTATGTGTGTCCCCTCGCTGTGTGTGAGCGTGTCCCTCCCTCGCTGTGTGTGTGTCCCCCTCCCTCACTGTGTGTGTGTGTGCGTGCGTGTGTCCCTCCCTCGCTGTGTGTGAGCGTGTCACTAACTCGATGTGTGCGTGTTTACCACCCCTCGATGTGTGCGTGTGTCCCCCCCTCACTGTGTGTATGTGTGTCCACTCGCTGTGTGTGAGCGTGTCACTCCCTCGCTGTGTGTGTCTGTGTTCCCCTCGTTGTGTGCGTGTGTGTCCCCCTCGCTGTGTGCGTGTGTCCCTCCCTCGCTGTGTGCGTGTGTGTCCCCCCTCGCTGTTTGTGTGCGTGTCCCTCCCTCGCTGTGTGTGTGCGTGTCCCCCCCTCGCTGTGTGTGAGCGTGTCCCTCCCTCGCTGTGTGTGTCTGTGTCCCCCTCGCTGTGTGCGTGTGTCCCCCCTCGCTGTGTGCGTGTGTCCCTCCCTCGCTGTGCGCATGTGGCCCCCCTCGCTGTGTGTGTGCGTGTCCCTCCCTCGCTGTGTGCGGGTGTCCTCCCCTCACTGTGTGCGTGTTTACCCCCCCTCCATGTGTGCGTGTTAACCCCCCCTCGATGTGTGCGTGCTCCCCCCCTTTGCTGTGTGCGTGTGTTCCCCTCGCTGTGTGTGAGCGTGTCCCTCCCTCGCTGTGTGTGAGCGTGTCACTAACTCGATGTGTGCGTGTTTACCACCCCTCGATGTGTGCGTGTGTCCCCCCCTCGCTGTGTGCGTGTGTCCCTCCCTCGCTGTGTGCGTATGTGTCCCCCCTCGCTGTTTGTGTGCGTGTCCCTCCCTCGCTGTTTGTGTGCGTGTCCCTCCCTCGCTGTGTGCGTGTGTGTCCCCCTCGCTGTGTGTGAGCGTGTCCCTCCCTCGCTGTGTGCGTGTGTCCCCCCCCTCGCTGTGTGCGTGTGTCCCCCCCTCGCTGTGTGCGGGAGTCACCCCTTGCTGTGTGCGTGTGTCCCCCCCCCTTGCTGTGTGCGTGTGTCCCCCCCTCGCTGTGTGCCTGTGTCCCCCCTCGCTGTGTGCGTGTGTTCCCCCTTGCTGTGTGTGAGCATGTCCCTCCTCGCTGTGTGCGGGTGTCCTCCCCTCGCTGTGTGCGTGTTTACCCCCTCTCGATGTGTGCGTGTTTAACCCCCCCGATGTGTGCGTGTTCCCCCCCTTCGCTGTGTGCGTGTGTTCCCCTCGCTGTGTGACAGCGTGTCCCTCCCTCGCTGTGTGTGCGCGTGTCCCTCCGCTGTCTGTGAGCGTGTCCCTCCCTCGCTGTGTGCGTATTTCCCCCCCGTGCTCTGTGCGTGTGTCCCCCCCCTTGCTGTGTGCGTGTGTCCCCCTCTCACTGTGTGCGTTGGTCCCCCCCGCTGTGTGCATGTGTCCCCCCCTCGCTGTGTGCGTGTGTCCCCCCCTCGCTGTGTGCGTGTGTGTCCCCTCGCTGTGTGTGAGAGTGTCCCTCCTTCGCTGTGTGTGTGCGTTGTCCCCCCTCGCTGTGTGCGTGTGTGTCCCTCCCTCGATGTCTGTGAGCGTGTCCCTCCTTCGCTGTGTGTGAGCGTGTCCCTCCCTCGCTGTGTGTGTGCGTGTCCCTCCCTCGCTGTGTGCGTGTGTCCCCCCCTGGCTGTGTGCGTGTGTGTCCCCCTCGCTGTGTGCGTGTGTGTCCCCCACTCGCTGTGTGCATGTGTCCCCCCCTCGCTGTGTGCGTGTGTGTCCCCCTCGCTGTGTGCGTGTGTCTCCCCCACTCGCTGTGTGCATGTGTCCCCCCTCGCTGTGTGCGTATGTGTCCCCCTCGCTGTGTGCATGTGTCCCCCACTCGCTGTGTGCGTGTGTGTACCCCTTTGCTGTGTGTGAGCATGTCCCTCCCTCGTTCTGTGTGTGCCTGTCCCTCCCTCGCTGTGTGCGTGTGTGTCCCTCCCTCGCTGTGTGCGTGTGTGTCCCTCCCTCGCTGTGTGTGTTCGTGTGTCCCTCCCTCGCTGTGTGCGTGTGTGTACCCCCTCGCTGTGTGCGTGTGTCCCCCCTCGCTGTGTGCGTGTGTACCCCCTCGCTGTGGGTGCGCGTGTCCCTCCCTCGCTGTGTGTGCGCGTGTCCCTCCCTCGCTGTGTGTGTGCGTGTCCCTCGCTCGCTGTGTGCACATGTCCCTCCCTCGCTGTGTGTGTGCGTGTCCCTCCCTCGCTGTATGCGCGTGTCCCTCCCTCGCTGTCTGTGAGCGTGTCCCTCCCTTGCTCTGTGTGTGCGTGTCCCTCCCTCGCTGTGTGTGAGCGTGTCCCTCTCTCGCTGTGTGCGTGTGTCCCTCCCTCGCTGTGTGTGTGTGTCCCTCCCTCGCTGTCTGTGAGCGTGTCCCTCCCTCGCTCTGTGTGTGCGTATCCCTCCCTCGCTGTGTGTGTGCATGTCCCTCCCTCGCTGTGTGCGTGTGTCCCTCCCTCGCTGTGTGTGAGCGTGTCCCTCCCTCGCTCTGTGTGTGCGTGTCCCTCCCTCACTGTGTGTGAGCGTGTCCCTCCCTCGCTGTGTGAGAGCGTGTATCTCCCTCGCTGTGTGTGTGCGTGTCCCCCCCTCGCTGTATGCGCGTGTCCCCACCTCGCTGTGTGTGCGAGTGTCCCCCACCTCACTGTGTGCGTGTACCCCCCTAACTATGTACGTGTGTCACCCTCTCGCTGTGTGCGTGTCCCTCCTTCGCTGTGTGCGTGTGTCCGTCCCTTGCTCTGTGCGTGTGTCACCCCCTCGCTGTGTGAGCGTTTCCCTCCCTCGCTGTGTGCGTGTGTCCCTCCCTCGCTGTGTGTGCGTGTGTCCCTCCCTCACTGTGTGTGCGCATGTCCCTCCCTCGCTGTGTGTGCGCGTGTCCCTCCCTTGCTGTGTGTGTGTGTGTCCCCCTCCCTCGCTGTGTGTTAGCATGTCCCTCGCTCGCTGTGTGCGTGTGTCCCTCCCTCGCTTTGTGTGCGTGTGTCCCTCCCTCGCTGTGTGTAAGCGTGTCCCTCCTTCGCTGTGTGTGTGTGTGTCTGTCCCTCCCTCGCTGTGTGTTAGCGTGTCCCTCCTTCGCTGTGTGTGTGTCCCCGCACTCGCTGTGTGCATGTGTCCCCCACCTCGCTGTGTGCGTGTCCCCCCCCTCGCTGTGTGCGTGTGTCCCCCCCTCGCTGTGTGTGAGCGTGTCCCTCCCTCGCTGTGTGTGAGCGTGTCCCTCCTTCGCTGTGTGTGAGCGTGTCCCTCCTTCACTGTGTGTGTGTGTCCCCCTCCCTCGCTGTGTGTTAGCGTGTCCCTCCATCGCTGTGTGCGAGCGTGTAACTCCTTCGCTGTGTGTGTGTCCCCGCCCTCGCTGTGTGCGTGTGTCCCCCACCTCGCTGTGTGCGTGTCCCCCCCTCGCTGTGTGCGTGTGTCCCCCCCTCGCTGTCTGTGAGCGTGTCCCTCCCTCGCTGTGTGTGAGCGTGTCCCTCCCTCGCTGTGTGTGAGCGTGTCCCTCCTTCGCTGTGTGCGTGTGTCCCCCCCTCGCTGTGTGCGTGTGTCTTCCCCTCGCTGTCTGTGAGCGTGTTCCTCCTTCGCTGTGTTCGTGTCCCCCTCCCTCGCTGTGTGTTTGCGTGACCCCCACCTCGCTGTGTGTGAGCGTGTCCCTCCCTCGCTGTGTGTGAGCGTGTCCCTCCCACGCTGTGTGTGAGCGTGTCCCTCCCTCGCTGTGAGCGTGTGTGTCCCCCTCGCTGTGTGCGTGTGTCCCCCCTCGCTGTGTGCGTGAGGCCCCCCCTTGCTGTGTGCGTGTGTCGCCCCCCTTGCTGTGTGCGTGTGTCCCCCCCCCTCGCTGTGTGCGTGTGTCCCCCCTCGCTGTGTGCGTGTGTTCCCCCTTGCTGTGTGTGAGCATGTCCCCCCTTCGCTGTGTGCGGGTGTCCTCCCCTCGCTGTGTGCGTGTTTCCCCCCCCTCGATGTGTGCGTGCTCCCCCCCTTCGCTGTGTGCGTGTGTTCCCCTCGCTGTGTGTGAGCGTGTCCCTCCCTCGCTGTGTGTGCGCGTGTCCCTCCGCTGTCTGTGAGCGTGTCCCTCCCTCGCTGTGTGCGTGTTTCCCCCCGTGCTCTGTGCGTGTGTCCCCCCCTTGCTGTGTGTGAGCGTGTCCCCCCCCTTGCTGTGTGCGTGTGTCCCCCCCTCGCTGTGTGCCTGTGTCTCCCCCTCGCTGTGTGCGTGAGTCCCCCCCTTGCTGTGTGCATGTGTCCCCCCCCTTGCTGTGTGCGTGTGTCCCCCCCTCGCTATGTGCCTGTGTCCCCCCTCGCTGTGTGCGTGTGTTCCCCCTTGCTGTGTGTGAGCATGTCCCCCCTCGCTGTGTGCGGGTGTCCTCCCCTCGCTGTGTGCGTGTTTACCCCCCCTCGATGTGTGCGTGTTAACCCCCCCTCGATGTGTGCGTGCTCCCCCCCTTCGCTGTGTGCGTGTGTTCCCTCCGCTGTGTGTGAGCGTGTCCCTCCCTCGCTGTGTGTGCGCGTGTCCCTCCACTGTCTGTGAGCGTGTCCCTCCCTCGCTGTGTGCGTGTTTCCCCCCCGTGCTCTGTGCGTGTGTCCCCTCCTTGCTGTGTGCGTGTGTGTCCCTCTCACTGTGTGCGTTGTTCCCCCACGCTGTGTGCGTGTGTCCCCCCTCGCTGTGTGCGTGTGTCCCCCCCTCGCTGTGTGTGCGTGTGTCCCTCCCTCACTGTGTGTGCGCATGTCCCTCCCTCGCTGTGTGTGCGCGTGTCCCTCCCTTGCTGTGTGTGTGTGTGTCCCCCTCCCTCGCTGTGTGTTAGCATGTCCCTCGCTCGCTGTGTGCGTGTGTCCCTCCCTCGCTTTGTGTGCGTGTGTCCCTCCCTCGCTGTGTGTAAGCGTGTCCCTCCTTCGCTGTGTGTGTGTGTGTCTGTCCCTCCCTCGCTGTGTGTTAGCGTGTCCCTCCTTCGCTGTGTGTGTGTCCCCGCACTCGCTGTGTGCATGTGTCCCCCACCTCGCTGTGTGCGTGTCCCCCCCCTCGCTGTGTGCGTGTGTCCCCCCCTCGCTGTGTGTGAGCGTGTCCCTCCCTCGCTGTGTGTGAGCGTGTCCCTCCTTCGCTGTGTGTGAGCGTGTCCCTCCTTCACTGTGTGTGTGTGTCCCCCTCCCTCGCTGTGTGTTAGCGTGTCCCTCCATCGCTGTGTGCGAGCGTGTAACTCCTTCGCTGTGTGTGTGTCCCCGCCCTCGCTGTGTGCGTGTGTCCCCCACCTCGCTGTGTGCGTGTCCCCCCCTCGCTGTGTGCGTGTGTCCCCCCCTCGCTGTCTGTGAGCGTGTCCCTCCCTCGCTGTGTGTGAGCGTGTCCCTCCCTCGCTGTGTGTGAGCGTGTCCCTCCTTCGCTGTGTGCGTGTGTCCCCCCCTCGCTGTGTGCGTGTGTCTTCCCCTCGCTGTCTGTGAGCGTGTTCCTCCTTCGCTGTGTTCGTGTCCCCCTCCCTCGCTGTGTGTTTGCGTGACCCCCACCTCGCTGTGTGTGAGCGTGTCCCTCCCTCGCTGTGTGTGCGCGTGTCCCTCCGCTGTCTGTGAGCGTGTCCCTCCCTCGCTGTGTGCGTGTTTCCCCCCCGTGCTCTGTGCGTGTGACCCGCCTTGCTGTGTGCGTGTATCCCCCTCTCACTGTGTGCGTTGGTCCCCCCCGCTGTGTGCGTGTGTCCCCCCCTCACTGTGTGCGTGTGTCCCCCCCTCGCTGTGTGCGTGTGTGTCCTCTCGCTGTGTGTGAGAGTGTCCCTCCTTCGCTGTGTGTGTGCGTTGTCCCCCCTCGCTGTGCGCGTGTGTGTCCCTCCCTCGATGTCTGTGAGCGTGTCCCTCCTTCGCTGTGTGTGAGCATGTCCCTCCCTCGCTCTGTGTGTGCCTGTCCCTCCCTCGCTGTGTGTGAGCGTGTCCCTCCCTCGCTGTGTGTGTGCGTGTCCCTCCCTCGCTGTGTGCGTGTGTCCCCCCCTGGCTGTGTGCGTGTGGGTCCCCGTCGCTGTGTGCATGTGTCCCCCACTCGCTGTGTGCGTGTGTGTACCCCCTTGCTGTGTGTGAGCATGTCCCTCCCTCGTTCTGTGTGTGCCTGTCCCTCCCTCGCTGTGTGCGTGTGTGTCCCTCCCTCGCTGTGTGCGTGTGTGTCCCTCCCTCGCTGTGTGTGTTCGTGTGTCCTTTCCTCGCTGTGTGCGTGTGTGTACCCCCTCGCTGTGTGCGTGTGTCCCCCCTCGCTGTGTGCGTGTGTACCCCCTCGCTGTGTGTGCGCGTGTCCCTCCCTCGCTGTGGGTGTGCGTGTCCCTCCCTCGCTGTGTGTGCGCGTGTCCCTCCCTCGCTGTGTGTGCACGTGTCCCTTACTCGCTGTGTGTGCACGTGTCCCTCCCTCGCTGTGCGTGCGCGTGTCCCTCCCTCGCTGTGTGTGAGCGTGTCCCTCCCTCGCTGTGTGTGTGCGTGTCCCTCCCTCGCTGTGTGTGCGTGTCCCTCCCTCGCTGTGTGTGTGCGTGTCCCTCCCTCGCTGTGTACCCGTGTCCCTCCCTCGCTGTGTGTGTGCATGTCCCTCCCTCGCTGTGTGTGTTCGTGTCCCTCCCTCGCTGTGTGTGCGTGTCCCTCCCTCGCTGTGTGTGTGCGTGTCCCTCCCTCGCTGTGTACCCGTGTCCCTCCCTCGCTGTGTGTGTGCATGTCCCTCCCTCGCTGTCTGTGAGCGTTTCCCTCCCTCGCTCTGTGTGTGCATGTCCCTCCCTCGCTGTGTGTGTGCATGTCCCTCCCTCGCTGTAGCGTGTGTCCCTCCCTCGCTGTGTGTGAGCGTGTCCCTCCCTCACTGTATGCGCGTGTCCCTCCCTCGCTGTCTGTGAGCGTGTCCCTCCCTCGCTCTGTGTGTGCGTGTCCCTCCCTCGCTGTGTGTGTGCGTGTCCCTCCCTCGCTGTGTGTGCGCGTGTCCCTCACTCGCTGTGTGTGCACGTGTCCCTCCCTCGCTGTGTGTGCGCGTTTCCCTCCCTCGCTGTGTGTGTGCGTGTCACTCCCTCGCTGTGTGCGCATGTCCCTCCCTCGCTGTGTGTGTGCATGTCCCTCCCTCGCTGTCTGTGAGCGTGTCCCTCCCTCGTTCTGTGTGTGCGTGTCCCTCCCTCGCTGTGTGTGCGTGTGTCCCCACCTCGCTGTGTGTGCGAGTGTCCCCCAACTCACTGTGTGCGTGTGTCCCCCCCAACTATGTGCGTGTGTCCCCCTCTCGCTGTGTGCGTGTCCCTCCTTCGCTGTGTGCGTGTCCCCACCTTCGCTGTGTGCGTGTGTCCGCCCCTTGCTCTGTGAGTGTGTCACCCCCTCCCTGTGTGCGTGTGTCCACCCCTCGCTGTGTGCGTGTGTCCCCCCTCGCTGTGTGCGTGTTTCCCCCCTCGCTGTGTGTGAGCGTTTCCCTCCCTCGCTGTGTGTGCGCGTGTCCCTCCCTCGCTGTGTGTGCGCGTGTCCCTCCCTCGCTGTGTGTGTGTCCCCCCCTCCCTCGCTGTGTGTGAGCGTGTCCCTCCTTCGCTGTGTGTGTGTGTGTGTGTGTGTGTGTGTCCCCCTCGCTGTGTGTGTGTGTGTCCCCCTCGCTGTGTGCGTGTGTCCCCCCCTCGCTGTGTGCGTGTGTCCCCCCCTCGCTGTGTGCGTGTCACCCCCTCGCTGTGTGCGTGTGTCCCCCCCTCGCTGCGTGCGTGTGTCCCCCCCCCCTCGCTGTGTGCGTGTGTCCCCCCCCTCGCTGTGTGCGTGTGTCCCCACCCCTCGCTGTGTGCGTGTGTCCCTACACCTCACTGTGTGCGTGTGTCCCCCCCCTCGCTGTGTGCGTGTGTCCCCACTCGCTGTGTGCGTGTGTCCCCCGCCTCGCTGTGTGCGTGTGTGTCCCCCCTCGCTGTGTGCGCTTGTCCCCACCTCGCTGTGTGCGCGTGTCCCCCCTCGCTGTGCGCGCGTGTCCCCCCCCTCGCTGTGTGCGTGTGTACCCCACCTCGCTGTGTGTGTGTGTGTGTCCCCCTCGCTGTGTGCGTGTGTCCCCCCCTCGCTGTGTGCGGGTGTCCCCCCCTCGAAGTGTGCGTGTTTACCCCCCTCGATGTGTGCGTGTGTCCCCCCCTCACTGTGTGTATGTGTGTCCCCTCGCTGTGTGTGAGCGTGTCCCTCCCTCGCTGTGTGTGTGTCCCCCTCCCTCACTGTGTGTGTGTGTGCGTGCGTGTGTCCCTCCCTCGCTGTGTGTGAGCGTGTCACTAACTCGATGTGTGCGTGTTTACCACCCCTCGATGTGTGCGTGTGTCCCCCCCTCACTGTGTGTATGTGTGTCCACTCGCTGTGTGTGAGCGTGTCACTCCCTCGCTGTGTGTGTCTGTGTTCCCCTCGTTGTGTGCGTGTGTGTCCCCCTCGCTGTGTGCGTGTGTCCCTCCCTCGCTGTGTGCGTGTGTGTCCCCCCTCGCTGTTTGTGTGCGTGTCCCTCCCTCGCTGTGTGTGTGCGTGTCCCCCCCTCGCTGTGTGTGAGCGTGTCCCTCCCTCGCTGTGTGTGTCTGTGTCCCCCTCGCTGTGTGCGTGTGTCCCCCCTCGCTGTGTGCGTGTGTCCCTCCCTCGCTGTGCGCATGTGGCCCCCCTCGCTGTGTGTGTGCGTGTCCCTCCCTCGCTGTGTGCGGGTGTCCTCCCCTCACTGTGTGCGTGTTTACCCCCCCTCCATGTGTGCGTGTTAACCCCCCCTCGATGTGTGCGTGCTCCCCCCCTTTGCTGTGTGCGTGTGTTCCCCTCGCTGTGTGTGAGCGTGTCCCTCCCTCGCTGTGTGTGAGCGTGTCACTAACTCGATGTGTGCGTGTTTACCACCCCTCGATGTGTGCGTGTGTCCCCCCCTCGCTGTGTGCGTGTGTCCCTCCCTCGCTGTGTGCGTATGTGTCCCCCCTCGCTGTTTGTGTGCGTGTCCCTCCCTCGCTGTTTGTGTGCGTGTCCCTCCCTCGCTGTGTGCGTGTGTGTCCCCCTCGCTGTGTGTGAGCGTGTCCCTCCCTCGCTGTGTGCGTGTGTCCCCCCCCTCGCTGTGTGCGTGTGTCCCCCCCTCGCTGTGTGCGGGAGTCACCCCTTGCTGTGTGCGTGTGTCCCCCCCCCTTGCTGTGTGCGTGTGTCCCCCCCTCGCTGTGTGCCTGTGTCCCCCCTCGCTGTGTGCGTGTGTTCCCCCTTGCTGTGTGTGAGCATGTCCCTCCTCGCTGTGTGCGGGTGTCCTCCCCTCGCTGTGTGCGTGTTTACCCCCTCTCGATGTGTGCGTGTTTAACCCCCCCGATGTGTGCGTGTTCCCCCCCTTCGCTGTGTGCGTGTGTTCCCCTCGCTGTGTGACAGCGTGTCCCTCCCTCGCTGTGTGTGCGCGTGTCCCTCCGCTGTCTGTGAGCGTGTCCTTCCCTCGCTGTGTGCGTATTTCCCCCCCGTGCTCTGTGCGTGTGTCCCCCCCCTTGCTGTGTGCGTGTGTCCCCCTCTCACTGTGTGCGTTGGTCCCCCCCGCTGTGTGCATGTGTCCCCCCCTCGCTGTGTGCGTGTGTCCCCCCCTCGCTGTGTGCGTGTGTGTCCCCTCGCTGTGTGTGAGAGTGTCCCTCCTTCGCTGTGTGTGTGCGTTGTCCCCCCTCGCTGTGTGCGTGTGTGTCCCTCCCTCGATGTCTGTGAGCGTGTCCCTCCTTCGCTGTGTGTGAGCATGTCCCTCCCTCGCTCTGTGTTTGCCTGTCCCTCCCTCGCTGTGTGTGAGCGTGTCCCTCCCTCGCTGTGTGTGTGCGTGTCCCTCCCTCGCTGTGTGCGTGTGTCCCCCCCTGGCTGTGTGCGTGTGTGTCCCCCTCGCTGTGTGCGTGTGTCTCCCCCACTCGCTGTGTGCATGTGTCCCCCCCTCGCTGTGTGCGTGTGTGTCCCCCTCGCTGTGTGCGTGTGTGTCCCCCACTCGCTGTGTGCATGTGTCCCCCCTCGCTGTGTGCGTATGTGTCCCCCTCGCTGTGTGCATGTGTCCCCCACTCGCTGTGTGCGTGTGTGTACCCCTTTGCTGTGTGTGAGCATGTCCCTCCCTCGTTCTGTGTGTGCCTGTCCCTCCCTCGCTGTGTGCGTGTGTGTCCCTCCCTCGCTGTGTGCGTGTGTGTCCCTCCCTCGCTGTGTGTGTTCGTGTGTCCCTCCCTCGCTGTGTGCGTGTGTGTACCCCCTCGCTGTGTGCGTGTGTCCCCCCTCGCTGTGTGCGTGTGTACCCCCTCGCTGTGGGTGCGCGTGTCCCTCCCTCGCTGTGTGTGCGCGTGTCCCTCCCTCGCTGTGTGTGTGCGTGTCCCTCGCTCGCTGTGTGCACATGTCCCTCCCTCGCTGTGTGTGTGCGTGTCCCTCCCTCGCTGTATGCGCGTGTCCCTCCCTCGCTGTCTGTGAGCGTGTCCCTCCCTTGCTCTGTGTGTGCGTGTCCCTCCCTCGCTGTGTGTGAGCGTGTCCCTCTCTCGCTGTGTGCGTGTGTCCCTCCCTCGCTGTGTGTGTGTGTCCCTCCCTCGCTGTCTGTGAGCGTGTCCCTCCCTCGCTCTGTGTGTGCGTATCCCTCCCTCGCTGTGTGTGTGCATGTCCCTCCCTCGCTGTGTGCGTGTGTCCCTCCCTCGCTGTGTGTGAGCGTGTCCCTCCCTCGCTCTGTGTGTGCGTGTCCCTCCCTCACTGTGTGTGAGCGTGTCCCTCCCTCGCTGTGTGAGAGCGTGTATCTCCCTCGCTGTGTGTGTGCGTGTCCCCCCCTCGCTGTATGCGCGTGTCCCCACCTCGCTGTGTGTGCGAGTGTCCCCCACCTCACTGTGTGCGTGTACCCCCCTAACTATGTACGTGTGTCACCCTCTCGCTGTGTGCGTGTCCCTCCTTCGCTGTGTGCGTGTGTCCGTCCCTTGCTCTGTGCGTGTGTCACCCCCTCGCTGTGTGAGCGTTTCCCTCCCTCGCTGTGTGCGTGTGTCCCTCCCTCGCTGTGTGTGCGTGTGTCCCTCCCTCACTGTGTGTGCGCATGTCCCTCCCTCGCTGTGTGTGCGCGTGTCCCTCCCTTGCTGTGTGTGTGTGTGTCCCCCTCCCTCGCTGTGTGTTAGCATGTCCCTCGCTCGCTGTGTGCGTGTGTCCCTCCCTCGCTTTGTGTGCGTGTGTCCCTCCCTCGCTGTGTGTAAGCGTGTCCCTCCTTCGCTGTGTGTGTGTGTGTCTGTCCCTCCCTCGCTGTGTGTTAGCGTGTCCCTCCTTCGCTGTGTGTGTGTCCCCGCACTCGCTGTGTGCATGTGTCCCCCACCTCGCTGTGTGCGTGTCCCCCCCCTCGCTGTGTGCGTGTGTCCCCCCCTCGCTGTGTGTGAGCGTGTCCCTCCCTCGCTGTGTGTGAGCGTGTCCCTCCTTCGCTGTGTGTGAGCGTGTCCCTCCTTCACTGTGTGTGTGTGTCCCCCTCCCTCGCTGTGTGTTAGCGTGTCCCTCCATCGCTGTGTGCGAGCGTGTAACTCCTTCGCTGTGTGTGTGTCCCCGCCCTCGCTGTGTGCGTGTGTCCCCCACCTCGCTGTGTGCGTGTCCCCCCCTCGCTGTGTGCGTGTGTCCCCCCCTCGCTGTCTGTGAGCGTGTCCCTCCCTCGCTGTGTGTGAGCGTGTCCCTCCCTCGCTGTGTGTGAGCGTGTCCCTCCTTCGCTGTGTGCGTGTGTCCCCCCCTCGCTGTGTGCGTGTGTCTTCCCCTCGCTGTCTGTGAGCGTGTTCCTCCTTCGCTGTGTTCGTGTCCCCCTCCCTCGCTGTGTGTTTGCGTGACCCCCACCTCGCTGTGTGTGAGCGTGTCCCTCCCTCGCTGTGTGTGAGCGTGTCCCTCCCACGCTGTGTGTGAGCGTGTCCCTCCCTCGCTGTGAGCGTGTGTGTCCCCCTCGCTGTGTGCGTGTGTCCCCCCTCGCTGTGTGCGTGAGGCCCCCCCTTGCTGTGTGCGTGTGTCGCCCCCCTTGCTGTGTGCGTGTGTCCCCCCCCCTCGCTGTGTGCGTGTGTCCCCCCTCGCTGTGTGCGTGTGTTCCCCCTTGCTGTGTGTGAGCATGTCCCCCCTTCGCTGTGTGCGGGTGTCCTCCCCTCGCTGTGTGCGTGTTTCCCCCCCCTCGATGTGTGCGTGCTCCCCCCCTTCGCTGTGTGCGTGTGTTCCCCTCGCTGTGTGTGAGCGTGTCCCTCCCTCGCTGTGTGTGCGCGTGTCCCTCCGCTGTCTGTGAGCGTGTCCCTCCCTCGCTGTGTGCGTGTTTCCCCCCGTGCTCTGTGCGTGTGTCCCCCCCTTGCTGTGTGTGAGCGTGTCCCCCCCCTTGCTGTGTGCGTGTGTCCCCCCCTCGCTGTGTGCCTGTGTCTCCCCCTCGCTGTGTGCGTGAGTCCCCCCCTTGCTGTGTGCATGTGTCCCCCCCCTTGCTGTGTGCGTGTGTCCCCCCCTCGCTATGTGCCTGTGTCCCCCCTCGCTGTGTGCGTGTGTTCCCCCTTGCTGTGTGTGAGCATGTCCCCCCTCGCTGTGTGCGGGTGTCCTCCCCTCGCTGTGTGCGTGTTTACCCCCCCTCGATGTGTGCGTGTTAACCCCCCCTCGATGTGTGCGTGCTCCCCCCCTTCGCTGTGTGCGTGTGTTCCCTCCGCTGTGTGTGAGCGTGTCCCTCCCTCGCTGTGTGTGCGCGTGTCCCTCCACTGTCTGTGAGCGTGTCCCTCCCTCGCTGTGTGCGTGTTTCCCCCCCGTGCTCTGTGCGTGTGTCCCCTCCTTGCTGTGTGCGTGTGTGTCCCTCTCACTGTGTGCGTTGTTCCCCCACGCTGTGTGCGTGTGTCCCCCCTCGCTGTGTGCGTGTGTCCCCCCCTCGCTGTGTGCGTGTGTGTCCCCTCGCTGTGTGTGAGAGTGTCCCTCCTTCGCTGTGTGTGTGCGTTGTCCCCCCTCGCTGTGTGCGTGTGTGTCCCTCCCTCGATGTCTGTGAGCGTGTCCCTCCTTTGCTGTGTGTGAGCATGTCCCTCCCTCGCTCTGTGTGTGCCTGTCCCTCCCTCGCTGTGTGTGAGCGTGTCCCTCCCTCGCTGTGTTTTGTGCGTGTCCCTCTCTCGCTGTGTGCGTGTGTCCCCCACTCGCTGTGTGCGTGTGTGTACCCCTCTGCTGTGTGCGTGTGTGTCCCTCCCTCGCTGTGTGTGTTCGTGTGTCCCCCTCTCGCTGTGTGCGTGTGTGTACTTCCGCGCTGTGTGCGTGTGTCCCCCTCGCTGTGTGCGTGTTTACCCCCACGCTGTGGGTGCGCGTGTCCCTCCCTCGCTGTGTGCGCCCGTGTCCCTCCCTCGCTGTGTGTGTGAATCCCTCCCTCGCTGTGTGCGCGTGTCCCTCCCTTGCTGTGTGTGTGCGTGTCCCTCCCTCGCTGTATGCGCGTGTCCCTCCCTCGCTGTCTGTGAGCGTGTCCCTCCCTCGCTCTGTGTGTGCGTGTCCCTCCCTCGCTGTGTGTGAGCATGTCCCTCTCTCGCTGTGTGCGTGTGTCCCTCCCTCGCTGTGTGTGTGTGTCCCTCCCTCGCTGTCTGTGAGCGTGACCCTCCCTCGCTCTGTGTGTGCGTGTCCCTCCCTCGCTGTGTGTGTGCATGTCCCTCCCTCGCTGTGTGCGTGTGTCCCTCCCTCGCTGTGTGTGAGCGAGTCCCTCACTCGCTCTGTGTGTGCGTATCCCTCCCACACTGTGTGTGAGCGTGTCCCTCCCTCGCTGTGTGAGAGCGTGTCCCCCCCTCGCTGTATGCGCGTGTCCCCACCTCGCTGTGTGTGCGAGTGTCCCCCACCTCACTGTGTGCGTGTGTCCCCCCCTAACTATGTGCGTGTGTCCCCCTCTCGCTGTGTGCGTGTCCCCACCTTCGCTGTGTGCGTGTCCCCCCCTCGCTGTGTGCGTCTGTCCCCCCCTCGCTGTGTGCGTGTGTCCCCCCTCGCTGTGTGCGTATGTCCCCACCTCGCTATGTGTGAGCGTGTCCCCCCCTCGCTGTGTGTGAGCGTGTCCCCCCCCTCGCTGTGTGTGAGCGTGTCCCTCCTTCGCTGTGTGCGTGTCCCCCTCCCTCGCTGTGTGTTAGCATGTCCCTCGCTCGCTGTGTGCGTGTGTCCCTCCCTCGCTTTGTGTGCGTGTGTCCCTCCCTCGCTGTGTGTAAGCGTGTCCCTCCTTCGCTGTGTGTGTGTGTGTCTGTCCCTCCCTCGCTGTGTGTTAGCGTGTCCCTCCTTCGCTGTGTGTGTGTCCCCGCACTCGCTGTGTGCATGTGTCCCCCACCTCGCTGTGTGCGTGTCCCCCCCCCTCGCTGTGTGCGTGTGTCCCCCCCTCGCTGTGTGTGAGCGTGTCCCTCCCTCGCTGTGTGTGAGCGTGTCCCTCCTTCGCTGTGTGTGAGCGTGTCCCTCCTTCACTGTGTGTGTGTGTCCCCCTCCCTCGCTGTGTGTTAGCGTGTCCCTCCATCGCTGTGTGCGAGCGTGTAACTCCTTCGCTGTGTGTGTGTCCCCGCCCTCGCTGTGTGCGTGTGTCCCCCACCTCGCTGTGTGCGTGTCCCCCCCTCGCTGTGTGCGTGTGTCCCCCCCTCGCTGTGTGTGAGCGTGTCCCTCCCTCGCTGTGTGTGAGCGTGTCCCTCCTTCGCTGTGTGCGTGTGTCCCCCCCTCGCTGTGTGCGTGTGTCTTCCCCTCGCTGTCTGTGAGCGTGTTCCTCCTTCGCTGTGTTCGTGTCCCCCTCCCTCGCTGTGTGTTTGCGTGACCCCCACCTCGCTGTGTGTGAGCGTGTCCCTCCCTCGCTGTGTGTGAGCGTGTCCCTCCCACGCTGTGTGTGAGCGTGTCCCTCCCTCGCTGTGAGCGTGTGTGTCCCCCTCGCTGTGTGCGTGTGTCCCCCCTCGCTGTGTGCGTGAGTCCCCCCCTTGCTGTGTGCGTGTGTCGCCCCCCTTGCTGTGTGCGTGTGTCCCCCCCCCTCGCTGTGTGCGTGTGTCCCCCCTCGCTGTGTGCGTGTGTTCCCCCTTGCTGTGTGTGAGCATGTCCCCCCTTCGCTGTGTGCGGGTGTCCTCCCCTCGCTGTGTGCGTGTTTCCCCCCCCTCGATGTGTGCGTGCTCCCCCCCTTCGCTGTGTGCGTGTGTTCCCCTCGCTGTGTGTGAGCGTGTCCCTCCCTCGCTGTGTGTGCGCGTGTCCCTCCGCTGTCTGTGAGCGTGTCCCTCCCTCGCTGTGTGCGTGTTTCCCCCCGTGCTCTGTGCGTGTGTCCCCCCCTTGCTGTGTGTGAGCGTGTCCCCCCCCTTGCTGTGTGCGTGTGTCCCCCCCTCGCTGTGTGCCTGTGTCTCCCCCTCGCTGTGTGCGTGAGTCCCCCCCTTGCTGTGTGCATGTGTCCCCCCCCTTGCTGTGTGCGTGTGTCCCCCCCTCGCTATGTGCCTGTGTCCCCCCTCGCTGTGTGCGTGTGTTCCCCCTTGCTGTGTGTGAGCATGTCCCCCCTCGCTGTGTGCGGGTGTCCTCCCCTCGCTGTGTGCGTGTTTACCCCCCCTCGATGTGTGCGTGTTAACCCCCCCTCGATGTGTGCGTGCTCCCCCCCTTCGCTGTGTGCGTGTGTTCCCTCCGCTGTGTGTGAGCGTGTCCCTCCCTCGCTGTGTGTGCGCGTGTCCCTCCACTGTCTGTGAGCGTGTCCCTCCCTCGCTGTGTGCGTGTTTCCCCCCCGTGCTCTGTGCGTGTGTCCCCTCCTTGCTGTGTGCGTGTGTGTCCCTCTCACTGTGTGCGTTGTTCCCCCACGCTGTGTGCGTGTGTCCCCCCTCGCTGTGTGCGTGTGTCCCCCCCTCGCTGTGTGCGTGTGTGTCCCCTCGCTGTGTGTGAGAGTGTACCTCCTTCGCTGTGTGTGTGCGTTGTCCCCCCTCGCTGTGTGCGTGTGTGTCCCTCCCTCGATGTCTGTGAGCGTGTCCCTCCTTTGCTGTGTGTGAGCATGTCCCTCCCTCGCTCTGTGTGTGCCTGTCCCTCCCTCGCTGTGTGTGAGCGTGTCCCTCCCTCGCTGTGTTTTGTGCGTGTCCCTCTCTCGCTGTGTGCGTGTGTCCCCCACTCGCTGTGTGCGTGTGTGTACCCCTCTGCTGTGTGCGTGTGTGTCCCTCCCTCGCTGTGTGTGTTCGTGTGTCCCCCTCTCGCTGTGTGCGTGTGTGTACTTCCGCGCTGTGTGCGTGTGTCCCCCTCGCTGTGTGCGTGTTTACCCCCACGCTGTGGGTGCGCGTGTCCCTCCCTCGCTGTGTGCGCCCGTGTCCCTCCCTCGCTGTGTGTGTGAATCCCTCCCTCGCTGGGTGCGCGTGTCCCTCCCTTGCTGTGTGTGTGCGTGTCCCTCCCTCGCTGTATGCGCGTGTCCCTCCCTCGCTGTCTGTGAGCGTGTCCCTCCCTCGCTCTGTGTGTGCGTGTCCCTCCCTCGCTGTGTGTGAGCATGTCCCTCTCTCGCTGTGTGCGTGTGTCACTCCCTCGCTGTGTGTGTGTGTCCCTCCCTCGCTGTCTGTGAGCGTGACCCTCCCTCGCTCTGTGTGTGCGTGTCCCTCCCTCGCTGTGTGTGTGCATGTCCCTCCCTCGCTGTGTGCGTGTGTCCCTCCCTCGCTGTGTGTGAGCGAGTCCCTCACTCGCTCTGTGTGTGCGTATCCCTCCCACACTGTGTGTGAGCGTGTCCCTCCCTCGCTGTGTGAGAGCGTGTATCTCCCTCGCTGTGTGTGTGCGTGTCCCCCCCTCGCTGTATGCGCGTGTCCCCACCTCGCTGTGTGTGCGAGTGTCCCCCACCTCACTGTGTGCGTGTGTCCCCCCCTAACTATGTGCGTGTGTCCCCCTCTCGCTGTGTGCGTGTCCCCACCTTCGCTGTGAGCGTGTCCCCCCCTCGCTGTGTGCGTCTGTCCCCCCCTCGCTGTGTGCGTGTGTCCCCCCTCGCTGTGTGCGTATGTCCTGACCTCGCTATGTGTGAACGTGTCCCCCCCTCGCTGTGTGTGAGCGTGTCCCCCCCCTCGCTGTGTGTGAGCGTGTCCCTCCTTCGCTGTGTGCGTGTCCCCCTCCCTCGCTGTGTGTTTGCGTGTCCACCACCTCGCTGTGTGTGAGCGTGTCACTCCCTCGCTGTGTGTGTGCGCGTGTATTCCCCCTCGCTGTGTGTGTGTGACCCTCCCTCGCTGTGTGTGTGTCCCCCTCCCTCACTGTGTGTGTGTGTGTGTGTGTGTGTGTGTGTGTGTGTGTGTGCATCCCTCCCTCGCTGTGTGTGGGTGTCCCCCCCCGAAGTGTGCGTGTTTCCCCCCCTCGATGTGTGCGTGTTTACCCCCCCTCGATGTGTGCGTGTGTCCCCCCCTCACTGTGTGTATGTGTGTCCCCTCGCTGTGTGTGTCTGTGTCCCCCTCGCTGTGTGCGTGTGTCCCCACCCCTCGCTGTGTGCGTGTGTCCCCCCCCTCGCTGTGTGTGTGCGTTTCCCTCCCTCGCTATGTGCGTGTGTCCCCCCCTCGCTGTGGGTGAGCGTGTCCCTCCCTCGCTGTGTGCGTGTGTCACCCCCCTCGCTGTGTGCGTGTGTCCCCCCCTCGCTGTGTGTGAGCGTGTCCCCCACCTCGCTGTGTGTGAGCGTGTCCCTCCCTCGCTGTGTGTGAGCGTGTCCCTCCCTCGCTGTGTGTGAGCGTGTCACTCCCTCGCTGTGTGCGTGTACCCACCCCCTCGCTGTGTGCGTGTACCCACCCCCTCGCTGTGTGCATGTGTGTGCCCCACCTCGCTGTGTGTGCCTGTGTCCCCCCCTCGCTGTGTGCGTGTGTCCCCCCCTCGCTGTGTGCGTGTGTCCCCCCCTTGCTGTCTGCGTGTGTCCCCCCTCGCTGTCTGTGAGCGTGTCCCTCCCTCGCTTTGTTTGTGCGTGTCCACCCCTTGCTGTGTGCGTGTGCCCCCCCCCCGCTGTGTGCGTGTGTCCCCCTCGCTGTGTGCGTGTTTTCCCCCCTCGCTGTGTGCGTGTGTGTCCCCTCGCTGTGTGTGAGAGTGTCCCTCCTTCGCTGTGTGTGTGCGTTTTCCCCCCTCGCTGTGTGCGTGTGTGTCCCTCCCTCGCTGTGTGTGAGCGTGTCCCTCCCTCGCTGTGTTTTGTGCGTGTCCCTCTCTCGCTGTGTGCGTGTGTCCCCCCCGGGCTGTGTGCGTGTGTCCCCCCCTCGCTGTGTGCATGTGTCCCCCACTCGCTGTGTGCGTGTGTGTACCCCTTTGCTGTGTGTGAGCATGTCCCTCCCTCGTTCTGTGTGTGCCTGTCCCTCCCTCGCTGTGTGCGTGTGTGTCCCTCCCTCGCTGTGTGCGTGTGTGTCCCTCCCTCGCTGTGTGTGTTCGTGTGTCCCCCCCTCGCTGTGTGCGTGTGTGTACTTCCTCGCTGTGTGCGTGTGTCCCCCCTCGCTGTGTGCGTGTTTACCCCCACGCTGTGGGTGCGCGTGTCCCTCCCTCGCTGTGTGCGCCCGTGTCCCTCCCTCGCTGTGTGTTTGCGTGTCCCTCCATCGCTGTGTGCGCGTGTCCCTCCCTTGCTGTGTGTGTGCGTGTCCCTCTCTCGCTGTGTGCGTGTGTCCGTCCCTCGCTGTGTGTGTGTGTGTCCCTCCCTCGCTGTCTGTGAGCATGACCCTCCCTCGCTCTGTGTGTGCGTGTCCCTCCCTCGCTGTGTGTGTGCATGTCCCTCCCTCGCTGTGTGCGTGTGTCCCTCCCTCGCTGTGTGTGAGCGAGTCCCTCACTCGCTCTGTGTGTGCGTGTCCCTCCCACACTGTGTGTGAGCGTGTCCCTCCCTCGCGGTGTGAGAGCGTGTATCTCCCTCGCTGTGTGTGTGCGTGTCCCCCCCTCGCTGTATGCGCGTGTCCCCACCTCGCTGTGTGTGCGAGTGTCCCCCACCTCACTGTGTGCGTGTGTTCCCCCCTAACTATGTGCGTGTGTCCCCCTCTCGCTGTGTGCGTGTCCCTCCTTCGCTGTGTGGGTGTCCCTACCTTCGCTGTGTGCGTGTGTCCGCCCCTTGCTCTGTGCGTGTGTCACCCCCTCGCTGTGTGCGTGTGTCCACCCCTCGCTGTGTGCGTGTGTCCCCCCTCGCTGTGTGTGAGCGTTTCCCTCCCTCGCTGTGTGCGTGTGTCCCTCCCTCGCTGTGTGTGCGTGTGTCCCTCCCTCGCTGTGTGTGCGCGTGTCCCTCCCTCGCTGTGTGTGTGTGTGTGTCCCCCTCCCTCGCTGTGTGTTAGCGTGTCACTCGCTCGCTGTGTGCGTGTGTCCCTCCCTCGCTGTGTGTGCGTGTGTCCCTCCCTCGCTGTGTGTGAGCGTGTCCCTCCTTCGCTGTGTGTGTGTGTGTGTGTCCCTCCCTCGCTGTGTGTTAGCGAGTCCCTCCTTCGCTGTGCGTGTGTCCCCGCCCTCGCTGTGTGCGTGTGTCCCCCACCTCGCTGTGTGCGTGTCACCCCCCTCGCTGTGTGCGTGTGTCCCCCCCCCGCTGTGTGTGAGCGTGTCCCTCCCTCGCTGTGTGTGAGCGTGTCCCTCCTTCGCTGTGTGCGTGTCCCCCTCCCTCGCTGTGTGTTTGCGTGTCCCCCACCTCGCTGTGTGTGAGCGTGTCCCTCCCTCGCTGTGTGTGAGCATGTCCCTCCCTCGCTGTGTGTGAGCGTGTCACTCCCTCGCTGTGTGCGTGTCCCCCTCCCTCGCTGTGTGTTTGCGTGTCCCCCACCTCGCTGTGTGTGAGCGTGTCCCTCCCTCGCTGTGTGTGAGCGTGTCACTCCCTCGCTGTGTGCGTGTACCCACCCACTCACTGTGTGCGTGTACCCACCCCCTCGCTGTGTGCATGTGTGTGCCCCACCTCGCTGTGTGCGCGTGTCCCTCCCTTGCTGTGTGTGTGCGTGTCCCTCCCTCGCTGTATGCGCGTGTCCCTCCCTCGCTGTCTGTGAGCGTGTCCCTCCCTCGCTCTGTGTGTGCGTGTCCCTCCCTCGCTGTGTGTGAGCATGTCCCTCTCTCGCTGTGTGCGTTTGTCCCTCCCTCGCTGTGTGTGTGTGTCCCTCCCTCGCTGTCTGTGAGCGTGACCCTCCCTCGCTCTGTGTGTGCGTGTCCCTCCCTCGCTGTGTGTGTGCATGTCCCTCCCTCGCTGTGTGCGTGTGTCCCTCCCTCGCTGTGTGTGAGCGAGTCCCTCACTCGCTCTGTGTGTGCGTATCCCTCCCACACTGTGTGTGAGCGTGTCCCTCCCTCGCTGTGTGTGAGCGAGTCCCTCACTCGCTCTGTGTGTGCGTATCCCTCCCACACTGTGTGTGAGCGTGTCCCTCCCTCGCTGTGTGAGAGCGTGTATCTCCCTCGCTGTGTGTGTGCGTGTCCCCCCCTCGCTGTATGCGCGTGTCCCCACCTCGCTGTGTGTGCGAGTGTCCCCCACCTCACTGTGTGCGTGTGTCCCCCCCTAACTATGTGCGTGTGTCCCCCTCTCGCTGTGTGCGTGTCCCCACCTTCGCTGTGTGCGTGTCCCCCCCTCGCTGTGTGCGTCTGTCCCCCCCTCGCTGTGTGCGTGTGTCCCCCCTCGCTGTGTGCGTATGTCCCCACCTCGCTATGTGTGAGCGTGTCCCCCCCTCGCTGTGTGTGAGCGTGTCCCCCCCCTCGCTGTGTGTGAGCGTGTCCCTCCTTCACTGTCTGTGAACGTGTCCCTCCCTCGCTGTGTGTGTGCGTGTCCCTCCCTCGCTGTGTGTGAGCATGTCCCTCCTTCGCTGTGTGCGTGTCCCCCTCCCTCGCTGTGTGTTTGCGTGTCCACCACCTCGCTGTGTGTGTGCGCGTGTATTCCCCCTCGCTGTGTGTGTGTGACCCTCCCTCGCTGTGTGTGTGTCCCCCTCCCTCACTGTGTGTGTGTGTGTGTGTGTGTGTGTGTGTGTGCATCCCTCCCTCGCTGTGTGTGGGTGTCCCCCCCCGAAGTGTGCGTGTTTCCCTCCCCTCGATGTGTGCGTGTTTACCCCCCCTCGATGTGTGCGTGTGTCCCCCCCTCGCTGTGGGTGAGCGTGTCCCTCCCTCGCTGTGTGCGTGTGTCACCCCCCTCGCTGTGTGTGTGTTTCCCCCTTCGCTGTGTGTGAGCGTGTCCCTCCCTCGCTGTGTGTGAGCGTGTCCCTCCTTCGCTGTGTGCGTGTCCCCCTCCCTCGCTGTGTGTTTGCGTGTCCCCCACCTCGCTGTGTGTGAGCGTGTCCCTCCCTCGCTGTGTGTGAGCGTGTCCCTCCCTCGCTGTGTGTGAGCGTGTCACTCCCTCGCTGTGTGCGTGTACCCACCCCCTCGCTGTGTGCGTGTACCCACCCCCTCGCTGTGTGCATGTGTGTGCCCCACCTCGCAGTGTGTGCCTGTGTCCCCCCCTCGCTGTGTGCGTGTGTCCCCCCCTCGCTGTGTGCGTGTGTCCCCCCCTTGCTGTCTGCGTGTGTCCCCC
Organism: Chiloscyllium punctatum; assembly: GCF_047496795.1. Lineage (NCBI taxonomy): Eukaryota > Metazoa > Chordata > Chondrichthyes > Orectolobiformes > Hemiscylliidae > Chiloscyllium > Chiloscyllium punctatum. The sequence continues at coordinate 52,345,221 of NC_092752.1, forward strand.
CCTCGCTGTCTGTGAGCGTGTCCCTCCCTCGCTTTGTTTGTGCGTGTCCACCCCTTGCTGTGTGCGTGTGTCCCCCCCCGCTGTGTGCGTGTGTCCCCCTCGCTGTGTGCGTGTTTTCCCCCCTCGCTGTGTGCGTGTGTGTCCCCTCGCTGTGTGTGAGAGTGTCCCTCCTTCGCTGTGTGTGTGCGTTTTCCCCCCTCGCTGTGTGCGTGTGTGTCCCTCCCTCGATGTCTGTGAGCGTGTCCCTCCTTTGCTGTGTGTGAGCATGTCCCTCCCTCGCTGTGTGTGTGCCTGTCCCTCCCTCGCTGTGTGTGAGCGAGTCCCTCACTCGCTCTGTGTGTGCGTGTCCCTCCCACACTGTGTGTGAGCGTGTCCCTCCCTCGCGGTGTGAGAGCGTGTATCTCCCTCGCTGTGTGTGTGCGTGTCCCCCCCTCGCTGTATGCGCGTGTCCCCACCTCGCTGTGTGTGCGAGTGTCCCCCACCTCACTGTGTGCGTGTGTTCCCCCCTAACTATGTGCGTGTGTCCCCCTCTCGCTGTGTGCGTGTCCCTCCTTCGCTGTGTGGGTGTCCCTACCTTCGCTGTGTGCGTGTGTCCGCCCCTTGCTCTGTGCGTGTGTCACCCCCTCGCTGTGTGCGTGTGTCCACCCCTCGCTGTGTGCGTGTGTCCCCCCTCGCTGTGTGTGAGCGTTTCCCTCCCTCGCTGTGTGCGTGTGTCCCTCCCTCGCTGTGTGTGCGTGTGTCCCTCCCTCGCTGTGTGTGCGCGTGTCCCTCCCTCGCTGTGTGTGTGTGTGTGTCCCCCTCCCTCGCTGTGTGTTAGCGTGTCACTCGCTCGCTGTGTGCGTGTGTCCCTCCCTCGCTGTGTGTGCGTGTGTCCCTCCCTCGCTGTGTGTGAGCGTGTCCCTCCTTCGCTGTGTGTGTGTGTGTGTGTCCCTCCCTCGCTGTGTGTTAGCGAGTCCCTCCTTCGCTGTGCGTGTGTCCCCGCCCTCGCTGTGTGCGTGTGTCCCCCACCTCGCTGTGTGCGTGTCACCCCCCTCGCTGTGTGCGTGTGTCCCCCCCCCGCTGTGTGTGAGCGTGTCCCTCCCTCGCTGTGTGTGAGCGTGTCCCTCCTTCGCTGTGTGCGTGTCCCCCTCCCTCGCTGTGTGTTTGCGTGTCCCCCACCTCGCTGTGTGTGAGCGTGTCCCTCCCTCGCTGTGTGTGAGCATGTCCCTCCCTCGCTGTGTGTGAGCGTGTCACTCCCTCGCTGTGTGCGTGTCCCCCTCCCTCGCTGTGTGTTTGCGTGTCCCCCACCTCGCTGTGTGTGAGCGTGTCCCTCCCTCGCTGTGTGTGAGCGTGTCACTCCCTCGCTGTGTGCGTGTACCCACCCCCTCACTGTGTGCGTGTACCCACCCCCTCGCTGTGTGCATGTGTGTGCCCCACCTCGCTGTGTGCGCGTGTCCCTCCCTTGCTGTGTGTGTGCGTGTCCCTCCCTCGCTGTATGCGCGTGTCCCTCCCTCGCTGTCTGTGAGCGTGTCCCTCCCTCGCTCTGTGTGTGCGTGTCCCTCCCTCGCTGTGTGTGAGCATGTCCCTCTCTCGCTGTGTGCGTTTGTCCCTCCCTCGCTGTGTGTGTGTGTCCCTCCCTCGCTGTCTGTGAGCGTGACCCTCCCTCGCTCTGTGTGTGCGTGTCCCTCCCTCGCTGTGTGTGTGCATGTCCCTCCCTCGCTGTGTGCGTGTGTCCCTCCCTCGCTGTGTGTGAGCGAGTCCCTCACTCGCTCTGTGTGTGCGTATCCCTCCCACACTGTGTGTGAGCGTGTCCCTCCCTCGCTGTGTGTGAGCGAGTCCCTCACTCGCTCTGTGTGTGCGTATCCCTCCCACACTGTGTGTGAGCGTGTCCCTCCCTCGCTGTGTGAGAGCGTGTATCTCCCTCGCTGTGTGTGTGCGTGTCCCCCCCTCGCTGTATGCGCGTGTCCCCACCTCGCTGTGTGTGCGAGTGTCCCCCACCTCACTGTGTGCGTGTGTCCCCCCCTAACTATGTGCGTGTGTCCCCCTCTCGCTGTGTGCGTGTCCCCACCTTCGCTGTGTGCGTGTCCCCCCCTCGCTGTGTGCGTCTGTCCCCCCCTCGCTGTGTGCGTGTGTCCCCCCTCGCTGTGTGCGTATGTCCCCACCTCGCTATGTGTGAGCGTGTCCCCCCCTCGCTGTGTGTGAGCGTGTCCCCCCCCTCGCTGTGTGTGAGCGTGTCCCTCCTTCACTGTCTGTGAACGTGTCCCTCCCTCGCTGTGTGTGTGCGTGTCCCTCCCTCGCTGTGTGTGAGCATGTCCCTCCTTCGCTGTGTGCGTGTCCCCCTCCCTCGCTGTGTGTTTGCGTGTCCACCACCTCGCTGTGTGTGAGCGTGTCACTCCCTCGCTGTGTGTGTGCGCGTGTATTCCCCCTCGCTGTGTGTGTGTGACCCTCCCTCGCTGTGTGTGTGTCCCCCTCCCTCACTGTGTGTGTGTGTGTGTGTGTGTGTGTGTGTGTGTGTGCATCCCTCCCTCGCTGTGTGTGGGTGTCCCCCCCCGAAGTGTGCGTGTTTCCCCCCCCTCGATGTGTGCGTGTTTACCCCCCCTCGATGTGTGCGTGTGTCCCCCCCTCGCTGTGGGTGAGCGTGTCCCTCCCTCGCTGTGTGCGTGTGTCACCCCCCTCGCTGTGTACGTGTGTCCCCCCCTCGCTGTGTGTGAGCGTGTCCCTCTCTCGCTGTGTGTGAGCGTGTCCCTCCTTCGCTGTGTGCGTGTCCCCCTCCCTCGCTGTGTGTGTGCGTGTCCCTCCCTCGCTGTGTGTGTGCGTGTCCCTCCCTCGCTGTGTTTGTGCATGTCCCTCCCTCGTGTATGTGTGTGTGTGCGTGTCCCTTCCTCGCTGTGTGTGTGTGTGTCCCTTCCTCGCTGTGTGTGTGCGTGTCCCTCCCTCGCTGTGTGTGCGTGTCCCTCCCTCGCTGTGTGTGCGTGTCCCTCCCTCGCTGTGTGTGTCCCCCTCGCTGTGTGTGTCCGTGTCCCTTCCTCGCTGTGTGTGTGTGTGTCCCTCCCTCGCTGTGTGCGTGCGTGTCCCTCCCTCGCTGTGTGTGTGCGTGTCCCTCCCTCGCTGTGTGTGTCCCCCTCGCTGTGTGTGTGCGTGTCCCTCCCTCGCTGTGTGTGTGCGTTTCCCTCCCTCACTGTGTGTGTGCGTGTCCCTCCGTCGTGTATGTGTGTGTGTGCGTGTCCCTTCCTCGCTGTGTGTGTGTGTGTCCCTCCCTCGCTGTATGCGTGCGTGTCCCTCCATCGCTGTGTGTGTCCCTCACTGTGTTCGTGTCCCTCCCTCGTGTGTGTGTGTGAGTGTGCGTGTCGCTCCCTCGTGTGTGTGTGTGCGCACGTGCATGTCCCTCCCTCGTGTGTGTGTGCGTGTCCCTCCCTCGTGTGTGTGTGTGTGCGTGTGAGCCTCTCTCTCCAGAATGTGTGTGTGTGCGTACGTGTCCCTCCCTCGCTGTGTGCGTGCATGGCCGTCCCTTGCTGTGTGTGTGTGTGTGTGCGTGTCCCTCCCTCGCTGTGTGTGTGTCCCTCCCTTGCTGCGTGTGTGTGTGTGTCCCTCCCTCGCTGTGTGTGTGCGTGTCCCTCCCTCGCTGTGTGTGTGTGTGTGCGTGTCCCTCCCTCGCTGTGTGTTTGTGTGTGTGTGTGTTTGTGTGTGTGTGTCCCTGCCTCGCTGTGTGTGTGTGTGTCCCTCCCTCGCTCTGTGTGTGTGTGTGTCCCTCCCTCGCTGAATGTGCGTCCCTCACTGTGTGCGTGTTCCTCCCTCGTAGTGTGTGTGTGTGTCTCTGCCTCGCTGTGTGTGTGTGTGTCCCTGCCTTGCTGTGTGTGTGTGTGTGTGTGTGTGTGTGTGTGTGTCCCTCCCTCGCTGTGTGTGCGTGTCCCTCCCTCGCTGTGTCTGTGTGTCTATCCCTTGCTGTGTGCGTGCATGTCCCTCCCTTGCAGTGTATGCGTGTCCCTTCCTCGCTGAGTGTGCGTGTCCCTCCCTCGCTGTGTGTGTGCGTGTCCCTCCCTCGCTGTGTGTGTGCGTGTCCCTCCCTCGCTGTGTTTGTGCGGGTCCCTCCCTCGCTGTGTTTGTGCGTGTCCCTCCCTCGTGTATGTGTGTGTGTGCGTGTCCCTTCCCCGCTGTGTGTGTGCGTGTCCCTCCCTCGCTGTGTGCGTGCGTGTCCCTCCCTCGTGTATGTGCGCGATCGTGTCCCTCCCTCGTGTGTGTGTGCGTTTCCCTCCCTCGTGTGTGTGTGTGTGCGCGCGTGCCCCTCCCTCCCTCGTGTGTGTGTGTGTGTGTGTGTGTGTGTGTGTTCGTGCGTGCCCCTCCCTCGTGAGTGTGTGTGTGCGTGCGTGTCCCTCCCTCGCTGTGTGCGTGCATGTCCCTCCCTCGCTGTGTGTGTCCCTCCCTCGCTGTGTGTGTGTGTGTGTGTCCCTCCCTCGCTGTGTGTGTGTGTGTCTCCCTCGCTGTGTGTGTGTGTGTGTGCGTGTGTGTGTCCCTCCCTTGGTGTGTGTGCATATTCCTCTTTTGTTGTGTGTGTGTGTCCCTGCCTCGCTGTGTGTGTGTGTGTCCCTGCCTCGCTGTGTGTGTGTGCGTGTCCCTCCCTCGCTGTGTGTGTGTGTGTGTGCGTGTCCCTCCCTCGCTGTGTGTGTGTGTGTGTGCGTGTCCCTCCCTCGCTGTGTGTTTGTGTGTGTGTATGTGTGTGTGTGTGTGTGTGTGTGTGTCCCTGCCTCGCTGTGTGTGTGTGTGTCCCTCCCTCGCTCTGTGTGTGTTTGTGTCCCTCCCTCGCTGAATGCGCGTCCCTCACTGTGTGCGTGTTCCTCCCTCGTAGTGTGCGTGCGTGTCCCTCCCTCGCTGTGTGCGTGCGTGTCCCTCCCTCGCTGTGTGCGTGTGTGTCCCTCCCTCGCTGTGTGCGTGCGTGTCCCTCCCTCGCTGTGCGCGTGCGTGTCCCTCCCTCGCTGTGTGCGTGCGTGTCCCTCCCTCGCTGTGTGCGTGTGTGTCCCTCCCTCGCTGTGTGCGTGTGTGTCCCTCCCTCGCTGTGTGCGTGTGTGTCCCTCCCTCGCTGTGTGTGTGCGTGTCCCTCCCTCGCTGTGTGTGCGTGTCCCTCCCTCGCTGTGTGCGTGCCCCCCTCAATGATTGCGAGTGTGTACCTCCCTCGCTCTATATGAGCGTATCGCTCCCTCACTGTGTGTGTCCCCCTCGCTGTGTGTGTGCGTGTCCCTCCCTCGCTGTGTGTGTGCGTGTCCCTCCCTCGCTGTGTGTGTGCGTGTCCCTCCCTCGCTGTGTGTGTGTGTGTGTGTCCCTCCCTCGCTGTGTGTGTGTGTGTCCCTCCCTCGCTGTGTGTGTGTGTGTGGTTTTGTCCCTCCCTCGCTGTGTATGTGCGTGTCCCTCCCTCGCTGTGTGTATGCGTGTCCCTCCCTCGCTGTGTGTGTGCGTGTCCCTCCCTCGCTGTGTGTGTGCGTGTTCCTCCCTCGCTGTGTTTGTGCATGTCCCTCCCTCGTGTATGTGTGTGTGTGCGTGTCCCTTCCTCGCTGTGTGTGTGTGTGTCCCTTCCTCGCTGTGTGTGTGCGTGTCCCTCCCTCGCTGTGTGTGCGTGTCCCTCCCTCGCTGTGTGTGTGTGTGTCTCTGCCTCGACGTGTGTGTGTGTGTCCCTGCCTTGCTGTGTGTGTGTGTGTGTGTGTGTGTGTGTGTGTGTGTGTGTGTGTCCCTCCCTCGCTGTGTGTGCGTGTCCCTCCCTCACTGTGTCTGTGTGTCTATCCCTTGCTTTGTGCGTGCATGTCCCTCCCTTGCAGTGTATGCGTGTCCCTCCCTCGCTGAGTGTGCGTGTCCCTCCCTCGCTGTGTGTGTGCGTGTCCCTCCCTCGCTGTGTGTGTGCGTGTCCCTCCCTCGCTGTGGATGTGCGTGTCCCTCCTCGCTGTGTGTGTGCGTGTCCCTCCCTCGCTGTGTGTGTGCGTGTCCCTTCCTCGCTGTGTGCGTGCGTGTCCCTCCCTCGTTGTGTGTGCGTGTCCCTCCCTCGCTGTGTGTGCGTGTCCCTCCCTCGCTGTGTGCGTGCCCCCCTCAATGATTGCGAGTGTGTCCCTCCCTCGCTGTGTGTGTCCCCCTCGTTGTGTGTGTGCGTGTCCCTCTCTCGCTGTGTGTGTGCGTGTCCCTCTCTCGCTGTGTGTGTGCGTGTCCCTCCCTCGCTGTGTGTGTGCGTGTCCCTCCCTCGCTGTGTGTGTGTGCGTGTCCCTCCCTCGCTGTGTGTGTCCCCCTCGCTGTGTGTGAGCGTGTCCCTCCCTCGCTGTGTGTGTGCGTGTCCCTCCCTCGCTGTGTGTGTGCGTGTCCCTCCCTCGCTGTGTGTGTGTGTGTCCCTCCCTCGTGTATGTGTGTGTGTGCGTGTCCCTTCCTCGCTGTGTGTGTGTGTGTGTCCCTCCCTCGCTGTGTGCGTGCGTGTCCCTCCCTCGCTGTGTGTGTCCCTCACTGTGTTCGTGTCCCTCCCTCGTTTGTGTGTGTGTGAGTGTGCGTGTCCCTCCCTCGTGTGTGTGTGCGCGCGTGCATGTCCCTCCCTCGTGTGTGTATGTGTGCGTATCCCTCCCTCGTGTGTGTGTGTGTGCGTGCGAGCCTCTCTCTCGTGAATGTGTGTGTGTGCGTGCGTGTCCCTCCCTCGCTGTGCGCGTGCATGTCCGTCACTTGCTGTATGCGTGACCCCTCACTGTGTGTGTGTGTGTGTCCGTCCCTCCCTCGCTGTGTGTGTGTCCCTCCCTCGCGGCATGTGTGTTTGTGTGTGTGTCCCTCCCTTGCTGTGTGTGTGTGTGTCCCTCCCTTGCTGTGTGTGTGTGTCCCTCCCTCGCTGTGTGTGTGCGTGTCCCTCCCTCGCTGTGTGTGTGCGTGTCCCTCCCTCGTGTATGTGTGTGTGTGCGTGTCCCTTCCTCGCTGTGTGTGTGTGTGTCCCTCCCTCGCTGTGTGCGTGCGTGTCCCTCCCTCGCTGTGTGTGTCCCTCACTGTGTTCGTGTCCCTTCCTCGTGTGTGTGTGTGTGAGTGTGCGTGTCCCTCCCTCGTGTGTGTGTGCGCGCGTGCATGTCCCTCCCTCGTGTGTGTGTGTGTGCGTGCGAGCCTCTCTCTCGTGAATGTGTGTGTGTGCGTGCGTGTCCCTCCCTCGCTGTGTGCGTGCATGTCCGTCCCTTGCGGTATGCGTGACCCCTCACTGTGTGTGTGTGTGTGTGTGTCCCTCCCTCGCTGTGTGTGTGTGTCCCTCCCTTGCTGTGTGTGTGTGTGTCCCTCCCTTGCTGTGTGTGTGTCCCTCCCTTGCTGTGTGTGTGTTTGTCCCTCCCTCGCTGTGTGTGTGTGTGTGTGTCCCTCTCTCGCTGTGTGTGTGTGTGTGTCCCTCCCTCGCTGTGTGTGTGTGTGTGTCCCTCCCTCGCTGTGTGTGTGTGTGGCCCTCCCTCGCTGTGTGTGTGTGTGTCCCTCCCTCGCTGTGTGTGCGTGTCCCTCCCTCGCAATGTGTGTGTCCCTCCCTCGCTGTGTGTGTGTGCACGTGCGTGTCCCTCCCTTGCTGTGTGCGTGCGTGTCCCTCCCTCGTGTGTGTGTGCGTGTCCCTCCCTCGTGTATGTGTGTGTGTGCGTGTCCCTTCCTCGCTGTGTGTGTGCGTGTCCCTCCCTCGCTGTGTGCGTGCGTGTCGCTCCCTCGCTGTGTGTGTCCCTCACTGTGTTCGTGTCCCTCCCTCGTGTGTGTGTGTGAGTGTGCGTGTCCCTCCTTCGTGTGTGTGTATGCGCGTGCATGTCCCTCCCTTGCTGTGTGCGTGCGTGTCCCTCCCTCGTGTGTGTGTGTGTGTGTGCGTGTCCCTCCCTCGTGTATGTGTGTGCGTGCGTGTCCCTCCCTCGCTGTGTGTGTCCCTCACTGTTTTCGTGTCCCTCCCTCGTGTTTGTGTTTGAGTGTGCGTGTCCCTCCCTCGTGTGTGTGTGTGTGCGCGTGCATGTCCCTCCCTCATGTGTGTGTGCGTGTCTCTCCCTCGTGTGTGTGTGTGTGTGTGTGTGCGTGCGAGCCTCTCCCTCGTGAATGTGTGTGTGTGCGTGCGTGTCCCTCCCTCGCTGTGCGCATGCATGTCCGTCCCTTGCTGTGTGCGTGACCCCTCACTGTGTGTGTGTGTGTCCCTCCCTCGCTGTGTGTGTGTCCCTCCCTCGCTGCGTGCGTGTGTGTGTGTGTGTCCCTCCCTCGCTGTGTGTGTGTGTGTGTCCCTCCCTCGCTGTGTGTGTGTGCGTGTCCCTCCCTCGCTGTGTGTGTGTGTGTCCCTCCCTCGCTGTGTGTGAGTGTGTCCCTGCCTCGCTGTGTGTGTGTGTGTGTGTGTGTGTGTGTGTCCCTCCCTCGCTGTGTGTGTGTGTGTGTCCCTCCCTCGCTGTGTGTGTGTGTGTGTCTGTCCCTCCCTCACTGTGTGTGTGTGTGTGTGTGTCCCCCTCGCTGAGTGTCATCCCTCACTGTGTGCGTATTCCTCCCTCGCTGTGTGTGTGCGTGTTCCTCCCTCGCTGTGTGTGTGCGTGTTCCTCCCTCGCTGTGTGTGTGCGTGTCCCTCCCTCGCTGTGTGTGTGCGTGTCGCTCCCTCGCTGTGTGTGTGCGCGTGTCCCTCCCTCGCTGTGTGTGTGCGTGTCCCTCCCTCGCTGTGTGTGTGCGTGTCCCTCCCTCGCTGTGTGTGTGTGTGAGTGTGCGTGTCCCTCCCTCGTGTGTGTGTGTGCGTGTGCGTGTCCCTCCCTCGTGTGTGTGTGTGCGTGTGCATGTCCCTCCCTCGTGTGTGTGTGCGTGTCCCTCCCTCGTGTGTGTGTGTGTGTGTGTGCGTGCGAGCCTCTCCCTCGTGAATGTGTGTGTGTGCGTGCGTGTCCCTCCCTCGCTGTGCGCGTGCATGTCCGTCCCTTGCTGTGTGCGTGACCCCTCACTGTGTGTGTGTGTGTGTGTGTGTTTGTGTGTCCCTCCCTCGCTGCGTGTGTGTGTGTGTGTGTGTCCCTCCCTTGCTGTGTGTGTGTGTGTCCCTCCCTCGCTGTGTGTGTGTGTCCCTCCCTCGCTGTGTGTGTGTGTGTGTATGTGTGTGCGCGCGTGCGTGTCCCTCCCTCGCTGTGTGTGTGTGTGTGCGTCCGTGTCCCTCCCTCGCTGTGTGTGTGCATGTCCGTCCCTTGCTGTGTGTGTGTCCCTCCCTCACTGTGTGTGTGTGTGTGTGCCCCTCCCTCACTGTGTGTGTGTGTGTGTGTCCCTCCCTCGCTCTGTGTGTCTGTGTGTGTGTGTCCCTCCCTCGCTCTGTGTGTCTGTGTGTGTGTGTGTGTCCCTCCCTCACTGTGTGTGTGTGTGTGTGTGTGTGTGTGTGTGCGTGTCCCTCCCTTGGTGTGTGTGCATATTCCTCTTTAGTTGTGTGTGTGTCCCTCCCTCGCTGTGTGTGTGTGTGTGTGTGTGTGTGTGTGTGTGTGTGTGTGTGTGTCCCTCCCTCGCTGTCTGTGTGTGTGTGTGTTTCCCTCCCTCGCTGTGTGTGTGTGTGTGTCCCTCCCTCACTGTGTGTGTGTGTGTTTCCCTCCCTCGCGGAGTGTGCATCCCTCACTGTGTGCGTGTTCCTCCCTCGCTGTGTGTGTGCGTGTTCCTCCCTCACTGTGTGCGTGCGTGTTCCTCCCTCGCTGTGCGTGTGCGTGTCCCTCCCTCGCTGTGTGTGTCCCTCACTTTGTTCGTGTCCCTCCCTCGTGTGTGTGTGTGTGTGCGTGGCTCTCCCTCGTGTGTGTGTGTGCGTGTCCCTCCCTCGTGTGTGTGTGTGCGTGTCCCTCCCTCGCTGTGTGTGTGTGTGTGTGTGCGCGCGCGCGTGCGTGCCCCTCCCTCGTGAGTGTGTGTGTGTGCGTGCGTGTCCCTCCCTCGCTGTGTGCGTGCGTGTCCCTCCCTCGCTGTGTGCGTGCGTGTCCCTCCCTCGCTGTGTGCGTGCGTGTCCCTCCCTCGCTGTGTGCGTGCGTGTCCCTCCCTCGCTGTGTGCGTGCGTGTCCCTCCCTCGCTGTGTGCGTGCGTGTCCCTCACTCGCTGTGTGCGTGCGTGTCCCTCCCTCGCTGTGCGCATGCATGTCCGTCCCTTGCTGTGTGCGTGACCCCTCACTGTGTGTGTGTGTGTCCCTCCCTCGCTGTGTGTGTGTCCCTCCCTCGCTGCGTGCGTGTGTGTGTGTGTGTCCCTCCCTCGCTGTGTGTGTGTGTGTGTCCCTCCCTCGCTGTGTGTGTGTGCGTGTCCCTCCCTCGCTGTGTGTGTGTGTGTCCCTCCCTCGCTGTGTGTGAGTGTGTCCCTGCCTCGCTGTGTGTGTGTGTGTGTGTGTGTGTGTGTGTCCCTCCCTCGCTGTGTGTGTGTGTGTGTCCCTCCCTCGCTGTGTGTGTGTGTGTGTCTGTCCCTCCCTCACTGTGTGTGTGTGTGTGTGTGTGTCCCCCTCGCTGAGTGTCATCCCTCACTGTGTGCGTATTCCTCCCTCGCTGTGTGTGTGCGTGTTCCTCCCTCGCTGTGTGTGTGCGTGTTCCTCCCTCGCTGTGTGTGTGCGTGTCCCTCCCTCGCTGTGTGTGTGCGTGTCGCTCCCTCGCTGTGTGTGTGCGCGTGTCCCTCCCTCGCTGTGTGTGTGCGTGTCCCTCCCTCGCTGTGTGTGTGCGTGTCCCTCCCTCGCTGTGTGTGTGTGTGAGTGTGCGTGTCCCTCCCTCGTGTGTGTGTGTGCGTGTGCGTGTCCCTCCCTCGTGTGTGTGTGTGCGTGTGCATGTCCCTCCCTCGTGTGTGTGTGCGTGTCCCTCACTCGTGTGTGTGTGTGTGTGTGCGTGCGAGCCTCTCCCTCGTGAATGTGTGTGTGTGCGTGCGTGTCCCTCCCTCGCTGTGCGCGTGCATGTCCGTCCCTTGCTGTGTGCGTGACCCCTCACTGTGTGTGTGTGTGTGTGTGTTTGTGTGTCCCTCCCTCGCTGCGTGTGTGTGTGTGTGTGTGTGTCCCTCCCTTGCTGTGTGTGTGTGTGTCCCTCCCTCGCTGTGTGTGTGTGTCCCTCCCTCGCTGTGTGTGTGTGTGTGTGTGTGTGTGCGCGCGTGCGTGTCCCTCCCTCGCTGTGTGTGTGTGTGTGCGTCCGTGTCCCTCCCTCGCTGTGTGTGTGCATGTCCGTCCCTTGCTGTGTGTGTGTCCCTCCCTCACTGTGTGTGTGTGTGTGTGCCCCTCCCTCACTGTGTGTGTGTGTGTGTGTCCCTCCCTCGCTCTGTGTGTCTGTGTGTGTGTGTCCCTCCCTCGCTCTGTGTGTCTGTGTGTGTGTGTGTGTCCCTCCCTCACTGTGTGTGTGTGTGTGTGTGTGTGTGTGTGCGTGTCCCTCCCTTGGTGTGTGTGCATATTCCTCTTTAGTTGTGTGTGTGTCCCTCCCTCGCTGTGTGTGTGTGTGTGTGTGTGTGTGTGTGTGTGTGTGTGTGTCCCTCCCTCGCTGTGTGTGTGTGTGTGTGTGTGTGTGTGTGTGTGTGTTTCCCTCCCTCGCTGTGTGTGTGTGTGTGTCCCTCCCTCACTGTGTGTGTGTGTGTTTCCCTCCCTCGCGGAGTGTGCATCCCTCACTGTGTGCGTGTTCCTCCCTCGCTGTGTGTGTGCGTGTTCCTCCCTCACTGTGTGCGTGCGTGTTCCTCCCTCGCTGTGCGTGTGCGTGTCCCTCCCTCGCTGTGTGTGTCCCTCACTTTGTTCGTGTCCCTCCCTCGTGTGTGTGTGTGTGTGCGTGGCTCTCCCTCGTGTGTGTGTGTGCGTGTCCCTCCCTCGTGTGTGTGTGTGCGTGTCCCTCCCTCGCTGTGTGTGTGTGTGTGTGTGCGCGCGCGCGTGCGTGCCCCTCCCTCGTGAGTGTGTGTGTGTGCGTGCGTGTCCCTCCCTCGCTGTGTGCGTGCGTGTCCCTCCCTCGCTGTGTGCGTGCGTGTCCCTCCCTCGCTGTGTGCGTGCGTGTCCCTCCCTCGCTGTGTGCGTGCGTGTCCCTCCCTCGCTGTGTGCGTGCGTGTCCCTCCCTCGCTGTGTGCGTGCGTGTCCCTCACTCGCTGTGTGCGTGCGTGTCCCTCCCTCGCTGTGTGCGTGCCCCACTCAATGATTGCGAGTGTGTCCCTCCCTCGCTCTATATGAGCGTATCGCTCCCTCGCTGTGTGTCTCCCCCTCGCTGTGTGTGTGCGTGCCCCTCCCTCGCTGTGTGTGTTTGTGTGTGTCCCTCCCTCGCTGTGTGTGTGTGTGTCCCTCCCTCGCTGTGTGTGTGTGTGTGTGTGTTTGTCCCTCCCTCGCTGTGTGTGTGCGTGTCCCTCCCTCGCTGTGTGTGTGCATGTCCCTCCCTCGCTGTGTGTGTGCGTGTCCCTCCCTCGCTGTGTTTGTGCGTTTCCCTCCCTCATGTATGTGTGTGTGTGCGTGTCCCTTCCTCGCTGTGTGTGCGTGTCCCTTCCTCACTGTGTGTGTGCGTGTCCCTCCCTTGCTGTGTGTGTGTGTCCCTCCCTCGCTGTGTGTGCGTGTCCCTCCCTCGCTGTGTGCGTGCCCCCCTCAATGATTGCGAGTGTGTCCCTCCCTCGCTGTGTGTGTCCCCCTCGCTGTGTGTGTGCGTGTCCCTTCCTCGCTGTGTGTGTGTGTGTCCCTCCCTCGCTGTGTGCGTGCGTGTCCCTCCCTCGCTGTGTGTGTGCGTGTCCCTCCCTCGCTGTGTGTGTGTGTGTCCCTGCCTCGCTGTGTGTGTGTGTGTGTGTGTTTCCCTCCCTCGCTGTGTGTGTGTGTGTGTGTGTCCCTGCCTCGCTGTGTGTGTGTGTGTGTGTGTGTCCCTGCCTCGCTGTGTGTGTGTGTGTTTCCCTCCCTCGCTGTGTGTGTGTGTGTGTGTGTGTGTGTCCCTCCCTCACTGAGTGTGTGTGTGTGTGTGTCCCTCCCTCGCTGAGTGTGCATCCCTCACTGTGTGCGTGTTCCTCCCTCGCTGTGTGTGTGCGTGTTCCTCCCTCGCTGTGTGCGTGCGTGTTCCTCCCTCGCTGTGTGTGTGCGTGTCCCTCCCTCGCTGTGTGTGTCCCTCACTGTGTTCGTGTCCCTCCCTCGTGTGTGTGTGTGTTTGTGTGTGCGCGCGCGCGTGCGTGCCCTCCCTCGTGAGTGTGTGTGTGTGCGTGCGTGTCCCTCCTTCGCTGTGTGCGTGCGTGTCCCTCCCTCGCTGTGTGCGTGTATGTCCCTCCCTCGCTGTGTGCGTGCGTGTCCCTCCCTCGCTGTGTGCGTGCGTGTCCCTCACTCGCTGTGTGCGTGCGTGTCCCTCCCTCGCTGTGTGCGTGCGTGTCCCTCCCTCGCTGTGTGTGCGTGTCCCTCCCTCGCTGTGTGTGTGCGTGTCCCTCCCTCGCTGTGTGTGTGCGTGTCCCTCCCTCGCTGTGTGTGTGCGTGTCCCTCCCTCGTGTATGTGTGTGTGTGCGTGTCCCTTCCTCGCTGTGTGTGTGTGTGTCCCTCCCTCGCTGTGTGCGTGCGTGTCCCTCCCTCGCTGTGTGTGTCCCTCACTGTGTTCGTGTCCCTCCCTCGTGTGTGTGTGTGAGTGTGCGTGTCCCTCCCTCGTGTGTGTGTGTGCGCTCGTGCATGTCCCTCCGTCGTGTGTGTGTGCGTGTCCCTCTCTCGTGTGTGTGTGTGCGTGCGAGCCTCTCTCTCGTGAATGTGTGTGTGTGCGTGCGTGTCCCTCCCTCGCTGTGTGTGTGCATGTCCGTCTCGTGCTGTGTGCGTGACCCCTCACTGTGTGTGTGTGTGTGTGTGTTTGTGTCCCTCCCTCGCTGTGTGTGTGTGTCCCTCCCTCGCTGCGTGTGTGTGTGTGTGTCTCTCCCTTGCTGTGTGTGTGTGTGTCCCTCCCTTGCTGGGTGTGTGTGTGTCCCTCCCTTGCTGTGTGTGTGTGTGTCCCTCCCTCGCTGTGTGTGTGTGTGTGTCCCTCCCTCGCTCTGTGTGTGTGTGTGTGTGTCCCTCCCTCGCTGTGTGTGTGTGTGTCCCTCCCTCGCTGTGTGTGTGTGTGTCCCTGCCTCGCTGTGTGTGTGTGTGTCCCTCCCTCGCTGTGTGTGTGTGTGTGTCCCTCCCTTGCTGTGTGTGTGTGCGTGTGTGTGCGTGCGTGTCCCTCCCTCGCTGTGTGTGTGTGTGTGTCCCTCCCTCGCTGTGTGTGTGTGTGTCCCTCCCTCGCTGTGTGTGTGTGTGTCCCTCCCTCGCTGTGTGTGTGTGTCCCTGCCTCGCTGTGTGTGTGTGTGTCCCTCCCTCGCTGTATGTGTGTGTGCGTGTCCCTCCCTCGCTGTTTGTTTGTGTGTGTGTGTGTTTGTGTGTGTGTGTCCCTGCCTCGCTGTGTGTGTGTGTGTCCCTCCCTCGCTCTGTGTGTGTGTGTGTCCCTCCCTCGCTGAATGTGCGTCCCTCACTGTGTGCGTGTTCCTCCCTCGTAGTGTGTGTGTGTGTCTCTGCCTCGCTGTGTGTGTGTGTGTCCCTGCCTTGCTGTGTGTGTGTGTGTGTGTGTGTCCCTCCCTCGCTGTGTGTGCGTGTCCCTCCCTCGCTGTGTCTGTGTGTCTATCCCTTGCTGTGTGCGTGCATGTCCCTCCCTTGCAGTGTATGCGTGTCCCTCCCTCGCTGAGTGTGCGTGTCCCTCCCTCGTGTGTGTGTGCGTTTCCCTCCCTCGTGTGTGTGTGTGTGCGCGCGTGCCCCTCCCTCCCTCGTGTGTGTGTGTGTGTGTGTGTGTGTGTTCGTGCGTGCTCCTCCCTCGTGAGTGTGTGTGTGCGTGCGTGTCCCTCCCTCGCTGTGTGCGTGCATGTCCCTCCCTCGCTGTGTGTGTCCCTCCCTCGCTGTGTGGGTGTGTGTGTGTCCCTCCCTCGCTGTGTGTGTGTGTGTCTCCCTCGCTGTGTGTGTGTGTGTGTGCGTGTGTGTGTCCCTCCCTTGGTGTGTGTGCATATTCCTCTTTTGTTGTGTGTGTGTGTCCCTGCCTCGCTGTGTGTGTGTGTGTCCCTGCCTCGCTGTGTGTGTGTGTGTGTCCCTCCCTCGCTATGTGTGTGTGTGTGTGCGTGTCCCTCCCTCGCTGTATGTGTGTGTGTGCGTGTCCCTCCCTCGCTGTGTGTTTGTGTGTGTGTGTGTGTGTGTGTGTGTCCCTGCCTCGCTGTGTGTGTGTGTGTCCCTCCATCGCTCTGTGTGTGTGTGTGTCCCTCCCTCGCTGAATGTGCGTCCCTCACTGTGTGCGTGTTCCTCCCTCGTAGTGTGTGTGTGTGTCTCTGCCTCGCTGTGTGTGTGTGTGTCCCTGCCTTGCTGTGTGTGTGTGTGTGTGTGTGTGTGTTTGTGTGTGTGTGTCCCTCCCTCGCTGTGTGTGCGTGTCCCTCCCTCACTGTGTCTGTGTGTCTATTCCTTGCTGTGTGCGTGCATGTCCCTCCCTTGCAGTGTATGCGTGTCCCTCCCTCGCTGAGTGTGCGTGTCCCTCCCTCGCTGTGTGTGTGCGTGTCCCTCCCTCGCTGTGTGTGTGCGTGTCCCTCCCTCGCTGTGGATGTGCGTGTCCCTCCTCGCTGTGTGTGTGCGTGTCCCTCCCTCGCTGTGTGTGTGCGTGTCCCTTCCTCGCTGTGTGCGTGCGTGTCCCTCCCTCGTTGTGTGTGCGTGTCCCTCCCTCGCTGTGTGTGCGTGTCCCTCCCTCGCTGTGTGCGTGCCCCCCTCAATGATTGCGAGTGTGTCCCTCCCTCGCTGTGTGTGTCCCCCTCGTTGTGTGTGTGCGTGTCCCTCTCTCGCTGTGTGTGTGCGTGTCCCTCTCTCGCTGTGTGTGTGCGTGTCCCTCCCTCGCTGTGTGTGTGCGTGTCCCTCCCTCGCTGTGTGTGTGTGCGTGTCCCTCCCTCGCTGTGTGTGTCCCCCTCGCTGTGTGTGAGCGTGTCCCTCCCTCGCTGTGTGTGTGCGTGTCCCTCCCTCGCTGTGTGTGTGCGTGTCCCTCCCTCGCTGTGTGTGTGCGTGTCCCTCCCTCGTGTATGTGTGTGTGTGCGTGTCCCTTCCTCGCTGTGTGTGTGTGTGTGTCCCTCCCTCGCTGTGTGCGTGCGTGTCTCTCCCTCGCTGTGTGTGTCCCTCACTGTGTTCGTGTCCCTCCCTCGTGTGTGTGTGTGTGAGTGTGCGTGTCCCTCCCTCGTGTGTGTGTGCGCGCGTGCATGTCCCTCCCTCGTGTGTGTGTGTGTGCGTGTCCCTCCCTCGTGTGTGTGTGTGTGCGTGCGAGCCTCTCTCTCGTGAATGTGTGTGTGTGCGTGCGTGTCCCTCCCTCGCTGTGCGCGTGCATGTCCGTCCCTTGCTGTATGCGTGACCCCTCACTGTGTGTGTGTGTGTGTGTGTCCCTCCCTCGCTGTGTGTGTGTCCCTCCCTCGCGGCGTGTGTGTTTGTGTGTGTGTCCCTCCCTTGCTGTGTGTGTGTGTGTCCCTCCCTTGCTGTGTGTGTGTGTCCCTCCCTCGCTGTGTGTGTGCGTGTCCCTCCCTCGCTGTGTGTGTGCGTGTCCCTCCCTCGTGTATGTGTGTGTGTGCGTGTCCCTTCCTCGCTGTGTGTGTGTGTGTCCCTCCCTCGCTGCGTGTGTGTTTGTGTGTGTGTCCCTCCCTTGCTGTGTGTGTGTGTGTCCCTCCCTTGCTGTGTGTGTGTCCCTCCCTTGCTGTGTGTGTGTTTGTCCCTCCCTCGCTGTGTGTGTGTGTGTGTGTCCCTCTCTCGCTGTGTGTGTGTGTGTGTCCCTCCCTCGCTGTGTGTGTGTGTGTGTCCCTCCCTCGATGTGTGTGTGTGTGGCCCTCCCTCGCTGTGTGTGTGTGTGTCCCTCCCTCGCTGTGTGTGCGTGTCCCTCCCTCGCAATGTGTGTGTCCCTCCCTCGCTGTGTGTGTGTGCACGTGCGTGTCCCTCCCTTGCTGTGTGCGTGCGTGTCCCTCCCTCGTGTGTGTGTGCGTGTCCCTCCCTCGTGTATGTGTGTGTGTGCGTGTCCCTTCCTCGCTGTGTGTGTGCGTGTCCCTCCCTCGCTGTGTGCGTGCGTGTCGCTCCCTCGCTGTGTGTGTCCCTCACTGTGTTCGTGTCCCTCCCTCGTGTGTGTGTGTGAGTGTGCGTGTCCCTCCCTCGTGTGTGTGTGTGCGCGTGCATGTCCCTCCCTTGCTGTGTGCGTGCGTGTCCCTCCCTCGTGTGTGTGTGTGTGTGTGTGTGTGTGTGCGTGTCCCTCCCTCGTGTATGTGTGTGCGTGCGTGTCCCTCCCTCGCTGTGTGTGTCCCTCACTGTTTTCATGTCCCTCCCTCGTGTTTGTGTGTGAGTGTGCGTGTCCCTCCCTCGTGTGTGTGTGTGTGTGCGTGCATGTCCCTCCCTCGTGTGTGTGTGCGTGTCTCTCCCTCGTGTGTGTGTGTGTGTGTGTGTGCGTGCGAGCCTCTCCCTCGTGAATGTGTGTGTGTGCGTGCGTGTCCCTCCCTCGCTGTGCGCATGCATGTCCGTCCCTTGCTGTGTGCGTGACCCCTCACTGTGTGTGTGTGTGTCCCTCCCTCGCTGTGTGTGTGTCCCTCCCTCGCTGCGTGCGTGTGTGTGTGTGTGTGTCCCTCCCTCGCTGTGTGTGTGTGTGTGTGTGTCCCTCCCTCGCTGTGTGTGTGTGCGTGTCCCTCCCTCGCTGTGTGTGTGTGTGTCCCTCCCTCGCTGTGTGTGAGTGTGTCCCTGCCTCACTGTGTGTGTGTGTGTGTGTGTGTGTGTGTGTGTGTCCCTCCCTCGCTGTGTGTGTGTGTGTGTCCCTCCCTCGCTGTGTGTGTGTGTGTGTGTGTCTGTCCCTCCCTCACTGTGTGTGTGTGTGTGTCCCCCTCGCTGAGTGTCATCCCTCACTGTGTGCGTGTTCCTCCCTCGCTGTGTGTGTGCGTGTTCCTCCCTCGCTGTGTGTGTGCGTGTTCCTCCCTCGCTGTGTGTGTACGTGTCCCTCCCTCGCTGTGTGTGTGCGTGTCCCTCCCTCGCTGTGTGTGTGCGCGTGTCCCTCCCTCGCTGTGTGTGTGCGTGTCCCTCCCTCGCTGTGTGTGTGCGTGTCCCTCCCTCGCTGTGTGTGTGCGTGTCCCTCCCTCGCTGTGTGTGTGTGTGAGTGTGCGTGTCCCTCCCTCGTGTGTGTGTGTGCGTGTGCGTGTCCCTCCCTCGTGTGTGTGTGTGCGTGTGCATGTCCCTCCCTCGTGTGTGTGTGCGTGTCCCTCCCTCGTGTGTGTGTGTGTGTGTGCGTGCGAGCCTCTCCCTCGTGAATGTGTGTGTGTGCGTGCGTGTCCCTCCCTCGCTGTGCGCGTGTGTGTGTGTGTGTCCCTCCCTTGCTGTGTGTGTGTGTGTCCCTCCCTCGCTGTGTGTGTGTGTCCCTCACTTGCTGTGTGCGTGACCCCTCACTGTGTGTGTGTGTGTGTGTGTGTGTGTGTATGTGTGTGTGTCCCTCCCTCGCTGCGTGTGTGTGTGTGTGTGTGTCCCTCCCTTGCTGTGTGTGTGTGTGTCCCTCCCTCGCTGTGTGTGTGTGTCCCTCACTCGCTGTGTGTGTGTGTGTGTGTGTGTGTGTGTGTGCGCGCGTGCGTGTCCCTCCCTCGCTGTGTGTGTGTGTGTGCGTGCGTGTCCCTCCCTCGCTGTGTGTGTGCATGTCCGTCCCTTGCTGTGTGCGTGTCCCTCCCTCACTGTGTGTGTGTGTGTGCCCCTCCCTCACTGTGTGTGTGTGTGTGTGTCCCTCCCTCGCTCTGTGTGTCTGTGTGTGTGTGTCCCTCCCTCGCTCTGTGTGTCTGTGTGTGTGTGTGTCCCTCCCTCACTGTGTGTGTGTGTGTGTGTGTGTGTGTGTGTGTGTGCGTGTCCCTCCCTTGGTGTGTGTGCATATTCCTCTTTAGTTGTGTGTGTGTCCCTCCCTCGCTGTGTGTGTGTGTGTGTGTGTGTGTGTGTGTGTGTGTCCCTCCCTCGCTGTCTGTGTGTGTGTGTGTTCCCCTCCCTCACTGTGTGTGTGTATGTGTGTGTGTGTGTGTGTGTTTGTCCCTGCCTCGCTGTGTGTGTGTGTGTGTGTTTCCCTCCCTCGCTGTGTGTGTGTGTGTGTCCCTCCCTCACTGTGTGTGTGTGTGTGTCCCTCCCTCGCGGAGTGTGCATCCCTCACTGTGTGCGTGTTCCTCCCTCGCTGTGTGTGTGCGTGTTCCTCCCTCACTGTGTGCGTGCGTGTTCCTCCCTCGCTGTGCGTGTGCGTGTCCCTCCCTCGCTGTGTGTGTCCCTCACTTTGTTCGTGTCCCTCCCTCGTGTGTGTGTGTGTGTGCGTGGCTCTCCCTCGTGTGTGTGTGTGCGTGTCCCTCCCTCGTGTGTGTGTGTGCGTGTCCCTCCCTCGCTGTGTGTGTGTGTGTGTGTGTGCACGCGCGCGTGCGTGCCCCTCCCTCGTGAGTGTGTGTGTGTGCGTGCGTGTCCCTCCCTCGCTGTGTGCGTGCGTGTCCCTCCCTCGCTGTGTGCGTGCGTGTCCCTCCCTCGCTTTGTGCGTGCGTGTCCCTCCCTCGCTGTGTGCGTGCGTGTCCCTCCCTCGCTGTGTGCGTGCGTGTCCCTCCCTCGCTGTGTGCGTGCGTGTCCCTCACTCGCTGTGTGCGTGCGTGTCCCTCCGTCGCTGTGTGCGTGCCCCACTCAATGATTGCGAGTGTGTCCCTCCCTCGCTCTATATGAGCGTATCGCTCCCTCGCTGTGTGTCTCCCCCTCGCTGTGTGTGTGCGTGTCCCTCCCTCGCTGTGTGTGTGCGTGTCCCTCCCTCGCTGTGTGTGTTTGTGTGTGTCCCTCCCTCGCTGTGTGTGTGTGTGTCCCTCCCTCGCTGTGTGTGTGTGTGTGTGTGTTTGTCCCTCCCTCGCTGTGTGTGTGCGTGTCCCTCCCTCGCTGTGTGTGTGCGTGTCCCTCCCTCGCTGTGTGTGTGCGTGTCCCTCCCTCGCTGTGTTTGTGCGTTTCCCTCCCTCATGTATGTGTGTGTGTGCGTGTCCCTTCCTCGCTGTGTGTGTGCGTGTCCCTTCCTCACTGTGTGTGTGCGTGTCCCTCCCTTGCTGTGTGTGCGTGTCCCTCCCTCGCTGTGTGTGCGTGCCCCTCCCTCGCTGTGTGCGTGCCCCCCTCAATGATTGCGAGTGTGTCCCTCCCTCGCTGTGTGTGTCCCCCTCGCTGTGTGTGTGCGTGTCCCTTCCTCGCTGTGTGTGTGTGTGTCCCTCCCTCGCTGTGTGCGTGCGTGTCCCTCCCTCGCTGTGTGTGTGCGTGTCCCTCCCTCGCTGTGTGTGTGTGTGTCCCTGCCTCGCTGTGTGTGTGTGTGTGTGTTTCCCTCCCTCGCTGTGTGTGTGTGTGTGTGTGTCCCTGCCTCGCTGTGTGTGTGTGTGTGTGTGTCCCTGCCTCGCTGTGTGTGTGTGTGTGTGTTTCCCTCCCTCGCTGTGTGTGTGTGTGTGTGTGTGTGTCCCTCCCTCACTGAGTGTGTGTGTGTGTGTGTCCCTCCCTCGCTGAGTGTGCATCCCTCACTGTGTGCGTGTTCCTCCCTCGCTGTGTGTGTGCGTGTTCCTCCCTCGCTGTGTGCGTGCGTGTTCCTCTCTCGCTGTGTGTGTGCGTGTCCCTCCCTCGCTGTGTGTGTCCCTCACTGTGTTCGTGTCCCTCCCTCGTGTGTGTGTGTGTTTGTGTGTGCGCGCGCGCGTGCGTGCCTCTCCCTCGTGAGTGTGTGTGTGTGCGTGCGTGTCCCTCCTTCGCTGTGTGCGTGCGTGTCCCTCCCTCGCTGTGTGCGTGTATGTCCCTCCCTCGCTGTGTGCGTGCGTGTCCCTCCCTCGCTGTGTGCGTGCGTGTCCCTCCCTCGCTGTGTGCGTGCGTGTCCCTCACTCGCTGTGTGCGTGCGTGTCCCTCCCTCGCTGTGTGTGCGTGTCCCTCCCTCGCTGTGTGTGTGCGTGTCCCTCCCTCGCTGTGTGTGTGCGTGTCCCTCCCTCGCTGTGTGTGTGCGTGTCCCTCCCTCGTGTATGTGTGTGTGTGCGTGTCCCTTCCTCGCTGTGTGTGTGTGTGTCCCTCCCTCGCTGTGTGCGTACATGTCCCTCCCTCGCTGTGTGTGTCCCTAACTGTGTTCGTGTCCCTCCCTCGTGTGTGTGTGTGTGTGTGCGTGTCCCTCCCTCGTGTGTGTGTGTGTGCGTGCGAGCCTCTCTCTCGTGAATGTGTGTGTGTGCGTGCGTGTCCCTCCCTCGCTGTGTGCGTGCATGTCCGTCTCGTGCTGTGTGCGTGACCCCTCACTGTGTGTGTGTGTGTGTGTTTGTGTCCCTCCCTCGCTGTGTGTGTGTGTCCCTCCCTCGCTGCGTGTGTGTGTGTGTGTCCCTCCCTTGCTGTGTGTGTGTGTGTCCCTCCCTTGCTGGGTGTGTGTGTGTCCCTCCCTTGCTGTGTGTGTGTGTGTCCCTCCCTCGCTGTGTGTGTGTGTGTGTCCCTCCCTCGCTCTGTGTGTGTGTGTGTGTCCCTCCCTCGCTGTGTGTGTGTGTGTCCCTCCCTCGCTGTGTGTGTGTGTGTCCCTCCCTCGCTGTGTGTGTGTGTGTCCCTGCCTCGCTGTGTGTGTGTGTGTCCCTCCCTCGCTGTGTGTGTGCGTGTTCCTCCCTCGCTGTGTGTGTGCGTGTCCCTCCCTCGCTGTGTGTGTGCGTGTCGCTCCCTCGCTGTGTGTGTGCGCGTGTCCCTCCCTCGCTGTGTGTGTGCGTGTCCCTCCCTCGCTGTGTGTGTGCGTGTCCCTCCCTCGCTGTGTGTGTGTGTGAGTGTGCGTGTCCCTCCCTCGTGTGTGTGTGTGCGTGTGCGTGTCCCTCCCTCGTGTGTGTGTGTGCGTGTGCATGTCCCTCCCTCGTGTGTGTGTGCGTGTCCCTCACTCGTGTGTGTGTGTGTGTGTGCGTGCGAGCCTCTCCCTCGTGAATGTGTGTGTGTGCGTGCGTGTCCCTCCCTCGCTGTGCGCGTGCATGTCCGTCCCTTGCTGTGTGCGTGACCCCTCACTGTGTGTGTGTGTGTGTGTGTTTGTGTGTCCCTCCCTCGCTGCGTGTGTGTGTGTGTGTGTGTGTCCCTCCCTTGCTGTGTGTGTGTGTGTCCCTCCCTCGCTGTGTGTGTGTGTCCCTCCCTCGCTGTGTGTGTGTGTGTGTGTGTGTGTGCGCGCGTGCGTGTCCCTCCCTCGCTGTGTGTGTGTGTGTGCGTCCGTGTCCCTCCCTCGCTGTGTGTGTGCATGTCCGTCCCTTGCTGTGTGTGTGTCCCTCCCTCACTGTGTGTGTGTGTGTGTGCCCCTCCCTCACTGTGTGTGTGTGTGTGTGTCCCTCCCTCGCTCTGTGTGTCTGTGTGTGTGTGTCCCTCCCTCGCTCTGTGTGTCTGTGTGTGTGTGTGTGTCCCTCCCTCACTGTGTGTGTGTGTGTGTGTGTGTGTGTGTGCGTGTCCCTCCCTTGGTGTGTGTGCATATTCCTCTTTAGTTGTGTGTGTGTCCCTCCCTCGCTGTGTGTGTGTGTGTGTGTGTGTGTGTGTGTGTGTGTGTGTGTCCCTCCCTCGCTGTGTGTGTGTGTGTGTGTGTGTGTGTGTGTGTGTGTTTCCCTCCCTCGCTGTGTGTGTGTGTGTGTCCCTCCCTCACTGTGTGTGTGTGTGTTTCCCTCCCTCGCGGAGTGTGCATCCCTCACTGTGTGCGTGTTCCTCCCTCGCTGTGTGTGTGCGTGTTCCTCCCTCACTGTGTGCGTGCGTGTTCCTCCCTCGCTGTGCGTGTGCGTGTCCCTCCCTCGCTGTGTGTGTCCCTCACTTTGTTCGTGTCCCTCCCTCGTGTGTGTGTGTGTGTGCGTGGCTCTCCCTCGTGTGTGTGTGTGCGTGTCCCTCCCTCGTGTGTGTGTGTGCGTGTCCCTCCCTCGCTGTGTGTGTGTGTGTGTGTGCGCGCGCGCGTGCGTGCCCCTCCCTCGTGAGTGTGTGTGTGTGCGTGCGTGTCCCTCCCTCGCTGTGTGCGTGCGTGTCCCTCCCTCGCTGTGTGCGTGCGTGTCCCTCCCTCGCTGTGTGCGTGCGTGTCCCTCCCTCGCTGTGTGCGTGCGTGTCCCTCCCTCGCTGTGTGCGTGCGTGTCCCTCCCTCGCTGTGTGCGTGCGTGTCCCTCACTCGCTGTGTGCGTGCGTGTCCCTCCCTCGCTGTGTGCGTGCCCCACTCAATGATTGCGAGTGTGTCCCTCCCTCGCTCTATATGAGCGTATCGCTCCCTCGCTGTGTGTCTCCCCCTCGCTGTGTGTGTGCGTGCCCCTCCCTCGCTGTGTGTGTTTGTGTGTGTCCCTCCCTCGCTGTGTGTGTGTGTGTCCCTCCCTCGCTGTGTGTGTGTGTGTGTGTGTTTGTCCCTCCCTCGCTGTGTGTGTGCGTGTCCCTCCCTCGCTGTGTGTGTGCATGTCCCTCCCTCGCTGTGTGTGTGCGTGTCCCTCCCTCGCTGTGTTTGTGCGTTTCCCTCCCTCATGTATGTGTGTGTGTGCGTGTCCCTTCCTCGCTGTGTGTGCGTGTCCCTTCCTCACTGTGTGTGTGCGTGTCCCTCCCTTGCTGTGTGTGCGTGTCCCTCCCTCGCTGTGTGTGCGTGTCCCTCCCTCGCTGTGTGCGTGCCCCCCTCAATGATTGCGAGTGTGTCCCTCCCTCGCTGTGTGTGTCCCCCTCGCTGTGTGTGTGCGTGTCCCTTCCTCGCTGTGTGTGTGTGTGTCCCTCCCTCGCTGTGTGCGTGCGTGTCCCTCCCTCGCTGTGTGTGTGCGTGTCCCTCCCTCGCTGTGTGTGTGTGTGTCCCTGCCTCGCTGTGTGTGTGTGTGTGTGTGTTTCCCTCCCTCGCTGTGTGTGTGTGTGTGTGTGTCCCTGCCTCGCTGTGTGTGTGTGTGTGTGTGTGTCCCTGCCTCGCTGTGTGTGTGTGTGTTTCCCTCCCTCGCTGTGTGTGTGTGTGTGTGTGTGTGTGTCCCTCCCTCACTGAGTGTGTGTGTGTGTGTGTCCCTCCCTCGCTGAGTGTGCATCCCTCACTGTGTGCGTGTTCCTCCCTCGCTGTGTGTGTGCGTGTTCCTCCCTCGCTGTGTGCGTGCGTGTTCCTCCCTCGCTGTGTGTGTGCGTGTCCCTCCCTCGCTGTGTGTGTCCCTCACTGTGTTCGTGTCCCTCCCTCGTGTGTGTGTGTGTTTGTGTGTGCGCGCGCGCGTGCGTGCCCTCCCTCGTGAGTGTGTGTGTGTGCGTGCGTGTCCCTCCTTCGCTGTGTGCGTGCGTGTCCCTCCCTCGCTGTGTGCGTGTATGTCCCTCCCTCGCTGTGTGCGTGCGTGTCCCTCCCTCGCTGTGTGCGTGCGTGTCCCTCACTCGCTGTGTGCGTGCGTGTCCCTCCCTCGCTGTGTGCGTGCGTGTCCCTCCCTCGCTGTGTGTGCGTGTCCCTCCCTCGCTGTGTGTGTGCGTGTCCCTCCCTCGCTGTGTGTGTGCGTGTCCCTCCCTCGCTGTGTGTGTGCGTGTCCCTCCCTCGTGTATGTGTGTGTGTGCGTGTCCCTTCCTCGCTGTGTGTGTGTGTGTCCCTCCCTCGCTGTGTGCGTGCGTGTCCCTCCCTCGCTGTGTGTGTCCCTCACTGTGTTCGTGTCCCTCCCTCGTGTGTGTGTGTGAGTGTGCGTGTCCCTCCCTCGTGTGTGTGTGTGCGCTCGTGCATGTCCCTCCGTCGTGTGTGTGTGCGTGTCCCTCTCTCGTGTGTGTGTGTGCGTGCGAGCCTCTCTCTCGTGAATGTGTGTGTGTGCGTGCGTGTCCCTCCCTCGCTGTGTGTGTGCATGTCCGTCTCGTGCTGTGTGCGTGACCCCTCACTGTGTGTGTGTGTGTGTGTGTTTGTGTCCCTCCCTCGCTGTGTGTGTGTGTCCCTCCCTCGCTGCGTGTGTGTGTGTGTGTCTCTCCCTTGCTGTGTGTGTGTGTGTCCCTCCCTTGCTGGGTGTGTGTGTGTCCCTCCCTTGCTGTGTGTGTGTGTGTCCCTCCCTCGCTGTGTGTGTGTGTGTGTCCCTCCCTCGCTCTGTGTGTGTGTGTGTGTGTCCCTCCCTCGCTGTGTGTGTGTGTGTCCCTCCCTCGCTGTGTGTGTGTGTGTCCCTGCCTCGCTGTGTGTGTGTGTGTCCCTCCCTCGCTGTGTGTGTGTGTGTGTCCCTCCCTTGCTGTGTGTGTGTGCGTGTGTGTGCGTGCGTGTCCCTCCCTCGCTGTGTGTGTGTGTGTGTCCCTCCCTCGCTGTGTGTGTGTGTGTCCCTCCCTCGCTGTGTGTGTGTGTGTCCCTCCCTCGCTGTGTGTGTGTGTCCCTGCCTCGCTGTGTGTGTGTGTGTCCCTCCCTCGCTGTATGTGTGTGTGCGTGTCCCTCCCTCGCTGTTTGTTTGTGTGTGTGTGTGTTTGTGTGTGTGTGTCCCTGCCTCGCTGTGTGTGTGTGTGTCCCTCCCTCGCTCTGTGTGTGTGTGTGTCCCTCCCTCGCTGAATGTGCGTCCCTCACTGTGTGCGTGTTCCTCCCTCGTAGTGTGTGTGTGTGTCTCTGCCTCGCTGTGTGTGTGTGTGTCCCTGCCTTGCTGTGTGTGTGTGTGTGTGTGTGTCCCTCCCTCGCTGTGTGTGCGTGTCCCTCCCTCGCTGTGTCTGTGTGTCTATCCCTTGCTGTGTGCGTGCATGTCCCTCCCTTGCAGTGTATGCGTGTCCCTCCCTCGCTGAGTGTGCGTGTCCCTCCCTCGCTGTGTGTGTGCGTGTCCCTCCCTCGCTGTGTGTGTGCGTGTCCCTCCCTCGCTGTGTTTGTGCGGGTCCCTCCCTCGCTGTGTTTGTGCGTGTCCCTCCCTCGTGTATGTGTGTGTGTGCGTGTCCCTTCCCCGCTGTGTGTGTGCGTGTCCCTCCCTCGCTGTGTGCGTGCGTTTCCCTCCCTCGTGTGTGTGTGTGTGCGCGCGTACCCTCCCTCCCTCGTGTGTGTGTGTGTGTGTGTGTGTGTGTGTTCGTGCGTGCCCCTCCCTCGTGAGTGTGTGTGTGCGTGCGTGTCCCTCCCTCGCTGTGTGCGTGCATGTCCCTCCCTCGCTGTGTGTGTCCCTCCCTCGCAGTGTGTGTGTGTGTGTGTGTCCCTCCCTCGCTGTGTGTGTGTGTGTCTCCCTCGCTGTGTGTGTGTGTGTGTGCGTGTGTGTGTCCCTCCCTTGGTGTGTGTGCATATTCCTCTTATGTTGTGTGTGTGTGTCCCTGCCTCGCTGTGTGTGTGTGTGTCCCTGCCTCGCTGTGTGTGTGTGTGTGTCCCTCCCTCGCTGTGTGTGTGTGTGTGCGTGTCCCTCCCTCGCTGTGTGTTTGTGTGTGTGTGTGTGTGTGTGTGTGTGTGTGTGTGTCCCTGCCTCGCTGTGTGTGTGTGTGTCCCTCCCTCGCTCTGTGTGTGTGTGTGTCCCTCCCTCGCTGAATGTGCGTCCCTCACTGTGTGCGTGTTCCTCCCTCGTAGTGTGTGTGTGTGTCTCTGCCTCGCTGTGTGTGTGTGTGTCCCTGCCTTGCTGTGTGTGTGTGTGTGTGTGTGTGTGTGTCCCTTCCCCGCTGTGTGTGCGTGTCCCTCCCTCGCTGTGTCTGTGTGTCTATCCCTTGCTGTGTGCGTGCATGTCCCTCCCTCGCTGAGTGTGCGTGTCCCTCCCTCGCTGAGTGTGCGTGTCCCTCCCTCGCTGTGTGTGTGCGTGTCCCTCCCTCGCTGTGTGTGTGCGTGTCCCTCCCT
Organism: Chiloscyllium punctatum; assembly: GCF_047496795.1. Taxonomy (NCBI): domain Eukaryota; kingdom Metazoa; phylum Chordata; class Chondrichthyes; order Orectolobiformes; family Hemiscylliidae; genus Chiloscyllium; species Chiloscyllium punctatum. The sequence goes on from NC_092752.1 coordinate 52,371,767, forward strand.
CGCTGTGTTTGTGCGGGTCCCTCCCTCGCTGTGTTTGTGCGTGTCCCTCCCTCGTGTATGTGTGTGTGTGCGTGTCCCTTCCCCGCTGTGTGTGTGCGTGTCCCTCCCTCGCTGTGTGCGTGCGTGTCCCTCCCTCGTGTGTGTGCGCGATCGTGTCCCTCCCTCGTGTGTGTGTGCGTTTCCCTCCCTCGTGTGTGTGTGTGTGCGCGCGTGCCCCTCCCTCCCTCGTGTGTGTGTGTGTGTGTGTGTGTCCCTCCCTCGCTGTGTGCGTGCATGTCCCTCCCTCGCTGTGTGTGTCCCTCCCTCGCTGTGTGGGTGTGTGTGTGTCCCTCCCTCGCTGTGTGTGTGTGTGTCTCCCTCGCTGTGTGTGTGTGTGTGTGCGTGTGTGTGTCCCTCCCTTGGTGTGTGTGCATATTCCTCTTTTGTTGTGTGTGTGTGTCCCTGCCTCGCTGTGTGTGTGTGTGTCCCTGCCTCGCTGTGTGTGTGTGTGTGTCCCTCCCTCGCTATGTGTGTGTGTGTGTGCGTGTCCCTCCCTCGCTGTATGTGTGTGTGTGCGTGTCCCTCCCTCGCTGTGTGTTTGTGTGTGTGTGTGTGTGTGTGTGTGTCCCTGCCTCGCTGTGTGTGTGTGTGTCCCTCCATCGCTCTGTGTGTGTGTGTGTCCCTCCCTCGCTGAATGTGCGTCCCTCACTGTGTGCGTGTTCCTCCCTCGTAGTGTGTGTGTGTGTCTCTGCCTCGCTGTGTGTGTGTGTGTCCCTGCCTTGCTGTGTGTGTGTGTGTGTGTGTGTGTGTTTGTGTGTGTGTGTCCCTCCCTCGCTGTGTGTGCGTGTCCCTCCCTCACTGTGTCTGTGTGTCTATTCCTTGCTGTGTGCGTGCATGTCCCTCCCTTGCAGTGTATGCGTGTCCCTCCCTCGCTGAGTGTGCGTGTCCCTCCCTCGCTGAGTGTGCGTGTCCCTCCCTCGCTGTGTGTGTGCGTGTCCCTCCCTCGCTGTGGATGTGCGTGTCCCTCCCTCGCTGTGGATGTGCGTGTCCCTCCCTCGCTGTGTGTGTGCGTGTCCCTTCCTCGCTGTGTGCGTGCGTGTCCCTCCCTCGTTGTGCGTGCGTGTCCCTCCCTCGCTGTGTGTGCGTGTCCCTCCCTCGCTGTGTGTGCGTGTCCCTCCCTCGCTGTGTGCGTGCCCCCCTCAATGATTGCGAGTGTGTCCCTCCCTCGCTGTGTGTGTCCCCCTCGTTGTGTGTGTGCGTGTCCCTCTCTCGCTGTGTGTGTGCGTGTCCCTCTCTCGCTGTGTGTGTGCGTGTCCCTCCCTCGCTGTGTGTGTGCGTGTCCCTCCCTCGCTGTGTGTGTGTGCGTGTCCCTCCCTCGCTGTGTGTGTCCCCCTCGCTGTGTGTGAGCGTGTCCCTCCCTCGCTGTGTGTGTGCGTGTCCCTCCCTCGCTGTGTGTGTGCGTGTCCCTCCCTCGCTGTGTGTGTGCGTGTCCCTCCCTCGTGTATGTGTGTGTGTGCGTGTCCCTTCCTCGCTGTGTGTGTGTGTGTGTCCCTCCCTCGCTGTGTGCGTGCGTGTCTCTCCCTCGCTGTGTGTGTCCCTCACTGTGTTCGTGTCCCTCCCTCGTGTGTGTGTGTGTGAGTGTGCGTGTCCCTCCCTCGTGTGTGTGTGCGCGCGTGCATGTCCCTCCCTCGTGTGTGTGTGTGTGCGTGTCCCTCCCTCGTGTGTGTGTGTGTGCGTGCGAGCCTCTCTCTCGTGAATGTGTGTGTGTGCGTGCGTGTCCCTCCCTCGCTGTGCGCGTGCATGTCCGTCCCTTGCTGTATGCGTGACCCCTCACTGTGTGTGTGTGTGTGTGTGTCCCTCCCTCGCTGTGTGTGTGTCCCTCCCTCGCGGCGTGTGTGTTTGTGTGTGTGTCCCTCCCTTGCTGTGTGTGTGTGTGTCCCTCCCTTGCTGTGTGTGTGTGTCCCTCCCTCGCTGTGTGTGTGCGTGTCCCTCCCTCGCTGTGTGTGTGCGTGTCCCTCCCTCGTGTATGTGTGTGTGTGCGTGTCCCTTCCTCGCTGTGTGTGTGTGTGTCCCTCCCTCGCTGCGTGTGTGTTTGTGTGTGTGTCCCTCCCTTGCTGTGTGTGTGTGTGTCCCTCCCTTGCTGTGTGGGTGTCCCTCCCTTGCTGTGTGTGTGTTTGTCCCTCCCTCGCTGTGTGTGTGTGTGTGTGTCCCTCTCTCGCTGTGTGTGTGTGTGTGTCCCTCCCTCGCTGTGTGTGTGTGTGTGTCCCTCCCTCGATGTGTGTGTGTGTGGCCCTCCCTCGCTGTGTGTGTGTGTGTCCCTCCCTCGCTGTGTGTGCGTGTCCCTCCCTCGCAATGTGTGTGTCCCTCCCTCGCTGTGTGTGTGTGCACGTGCGTGTCCCTCCCTTGCTGTGTGCGTGCGTGTCCCTCCCTCGTGTGTGTGTGCGTGTCCCTCCCTCGTGTATGTGTGTGTGTGCGTGTCCCTTCCTCGCTGTGTGTGTGCGTGTCCCTCCCTCGCTGTGTGCGTGCGTGTCGCTCCCTCGCTGTGTGTGTCCCTCACTGTGTTCGTGTCCCTCCCTCGTGTGTGTGTGTGAGTGTGCGTGTCCCTCCCTCGTGTGTGTGTGTGCGCGTGCATGTCCCTCCCTTGCTGTGTGCGTGCGTGTCCCTCCCTCGTGTGTGTGTGTGTGTGTGTGTGTGTGTGTGCGTGTCCCTCCCACGTGTATGTGTGTGCGTGCGTGTCCCTCCCTCGCTGTGTGTGTCCCTCACTGTTTTCATGTCCCTCCCTCGTGTTTGTGTGTGAGTGTGCGTGTCCCTCCCTCGTGTGTGTGTGTGTGTGCGTGCATGTCCCTCCCTCGTGTGTGTGTGCGTGTCTCTCCCTCGTGTGTGTGTGTGTGTGTGTGTGCGTGCGAGCCTCTCCCTCGTGAATGTGTGTGTGTGCGTGCGTGTCCCTCCCTCGCTGTGCGCATGCATGTCCGTCCCTTGCTGTGTGCGTGACCCCTCACTGTGTGTGTGTGTGTCCCTCCCTCGCTGTGTGTGTGTCCCTCCCTCGCTGCGTGCGTGTGTGTGTGTGTGTGTCCCTCCCTCGCTGTGTGTGTGTGTGTGTGTGTCCCTCCCTCGCTGTGTGTGTGTGCGTGTCCCTCCCTCGCTGTGTGTGTGTGTGTCCCTCCCTCGCTGTGTGTGAGTGTGTCCCTGCCTCACTGTGTGTGTGTGTGTATGTGTGTGTGTGTGTGTGTCCCTCCCTCGCTGTGTGTGTGTGTGTGTCCCTCCCTCGCTGTGTGTGTGTGTGTGTGTGTCTGTCCCTCCCTCACTGTGTGTGTGTGTGTGTCCCCCTCGCTGAGTGTCATCCCTCACTGTGTGCGTGTTCCTCCCTCGCTGTGTGTGTGCGTGTTCCTCCCTCGCTGTGTGTGTGCGTGTTCCTCCCTCGCTGTGTGTGTACGTGTCCCTCCCTCGCTGTGTGTGTGCGTGTCCCTCCCTCGCTGTGTGTGTGCGCGTGTCCCTCCCTCGCTGTGTGTGTGCGTGTCCCTCCCTCGCTGTGTGTGTGCGTGTCCCTCCCTCGCTGTGTGTGTGCGTGTCCCTCCCTCGCTGTGTGTGTGTGTGAGTGTGCGTGTCCCTCCCTCGTGTGTGTGTGTGCGTGTGCGTGTCCCTCCCTCGTGTGTGTGTGTGCGTGTGCATGTCCCTCCCTCGTGTGTGTGTGCGTGTCCCTCCCTCGTGTGTGTGTGTGTGTGTGCGTGCGAGCCTCTCCCTCGTGAATGTGTGTGTGTGCGTGCGTGTCCCTCCCTCGCTGTGCGCGTGTGTGTGTGTGTGTCCCTCCCTTGCTGTGTGTGTGTGTGTCCCTCCCTCGCTGTGTGTGTGTGTCCCTCACTTGCTGTGTGCGTGACCCCTCACTGTGTGTGTGTGTGTGTGTGTGTGTGTGTATGTGTGTGTGTCCCTCCCTCGCTGCGTGTGTGTGTGTGTGTGTGTCCCTCCCTTGCTGTGTGTGTGTGTGTCCCTCCCTCGCTGTGTGTGTGTGTCCCTCACTCGCTGTGTGTGTGTGTGTGTGTGTGTGTGTGTGTGCGCGCGTGCGTGTCCCTCCCTCGCTGTGTGTGTGTGTGTGCGTGCGTGTCCCTCCCTCGCTGTGTGTGTGCATGTCCGTCCCTTGCTGTGTGCGTGTCCCTCCCTCACTGTGTGTGTGTGTGTGCCCCTCCCTCACTGTGTGTGTGTGTGTGTGTCCCTCCCTCGCTCTGTGTGTCTGTGTGTGTGTGTCCCTCCCTCGCTCTGTGTGTCTGTGTGTGTGTGTGTCCCTCCCTCACTGTGTGTGTGTGTGTGTGTGTGTGTGTGTGTGTGTGCGTGTCCCTCCCTTGGTGTGTGTGCATATTCCTCTTTAGTTGTGTGTGTGTCCCTCCCTCGCTGTGTGTGTGTGTGTGTGTGTGTGTGTGTGTGTGTCCCTCCCTCGCTGTCTGTGTGTGTGTGTGTTCCCCTCCCTCACTGTGTGTGTGTATGTGTGTGTGTGTGTGTGTGTTTGTCCCTGCCTCGCTGTGTGTGTGTGTGTGTGTTTCCCTCCCTCGCTGTGTGTGTGTGTGTGTCCCTCCCTCACTGTGTGTGTGTGTGTGTCCCTCCCTCGCGGAGTGTGCATCCCTCACTGTGTGCGTGTTCCTCCCTCGCTGTGTGTGTGCGTGTTCCTCCCTCACTGTGTGCGTGCGTGTTCCTCCCTCGCTGTGCGTGTGCGTGTCCCTCCCTCGCTGTGTGTGTCCCTCACTTTGTTCGTGTCCCTCCCTCGTGTGTGTGTGTGTGTGCGTGGCTCTCCCTCGTGTGTGTGTGTGCGTGTCCCTCCCTCGTGTGTGTGTGTGCGTGTCCCTCCCTCGCTGTGTGTGTGTGTGTGTGTGTGCACGCGCGCGTGCGTGCCCCTCCCTCGTGAGTGTGTGTGTGTGCGTGCGTGTCCCTCCCTCGCTGTGTGCGTGCGTGTCCCTCCCTCGCTGTGTGCGTGCGTGTCCCTCCCTCGCTTTGTGCGTGCGTGTCCCTCCCTCGCTGTGTGCGTGCGTGTCCCTCCCTCGCTGTGTGCGTGCGTGTCCCTCCCTCGCTGTGTGCGTGCGTGTCCCTCCGTAGCTGTGTGCGTGCCCCACTCAATGATTGCGAGTGTGTCCCTCCCTCGCTCTATATGAGCGTATCGCTCCCTCGCTGTGTGTCTCCCCCTCGCTGTGTGTGTGCGTGTCCCTCCCTCGCTGTGTGTGTGCGTGTCCCTCCCTCGCTGTGTGTGTTTGTGTGTGTCCCTCCCTCGCTGTGTGTGTGTGTGTCCCTCCCTCGCTGTGTGTGTGTGTGTGTGTGTTTGTCCCTCCCTCGCTGTGTGTGTGCGTGTCCCTCCCTCGCTGTGTGTGTGCGTGTCCCTCCCTCGCTGTGTGTGTGCGTGTCCCTCCCTCGCTGTGTTTGTGCGTTTCCCTCCCTCATGTATGTGTGTGTGTGCGTGTCCCTTCCTCGCTGTGTGTGTGCGTGTCCCTTCCTCACTGTGTGTGTGCGTGTCCCTCCCTTGCTGTGTGTGCGTGTCCCTCCCTCGCTGTGTGTGCGTGTCCCTCCCTCGCTGTGTGCGTGCCCCCCTCAATGATTGCGAGTGTGTCCCTCCCTCGCTGTGTGTGTCCCCCTCGCTGTGTGTGTGCGTGTCCCTTCCTCGCTGTGTGTGTGTGTGTCCCTCCCTCGCTGTGTGCGTGCGTGTCCCTCCCTCGCTGTGTGTGTGCGTGTCCCTCCCTCGCTGTGTGTGTGTGTGTCCCTGCCTCGCTGTGTGTGTGTGTGTGTGTTTCCCTCCCTCGCTGTGTGTGTGTGTGTGTGTGTCCCTGCCTCGCTGTGTGTGTGTGTGTGTGTGTCCCTGCCTCGCTGTGTGTGTGTGTGTGTGTTTCCCTCCCTCGCTGTGTGTGTGTGTGTGTGTGTGTGTCCCTCCCTCACTGAGTGTGTGTGTGTGTGTGTCCCTCCCTCGCTGAGTGTGCATCCCTCACTGTGTGCGTGTTCCTCCCTCGCTGTGTGTGTGCGTGTTCCTCCCTCGCTGTGTGCGTGCGTGTTCCTCTCTCGCTGTGTGTGTGCGTGTCCCTCCCTCGCTGTGTGTGTCCCTCACTGTGTTCGTGTCCCTCCCTCGTGTGTGTGTGTGTTTGTGTGTGCGCGCGCGCGTGCGTGCCTCTCCCTCGTGAGTGTGTGTGTGTGCGTGCGTGTCCCTCCTTCGCTGTGTGCGTGCGTGTCCCTCCCTCGCTGTGTGCGTGTATGTCCCTCCCTCGCTGTGTGCGTGCGTGTCCCTCCCTCGCTGTGTGCGTGCGTGTCCCTCCCTCGCTGTGTGCGTGCGTGTCCCTCACTCGCTGTGTGCGTGCGTGTCCCTCCCTCGCTGTGTGTGCGTGTCCCTCCCTCGCTGTGTGTGTGCGTGTCCCTCCCTCGCTGTGTGTGTGCGTGTCCCTCCCTCGCTGTGTGTGTGCGTGTCCCTCCCTCGTGTATGTGTGTGTGTGCGTGTCCCTTCCTCGCTGTGTGTGTGTGTGTCCCTCCCTCGCTGTGTGCGTGCATGTCCCTCCCTCGCTGTGTGTGTCCCTAACTGTGTTCGTGTCCCTCCCTCGTGTGTGTGTGTGTGTGTGCGTGTCCCTCCCTCGTGTGTGTGTGTGTGCGTGCGAGCCTCTCTCTCGTGAATGTGTGTGTGTGCGTGCGTGTCCCTCCCTCGCTGTGTGCGTGCATGTCCGTCTCGTGCTGTGTGCGTGACCCCTCACTGTGTGTGTGTGTGTGTGTTTGTGTCCCTCCCTCGCTGTGTGTGTGTGTCCCTCCCTCGCTGCGTGTGTGTGTGTGTGTCCCTCCCTTGCTGTGTGTGTGTGTGTCCCTCCCTTGCTGGGTGTGTGTGTGTCCCTCCCTTGCTGTGTGTGTGTGTGTCCCTCCCTCGCTGTGTGTGTGTGTGTGTCCCTCCCTCGCTCTGTGTGTGTGTGTGTGTCCCTCCCTCGCTGTGTGTGTGTGTGTCCCTCCCTCGCTGTGTGTGTGTGTGTCCCTCCCTCGCTGTGTGTGTGTGTGTCCCTGCCTCGCTGTGTGTGTGTGTGTCCCTCCCTCGCTGTGTGTGTGTGTGTGTCCCTCCCTTGCTGTGTGTGTGTGCGTGTGTGTGCGTGCGTGTCCCTCCCTCGCTGTGTGTGTGTGTGTGTCCCTCCCTCGCTGTGTGTGTGTGTGTCCCTCCCTCGCTGGGTGTGTGTGTGTCCCTCCCTCGCTGTGTGTGTGTGTCCCTGCCTCGCTGTGTGTGTGTGTGTGTCCCTCCCTCGCTGTATGTGTGTGTGTGTGTCCCTCCCTCGCTGTGTGTGTGTGTCCCTCCCTCACTGTGTGTGTGTGTGTTTCCCTCCCTCGCTGTGTGTGTGTGTGTGTACCTGCCTCGCTGTGTGTGTGTGTGTGTGTCCCTGCCTCGCTGTGTGTGTGTGTGTGTTTCCCTCCCTCGCTGTGTGTGTGTGTGTGTGTGTTTCCCTCCCTCGCTGTGTGTGTGTGTGTGTGTGTGTGTCCCTCCCTCGCTGAGTGTGCATCCCTCACTGTGTGCGTGTTCCTCCCTCGCTGTGTGTGTGCGTGTTCCTCCCTCGCTGTGTGCGTGCGTGTTCCTCCCTCGCTGTGTGTGTGCGTGGCTCTCCCTCGTGTGTGTGTGTGCGTGTCCCTCCCTCGTGTGTGTGTGTGCGTGTCCCTCCCTCGCTGTGTGCGTGTGTGTCCCTCCCTCGCTGTGTGGGTGCATGTCCCTCCCTCGCTGTGTGCGTGCGTGTCCCTCCCTCGCTGTGTGCGTGCGTGTCCCTCACTCGCTGTGTGCGTGCGTGTCCCTCCCTCGCTGTGTGCGTGCGTGTCCCTCCCTCGCTGTGTGTGCGTGTCCCTCCCTCGCTGTGTGCGTGCCCCCCTCAATGATTGCGAGTGTGTCCCTCCCTCGCTCTATATGAGCGTATCGCTCCCTCGCTGTGTGTCCCCCCCTCGCTGTGTGTGTGCGTGTCCCTCCCTCGCTGTGTGTGTTTGTGTGTGTCCCTCCCTCGCTGTGTGTGTGTGTGTCCCTCCCTCGCTGTGTATGTGCGTGTCCCTCCCTCGCTGTGTGTATGCGTGTCCCTCCCTCGCTGTGTGTGTGCGTGTCCCTCCCTCGCTGTGTGTGTGCGTGTCCCTCCCACGCTGTGTGCGTGCGTGTCCCTCCCTCGCTGTGTGTGTGCGTGTCCCTCCCTCGCTGTGTTTGTGCGTGTCCCTCCCTCGTGTATGTGTGTGTGTGCGTGTCCCTTCCTCGCTGTGTGTGTGCGTGTCCCTTCCTCGCTGTGTGTGTGCGTGTCCCTCCCTCGCTGTGTGTGCGTGTCCCTCCCTCGCTGTGTGTGCGTGTCCCTCCCTCGCTGTGTGCGTGCCCCTCTCAATGATTGCGAGTGTGTCCCTCCCTCGCTGTGTGTGTCCCCCTCGCTGTGTGTGTGCGTGTCCCTTCCTCGCTGTGTGTGTGTGTGTCCCTCCCTCGCTGTGTGCGTGCGTGTCCCTCCCTCGCTGTGTGTGTGCGTGTCCCTCCCTCGCTGTGTGTGTCCCCCTCGCTGTGTGTGTGCGTGTCCCTCCCTTGCTGTGTGTGTGCGTGTCCCTCCCTCACTGTGTGTGTGCGTGTTCCTCCCTCGCTGTGTGTGTGCGTGTCCCTCCCTCGTGTATGTGTGTGTGTGCGTGTCCCTTCCTCGCTGTGTGTGTGTGTGTCCCTCCCTCGCTGTGTGCGTGCGTGTCCCTCCCTCGCTGTGTGTGTCCCTCACTGTGTTCGTGTCCCTCCCTCGTGTGTGTGTGTGTGAGTGTGCGTGTCCCTCCCTCGTGTGTGTGTGTGCGCGCGTGCATGTCCCTCCCTCGTGTGTGTGTGCGTGTCCCTCCCTCGTGTTTGTGTGTGTGCGTGCGAGCCTCTCTCTCGTGAATGTGTGTGTGTGCCTGCGTGTCCCTCCCTCGCTGTGTGCGTGCATGTCCGTCCCTTGATGTGTGCGTGACCCCTCACTGTGTGTGTGTGTGTCCCTCCCTCGCTGTGTGTGTGTGTGTGCTCCCTCGCTGCGCGTGTGTGTGTGTGTCCCTCCCTTGCTGTGTGTGTGTGTATGTCCCTCCCTTGCTGTGTGTGTGTGTGTGTCCCTCCCTCGCTGTGTGTGTGTGTGTGTCCCTCCCTCGCTGTGTGTGTGTGTGTGTGTCCCTCCCTCGCTGTGTGTGTGTGTGTCCCTCCCTCGCTGTGTGTGTGTGTGTCCCTCCCTCGCTGTGTGTGTGTGTGTCCCTGCCTCGCTGTTTGTGTGTGTGTCCCTCCCTCGCTGTGTGTGTGTGTCCCTCCCTCGCTGTGTGTGTGTGTGCGTGCGTGTCCCTCCCTCGCTGTGTGTGTGTGTGTGTCCCTCCCTCGCTGTGTGTGTGTGTGTCCCTCCCTCGCTGTGTGTGTGTGTGTCCCTCCCTCGCTGTGTGTGTGTGTCCCTGCCTCGCTGTGTGTGTGTGTGTCCCTCCCTCGCTGTGTGTGTGTGTGTGTGTGCGTGCGTGTCCCTCCCTCGCTGTGTGTGTCCCTCCCTCACTGTGTGTGTGTGTGTGTGTGTGTGTGTGTGTGTGTGTGTGTCCCTGCTTCGCTGTGTGTGTGTGTGTGTGTCCCTCCCTCGCTGTGTGTGTGTGTCCCTCCCTCACTGTGTGTGTGTGTGTGTGTGTGTGTGTGTGTGTGCGTGTCCCTCCCTTGGTGTGCGTGCATATTCCTGCTTTGTTGTGTGTGTCCCTGCCTCGGTGTGTGTGTGTGTGTGTATGTGTGTGTGTGTGTGTGTGTCTCCCTCGCTGTGTGTATGTGTGTGTTTCCCTCCCTCGCAGTGTGTGTGTGTGTGTGTGTGTGTGTGTGTCCCTCCCTCTGTGTGTGTGTGTGTGTGTGTGTTTCCCTCCCTCACTGTGTGTGTGTGTGTGTCCCTCCCTCGCTGAGTGTGCATCCCTCACTGTGTGCGTGTTCCTCCCTCGCTGTGTGCGTGCGTGTTCCTCCCTCGCTGTGTGAGTGCGTGTCCCTCCCTCGCTGTGTGTGTGTGTGTCCCTCACTGTGTTCGTGTCCCTCCCTCGCTGTGTGTGTGTGTGTCCCTCCCTCGCTGTGTGTGTGTGTGTCCCTCCCTCGCTGTGTGTGTGTGTGTCCCTCCCTCGCTGTGTGTGTGTGTCCCTGCCTCGCTGTGTGTGTGCGTGTCCCTCCCTCGCTCTGTGTGTGTGTGTCCCTCCCTCGCTGTGTGTGTGTGTACCTGCCTCGCTGTGTGTGTGTGTATCCCTCCCTCGCTGTGTGTGTGTGTGTCCCTCCCTCGCTGTGTGTGTGTGTGTGTGCGTGCATGTCCCTCCCTCGCTGTGTGTGTGTGTGTGTCCCTCCCTCGCTGTGTGTGTGTGTGTCCCTCACTCGCTGTGTGTGTGTGTGTCCCTCCCTCGCTGTGTGTGTGTGTCCCTGCCTCGCTGTGTGTGTGTGTGTCCCTCCCTCGCTCTGTGTGTGTGTGTGTGTGCCTGCGTGCGTGTCCCTCCCTCGCTGTGTGTGTGTGTCCCTCCCTCACTGTGTGTGTGTGTGTCCGTCACTGTGTTCGTGTCCCTCCCTCGCTGTGTGTGTGTGTGTCCCTCCCTCGCTGTGTGTGTGTGTGTCCCTCCCTCGCTGTGTGTGTGCGTGTCCCTCCCTCGCTGTGCGTGTGCGTGTCCCTCCCTCGCTGTGTGTGTCCCTCACTGTGTTCCTGTCCCTCCCTCGCTGTGTTTGTGTGTATCCCTCCCTCGCTGTGTGTGCGTGTCCCTGCCTCGCTGTGTGTGTGTGTCCCTCCCTCGCTGTGTGTGTGCGTGTCCCTCCCTCGCTGTGTGTGTCCCTCACTGTGTTCGTGTCCCTCCCTCGCTGTGTGTGTGTGTGTCCCTCCCTCGCTGTGTGTGTGTGTCCCTGCCTCGCTGTGTGTGTGTGTGTCCCTCCCTCGCTGTGTGTGTGTGTGTGTCCCTCCCTCGCTGTGTGATTGTGTGTGTCCCTCCCTCGCTGTGTGTGTGTCTGTCCCTCCCTCGCTGTGTGTGTGTGTGTGTGTCCCTCCCTCGCTGTGTGTGTGTGTGTGTGTGTCCCTCCCTCGCTGTGTGTGTGTGTGTCCCTCCCTCGCTGTGTGTGTGTGTGTCCCTGCCTCGCTGTGTGTGTGTGTGTCCCTCCCTCGCTGTGTGTGTGTCCCTCCCTCGCTGTGTGTGTGTGTGCGTGCGTGTCCCTCCCTCGCTGTGTGTGTGTGTGTGTCCCTCCCTCGCTGTGTGTGTGTTTGTCCCTCCCTCGCTGTGTGTGTGTGTCCCTGCCTCGCTGTGTGTGTGTGTGTCCCTCCCTCGCTGTGTGTGTGTGTGTGTGTGTGCGTGTGTCCCTCCCTCTGTGTGTGTGTGTGTGTGTGTGTGTTTCCCTCCCTCACTGTGTGCGTGTGTGTCCCTCCCTCGCTGAGTGTGCATCCCTCACTGTGTGCGTGTTCCTCCCTCGCTGTGTGCGTGCGTGTTCCTCCCTCGCTTTGTGAGTGCGTGTCCCTCCCTCGCTGTGTGTGTGTGTGTCCCTCACTGTGTTCGTGTCCCTCCCTCGCTGTGTGTGTGTGTGTCCCTCCCTCGCTGTGTGTGTGTGTGACCCTCCCTCGCTGTGTGTGTGTGTGTCCCTCCCTCGCTGTGTGTGTGTGTCCCTGCCTCGCTGTGTGTGTGCGTGTCCCTCCCTCGCTGTGTGTGTGTGTACCTGCCTCGCTGTGTGTGTGTGCGTCCCTCCCTCGCTGTGTGTGTGTGTGTCCCTCCCTCGCTGTGTGTGTGTGTGTGTGTGCGTGCGTGTCCCTCCCTCGCTGTGTGTGTGTGTGTGTCCCTCCCTCGCTGTGTGTGTGTGTGTCCCTCCCTCGCTGTGTGTGTGTGTCCCTGCCTCGCTGTGTGTGTGTGTCCCTCCCTCGCTGTGTGTGTGCGTGTCCCTCCCTCGCTGTGTGTGTCCCTCACTGTGTTCGTGTCCCTCCCTCGCTGTGTGTGTGTGTGTGTCCCTCCCTCGCTGTGTGTGTGTGTCCCTGACTCGCTGTGTGTGTGTGTGTCCCTCCCTCGCTGTGTGTGTGTGTGTGTCCCTCCCTCGCTGTGTGTGTGTGTGTCCCTCCCTCGCTGTGTGTGTGTGTGTGTGTCCCTCCCTCGCTGTGTGTGTGTGTGTGTGTGTCCCTCCCTCGCTGTGTGTGTGTGTGTCCCTCCCTCGCTGTGTGTGTGTGTGTCCCTGCCTCGCTGTGTGTGTGTGTGTCCCTCCCTCGCTGTGTGTGTCCCTCCCTCGCTGTGTGTGTGTGTGCGTGCGTGTCCCTCCCTCGCTGTGTGTGTGTGTGTGTCCCTCCCTCGCTCTGTGTGTGTGTGTCCCTCCCTCGCTGTGTGTGTGTGTACCTGCCTCGCTGTGTGTGTGTGCGTCCCTCCCTCGCTGTGTGTGTGTGTGTCCCTCCCTCGCTGTGTGTGTGTGTGTGTGTGCGTGCGTGTCCCTCCCTCGCTGTGTGTGTGTGTGTGTCCCTCCCTCGCTGTGTGTGTGTGTGTGTCCCTCCCTCGCTGTGTGTGTGTGTCCCTGCCTCGCTGTGTGTGTGTGTCCCTCCCTCGCTGTGTGTGTGCGTGTCCCTCCCTCGCTGTGTGTGTCCCTCACTGTGTTCGTGTCCCTCCCTCGCTGTGTGTGTGTGTGTGTCCCTCCCTCGCTGTGTGTGTGTGTCCCTGACTCGCTGTGTGTGTGTGTGTCCCTCCCTCGCTGTGTGTGTGTGTGTGTCCCTCCCTCGCTGTGTGTGTGTGTGTCCCTCCCTCGCTGTGTGTGTGTGTGTGTGTCCCTCCCTCGCTGTGTGTGTGTGTGTGTGTGTCCCTCCCTCGCTGTGTGTGTGTGTGTGTCCCTCCCTCGCTGTGTGTGTGTGTGTCCCTGCCTCGCTGTGTGTGTGTGTGTCCCTCCCTCGCTGTGTGTGTCCCTCCCTCGCTGTGTGTGTGTGTGCGTGCGTGTCCCTCCCTCGCTGTGTGTGTGTGTGTGTCCCTCCCTCGCTGTGTTTGTGTGTGTCCCTCCCTCGCTGTGTGTGTGTGTGTCCCTCCCTCGCTGTGTGTGTGTGTCCCTGCCTCGCTGTGTGTGTGTGTGTCCCTCCCTCGCTGTGTGTGTGTGTCTGTGTGCGTGTCCCTCCCTCGCTGTGTGTGTCCCTCCCTCACTGTGTGTGTGTGTGTGTGTGTGTGTGTGTCCCTGCTTCGCTGTGTGTGTGTGTGTGTGTCCCTCCCTCGCTGTGTGTGTGTGTCCCTCCCTCACTGTGTGTGTGTGTGTGTGTGTGCGTGTCCCTCCCTTGGTGTGCGTGCATACTCCTGTTTTGTTGTGTGTGTCCCTGCCTCGCTGTGTGTGTGTGTGTGTGTGTGTGTGTGTGTGTCCCTGCCTCGCTGTGTGTGTGTGTGTGTGTGTGTGTCCCTGCCTCGCTGTGTGTGTGTGTGTGTTTCCCTCCCTCGCTGTATGTGTGTGTGTGTGTGTGTTTCCCTCCCTCGCTGTGTGTGTGTGTGTGTGTGTGTGTGTGTGTGTGTGTCCCTCCCTCGCTGAGTGTGCATCCCTCACTGTGTGCGTGTTCCTCCCTCGCTGTGTGTGTGCGTGTTCCTCCCTTGCTGTGTGCGTGCGTGTTCCTCCCTCGCTGTGTGTGTGCGTGTCCCTCCCTCGCTGTGTGTGTCCCTCACTGTGTTCGTGTCCCTCCCTCGTGTGTGTGTGTGTGCGTGGCTCTCCCTCGTGTGTGTGTGTGCGTGTCCCTCCCTCGTGTGTGTGTGTGCGTGTCCCTCCCTCGCTGTGTGTGTGTGTGTGTGTGTGTGTGTGTGTGTGTGCGCGCGCGCGTGCGTGCCTCTCCCTCGTGAGTGTGTGTGTGTGCGTGCGTGTCCCTCCCTCGCTGTGTGCGTGTGTGTCCCTCCCTCGCAGTGTGCGTGCGTGTCCCTCCCTCGCTGTGTGCGTGCGTGTCCCTCCCTCGCTGTGTGCGTGCGTGTCCCTCACTCGCTGTGTGCGTGCGTGTCCCTCCCTCGCTGTGTGCGTGCGTGTCCCTCCCTCGCTGTGTGCGTGTCCCTCCCTCGCTGTGTGTGTGTGTGTGTCCCTCCCTCGCTGTGTGTGTGTGTGTCCCTCCCTCGCTGTGTGTGTGTGTGTGTGTCCCTCCCTCGCTGTGTGTGTGTGTGTGTGTGTCCCTCCCTCGCTGTGTGTGTGTGTGTGTCCCTCCCTCGCTGTGTGTGTGTCCCTGCCTCGCTGTGTGTGTGTGTGTCCCTCCCTCGCTGTGTGTGTCCCTCCCTCGCTGTGTGTGTGTGTGCGTGCGTGTCCCTCCCTCGCTGTGTGTGTGTGTGTGTCCCTCCCTCGCTCTGTGTGTGTGTGTCCCTCCCTCGCTGTGTGTGTGTGTACCTGCCTCGCTGTGTGTGTGTGCGTCCCTCCCTCGCTGTGTGTGTGTGTGTCCCTCCCTCGCTGTGTGTGTGTGTGTGTGTGTGTGCGTGCGTGTCCCTCCCTCGCTGTGTGTGTGTGTGTGTCCCTCCCTCGCTGTGTGTGTGTGTGTCCCTCCCTCGCTGTGTGTGTGTGTCCCTGCCTCGCTGTGTGTGTGTGTCCCTCCCTCGCTGTGTGTGTGCGTGTCCCTCCCTCGCTGTGTGTGTCCCTCACTGTGTTCGTGTCCCTCCCTCGCTGTGTGTGTGTGTGTGTCCCTCCCTCGCTGTGTGTGTGTGTCCCTGACTCGCTGTGTGTGTGTGTGTCCCTCCCTCGCTGTGTGTGTGTGTGTGTCCCTCCCTCGCTGTGTGTGTGTGTGTCCCTCCCTCGCTGTGTGTGTGTGTGTGTGTCCCTCCCTCGCTGTGTGTGTGTGTGTGTGTGTCCCTCCCTCGCTGTGTGTGTGTGTGTGTCCCTCCCTCGCTGTGTGTGTGTGTCCCTGCCTCGCTGTGTGTGTGTGTGTCCCTCCCTCGCTGTGTGTGTCCCTCCCTCGCTGTGTGTGTGTGTGCGTGCGTGTCCCTCCCTCGCTGTGTGTGTGTGTGTGTCCCTCCCTCGCTGTGTTTGTGTGTGTCCCTCCCTCGCTGTGTGTGTGTGTGTCCCTCCCTCGCTGTGTGTGTGTGTCCCTGCCTCGCTGTGTGTGTGTGTGTCCCTCCCTCGCTGTGTGTGTGTGTCTGTGTGCGTGTCCCTCCCTCGCTGTGTGTGTCCCTCCCTCACTGTGTGTGTGTGTGTGTGTGTGTGTGTGTCCCTGCTTCGCTGTGTGTGTGTGTGTGTGTCCCTCCCTCGCTGTGTGTGTGTGTCCCTCCCTCACTGTGTGTGTGTGTGTGTGTGTGCGTGTCCCTCCCTTGGTGTGCGTGCATACTCCTGTTTTGTTGTGTGTGTCCCTGCCTCGCTGTGTGTGTGTGTGTGTGTGTGTGTGTGTCCCTGCCTCGCTGTGTGTGTGTGTGTGTGTGTGTGTGTCCCTGCCTCGCTGTGTGTGTGTGTGTGTTTCCCTCCCTCGCTGTATGTGTGTGTGTGTGTGTGTTTCCCTCCCTCGCTGTGTGTGTGTGTGTGTGTGTGTGTGTGTGTGTCCCTCCCTCGCTGAGTGTGCATCCCTCACTGTGTGCGTGTTCCTCCCTCGCTGTGTGTGTGCGTGTTCCTCCCTTGCTGTGTGCGTGCGTGTTCCTCCCTCGCTGTGTGTGTGCGTGTCCCTCCCTCGCTGTGTGTGTCCCTCACTGTGTTCGTGTCCCTCCCTCGTGTGTGTGTGTGTGCGTGGCTCTCCCTCGTGTGTGTGTGTGCGTGTCCCTCCCTCGTGTGTGTGTGTGCGTGTCCCTCCCTCGCTGTGTGTGTGTGTGTGTGTGTGTGTGTGTGTGTGCGCGCGCGCGTGCGTGCCTCTCCCTCGTGAGTGTGTGTGTGTGCGTGCGTGTCCCTCCCTCGCTGTGTGCGTGTGTGTCCCTCCCTCGCAGTGTGCGTGCGTGTCCCTCCCTCGCTGTGTGCGTGCGTGTCCCTCCCTCGCTGTGTGCGTGCGTGTCCCTCACTCGCTGTGTGCGTGCGTGTCCCTCCCTCGCTGTGTGCGTGCGTGTCCCTCCCTCGCTGTGTGCGTGTCCCTCCCTCGCTGTGTGCGTGCCCCCCACAATGATTGCGAGTGTGTCCCTCCCTCGCTCTATATGAGCGTATCGCTCCCTCGCTGTGTGTCCCCCCCTCGCTGTTTGTGTGCGTGTCCCTCCCTCGCTGTGTGTGTTTGTGTGTGTCCCTCCCTCGCTGTGTGTGTGTGTGTCCCTCCCTCGCTGTGTATGTGCGTGTCCCTCCCTCGCTGTGTGTATGCGTGTCCCTCCCTCGCTGTGTGTGTGTGTGTCCCTCCCTCGCTGTGTGTGTGCGTGTCCCTCCCTCGCTGTGTGCGTGCGTGTCCCTCCCTCGCTGTGTGTGTGCGTGTCCCTCCCTCGCTGTGTTTGTGCGTGTCCCTCCCTCGTGTGTGTGTGTGTGTGCGTGTCCCTTCCTCGCTGTGTGTGTGCGTGTCCCTTCCTCGCTGTGTTTGTGCGTGTCCCTCCCTCGCTGTGTGTGCGTGTCCCTCCCTCGCTGTGTGTGCGTGTCCCTCCCTCGCTGTGTGCGTGCCCCTCTCAATGATTGCGAGTGTGTCCCTCCCTCGCTGTGTGTGTCCCCCTCGCTGTGTGTGTGCGTGTCCCTTCCTCGCTGTGTGTGTGTGTGTCCCTCCCTCGCTGTGTACGTGCGTGTCCCTCCCTCGCTGTGTGTGTGCGTGTCCCTCCCTCGCTGTGTGTGTCCCCCTCGCTGTGTGTGTGCGTGTCCCTCCCTTGCTGTGTGTGTGCGTGTCCCTCCCTCACTGTGTGTGTGCGTGTCCCTCCCTCGCTGTGTGTGTGCGTGTCCCTCCCTCGTGTATGTGTGTGTGTGCGTGTCCCTTCCTCGCTGTGTGTGTGTGTGTCCCTCCCTCGCTGTGTGCGTGCGTGTCCCTCCCTCGCTGTGTGTGTCCCTCACTGTGTTCGTGTCCCTCCCTCGTGTGTGTGTGTGTGAGTGTGCGTGTCCCTCCCTCGTGTGTGTGTGTGTGCGCGTGCATGTCCCTCCCTCGTGTGTGTGTGCGTGTCCCTCCCTCGTGTTTGTGTGTGTGCGTGCGAGCCTCTCTCTCGTGAATGTGTGTGTGTGCCTGCGTGTCCCTCCCTCGCTGTGTGCGTGCATGTCCGTCCCTTGCTGTGTGCGTGACCCCTCACTGTGTGTGTGTGTGTCCCTCCCTCGCTGTGTGTGTGTGTGTGCTCCCTCGCTGCGTGTGTGTGTGTGTGTGTCCCTCCCTTGCTGTGTGTGTGTGTATGTCCCTCCCTTGCTGTGTGTGTGTGTGTGTCCCTCCCTCGCTGTGTGTGTGTGTGTGTGTCCCTCCCTCGCTGTGTGTGTGTGTGTCCCTCCCTCGCTGTGTGTGTGTGTGTGTCCCTCCCTCGCTGTGTGTGTGTCCCTCCCTCGCTGTGTGTGTGTGTGCGTGCGTGTCCCTCCCTCGCTGTGTGTGTGTGTGTGTCCCTCCCTCGCTGTGTGTGTGTGTGTCCCTCCCTCGCTGTGTGTGTGTGTGTGTGTGTGTGTGTGTGTCCCTCCCTCGCTGTGTGTGTGTGTGTGTCCCTCCCTCGCTGTGTGTGTGTGTGTCCCTGCCTCGCTGTGTGTGTGTGTGTCCCTCCCTCGCTGTGTGTGTGTCCCTCCCTCGCTGCGTGTGTGTGTGCGTGCGTGTCCCTCCCTCGCTGTGTGTGTGTGTGTGTCCCTCCCTCGCTGTGTGTGTGTGTGTACCTCCCTCGCTGTGTGTGTGTGTGTCCCTCCCTCGCTGTGTGTGTGTGTCCCTGCCTCGCTGTGTGTGTGTGTGTCCCTCCCTCGCTGTGTGTGTGTGTGTGTGTGCCTGCGTGCGTGTCCCTCCCTCGCTGTGTGTGTCCCTCACTGTGTTCGTGTCCCTCCCTCGCTGTGTGTGTGTGTGTCCCTCCCTCGCTGTGTGTGCGTGTCCCTGCCTCGCTGTGTGTGTGTGTCCCTCCCTCGCTGTGTGTGTGCGTGTCCCTCCCTCGCTGTGTGTGTCCCTCACTGTGTTTGTGTCCCTCCCTCGCTGTGTGTGTGTGTCCCTCCCTCGCTGTGTGTGTGTGTCCCTGCCTCGCTGTGTGTGTGTGTGTCCCTCGCTCGCTATGTGTGTGTGTGTGTCCCTCCCTCGCTGTGTGTGTGTGTGTCCCTCCCTCGCTGTGTGTGTGTGTGTGTGTGTCCCTACCTCGCTGTGTGTGTGTGTGTGTGTGTGTGTGTCCCTCCCTCGCTGTGTGTGTGTGTGTCCCTCCCTCGCTGTGTGTGTGTGTGTCCCTGCCTCGCTGTGTGTGTGTGTGTCCCTCCCTCGCTGTGTGTGTGTGTGCGTGTGTGTCCCTCCCTCGCTGTGTGTGTGTGTCCCTCCCTCGCTGTGTGTGTGTGTGTCCCTCCCTCGCTGTGTGTGTGTGTGTCCCTCCCTCGCTGTGTGTGTGTGTGTCCCTGCCTCGCTGTGTGTGTGTGTGTCCCTCCCTCGCTGTGTGTGCGTGTTTGTGTGTGCGTGCGTGTCCCTCCCTCGCTGTGTGTGTCCCTCCCTCACTGTGTGTGTGTGTGTTTGTGTGTGTGTGTGTGTGTGTGTCCCTGCTTCGCTGTGTGTGTGTGTTTGTGTGTCCCTCCCTCGCTATGTGTGTGTGTCCCTCCCTCACTGTGTGTGTGTGTGTGTGTGTGTGTGTGCGTGTCCCTCCCTTGGTGTGCGTGCATATTCCTGTTTTGTTGTGTGTGTCCCTGCCTCGCTGTGTGTGTGTGTGTGTGTGTGTGTGTGTGTGAGTGTGTGTCCCTCCCTCGCTGTGTGTATGTGTGTTTCCCTCCCTCGCAGTATGTGTGTGTGTGTGTGTGTGTCCCTCCCTCTGTGTGTGTGTGTGTGTGTGTGTGTGTGTTTCCCTCTCTCACTGTGTGTGTGTGTGTGTCCCTCCCTCGCTGAGTGTGCATCCCTCACTGTGTGCGTGTTCCTCTCTCGCTGTGTGCGTGCGTGTTCCTCCCTCGCTTTGTGAGTGCATGTCCCTCCCTCGCTGTGTGTGTGTGTGTCCCTCACTGTGTTCGTGTCCCTACCTCGCTGTGTGTGTGTGTGTCCCTCCCTCGCTGTGTGTGTGTGTGACCCTCCCTCGCTGTGTGTGTGTGTGTCCCTCCCTCGCTGTGTGTGTGTGTCCCTGCCTCGCTGTGTGTGTGTGTGTCCCTCCCTCTCTGTGTGTGTGTGTGTCCCTCCCTCGCTGTGTGTGTGTGTGTGTGTGCGTGCGTGTCCCTCCCTCGCTGTGTGTGTGTGTGTGTCCCTCCCTCGCTGTGTGTGTGTGTGTCCCTCCCTCGCTGTGTGTGTGTGTGTCCCTCCCTCGCTGTGTGTGTGTGTCCCTGCCTCGCTGTGTGTGTGTGTGTCCCTCCCTCGCTGTGTGTGTGTGTGTGTGTGCCTGCGTGCGTGTCCCTCCCTCGCTGTGTGTGTGTGTCCCTCCCTCACTGTGTGTGTGTGTGTCCCTCACTGTGTTCGTGTCCCTCCCTCGCTGTGTGTGTGTGTGTCCCTCCCTCGCTGTGTGTGTGTGTGTGTCCTTCCCTCGCTGTGTGTGTGCGTGTCCCTCCCTCGCTGTGTGTGTGCGTGTCCCTCCCTCGCTGTGTGTGTCCCTCACTGTGTTCGTGTCCCTCCCTCGCTGTGTGTGTGTGTGTGTGTCCCTCCCTCGCTGTGTGTGCGTGTCCCTGCCTCGCTGTGTGTGTATGTCCCTCCCTCGCTGTGTGTGTGCGTGTCCCTCCCTCGCTGTGTGTGTCCCTCACTGTGTTCGTGTCCCTCCCTCGCTGTGTGTGTGTGTGTCCCTCCCTCGCTGTGTGTGTGTGTCCCTGCCTCGCTGTGTGTGTGTGTGTCCCTCCCTCGCTGTGTGTGTGTGTGTGTCCCTCCCTCGCTGTGTGTGTGTGTGTCCCTCCCTCGCTGTGTGTGTGTGTGTCCCTCCCTCGCTGTGTGTGTGTGTCCCTCCCTCGCTGTGTGTGTGTGTGTGTGCGTGCGTGCGTGTCCCTCCCTCGCTGTGTGTGTGTGTCCCTCCCTCACTGTGTGTGTGTGTGTGTGTGTGTGTGTGTGTGTGTGTGTGTGTGTGTCCCTCCCTCGCTGTGTGTGTCCCTCCCTGGCTGTGTGTGTGTGTGTGTGTGTGTCCCTCCCTCGCTGTGTGTGTGTGCGTGTGCGTGCCCCTCCCTCGCTGTGTGTGTGTGTGTGTGTCCCTCCCTCGCTGTGTGTGTGTGTGTGTGTGTGTCCCTCCCTTGGTGTGTGTGCATATTCCTCTTTTGTTGTGTGTGTGTGTCCCTCTCTCGCTGTGTGTGGGTGTGTGTGTGTATATCCCTGCCTCGCTGTGTGTGTGTGTGTGTGTGTGTGTGTGTCCCTCCCTCGCTGTGTGTGTGTGTGTGTGTGTGTGTCCCTCACTCACTGTGTGTGTGTGTGTGTGTGTGTGCGTGTGTGTCCCTCCCTCGCTCTGTGTGCATGTGTGTCCCTCCCTCGCTGAGTGTGCGTCCCTCACTGTGTGCGTGTTCCTCCCTCGCTGTGTGTGTGCGTGTCCCTCCCTCGCTCTGTGTGTGTGTGTGTGTGTGTGTGTGTGTGTGTGTCCCTCCCTTGGTGTGTGTGCATATTCCTCTTTTGTTGTGTGTGTGTGTCCCTCCCTCGCTGTTTGTGTGTGTGTGTGTGTGTCCCTGCCTCGCTGTGTGTGTGTCCCTCCCGCGGTGTGTGTGTGTGTGTGTGTGTTTCCCTCCCTCGCTGTGTGTGTGTGTGTGTCCGTGTGTGTGTGTCCCTCCCTCGCTGTGTGTGTGTGTCCCTCCCTCGCTGTGTGTGTGTGTGTGTTTCCCTCCCTCGCTGTGTGTGTGCGTGTGTGTGTGTGTGTGTGTGTGTCTCTCCCTCTGTGTGTGTGTGTGTGTGTTTCCCTCCCTCACTGTGTGTGTGTGCGTGTCCCTCCCTCGCTGTGTGTGCGTGTCCCTCCCTCGCTGTGTATGCGTGTTCCTCCCTCGCTGTGTGGGCGTGTCCCTCCCTCGCTGTGTGTGCGTGTCCATCCCTCTCTGTGTGTGCGTGTCCCTCCTTCGCTGTGTGCGTGCCCCCCTCAATGATTGCGAGTGTGTCCCTCCCTCGCTCTATATGAGCGTATCGCTCCCTCGCTGTGTGTGTCCCCCTCGCTGTGTGTGTGCGTGTCCCTCCCTCGCTGTGTGTGTGTGTTCCTCTCTCACTGTGTGTGAGCGTATCCCTCCCTTGGTGTGTGCGCGAGTCCCTCCCTCGCTGAGTGCGCGGGCCCCACCCTCGCTGTGTGTGTGTGTGTGTGTCTCCCTCGTTGTGAGTGTGTTCCTCCCTCAATGTGTGCGCGTGTCCCTCCCTCGCTGTGTGCATGCGTGTCCCTACCTCGCTGTTAATGTGTGTGTGAGTCCCTCCCTTGCTATGGGAGTGCGTACGTGTCCCTCCCTCGCTGTGTGTGTGTGTGTGTGTGTGTGTGTCCCTCCGTCGCTGTGTATGTGTGCGTGTCCCTCCGTCGCTGTGTATGTGTGCGTGTCCCTCCCTCGCTGTGTTTGTGCGTGTCCCTCCCTCGCTGTGTGTGTCCGTCCCTCGCTATGCGTGTGTCCCTCCCTCGCTGTGTGTGTGCGTGTCCCTCCCTCGCTGTGAGTGTGCGTGTCCCTCCCTCGCTGTGTGTGTGTGTGTGTGTGTGTGCGTGTCCCTCCCTCGCTGTGTGTGTGTGCATGTCCCTCCCTCGCTGTGTGTGTGTGTGTGTGTGTGTGTGTGTGCGCGTGTCCCTCCCTCGCTGTGTGTGTGCGTGTCCCTCCCTCGCTGTGTGTGTGTGTGTGCTTGTCCCTCCCTCACTGTCTGTGTGTGTCCCTCCCTCGCTGTGTGTGTGTGCGTGTCCCTCCCTCGCTGTGTGTGTGTGCGTGTCCCTCCCTCGCAGTGTGTGTGTGTGTGTCCCTCCCTCGCTGTGTGCGTGTGTGTGTGTGTCCCTCCCTCGCAGTGTGTGTGTGTGTGTGTCCCTCCCTCGCTGTGTGTGTTTGTGTGCCTCCCTCGCTGTGTGTGTGTGTGTGTGTGTGTGTGTGTGTGTGTGTGTGTCCCTCCCTCGCAGTGTGTGTGTGTGTGTGTCCCTCCCTCGCTGTGTGTGTTTGTGTGCCTCCCTCGCTGTGTGTGTGTGTGTGTGTGTGTGTGTGTGTGTGTGTGTGTCCCTCCCTCGCTGTGTGTTTGCGTGTCCCTCCCTCACTGTGTGTGTGTGTGTGTCCCTCCCTCGCTGTGTGTTTGCGTGTCCCTCCCTCACTGTGTGTGTGTGTGTGTCCCTCCCTCGCTGTGTGTGTGTGTCCCTCCCTCGCTGTGTGTGTGTGTGTGTGTCCCTCCCTCGCTGTGTGTGTGTGTGTCCCTCCCTCGCTGTGTGTGTGTGTATCCCTCCCTCGCTGTGTGTGTGTGTCCCCCTCACTCGCTGTGGGTGCGCGCATCCTTCCCTTGCAGTGTGTGTGTGTGTGTCCCTCCCTCGCTTTGTGTGTGTCCCTCCCTCGCTGTGTGTGTGTGTGTGTGTGTGTGTGTCCCTCCGTCGCTGTGTGTGTGTGTGTGTCCCTCCCTCGCTGTTTGTGCGTGTCCCTCCCTCGCTGTGTGTGTCCCTCCCTCGCTGTGCATGTCTCTCCCTCGCTGTGTGCGTGCGTGTCCCTCCCTCGCTGTGTGTGCGTGTCCCTCCCTCGCTGTGTGTGTGTGTGTCCCTCCCTCGCTGTGTGTGTGTGTGTCCCTCCCTCGCTCTGTGTGTGCGTGTCCCTCCCTCGCTCTGTGTGTGCGTGTCCCTCCCTCGCTCTGTGTGCGTGTCCCTCCCTCGCTTTTTGTGCATGTCCCTCCCTCGCTGTGTGTGCATGTCCCTCCCTCGCTGTGTGCGTGCCCCCCTCAATGATTGCGAGTGTGTCCCTCCCTCGCTCTATATGAGCGTATCGCTCCCTCGCTGTGTGTGTGCGTGTCCCTCCCTCGCTGTGTGTGTGCGTGTCCCTCCCTCGCTGTGTGTGCGTGTCCCACCCTCGCTGTGTGTGCGCGTGTCCCTCCCTCGCTGTGTGTGCGCGTGTCCCTCCCTCGCTGTGTGTGCGCGTGTCCCTCCCTCGCTGTGTGTGTGCCTGTCCCTCCCTCGCTGTGTGTGTGCCTGTCCCTCCCTCGCTGTGTGTGTGCCTGTCCCTCCCTCGCTGTGTGCGCGTGTACCTCCTCGTTTTGTGTGTGTGTGTGTGTGTGTGCGCATGTCCCTCCCTCGCTGTGTGTGCGTCTCCCTCCCTCGCTGTATATGACTGTGTCCCACCCTCGCTGGATATGAGCGTATCCCTCCCTCGATGTGTGTGCATGCCCCTCCCTCACTGTTTGTGAGCGTGTCCCTCCCTTACTGTGTGCGCGCGTCCCCCTACCTCGCTGTGGGTGTGCGTGTGTCCCTCCCTCGCTGTGTGTGTGTATGTGTGTATGTGTCCCTCCCTCGGTGTGTGTGTGTGTGTCCCTCTCTCGCTGTGTGCGTACATGTCCCTCCCTCGCTGTGTGCGTGTCCAACTCGCTGTGTGAGTGGGTGTCCCTCCCTGGCTGTGTGTGTGCGTGTCCCTCCCTGGCTTAGTGTGTGCGTGTCCCTCCCTCGCTGTGTGTGTGTGCGTGTCCGTCCCTCGCTGTGTGTGTGTGCGTGTCCCTCCCTCGCTGTGTGTGTGTGCGTGTCCGTCCCTCGCTCTGTGTGTGTGTGTGTGTGTGTGTGTGTGTGTGTGTGTGTGTGTCCCTCCCTCGCTCTGTGTGCGTGTGTGTGTGTCCCTCCCTCGGTGTGTGTGTGTGTGTGTGTCCCTCCCTCGCTGTGTGTGTGTGTGTGTGTGTGTCCCTCCCTTGGTGTGTGTGCATATTCCTCTTTTGTTGTGTGTGTGTGTCCCTCTCTCGCTGTGTGTGGGTGTGTGTGTGTATATCCCTGCCTCGCTGTGTGTGTGTGTGTGTGTGTGTGTGTCCCTCCCTCGCTGTGTGTGTGTGTGTGTGTGTGTCCCTCACTCACTGTGTGTGTGTGTGTGTGTGTGTGTGCGTGTGTGTCCCTCCCTCGCTCTGTGTGCATGTGTGTCCCTCCCTCGCTGAGTGTGCGTCCCTCACTGTGTGCGTGTTCCTCCCTCGCTGTGTGTGTGCGTGTCCCTCCCTCGCTCTGTGTGTGTGTGTGTGTGTGTGTGTGTGTGTGTGTGTCCCTCCCTTGGTGTGTGTGCATATTCCTCTTTTGTTGTGTGTGTGTGTCCCTCCCTCGCTGTTTGTGTGTGTGTGTGTGTGTCCCTGCCTCGCTGTGTGTGTGTCCCTCCCGCGGTGTGTGTGTGTGTGTGTGTGTTTCCCTCCCTCGCTGTGTGTGTGTGTGTGTCCGTGTGTGTGTGTCCCTCCCTCGCTGTGTGTGTGTGTCCCTCCCTCGCTGTGTGTGTGTGTGTGTTTCCCTCCCTCGCTGTGTGTGTGCGTGTGTGTGTGTGTGTGTGTGTGTCTCTCCCTCTGTGTGTGTGTGTGTGTGTTTCCCTCCCTCACTGTGTGTGTGTGCGTGTCCCTCCCTCGCTGTGTGTGCGTGTCCCTCCCTCGCTGTGTATGCGTGTTCCTCCCTCGCTGTGTGGGCGTGTCCCTCCCTCGCTGTGTGTGCGTGTCCATCCCTCTCTGTGTGTGCGTGTCCCTCCTTCGCTGTGTGCGTGCCCCCCTCAATGATTGCGAGTGTGTCCCTCCCTCGCTCTATATGAGCGTATCGCTCCCTCGCTGTGTGTGTCCCCCTCGCTGTGTGTGTGCGTGTCCCTCCCTCGCTGTGTGTGTGTGTTCCTCTCTCACTGTGTGTGAGCGTATCCCTCCCTTGGTGTGTGCGCGAGTCCCTCCCTCGCTGAGTGCGCGGGCCCCACCCTCGCTGTGTGTGTGTGTGTGTGTCTCCCTCGTTGTGAGTGTGTTCCTCCCTCAATGTGTGCGCGTGTCCCTCCCTCGCTGTGTGCATGCGTGTCCCTACCTCGCTGTTAATGTGTGTGTGAGTCCCTCCCTTGCTATGGGAGTGCGTACGTGTCCCTCCCTCGCTGTGTGTGTGTGTGTGTGTGTGTGTGTCCCTCCGTCGCTGTGTATGTGTGCGTGTCCCTCCGTCGCTGTGTATGTGTGCGTGTCCCTCCCTCGCTGTGTTTGTGCGTGTCCCTCCCTCGCTGTGTGTGTCCGTCCCTCGCTATGCGTGTGTCCCTCCCTCGCTGTGTGTGTGCGTGTCCCTCCCTCGCTGTGAGTGTGCGTGTCCCTCCCTCGCTGTGTGTGTGTGTGTGTGTGTGTGCGTGTCCCTCCCTCGCTGTGTGTGTGTGCATGTCCCTCCCTCGCTGTGTGTGTGTGTGTGTGTGTGTGTGTGTGCGCGTGTCCCTCCCTCGCTGTGTGTGTGCGTGTCCCTCCCTCGCTGTGTGTGTGTGTGTGCTTGTCCCTCCCTCACTGTCTGTGTGTGTCCCTCCCTCGCTGTGTGTGTGTGCGTGTCCCTCCCTCGCTGTGTGTGTGTGCGTGTCCCTCCCTCGCAGTGTGTGTGTGTGTGTCCCTCCCTCGCTGTGTGCGTGTGTGTGTGTGTCCCTCCCTCGCAGTGTGTGTGTGTGTGTCCCTCCCTCGCTGTGTGTGTTTGTGTGCCTCCCTCGCTGTGTGTGTGTGTGTGTGTGTGTGTGTGTGTGTGTGTGTCCCTCCCTCGCAGTGTGTGTGTGTGTGTGTCCCTCCCTCGCTGTGTGTGTTTGTGTGCCTCCCTCGCTGTGTGTGTGTGTGTGTGTGTGTGTGTGTGTGTGTGTGTGTCCCTCCCTCGCTGTGTGTTTGCGTGTCCCTCCCTCACTGTGTGTGTGTGTGTGTCCCTCCCTCGCTGTGTGTTTGCGTGTCCCTCCCTCACTGTGTGTGTGTGTGTGTCCCTCCCTCGCTGTGTGTGTGTGTCCCTCCCTCGCTGTGTGTGTGTGTGTGTGTCCCTCCCTCGCTGTGTGTGTGTGTGTCCCTCCCTCGCTGTGTGTGTGTGTATCCCTCCCTCGCTGTGTGTGTGTGTCCCCCTCACTCGCTGTGGGTGCGCGCATCCTTCCCTTGCAGTGTGTGTGTGTGTGTCCCTCCCTCGCTTTGTGTGTGTCCCTCCCTCGCTGTGTGTGTGTGTGTGTGTGTGTGTGTCCCTCCGTCGCTGTGTGTGTGTGTGTGTCCCTCCCTCGCTGTTTGTGCGTGTCCCTCCCTCGCTGTGTGTGTCCCTCCCTCGCTGTGCATGTCTCTCCCTCGCTGTGTGCGTGCGTGTCCCTCCCTCGCTGTGTGTGCGTGTCCCTCCCTCGCTGTGTGTGTGTGTGTCCCTCCCTCGCTGTGTGTGTGTGTGTCCCTCCCTCGCTCTGTGTGTGCGTGTCCCTCCCTCGCTCTGTGTGTGCGTGTCCCTCCCTCGCTCTGTGTGCGTGTCCCTCCCTCGCTGTGTGTGCATGTCCCTCCCTCGCTGTGTGTGTGTGTCCCTCCCTCGCTGTGTGCGTGCCCCCCTCAATGATTGCGAGTGTGTCCCTCCCTCGCTCTATATGAGCGTATCGCTCCCTCGCTGTGTGTGTGCGTGTCCCTCCCTCGCTGTGTGTGTGCGTGTCCCTCCCTCGCTGTGTGTGCGTGTCCCACCCTCGCTGTGTGTGCGCGTGTCCCTCCCTCGCTGTGTGTGCGCGTGTCCCTCCCTCGCTGTGTGTGCGCGTGTCCCTCCCTCGCTGTGTGTGTGCCTGTCCCTCCCTCGCTGTGTGTGTGCCTGTCCCTCCCTCGCTGTGTGTGTGCCTGTCCCTCCCTCGCTGTGTGCGCGTGTACCTCCTCGTTTTGTGTGTGTGTGTGTGTGTGTGCGCATGTCCCTCCCTCGCTGTGTGTGCGTCTCCCTCCCTCGCTGTATATGACTGTGTCCCACCCTCGCTGGATATGAGCGTATCCCTCCCTCGATGTGTGTGCATGCCCCTCCCTCACTGTTTGTGAGCGTGTCCCTCCCTTACTGTGTGCGCGCGTCCCCCTACCTCGCTGTGGGTGTGCGTGTGTCCCTCCCTCGCTGTGTGTGTGTATGTGTGTATGTGTCCCTCCCTCGGTGTGTGTGTGTGTGTCCCTCTCTCGCTGTGTGCGTACATGTCCCTCCCTCGCTGTGTGCGTGTCCAACTCGCTGTGTGAGTGGGTGTCCCTCCCTGGCTGTGTGTGTGCGTGTCCCTCCCTGGCTTAGTGTGTGCGTGTCCCTCCCTCGCTGGGTGTGTGTGCGTGTCCGTCCCTCGCTGTGTGTGTGTGCGTGTCCCTCCCTCGCTGTGTGTGTGTGCGTGTCCGTCCCTCGCTCTGTGTGTGTGTGTGTGTGTGTGTGTGTGTGTGTGTGTGTGTGTCCCTCCCTCGCTCTGTGTGCGTGTGTGTGTGTCCCTCCCTCGGTGTGTGTGTGTGTGTCCCCCCGTCGCTGTATATGAGCGTGTCCCCCGCTCGCTGTATATGAGCATGTCCCTCCCTCGCTGTGAGTGTGTGTGTCCCTCTCTCGCTGTGTGTGTGTATGTGTCCCTCCGTCGCTGTGTGTGTGTGTGTCCCTCCCACGCTGTGTGTGTGTGTGTGTCCCTCCCTCGCTGTGTGTGTGTGTGTATGTGTCCCTCCCTCGCTGTGTGTGAGCGTGTCGCTCCCTCGCTGTGCATGTGTGTCCCTGCCTTGCGGTTTGTGTGTGTCCCCCACTTGTGGTGTGTGTGTGTGTCCCTCCCTCGCTGTGTGTGTGTGTCCCTCCCTCTCTCTGTGTGTGTGTACCTCCCTCACTGTGTGTGCGTGTCCCTCCCTCGCTGTGTGTGTGTGTCCCTCCCTCGCTGTGTGTGCGTGCAACTCCCTTGCAGTGTGTGCGTGTCCCCCACTTGTGTGTGTGTGTGTGTGTGTGTGTGTGTGCGTGTGCGTGTGTGTGTGTGTACCTTCCTCGCTGTGTATGTGTGTGCGTTTCCCTGCCTCACTGTCTGTGTGTGTTCCTCTCTCACTGTGTGTGAGCGTATCCCTCCCTTGGTGTGTGCGCGAGTCCCTCCCTCGCTGGGTGCGCGGGCCCCACCCTCGCTGTGTGTGTGTGTGTGTCTCCCTCGTTGTGAGTGTGTTCCTCCCTCAATGTGTGCGCGTGTCCCTCCCTCGCTGTGTGCATGCGTGTCCCTACCTCGCTGTTAATGTGTGTGTGAGTCCCTCCCTTGCTATGGGAGTGCATGTCTCTCACTCTTACAGTGTGTGCGTGTCCCTCCCTCACTGTCTGTGTGTGTGTGTGTGTGTGTGTCCCTCCCTCGCTGTGTATGTGTGCGTGTCCCTCCCTCGCTGTGTTTGTGCGTGTCCCTCCCTCGCTGTGTGTGTGCGTGTCCCTCCCTCGCTGTGAGTGTGCGTGTCCCTCCCTCGCTGTGTGTATGTGTGTGTGTGCGCGTGTCCCTCCCTCGCTGTGTGTGTGCGTGTCCCTCCCTCGCTGTGTGTGTGTGTGTGTGCTTGTCCCTCCCTCACTGTCTGTGTGTGTCCCTCTCTCGCTGTGTGTGTGTGCGTGTCCCTCCCTCGCTGTGTGTGTGTGCTTGTCCCTCCCTCACTGTCTGTGTGTGTCCCTCCCTCGCTGTGTGCGTGTGCGTGTCCCTCCCTCGCTGTGTGTGTGTGCGTGTCCCTCCCTCGCTGTGTGTGTGTGTGTCCCTACCTCGTTGTGTGTGCGTGTCCCTCCCTCGCAGTGTGTGTGTGTGTGTCCCTCCCTCGCTGTGTGCGTGTGTGTGTGTGTCCCTCCCTCGCAGTGTGTGTGTGTGTGTGTCCCTCCCTCGCTGTGTGTGTTTGTGTGCCTCCCTCGCTGTGTGTGTGTGTGTGTGTGTGTGTGTGTGTGTGTGTGTCCCTCCCTCGCAGTGTGTGTGTGTGTGTGTCCCTCCCTCGCTGTGTGTGTTTGTGTGCCTCCCTCGCTGTGTGTGTGTGTGTGTGTGTGTGTGTGTGTGTGTCCCTCCCTCGCTGTGTGTTTGCGTGTCCCTCCCTCACTGTGTGTGTGTGTGTGTCCCTCCCTCGCTGTGTGTTTGCGTGTCCCTCCCTCACTGTGTGTGTGTGTGTGTCCCTCCCTCGCTGTGTGTGTGTGTCCCTCCCTCGCTGTGTGTGTGTGTGTGTGTCCCTCCCTCGCTGTGTGTGTGTGTGTCCCTCCCTCGCTGTGTGTGTGTGTATCCCTCCCTCGCTGTGTGTGTGTGTCCCCCTCACTCGCTGTGGGTGCGCGCGTCCTTCCCTTGCAGTGTGTGTGTGTGTGTCCCTCCCTCGCTGTGTGTGTGTCCCTCCCTCGCTGTGTGTGTGTGTGTCCCTCCCTCGCTGTGTGTGTGTGTGTCCCTCCCTCGCTGTGTGTGTGTGTCCCCCTCACTCGCTGTGGGTGCGCGTGTCGCTCCCTTGCTGTGTGTGTGTGTGTCCCTCCCTCGCTGTGCGTGTGTGTCCCTCCCTTGCTGTGTATGCGTGTCCCTCCCTCACTGTGTGTGTGCGTGTCCCTCCCTCGCTTGTGTGTGCGTGTCCCTCCCTCGCTGTGTGTGTGCGTGTCCTACCTAGCTGTATGTGTGTCCCTCCCTCGCTGTGGGAGTGCATGTCTCTCACTCTTGCAGTGTGTGCGTGTCCCTCCCTTGCTGTGTGCGTGTGTCCCTCCCTTGCTGTGTGTGTGTCCCCCTCCCTCGCTGTGGGAGTGCATGTCTCTCACTCTTGCAGTGTGTGCGTGTCCCTCCCTTGCTGTGTGCGTGTGTCCCTCCCTTGCAGTGTGTGCGTGTCCCTCCCTCGCTGTGTGTGTGTGTCCCTCCCTTGCAGTGTGTGCGTGTCCCTCCCTTGCTGTGTGTGCGTGTCCCTCCCTCACTGTGTGCATGTCCCTCCTCGTTGTGTGTTTGTTTGTGTCCCTTCCTCGCTGTGTGTGTGTGTGTCCCTCCCTCACTGTGTGCTTGTGTCTGTCACAATGTGCGTGCGTGTCCCTCCCTCGCTGTATGTGAGTGTGATTCCTCCCTCGCTGTCTGTGTGTCCCTCCCTCGCTGTGTGTGCGTGTCCCTCGCTGTGTGCATGCATGTCCCTCCCTCGCTGTGCGTACGTGTCCCTCCCTCGCTGTATGTGAGTGTGATTCCTCCCTCGCTGTCTGTGTGTCCCTCCTTCGCTGTGTGCATGCGTGTCCCTACCTCGCTGTGTACGTGTGTGTGTGTCCCTCCCTCGCTATGGGAGTGCATGTCTCTCACTCTTGCAGTGTGTGCATGTCCCCCTCACTGTCTGTGTTTGACACTCCCTCGCTGTGTGTGCGTGTCCCTCGCTGTGTGCATGCATGTCCCTCCCTCACTGTCTGTGCATGTGTCCCTCCCTCGCTGTGTGCATGCGTGTCCCTCCCTCGCTGTGTGTGTGTGCGTGTCCGTCCCTCGCTGTGTGTGTGTGCGTGTCCCTCCCTCGCTGTGTGTGTGCGCGTGTCCGTCCCTCGCTCTGTGTGTGTGTGTGTGTGTGTGTGTGTCCCTCCCTCGCTCTGTGTGTGTGTGTGTGTGTGTGTGTGTGTCCCTCCCTCGCTGTGTGTGTGTATGTGTGTGTGTGTCCCTCCCTCGGTGTGTGTGTGTGTGTCCCCCCGTCGCTGTGTGTGTGTGTGTCCCTCCCTCGCTGTGTGTGTTTGTCCCCCTCACTCGCTGTGGGTGCGCGTGTCCCTCCCTTGCTGTGTGTGTGTGTGTCCCTCCCTCGCTGTGCGTGTGTGTCCCTCCCTTGCTGTGTATGCGTGTCCCTCCCTCGCTGTGTGTGTGCGTGTCCCTCCCTCGCTGTGTGTGTGCGTGTCCCTCCCTCGCTGTGTGTGTGCGTGTCCTACCTAGCTGTCTGTGTGTCCCTCCCTCGCTGTGGGAGTGCATGTCTCTCACTCTTGCAGTGTGTGCGTGTCCCTCCCTTGCTGTGTGCGTGTGTCCCTCCCTTGCTGTGTGTGTGTCCCCCTCCCTCGCTGTGGGAGTGCATGTCTCTCACTCTTGCAGTGTGTGCGTGTCCCTCCCTTGCTGTGTGCGTGTGTCCCTCCCTTGCAGTGTGTGCGTGTCCCTCCCTCGCTGTGTGTGTGTGTCCCTCCCTTGCAGTGTGTGCGTGTCCCTCCCTTGCTGTGTGTGCGTGTCCCTCCCTCACTGTGTGCATGTCCCTCCTCGTTGTGTGTTTGTGTGTGTCCCTTCCTCGCTGTGTGTGTGTGTGTCCCTCCCTCACTGTGTGCTTGTGTCTGTCACAATGTGCGTGCGTGTACCTCCCTCGCTGTATGTGAGTGTGATTCCTCCCTCGCTGTCTGTGTGTCCCTCCCTCGCTGTGTGTGCGTGTCCCTCGCTGTGTGCATGCATGTCCCTCCCTCGCTGTGCGTACGTGTCCCTCCCTCGCTGTATGTGAGTGTGATTCCTCCCTCGCTGTCTGTGTGTCCCTCCCTCGCTGTGTGCATGCGTGTCCCCACCTCGCTGTGTACGTGTGTGTGTGTCCCTCCCTCGCTATGGGAGTGCATGTCTCTCACTCTTGCAGTGTGTGCATGTCCCCCTCACTGTCTGTGTTTGACACTCCCTCGCTGTGTGTGCGTGTCCCTCGCTGTGTGCATGCATGTCCCTCCCTCACTGTCTGTGCATGTGTTCCTCCCTCGCTGTGTGCATGCGTGTCCCTACCTCGCTGTGTACGTGTGTGTGTGTGTCCCTCCCTCGCTATGGGAGTGCATGTCTCTCACTCTTGCAGTGTGTGCATGTCCCCCTCACTGTCTGTGTTTGACACTCCCTCGCTGTGTGTGAGCATGTCTCTCACACTTGCAGTGTGTGTGTGTCCCCCTCACTCTGTGTGTGTCCCTCCCTCGTTGGGTGTGTGTGTGTGTCCCTGCCTCGCTGTGTGTGTGCCCCCTCACTGTGTTCGTGTCCCCCTCACTGTGTGCGAGCATGTCCCTCCCTCGCAGTGTGCGTGCTTGTCCCTCCCTCGCTGTGAGTGTGCGTGTCTCCCCTCGCTGTGTGTGTGTCTCCATCCTTCCCTGTGTGTGTGTGTCTGTGTGTGTGTGTGTGCGTGTGTGTGTGTGCGCGTTTCCTTCCCTTGCTGTGAATGTGTGTGTCCCTCCCTCGCTGTGTGCGTATGTCCCTCTCTCACTGTGTGTGCACGTGTCACTCCATTGCTGTGTGTGTGTGCCCCTCCCTTGCTCTTTGTGTATATTCCCCTCACTGTGTGTGGGCATCAAGCCTTGGTGTGTGAGTGCATGTCCCCTTTCGCTGTGTGTGCGTGTCCCTCTCAATTTCTGCGCACATGCCTTCCCCGTCGCTGTGTGTCTGCTTGTCTATCTTTCCCTGTGTGTGTGCTTGTCCCTCTCCCTTTTTGTTTATGTGCGTATCCCTCCCTTGCTGTGTGTCTTAGCAAGTACCTCACTCGCTGTGTGTGTGTGTCCCTTCCTTGCTGTTTGTATGTGTCACATCCTCACTCTGTGTTTGTGTGTCCCCCCTTCACTGCGTGTCCCTCACTTGCTGTTTGAGTGTGTGTCACTCCATCGCGTTGTGTGTATGTTTCTCTCTCTCGCTGTGTGTGCGTGTATCCCTCCCTTGCTCGGTGTGTGTGTGTACATGCGTGTCCCTCCCTCTGTGTGTGTAATTGTGTCAACCTCCCATGTTGTGAGTGTGCGGGTCCCCCTTGCTGTGTGTGTGTGTGTGCATATCCCCCTTCGCTGTATCTGTGTGTGTGTGTCCATCCCTCCCTCGCTATATATATGTGTGTGTGCGCGTGTGCATGTGTGTCCCTCCCTCCCTCGCTCTGTGTGTGTGTGTGTGTGTGTGTGTGTGTGTGTGTGTGTGTGTGTGTGTGTGTGTGTGTGTGTGCGCGTGTTCTTCCCTCGCTGTGTATGTGTGAGTAACCCCCTTGCTGTGTGGGTGTGTGTGTATCTTGCTGTGCGTGTGTGCGCATGTGTCTCCTCCTCGCTGTGTGTGCACGTGTCCCTCTCTTGCTGTGTGTGTC
The DNA here is from genome assembly GCF_047496795.1 of Chiloscyllium punctatum. Lineage (NCBI taxonomy): Eukaryota > Metazoa > Chordata > Chondrichthyes > Orectolobiformes > Hemiscylliidae > Chiloscyllium > Chiloscyllium punctatum. Next base: position 52,404,406 of record NC_092752.1, read on the forward strand.
CATGTCCCTCACTGGCTGTGTGTGTGCATACCCCTCTCTCGCTGTGTGTCTGTGTTTGTGTGCTTGGGTATGTGCGTGTTCTTCCATCTTGCTGTGAATATGTGTCCCCCTGTTACAGTGTATGTGAATGTCCTTCTGTGTGTGTGTGTGTGTGTGTGTGTGACCCTCCCTCACTGTTTGTATCAGTTTCCTGTCCTGTGTGTGTGTATCCGTGTTACTCTTGCTGTGCGTTGTGCGTATCCCTCCCTCGCCATGTGTGTGTGTGTCCCTCCCTCGCTGTGTGTGCGTGCCCCTCCCTCGCCGTGTGTGCGTGTGTCCCTCCCTCGCTGTGAGCTTGCGTGTCCCTCCCTCGCTGTGTGTGTGTGTGTGTGTGTGTGTGTGTGTGTGTGTGTGTGTGTGTGTCCCACTTTCGGTGTGTGTGCATGTCCCTCCCTCGGTATGTGCGCATTTCCCCCACTTGCTGTATGTGCGTGTCCCTCCCTCACTCTGTGTGTGTGTGTGTGTGTGTGTGTGTGTGTGTGTGTGTGTGTGTGTGAGTCCCTCCCTCGCACTGTGTGCGTGTCCCTCCCTCGGTGTGTGTGTTTGTCCCTCCCTCACTGTGTGTGTGTGTGTGTGTGTGTGTGTGTGAGTCCCTCCCTCGCTCTGTGTGTGTGTCCCTCCCTCACTGTGTGTGCGTGTGTGTCCCTCCCTCGGTGTATGTGCATGTCCTCCACTTGTTGCGTGTGCGTGTCCCTCCCTCGCTGTGTGTGTGTGTGTGTGTCCCTCCCTCGGTGTGTGTGCATGTCCTCCACTTGTTGCGTGTGCGTGTCCCTCCCTCGCTGTGTGTGTGTGTGTGTCCCTCCCACGTTGTGTGTGCGTGTCCCTCGCTCGCTCTGTGTGTGTGTGTGTGTGTGTGTGTGTGTGTGTGTGTGTGTGTGTGTCCCTCCTCTGCTGTGTGCGTGTCCCTCCCTCACTGTGTGTGAACATGTCTCTCACTCTTGCAGTGTGTGCGTGTCCCCCTCACTCTGTGTACGCCCCCCCCCCGCTGTGTGTGCGTGTCCCATCTCGTTTTGTGTGTGTGTGTGTGACCCTCCCTCGCTGTGTGTGTCTGTCCCTCCCTCGCTCTGTGTGTGTGTGTCCCCGTTCCACGCTGTGTGTGTGTGTCCCTCCCTCGCTGTGTGTGTGCGTGTCCCTCCCTCGCTGTGTGTGAGCATGTCTCTCACTCTTGCAGTCTGTGCGTGTCCCCCTCACTCTGTGTGTGTGTGTCCCTCCCTCAATGTGTGTGTGTGTGTGTGTGTGTGTGTGTGTGTGTGTGTGTGTGTGTGTTTGTGTGTGAGTGGGTGTGTGTATGTGTGTCCCTCCCTCGCTGTGTGTGTGTGCGTGTCGCTCCCTCGGTGTGTGTGTGTGTGTCCCTCCCTCGGTGTGTGTGTGTGTGTCCCTCCCTCGGTGTGTGTATGTGTCCCTCCCTCGCTGTGTGTGTGTGTGTGTGTGTGTGTGTCCCTCCCTCGCTGTGTGTGCGTGTGTGTGTGTGTCCCTCCCTCGCTGTGTGTGCGTGTGTGTCCGTGTCCCTCCCTTGCTGTGTGTGTGTGTGTCCCTCCCTCGCTGTGTATGCGTGTGTCCCTCCCTTGCTGTGTGTGTGCGTGTCCCTGCTTCCATGTGTGTGCGTGTCCCTCCCTCGGTACGTGCGCATGTCCCCCACTTGCTGTATGTGCGTTTCCCTCCCTCCATGTGTGTGCGTGTCCCACCCTCGCTGCGTGTGTGCATGTCCCTCCCTCGCTGTGTGTGTGTATCCCTCCCTCGCTGTGTGTGTGTGTGTCCCTCCCTCACTCGCTGTGTGCGTGTCCCTCCCTCACGGTGTGTGAGCGTGTCTCTCACTCTTGCAGTGTGTGTGTGTCCCCCTCACTCTGTGTGTGTCCCTGCCTCGCTATGTGTGTGTGTCCCTCCCTCACTGTGTGTGTGTGTCCCTCCCTCGCTGTGTGTGCGTGTCCCTCCCTCGTTGTGTGTTTGTGTGTCTGCCTCCCTCGCTATGTGTGTGTGTCCCTCCCTCAATGTGTGTGTGTGTGTGTGTGTGTGTGCGAGTGTGTATGTGTGTCCCTAACTCGCTGTGTGTGTGTATGCGTGTCGCTCCTTCGGTGTGTGTGTGTGTGTCCCTCCCTCGCTGACTGTGCGTGTCCCTCCCTCGCTGTGTGTATGTGCGTGTGTCCCTCCCTCGCTGTGTGTGTGCGTGTCCCTCCCTCGCTGTGTGTGTGACCCTCCCTCGCTGTGTGTATGTGTGCGTGTGTCCCTCCCTCGCAGTGAGTGTGTGTGCGTGTCCCTCCCTCGCTGTGTGTGTGTCCCTCCCTCGCTGTGTGTGTCCCTCCCTCACTGTGTGTATGTGTGTGTGTGTGTGTGTGTGTCCCTCCCTCGTTGCTTGTGTGCGTGCCCCTCTCTCACTGTGTGTGCCCCTCCCTCGCTCTGTGTGTGTGGTGTGTGTGTGTGTACTTCCCTCACCGTGTGTGCACGTGTCCCTCCCTCGCTGTGTGTGTTTGTGTCCCTCCCTCGCTGTGTGTGTGCGTGTCCCTCCCTCGCTGTGTGTGTGTCCCCCTTACTGTGTGTGTGTGTGTGTGTGTGTCCCTCCCTCGCTGTGTGTGTGTGTCCCTCCCTCGCTGTGTGTGTGCGTGTGTGTCCCTTCCTCGCTGTGTGTATGTGTGTGTGTCCCTCCCTCGCTGTGAGTATGTGTGTGTGTCCCTCCCTCGCTGTGTGTGTGGCCCTCCCTCGCTGTGTGTGTGTGTATGTGTGTGTGTGTGTGTGTCCCTCCCTCACCGTGTGTGCCCCTCCCTCGCTGTGTGTGCATCGCACAGTGTGTGTGTGGCCCTCCCTCGCTGTGTGTGCGTGTCTCTCCTCGTTTTGTGTGTGTGTGTGTGTCTGTCCCTCCCTTGCTGTGTGCTTATGTGTCCCTCCCTCGCTGTGTGTGCCCCTCCCTCGCTGTGTCTGCGTGCCGTCCCTCGCTGTGTCTGCGTGTCTCTCCTCGTTTTGTGTGTGTGCGTGTCCCTCCCTCGCAGTGTGTGCGTATCTCCCCTCGTTGTGTGTGTGTGTGTGTGTGTGTGTGTGTGTGTCCCTCCCTCGCTGTGTGTGTTTGTGTGTGTGTGTGTGTGTCTGCCACCCTCGCTGTGTTTGTGTGTCCCTCCCTCAAAGTGTGTGCGTATGTGTGTGTGTGTGTTTGTGTGTGAGTGGGTGTGTGTGTGTGTGTGTCCCTCCCTCGGTGTGTGCATGTGTCCGTCCCTCGCTGTGTGTGTGTCCCTCCCACATTGTTTGTGAGCATGTCTCTCACTCTTTCAGTGTATGCGTGTCCCTCCCTCGCCGTGTGTGTGCGTGTCCCTCCCTCGCTCTGTGTGTGTGTGTGTGTGTGTGTGCGTGTGTGTGTGTGTCCCTCCCTCGCTGTGTGTGCGTGTGTCCCTCCCTCGCTGTGTGTGTGTGTCCCTCCCTCGCTGTGTGTGTGTTTCCCTCCCTCACTGTGTGTGTACGTGTCCCTCCCTCGCTGAGTGTGTGTGTGTGTGTGTGTGTGTCCCTCCCTCGCTGTGTGTGTGTGTGTCCCTCCCTCGCGGTGTGTGTGTGTGTCCCTCCCTCGTGGTGTGTGTGTGTGCATGTCCACCACTTGCTGTGTGTGTGTCTGCCCCTCCCTCGCTCTGTGTGTGTGTGTCCCTGTTCCATGCTGTGTGTGTGTGTGTGTGTGTGTGTGTGTGTGTGTGTCCGTCCCTCGCTGTGTGTGTGTGTGTGTGTGTGTGTGTGTGTGTGTGTGTGTCCCTCCCTTGCTGTGTGTGTGTGTCCCCCTCGCTGTGTTTGAGCATGTCTCTCACTCTTGCAGTATGTGCGTGACCCCCTCACTCTGTGTGTGTGTGTGTGTCTCCCTCGCTGTGTATGTGTGTGTCCCTCCCTCGCTGTGTGTGCGTGTGTGTGTGTGTCCCTCCCTCGCTGTGTGTGCGTGTGTGTGTGTGTCCCTCCCTTGCTGTGTGTGTGTGTGTCCCTCCCTCGCTGTGTGTGCGTGTGTCCCTCCCTTGCTGTGTGTGTGCGTGTCCCTGCTTCCATGTGTGTGCCTGTCCCTCCCTCGGTACGTGCGCATGTCCCCCACTTGCTGTATGTGCGTTTCCCTCCCTCCATGTGTGTGCGTGTCCCACCCTCGCTGCGTGTGTGCATGTCCCTCCCTCGCTGTGTGTGTGTATCCCTCCCTCGCTGTGTGTGTGTGTGTCCCTCCCTCACTCGCTGTGTGCGTGTCCCTCCCTCACGGTGTGTGAGCGTGTCTCTCACTCTTGCAGTGTGTGTGTGTCCCCCTCACTCTGTGTGTGTCCCTGCCTCGCTATGTGTGTGTGTCCCTCCCTCACTGTGTGTGTGTGTGTCCCTCCCTCGCTGTGTGTGCGTGTCCCTCCCTCGTTGTGTGTTTGTGTGTCTGCCTCCCTCGCTATGTGTGTTTGTCCCTCCCTCAATGTGTGTGTGTGTGTGTGTGTGTGCGAGTGTGTATGTGTGTCCCTAACTCGCTGTGTGTGTGTATGCGTGTCGCTCCTTCGGTGTGTGTGTGTGTGTCCCTCCCTCGCTGACTGTGCGTGTCCCTCCCTCGCTGTGTGTATGTGCGTGTGTCCCTCCCTCGCTGTGTGTGTGCGTGTCCCTCCCTCGCTGTGTGTGTGTGTGTGTCCCTCCCTCGCGGTGTGTGTGTGTGCGTGTGTCCCTCCCTCGCTGTGAGTGTGTGTGCGTGTCCCTCCCTCGCTGTGTGTGTGTCCCTCCCTCGCTGAGTGTGTCCCTCCCTCACTGTGTGTATGTGTGTGTGTGTGTGTCCCTCCCTCGTTGCTTGTGTGCGTGCCCCTCTCTCACTGTGTGTGCCCCTCCCTCGCTCTGTGTGTGTGGTGTGTGTGTGTGTACTTCCCTCACCGTGTGTGCGCGTGTCCCTCCCTCGCTGTGTGTGTTTGTGTCCCTCCATCGCTGTGTGTGTGCGTGTCCCTCCCTCGCTGTGTGTGTGTGTGTGTATCCCTCCCTCACTGTGTGTGCGTGTGTGTCCCTTCCTCGCTGTGTGTATGTGTGTGTGTCCCTCCCTCGCTGTGAGTATGTGTTTGTGCCCCTCCCTCGCTGTGTGTGCATCGCACAGTGTGTGTGTGGCCCTCCCTCGCTGTGTGTGCGTGTCTCTCCTCGTTTTGTGTGTGTGTGTGTCTGTCCCTCCCTCGCTGTGTGCTTATGTGTCCCTCCCTCGCTGTGTGTGCCCCTCCCTCGCTGTGTCTGCGTGCCGTCCCTCGCTGTGTCTGCGTGTCTCTCCTCGTTTTGTGTGTGTGCGTGTCCCTCCCTCGCAGTGTGTGCGTATCTCCCCTCGTTTTGTGTGTGTGTGTGTCCCTCCCTCGCTGTGTGTGTGTGTGTCCCTCCCTCGCTGTGTGTGTTTGTGTGTGTGTGTGTGTGTGTCTGCCACCCTCGCTGTGTGTGTGTGTCCCTCCCTCAATGTGTGTGTGTACGTGTGTGTGTGTGTTTGTGTGTGAGTGGGTGTGTGTGTGTGTGTGTCCCTCCCTCGGTGTGTGCATGTGTCCGTCCCTCGCTGTGTGTGTGTCCCTCCCACATTGTGTGTGAGCATGTCTCTCACTCTTTCAGTGTATGCGTGTCCCTCCCTCGCCGTGTGTGTGCGTGTCCCTCCCTCGCTCTGTGTGTGTGTGTGTGTGTGTGCGTGTGTGCGTGTGTCCCTCCCTCGCTGTGTGTGCGTGTGTCCCTCCCTCGCTGTGTGTGTGTGTCCCTCCCTCGCTGTGTGTGTGTGTCCCTCCCTTGCTGTGTGTGTGTTTCCCTCCCTCACTGTGTGTGTACGTGTCCCTCCCTCGCTGAGTGTGTGTGTGTGTGTGTGTGTGTGTGTGTCCCTCCCTCGCTGTGTGTGTGTGTGTCCCTCCCTCGCGGTGTGTGTGTGTGTCCCTCCCTCGCTGTGTGTGTGCGTGTCCCTCCCTCGCTGTGTGTGTGTGTGTGTGTCCCTCCCTCGCTGTGTGTATGTGTGCGTGTGTCCCTCCCTCGCTGTGAGTGTGTGTGCGTGTCCCTCCCTCGCTGTGTGTGTGTCCCTCCCTCGCTGAGTGTGTCCCTCCCTCACTGTGTGTATGTGTGTGTGTGTGTGTGTGTGTCCCTCCCTCGTTGCTTGTGTGCGTGCCCCTCTCTCACTGTGTGTGCCCCTCCCTCGCTCTGTGTGTGTGGTGTGTGTGTGTGTACTTCCCTCACCGTGTGTGCGCGTGTCCCTCCCTCGCTGTGTGTGTTTGTGTCCCTCCATCGCTGTGTGTGTGCGTGTCCCTCCCTCGCTGTGTGTGTGTGTGTGTATCCCTCCCTCACTGTGTGTGCGTGTGTGTCCCTTCCTCGCTGTGAGTATGTGTTTGTGCCCCTCCCTCGCTGTGTGTGCATCGCACAGTGTGTGTGTGGCCCTCCCTCGCTGTGTGTGCGTGTCTCTCCTCGTTTTGTGTGTGTGTGTGTGTGTCCCTCCCTCGCTGTGTGCTTATGTGTCCCTCCCTCGCTGTGTGTGCCCCTCCCTCGCTGTGTCTGCGTGCCGTCCCTCGCTGTGTCTGCGTGTCTCTCCTCGTTTTGTGTGTGTGCGTGTCCCTCCCTCGCAGTGTGTGCGTATCTCCCCTCGTTTTGTGTGTGTGTGTGTCCCTCCCTCGCTGTGTGTGTGTGTGTCCCTCCCTCGCTGTGTGTGTTTGTGTGTGTGTGTGTGTGTGTCTGCCACCCTCGCTGTGTGTGTGTGTCCCTCCCTCAATGTGTGTGTGTACGTGTGTGTGTGTGTTTGTGTGTGAGTGGGTGTGTGTGTGTGTGTGTCCCTCCCTCGGTGTGTGCATGTGTCCGTCCCTCGCTGTGTGTGTGTCCCTCCCACATTGTGTGTGAGCATGTCTCTCACTCTTTCAGTGTATGCGTGTCCCTCCCTCGCCGTGTGTGTGCGTGTCCCTCCCTCGCTCTGTGTGTGTGTGTGTGTGTGTGCGTGTGTGCGTGTGTCCCTCCCTCGCTGTGTGTGCGTGTGTCCCTCCCTCGCTGTGTGTGTGTGTCCCTCCCTCGCTGTGTGTGTGTGTCCCTCCCTTGCTGTGTGTGTGTTTCCCTCCCTCACTGTGTGTGTACGTGTCCCTCCCTCGCTGAGTGTGTGTGTGTGTGTGTGTGTGTGTCCCTCCCTCGCTGTGTGTGTGTGTGTCCCTCCCTCGCGGTGTGTGTGTGTGTCCCTCCCTCGCGGTGTTTGTGTGTGTCCCTCCCTCGTGGTGTGTGTGTGTGTGCATGTCCACCACTTGCTGTGTGTGTGTCTGCCCCTCCCTCGCTCTGTGTGTGTGTGTCCCTGTTCCATGCTGTGTGTGTGTGTGTGTGTGTGTGTGTGTGTCCGTCCCTCGCTGTGTGTGTGTGTGTGTGTGTGTGTGTGTGTCCCTCCCTTGCTGTGTGTGTGTGTCCCCCTCGCTGTGTTTGAGCATGTCTCTCACTCTTGCAGTATGTGCGTGACCCCCTCACTCTGTATGTGTGTGTCTCTCCCTCGCTGTGTATGTGTGTGTCCCTCCCTCGTGTGTGTGTGTGTGTGTGTGTGTGTGTGTGTGTGTGTCCCTCCCTCGCTGTGTGCGTGTCCCCCCGCTGTGTATGTACGTGTCCGTCACTCACTGTGTGTGAGCGTGTCGTTCCGTCGCTGTCTGTGAGCGTGTCCCTCCCTCACTGTGGGCGTGTGTGTCCCTCCCTCGCTGTGGGCGTGTGTGTCCCTCCCTCGCTGTGGACGTGTGTGTCCCTCCCTCGCTGTGGGCGTGTGTGTCCCTCCGTCACTGTGTGTGCGTGTCCCTCCCTCGCTGTGTGCGTATCCCTCCTTCGCTGTGTGTGTGTCCCTCCCTCACTGTGTGTGAGCTTGTCTCTCACTCTTTCAGTGTGTGTGTGTCCCCCTCATTCTGTGTGTGTGTCCCTCCCTCGCGGCGGGTGTGTGTAACCCTCCCTCGCTGTGTGTGTGTGTGTGTGTGTGTGTCTCCCTCGCTGCGTGTGTGTGTGTCCCTCCCTCGCTGTGTGTGTGTGTGTGTGTCTCCCTCGCTGTGTGTGTGCGTGTCCATCCCTCGCTGTGTGTGTGCGTGTCCCTCCCTCGCTCTGTGTGTGTGTGTGTGTGTGTGTGTGTGTGTCCCTCGCTCGCTGTGTGTGTGCGTGTCCCTCCCTCGCTGTGTGTGTGTGTGTGTGTCCCTCCCTCGCTGTATGTGTGTGTGTCCCTCCATCGCTGTGTGTGTGTGTGTCCCTCCCTCGCTCTGTGTGTGTGTGTGTGTGTGTGTGTGTCCCTCCCTCACTGTGAGTGTGCGTGTCCCTCCCTCGCTGTGTGTGCGTGTGTCCCTCCCTCGCTGTGTGTGTGCGTGTGTCCCTCCTTCGCTGTGTGTGTGTGTCCCTCCCTCGCTGTGTGTGTGTGTGTGTGTGTGTGTGTGTGTGTGTGTGTGTGCGCGTGCGTGTCCCTCCCTCGCTGAGTGTGTGTGTGTGTGTGTGTGTGCCCCTCCCTCGCTGTATGTGTGTGTGTCCCTCCCTCGCTGTGTGTGTGGCCCTCCCTCGCTGTGTGTGTGTGTGTGTGTGTGTGTGTGTGTGTGTGTGTGTGTGTGTGTGTGTGTCCCTCCCTCGCTGTGTGTGTGTGTGTCCCTCCCTCGCTGTGTGTGTCCCTCCCTCGCTGTGTGTGTGTGTCCCTCCCTCGCTGTGTGTGTGTGTCCCTCCCTCGCTGTATGTGTGTGTGTCCCCCTCACTGTGTGTGTGTGTGCGTGTCCCTCCCTCGCTGAGTGTGTGTCTGTGTCCCTCCCTCGCTGTGTGTGTGTGTGTCCCTCCATCGCTGTGTGTGTGTCCCCATCACTGTCTGTGTGTGTGCGTGTCCCTCGCTGAGTGTGTGTGTGTGTGTGTGTGTGTGTGTGTGTGTGTGTGTGTGTGTCCCTCCCTCGTGGTGTGTGTGTGTGTGTCCCTCCCTCGCTCTGTGTGTGTGTGTGTGTGTGTGTGTGTGTGTGTGTGCCCCTCCCTTGCTGTGTGTGTGTGTGTGTGTCACTCCCTCGCTGTGTGTGTGTGTGTCCCTCCCTCGCTGTGTGTGTGTGTGTGTCCCTCCCTCGCTCTGTGTGTGTGTGTGTCCCCCTCGCTGTGTGTGTGTGTCTGCCTCCCTCGCTGTGTGTGTGTCCCCCTCCCTCGCTGTGTGTGTGTGTCCCTCCCTCGCTGTGTGTGTTTGTCCCCCTCCCTCGCTGTGTGTGTGTCCCCCTCCCTCGCTGTGTGTGTGTCCCCCTCCCTCGCTGTGTGTGCGTGTCCCTCCCTCGCTGTATGTGTGCGTGTCCCTCCCTCCATGTGTGTGCGAGTCCCTCCCTCGGTATGTGCGCATGTCCCCCACTTGCTGTATGTGCGTGTCCCTCCCTCCATGTGTGTGCGTGTCCCTTCCCCACTGTGTGTGTGTGTGTGTGTGTGTGTGTGTGTGTGTGTGTGTGTGTGTGAGTCCCTCCCTCGCTGTGTGTGTGTGAGACCCTCCCTCGCTCTGTGTGTGTGTGTGTGTGTGTGTGTGTGTCCCTCCCTCGCGGTGTGTGTGTGCGTGTCCCTCCCTCGCTGAAAGTGTGTGTGTGTGTCCGTCCCTCGCTCTGTGTGTGTGTGTCCGTCCCTCGCTGTGTGTGTGCGTGTCCCTCCCTCACTGTGTGTGAGCATGTCTCTCACTGTTTCAGTGTGTGCGTGTCCCCCTCACTCTGTGTGTGTGTGTCCCTCCCTCGCTGCGTGTGTGTGTGTGTGTGTGTCCCTCCCTCGCTGTGTGTGTGTGTGTCCCTCCCTCACTGTGTGTGCGTGTGTGTCCCTCCCTCGCTGTGTGTGTGCATGTCCGTCCCTCGCTGTGTGTGTGTGTCCCTCCCTCACTGTGTGTGCGTGTGTGTCCCTCCCTCGCTGTGAGTGTGTGTGTGTGTGTGTCCCTCCCTCGCTGTGTGTATGTGTGCGTGTCCGTCCCTCACTGTGTGTGTGTGTCCCTCCTTCGCTGATTGTGTGTCCCTACCTCGCTGTGTGTGTGTGTGTCCCACTCGCCTTGTGTGAGCATGTCTCTCACTCTTGCAGTACGCGCGTGTCCCCCTCACTGTGTGTGTGTGTGTGTGTGTGTGTGTGTCCCTCCCTCGCTGTGTGTGTGTTCCTCCCTCGCTGTGTGTGTGTGTCCCTCCCTCGCTGTGTGTGTGTGTGTCCCTCCCTCGCTGTGTGTGTGTGTCCCCATCACTGTGTGTGTGTGTGTCCCTCCCTCGCTGTGTGTGTGTTTCCCTCCCTCGCTGTGTGTGTGTGTGTCCCTCCCTCGCTGTGTGTGTGTGTCCCCATCACTGTGTGTGTGTGTGTCCCTCCCTCGCTGTGTGTGTGTGTCCCTCCCTCGCTGTGTGTGTGTGTCCCCATCACTGTGTGTGTGTGTCCCTCCCTCGCTGTGTGTGTGTGTCCCTCCCTCGCTGTGTGTGTGTGTCCCCATCACTGTGTGTGTGTGTGTCCCTCCATCGCTGTGTGTGTGTCCCCATCACTGTCTGTGTGTGTGCGTGTCCCTCGCTGAGTGTGTGTGTGTGTGTGTGTGTGTGTGTTTGTGTCCCTCCCTCGTGGTGTGTGTGTGTGTGTCCCTCCCTCGCTCTGTGTGTGTGTGTGTGTGTGTGTGTGTGTGTGTGTGTGCCCCTCCCTTGCTGTGTGTGTGTGTGTGTGTCACTCCCTCGCTGTGTGTGTGTGTGTCCCTCCCTCGCTGTGTGTGTGTGTGTGTCCCTCCCTCGCTCTGTGTGTGTGTGTGTCCCCCTCGCTGTGTGTGTGTGTCTGCCTCCCTCGCTGTGTGTGTGTCCCCCTCCCTCGCTGTGTGTGTGTGTCCCTCCCTCGCTGTGTGTGTTTGTCCCCCTCCCTCGCTGTGTGTGTGTCCCCCTCCCTCGCTGTGTGTGTGTCCCCCTCCCTCGCTGTGTGTGCGTGTCCCTCCCTCGCTGTATGTGTGCGTGTCCCTCCCTCCATGTGTGTGCGAGTCCCTCCCTCGGTATGTGCGCATGTCCCCCACTTGCTGTATGTGCGTGTCCCTCCCTCCATGTGTGTGCGTGTCCCTTCCCCACTGTGTGTGTGTGTGTGTGTGTGTGTGTGTGTGTGTGTGAGTCCCTCCCTCGCTGTGTGTGTGTGAGACCCTCCCTCGCTCTGTGTGTGTGTGTGTGTGTGTGTGTGTGTGTCCCTCCCTCGCGGTGTGTGTGTGCGTGTCCCTCCCTCGCTGAAAGTGTGTGTGTGTGTCCGTCCCTCGCTCTGTGTGTGTGTGTCCGTCCCTCGCTGTGTGTGTGCGTGTCCCTCCCTCACTGTGTGTGAGCATGTCTCTCACTGTTTCAGTGTGTGCGTGTCCCCCTCACTCTGTGTGTGTGTGTCCCTCCCTCGCTGCGTGTGTGTGTGTGTGTGTGTCCCTCCCTCGCTGTGTGTGTGTGTGTCCCTCCCTCACTGTGTGTGCGTGTGTGTCCCTCCCTCGCTGTGTGTGTGCATGTCCGTCCCTCGCTGTGTGTGTGTGTCCCTCCCTCACTGTGTGTGCGTGTGTGTCCCTCCCTCGCTGTGAGTGTGTGTGTGTGTGTGTCCCTCCCTCGCTGTGTGTATGTGTGCGTGTCCGTCCCTCACTGTGTGTGTGTGTCCCTCCTTCGCTGATTGTGTGTCCCTACCTCGCTGTGTGTGTGTGTGTCCCACTCGCCTTGTGTGAGCATGTCTCTCACTCTTGCAGTACGCGCGTGTCCCCCTCACTGTGTGTGTGTGTGTGTGTGTGTGTGTCCCTCCCTCGCTGTGTGTGTGTTCCTCCCTCGCTGTGTGTGTGTGTCCCTCCCTCGCTGTGTGTGTGTGTGTCCCTCCCTCGCTGTGTGTGTGTGTCCCCATCACTGTGTGTGTGTGTGTCCCTCCCTCGCTGTGTGTGTGTTTCCCTCCCTCGCTGTGTGTGTGTGTGTCCCTCCCTCGCTGTGTGTGTGTGTCCCCATCACTGTGTGTGTGTGTGTCCCTCCCTCGCTGTGTGTGTGTGTCCCTCCCTCGCTGTGTGTGTGTGTCCCCATCACTGTGTGTGTGTGTCCCTCCCTCGCTGTGTGTGTGTGTCCCTCCCTCGCTGTGTGTGTGTGTCCCCATCACTGTGTGTGTGTGTGTCCCTCCCTCGCTGTGTGTGTGTGTGTCCCCATCACTGTGTGTGCGTGCCCCTTCCTTGCTGTTTGTGCGTGCCCCTCACTCGCTGTGTGGGTATCCCTCCCTCCCTCGCAGTGTGCCTGTCCCTACCTCGCTGTGTATGTGTGTGTGTCCCTCCCGCGCTGTGTGAGTGCCCCCCTCAATGTGTGTGTGTTTGTATCCCTCCCTCGCTGTGTGTGTGTCCCTCCCTCACTGTGTGTGTGTGTCCCTCCCTCGCTGTGTGCGTGTCCCCCCGCTGTGTATGAACGTGTCCGTCACTCACTGTGTGTGAGCGTGTCGCTCCCTCACTGTCAGCGTGTGCCCCTCCCTCGCTGTGGGCGTGTCCCCCTCACTGTGTGCGTGTGTGTCGCTCCGTCACTGTGTGTGTGTCCCCCTCTGTCACTGTGTGTGCATGCCCCTCACTGCTGTGTCTGCGTGTCCCTCCCTCGTTGTGTGTTTCCCTCCCACCCTCGCTGTGTGTGTCCCTCCCTCGCTGTGCGTATGTGTGTGTCCCTCCCTCGCTGTGTGTATGTGTGCGTGTCCCTCCCTCGCTGTGAGTATGTGTGCGTGTCCGTCCCTCGCTGTGTGCGTGTCCCTCCCTCGCTGTGTGTGAGCATGTCTCTCACTCTTTCAGTGTGTGCGTGTCCCCCTCACTCTGTGTGTGTGTATCCCTCCCTCACTGTGTGTGTGCGTGTCCCTCTCTCACTGTATGTGTGTCCCTCCCTCGCTGTGTGTGTATCCCTCCCTCGCTGTGTGTGTGCGTGCCCCTCCCTCGCTCTGTGTGTGTGTGTGTGTGTGTGTGTGTGTGTGTGTGTGTGTGTAATTCCCTCACTGTGTGTGTGCGTGTCCCTCCCTCGCTGTGTGTGTGTGTGTGTGTCCCTACCTCGCTGTGTGTGTGCGTGTCCTTCCCTCGCTGTGTGTGTGTCCCCATCACTGTGTGTGTGTGTGTGTGTGTATGTGTGCCCCTCCCTCACTGTGTGTGTGTGTGTGTGTGTGTGTGTGTGTGTCCCTCCCTCGCGGTGTCTGTGTGCATGTGCGTGTCCCTCCCTCGCTGTAAGTGTGTGTGCATGTCCACCACTTGCTGTGTGTGTGTGTCTGTCCCTCCCTCGCTCTGTGTGTGTGTGTCCCTGTTCCACGCTGTGTGTGTGTGTGTGTGTGTGTGTGTGTGTGTGTGTGTCCCTCCCTCGCTGTGTGTGTGTGTGACCCTCGCTGTGTGTGAGCATGTCTCTCACTCTTGCAGTATGTGCGTGTCCCACTCACTCTGTGTGTGTGTGTTCCTCCCTCACTGTGTGTGTGTGTCCCTCCCTCGTGTGTGTGTGTCCTTCCCTCGCTGTGTGTGTGTGTGTGTCCCTCCCTCGCTCTGTGTGTATGTGTGTGTGTGTGTGTGTCCCTCCCTCACTGTGTGTGAGCATGTCTCTCACTGTTTCAGTATGTGCGTGCCCCTCTCTCACTGTGTGTATGTCCCTCCCTCGCTGTGTGTGTGTGTGTGTGTGTGTGTGTGTGTGTCCCTCCCTCACTGTGTGTGCGTGCCCCTCCCTTGCTGTGTGGGTATCCCTCCCACCCTCGCAGTGTGCCTGTCCCTACCTCACTGTGTGTGTATGTGTCCCTCCCTCGCTGTGTGTATATGTCCCTCCCTCGCTGTGTGTGTGTGTATGTATGTGTGTGTGTCCCTCCCTCGCTGTGTGTGTGTGTCCCTCCCTCGCTGTGTGTATATGTCCCTCCCTCGCTGTGTGTGTGTGTATGTATGTGTGTGTGTCCCTCCCTCGCTGTGTGCGTGTCCCCCCGCTGTGTATGAACGTGTCCGTCACTCACTGTGTGTGAGCGTGTCGCTCCCTCGCTGTCTGCGTGTGCCCCTCCCTCGCTGTGGGCGTGTCCCCCTCACTGTGTGCGTATGTGTCCCTCTGTCACTCTGTGCGCATGCCCCTCACTCGCTGTGTGCGCGTGTTCCTCCCTCGTTGTGTGTGCGTGTCGCTCCTTGTTTTGTGTGTGTGTGTGTGTGTGTGTGTGTGTATGTGTGTGTGTGTCCCTCCCTCGCTGTGTGCGTGCGTGTCCCTCCCTCGCTGTGTGCGTGCGTGTCCCTCCCTCGCTGTGTGCGTGCGTGTCCCCCTCACTGTGTGTGTGTCTTTCCCTCCCTTTGTGTGTGAGTGTGTGTGTCCCTCCGTCACTGTGTGCGCGTGCCCCTCTCTCGCTGTGTGCGCGTGTCCCTCCCTCGTTGTGTGCGCGTGTCTGTCCCTCACTGCGTGTGCGCGCGTCCCTCCCTCGCTGTGTGAGCGTGTCCCTCCCTCGCTGTGTGTATGTTCCACTCCCTCGCTGTGTGTGTGCGTGTCCCTCCCTCGCTGTGTGTGCGTGTCCCTCCCTCGCTGTGAGCGTGTGTCCCTCCCTCGCAGTGTGTGCGTTGTCTCCCACTTGCGCTGTGTGTGCGTCTCCCTCCCTTGATGTGTGTGTGTGTGAGTGTGTGTGTGTGTGTCCCTCCCTCGCTGTGTGTGTGTGCGTTTGTGTGTGTGTCCCTCCCTCGCTGTGTATGTGTGCGAGTCGCTCCCTCGAGGGTGTGTGTATGTGTGTGTTTGTGTGTGTGTGTCCCTCCCTCGCTGTGTGTGTGTGTGTGTCCCTCCCTCGCTCTGTGTGTGTGTGCGTGTGTGTGTGTCCCTCCCTCGCTGTGTGTGTGTGTCCCTCCCTCGCTCTGTGTGTGAGTCCCTCCCTCGCTGTGTGTGCGTGCCCCTCCCTCGCTGTGTGGGTATCCCTCCCTCCCTCGCTGTGTGTGTGTGTGTGTGTGTGTGTGTGTGTGTGTGTGTCCCTCCCTCGCTGTGTGTGTGCCCCCCTCACTGTGTGTGTGCGTGCCCCTCCCTCGTTGTTTGTGTGTGTCCCTCCCTCGCTGTGTTTGTGTGATTCCTCCCTCGCTGTGTGTGTGTCCCCCTCACTGTATGTGTGTGTCCCCCTCACTGTATGTGTGTGTCCCTCCCTTGCTGTGTGCGTGTCTCCCTCGCTGTGTGCGTGTCTCCCTCGCTGTGTGTGTGTCTGTGTGTGTGTGTCCCTCCCTCACTGTGTGCGTGTGTCCCTCCCTCGTGTGTGTGTGTCCCTCCCTCGCTGTGGGCGTGTCCCCCTCACTGTCTGCGTGTGTGTTCCTCCCTCGCTGTGTGAGTGTGTCCCTCCCTCGCTGTGTGTGTGTGCGAGTCGCTCCCTCGAGGGTGTGTGTGTGTGTGTGTCCCTCCGTCGCTGTGTGTGTGTGTGTCCCTCCATCGCTGTGTGTGTGTGTCCCCCTCCCTCGCTGTTTGTGTGTGTGTGTGTGTGTCTCTCCCTCGCTGTGTGTGTGTGTGTGTGTGTGTGTGTGTGTCCCTCCCTCGCTCTGTGTGTGTGTGTGCGTGTGTGTGTGTCCCTCCCTCGCTGTGTGTGTGTCCCTCCCTCGCTGTGTGAGTGTGTCCCTCCCTCGCTGTGTGTGTGTGCGAGTCGCTCCCTCGAGGGTGTGTGTGTGTGTGTGTCCCTCCGTCGCTGTGTGTGTGTGTGTCCCTCCATCGCTGTGTGTGTGTGTCCCCCTCCCTCGCTGTTTGTGTGTGTGTGTGTGTGTCTCTCCCTCGCTGTGTGTGTGTGTGTGTGTGTGTGTGTGTGTCCCTCCCTCGCTCTGTGTGTGTGTGTGCGTGTGTGTGTGTCCCTCCCTCGCTGTGTGTGTGTCCCTCCCTCGCTGTGTGGGTATCCCTCCCTCCCTCGCAGTGTGCATGTCCCTACCTCGCTGTGTGAGTGCATGTCTCTATGTCTCTCACTCTTGTAGTGTGTGCGTGTCCCTCCCTCACTGTGTGTGAGCGTATCCCTCGCTCGCTGTGTGTGCGTGTCCCTCCCTCGCTGTGTGTGAGCGTGTCGCTCCCTCGCTGTGTGTGAGCGTGTCCCTCCCTCGCTGTGTGTGCGTGTCCCTCCCTCCCACGTGTGTGTGTCCCTCCCTCGTGTGTGTGTACCTCCCTCGCTGTGTGCGTGTCCCCCTCGCTGTGTGCACGTGTCCCTGCCTCGCTGTGTGTGTGTCCCCCTCCCTCGCTGTGTGAGTGTGTGTGTCCCTCCCTAGCTGTGTGTGTGTGTGTGTGTGTGTGTGTCCCTCCCTCGTCTGTCTGTGTGCCCCTCCCTTTCTGTGTGTGTGCGTGTCCCTCCCTCGCTGTGTGTGTGCGTGTCCCTCCCTCGCTGTATGTGTGTGTGTCCCTCCCTCGTGGTGTGTGTGTGTGTGTGTCCCTCCCTCGCTCTGTGTGTGTGTGTGTGTGTGTGCCCCTCCCTTGCTGTGTGTGTGTGTGTGTCACTCCCTCGCTGTGTGTGTGTGTGTCCCTCCCTCGCTGTGTGCGTGCGTGTCCCTCCCTCGCTGTGTGCGTGCGTGTCCCTCCCTCGCTGTGTGCGTGCGTGTCCCCCTCACTGTGTGTGTGTCTTTCCCTCCCTTTGTGTGTGAGTGTGTGTGTCCCTCCGTCACTGTGTGCGCGTGCCCCTCTCTCGCTGTGTGCGCGTGTCCCTCCCTCGTTGTGTGCGCGTGTCTGTCCCTCACTGTGTGTGCGCGCGTCCCTCCCTCGCTGTGTGAGCGTGTCCCTCCCTCGCTGTGTGTATGTTCCACTCCCTCGCTGTGTGTGTGCGTGTCCCTCCCTCGCTGTGTGTGCGTGTCCCTCCCTCGCTGTGAGCGTGTGTCCCTCCCTCGCAGTGTGTGCGTTGTCTCCCACTTGCGCTGTGTGTGCGTCTCCCTCCCTTGATGTGTGTGTGTGTGAGTGTGTGTGTGTGTGTCCCTCCCTCGCTGTGTGTGTGTGCGTTTGTGTGTGTGTCCCTCTCTCGCTGTGTATGTGTGCGAGTCGCTCCCTCGAGGGTGTGTGTGTGTGTGTGTGTGTGTGTGTGTGTGTCCCTCCGTCGCTGTGTGTGTGTGTCCCCCTCCATCGCTGTGTGTGTGTGTCCCTCCCTCGCTGTGTGTGTTTGTGTGTGTGTGTCCCTCCCTCGCTGTGTGTGTGTGTGTGTCCCTCCCTCGCTCTGTGTGTGTGTGCGTGTGTGTGTGTCCCTCCCTCGCTGTGTGTGTGTGTCCCTCCCTCGCTGTGTGTGTGAGTCCCTCCCTCGCTGTGTGTGCGTGCCCCTCCCTCGCTGTGTGGGTATCCCTCCCTCCCTCGCTGTGTGTGTGTGTGTGTGTGTGTGTGTGTGTGTGTGTGTGTGTGTCCCTCCCTCGCTGTGTGTGTGCCCCCCTCACTGTGTGTGTGCGTGCCCCTCCCTCGTTGTTTGTGTGTGTCCCTCCCTCGCTGTGTTTGTGTGATTCCTCCCTCGCTGTGTGTGTGTGTCCCCCTCACTGTATGTGTGTGTCCCCCTCACTGTATGTGTGTGTCCCTCCCTTGCTGTGTGCGTCTCTCCCTCGCTGTGTGCGTGTCTCCCTCGCTGTGTGTGTGTCTGTGTGTGTGTGTCCCTCCCTCACTGTGTGCGTGTGTCCCTCCCTCGTGTGTGTGTGTCCCTCCCTCGCTGTGGGCGTGTCCCCCTCACTGTCTGCGTGTGTGTTCCTCCCTCGCTGTTTGAGTGTGTGTGTCCCTCCCTAGCTGTGTGTGTGTGTGTGTGTGTGTGTGTGTCCCTCCCTCGTCTGTCTGTGTGCCCCTCCCTTTCTGTGTGTGTGCGTGTCCCTCCCTCGCTGTGTGTGTGCGTGTCCCTCCCTCGCTGTATGTGTGCGTGTCCCTCCCTCACTGTGTGTGAGCATGTCTCTCACTGTTGCAGTGTGTGCGTGTCCCCCTCACTCTGTGTGTGTGTGTCCCTCCCTCGCTGCGTGTGTGTGTGTGTGTGTGTGTGTGTCCCTCCCTCGCTGTGTGTGTGTGTGTCCCTCCCTCACTGTGTGTGCGTGTGTGTCCCTCCCTCGCTGTGTGTGTGCATGTCCGTCCCTCGCTGTGTGTGTGTGTCCCTCCCTCACTGTGTGTGCGTGTGTGTCCCTCCCTCGCTGTGAGTGTGTGTGTGTGTGTGTGTCCCTCCCTCGCTGTGTGTATGTGTGCGTGTCCGTCCCTCACTGTGTGTGTGTGTCCCTCCTTCGCTGATTGTGTGTCCCTACCTCGCTGTGTGTGTGTGTGTCCCACTCGCTGTGTGTGAGCATGTCTCTCACTCTTGCAGTACGCGCGTGTCCCCCTCACTGTGTGTGTGTGTGTGTGTGCCCCTCCCTCGCTGTGTGTGTGTTCCTCCCTCGCTGTGTGTGTGTGTCCCTCCCTCGCTGTGTGTGTGTGTGTCCCTCCCTCGCTGTGTGTGTGTGTCCCCATCACTGTGTGTGTGTGTGTCCCTCCCTCGCTGTGTGTGTGTTTCCCTCCCTCGCTGTGTGTGTGTGTGTCCCTCCCTCGCTGTGTGTGTGTCCCCATCACTGTGTGTGTGTGTGTCCCTCCCTCGCTGTGTGTGTGTGTCCCTCCCTCGCTGTGTGTGTGTGTCCCCATCACTGTGTGTGTGTGTCCCTCCCTCGCTGTGTGTGTGTGTCCCTCCCTCGCTGTGTGTGTGTGTGTCCCCATCACTGTGTGTGTGTGTGTCCCTCCCTCGCTGTGTGTGTGTGTGTCCCCATCACTGTGTGTGCGTGCCCCTTCCTTGCTGTTTGTGCGTGCCCCTCACTCGCTGTGTGGGTATCCCTCCCTCCCTCGCAGTGTGCCTGTCCAGACCTCGCTGTGTATGTGTGTGTGTCCCTCCCGCGCTGTGTGAGTGCCCCCCTCAATGTGTGTGTGTTTGTATCCCTCCCTCGCTGTGTGTGTGTCCCTCCCTCACTGTGTGTGTGTGTCCCTCCCTCGCTGTGTGCGTGTCCCCCCGCTGTGTATGAACGTGTCCGTCACTCACTGTGTGTGAGCGTGTCGCTCCCTCACTGTCAGCGTGTGCCCCTCCCTCGCTGTGGGCGTGTCCCCCTCACTGTGTGCGTGTGTGTCCCTCCGTCACTGTGTGTGTGTCCCCCTCTGTCACTGTGTGTGCATGCCCCTCACTGCTGTGTCTGCGTGTCCCTCCCTCGTTGTGTGTGTGTGTGTGTGTCCCTACCTCGCTGTGTGTGTGCGTGTCCTTCCCTCGCTGTGTGTGTGTCCCCATCACTGTGTGAGTGTGTGTGTATGTGTGCCCCTCCCTCACTGTGTGTGTGTGTGTGTGTGTGTGTGTCCCTCCCTCGCGGTGTCTGTGTGCATGTGCGTGTCCCTCCCTCGCTGTAAGTGTGTGTGCATGTCCACCACTTGCTGTGTGTGTGTGTCTGTCCCTCCCTCGCTCTGTGTGTGTGTGTCCCTGTTCCACGCTGTGTGTGTGTGTGTGTGTGTGTGTGTGTGTGTGTGTGTCCCTCCCTCGCTGTGTGTGTGTGTGTCCCTCGCTGTGTGTGAGCATGTCTCTCACTCTTGCAGTATGTGCGTGTCCCACTCACTCTGTGTGTGTGTGTCCATCACTCACTGTGTGTGTGTGTCCCTCCCTCGTGTGTGTGTGTCCTTCCCTCGCTCTGTGTGTATGTGTGTGTGTGTGTGTCCCTCCCTCACTGTGTGTGAGCATGTCTCTCACTGTTTCAGGATGTGCGTGCCCCTCTCTCACTGTGTGTATGTCCCTCCCTCGCTGTGTGTGTGTGTGTGTGTGTGTGTGTGTGTGTGTGTGTGTCCCTCCCTCACTGTGTGTGCGTGCCCCTCCCTTGCTGTGTGGGTATCCCTCCCACCCTCGCAGTGTGCCTGTCCCTACCTCACTGTGTGTGTATGTGTCCCTCCCTCGCTGTGTGTATATGTCCCTCCCTCGCTGTGTGTGTGTGTATGTATGTGTGTGTGTCCCTCCCTCGCTGTGTGCGTGTCCCCCCGCTGTGTATGAACGTGTCCGTCACTCACTGTGTGTGAGCGTGTCGCTCCCTCGCTGTCTGCGTGTGCCCCTCCCTCGCTGTGGGCGTGTCCCCCTCACTGTGTGCGTGGGTGTCCCTCTGTCACTCTGTGCGCATGCCCCTCACTCGCTGTGTGCGCGTGTTCCTCCCTCGTTGTGTGTGCGTGTCGCTCCTTGTTTTGTGTGTGTGTGTGTGTGTGTGTATGTGTGTGTGTGTCCCTCCCTCGCTGTGTGCGTGCGTGTCCCTCCCTCGCTGTGTGCGTGCGTGTCCCTCCCTCGCTGTGTGCGTGCGTGTCCCTCCCTCGCTGTGTGCGTGCGTGTCCCCCTCACTGTGTGTGTGTCTTTCCCTCCCTTTGTGTGTGAGTGTGTGTGTCCCTCCGTCACTGTGTGCGCGTGCCCCTCACTCGCTGTGTGCGCGTGTCCCTCCCTCGTTGTGTGCGCGTGTCTGTCCCTCACTGTGTGTGCGCGCGTCCCTCCCTCGCTGTGTGAGCGTGTCCCTCCCTCGCTGTGTGTATGTTCCACTCCCTCGCTGTGTGTGTGCGTGTCCCTCCCTCGCTGTGTGTGCGTGTCCCTCCCTCGCTGTGAGCGTGTGTCCCTCCCTCGCAGTGTGTGCGTTGTCTCCCACTTGCGCTGTGTGTGCGTCTCCCTCCCTTGATGTGTGTGTGTGTGAGTGTGTGTGTGTGTGTCCCTCCCTCGCTGTGTGTGTGTGCGTTTGTGTGTGTGTCCCTCCCTCGCTGTGTATGTGTGCGAGTCGCTCCCTCGAGGGTGTGTGTGTGTGTGTGTGTGTGTGTGTGTGTGTCCCTCCGTCGCTGTGTGTGTGTGTCCCCCTCCATCTCTGTGTGTGTGTGTCCCTCCCTCGCTGTGTGTGTGTGTGTGTGTGTGTGTCCCTCCCTCGCTGTGTGTGTGTGTGTGTCCCTCCCTCGCTCTGTGTGTGTGTGCGTGTGTGTGTGTCCCTCCCTCGCTGTGTGTGTGTGTCCCTCCCTCGCTGTGTGTGTGAGTCCCTCCCTCGCTGTGTGTGCGTGCCCCTCCCTCGCTGTGTGGGTATCCCTCCCTCCCTCGCTGTGTGTGTGTGTGTGTGTGTGTGTGTGTGTGTGTGTGTCCCTCCCTCGCTGTGTGTGTGCCCCCCTCACTGTGTGTGTGCGTGCCCCTCCCTCGTTGTTTGTGTGTGTCCCTCCCTCGCTGTGTTTGTGTGATTCCTCCCTCGCTGTGTGTGTGTGTCCCCCTCACTGTATGTATGTGTCCCCCTCACTGTATGTGTGTGTCCCTCCCTTGCTGTGTGCGTGTCTCCCTCGCTGTGTGCGTGTCTCCCTCGCTGTGTGTGTGTCTGTGTGTGTGTGTCCCTCCCTCACTGTGTGCGTGTGTCCCTCCCTCGTGTGTGTGTGTCCCTCCCTCGCTGTGGGCGTGTCCCCCTCACTGTCTGCGTGTGTGTTCCTCCCTCGCTGTGTGAGTGTGTCCCTCCCTCGCTGTGTGTGTGTGCGAGTCGCTCCCTCGAGGGTGTGTGTGTGTGTGTGTGTGTGTGTGTGTCCCTCCGTCGCTGTGTGTGTGTGTGTCCCTCCATCGCTGTGTGTGTGTGTCCCCCTCCCTCGCTGTTTGTGTGTGTGTGTGTGTGTCTCTCCCTCGCTGTGTGTGTGTGTGTGTGTGTGTGTGTGTGTGTGTGTGTCCCTCCCTCGCTCTGTGTGTGTGTGTGCGTGTGTGTGTGTCCCTCCCTCGCTGTGTGTGTGTCCCTCCCTCGCTGTGTGGGTATCCCTCCCTCCCTCGCAGTGTGCATGTCCCTACCTCGCTGTGTGAGTGCATGTCTCTATGTCTCTCACTCTTGTAGTGTGTGCGTGTCCCTCCCTCACTGTGTGTGAGCGTATCCCTCGCTCGCTGTGTGTGCGTGTCCCTCCCTCGCTGTGTGTGAGCGTGTCGCTCCCTCGCTGTGTGTGAGCGTGTCCCTCCCTCGCTGTGTGTGCGTGTCCCTCCGTCCCACGTGTGTGTGTCCCTCCCTCGTGTGTGTGTACCTCCCTCGCTGTGTGCGTGTCCCCCTCGCTGTGTGCACGTGTCCCTGCCTCGCTGTGTGTGTGTCCCCCTCCTTCGCTGTGTGAGTGTGTGTGTCCCTCCCTAGCTGTGAGTGTGTGTGTGTGTGTGTGTGTGTCCCTCCCTCGTCTGTCTGTGTGCCCCTCCCTTTCTGTGTGTGTGCGTGTCCCTCCCTCGCTGCGTGTGTGCGTGTCCCTCCCTCGCTGTGTGTGTGCGTGTCCCTCGCTCGCTGTGTGCGTGTCCCTCCCTCGCTGTGTGTGCACGTCCCTCCCTCACTGTGTGTGCGTGTCCCTCCCTCGCTGTGTGTGTGTGTGTCCCTCCCTCGCTGTGTGTGTGTGTCCCTCCCTCGCTGTGTGCGTGTGTGTCCCTCCCTCGCTGTGTGTGTGTCCCTCCCTCGCTGTGTGTGTGTGTGTGTCTCTCTCTCGCTGTATGTGTGCGTGTTCCTTCCTCACTGTGTGTGTGCTTGTCCCTCCCTTGCTGTGGGTGTGCGTGTCCCTCCCTCGCTGTGTGTGTGTATGTGTGTGTGTGTGCGCTTCCCTCCCTCGCTGTGTGTGTGCGTGTCCCTCCCTGACTGTATGCGTGCGTGTCCCTCCCTTGCAGTGCGTGCGTGTCCCTCCCTTGCTGTGTGTGTGCGCGTCCCTCCCTCGCTGTGTGTGTGTCCCTCCCTCGCTGTGTGTGTGCGTGTCCCTCCCTCACTGTATGCGTGCGTGTCCCTCCCTTGCAGTGCGTGCGTGTCCCTCCCTCGCTGTGTGTGTGTGTCCCTCACTGTGTGCGTGCGTGTTCCCCACTTGCGGTGTGTGTGTGCCTGTCCGTCCCTCGCTGTGTATGTGAGTGTCCCTCCCTCGCTCTGTGTGTGTGTGCGTGTCCCTCCCTCACTTTGGGAGTGCATGTCTCTCACTCTACAGTGTGTGCGTGTTCCTCCCTCACTGTGTGTGAGCGTATCCCTCCCTTGCTATGTGCGTGTGTCCTTCACTCGCTGTGTGCGCGTGTCCCTCCCTCGCTGTGTGCGTGTGTGTCCCTCCCTGGCTGTTTGTATGTGTGTCCCTCCCTCGCTGTGGGAGGCCCTCCCTCACTGTGTGTGCGTGTACTTCCCTCGCTGTGTGTGAGTGTGATTCCTTCCTCGCTGTGTGCGCGTGTCCCTCCCTCGCTGTGTGTGCGTGTCACTCATCGTTGTGTGTGTGTATCCCTCCCTCGCTGTGTGTGTGTCCCTCCCTGACTGTGTGTGTGCGTGCGTGTCCCTCCCTCGCTGTGTGTGTCCCTCCCTCGCTGTGTGTGTCCCTCCCTTGCTGTGTGTGTCCTTCCCTCGCTGTGTGTGAGTGTGATTCCTCCCTTGCTGTGTGTGTGTGTGCGTGTCCCTCCCTCGCTGTGTGTGTGCATGTCCTTCCCTCGCTGTGTGTGTGCGTGTCCCTCCCTCGCTGTGTGTGCATGTCCCTCACTGTGTGTGTGTGTGTGTGTGTGTGTGTGTGTGTGAGTCACTCCCTCGCTGTGTGTGTGTGTGTCCCTCCCTCGCTGTGTGTGCATGCCCCTCCTCGCTGTGTGTGCGTGCCCCTCCCTCGCTGTGTGGGTATCCCTCCCTCCCTCGCAGTATGCGTGTCCCTACCTCGCTGTGTGAGTGCATGTCTCTATGTCTCTCACTCTTGCAGTGTGTGCGTGTCCCTCCCTCACTGTCTGTGCGTGTTCCTCCCTCACTGTGTGTATGCTTGTCCCTCCCTCGCTGTGGGTGTGCGTGTCCTTCCCTTGCAGTGGGTGTGTGTGTCCCTCCCTTGCTCTGTGTGTGTGTGTGTGTGTGTGTGTGTGCGTGGTGCGTGTCCCTCCCTCGCTGTGTGTGTGCGCGTCCCTCCCTCGCTGTGTGTGTGTCCCTCCCTCGCTGTGTGTGTGTCCCTCCCTCACTGTATGCGTGCGTGTCCCTCCCTCGCAGTGCGTGTGTGTCCCTCCCTTGCTGTGTGCGCGTGTCCCCCACTTGTGGTGTTTGTATGTGTCCTCCTCCCTCGCTGTGTGTGTATGTCCCTCCCTCGCTGTGCGCGCGTTTCCCTCCCTCGCTGTGTGCACGTGCCCCTCCCCTTCTGTGTGCACGTGTCCCTCCCTTGTTGTGTGTGTGTCCCTCCCTCCCTCGTGTGTGCGTCCCTCCCTCGTGTGTGTGTCCCTCCCTCGTCTGTGTGTGTGTCCGTCCCTCGCTGTGTGTGTGCCCCTCCCTCGCTGTGTGTGTGTGTGTCCCTCCCTCGCTGTGCGTGTGCGTGTCCCTCCCTCGCTGTGTGTGCGCTTTCCTCCCTCGTGTGTGCGTGTCCCCCTCGCTGTGTGCACGTGTCCCTGCCTCGCTGTGTGTGTGTCCCCCTCCCTCGCTGTGTGTGTGTGTGTCCCTCCCTCGCTTTGTGTGTGTGCGTGTGTGTGTCCCTCCCTCGTCTGTCTGTGTGCCCCTCCCTCGCTGTGTGTGTGCGTGTCCCTCCCTCGCTGTGTGTGTGCGTGTCCCTCCCTCGCTGTGTGTGTGCGCGTCCCTCCCTCGCTGTGTGTGCGCGTCCCTCCCTCACTGTGTGTGCGTGTCCCTCCCTCGCTGTGTGTGTGTGTCCCTCCCTCGCTGTGTGTGTGTGTCCCTCCCTCGCTGTGTGTGTGTCCCTCCCTCGCTGTGTGTGTGTGTCCCTCCCTCGCTGTGTGTGTGTGTGTCTCTCTCTCTCGCTGTATGTGTGCGTGTTACTTCCTCACTGTGTGTGTGCTTGTCCCTCCCTTGCTGTGGGTGTGCGTGTCCCTCCCTCGCTGTGTGTGTGTATGTGTGTGTGTATGCGTGTCCCTCCCTCGCTGTGTGTGTGCGCGTCCCTCCCTCGCTGTGTGTGTGTCCCTCCCTCGCTGTATGTGTGCGTGTCCCTCCCTCACTGTATGCGTGCGTGTCCCTCCCTTGCAGTGCGTGCGTGTCCCTCCCTTGCAGTGCGTGTGTGTCCCTCCCTTGCAGTGCGTGTGTGTCCCTCCCTTGCAGTGCGTGTGTGTCCCTCCCTCTCAGTGCGTGTGTTTTCCTCCCTTGCAATGTATGCGTGTCCCCCACTTGTGGTGTTTGTGCGTGTCCCTCCCTCGGTGTGTGTGTGTGTGTGTGTGTCCCTCCCTCGCTGTGTGTGTGCCTCTCCATCCCTCGCTTTGTGTGTGCGCGTCCCTCCCTCGCTGTGTGTGTGTGTCCCTCACTGTGTGCGTGCGTGTTCCCCACTTGCGGTGTGTGTGTGCCTGTCCGTCCCTCGCTGTGTATGTGAGTGTCCCTCCCTCGCTCTGTGTGTGTGTGCGTGTCCCTCCCTCGCTGTGGGAGTGCATGTCTCTCACTCTACAGTGTGTGCGTGTTCCTCCCTCACTGTGTGTGAGCGTATCCCTCCCTTGCTATGTGCGTGTGTCCTTCACTCGCTGTGTGCGCGTGTCCCTCCCTCGCTGTGTGCGTGTGTGTCCCTCCCTGGCTGTTTGTATGTGTGTCCCTCCCTCGCTGTGGGAGTCCCTCCCTCACTGTGTGTGCGTGTACTTCCCTCGCTGTGTGTGAGTGTGATTCCTTCCTCGCTGTGTGCGCGTGTCCCTCCCTCGCTGTGTGTGCGTGTCACTCATCGTTGTGTGTGTGTATCCCTCCCTCGCTGTGTGTGTGTCCCTCCCTGACTGTGTGTGTGCGTGCGTGTCCCTCCCTCGCTGTGTGTGTCCCTCCCTCGCTGTGTGTGTCCCTCCCTTGCTGTAAGTGTGACCTTCCCTCGCTGTGTGTGAGTGTGATTCCTCCCTTGCTGTGTGTGTGTGTGTGTGTCCCTCCCTTGCTGTGGGTGCTTGTCCCTCCCTCGCTGTGTGTGTGCATGTCCTTCCCTCGCTGTGTGTGTGCGTGTCCCTCCCTCTTTGTGTGTGCATGTCCCTCACTGTGTGTGTGTGTGTGTGTGTGTGTGTGTGTGTGTGTGTCACTCCCTCGCTGTGTGTGTGTGTGTCCCTCCCTCGCTGTGTGTGCATGCCCCTCCTCGCTGTGTGTGCGTGCCCCTCCCTCGCTGTGTGGGTATCCCTCCCTCCCTCGCAGTATGCGTGTCCCTACCTCGCTGTGTGAGTGCATGTCTCTATGTCTCTCACTCTTGCAGTGTGTGCGTGTCCCTCCCTCACTGTGGGAGTGCATGTCTCTCACTCTACAGTGTGTGCGTGTTCCTCCCTCACTGTGTGTGAGCGTATCCCTCCCTTGCTATGTGCGTGTGTCCTTCACTCGCTGTGTGCGCGTGTCCCTCCCTCGCTGTGTGCGTGTGTGTCCCTCCCTGGCTGTTTGTATGTGTGTCCCTCCCTCGCTGTGGGAGTCCCTCCCTCACTGTGTGTGCGTGTACTTCCCTCGCTGTGTGTGAGTGTGATTCCTTCCTCGCTGTGTGCGCGTGTCCCTCCCTCGCTGTGTGTGCGTGTCACTCATCGTTGTGTGTGTGTATCCCTCCCTCGCTGTGTGTGTGTCCCTCCCTGACTGTGTGTGTGCGTGCGTGTCCCTCCCTCGCTGTGTGTGTCCCTCCCTCGCTGTGTGTGTCCCTCCCTTGCTGTAAGTGTGACCTTCCCTCGCTGTGTGTGAGTGTGATTCCTCCCTTGCTGTGTGTGTGTGTGTGTGTCCCTCCCTTGCTGTGGGTGCGTGTCCCTCCCTCGCTGTGTGTGTGCATGTCCTTCCCTCGCTGTGTGTGTGCGTGTCCCTCCCTCTTTGTGTGTGCATGTCCCTCACTGTGTGTGTGTGTGTGTGTGTGTGTGTGTGTGTGTCACTCCCTCGCTGTGTGTGTGTGTGTCCCTCCCTCGCTGTGTGTGCATGCCCCTCCTCGCTGTGTGTGCGTGCCCCTCCCTCGCTGTGTGGGTATCCCTCCCTCCCTCGCAGTATGCGTGTCCCTACCTCGCTGTGTGAGTGCATGTCTCTATGTCTCTCACTCTTGCAGTGTGTGCGTGTCCCTCCCTCACTGTCTGTGCGTGTTCCTCCCTCACTGTGTGTGTGCTTGTCCCTCCCTCGCTGTGGGTGTGCGTGTCCTTCCCTTGCAGTGGGTGTGTGTGTCCCTCCCTTGCTCTGTGTGTGTGTGTGTGTGTGTGTGTGCGTGGTGCGTGTCCCTCCCTCGCTGTGTGTGTGCGCGTCCCTCCCTCGCTGTGTGTGTGTCCCTCCCTCGCTGTGTGTGTGTCCCTCCCTCACTGTATGCGTGCGTGTCCCTCCCTCGCAGTGCGTGTGTGTCCCTCCCTTGCTGTGTGCGCGTGTCCCCCACTTGTGGTGTGTGTGTGTGTCCTCCTCCCTCGCTGTGTGTGTATGTCCCTCCCTCGCTGTGCGCGCGTGTCCCTCCCTCGCTGTGTGCACGTGCCCCTCCCCTTCTGTGTGCACGTGTCCCTCCCTTGTTGTGTGTGTGTCCCTCCCTCCCTCGTGTGTGCGTCCCTCCCTCGTGTGTGTGTCCCTCCCTCGTCTGTGTGTGTGTCCGTCCCTCGCTGTGTGTGTGCCCCTCCCTCGCTGTGTGTGTGTGTGTCCCTCCCTCGCTGTGCGTGTGCGTGTCCCTCCCTCGCTGTGTGTGCGCTTTCCTCCCTCGTGTGTGCGTGTCCCCCTCGCTGTGTGCACGTGTCCCTGCCTCGCTGTGTGTGTGTCCCCCTCCCTCGCTGTGTGTGTGTGTGTCCCTCCCTCGCTTTGTGTGTGTGTGTGTGTGTGTCCCTCCCTCGTCTGTCTGTGTGCCCCTCCCTCGCTGTGTGTGTGCGTGTCCCTCCCTCGCTGTGTGTGTGCGTGTCCCTCCCTCGCTGTGTGTGTGCGCGTCCCTCCCTCGCTGTGTGTGTGCGTCCCTCCCTCACTGTGTGTGCGTGTCCCTCCCTCGCTGTGTGTGTGTGTCCCTCCCTCGCTGTGTGTGTGTGTCCCTCCCTCGCTGTGTGTGTGTCCCTCCCTCGCTGTGTGTGTGTGTCCCTCCCTCGCTGTGTGTGTGTGTGTCTCTCTCTCTCGCTGTATGTGTGCGTGTTCCTTCCTCACTGTGTGTGTGCTTGTCCCTCCCTTGCTGTGGGTGTGCGTGTCCCTCCCTCGCTGTGTGTGTGTATGTGTGTGTGTATGCGTGTCCCTCCCTCGCTGTGTGTGTGCGCGTCCCTCCCTCGCTGTGTGTGTGTCCCTCCCTCGCTGTATGTGTGCGTGTCCCTCCCTCACTGTATGGTGCGTGTCCCTCCCTTGCAGTGCGTGCGTGTCCCTCCCTTGCAGTGCGTGTGTGTCCCTCCCTTGCAGTGCGTGTGTGTCCCTCCCTCTCAGTGCGTGTGTTTTCCTCCCTTGCAGTGTATGCGTGTCCCCCACTTGTGGTGTTTGTGCGTGTCCCTCCCTCGGTGTGTGTGTCCCTCCCTCGCTGTGTGTGTGCCTCTCCATCCCTCGCTTTGTGTGTGCGCGTCCCTCCCTCGCTGTGTGTGTGTGTCCCTCACTGTGTGCGTGCGTGTTCCCCACTTGCGGTGTGTGTGTGCCTGTCCGTCCCTCGCTGTGTATGTGAGTGTCCCTCCCTCGCTCTGTGTGTGTGTGCGTGTCCCTCCCTCGCTGTGGGAGTGCATGTCTCTCACTCTACAGTGTGTGCGTGTTCCACCCTCACTGTGTGTGAGCGTATCCCTCCCTTGCTATGTGCGTGTGTCCTTCACTCGCTGTGTGCGCGTGTCCCTCCCTCGCTGTGTGCGTGTGTGTCCCTCCCTGGCTGTTTGTATGTGTGTCCCTCCCTCGCTGTGGGAGTCCCTCCCTCACTGTGTGTGCGTGTACTTCCCTCGCTGTGTGTGAGTGTGATTCCTTCCTCGCTGTGTGCGCGTGTCCCTCCCTCGCTGTGTGTGCGTGTCACTCATCGTTGTGTGTGTGTATCCCTCCCTCGCTGTGTGTGTTTCCCTCCCTGACTGTGTGTGTGCGTGCGTGTCCCTCCCTCGCTGTGTGTGTCCCTCCCTCGCTGTGTGTGTCCCTCCCTTGCTGTGTGTGTCCTTCCCTCGCTGTGTGTGAGTGTGATTCCTCCCTTGCTGTGTGTGTGTGTGTGTCCCTCCCTTGCTGTGTGTGCGTGTCCCTCCCTCGCTGTGTGTGTGCATGTCCTTCCCTCGCTGTGTGTAAGTGTGTACACTCCCTCGCTGTGTGTGTGTGTGTCCATCCCTTGCTGTGTGTGTGTGTGTCCATCCCTTGCTGTGTGTGTGTGTGTGTCCATCCCTTGCTGTGTGTGTGTCCCTCCCTCGCTGTGTGTGTGCGTGTCCCTCCCTCTTTGTGTGTGCATGTCCCTCACTGTGTGTGTGTGTGTGTGTGTGTGTGTGTGTCACTCCCTCGCTGTGTGTGTGTGTGTCCCTCCCTCGCTGTGTGTGCATGCCCCTCCTCGCTGTGTGTGCGTGCCCCTCCCTTGCTGTGTGGGTATCCCTCCCTCCCTCGCAGTATGCGTGTCCCTACCTCGCTGTGTGAGTGCATGTCTCTATGTCTCTCACTCTTGCAGTGTGTGCGTGTCCCTCCCTCACTGTCTGTGCGTGTTCCTCCCTCACTGTGTGTGAGCGTATCCCTCCCGTGCTGTGTGTGCATGTTCCTCACTCGCTGTGTGCGCGTGTACCTCCCTCGCTGTGTGTGTGTGTGCGCGTGTCCGTCCCTCGCCTTGTGTGCACGTGTCCGTCCCTCGCCTTGTGTGCGCGTGTCCCTCCCTCGCTGTGTGTGTGTGTCCCTCCCTCACTGTGTGCGCATGTCCCTCCCTGGTTGTGTGTGCGTGTACCTCCCTCGCTCCCTCGCTGTGTGTGTGTGTGTGTGAATATGTGTGTGTGTGTGTGTGTGTGTGTGCGCGCGTGTCCATCCCTCGCCTTGTGTGTGCGCGTCCCTCCCTCGCTGTGTGTGTGCGCGTCCCTCCCTCGCTGTGTGTGTGTCCCTCCCTCGCTGTGCGCGCGTGTCCCTCCCTTGTTGTGTGTGTGTCCCTCCCTCCCTCGTGTGTGCGTCCCTCCCTCGTGTGTGTGTCCCTCCCTCGTCTGTGTGTGTGTCCGTCCCTCGCTGTGTGTGTGCCCCTCCCTCGCTGTGTGTGTGTGTGTGTCCCTCCCTCGCTGTGCGTGTGCGTGTCCCTCCCTCGCTGTGTGTGCGCTTTCCTCCCTCGTGTGTGCGTGTCCCCCTCGCTGTGTGCACGTGTCCCTGCCTCGCTGTGTGTGTGTCCCCCTCCCTCGCTGTGTGTGTGTGTGTCCCTCCCTCGCTGTGTGTGTGTGTGTGTGTGTGTCCCTCCCTCGTCTGTCTGTGTGCCCCTCCCTCGCTGTGTGTGTGCGTGTCCCTCCCTCGCTGTGTGTGTGCGTGTCCCTCCCTCGCTGTGTGTGTGCGCGTCCCTCCCTCGCTGTGTGTGTGTCCCTCCCTCGCTGTGTGTGTGTCCCTCCCTCACTGTATGCGTGCGTGTCCCTCCCTCGCAGTGCGTGTGTGTCCCTCCCTTGCTGTGTGTGAGCGTGTCGCTCCCTCGCTGTGCATGCGTGTCCCTCCCTTGCAGTGTGCGCGTGTCCCCCACTTGTGGTGTGTGTGTGTGTCCTCCTCCCTCGCTGTGTGTGTATGTCCCTCCCTCGCTGTGCGCGCGTGTCCCTCCCTCGCTGTGTGCACGTGCCCCTCCCCTTCTGTGTGCACGTGTCCCTCCCTTGTTGTGTGTGTGTCCCTCCCTCCCTCGTGTGTGCGTCCCTCCCTCGTGTGTGTGTCCCTCCCTCGTCTGTGTGTGGGTCCGTCCCTCGCTGTGTGTGTGTCCCTCCCTCGCTGTGCGTGTGCGTGTCCCTCCCTCGCTGTGTGTGCGCTTTCCTCCCTCGTGTGTGCGTGTCCCCCTCGCTGTGTGCACGTGTCCCTGCCTCGCTGTGTGTGTGTCCCCCTCCCTCGCCGTGTGTGTGTGTGTCCCTCCCTCGCTGTGTGTGTGTGTGTGTGTGTGTGTGTCCCTCCCTCGTCTGTCTGTGTGCCCCTCCCTCGCTGTGTGTGTGCGTGTCCCTCCCTCGCTGTGTGTGTGCGTGTCCCTCCCTCGCTGTGTGTGTGCGCGTCCCTCCCTCGCTGTGTGTGCGCGTCCCTCCCTCACTGTGTGTGCGTGTCCCTCCCTCGCTATGTGTGTGTGTCCCTCCCTCGCTGTGTGTGTGTGTCCCTCCCTCGCTGTGTGTGTGTCCCTCCCTCGCTGTGTGTGTGTGTCCCTCCCTCGCTGTGTGTGTGTGTGTCTCTCTCTCTCGCTGTATGTGTGCGTGTTCCTTCCTCACTGTGTGTGTGCTTGTCCCTCCCTTGCTGTGGGTGTGCGTGTCCCTCCCTCGCTGTGTGTGTGTATGTGTGTGTGTATGCGTGTCCCTCCCTCGCTGTGTGTGTGCGCGTCCCTCCCTCGCTGTGTGTGTGTCCCTCCCTCGCTGTGTGTGTGCGTGTCCCTCCCTCACTGTATGCGTGCGTGTCCCTCCCTTGCAGTGCGTGCGTGTCCCTCCCTTGCAGTGCGTGTGTGTCCCTCCCTTGCAGTGTATGCGTGTCCCCCACTTGTGGTGTTTGTGCGTGTCCCTCCCTCGGTGTGTGTGTGTGTGTGTGTGTCCCTCCCTCGCTGTGTGTGTGCCTCTCCATCCCTCGCTTTGTGTGTGCGCATCCCTCCCTCGCTGTGTGTGTGTGTCCCTCACTGTGTGCGTGCGTGTTCCCCACTTGCGGTGTGTGTGTGCCTGTCCGTCCCTCGCTGTGTATGTGAGTGTCCCTCCCTCGCTCTGTGTGTGTGTGCGTGTCCCTCCCTCGCTGTGGGAGTGCATGTCTCTCACTCTACAGTGTGCGCGTGTTCCTCCCTCACTGTGTGTGAGCGTATCCCTCCCTTGCTATGTGCGTGTGTCCTTCACTCGCTGTGTGCGCGTGTCCCTCCCTCGCTGTGTGCGTGTGTGTCCCTCCCTGGCTGTTTGTATGTGTGTCCCTCCCTCGCTGTGGGAGTCCCTCCCTCACTGTGTGTGCGTGTACTTCCCTCGCTGTGTGTGAGTGTGATTCCTTCCTCGCTGTGTGCGCGTGTCCCTCCCTCGCTGTGTGTGCGTGTCACTCATCGTTGTGTGTGTGTATCCCTCCCTCGCTGTGTGTGTGTCCCTCCCTCGCTGTGTGTGTGCGTGCGTGTCCCTCCCTCGCTGTGTGTGTCCCTCCCTCGCTGTGTGCGTCCCTCCCTCGCTGTGTGTGTGTCCCTCCCTCGCTGTGTGTGTGTCCCTCCCTCACTGTATGCGTGCGTGTCCCTCCCTCGCAGTGCGTGTGTGTCCCTCCCTTGCTGTGTGCGCGTGTCCCCCACTTGTGGTGTGTGTGTGTGTCCTCCTCCCTCGCTGTGTGTGTATGTCCCTCCCTCGCTGTGCGCGCGTGTCCCTCCCTCGCTGTGTGCAAGTGCCCCTCCCCTTCTGTGTGCACGTGTCCCTCCCTTGTTGTGTGTCTGTCCCTCCCTCCCTCGTGTGTGCGTCCCTCCCTCGTGTGTGTGTCCCTCCCTCGTCTGTGTGTGTGTCCGTCCCTCGCTGTGTGTGTGCCCCTCCCTCGCTGTGTGTGTGTGTGTCCCTCCCTCGCTGTGCGTGTGCGTGTCCCTCCCTCGCTGTGTGTGCGCTTTCCTCCCTCGTGTGTGCGTGTCCCCCTCGCTGTGTGCACGTGTCCCTGCCTCGCTGTGTGTGTGTCCCCCTCCCTCGCTGTGTGTGTGTGTGTCCCTCCCTCGCTTTGTGTGTGTGTGTGTGTGTGTCCCTCCCTCGTCTGTCTGTGTGCCCCTCCCTCGCTGTGTGTGTGCGTGTCCCTCCCTCGCTGTGTGTGTGCGTGTCCCTCCCTCGCTGTGTGTGTGCGCGTCCCTCCCTCGCTGTGTGTGCGCGTCCCTCCCTCACTGTGTGTGTGTGTCCCTCCCTCGCTGTGTGTGTGTGTCCCTCCCTCGCTGTGTGTGTGTGTCCCTCCCTCGCTGTGTGTGTGTCCCTCCCTCGCTGTGTGTGTGTGTCCCTCCCTCGCTGTGTGTGTGTGTGTCTCTCTCTCTCGCTGTATGTGTGCGTGTTCCTTCCTCACTGTGTGTGTGCTTGTCCCTCCCTTGCTGTGGGTGTGCGTGTCCCTCCCTCGCTGTGTGTGTGTATGTGTGTGTGTATGCGTGTCCCTCCCTCGCTGTGTGTGTGCGCGTCCCTCCCTCGCTGTGTGTGTGTCCCTCCCTCGCTGTGTGTGTGCGTGTCCCTCCCTCACTGTATGCGTGCGTGTCCCTCCCTTGCAGTGCGTGCGTGTCCCTCCGTTGCAGTGCGTGTGTGTCCCTCCCTTGCAGTGCGTGTGTGTCCCTCCCTTGCAGTGCGTGTGTGTCCCTCCCTCTCAGTGCGTGTGTTTTCCTCCCTTGCAGTGTATGCGTGTCCCCCACTTGTGGTGTTTGTGCGTGTCCCTCCCTCGGTGTGTGTGTGTGTGTGTGTGTCCCTCCCTCGCTGTGTGTGTGCCTCTCCATCCCTCGCTTTGTGTGTGCGCGTCCCTCCCTCGCTGTGTGTGTGTGTCCCTCACTGTGTGCGTGCGTGTTCCCCACTTGCGGTGTGTGTGTGCCTGTCCGTCCCTCGCTGTGTATGTGAGTGTCCCTCCCTCGCTCTGTGTGTGTGTGCGTGTCCCTCCCTCGCTGTGGGAGTGCATGTCTCTCACTCTACAGTGTGTGCGTGTTCCTCCCTCACTGTGTGTGAGCGTATCCCTCCCTTGCTATGTGCGTGTGTCCTTCACTCGCTGTGTGCGCGTGTCCCTCCCTCGCTGTGTGCGTGTGTGTCCCTCCCTGGCTGTTTGTATGTGTGTCCCTCCCTCGCTGTGGGAGTCCCTCCCTCACTGTGTGCGCGTGTACTTCCCTCGCTGTGTGTGAGTGTGATTCCTTCCTCGCTGTGTGCGCGTGTCCCTCCCTCGCTGTGTGTGCGTGTCACTCATCGTTGTGTGTGTGTATCCCTCCCTCGCTGTGTGTGTGTCCCTCCCTGACTGTGTGTGTGCGTGCGTGTCCCTCCCTCGCTGTGTGTGTCCCTCCCTCGCTGTGTGTGTCCCTCCCTTGCTGTGTGTGTCCTTCCCTCGCTGTGTGTGAGTGTGATTCCTCCCTTGCTGTGTGTGTGTGTGTGTCCCTCCCTTGCTGTGTGTGCGTGTCCCTCCCTCGCTGTGTGTGTGCATGTCCTTCCCTCGCTGTGTGTAAGTGTGTACACTCCCTCGCTGTGTGTGTGTGTGTCCATCCCTTGCTGTGTGTGTGTGTGTCCATCCCTTGCTGTGTGTGTGTGTGTCCATCCCTTGCTGTGTGTGTGTCCCTCCCTCGCTGTGTGTGTGCGTGTCCCTCCCTCTTTGTGTGTGCATGTCCCTCACTGTGTGTGTGTGTGTGTGTGTCACTCCCTCGCTGTGTGTGTGTGTGTCCCTCCCTCGCTGTGTGTGCATGCCCCTCCTCGCTGTGTGTGCGTGCCCCTCCCTCGCTGTGTGGGTATCCCTCCCTCCCTCGCAGTATGCGTGTCCCTACCTCGCTGTGTGAGTGCATGTCTCTATGTCTCTCACTCTTGCAGTGTGTGCGTGTCCCTCCCTCACTGTCTGTGCGTGTTCCTCCCTCACTGTGTGTGAGCGTATCCCTCCCGTGCTGTGTGTGCATGTTCCTCACTCGCTGTGTGCGCGTGTACCTCCCTCGCTGTGTGTGTGTGTGCGCGTGTCCGTCCCTCGCCTTGTGTGCACGTGTCCGTCCCTCGCCTTGTGTGCGCGTGTCCCTCCCTCGCTGTGTGTGTGTGTCCCTCCCTCACTGTGTGCGCGTGTCCCTCCCTGGTTGTGTGTGCGTGTACCTCCCTCGCTCCCTCGCTGTGTGTGTGTGTGTGTGAATATGTGTGTGTGTGTGTGTGTGTGTGTGCGCGCGTGTCCATCCCTCGCCTTGTGTGTGCGCGTCCCTCCCTCGCTGTGTGTGTGCGCGTCCCTCCCTCGCTGTGTGTGTGTCCCTCCCTCGCTGTGCGCGCGTGTCCCTCCCTCGCTGTGTGCACGTGCCCCTCCCCTTCTGTGTGCACGTGTCCCTCCCTTGTTGTGTGTGTGTCCCTCCCTCCCTCGTGTGTGCGTCCCTCCCTCGTGTGTGTGTCCCTCCCTCGTCTGTGTGTGTGTCCGTCCCTCGCTGTGTGTGTGCCCCTCCCTCGCTGTGTGTGTGTGTGTCCCTCCCTCGCTGTGCGTGTGCGTGTCCCTCCCTCGCTGTGTGTGCGCTTTCCTCCCTCGTGTGTGCGTGTCCCCCTCGCTGTGTGCACGTGTCCCTGCCTCGCTGTGTGTGTGTCCCCCTCCCTCGCTGTGTGTGTGTGTGTCCCTCCCTCGCTTTGTGTGTGTGTGTGTGTGTGTCCCTCCCTCGTCTGTCTGTGTGCCCCTCCCTCGCTGTGTGTGTGCGTGTCCCTCCCTCGCTGTGTGTGTGCGTGTCCCTCCCTCGCTGTGCGTGTGCGTGTCCCTCCCTCGCTGTGTGTGCGCTTTCCTCCCTCGTGTGTGCGTGTCCCCCTCGCTGTGTGCACGTATCCCTGCCTCGCTGTGTGTGTGTCCCCCTCCCTCGCTGTGTGTGTGTGTGTCCCTCCCTCGCTGTGTGTGTGTGTGTGTGTGTGTGTGTCCCTCCCTCGTCTGTCTGTGTGCCCCTCCCTCGCTGTGTGTGTGCGTGTCCCTCCCTCGCTGTGTGTGTGCGTGTCCCTCCCTCGCTGTGTGTGTGCGCGTCCCTCCCTCGCTGTGTGTGTGTCCCTCCCTCGCTGTGTGTGTGTCCCTCCCTCACTGTATGCGTGCGTGTCCCTCCCTCGCAGTGCGTGTGTGTCCCTCCCTTGCTGTGTGTGAGCGTGTCGCTCCCTCGCTGTGCATGCGTGTCCCTCCCTTGCAGTGTGCGCGTGTCCCCCACTTGTGGTGTGTGTGTGTGTCCTCCTCCCTCGCTGTGTGTGCGTGTCCCAACCTCACTGTCTGTGCGTGTTCCTCCCTCACTGTGTGTGAGCGTATCCCTCCCGTGCTGTGTGTGCATGTTCCTCACTCGCTGTGTGCGCGTGTACCTCCCTCGCTGTGTGTGTGTGTGCGCGTGTCCGTCCCTCGCCTTGTGTGCACATGTCCGTCCCTCGCCTTGTGTGCGCGTGTCCCTCCCTCGCTGTGTGTGTGTGTCCCTCCCTCACTGTGTGCGCGTGTCCCTCCCTGGTTGTGTGTGCGTGTACCTCCCTCGCTCCCTCGCTGTGTGTGTGTGTGTGTGAATATGTGTGTGTGTGTGTGTGTGTGTGTGTGTGCGCGCGTGTCCATCCCTCGCCTTGTGTGTGCGCGTCCCTCCCTCGCTGTGTGTGTGCGCGTCCCTCCCTCGCTGTGTGTGTGTCCCTCCCTCGCTGTGCGCGCGTGTCCCTCCCTCGCTGTGTGCACGTGCCCCTCCCCTTCTGTGTGCACGTGTCCCTCCCTTGTTGTGTGTGTGTCCCTCCCTCCCTCGTGTGTGCGTCCCTCCCTCGTGGGTGTCCCTCCCTCGTCTGTGTGTGTGTCCGTCCCTCGCTGTGTGTGTGCCCCTCCCTCGCTGTGTGTGTGTGTGTCCCTCCCTCGCTGTGCGTGTGCGTGTCCCTCCCTCGCTGTGTGTGCGCTTTCCTCCCTCGTGTGTGCGTGTCCCCCTCGCTGTGTGCACGTGTCCCTGCCTCGCTGTGTGTGTGTCCCCCTCCCTCGCTGTGTGTGTGTGTGTCCCTCCCTCGCTGTGTGTGTGTGTGTGTGTGTGTCCCTCCCTCGTCTGTCTGTGTGCCCCTCCCTCGCTGTGTGTGTGCGTGTCCCTCCCTCGCTGTGTGTGTGCGCGTCCCTCCCTCGCTGTGTGTGTGTCCCTCCCTCGCTGTGTGTGTGTCCCTCCCTCACTGTATGCGTGCGTGTCCCTCCCTCGCAGTGCGTGTGTGTCCCTCCCTTGCTGTGTGTGAGCGTGTCGCTCCCTCGCTGTGCATGCGTGTCCCTCCCTTGCAGTGTGCGCGTGTCCCCCACTTGTGGTGTGTGTGTGTGTCCTCCTCCCTCGCTGTGTGTGTATGTCCCTCCCTCGCTGTGCGCGCGTGTCCCTCCCTCGCTGTGTGCACGTGCCCCTCCCCTTCTGTGTGCACGTGTCCCTCCCTTGTTGTGTGTGTGTCCCTCCCTCCCTCGTGTGTGCGTCCCTCCCTCGTGTGTGTGTCCCTCCCTCGTCTGTGTGTGTGTCCGTCCCTCGCTGTGTGTGTGCCCCTCCCTCGCTGTGTGTGTGTGTGTCCCTCCCTCGCTGTGCGTGTGCGTGTCCCTCCCTCGCTGTGTGTGCGCTTTCCTCCCTCGTGTGTGCGTGTCCCCCTCGCTGTGTGCACGTGTCCCTGCCTCGCTGTGTGTGTGTCCCCCTCCCTCGCTGTGTGTGTGTGTGTCCCTCCCTCGCTGTGTGTGTGTGTGTGTGTGTGTGTGTGTCCCTCCCTCGTCTGTCTGTGTGCCCCTCCCTCGCTGTGTGTGTGCGTGTCCCTCCCTCGCTGTGTGTGTGCGTGTCCCTCCCTCGCTGTGTGTGTGCGCGTCCCTCCCTTGCTGTATGTGCGCGTCCCTCCCTCACTGTGTGTGCGTGTCCCTCCCTCGCTGTGTGTGTGTGTCCCTCCCTCGCTGTGTGTGTGTCCCTCCCTCGCTGTGTTTGTGTGTCCCTCCCTCGCTGTGTGTGTGTGTGTCTCTCTCTCTCGCTGTATGTGTGCGTGTTCCTTCCTCACTGTGTGTGTGCTTGTCCCTCCCTTGCTGTGGGTGTGCGTGTCCCTCCCTCGCTGTGTGTGTGTATGTGTGTGTGTATGCGTGTCCCTCCCTCGCTGTGTGTGTGCGCGTCCCTCCCTCGCTGTGTGTATGTCCCTCCCTCGCTGTGTGTGTGCGTGTCCCTCCCTCACTGTATGCGTGCGTGTCCCTCCCTTGCAGTGCGTGCGTGTCCCTCCCTTGCAGTGCGTGTGTGTCCCTCCCTTGCAGTGTATGCGTGTCCCCCACTTGTGGTGTTTGTGCGTGTCCCTCCCTCGGTGTGTGTGTGTGTGTGTGTGTCCCTCCCTCGCTGTGTGTGTGCCTCTCCATCCCTCGCTTTGTGTGTGCGCGTCCCTCCCTCGCTGTGTGTGTATGTCCCTCACTGTGTGCGTGCGTGTTCCCCACTTGCGGTGTGTGTGTGCCTGTCCGTCCCTCGCTGTGTATGTGAGTGTCCCTCCCTCGCTCTGTGTGTGTGTGCGTGTCCCTCCCTCGCTGTGGGAGTGCATGTCTCTCACTCTACAGTGTGTGCGTGTTCCTCCCTCACTGTGTGTGAGCGTATCCCTCCCTTGCTATGTGCGTGTGTCCTTCACTCGCTGTGTGCGCGTGTCCCACCCTCGCTGTGTGCGTGTGTGTCCCTCCCTGGCTGTTTGTATGTGTGTCCCTCCCTCGCTGTGGGAGTCCCTCCCTCACTGTGTGTGCGTGTACTTCCCTCGCTGTGTGTGAGTGTGATTCCTTCCTCGCTGTGTGCGCGTGTCCCTCCCTCGCTGTGTGTGCGTGTCACTCATCGTTGTGTGTGTGTATCCCTCCCTCGCTGTGTGTGTGTCCCTCCCTGACTGTGTGTGTGCGTGCGTGTCCCTCCCTCGCTGTGTGTGTCCCTCCCTCGCTGTGTGTGTCCCTCCCTCGCTGTGTGTGTCCCTCCCTTGCTGTGTGTGTCCTTCCCTCGCTGTGTGTGAGTGTGATTCCTCCCTTGCTGTGTGTGTGTGTGTGTCCCTCCCTTGCTGTGTGTGCGTGTCCCTCCCTCGCTGTGTGTGTGCATGTCCTTCCCTCGCTGTGTGTAAGTGTGTACACTCCCTCGCTGTGTGTGTGTGTGTCTATCCCTTGCTGTGTGTGTGTGTGTCCATCCCTTGCTGTGTGTGTGTGTGTCCATCCCTTGATGTGTGTGTGTGCCTCCCTCGCTGTGTGTGTGCGTGTCCCTCCCTCTTTGTGTGTGCATGTCCCTCACTGTGTGTGTGTGTGTGTGTGTGTGTGTGTGTGTCACTCCCTCGCTGTGTGTGTGTGTGTCCCTCCCTCGCTGTGTGTGCATGCCCCTCCTCGCTGTGTGTGCGTGCCCCTCCCTCGCTGTGTGGGTATCCCTCCCTCCCTCGCAGTATGCGTGTCCCTACCTCGCTGTGTGAGTGCATGTCTCTATGTCTCTCACTCTTGCAGTGTGTGCGTGTCCCTCCCTCACTGTCTGTGCGTGTTCCTCCCTCACTGTGTGTGAGCGTATCCCTCCCGTGCTGTGTGTGCATGTTCCTCACTCGCTGTGTGCGCGTGTACCTCCCTCGCTGTGTGTGTGTGTGTGCGTGTCCGTCCCTCGCCTTGTGTGCACGTGTCCGTCCCTCGCCTTGTGTGCGCGTGTCCCTCCCTCGCTGTGTGTGTGTGTCCCTCCCTCACTGTGTGCGCGTGTCCCTCCCTGGTTGTGTGTGCGTGTACCTCCCTCGCTCCCTCGCTGTGTGTGTGTGTGTGTGTGAATATGTGTGTGTGTGTGTGTGTGCGCGCGTGTCCATCCCTCGCCTTGTGTGTGCGCGTCCCTCCCTCGCTGTGTGTGTGTGTGTGTGTGTGTGTGTGTGTGTGTGTGTGTGCGTGTGTGTGTGTGTGTGTCCCTCCCTCGTGGTGTGCGTGCATGTCTCTCCCTCACTGTGTGTGTGTGTCCCTCCCTCGCTGTGTGTGTGTCCCCCTCACTGTGTGTGTGTGTCCCTCCCTCGCTGTGTGTGTGTTCCCCTCACTGTGTGTGTGTGTCCCTCCCTCGCTGTGTGTGTGTGTCCCCATCACTGTGTGTGCGCGTCCCTCCCTCGCTGTGTGTGCGCGTCCCTCCCTCGCTGTGTGTGCGCGTCCCTCCCTCGGTGTGTGTGCGCGTCCCTCCCTCACTGTGTTGGCGCGTCCCTCCCTCACTGTGTGTGTGTGTCCCTCCCTCGCTGTGTGTGTGTGTGTCCCCATCACTGTGTGTGTGCGTCCCACCCTCGCTGTGTGTGCGCGTCCCTCCCTCGCTGTGTGTGCGCGTCCGTCCCTCGCTGTGTGTGCGCGTCCCTCCCTCGCTGTGTGTGCGCGTCCCTCCCTCGGTGTGTGTGCGCGTCCCTCCCTCACTGTGTTGGCGCGTCCCTCCCTCACTGTTTGTGTGTGTCTCTCCCTCTCTGTTTGTGTGTGTCCCTCCCTCGCTGTGTGTGTGTGTCCCTCCCTCGCTGTGTGCATGTCCCCCTCACTGTGTGCGTGTGTGTCCCTCCCTCGCTGTGTGCATGTCCCCCTCACTGTGTGCGTGTGTGTCCCTCCCTCGCTGTGTGCATGTCCCCCTCACTGTGGGCATGTGTGTCCCTCCCTCGCTGTATATGAGCGTGTCCCTCCCTCGCTGTGTGTGTGTGTCCCTCCCTCGCTGTGTGTGTGTCCCTCCCTCGCTGTGTTCGTGTCCCCCTCGCTGTGTGTGTGTCCCTCCCTCGCTGTGTTCGTGTCCCCCTCACTGTGTGTGTCCCTCCCTCGCTGTGTGTGTGTCCCTCCCTCGCTGTGTGTGTGTCCCCCTCACTGTGTGCATGTGTGTCCCTCCCTCGCTGTATATGAGCGTGTCCTTCCCTTGCTGTGTGTGTGTCCCTTCCTTGCTGTGTGTGTGTCCCTCCCTCGCTTTGTGTGTTTCCCTCCCTCACTGTGTGTGTCCCCCTCTCGCTGTGTGTGTGTGTGTCTCTCTCTCGCTGTATGTGTGCGTGTTCCTTCCTCACTGTGTGTGTGTTTGTCACTCCCTCGCTGTGGGTGTGCGTGTTCCCCACTTGCAGTGTGTGTGTGCCTGTCCGTCCCTCGCTGTGTATGTGAGTGTCCCTCCCTCGCTCTGTGTGTGTGTGCGTGTCCCTCCCTCGCTGTGGGAGTGCATGTCTCTCACTCTACAGTGTGTGCGTGTTCCTCCCTCACTGTGTGTGAGCGTATCCCTCCCTTGCTATGTGCGTGTGTCCTTCACTCGCTGTGTGCGCGTGTCCCTCCCTCGCTGTGTGCGTGTGTGTCCCTCCCTGGCTGTTTGTATGTGTGTCCCTCCCTCGCTGTGGGAGTCCCTCCCTCACTGTGTGTGCGTGTACTTCCCTCGCTGTGTGTGAGTGTGATTCCTTCCTCGCTGTGTGCGCGTGTCCCTCCCTCGCTGTGTGTGCGTGTCACTCATCGTTGTGTGTGTGTATCCCTCCCTCGCTGTGTGTGTGTCCCTCCCTGACTGTGTGTGTGCGTGCGTGTCCCTCCCTCGCTGTGTGTGTCCCTCCCTCGCTGTGTGTGTCCCTCCCTTGCTGTGTGTGTCCTTCCCTCGCTGTGTGTGAGTGTGATTCCTCCCTTGCCGTGTGTGTGTGTGTGTCCCTCCCTTGCTGTGTGTGCGTGTCCCTCCCTCGCTGTGTGTGTGCATGTCCTTCCCTCGCTGTGTGTAAGTGTGTACACTCCCTCGCTATGTGTGTGTGTGTCCATCCCTTGCTGTGTGTGTGTGTGTCCATCCCTTGCTGTGTGTGTGTGTGTCCATCCCTTGCTGTGTGTGTGTCCCTCCCTCGCTGTGTGTGTGTGTCCCTCCCTCGCTGTGTGAGTGCATGTCTCTATGTCTCTCACTCTTGCAGTGTGTGCGTGTCCCTCCCTCACTGTCTGTGCGTGTTCCTCCCTCACTGTGTGTGAGCGTATCCCTCCCGTGCTGTGTGTGCATGTTCCTCACTCGCTGTGTGCGCGTGTACCTCCCTCGCTGTGTGTGTGTGTGTGCGTGTCCGTCCCTCGCCTTGTGTGCACATGTCCGTCCCTCGCCTTGTGTGCGCGTGTCCCTCCCTCGCTGTGTGTGTGTGTCCCTCCCTCACTGTGTGCGCGTGTCCCTCCCTGGTTGTGTGTGCGTGTACCTCCCTCGCTCCCTCGCTGTGTGTGTGTGTGTGTGAATATGTGTGTGTGTGTGTGTGTGTGTGCGCGCGTGTCCATCCCTCGCCTTGTGTGTGCGCGTCCCTCCCTCGCTGTGTGTGTGCGCGTCCCTCCCTCGCTGTGTGTGTGTCCCTCCCTCGCTGTGCGCGCGTGTCCCTCCCTCGCTGTGTGCACGTGCCCCTCCCCTTCTGTGTGCACGTGTCCCTCCCTTGTTGTGTGTGTGTCCCTCCCTCCCTCGTGTGTGCGTCCCTCCCTCGTGTGTGTGTCCCTCCCTCGTCTGTGTGTGTGTCCGTCCCTCGCTGTGTGTGTGCCCCTCCCTCGCTGTGTGTGTGTGTGTCCCTCCCTCGCTGTGCATGCGTGTCCCTCCCTTGCAGTGTGCGCGTGTCCCCCACTTGTGGTGTGTGTGTGTGTCCTCCTCACTCGCTGTGTGTGTATGTCCCTCCCTCGCTGTGCGCGCGTGTCCCTCCCTCGCTGTGTGCACGTGCCCCTCCCCTTCTGTGTGCACGTGTCCCTCCCTTGTTGTGTGTGTGTCCCTCCCTCCCTCGTGTGTGCGTCCCTCCCTCGTGTGTGTGTCCCTCCCTCGTCTGTGTGTGTGTCCGTCCCTCGCTGTGTGTGTGCCCCTCCCTCGCTGTGTGTGTGTGTGTCCCTCCCTCGCTGTGCGTGTGCGTGTCCCTCCCTCGCTGTGTGTGCGCTTTCCTCCCTCGTGTGTGCGTGTCCCCCTCGCTGTGTGCACGTGTCCCTGCCTCGCTGTGTGTGTGTCCCCCTCCCTCGCTGTGTGTGTGTGTGTCCCTCCCTCGCTGTGTGTGTGTGTGTGTGTGTGTGTCCCTCCCTCGTCTGTCTGTGTGCCCCTCCCTTGCTGTGTGTGTGCGTGTCCCTCCCTCGCTGTGTGTGTGCGTGTCCCTCCCTCGCTGTGTGTGTGCGCGTCCCTCCCTTGCTGTATGTGCGCGTCCCTCCCTCACTGTGTGTGCGTGTCCCTCCCTCGCTGTGTGTGTCCCTCCCTCGCTGTGTGTGTCCCTCCCTCGCTGTGTGTGTCCCTCCCTTGCTGTGTGTGTCCTTCCCTCGCTGTGTGTGAGTGTGATTCCTCCCTTGCTGTGTGTGTGTGTGTGTCCCTCCCTTGCTGTGTGCGTGTCCCTCCCTCGCTGTGTGTGTGCATGTCCTTCCCTCGCTGTGTGTAAGTGTGTACACTCCCTCGCTGTGTGTGTGTGTGTCTATCCCTTGCTGTGTGTGTGTGTGTCCATCCCTTGCTGTGTGTGTGTGTGTCCCTCCCTCGCTGTGTGTGTGCGTGTCCCTCCCTCTTTGTGTGTGCATGTCCCTCACTGTGTGTGTGTGTGTGTGTGTGTGTGTGTGTGTGTGTCACTCCCTCGCTGTGTGTGTGTGTGTCCCTCCCTCGCTGTGTGTGCATGCCCCTCCTCGCTGTGTGTGCGTGCCCCTCCCTCGCTGTGTGGGTATCCCTCCCTCCCTCGCAGTATGCGTGTCCCTACCTCGCTGTGTGAGTGCATGTCTCTATGTCTCTCACTCTTGCAGTGTGTGCGTGTCGCTCCCTCACTGTCTGTGCGTGTTCCTCCCTCACTGTGTGTGAGCGTATCCCTCCCGTGCTGTGTGTGCATGTTCCTCACTCGCTGTGTGCGCGTGTACCTCCCTCGCTGTGTGTGTGTGTGTGCGTGTCCGTCCCTCGCCTTGTGTGCACGTGTCCGTCCCTCGCCTTGTGTGCGCGTGTCCCTCCCTCGCTGTGTGTGTGTGTCCCTCCCTCACTGTGTGCGCGTGTCCCTCCCTGGTTGTGTGTGCGTGTACCTCCCTCGCTCCCTCGCTGTGTGTGTGTGTGTGTGTGAATATGTGTGTGTGTGTGTGTGTGCGCGCGTGTCCATCCCTCGCCTTGTGTGTGCGCGTCCCTCCCTCGCTGTGTGTGTGTGTGTGTGTGTGTGTGTGTGTGTGTGTGTGTGCGTGGGTGTGTGTGTGTGTCCCTCCCTCGTGGTGTGCGTGCATGTCTCTCCCTCACTGTGTGTGTGTGTCCCTCCCTCGCTGTGTGTGTGTCCCCCTCACTGTGTGTGTGTGTCCCTCCCTCGCTGTGTGTGTGTTCCCCTCACTGTGTGTGTGTGTCCCTCCCTCGCTGTGTGTGTGTGTCCCCATCACTGTGTGTGCGCGTCCCTCCCTCGCTGTGTGTGCGCGTCCCTCCCTCGCTGTGTGTGCGCGTCCCTCCCTCGGTGTGTGTGCGCGTCCCTCCCTCACTGTGTTGGCGCGTCCCTCCCTCACTGTGTGTGTGTGTCCCTCCCTCGCTGTGTGTGTGTGTCCCCATCACTGTGTGTGTGCGTCCCACCCTCGCTGTGTGTGCGCGTCCCTCCCTCGCTGTGTGTGCGCGTCCGTCCCTCGCTGTGTGTGCGCGTCCCTCCCTCGCTGTGTGT
Source organism: Chiloscyllium punctatum (assembly GCF_047496795.1). Classification (NCBI taxonomy): domain Eukaryota; kingdom Metazoa; phylum Chordata; class Chondrichthyes; order Orectolobiformes; family Hemiscylliidae; genus Chiloscyllium; species Chiloscyllium punctatum. Next base: position 52,448,275 of record NC_092752.1, read on the forward strand.
GCGCGTCCCTCCCTCGGTGTGTGTGCGCGTCCCTCCCTCACTGTGTTGGCGCGTCCCTCCCTCACTGTTTGTGTGTGTCTCTCCCTCTCTGTTTGTGTGTGTCCCTCCCTCGCTGTGTGTGTGTGTCCCTCCCTCGCTGTGTGCATGTCCCCCTCACTGTGTGCGTGTGTGTCCCTCCCTCGCTGTGTGCATGTCCCCCTCACTGTGTGCGTGTGTGTCCCTCCCTCGCTGTGTGCATGTCCCCCTCACTGTGGGCATGTGTGTCCCTCCCTCGCTGTATATGAGCGTGTCCCTCCCTCGCTGTGTGTGTGTGTCCCTCCCTCGCTGTGTGTGTGTCCCTCCCTCGCTGTGTTCGTGTCCCCCTCGCTGTGTGTGTGTCCCTCCCTCGCTGTGTTCGTGTCCCCCTCACTGTGTGTGTCCCTCCCTCGCTGTGTGTGTGTCCCTCCCTCGCTGTGTGTGTGTCCCCCTCACTGTGTGCATGTGTGTCCCTCCCTCGCTGTATATGAGCGTGTCCTTCCCTTGCTGTGTGTGTGTCCCTTCCTTGCTGTGTGTGTGTCCCTCCCTCGCTTTGTGTGTTTCCCTCCCTCACTGTGTGTGTCCCCCTCTCGCTGTGTGTGTGTGTGTCTCTCTCTCGCTGTATGTGTGCGTGTTCCTTCCTCACTGTGTGAGTGCTTGTCCCTCCCTCGCTGTGGGTGTGCGTGTCCTTCCCTTGCAGTGGGTGTGTGTGTCCCTCCCTTGCTCTGTGTGTGTGTGTGTGTGTGTGTGTGTGCGTGGTGCGTGTCCCTCCCTCGCTGTGTGTGTGCGCGTCCCTCCCTCGCTGTGTGTGTGTCCCTCCCTCACTGTATGCGTGCGTGTCCCTCCCTCGCAGTGCGTGTGTGTCCCTCCCTTGCTGTGTGTGTGTGTGTGTGTGTGTGTGTGTGTGTGTGTGTGTGTCCCTCCCTTGCTCTGTGTGTGTGTGTGTGTCCCTCCCTCGCTGTGTGCATGTCCCCCTCACTGTGTGCATGTGTGTCCCTCCCTCGCTGTATGTGAGCGTGTCCTTCCCTTGCTGTGTGTGTTTCCCTCCCTCGCTGCGTGCGTGTCCCCCTCACTGTGTGTGTCCCTCTCTCGCTGTGTGTGTGTGTGTGTGTGTGTGTGTCTCTCTCTCGCTGTATGTGTGCGTGTTCCTTCCTCACTGTGTGTGTGCTTGTCCCTTGTCCCTCCCTCGCTGTGGGTGTGCGTGTCCTTCCCTTGCAGTGGGTGTGCGTGTCCCTCCCTCGCTATGTGTGTGTGTGTGTGTGTGTGTGTGTGTATGTGTGTGTGTGTCCCTCCCTTGCTCTGTGTGTGTGTGTGTGTCCCTCCCTTGCTCTGTGTGTGTGTGTGTGTGTGTGTGTGTGTGCGCGTGTCCCTCCCTCGCTGTGTGTGTGCGCGTCCCTCCCTCGCTGTGTGTGTGTCCCTCCCTCAGTGTGTGCGTTCGTGTCCTTCCCTCACTGTATGCGTGCGTGTCCCTCCCTCGCAGTGCGTGTGTGTCCCTCCCTTGCTGTGTGTGTGTGTCCCTCTCTCGCTGTGTGTGTGTGTCCCTCCCTTGCAGTGTATGCGTGTCCCCCACTTGCGGTGTGTGTGCGTGTCCCTCCCTCGGTGTGTGTGTGTGTGCGTCCCTCCCTCGCTGTATATGAGCGTGTCCCTCCCTCACCGTGTGTGTGTCCCCCTCACTGTACGTGTCCCTCCCTCGCTCTGTGTGTGTGCGTCCCTCCCTCGCTGTGTGTGTGTGTCCCTCCCTCGCTGTATATGAGCGTGTCCCTCCCTCACCGTGTGTGTGTCCCCCTCACTGTACGTGTCCCTCCCTCGCTGTGTCTGTGTGTCCCTCCCTCGCTGTGTGTGTGTGTCCCTCACTGTATGCGTGCGTGTTCCCCACTTGCGGTGTGTGTGTGCCTGTCCGTCCCTCGCTGTGTATGTGAGTGTCCCTCCCTCGCTGTGGGAGTGCATGTCTCTCACTCTACAGTGTGTGCGTGTTCCTCCTTCACTGTGTGTGAGCGTATCCCTCCCTTGCTGTGCGCGTGTGTCCTTCGCTCGCTGTGTGCGCATGTCCCTCCCTCACTGTGTGCGTGTGTGTCCCTCCCTGGCTGTTTGTATGTGTGTCCCTCCCTCGCAGTGGGAGTCCCTCCCTCGCTGTGTGTGCGTGTACTTCCCTCGCTGTGTGTGTGATTCCTTCCTCGCTGTGTGCGTGTGTGTCCCTCCCTGGCTGTTTGTATGTGTGTCCCTCCTTTGCTGTGGGAGTCCCTCCCTCGCTGTGTGTGCGTGTACTTCCCTCGCTGTGCGTGAGTGTGATTCCTTCCTCGCTGTGTGCGCGTGTCCCTCCCTCGCTGTGTGTGTGTGTCCCTCATCGTTGTGTGTGTGTGTATCCCTCCCTCGCTGTGTGCGTGTGTGTCCCTCCCTCGCTGTGTGCGTGTGTCTTGCACTGTGTGTGTGCGTGTCCCTCGCTCGCTGTGTGTGCATGTCCTTCCCTCGCTGTGTGTGTGTGTGTGTGATTCCTCCCTCGCTGTGTGTGTGTGTCCATCCATTGCTGTGTGTGTGTCCCCCTCACTGTGTGCGTGCGTGTCCTTCCCTTGCTGTGTGTGTGTCCCTCACTTGCTCTGTGTGTGTGCATGTCCTTCCCTCCCCCGCTGTGTATGTGTGTGTGTGTGGTGTGGTGTGGTGTGTGTGTGTGTGTGTATGTACGTTTCACTTCCTTGCTGTTTGTGTGTCCCATCCTCGCTGTGTGCGCGTGTCCTTCCCTCGCTGTTTGTGCATGTCCTTCCCTCCCTAGCTCTGTGTGTGTGTGTCCCTCCCTCGCTGTGTGTGCATTTCCCTCCCTGGATGTGTGCGCGCGTGTCACTCCCTTGCTGTCTGTGTGTGTCCATCCCTTGTGTGTGTGTGTGTGTCCCCCTCCCTTGCTCTTTGTGTATATCCCCCTCACTGTGTTTGCGCATCTCCCCTCGCTGTGTGAGTGCATGACCCCCTTGCTGTGTGTGTGTGTGTGTCTCTCCCTCGCTGTGTGTACATGTCCCTCCCTGGATGTGTGTGCGCGTGTCACTCCCTTGCTGTCTGTGTGTGTCCATCCCTTGTGTGTGTGTGTGTGTGTCCCTCCCTTGCTCTTTGTGTATATCCCCCTCACTGTGTGTGCACATTTCCCCTTGCTGTGTGAGTGCATGTCCCCCCTTTCTGTGTGTGCGCGTGTCCCTCCCTCGCTGTGCCTGTGCGTGTCCCCTCTCGCTGTGTGTGCGTGCACCCTCTCAATTTCTGTGCACATGCCCTCCCACTCGCCGTGTTTCTGCTTGTTCCTAATTCTCAGTGTGTGTGCGTGTCCCTCCCTTGCTGTGTATGTGCATATCCCTCCCTCGCTGTGTGTGTGTGTCAACTCGCTCTGCGTGTGTGTGTTTGTGTTTGTGTTTGTGTGTGTGTGTGTGTGTGTGTGTGTGTGTGTGTGTGTGTGTGTGTGTGTGTGTGTCCCTCCCTCGCTGTATGTGCGCATATTCCTCCCTCGCTGTGTGTCTCAGCAAGTCCCTCCCTCGCTGTGTGTGCAAGAGTCACAGCATCACAGGATTATGACTACTTGGAAAACCATAGTTAAATTAGCCACAGTCAGTATGGGTTTGTGAGGGGTCAGGTCATGCCTCACAAACCTGATTGAATTCTTTGAGGATGGGAATATTGGTTTCCTGGTAAGTAATTGTTTTGGGTGACACTGAAATTGGTGGTAAAGTGGACAGTGGAGAAGGTTATCTATGATACCAACAGGATGAACAGTACTGCTGGGATAGTGGGCTGAAGAATAGCAGATGGAGTTTAATTAGATAAAGGTGAGGTGTTCCATTTTGGTGAAACAAACCAGGGTGGGACTTGTACAGTCAGTGTTCGGGCCCTGGGTAGTGTTTTCAGTCAGAGACCCAGTGACCCAGGTACACAGTTCTTTGAATGTGGTGTCACAGGTAGACAGGTTGGTGAAGCAGGCGTTTGGGATGGTTACCTTCATTGGGGAGAGCATTAAGAATGAGAGTTGGGATGTCATGTTGTGGCTGTAAAAGACATTGGTGGGGCCACCATTAAAACATTGTTGATCAGTCGGAAGAACTCATCTGGTTCACTAACCTCCTTTAGGGAAAGACATCAAATATTCTAACCTGGTCTGGCCGACATGTGACTCCAGACCCACAACAATATGGCTGACTCTGAGTTACCCTCTGGGTAATTAGCAGAGGGATCAAAGAACGTTGTTCCAGGCAGTGACACCCACATCCCATGAATGAATATATAAAAATACCTATGTCCCTCTGTACCTCTGCAAACCCCTCCAACTGCAGCAATCCGTCCTGGCTTTGTAACACCCTGAGCACTCTCTGTAACACTCTCACCTCCTCCAGCACCTTCACCTCTCCCTGTTCCTATCGTGTCAATGAACCCTGACCGTGACTCCCCTTCCCCCAGCCCCCCTCCTGCGAGCAGACCCATTGCAATCCATTTACATTTACTCCTAAAACACACTCTCACTTCAGGATTTTAAGTACTTTTTGGTGATCTTCTCAGCCTCATAATCTAGTGTGATCCCTTTTGTCCTGAGTGAGGGATCAGTGGGAATTTCTTGCTGAGGTTTTTACTGTTTCATTCAAACGTCCTTTTGTTGAATATTTTGCATTGTCCCTTCAAATGTTTTCCACTGTTCATTTACAGGCACATATTTCAGTCTGTTTAGCCTGTTTACCTTGGTCAGTTCTCCTCTCCAACTCATGTAATTGGCTATTTTTGTTTCTAGTTGTAGCTTGTCCTTTCTGTGATTCACTTTAAAACTTTATATTTAATTAAACTGCACTTTATCACAATTTCCCGAAGGATCTCTCCTGGTGACATGACTCATTCACTAAGTTTCATTACACGGTCGCTCTGCGATAGTTATGTCCCTTAACAGTTGCACAATGTGTTTTTCAAAGAAACACTGAAAAAAAAAATTCCGAACTCCTTCCAATATCAATGTTGACCGTGTGATTGTCCCAGATTATACAAATATTGACGTTTTCCAAAATTATCACAATGCCTTTGTTAAAAAATTCCAATGAGTTCCTGTGTAATGCAGTGATGAGCAATAAAATGCTGTTTGGTGGCGAAAACTATTCTGCTGCTTGTGTCCTTGGCAAGTAGTAACCAGAATTTACATTCAGACTGACTCTACTTCATGATCTGAAGCCAAATGCTTTCTCTGTAATGCCTTTGGTATCCATTATTGTTAGCGTTGCCCATTTTGCCTGAGTTTGCACATGATTACGAACCACTGAATATTTTTGTTCACCCTGTATCCATGTCTCCCTGGTGTCTAAATCTCTTTTATCTCTGTGTCACAAATCCATCGACCTTATTGCAGCAACTTTGTCCATTCAAAAACATAATATACTCTCTTCCACAATTTTCTGTCACAAATCTCTTTGCTGATGTACAATTTTAGTTAAACTCTGTCCCATCCTGTTCCTTTCTGCTTGTTTTCAGCCACATTCCCATGCTGTTCCATTGCTTCACCTTTTCCCTTTGGATTTGAAAAGCTCCTTTCACCTGCATCCTCTCTGTCAGTTTAATGTCCTGTCCATAAACCTACCGACATGATTGGCCAGGACACTGCTCCCAGCACAGTTCCAGGGGGACCATCCTCATAGATTTTTTTTTAAAACCAGGTATGGGATGTGTGAGTCTCAGGCTGACCAGCCTTTCTTGCCCAGTCCGAGAAGCCCTTGAGCTTAGTGACTTGCTCGGCCATTTCAGAGGGTCATTGAGAGGCAAACCCTTTGCTGTGGGGATGTCGTGCAGACCACGTGAGGATGGGCAGATGTCCTTCTCTAAAGGACAAGGGTTTGGATTTGTTGTACTTCAGTAATGGTTTCATACTTCTTTGTGGATTGTTAATTATTATTTTTAAAATTATTGATTTCAAATGTCTCCTTTTCAGATGGTGGGTTTCAATCCTGTCTCCCCTGAACATGAGCTGAGGTTTTGGATACATTCTCTCACAATAATACCTCTAGGCCATCACTTCACCTGCTGACTGGGTGCTCATCCCTGAGCACTGATACCAGGGCCTCATGAAGCTAAACCCATTCTTCCAACATGACTGTGTGATCCTGACATCTTCCAGCAATCTGGGACTATTACTTAATATCGCTCCATTTTCCAGATCTCTGTGGAACTCAGTGCCATTCTCCATGTGTAACCCTCACTGCATCTGTTTAATTTCCCATTCTGTCTATTTCTCTGTCTCCTGTAGATACTCAGGAAAGTCCTGACTCAATAGCCTTCACAGCTGCGGGGTGGATCGTGCATCATCACATTGAACGCAGTTGGTCTGCCAGAGAGAGACAAAGGGAAAGGAGATCTGGAGCCTTCAATAAATCCTGTAGTGAGGTAAGGTCACCCACAGTGCACAGAGCAAAGAACAATGAGAGGGCTCCAAACATCTGTTAACACATGACATAGATACAGTGCTGGAGGGGGAGAACAGTACACACACACCCCAGGCTCAATCACCACCCCAGTGTAAGTTCTGTTATATTAAAACTCACTACAACAGTATATCTGTGGCATGTCTTGTGGTCCAGTGTCTTCAATAATTTTTAATTCCTATAACAGATCCTATCGCTGTAACCTCCTCCCTTCCCGATAGTCCCTCCACATATTTGAAATGTACTGCATTCCAGACTACCATCCCTATCCCTGTAACTTGCTTCAGTGTCTACTACATGCCTTATCTCGGTAGTCTCCTCCTCCAATAAGGTAAAACCAAGGACTGCAGATGCTGGAAACCAGAGTCTAGATTAGAGTGGGGCTGGAAAAGCACGGCAGGTCAGGCAGCATCCGAGGAGCAGGAAAATCGACATTTCGGGCAAAAGCCCTTCATCAGGAACAGAGGCCGGGTGCCTGCAGAGTGGGGAGATAAATGAGAGGGGGGTGGAGATGGGGAGAAAGTAGCATAGAGTACAATAGGTGAGTGGGGTGAGGAAGAAGGTGATAGGTCAGAGTGGACGATGGGGGAAGTTAGCAAAGAGTACAATGGATGAATGGGGGTGGGGATGGGGGTGATAGGTCAGAGAGGAGGGTGGAGTGGATAAGTGGGAAGGGAGATAGGCCGTTAGGACAGGTCATGGGGGCGGTGCTGAGCTGGAAGGATGGAGGTGGGGTGAGATGGGGGAAGGGGAAATGAGGAAACTGGTGAAGTCCACATTGATGCCCTGGGGTTGAAGTGTTCCGAGGCGGAAGGTGAGGCGTTCTTCCTCCAGGCGTCGGGTGGTGAGGGAGCGGCGGTGAAGGAGGCCCAGGACCTGCATGTCCTCGGCAGAGTGGGAGGGGGAGTTGAAATGTTGGGTCACAGGGCGGTGGGGTTGATTGGTGCGGGTGTACCAGAGATGTTCCCTAAAGTGTTCTGCTAGGAGGTGTCCAGTCTCCCCAATGTAGAGGAGACCGCATCGGGAGCAACGGATACAATAAATGATATTGGTGAATGTGCAGGTAAAACTTTGGATGTGGAAGGCTCCTTTGGGGCCTTGGATGGTGGTGAGGGAGGAGGTGTGGGCGCAGGTTTTGCAATTCCTGCAGTGGCAGGAGAAGGTGCCAGGAAGGGAGGGTGGGTTTTTTGGGGGCGTGGAACTGACCAGGTAGTCAAGAAGGGAATGGTCTTTGCGGAAAGTGGAGAGGGGTGGGGAGGGAAATATATCCCTGGTGGTGGGGTCCGTTTGGAGGTGGCGGAAATGGCAGCAGATAATTTGGTTTATGCGACGGTTGGTAGGGTGGAAGGTGAGCACCAGGGGCGTTCTGTCCTTGTTACGGTTGGAGGGGTGGGGTCTGAGGGCGGAGGTGCGGGATGTGGACGAGATGCGTTGGAGGGCATCTTTAACCACGTGGGAAGGGAAATTGCGGTCTCTAAAGAAGGAGGCTATCTGGTGTGTTCTGTGGTGGAACTGATCCTCCTGGGAGCAGATACGGCAAAGGGGGAGGAGTTGGGAATACGGGATGGCATTTTTGCAAGAGGTAGGGTGGGAAGAGGTGTAATCCAGGTAGCTGTGGGAGTCAGTGGGTTTGTAAAAAATGTCAGTGTCAAGTCGGTTGTCATTAATGGGGATGGAGAGGTCCAGGAAGGGAAGGGAGGTGTCAGAGATGGTCCAGGTAAATTTAAGGTCAGGGTGGAATATGTTGGTGAAGTTGATGAATTGCTCAAACTCCTCGCGGGAGCACGAGTGGCGCCAATGCAGTCATCAATGTAGCGGAGGAAGAGGTGGGGAGTGGTGCCGGTGTAATTACGGAAGATGGACTGTTCTCCGTAGCCAACAAAGAGACAGGCATAGCTGGGGCCCATGCGTGTGCTAATGGCTACCCCTTTGGTCTGGAGGAAGTGGGAGGATTCAAAGGAAAAATTGTTAAGGGTGAGGACAAGTTCAGCCAACCGAATGAGAGTCTCGGTGGAATGGTACTGTTGTGGACCTCGGGAGATGAAGAAACAGAGGGCTTCGAGGTCCTGGTCATGGTGGATGGAGGTGTAGAGGGATTGGATATTCATGGTGAAGGTGAGGCGTTGGTGGGCCAGGGAAATGGAAGTCTTAGAGGAGGGGTAGGGTGTGAGTGGTGTCTCGAACGAATGTGTGTAGTTCCTGGACTAGGGGGACAGGACAATGTCGAGGTAGGGAGACATGAGTTCGGTGGGGTAGGAGCATGCTGAGACAATGGGGCAGTTGGGGTGGTTAGACTTGTAGAACCGGGCAGTGGGGGATCCCGGACAATGAGGGTGGAAGCTGTGGGTGGGAGATCTCCTCCTGAGGTGATGAGGTTCTGTCTGCTCTGGGAGATGACGGTTTGGTGATGGATCATGGTAGAGGGGGTGTTAGGAGGAGGTGTCTTTGAGTTGGCATCATGGCCTCAGCGGTGTAGAGGTCAGTGCACCAGACTCTCACTGCACCCCCTTTATCTGCTGGTTTGATGGTGAGGTCGGTATTGGAGCAGAGGAAGTGGAGGGCTGTACGTTGTGAGGGTGAGAGGTTGGAGTGGGGGAGGGGGGAGATAGGTTGAGGCGGTTAATGTCTCGGTGGAAGTTGGAAATGAAGAGATCGAAGACAGGTAATAGGCCAGCGCGGGTGTCCAAGTGGATGGAGTGTATTGGAGGCCGGCAAAGGGGTCCTCAGAAAATAGGCGGGATTGTAAAAGTAAGCTCTGAGGCGGAGGTGGTGGAAGAAGTGTTCGATGTCACGGCGTGTATTAAATTCATTGATGTGTGGACGGAGGGGCATAAAGGTGAGTCCTTTGCTGAGGACTGATCATTCGTCCTCAGTGAGGGGGAGGTCCAGGGGAATGGTGAAAACTCGGCAGGACTGGGAGCTGGGACCAGGCATAGGTGTGGAGCTGGGGAAGGCGACGGAGCCTGTAACTGGAGTGGGTGTGGTGTTAGGGGGAATGGGGATGGAGTCATGAGCAGGGGTGGTGTTCCCCTCAGGGTTCTGGGGGCAGGGAAGGTGACGGTGGGACCTTGGGGTGGGGTATCAGCACAATGCAGATGAGTGGCGTTGGTTGGGGGCGGAAGTGGTGGCAAACACGGCAGTGGGGTGGGGGAGCGGGGGGGCGTAGAAGTCACTGAGTGTGTGACATCAGCGATGATGTGAGGGGCGGAAGTGATGACACTTGTGGTGTATGAGGAATTGTGAGGGGCGGAAATGGCATTTACTTTATTTTAACCAATAATTTCCTGTCACAAATCTGTTTGACAATGTCATTTTTAATTAAACTCAGTCCCTTACTGTTTCTTTCTTTTGGTCTTCATTCACATCTCCATGGTGTTCCAATATTTCAACCTTTCTCTTTGGACTTGGGAATTTCCATTCACCTCAGACCTGTCCCCCTCCTCATCTGTGTCCATTTATAGCAAACTGCATAATCCTGGTACCAGAGGAGCCTATCTCAATAAAATAGCTCAGTCCTCCCTGAGTACTGGTAGCAGTACTCACTGGTCAGAACCACTTCTGATGATAACATTGTGTAATCCTGATACCTTCCTGCACTCTGCTGATATCACTGTCTCTCTCCATGTGGTATCCCTCACTGTGTGGGTCTAATTGCTGCCTCTGTCAGTGTCTCTTGCTCTTGCAGCTACTCCAGATCCTGAGCCAACAGCATTCTCCACTCCAGAGGGAAGCAACTGCACAGGCCATGGATGGAGACTGGGATTTTCCAGATCACTGTGGGACTTGGTGCCATTCTCTATGTGTACCCTTCATTGCAGCAGTGTAATTTCCCATTCTGTCTATTTATCTGTCTCCTGTAGGTATTCCTGATGTCCCTGACTCAGCAAAATTCCCAATTCCTGTCTCGTCCATCACCACATTGAAGACAGTTGCTCAGCCAGAGAGAGATGGAGAGTGAAATCTGGAGCCTTCAGTAAATCCTGCAGCCGGTTAGATCACTCACAGTAAACAGCACAGGGAGGAGGTAGTTGGCTTTAATTCAGACCCTGAGGGCATGAGGTCAGAACAATGCTGGGCAAGGAACGTGAGAAAATTCTCAGGCTTCATTATCACCATCTTGTCTGTAAATTCAACTGTTCCACAGAACCCTCCCTATGTCTGTCAGTTTCTCCACTGTCTGTTTCATAAATACCACTTTCTCTACCTCTATCAGCCCCTACAATCCTGCCTATCCCTGTAAGCTCCTCCGACCAGTACAACTCTCCAAGTTTCTGCCTTTGCCTTTAATCCCGGGTTCTGTCACATCTCTCCTTAACTGAAGAAAAACAACTCTTCAGTTCCTTTAGCCATCCTGGTCAGTGTAGTCCTTTCCAGACCTGAAAACCCTCCCTGTCTTTGTGACTTCTTTGAACTCCTACTACCTTCATGATCTCTGTAACATTCCCGTCACGACAACCAAAAAGCTCTGTACCTTAGTAACCTCCTCCAGCTGTTAGACTCCTCCTTGTCTCTGGGCACAAAGCAGAGTGACCCTGCTTCTCTCATAAATTAGTTTCTGCATTTCTAATGATGACTATGAACTCTTCCTGAATCTAAAACACACTCAGTCTCTGTAAACTCTACAGGTCCCAATTGATGGAATTTCCTTCGGTAAAAACCTTTATACCTTTAACCTCCTCCAGACGCGACCACACAGTTTATTTCTAAAACCTCTATGAATGATAGAGTCATAAAGATGTACAATTTGGAAACTCGCTCTTCGGTCCAACCCGTCCATGCCGACCAGATGTCCAAATTCAATCTCGTCCCACCTGCCAGCACCTGGCCCAAATCCCTTCAAATCCTTCCTATTCATATACCCATCCAAATGCCTCTTAAATGTTGCAATTGTACCAGCCTCCACCACATCCTCTGGCAGCTCATTCCATACAGGAACCACCCTCTGTGTAAAGGTTGCCCCTTGGGTCTCTTTTATATCTTTCCCCTCTCAACATAAACCTATGCCCTCTATTTCTGGACTCCCCGACCCCAAGGGAAAAGACTTTGTCTATTTATCCTATCCATACCCCTCATAATTTTGTAAACCTCTGTAAGGTCACCTCTGAGCCTCTGACGCTCCAGTGAAAATAGCCCCGGCCTGTTCAGCCTCTCCCTGTAGCTCATATCCTCAAACCCTGGCAACATCCTTGTAAATCTTTTCTGAACCATTTCAAGTTTTACAAACCTTTCCGATAGGAAGTCTACCAAAATTGCATGCAATATTCCAACAGTGGCCGAATCAATGTCCTGTACAGCGCAGCATGACCTCCCAACTCCTGTACTCAATACTCTGACCAATAAAGGAAAGCATACCAAATGCCTTCTTCACTATCCTATCTACCTGTGACTCCACATTCAAGGAACTATGAACCCACACTCCAAGGAATCTTTGTTCAGCCACACACCCTCGGACCTGACCATTAAGTGTATAAGTCCTGCTAAGATTTGCTTTCCTAAAATGCAGCACCTTGCATATATCTGAACTTAACTCCATCTGCGAGCTCTCAGCCCATTGGCTCAGCTGGTTCAGATCCTGTTGTATTCTGAGGTAACATTCTTCGCTGTCCTCCAATTTTGGTGTCATCTGCAAACTTACTAACTGTACCTCTTCTGCTTACATCCGAATCATTTATGTAAATGTCAAAAAGTAGAGGACCCAACAACGATCCTTGTGGCACTCCACTGGTCACATGCCTCCAGTCTGAAAAACAACCCTCCACCACCACCCTCTGTCTTTTACCTTTGAGCCAGTTCTGTATCCAAATGGCTAGATCTCCCTGTATTCCATGAGTTCTAACCTTGCTAATCAGTCTCCCATGGGGAACCTTGTGGAACGCCTTACTGAAGACCATATAGATCACATCTATCACTCTGCCATCCTCAATATTCTTTGTTACTTCTTCAAAAAACTCAATCAAGTTTATGAGACATGATTTCCCACGTACAAAGCCGTGTTGACTCCCCTAATCAGTCCTTGCCTTTCCAAATACATGTACATCCTGTCCCTCAGGATTCCCTCCAACAACTTGCCCACCGCCGAGGTCAGGTTCACCGGTCTGTCGTTCCCTGGTTTGTCTTTACCACCCTTCTTAAACAGTGGCACCACTTTTGCCAACCTTCAGTCTTCTGGCACCTCACCTGTGACTATCGATGATACAAATATCTCAGCAAGAGGCGCAGCAATCACTTCTCTAGCTTCCCACAGAGTTCTCGGGTACACCTGATCAGTTCCTGGGGATTTGTTCACCTTTAACCGTTTCAAGACATCCAGCACTTCCTCCTCTGTAATCTGGACGTTTTGCAAGATGTCACCATCTCTTTCTCTACAGTCTATATCTTCCATATGCTTTTCCACGGTAAATACTGATGCAAAATATTCATTTAGTATCTCCCCCATTTTCTGTGGCTGCACAAAAAGGCCGCCTTGCTGATCTTTGTGCGGCCCTATTCTCTCCCTAGTTACCCTTTTTTTCTTAATATATTTTTTAAAAACCCTTTGCATTCTCCTTAATTCTATTTGTCAGACCTATCTCATGTCCGCATTTGCCCTCCTGATTTCCCTCTTAAGTATACTCCTACTTCCTTTATACTCTTCTAAGGATTCACTTGATCTATCCTATCTATACCTGACATATGCTTCCTTCTTTTTCTGAACCAAACACTCAATTTCTTTAGTCATCCTGGATTCTTTCTACTTACCAGTCTTCCCTTTCACCCTGACAGGAATATACTTTCTCTGGACTCTTGTTATCTTATTTCTGAAGGCTTCCCATTCTCCAGCCATCCCTTTACCTTCGAACATCTGCCGCCAATCGGCTTTCAAAAGTTCTTGCTTCATACCATCAAAATTGGCCTTTCTCCAATTTAGAACATCAACTTTTAGATCTGGTCTATCCTTTTCCATCACTATTTTAAAACAAATAGAATTATGGTCGCTGGCCCCAACGTGCTCACCCACTGACACCTCAGTCACCTGCCCTGCCTTATTTGCCAAGAGTAGGTCAAGTTTTGCACCTTTTCTAGTAGGTACATCCATATACTGAATCAGAAAATTATCTTCTTCACACTTAAAAAAAATCCTCTCCATCTAAACTTTTAACACTATGGCAGTCCCAGCCGATGTTTGGAAAGTTAAAATCCCCTCCCATACCTACCCTATTATTCTTACAGATAGCTGAGATCTCCTTAGAAGTTTGTTTGGCAATTTCCCTTTGACTGTTGGAGGGTCTGTAATACAATCCTAATAAGGTGATCATCCCTTTTTATTTCTCAGTTCCACCCAAATAACTTCCCTGGATGTATTTCTGGGAATATCCTCCCTCAGCTCAGCTGTACTGCTATCCCTTATCAAAAACCCCACTCCCCTTCTCTCTTGCCTCCCTTTCTATCCTTCCTGTAGCATTTGTATCCTGGAACATTAAGCTGCCAGTCCTGCCCATCCCTGAGCCATATTTCTGCAATTGCAATGCGATCCCAGTCCCATGTTCCTAACCATGCCCTGAGTTACTCTGCCTTCCCTGATAGACCCCTTGCATTGAAATAAATGCAGTTTAATTGATTAATCCTACCTTGTCCCTGCCTGTCCTTACTGTTTGGCTCACTTCTGTTCTCAGTTGTCCCCATCTCAGAACAAGTTCCCAAAATCTTCCCTGTGATTGTTACCACGTCCCATCCCTGCATTCCTCAAAATCCCTGGAAAGTCCTCCCATTCCTAAAACCCGCCCTATATCTGTCAAGCTGTTCCATCTTCCACAACCCTCCCTATCACTGTAAGACAGCCCCCCCCCGTCCCAGTTACTACAGCCCGCTGCATCACTAAATGCCAGTAGTCACTGTGCATCTCTATAAACTTACTATCTATGTAACCTCCTTCAGTCCCCACAGCCCTCCCTGTCTCCATAAACTCCTTCAGTCCCCACGACTCTTCCTATCCATGTAACCTGAATCATTCCTCACAAACCTCCCTAACTCCATAAACTCCAAAAGGCCCCACGACCCTCCCTATCTCCATACTCTCATCCAGACCCGACGACCCTCCCGTTCAGAGTAACCGCCTTCAGTCCCCATGATCCTCCTGATCTGTGCAACCTCCTTCAGGCCCAACAGCCCTGCAGATCTCTTTGGCCCCTTTCAGGCCCCACAGCACTCTCTATCTCCATAATGTTCTTCAGTCACCACTGCACTCTCTGTGTCCATAATCTCATGCAGTCCCCACATCATTCCCTCCTTAATTCCAAAGCCTCTATTACCTGTTGAACCTGTAAGCTACCTTTTTCAGACTGAGAAACAAGAACTCCCATAACCATTTCTGCTGCCAGTCTGAAACCAAATAGTGTCAGCCTGACAGTATTTCGGGAGCTGAAATATGTTTGAAATGATATGTCAATATACAATAACTGGACCCTTAGAAACACATTGAATAAAAAGACAATGTGGATTTGAGCCTGTTGGATTGTATTTTTATTGGTGTGAGTATAAATGGCAGAGTAGATAAGGGTGAAGGAGTGGCTGTACCGAGGATACGGTGTATTTGAATTATCAGAAGCCTTTACACAAGTTTCAATAAGGGCTAAGGAGTAACTTGGTAGAGAATAGGGCACCTTAACTATCAGGAGGTGGGTGAGATATTGGACAAGATAGTGTTGTCAGAAGTTACTGTGGAGAAAGACATGGAAGCTCGGGAACGTGGGGAAATAAAGAGTGATGTCTTGGAAAGAATCCTCACCAGAGAAGAGAAAGTGTTGGAGTCTTAAAACAAACAAAGGTCGATCAATCCTCAGTAGCTCATTATGTCTATCCTAGAATATTGTGGGAAGCTAGGGAAGAGGTTGCGGTGTCCCTAACAGAGATATTTATATTATCCACAGACACAATGAGTTACCGGAAGACTGGAAGGTGGCTAATGTTATTCCATCACTTAAGGGTTGCAGGGAAAAGCAAGGAAATTACAGTCCCGTGAGCCCAGTGTTGGGGAAGTTGTTGGAGGAGATTCTGAGAGAAAGGGGCTACATATATTTGGAAAGGCAAGGGCTGATTAGAGATAGTCAGCATGGCTTTGTGAGTGGGAAACCGTGTTTCACAAACTGGATTGATTCTTCGAGGAGTTGGCCAAGAGATAGACGAAGGCAGAGCAGTCACCGTTGTCTACATGAGATTTAGTAAAGCATTTGACAAGGTTCCAAGGGATGTAGAACATCTAGTCAAGAGGAAGAAGGAAGCTAACCTAAGGTTGAGGAATCAAGAATCAGAAGCAGGGCTCTAGAGAGTTACATGGGGCAGCACGGTGGCTCAGTGGTTAGCACTGCTGCCTCACAGCACCAGGGACGTGATTTTGATTCCAGCCCCAGGCAATTGTCTGTGTGGAGTTTGCACTTCTCTCCATGTCTGTGTGAGTTTCCAATAGGTGCTTAGGTTTCCACCCACAGCCCAAAGATGTGCAGGTTAGGTGAATCAGCCATGTGTTGTTCAAGAAAGGGAATCGAGATAATCCTGGGAATCAGAGGCCTGTCAGTCTTCTGTCTGTGATGTGCAGATTATTGGAGAGGACTCTGAGAGACAGGATTTGTGATTCCTTGGAAAACCATAGTTTGATTAGAGAAAGTCAGCATGGCTTTGTAAGGGACAGGTCATGACTCACAAATCATATTGAATCCTTTGAGAATGTGACAAAACACATTTATGGCTCATTGAGAAAGTACAGAGCATGGGATACAGGGAAACCTGCCTGTCTGGATATAGAATTCCTGGCCCGTAGAAGACAGAGGGTGATGACAGATGGAAATCTTTCAGCCTGGAGCTCAGTGACCAGTGGTTTTCTGCAGAGAGAGGTTACAGGACCTCTGCTCGTTGTGATTTTATGAATGACTTGGATGTGTGAGTGGAAGAGTGGGTTAGTAAGTTTGCCAATGACACGAAGGTTGGTGGAGTAGTGAAGAGTGTGGAGATCTGTTGTAGGTTGCAACGGGACATTGACTGGATGTAGAGCTGGGCTGAGAAGTGGTAGATGGAGTTAAATCAGGAAAAGTGTGAAGTGATTCATTTTGGGAGGTGAGACTTGAATACAGAATACAGGGATAAAGGCAGAATACTGGATAGTGTGGAGGAACAGATGGATCTTGGATTTCATGACCTGAGACTTTTCAAATTTGCCACCCAAGCTGATAATGTTGGATAGAAGGAATATGTTGTACTCGCTTTCATTAGCTGGGGGATTGAGTTTTAAAGCGTGAAGTTATGCTACAGCTCTATGCAGCCCTGTTCAGATCCATTTGGAATATTGTGTTCAGGTTTCACCCCTTCATTTCAGGAAGGATATGGAAGCTTTAGAGAGGGGAAAGAGGAGATTTACCAGGATTCTGCCTGGACTGGAGGGCATGTCTTATGAAGAAAGGTTGAGGAAACTAAGGCTTTTCTCATTGGAGTGAAGAAGAGTGCGCTGTGACTTGGAAGAGGTGAACAAGATGGTGTGAGGCATAGATAGATTGAATAGTGAGAGACCTCTTTATTCCATGGCATACATGGTACCAGGGGCATAATTTGAGGGTGATTGGAGGTTGGGTAAGGGGAGAATTCAGATGTAGGTCCTTTACACAGAGAATGATAGGTGGGTGGAACGGGACATTTTAACAGACTCTTGGATAGGCACATGGATGATAACAAAATGAAGGATATGTCGGTTAGTTTGATCTGACAGTTGGGTAAAAGATGTGCATGCCATCGTGGCCGAATGGTCTTGTGCTGTACTGTTCTGTGTTCTACGATCCGTATGGTAAACTGGGTAATATGTTCAGATCAATGTAGAAGGATATGGCATTCAGGAGGAGCTAGTCAACTGGATATAAAATTGACTTGATGGTAGGAGACAGAGGGTGATGGGAGACATGTTGCCTTTCTGACTGGAGACATGTGACCAGCGGTGGAGTCGGTCCCCTGGTGTTTGTCATTTTGATAAATGGTTTGGATGGGAATATTGGTTTTGTGGTAAGTAAGCTTCTTGGTTGAAACTGAAATATGTGGCAAAGTGGACAGTGAAGAAGGGTATCTGTGATACAACAGGATGGACAGTACTGCTGAGATAGTGGGCTGAAGAATAGCAGATGGAGTTTAATTAGATAAAGGTGAGGTGTTCCATTTTGGTGAAACAAACCAGGGTGGGACTTGTACAGTTAATGTTTGGGCCCTGGGTAGTGTTGTCAGTCAGAGACCCAGGGATGCAGGTAGACAGTTCTTTGAAAGTGGTGTCACAGGCAGACAGGTTGGTGAAGCAGGCGTTTGGGATGGTTACCTTCTTTGGGCAGAGCATTGAGAGTAAAAGTTGGGACGTCATGTTGTAGCTGTACAGGACATTGGTGAGGCCACCATAAAAGCATTGTTAAACACTAGGAAGTACTCATCTGGTTCACTTACGTCCTTGAGAGAAGAACATCTGACATTCTAACCTGGTCTGTCCTGGACGTGACACCAGACCCACAGCAATGTGGTAGACTCTGTACTATACTCAGGGTAATTAGCAGTGATACCCTCATCCCATGAATGAATAAAAAAAAACCTATGTCCCTCCCTACCTCTTCAAACAGCTCCAACGGCAGCAATCCGTACCTGCTTTGTAACACCGTTCAGTCCCTGACCCCTCTCTGTAACACTCTCACCACCTCCAGCACCTTCAGCTCTCCCAGTTCCTTTTGTGACATAAAACCTTGACAATTATTCCCTCTTCCATCTGACCTCCTCCTGTGAGCAGACCCTTTGCAATCCCTTTAAAACTTACTCCTAAAACATTCTCTCACTTCAGGATTTTAAGTACTTTTTGGTGATCCTCTAAGCCCGATAATCTAATATGATCCTTTTTACTTGAGTGAGGGACCGATGGGGATTTCTTGCTGAGGATTTGGCTGTTTCAATGGAATGTCCTTTTGTTGATGTTTTACACTGCTCCTTCAAATGTTTTCCACTGTTCATTGACAGGCACACATTTCAGTCTGTTTAGCCTGTTTACCTTGGTCAGTTCTCTCAAACTTATGTAATTGGTTATTTTTGTTTCTAGTTGTAGCTTGTCCTTTCTGTGATTCACTTTAAAACTTTATATTATTTTAAACTGCACTTTATCACAATTTCCATGAGGATCTCTCCAGGTGACATTACTCATTCACTCAGTTTCATCACACAATGGTCGCTCTGAGATAGTTATGTCCCTCGCCAGTTGCACAATTTATTCAAAGCAACACTGAAAGTTCTCTGAACTCCTCTTCCAATATCACTGTTGTCAGTGTGACTATCCCAGATATTGTGAATATTGAAGTTTCCGAAAATTATCACAATGTGTTTGTTTAAAAATTCCAATGAGTTCCTGTGTAATGCAGTGATGAGCAATGGAATGCTGTTCGGTGGCTAAAACTGTTCTGCTGCTTGTGTCCTTGGCAAGTAGTAGCCAGAATTTACATTCAGACTGACTCTACTTCATGATCTGAGACCAAATGCTTTCTCTGTAATGTCTTTCTTACCCATTATTGTTAGCCTCAGTTTGCCTCAGTTTCTGCAAGGTTGTGATCCATTGAATGTTTATGTCCACCTTTTGTTGGCCCTGTAACCACGTCTCTCTGGTGTCTAAATCTTTTTTTATCTCAGTGTCAGAAATCCATCTACCTTATTGATAAGACTTCGTCCATTCAAAAAAAATCATAATTTCCTCTTTCCCACAATTTCCTGTCACAAACCTATTCACTGATGTACAGTTTTAGTTAAACTCTGTCCCATCCTGTTCCTTTCTGATTGCCTTCAGACACATTCTCATGGTGCTCCCATACTTCACCTTTTCTCTTTGTATTTGGAAAGCTCCTTTCACCTGGACCCTGTCCCAGCATCCTCTCTGTCAGTTTTAAGCCCTATCCATAAACCTACAGACATGATTGGTTAGGTCACAGGCCCGAGCACAGTTCCAGTAGGACCATCCTAATGGATTTTTTTATAAATCAGGTAGGGGATGTGGGTGTCTCTGGCTAACCAGCCTTCATTGCCTATCCCTAGCTGCCCATGAGCTGAATAGCTTGCTCGGCCATTTCAAAAGGCAATTGAGAGGCAAACACTTTGCTGTGGGTATGTAGTGCAGACCAAGTGAGGATGATCAGATTTCGTTGTCGAAAGGGCAAGTGCGTGGCACGGTGGCTCAGTGATTAGCGCTTCTGCCTCACCGCACCAGCGTCCCAGGTTCAATTCCAGCCGCGGGCGACTTTGTGGAGTTTGCACGTTCTCTGCGTAAATTGCCTCCGGATGCTCCGGTTTCCTTCCACGGTCCCAAGATGCGCAGGTCGGGCGAATTGGCCATGCTACATTGCCCCTAATGTTAGTTGATTTAGGTCGAGGATGATGGGTCTGAGTGGGTTACTCTTGGGTCGAAAGGCTGTTTCCACACTGTAGGTAATCGAAGGGATTGTGTTTTTTGTACATCAACAATGGTTTCATATTTGTTTATGGATTGTTCATTGATATTTTTAAAATTATTGATTTTAAATTCCACCATATCTTATGATGAGATTCAAACCTGCCTCCCCTGAGCACTAACTGAGGTTTTGGACAAATGCGCTAACAATAATGTTATTAGGCCATCACTTCACCTGCTCAGTGGTTGCTCATCCCTGAGCACTGATACATGAAGCTAAACCCATTCTTCCAACATGATTGTGTGGTCCTGATACCTTCCAGCACTCCAGTGATATCACTTAGTCTCTCTCCATGTGGTAACCCTCACTGTGTGGGTCTAATTGCTGCCTCTGTCATTGTCTCTCGCTCTTGCAGCTACTCCAAATCCTGAGCTAACAGAATTCTCCACTCCAGAGAGACGCAACAATGCAGGCTAGGGATGGAGACTGGGATTTTCCAGATATCTGTGAGGCTCATTTCCATTCTCCTTGTGTACTCGTCACTGCATCAGTCTAATTTCCCATTCTGTCTATCTCTCTGTCTCCTGTAGGTACTCAGGAAGTTGCTGACTCAATAGACTTCCCAACTGCTGTGTGTCTCATCCATCACCTCATTGAAGATGGTTGGTCAGCCAGAGAGACAAAGGGCAGGGAGATCTGGAGCTTTCAATAAATCCTACAGTGAGGTAAGATCACTCATAGTGCACAGAGCAGACAGCAATGAGAGGGCTCCAAACATCGCTAACAAGACATGATATAGATAAGTGCTGGATGGGGAACACAGTATGGACACACCCCATGCTCAGTCACCACGTCTACTTTAACTTATGTTGCACTGAGAAAGCATCGGGAGTTCAGAGTTATTAATCCAGGCCTGAACTGTCTTAGTGAGCATCAGGACAACAGACATTAAAGCCGGCTTCCGACGAGAGGTTGGGAACGCTACCTGGGATCTTTCTGTTCTGTATTCTCCCTCCAACACTGTACTAACACTCACTACTCTGCAACACTGTATCTATGGCATGGCTTATGCACCAGTGCCTTCAGTAATTTTTAACTCCCATAACAGTCGTTGTCCCTGTAACCTGCTCCATTCCCGATAGTCGCTCCATGTACTTGAGACGTACTGCATTCCAGACTACCATCTCTATCGCTGTAACCTGTTTCAGTGTCTACAACATGCCTTATTTTGGTCCACTAATCCTCTTTAACTGGATACAGAGTAATACAGCACGGAAACAGAACCTGTGGTCCAATTCCTCAATGCTGCCCATATTACCAAAACTGAATGAGTCTCATTTGCCTGCATTTGGCCCTTATCTCTTCAAACCTTCTCCTCTCCATGTACCTGCCCAAATGTCTTTTCCATGCTGTAATTGTTCTTGTTTCTCCCATGTGCCTGAGGCAGTCTGTTCCGTCTATGCACCATCCTCTGTGGATAATGATCCCCCTCAGCTTCCTCCTTAAATCCTTTCTCTCTCTCACCTCCTGTTTATACCCTCTAGGTTTGGACTCACCTACCTTTGGTTATTCACCATTCTTAGGGTCACCCCGTGCCCTCCTCTGCCCAATGGAAATATTTAGGGCAATGTTACAAATATCTCCAACGTATGGAACAAAGTGTTGGCCAATGATGGCAAATGTGCCAAATGCCACTTTCCCCATCCTGTCCACCTGTGATGCCACTTCCGAGGAACAATGTAACTTGCACCCCCTGGTCTCTCTCTCTCTCTGTTCAACAACCCTGCCCAGAGCCCTTCCATTAACTGTGTTAGTCCTCCCTGGTTTGACTTCACAAAATCCAACACCTGAATTAAACTCCATCTTTCATTCCTTGGTCCACTAGCCCAGTTGGTCAGTATCCCCTTTGATAACCGTATTCACTGCCCACTACACCATTCATTTGATCATCAACAGACTTTCGCACAATCACTCCTAAAGTTTCAACCAAATCGTTTATGTTGATGATGCCCATCAGTGGGCCCAGCCCTGATCCTTTTTTCGATAATGGAATAAAACCATATTCTTGTCATAGAGCCATACAGTATGGAAACTGACCCTTCAGGTGATACCCACCATAATCTAAAACTAAACTCTTCCCAGCTGCCTGTTGCTGGCCCATATCACTCCAACCCTTCCCTATTCACCTGTTTATCCAAATATCTTTTAAACATTGTAATTGTACCCACATCAACCCCTTTCTCAGGAAATTCATTCCACACTCAAACCACCCTTTGTGTAGCAAATTGCCCCATATCTTTTTTTGAACATCTCTCTCCTCTAACCTTAAAAATGTGGCCCCTCCTCTTGAGACTCCCCCATCCTGAGGAAAAGGCAACTACCATAAAATTGATCTATAAATCATTTTTTTTCATAAACCTTTATAGCATCATGTCTCAACCTCCAGGCTCCAGTGAAAAAAGACTCAGCCTATCCAGCCATTTTTCAGAACTCAAGCCTTCCATACCCAGCATGGTAGTGGGCGGCACAGTGGTTAGCAATGCTGCCTCACAGCGCCAGAGTCCCAAGTTCAATTCCTGCCTCTGGCGACTAACTGTGTGGAGTTTGCACATTCTCCCCGTGTCAGCGTGGGTTTCCACAGTCCAAAGACGTGCAAGTCAGGTGAATAGGCCATGCTAAATTGTCTGTAGTGTTAGGTAAGGGGTAAATGTGGGGGTATGGGTGGGTTGCGCTTCGGCGGGTCGGTGTGGACTTGTTGGGCCGAAGGGCCTGTTTCTGCACCGTAAAGTAATCAAATCTCAATAAATATCCTGGGAAATCTCTTCTGAATGCCCTGCAGCTTAATAATATCCTCCCTGTTAACTGGGCGACCAGAACTGGACAGAGTATTGCAGAACAGGCCTCACAAATGTCTGTACAATCTCAATGTGACGTCCCAAATCCTCCAGTCAATGGACTGAGCCATAGTCAGGCATGCCAAACACTGTCTTATCCATCCTGTGATGTAAGCTTCAAGGATTATGTACCTGAACCCGGAGGTCCCTCTGCTCTAAAACACTAACGGAAGCTCTAACATTAATTGTATAAGCTCTCCCCTTGTTTGTTTTACAAAATGCATTATCTCGTATTTATTCAGATTGAATTCCATTTTTTTCAGCCCATTCACTCCCTTCATCAAGATGCCTTTGTAATCTCAGAAAACCTCCTTCACTGTCCATGATGCCACCCTCCAGCCTGCCAGCCCATCACACATGGCTGTCAGTAGTACACATACCTTTGCTAGGGGCTCCACAATTTCTTCCCTAGCATCCCACAGTGTCCTGTGATACACTTAATCAGGTTCTGGGACTTACCACAGCTTTGTGTTTTAAAACCTCCAGCACCACCTCTTCTATAACATGCACTCTTTTCAAGTCATAGAGATATACAGCATAGAAACAGACCCTTCGGTCCCCAACTCATCCAGGCTTCCCAGAAGATCTAAATAAATCCATTCCCTTTTCCAGCATTTGGCCCACATACGTCTACACCCTTACTACACCCTTTTAAATGTTGTAATTGTATCGGTCTCCGTTACTTTCTCTCTCAGCTCATTCCATACACCCATCACCATGTGTGTGAAGAAGCTGTCCTTTCAGTCCCTCTGGAAACCATTCACCTCTAACCTTAAACTTATGCCCTCTAGTTTTGGACTCCCCAACTTCTGGGAAAAGGCCTTGAATGTTTACCCTATCCATGCCGCTCATATTCATATCAGGACCTCTGTAAGGTCATCCCTCTGTCTCCGATTCTCCAGTGACAGTAACCCCAGCTTATTCAGCAACAACCCGGGCAATGTCTTGTTAATCTTTTCTGAGCCCTTTCAAGTTTCGCAACATCCTTCCTGTAGCAGAGAGACTGGAATTGCAGAGAACTCCAATTGTGGTCTAATGTATTACTGTTGTTCCCTGAATTCCCCGGTCTTTCTCCACAGTAAGTTCTGGAGTGAAAAAAATGTTTAGGATCTTAGCAAATATCCTGCAATTCCACACTTCGATGGCCTCATTGATCTTTAATGGACACTATTTTGTCTTGAGTTACTTATGCACTCTTAATACACTGATACAATCACTTTTGGATTCCCCTTTCCTTCTCTGCTGAGGCTATTTCATTTAGCCTTTCTCCATTCCTGTTTTCCACCCAAAGTGTATTCCTACAGCCCCTGTATATCCTCAGGGATTCCCTTGATCCAGCTGGCTATACCTGACATGTTGCCCCTTTTTCCTTGACCAGACCGTCAGTAGACAGCCAGTGTTTCCGAATGCTGTCAGCATTGACCTGCACACAAACAGGAACATGCTGGCGCTGATCGATCAGTTTATCTCACTTTTAAAATATTCTCACTTGCCAAACTTCCCTTTTCCTGTAAATAATTCCCTTCCCCAATCACATTTTGAAAGTTCCTGGCTAATACGATCAAGATTGGTCGGGCCCCATTTTATAACTTGCACTTGTGGACCAGGCCTGTCCTTTTGCAAAGCTGTTTTCAAACTACTAGAACTGTGGTCACTTTGGCAAAATGCTTTCCCACTCACACCTCAGTCCCCTTCCCTACCTTAATTCCCAAGGGGAGGTCAGGTTTTGCCCCTTTCTCTTTTCAGGCCATTTACATATTGATTCGGAGTTTTCTGGAACAAAATTACCAAATTCCTCCCTTGCAAACGCTGAACACTGGCAGTCCCAGTCTAGGTTTGGAAAGTTCTAAAGCCATACCATAACAGCCCTATTATTATGCTTGTTATTTAAGATGTCCCGACATATTTGTTCCTCAGTCTGCCACAGATTATTCGGGGTCAGCAGTCCGATCGTATCAAAGTGATGACCCATTCTTATTTCTCAGTTCCACTAACATCGCTTCACTGGGCGATCCCACAGGAATATCCTCTCTAAGTACTGCTGTGATGATTAATGCAATCAAAACCCACCACCACACGTCCTCTCTTGCCTCCCCTTCCTGTAGCATCTCTACCTTGAAACAATGAACTGCCAGTCATGTCCCTCCCTCAGCTGTGTTTCTGTAATAACTATAATATCCCAGTCCCATGTTCTAATCCATGCCTTGAGTTCATCTTCCTTAGCTGTCTGGCCCCTTGTATTGAAATAAATGCTGTTTAATCATCAGTTTTCCCCCATTCCCTGCTATGTTCTTGCCTGCCTTGTCTGCTGAAATTGCCGTCTTTAACTTGTGTACCAGCCTCAATCTTCTTTCTGACCTTACGTTTATTTAAGGTCAAACACCCTGCCACACTAGGTTATATCCTCTCAAGCATCTCGAGCAATTCACCCCACCAGGATATGGGTCCCTCTCCCACTCCCAGTTGAGGTGCCTTTCCCACCCAGTCTCCCTGTGCTGACACCTTCAGGGATCTATGGACTTGTCTACCATGGTCCCTGTATTCCTCAGTACTCCACAAGAACCTACCGTTTATTATGTCTGTCCTTCGCTTATCGTACCTCCCACAGACTATTCCCTCACTTCAATCCGAACTAAACTCTGCTTAGATTATCATCCGATCGACATCGGACAGCAGACAGAGACCATCCTCCTCACTGTGAACAACACCCTCACCTTTCATGTATTCTGCAAACCTACTAATGATACCTTCTGCTTTCACATTCGAGTTATTAAAGTTCAATGGTTCCTGCACAGTTCCCTGTGGTACACCCGGTGGTGAAAGTATTCTATCCACCAGTTTTGCATCCAATTTGCCAACTTGCCTTAGAACCCAGTCCTTTTGGACCAGCCTTCCATGTTGAATCTTGTTTAAGGACTTATTCAAGTCCATGTAAACCACATCATCTGCACTGCCCTCATCAATATACTTAAGCATCATTTCAAAAAAACTGAACTGAATTCCTCAGACAGTATCTCCCTCTGCCAAATCTGTGATGACTAAACCGAGTTGATCCTTACCTTTGCAAGTGTTGATTCATCCTCACAGTAGTTCAAAATAATTTCCCAGTCCCTGCTGTCAGACTATCAGCTCTGTAATTACCT
Source organism: Chiloscyllium punctatum (assembly GCF_047496795.1). Lineage (NCBI taxonomy): Eukaryota > Metazoa > Chordata > Chondrichthyes > Orectolobiformes > Hemiscylliidae > Chiloscyllium > Chiloscyllium punctatum. The sequence continues at coordinate 52,474,161 of NC_092752.1, forward strand.
GGCCTATCCCTGCTGCCCTTTTTGAACAAAGGAACCACATTAGTGATCCTCCAGTCATTCAGCACTTCACCTGTGGCCAGCAAAGTATTATATTTATCCACCAGGGCCCCAACAATCTCTGGGTAATTAGCATGGTGTCAAAGAATGCTGGTCCAGGCAGTGACACCCACATCCCATGAATGAACAAATAAAAATACATATATCCCTCCCTACCTCTGCAAACCCCTCCAGCTGCAGCAATCCGTACTGGCTTTGTAACACTGTTCAGTCCCTGACCACTCTCTGTAACACTGTCACCACCTCCAGCACCTTCTCCTCTCCATGTTCGCATCGTGTCAATAAACCTTGACAACGATTCCCCTTCCCATTGCCCTCCTCCTGCGAGCAGACCCATTGCAATCCCTTTAAAACTTACTCTAAAACTCTCTCTCACTTCAGGATTTTAAGTACTTTGTGGTGATCTTCTCAGCCTCATAATCTAATATGATCCATTTTGTCCTGAGTGAGGGATCAAAGGGGATTTCTTGCTGAGTTTTTGTCTGTTTCAGTGGAATGTCCTTTTGTTGAGTATTTTACACTGTTCCTTCAAATGTTTTCCACTGTTCATTTACAGGCACATATTTCAGTCTGTTTCGCCTGTTTATCTTGGTCAGTTCTCCTCTCAAACTCATGTAATTGGCTATTTTTGTTTCTAGTTGTAGCTTGTCCTTTCTGTGATTCACTTTAAAACTTTATATTTCTTTAAACTGCACTTTATCACAATTTCCCAGAGGATCTCTCCAGGTGACATTACTCATTCACTAAGTTTTATCACACAACAGTCTCTCTGAGACAGTTACGTCCCTCGCCAGTTGCACAATGTGTTATTCTAAGAAACACTGAAAAAAATTCTCTGAATTCCCCTTCCAATATCACTGTTGTCAGTGTGATTGTTCCAGACTTTGCGAATATTGATGTTTCACTAAATGTTCACCATGCCTGTATTAAACATTCCAATTAATCCCTATTTATTGCAGTGATGAGCCATGAAATGCTGTTCGGTGGGTGGTCTAAAACTGTTCTGCTGCTTGTGTCCTTGGCAGGTAGTAGACTGAAATTACATTCAGACTGACTCGACTTCATGATCTGATGCCAAATCCTTTCTCAGTAATGCCTTTCTTACCCATTGTTGTTAGCGTCGTCCATTTTGCCTGAATTTCCACAAGGTTGTGACCCATTGAATATTTCTGTTCCCCCTTTTGTTCCCCCTGTAACCACATCTCTCTGGTGTCTGAATCCCTTTTATCTCTGGGTCACAAATCCATCTACCTTGTTACAGAGACTTTGTCCATTAAGAAAAAAAACATAATTTACTCGTTCCTACAATTCCCTGTCACAAATGGATTTGCTGATCTACAGTTTAGTTAAACTTTGTCCCATCCTGTTCCTTTCTGTTGTCTTCGGTCACATTCCCACGCTGCTCTGATGCTTCACGTTTTCTCTTTGGATTTGGAAAGCTCCTTTCACCTGAAGCCTGTCCCTGCATCCTCTCTGTCAGGTTAAAGCCCTGTCCGTAAATCTACCAACGTGATTGGCCAGGACATTGTTCCACTGGAACAGTGCTGGGACCAATCTGGATGGATTTTTTTTAAAAATCAGGTATGGGATGTGGGTGTCTCTGGCTGACTAGCCTTTATTGCCCATCCCTTGCTACCCTTGAGCTAAGCAGCTGGCTCGCCCATTTCACAGGGTCATTGAGAGGCAAACACTTTGCTGTGCGTATGTCGTGCAGACCACATGAGAGTGAACTGTTGTCTTTCTCTGAAGGTCAAGTGTTTGGATTTTTATCAATACGTATTTATGGATTGTTATTTCCAATTTATGAAACATATGTTCATTTAAAATTCCACATGGTTAGAAGTTAGAAAGAAGAAGGGGGTGGTCACTTTGTTGGGACTGTATTGTACACTGTTGTAGACCCAACAGATACCAGAGGAGCAGCTGTGTCAAGAGATTGTAGATAACTATAGGAATAATAGAGGAGTGCAGGCTGTAGATTTTAATATTCCCTGTATTGACTGGGCCACCTAGAGTATAAAAAGACCTGGACAGAGGGCAATTTTTCAAATGTGTCCAAGGGAGGTTCCTAAATCAATATGCAGAGGGTCCTACTCTACTCAGGCAGGTGTAACACTGGACCTCCCTCAGAAAACGTGGTCGTACAAGTGACTGAAGTGTCATTCAGAGAGCACTTTGGGTCCAGTGCCCACAACTGTCTTCGTTTTAACATAGTTATGGAGAAAGATCAGCAGGTCCACAGATTGAAGAGGAAAACTGGAACAGGGCCAGGTTTGGGGCCAGTAGGCAGGATCTGGCCAGCGTCAATGCCGTTAATTTAAAATTGCACAATGCCCAGTTATAATCCAACTCGCTTTGGAAGCGCTGGTGATCACTGTAACAGATGAAAGGCTTAAACTAAATTTGTTTGATATTATATTCCATGACACTGCCATTCTGTTGATATGAATTCTGTACCTTAGGATTGTGCTCCACAACCACCTGATGAAGAAGCAGTGTTCTGAAAGCTAGTGCTTTCAAATAAACCGGTTGGACTGGAACCGAGTGTCGGGTGATTTTTAACTTTGTACATCCCCAGTCCGACACCGGCACCTCCACATTATGATTCTAATCGATTGGGTGAGTCTGTTTGAAGGAAAAGGAACAACTGGCAAATGGGAGGCTTTTCAAAGTGAGATCTCAAGAATCCAGGACCAGTATGTCCCATTGGGGTAAAGGGAAAAGCTGGCAGGGTTAGGGATCCTTGGCTGATGAGGGATAATAAGGCTCTGGTCTTGAAATGAAGGCTGCATACATTGGGTTTAAGATTTCCGTATCTACATATTCTTAAAGACACGATCAATCTGTGGAGACCCTACAATCCTCTCAGTCCCTGTAACACCCCCAATCTGCAGAAGTCATTCCAATGCCTGTGACTCTTCCGATCCAGTTCCTACAAGACCCTCAATCTATGTGATATCTTCCCATTGCCAGCACCCACCATATTAGTGTAAGCTCCTCCAGTGTCTCCAAAAATCTACTTATTCCCATAATATTCTCCAGCTCTTGCATGTGTAAACATCACCCTCCCCTACAACTCTTCCCACTTTGACCAAACTGGAGGAGGTTACTAATGCTCCCTAATCTGTGAAACTGTCTCCAACCAAAATTGCTGTCTTTATCACTTGGAGAATCTGTCTGATTCCACACCCCCTTTATCTAAATAACCTGCAGAACCTAAGCCTTCCTGCGTCTATAAACATCTTCAGTCACGACTACCCTTCATATGTCTGTTTGTGGGTCTGCACAACCCACTTTATCTCTGTAATCTGCTCCATTCACCTGAAACATTCTTGTCTGTGTAAAACACCTCATCCTACGAATGTTCTTATCCTTGTAAACTGATCCATCCCTCCCCAGCTCCATGAAACCCCTGTAGGCCCTACAGCTCTCCACATTTCTGTAACCTCCTATGGCTCTATGCTCCTCCCTGTGAAACCACCACTAGTCCCCACAACCCTCTGTCTCTGTTACCTCATACGACCTTAACAACGCCTCCTCTTTGTGTCTCTTCATTCAGACCCCATCCTCTCCAGCTTCCCGAAACCTCTTCCAGCCATCATAACCCTCGCTATTTAGATCATAGAATAGGACAGCCCAGTACAAGCCTTTCGACCTTGATATTGTGCTGACCTTTTATCCTACTCTGAAGATTAAACTAACCTACATACCCTACATTTTGCTATAATCACTGTGCCTATCCAAGAGTTGCTTAGATGTCTGTAATGTGTCTGAATCTACTACCACGGCTGGCAGTCCATTCCACGCACCCACCACACTCTGTGTAAATAACGTACCTCTGATATCTAAGCTAAATCTTTCGCCAATTACCTTAAAAATATGTCCCCTTGTGATAGCCATTGTGCCATGGGAAGTTGTCTCTGGTTATCCACGCGATCGGTGCCTCTCATTACCTTGTACACATCTATCATGTCGCCATTCTTCCTTGTTCACTCCGATCTGAAAAGCCCAAGCTTCCACAACCTACCTTCAATGGGCATGCTCTCCAGTCCAGGCAGCATCTTGCTAAGTATCCTCTGTCCTGTCATTATAGGAAGGATGTGGAAGCTTTAATGAGGTGAACAGAACTGTTCACAGTATTTCAAGCGTGGTGTAACTGGGGCTCTATAGAGCTACAGCAAAACCCTGGATCTCTTAATCTCAAACCCCCGCTAATGAAAGCCAACACACCATACGCCTTCTTAACACCCTCTAAAATTGAGTAGTAACTTCAGGGACACACTGTTCGTGCACACTGCAACGTATCCTGCCTTTAACCATGTAAAGTTGTTTTTTCTGCAGAATCCTCCAACCTGAAACCATCCCTATCTTTGTAACTTCCTCCAGTCCCTACAACACTCATAAACTGTGAAACCTCCTCAAGTCCCTGTATTCCTAATGCCTGCAAAATGCTCCAGGCCCGATATCCCTCCCTAACTCTGTAAATGCCACCGGCTTCCAGTGCCCTTCTGGGGAACATTGCAGAGGAAGGAAGAGTTGTAGAGTCCTGGCCATGTTACAGAGCTAGGAAGGGCTACAGAACCTGGATGATGGTACAAACATGGGAAGGGACGTTGTTCCTGTAGGAGTGTAGAGGGAGCGGGATTCATAGATCCTGCAAGATGGAACCAAGAATGGATTATGGAAACTGATGGATGTTATGATTTGAACCACAGATCATTTTTGATTGGACCATTCAGCCCCTCTTAGAGTCAAAGAGATGTACAGCATGGAAACAGACCCTTCGGTCCAACCCGTCCATGCTGACCAGATATCCCAACCAATCTAGTCCCACCTACCAGCATCTGGCCCATATTCTTGCAAACCCTTCCTATTCATATACCCATCCAGATGCCTTTGTATCAGCCTCCACCACTTCCTCTGGCAGCTCATTCCATACACGTAGCACCCTCTGCGGGAAAAAGAATGCTCCGTAAGTCTTTTTTATATCTTTCCCCTCTAACCATAAACCTATGGCCTCCAGTTCTGGACTGCCACATTGAAGGGTAAAGACTTTGTCTCTTTACCCTCTCCATGCCCCTCATGATTTTATAAACCGCTATAAGGTCACCCCTCATAATTTTGTCAGCCTCGAGGCTCCGCGAAAAACAACCCCAGCCTGTTCAACCCCTCCAATCCTGGCAACATCCTTGTTAGTCTTTTCTGAACCCTTTCAAGTTTCACAACATCCTTCCGATAGGAAGGCCACCAGAATTGCACACAATATTCCAAAAGCGACCTGACCAATGTCCTGTACAGCCACAACATGATCTCCCAACTCCTGTACTCAATACTCTGACCAATAAAAGATAGCATACCAAACGCCTTCTTCACTATGCTACCTATCTGCGACTCTGCTTTCAAGGAGCTATGAACCTGCACTCCAATTTCCCTATGTTCATCAACACTCTGTCAGGCCTTACCATTAAGTGTATAAGTCCAGCAAAGGTTTGCTTTTGCAAAACGCAGCACCTCGCATTTATCTGAATTAATCGCCACCTGCCATCTCTCAGCCGATTGGCCCATCTGATCAAGATCCCATTGTAATTGGATGTAACCTCTTTCACTGAAAACTACACCTACAATTTTGTTGTCAACTGAACACTTACAAACGATACCTCTTATGCTCACATCCAAATCATTGATGTAAACAATACAAAGTATTGGTCCCAGCACCGATCCTTGTGGCATTCCACTGGTTACAGGCCTCCAGTTTGAAAACCATCCCTCCCCCACCACCCTCTGTCTTCTACCTTTGAGTCAGTTCTGTACCAGTTGGCTAGTTCTCCCTGTATTCCGTGAGATCTAACCTTGCTAACCAGTCTCCCATGGGGAACCTTGTTGAACGCCTGACTTAAGTCCATATAGATCACATCGACCGCTCTGCTCTCATCAATCCTCTATGTTACTTCTTCAACAATCTTAATCAAGTTTGAGAGACATGATTTCTCACTCACAAAGCAATGTTGACTATCCCTAATCAGTCCTTGCCTTTCCAAATACATGTATATCCTGTCCCTTATGATTCCCTCCAACAACTTGCCCACCGATGTCAGGCTCAACAGTCTAAAGTTTCCTGGATTTTCTTTACTGCCTTCCTTAAATAGTAGCAACACGATAGCCAACCTCCAGTCTGCTGGTTCTGATGTCCTGTTTCTAGAGATCCTTACCAGAATGGGTGAGCACAGCTTCAAATTGCCAGGCTGTGAGATGTGAATTCTGTTGTGAATCTATTTGCCCGTTCTGTCTGTGTGCCTGATACTGACTTGGTGGTGCTCTGGTAGAAAGCACTCTGTATCATCCAGATCTATGTTACTGACCAGAGCTCACCTCATCAAAGCCTTCATTGGGAATGTTCTTTATTTTAACATTTTTAAATGGCAGTTTTGTGAGATGCAGGAATTGAGGAGTTGTTATATTTGAAAGAATGAAACTTTTGTCATTGACCCTGACCCATGCTATGGGGATTCGTGGATTCTGTTGTTCTCTGCAGACTATCACTCAGAGGATTGTATCACCAGGGAATCTGAGTGCAGATGGTCTTTGCTTGGTAGAATGTGAATTTATCAGTTTATGTCGCTAGGACATAATGTTTCTGGAAATGTACAACTGTGTAAATACTTCACTGACTGGTTCAGGGGTGAGTGCACTGGGCTCTGAGCACCAGGAACTGGGAAACCTCATGCTGTTTGCATGTGGAGCTTGGCACCAGACTGGGTGAGAGCAGCTCCCTGAGTAAATGACAGGTACGGAGCTTGGGATCCTCCTGCTGTGTTTGACCTTGTGCCATATCGTTATCTCCCTCTCATGAGTGAGCATGTCATGTTCTCCAGTCCTGACAGTGTCCACTCCCTGTAAACCCTTCCAGCTGTTCAACATCTCCCTTCTCTCTCACTCCCTCCCTTCCAAACCTGGCCTTCGTCTCATATCTCCTGCAGTCCCAAACAACCTTGTTCTTTGTTATCGCATTGCTTTCCTTTGAGCTGTGTGGGTTCAAACCTGAAGTAGGTTTGGACCATTGGGAGAAAAAGACAACTCCCTCTTCTCCATCTTTGTCAAAGAGTCTCATTGTCTGCCTCTCTCCCATAAGGAGAAAGAAGCATCCTTTCAGCATCCACCTGTCCATTCCCCTGAGGATCTGTACATTTTATTGAGGAAGAATGTTCTCCTGATGACCCTCAGTGACAGCACAGAAGTGACCTGTTTATGTTCCTATAATTTGTGCGACCACTACCTTTTGCTCTGTCCCTCCATCACTCTGAAGCCTCCCCCGTTCTGGACAGTGCTCCAAACACTAATGACTGAGAATTCTTTAACCCTCTATCTCCATAAACTCCTCACATTCCTACAATCCTCCTTGTCTGTGAGAACCCCTCCAGCTTCTACAATCCAGCCAAATTATTGCATCTCCACCAGGCCTCACCATCTCCGTATGCTCCAGTCACTACATTTCTCCATGCATCTGTAAACCCCTCCACCCCCTCCAAATCTACCTATCTTTCTAAAGTCCAACAGTTCCAAAAACCATCCCTCGACATGGAACTTCCACCAGAGACCACTGGCCACCATATTTCTGTAATCCCCTTCGCGTCTCTCTATCTCTGTTCCCAGCTTCAGTCCCTATAACTCTACTTCCATGTACAACATCATCAAGTCCCTGCAATCCTCCCGAACTTTGGAACCTCCAAAAGACCTTACAATTCTATCTCAGTCTCTAACTGCCTGCAGTGATTTGAAACTTTGGCAATTAAAGCCAGAGAATCATAGAGATGTACAGCATGGAAACAGGCCCTTCGGTCCAACTCGTCCTTGACAGTCCAGTCGCACCAATAAGCACCTGGCCCATCTCCCTGTAAACCCTTCCTATCCCTCCCCTCCACTGTTTTGCTCACACAGCATTACCCTTTGATGTGAAGGGCAGTGCTTGTCACTGACCACTCGGGTGTTTTTCCTATCTTCCTGGTGGTGGAAATTGAATAAAGATTCGTGAACTTTGTGTCCTTCACCGTGTTTTACACCTGCACCCACACACACACCATGGGTGCTGGGGAATAAAAATAAGCACTACCGCGCTTAGGCGGTAGTGTGGGGGTTAAAAAAAAATATAACCAAAAAAAAGCGGCATTTTTTTGTCACTGGCTACTCCGCTGTTTCCTTTCTTCCTGGTGGTGGTGCAATATAAATAAAGATTTACACACTTATTGTTTTTCACTGTGTCCCACACCTGCGCACACACACACACACACAACATGGGTGCTGGGGAAAAATATAATGTGGGGGTGTAAAAAAAAAATTTTAAAAAAAGAAAAAAAATAAACCCTTCCTATTCATATACCCATCCAGATGCCTTTTAAGTGTTTCAATTGTACTAGCCTCCACCACTTCTTCTGTCAGCTCATTCCAAACACGTACCACCCCCTGTGTGAAAAAATTGATCCTTAGGTCTCTTTTATATCTTTCCCCTCTCACCCTAAACCTATGTCCTCTAGTTCTGGACACCTGACCCCAGGGAAAATACCTTGCCTATTTATCCTATCCATGCCCCTCATGATTTTATTAACCTCTATAAGGTCACCCCTCAACCTCTGACGCTCCAGGGAAAGCAGCCCAACCCCGTTCAGCCTCTCCCTGTAGCTCAAATCCTCTAACCCTGGCAAAATCCTTGTAAATCTTTTCTGAACCCATTCAAGTTTCACAACATCCTTCCGTAGGAAGGAGACCAGAATAGTACACGGTATTCCAAAAGTAGCCTAACAATCTCCTGTACAGCCGCAACATGACCTCCCAACTCCTGTGCTCAATACTCTGACCAATAAAGGAATGCATACCAAGTGCCTTATTTGCTATCCTATCGACCTGTGACTCTACTTTCAAGGACCTCTGTATTTCATTTGAAAAATTGGATCAACAGATGGAGTGGCCTGAGGTCTTGTGGGTAAAGGTAGTTCAGTCTAAGCTGTTAGGCAGAGCCAGTGAGGTATTTGCAGCGCTGTCTCATGAGTGGTCAAGAGATGATGCACATATCAAACAGGCTATTGTAAGTGCTTACGGGTTAGTACCAGAAGCGTATCGACAGCGGTTCAGAAACATAAAGAAGGAACCAGGACAGACTTATGTAGAGTTCTAAAGCATTAAACATATTAATCTTTCTGCAACATCTCCAGTCTCCATGCCCCGCCCTATCATGCTGAGCTGCTCCAAACCCCCACAAGCTTTCCTCCCTGTGTCCACCATCAAGTTGATACAACCCTTTTGATTTCTATTGTGTCCTGCAGATCCGTTTTTGTGAATTCTGCCAATCACTAATACTCTTCCTATTATGTAAATACCTCCAGTCTTTACAATCCCCTTTACTTTGCAGCCCCCACCAGCCCCGAAAGCCATCGCTATCTGTGAAAGCTCCTTCAGGTCTATAATCTTCCAATGTGCTGAAACCTGCTCTCACCATTGCAACCCCCATTATTTCCCAACGTTGTTGAGTCTCTAAAGCCATCCCTATCAGCTTAATCTCCTCCACTGCATACAACACTCCCAATCTATGTAATCTCTTCAATTCCTTTAGTTCCTATATACCTATGTATTGGTGTGACTGTTTTGTGGCCATTGTATCCTCGTTTGTATCTTCAGAAGGCTCTGCTTGATGTAGCACATCCTATGCTCATAAGTGAATCTGGTCTCTCACAAGCCTTTCAATGACTCTCTCGTCCAGTCTCTACAAGCTTCCCTATCCCTGTCGTAACTTGCAGCATGCACAGCACTCACTCTCTCTGAAGTACATTCCAGAGCATAAAATCATCTCTCCTTTCAAGTTTATTCAGTCCACAATTTCCTCCCTATCCGTGCAACATTCTCCAGTCGATATCATCTTCCATGTGCTTGCAACATTCTCCAATCCATACCACCCTCCCTTTCCCTGTGATATTTTCCAGTTCATACCATCCTCCCTATCACTGTGATATTCTCAGATCCCACAACTGTTGCTAAATGTACCACATCCTGGAATCATGCGAATGTTTCTACACCCTGATCAGTATAGTCCATGTAACGATCCACAACCCTATACACGTCCCCATCTCTGGAATCTAATCAAAGACACTTTATCTCTCTAACTTCCTTCAAACAATAAAATGTTTTTTTTCCTGTGAACGTTCGCTAGCAACTGTAGCTATGCTTAACCCTGCAACATTGTCGCACCCCCAAACATCTCTCCCAATCTGTGACCTCTAACCATCCCTCAAAGGCCCTCTCTCAGTTACACGCGCCATGCATTTGCAACAAGGCAGATGGAATGACAGCAGTAACTGAAGGGAACAGATATGATCGAACTGTTATTGTGGAGGTGTGGCTGCAGAATGACCATGGCTGGGCTGTAATTATTGAGGGATTGTAGGGATTTAGGCAGGATCAGTATAAAAACCAAACAAGGTCCCGTTTTGTTGTGAAGAAAGGATGCAGTCAGTGCATTAGTGAGACAGTCAATTTAATCTGGGAATTAAAATATAGAGTCATGTTGAAAGGACAGCTTCAAAATAGCAAGGGAAATCTGGAAGATCAAATCACAATCTATGGAATCAATGGTCATTGGTAAGTTGGATACAATATTTTCTTGGTGATAGTAGACAGAGGCATGTGGAGTGGTCAATTTCTGAATGGACGTCTGTGGCCAATGATGTTTCACAAGGATCAGTGCTGCAATGTCTGTGTGTAATGTATATCTGTGATTCAGATGAAAAGTTCAGCAGTTTGATTGGTAATTTTGCAGACAACATTTGGAAAGGCATGTAATGATTAGGGGTAGTTAGGGGAATTGTGCATCGTGAGGAGGAGTGTTAAAGGTTGCAGCAGTATGTAGATCAGCTGGAACGTTGGGCAGAGATGTGGCAAATTGAATTTCATTGGGACAAGTGTGAAGTGATGCATTTATGAAGTCAAATGGAAGAGTGAATGACACCAATTGACTAATTGGAAACATTGATAAAACAGGCGACATTGGATGCAAATCCGTAGCTACCTGAAAATAACAACACAGTAGAATGTGGTTGTAAAGGAGGCGAATGGCATGCTTCCTATCATTGGACACAGTATTGACCAATATTAAGTATTGAGTACAGACATTTGCATGTCATGTTGTGACTGAATGAAACTTCATTTAGCCATGTTGTGTGTAGGTCTCATCGCCACACTATAGAAGGATGTGGAGGTTTTGGGGAGGTTGCAACAGAGGGTTGGCAGAATATTGCCTGGATGAGAATGTGTTTACTGTCAGGAGTTTAGACACAGTTGGATTGTCTTGCGGGAGTATCGGCGCCTGAGAGGTGACCTGGTATGGGTATATAGCATTAGGAGAGGCATGGATTGTGTGGATAGTTGGAGTCCTTCTTCCAATGTCGAAATCTCAAATACTAGGGCACCTCGTTTTAAGGTGAGAGTGAGAAGTTTTAAGTGAGATGAATGAGGCCAGTGTTCTTGACAGAGAGAGTGGAAGCTGCACAGGAGGTGGGAGAGGTGGCAACGAGAGCAAAGTTTTGAAGTGGCATTTAGACAGAAACATGAACAGGCAGAGAATAGAGGGATATGTGCAGGCAGATGGGATTAGTTTAGAATGGCATCATCGTCAGCATAGCCATGGTGGGCCGAAGGGCCTATTACTCTGCTGTACTGTTCAAGTATCTAACTTCATGGTAGCTACCCTGTCAAAACCCCTCAGAATCCTGGATGTTTCATTCAATTTATCTCCCATTCTTCAAAATCCCTATTAGGTTCAAGGTGAATCTACTCCACCTCTTCTCATTGGAAAATCCCGCCATCTCCAGGATCAGCCGAAAGAACTTTCCCTGGCCTGCCTCCAATACAAGAATATATTTTCTTAGGGCACACCTACTGTTCATTACAATCTAGGTGTGGTCTGACTTGTACCTTGCATCGTTTTAACTGGACCTCCCTATATGTAGACTCCATTCCCTCTGTAATAAATGCCAGCATTGGATCTGCCTTCTCTATTACCTGCTGATACTGTAAACTACCTTTTACAGAATGCTCCACAAGGATTCCCAAAATCCTTTGTGCAGTCAGTCTGAAACCAAACGGTGTTAGCCTGACAGTAAGTCGGGAACATGCTGGAATGTGTTATAAAGGATATGGCAAAAAATGATAACTGGATGCTTAGAAACAATGGGAGAGGCATGATTTTATAAAAGGGGAATATTTTTAAATTTGTTGCATTCTATATTTTGGTGTGACCATAAATGGCAGAATAGTTAAATCTGGGGGAGGCTAGAAGCGCTAGAGGGATATTTGAAATTTCAGAAGCATTTTGACAAGATTCAACAAGGGCTAAGAATTAGCTCGGGAGAGAATAAGGCCACTGAAAGGTCAATGAGGCTGTGTGTGTGGAATCACAGCTTATGGGTGAGATACTGAACAAATATTTTGCATTAGGATTTAATGCCAGTTCAAGAACAACAAGGCTGCTGGAGCAGACGGTCTCCCTGCTGAGATATTGAAATGCGGAGGCACAGAGCCTTTGCAGCTACTCCAGCTCCTGAGCCAACATAACTCTCCACTCCAGAGAGACGAGGCAGCACAGGCCAGGGATGGAGACTTGGATTTTCCAGATCTCTGTGGGACTCAGGGCCATGCTCCATGTGTAACCCTCACTGCATCAGTCTAATTTCCCATTCTGTCTATTTCTCTGTCTCCAGTAGTTACTCGGGAAGTTCCTGACACAATAGACTTCCCAGCTGCTGGGTGTCTCATTGAAAATGGTTGGTCAGCCAGAGCAACAAAGGGCAGGGAGATCTGGAGCCTTCAATAAATCCTGCAGTGAGGTAAGGTCACTCACAGTACACAGCGCAGAGAGCAATGAGAGGGCTCCAAACATCGGAAAACAAGACATGACATAGTTACAGTGTTGGAGGGGGAGCACAGATCACACACACCCCAGGCTCAATCACCGCTCCTACATTAACTTACGTTGCACTGAGACAGCATCGGGAATTCAGAGTTATCAATCCAGGCCTGTGCTGTCTTAGTGAGCATTCGTACAAAAGAGGGGAAAGCAGGCCTCCCACAAGAGGGTGGGAATGCTGCCTGAGATCTTTCTGTTCTGTGTTCCCTCTCCAACACTATCTATGGCATTAGATTAGGTTAGATTACTTACAGTGTGGAAACGGGCCCTTCGGCCCAACAACACCACACTAACCCACCGAAGTGCAACCCACCCGTACCCCTACACCTACCCCTTCACCTTACACTACGGGCAATTTAGCATGGCCAATTCACCTGACCTGCACATCTTTGGACTGTGGGAGGAAAGTGGATCAGCCAGAGGAAACCCACGCAGACACGGGGAGAATGTGCAAACTCCACACAGTCAGTCGCCTGAGGCATGTTTGATGGACCAATCTCTTCAATAATTTGTAACTCCTACATTAGTTCCCATCTCTGTAACGTCCTCCCTTCCCTATAGTCCCTTCCCATATTTGAAATGAGCTGCATTCCAGACTACCATTCCTATCGCTGTAACTTGCTTCAGTGTCGACAACATGCCTTACCTGGATAGTCTCCTCTTCCAGTAACTTGATACAGAGTCATGCAGCATGGAAACAGAACCTCAGTCCGACGAGTCCATGCTGACCAGGTTTCCCAAACTGAACGACACTCATTTGCCTGCGTCTGGCCCATATCCCTTCAAACCTTCTCCTTTCCATGTTCCTGCCCAAATGTCTTTTCCATGTTGTAATTGTTCTTGTTTCTCCCATGTGGCCCTGGCATTCCTTTCCATCTATGCACCTTCCTCTGTGGATAATGTTGCCCCTCAACTCCCTCTTTCCTCTCTCGCCTCACGTTTATGCCTCTAGTTTTGGACTCACCTACCCTTGGCTATTCACCTTCCTCATCAACCGCATGGTTTTATAAACCTTTATAACATCAACCCGTAGCCTCCTCTGCCCAAGGGAAATATTGAGGACAATGTTACAAAGGTCTCCAACTTATGTACTCAATGCTCTGATCCATAAAGGTAAGTGTGCCAAATGCCGCCTTCCCCACCCTGTCCATCTGTGATACCCCTTCCAAGGAATAGTGTAACTGCACCCCTTGGATTCTCTCTGTTCGACAACACTGCCCAGGGCTCTACCATTAACTGTAATCATTCTCCCTGGTTTGTCTTAACAAGATCCAACACCTGATTTTAAACTCTCCCTTTCATTCCTTGGTCTACTGGCCCAGTTGGTCAAGATCCCCTTTGGTAACTGTATTCGCCGCCCTCTATATAATTAATTGGATCATCTACAAACTTAGGAACAATGACTCTTATATTCTCAACCAAATTGTTTATTTAGATGATGCACATTAGTGGACCAAGCCCTGATCATTATAGCACCCCGCTGGTCACAGGCCTCCAGTCCTAACAACAACCCTCTCCCATCACCCCTGTCTCCTACTGTCAAGCCAATTTTGTGTACAGACGGCTAGCCCTCCCTGGTCCCATGTGATCTAACCTTACAAACCAGTATATCATGCTAAATCCTGTCAAAGGCCCTTTTGACGTTAGTGTAGACAATGTATGGTCACCACTTTAACAACAATCAAGTTCGTGAAACCTGACTTTGTCTGCACAAGGCCGTGCTGACTATCTTTCATCAATCCTTGCCTTTTTAAATGCATGTGACTCCTGTCTGGCAGAGTCACTCCACAACTTACCAACCACTGATATTGGGCTAAGTGGTCTTTAGTTCCATGGCTTTGCATCACTTTTCATAGTCGTACAGCGTGGAAACTGACTCTTCAGTTGAAACAAACCATAATCTCAATGTAAACTTGTCCCAGCTGCCTGTTGCTGGCCCATATCCCTCCAAACCTTTCCTATTCAGGTACTTATCCAAATGTCTTTTAAACGTTGAAACTGTATCTACATCCACCCCTTCCTCAGGAAGATCATTCCACGCTCACACCACCCTCTGCATAACAATTTGCCTCTTACATCCTTTTGTTTTGAATATCTCTGTCCTCTAGCCTTAAAAATGTGTCCCCTCTTCTTGAGCCTCCCTCATTCTGGGCAAAGGCAAATGCCATTAACTCTATCTAGGTCCCTCATCTTTTTCATAAACTTCCATAAGGTCATTTCTCATTCTCCAGGTTCCAGTGTAAAAAAGACTCAGCCTATCCAGCCATTTTTCCGAACTCAAGCCTTCCAGACCCAGCAACATCCTGGTAAATATCTTCTGAACCCCCTGCAGCTTAATAATATCCTCCACATAACTGGGCGATCAGAACTGGATGGAGTATTGCAGAACAGGCCTCACCAGTGTCTGTACAATCTCAACATGACGTCCCAAATCCTCCACTCAATGGACTGAGCAATAGTCAGGCATACCAAGCACCATCTATTCCAACCTGTGATGCAAACTTCAAGAATTATGTACTTAAACCCGGAGGTCCCTCTGCTCTAAAACACTAACCGAGGCCCTAACCTTAATTGTATAAGCTCTACCCTTGTTTGTTTTACCAAATGCATTACCTCGCATTTATTCAGATTGAATTCCAACAGCAGTTTTTCAGCCCATTCACCCATTTCATCAAGATTCCTTTGTAATCTCAAAAAACCTCCTTCACTGTCCATGATTCCAACCTCCAGCCTTCCAGCCAATCACAATTGTACCAATACCTTTGCTCAGTTGTCAATGGTACCAATACCTTTGCTCGGGGCTCCATAATTTCTTCCCTAGCATTCCACAATGTCCTGTGATACACATAATCAGGTCCTGGGGCATTCCATACCTTTGTGTTTTAAAATCTCCAGCACCACCTCTTCTATAGTATGCACTCTTTTCAAGTCGTAGAGAAGAACAGCATGGAAACTCGTCTAGGCTGACCAGAAGACCTCAACAAATCCATCCCATTAATCAGCATTTGACCCATATACCGCTAAACTCTGACTATTCATATACCCATCCAGATACCTTTTAAACGTTGTCATAGTATCAGTCTCTGTTACATTCTCCCTCCGCTTGTTCCATACCCACATCACTGTATGCATGAAAAAGCTATCCCTTCGGTCCCTTTTAAACCTTTCTCCTCTAACCTCAAACCTATGCTCTCTCGTTTTCCCAACCCCGAGGAAAAGACCTTGAATCTTTACCCAATCCATGCCCCTCATGTTTATATAAACCTTTGTCAGGTCACCCCTCAGTCTCCGATGCTCCAGGGAAAATAAACCCAGCTTACTCAGCAACAACCCTGGCAACATCTTGTTAATCTTTTCTGAGCACTTTCCAGTTTCACAACATCATTCCTAGAGCAGGGAGACTGGAATTGCTGAATACTCCAATTGTGGTCTAACATACTACTCTTGTTCTCCGAGTTGCCTTGTCTTTGTCCACAGTAAGTTCTTGAGTGCAAAATGTGTTTAGGGTCTTAGCCATATTCTACAGTTCCACACATTGATAGCCTCATTGATCTTTTAGGGCCCCTATTTCGTCTCGAGTTACTCTTTTGCTCTTAATATATTTATACAATCAGTTTTGGATTCTCCTTATCCTTCTCTGTCAAAGTTATTTCATGTCCCCTTTCTGCATTCCTGATTTCCACCCAAAGTATACTCTTACAGCCCCTGTTATCCTCAGGGATTCCCTTGATCCAGCTGGCTATACCTGACATGTTGCCCCCTTTTCCTTGACCAGACGCTCAATAGACAGCCAGTGTTTCCGAATGCTGTCAGCATTGAGCTGCACACAAACAGGAACATGCTGGCGCTGATCGCTCAATTTATCTCACTTTTAAAATATTCTCACTTGCGAGACTTCCCTTTCCCTGCAAATAGACTCCCCAATCACCTTTTGAAAGTTCTTGGCTGATACGACCAAAATTAGACTGGCCCCACTTTATAACTTGAACTTGTGGACCAGGCCTGTCCTTTTCCATTGCTGTTTTCAAAACTAATAGGACTGTGATCACTTTAGCAAAATGCGTTCCCACTAACACCTCAGTGCCTTTCCCTACCTTGTTTCCCAAGTGGAGGTCAGGTTTTACACCTATTTACATACTATTTGGGAGTTTTCTCGAACGCAATTACGAAATTTCGCTGTTCCTAACATTGAATAGTGGCAATGCCAATCTAGATTTGGAAAGTTAAAAAACCCCGACCATAACAGCCTTATTATTATGATTGATATTTGAGATCTCCCGACATATTTGTTCCTCAGTCTGCCATGGATTATGCAGGATCAGTACACTGGTATCAAAGTGATGACCCATTCTTATTTCACAGTTCCTCCAACGCAGTGGGCGATCCCACAGCAATGTCCTCTCTAAATATTGCTATGATGTTTCATGCATTCAAAACACACCACCACGCGTCCTTCCCCTCTCACCACCCCTGCTGCCCTTCGTGAACAAAGGACCCACATTAGCGATCCTCCAGTCATTTGATACTTCACCTGTGGCCAGCAATGTATTAAATATATCCACCAGGGCCCCAAATATCTCCTCCCTTACCTCCCATAGCAGCCTAGGATACATTTTATTGGGCACTGGGGGTTTTTCCAGCTTTATGCCTGTGAAAACATTTAATATCACCCCTTTATCGATCTTAATATGTTCTAGAGTCTCACCATCCCAACTGAAATCCCCGGCTACAAAGTCTTTCTCCTGTGTGAATACAGATGGGAAGTATTCATTGAAGACCTCACCTACGTCTTCTGGCTCCATGCACGGATTGTCCCTTTGGTTTCTATCAGGCCTCACTCTTTCCCCAGTAATCCTCTTATTCTATCTATACTGATAAAATACCTTGTGGATTTTCCTTTATAGTATCCGACAAGGAGATTTTATGGCCATTGTTTTCCCCTCATTTCTAAAGACCCCTTTTCAGTCCCTAAACTTTTGGATGGCTTCGCCTGGTTTTATTACACTGTATTTTCTTTATCAATCTCACGATATCGCTTGATCAGTATTCGCTGGACTTTCTGCCTTTACTATTCCCTCGTCAGGAACACACTGGCCCTGAATTCTCACTGTATCACTTTAACATTCTCCCACTTTCCAAGTATAGACCCAACTGCAGATAGTCCTCCCAGTCTTTGTTTGTCAGATCCTCTCTATTGATCGTGATACTGATCGGAGACTCAGTTGTGAGGGGGACAGACAGGAGATTCTTTGGCTGCAGCAGAGATCCCAGGATGGTGTGCTGCCTTCCGGGTGCGAGGGTCAAGGATGTCTCTGTGCAGTTAATGAACATTCTGAAGGGGAGGGTTAGTAGCCATTGGTCATTGTGCACATCGGCCCACATGACAGTGGTAGACAATGGGATGGGGTCCTGTGAAATGAGTATCAGGAGGTAGGTGAGAGGTTTAAAAGGATAACCTCAAGGGAAGTTATCTACAGATTATTCCCAGTGCCACCTGCCCCGTTGAGGACTGAAATAGAAAGATAGGCCAGCTAGATGTGTGGCTGAGGAGCTCGGGGATGAGGTAATGTTTGGATCATTGAGATCTCTTCTGGGTTGAGGTGACCTGTACAAGGGGGAACAGGTTTGACTTAAACCAGAGCGGCACCAAGATCACTGCGAGGGAGATTTGTTAGTGTTACCTGGGAAGGGTTTAAACAAGGTTGGCAGGGACTCTGAGTAAGAGAGGTACCATCGGCCAGTCAGGAGAAAAATATGTTAGCCACCGAGAACAAGTTTCCTATTCTGGATATCCTGGGGCACAATCAAGGGAGGGAAAAGACTACTGGCTTAACGTGCATTTATTTCAACACACGAGGCCTGACTGGTAAGGCAGACGATCTCAGAGCATGGATTGGCTCTGGGGACTGGGATATTATAGCCATAACAGAAACATGTCTGAGAGAAAGGCAGGTCTGACAGAGTGAGTGAGATGGGAGAGTTGCACTTTTCATAAGGGAGGGCAGAACAACAGTGTTTAGAAGGGATACTCTTACGGGATCATCAAATGAGGCCATATGGTTAGAAGTTTGAAAGAAGAAGGGGATGGACTCTGTTGGGGCGGTGTTCTAGCCAGTGGATACTAGAGGAGCAGATGTGTAGAGAGAGTGCAGGTACCTATAGAAATAATAATGTCGTATTGGTTGGAGATGTTAACTTCCTCTGGATGGACTGGGCCGCTCACAGAGTAAAAGGCCTGTATGGAGTCAAATGTGTCCAAGAAATTTTCCTAAACCAAGATGTAACTCTAACATGGCCTATCTCTACTCAGGCGGGTGCAACACTGGACCTCACCTTAGAAAACGAGGTCTGGAAAGTGACGGAAGTGTCAGTCAGAGAGCACTTCGGGTCCAGTGACCACAACTTTCTTCGTTTTAACATAGTTATGGAAAAATATCTGACCGGTCCACAGATGAAACTGGAGCAGGGCCAGGTGGCCATTCGGCAGGATTGGGTGAATAAAAAATCACAGAACACCAGGTTATAGTCCAATAGGTTGATTTCAAAGCAGCAGCTTTCGAAGGGCAGGTGATAATCCTAAAAAGTGAAAGGCAGAAACTAAATGTGTTTGATATTACATTCCATGACACTGCTATCCTGCTGTTATAAATTCTATGCCTTTTGATTGTGCTCCACAACCACCTGATGAAACAGTGCTCTGAAATCTAGTGTCTCTAAACAAACCTGTTGGACTGTACGCTGGTGTTGTGTGATTTTTAACATTGTCCACCCCAGTCGAACACCGGCTCCTCCACATTATAATTACCATCGATTGGGTGAGTCTATTTGAAGGAAAAGGAATGACCGGCAAACGGGAGGGTTTTAAAAGTGTGATCTCAAGAATCCAGGGCCAGTATATCCCTGTTAGGGTGAAGGGAAAAGCTGGCAGGCTTCGGGATCCCTGTCTACTGAGGGTTATTGAGGCTCTGTTCAGGAAAAATAAAACAGCATACATTGGGTTTAATTTATCCATATCTTTTTCCAGTCTGAAAGACACGATTAATCTGTGGAGACTCTGCAATCCTCTCAGGTCCTTGCTGCAGTCAGGATCTGTCGAACTCACTCCAATGCCTGTTACTCTCCTGATCCAGTTCTATAAAGACCCACTATCTGTGTAACCTCCGCCCGTGGCTATCTCCCACCCTGTCAATGTAAGCTCCTGCAGTCTCTCCATCCATCTACTCATCTCCATAACCTTCTCCAGCTCTTACACCTCTATCTGTGTAAATGCCACCCTCCCCTACAAACCTTCCCACTTTGACTGAACTGCAGGAGGTTACTAATACTTCCGTATCTGTGAAAATGTCTCCAACCATCCCATCCTACCAACATCCTTGTTCCTGTAAACTGCTTCATCCCTCCCAACCTCCCCATCTCCATGACCTCCTGCAGGCCCTATAGCACTGTAACTTCTTGTGGCTTTATTGTCCTCCCTCCCTGTCATACTACCTCCCGTCCTCACACCCATCCCAGTCTGGATCGTCTGCTCCAGATCAGACCGTTGCTGTCTGTTACCCTCGACAATCCTAGCAACCCTTCCTATTTGTGTCTCTTTATTCAGATCCCATCTCTCCAGTTTTCGGAAGCCTCTTTGTGCCATTGTGAGTCTCCTCATTTACAACGTAGAACAGTACAGTACAGCACATGCCCTTCGGCCTTAATTTTGTGATGACATTTTATCCTGCCGACCCTGTATTTTACTATTATCCATTTGCCTATCTAAGAATTGCTTAAATGTCCCTAATGTATCGGACGCTGCTACCACTGTTGGCAGTGCTTTCCACTCAAAAGCGACACGATGTGTAAAGAACCCACCTCTGACACCGCCTATAAAACCTCGTCTGATCACCTTCAATTTATGCCACCTCGTCATTTCCAGTTTTGCAATGGAAAAAGTATCTGGTTATCCTCTCTATCTAAGCCTCTCATCATCTCGTTCACCTCTATCAAGTCACCTCTCCTCCTTTTTCATTCCAAGGAGAATAGCCCTAACTCCCTCAAAATTTCTACATAAGATCTCCCCTCCAGGCCAGGCAGTATCCCTCGCGCCCCCCCACGATGTTGTGCCGAACTTCTATCCTAGATTAAGCACCCATCCATGTACCTATCCAAATGCCGCTTAAAGGTCGCCAATGAATCTGACTCTACCACTCCCTCGGGCAGCGCATTCCATGCCCCCACCACTCTCTGGGTAAAGAACCCACCCCTGACATCTCCCCTATACCTTCCACCCTTCACCTTAAATTTATGTCCCCTTGTAACACTCTGTTGTACCCGGGGAAAAAGTTTCTGACTGTCTACTCTATCTATTCCTCTGATCATCTTATAAACCTCGATCAAGTCACCCCTCATCCTTCGCCGTTCCAACGAGAAAAGGCCGAGAACTCTCAACCTATCCTCGTACGACCTACTCTCCATTCCAGGCAACATCCTGGTAAATCTTCTCTGCACCCTCTCCAAAGCTTGCACATCTTTCCTAAAGTGAGGCGACCAGAACTGCACACAGTACTCCAACTGTGGCCTAACCAAAGTCCTGTACAGCTGCAACATCACCTCACGACTCTTGAATTCAATCCCTCTGCTAATGAACGATAATACTCCATAGGCCTTCTTACAAACTCTATCCACCTGAGTGGCAACCTTCAAAGATCTATGTACATAGACCCCAAGATCCCTCTGTTCCTCCACCTGACCAAGAACCCTACCATTAACCCTGTATTCCGCATTCTTATTTGTTCTTCCAAAATGGACAACCTCACACTTGGCAGGGTTGAACTCCATCTGCCACTCCTCAGCCCAGCTCTGCATCATATCTAAGTCCCTCTGCAGCCGACAACAGCCCTCCTCACTGTCCACAACTCCACCTATCTTTGTATCATCTGCAAATTTACTGACCCACCCTTCGACTCCCTCATCTAAGTCATTAATAAAAATTACAAACAGCAAAGGACCCAGAACTGATCCCTGCGGAACTCCGCTTGTAACTGGACTCCATGCTGAATATTTACCATCTACCACTACTCTGCCTTCGACCGGTTAGCCAGTTTTCTATCCAATTGGCCAAATTTCCCTCTATCCCATGCCTCCTGACTTTCCGCATAAGCCTACCATGGGGAACTTTATCACATGCCTTACTAAAATCCATGTACACTACATCCACTGCTCTACCCTCATCCACATGCTTGGTCACCTCCTCGAAGAATTCAATAAGACTTGTAAGGCAAGACCTACCCTTCACAAATCCGTTCTGGCTGTCTCTAATCAAGCAGTGTCTTTCCAGATACTCGTAAATCCTATCCCTCAGTACCCTTTCCATTACTTTGCCTACCACAGAAGTAAGACTAACTGGCCTGTAATTCCCAGGGTTATCCCTATTCCCTTTTGTGAACAGGGGCACAACATTCGCTACTCTCCAGTCCCCTGGTACCACCCCAGTTGCCAGTGAAGACGAGAAGATCATTGCCAACGGTACTGCAATTTCCTCTCTTGCTTCCCACATAATCCTAGGATATATCCCGTCAGGCCCAGGGGACTTGTCTATCCTCAAGTTGTTCAAAATGTCCAACACATCTTCCTTCCTAACAGGTATCTCTTCTAGCTTATCAGTCCGTTTCACACTCTCCTCTTCAACAATACGGTCCCTCTCGTTCGTAAATACTGAAGAGAAGTACTTGTTCAAGACCTCTCCTATCTCTTCCGACTCAATACACAGTCTCCCACCACTGTCCTTGATCGGACCTACCCTCGTTCTCGTCATTCTCAGGTTTCTCACATACGCATAGAATGCCTTGGGGTTATCCTTGATCCTATCCGCCAGGGATTTTTCATGCCCTCTCTTAGCTCTCCTAATCCCTTTCTTCAGGTCCCTTCTGGCTATCCTGTATCCCTCCACTGCTCTGTCTGAACCTTGTTTCCTCAACCTTATGTAAGCCTCCTTCTTCCTCTTTACTAGACATTCAACCTCCCTCGTCAACCAAGGCTCCCTCACACGACCATTTCTTTCCTGCCTGATCGGTACATACATATCAAGGACACGTCGTATCTGCTCCTTGAAAAAGTCCCACATTTCCACCACATCCTTCCCTGACAGCCTATGCTCCCAACGTCTGCTCCTCAAATCTTACAGCATCGTAATTTCCCTTCCCCCAATTGTAAAAACTTCCTTGTTGTGCGCACCTCTCTCTCCATAACCAAGGTGAAAGTCAGAGAATTGTCGTCGCCATCACCAAAATGTTCACCCACTAACAAGCCCACCACTTGTCCCGGTTCGTTACCGAGTACCAAATCCAATATGGCCTCCCCTCTGGTTGGACAATCTACATACTGTGTTAGAAAAGCTTCCTGGACACACTGCACAAACACCGCCCCATCCAATCTACTTGATCTAAAGAGCTTCCAATCAATATTTGGGAAGTTGAAGTCGCCCATGACTACGACCCTGTGGCTTCTGCACCTTTCCAAAATCTGTTTCCCAATCTGTTTCTCCACATCTCTGCTGCTATTGGGCGGCCTATAATAAACACCCAACAAGGTGACTGCACCTTTCCTATTTCTGACTTCAGCCCATACTACCTCCAGAGGCAGATCCCCCTCAAACTTCCTTTCTGCAGCCGTTATACCATTTCTAATTAGCAATGCCACCCCCCCTCCTTTTTTACCACCCTCCCTAATCTTACTGAAACATCTGTAACCAGGACCCTCCAACAGCCATTCCTGTCCCTCATCTATCCACGATTCCGTGATGGCCACAACATCGTAGTCCCAGGTACCGATCCACGCCTTAAGTTCACCCACCTTATTTCTGATACTCCTTGCATTGAAGTATACGCACTTGAGCCCATCTCTGTGTCCGCAAGTAGTCCCTGTCAGTGCTACCTTCTCCACAGCCTCCCTACAGTCTTGGACATCCTGACACACAGCTAGCTTACTTGCTGGACTACAAATCCAGATCCCATCCCCCTGCCAAATTAGTTTAAACCCCCCCGAAGAGTGCTAGCAAACCTACCCCCCAGGATATTGGTGCCCTTCTGGTTCAGGTGCAAACCGTCCTGTTTATACAGGTCCCACCTTCCCCAGAATGCAGTCCAATTGTCCACTCAAATACTAATCACTTGCCTTCCCGCCCAGCTATGCGCTCCAACCTCACTTCCGCTGCCCGCTACAGGTAAGTAATTTTGAAACAAACTGTCTTACCTTAGCTGTAGTCTCCCGGGTTCGTTTTTCCTCGGCCGCTGCTCCCACTCAACTTCTCGCCCTTCTTCTCTCTTTCCATCTCTCCATCTCTCTCTCTTACTCGCACTGTCTCTCTCTCACACACGCGCTCTCTATCTATCTCTCTCTCTATCTTGCTCTCGCCGACTCTCTTCCCTCCCCTTATTCTCTCTCTCTTGTTTCTTTTCTCCGTCCCTCCCTCTCACTCTCTGTCTCTGTCTCTGTCTCTCTCTCTCTTTCTGTCTCGCCCTCTCTTGCCCCTGCGCTCTCGCTGTCACCCTCTCTCTCCCACGCCCTCTATCCCGCCCCCTTTCTCTCTCGCCTCCTCTCTATCAAATCCTTCTTCTCTCTCTCGTCTCTCTCAATATCAGTCTCTCTCTCTCACCCTCGTGCTCTTTCTCCGCCCATCACACTGTCTCAATCACCTTCACTCTCTTTCTTGCCCTCACTCTCTTTCTTGCCTTCGCTCTCTCTCTTCCCCCGCTTCCCACCTTTAGCTCTCTCATTCCCTTTCTCTCTCCTTCGCCCCCTCTGTTTCGATCCGTCTCTCTCACCCCCTCTATCTGTCTTTTGCCTCCCTCTCTCTCTCGAACCCTGTTTCTCTCTATCTTGCTCCCTCTGCCTCTCGTCCCTCCTCAATCTATCTTGCTCATCTCTCTTTCTCACTCTCTTACCTCCTCCCTCTCCCGCTCCATCTTTCTCTGATCCCTCTCTCCTTCCCCCTCCTTCTCTCTCTTGCCCTCCTCTCTCTCCCTCCCTCTCTCTCATCTCGATATCTCTCTCGTCCCGTCTTTCTCTCTCTCTCACCTTATCATTCTCTCTCACACTCTAAGTCCCTTGCCAACTCTCTGTCCCCCTCACTCTTTCTCTTGCCCTTTCTCTTTCACTCGCCCTCTCACTCACTCTCTCACTCTCTCCTTTGCCTCTTTCTTTCTTTCTTTGGTTCTTTCTTTCTTTCGTTCTTTCCTTCGCTATTCCTTCCTTCCTTCCTTCCCTACTTCCCTTTTTATCCTCTTTTCTTTTTTGTTTTCTATTTTCTTTTCTCATTTTCTTTCCTTTGCTC
The DNA here is from genome assembly GCF_047496795.1 of Chiloscyllium punctatum. Classification (NCBI taxonomy): domain Eukaryota; kingdom Metazoa; phylum Chordata; class Chondrichthyes; order Orectolobiformes; family Hemiscylliidae; genus Chiloscyllium; species Chiloscyllium punctatum. The sequence goes on from NC_092752.1 coordinate 52,499,477, forward strand.
TGTCTCTCGCTCTTGCGCCCCTTTCTCTCGACCCTCTCTCTCTCTCGACCCTCTCTCTCAGGTATCCTCTATCTCTCTCTTGCCCCTTTATTCTCTCTTTCTCTTCCCTCTCTCCTCTTCTCTCTCTCTCTCCCTCGCCTCCCCATCAGTCTCGTCCCCTTTGTCTCTCCTTCTCCCTCTCTGTCTCGAAGACTTGCCCCATTTCTCTCTCGCCCCCTCCCTCGCACCTCTCTCAGTCTCACTTTCTGTCTCGTCTCTGTCTCTCATTATCTCCTCCCCGTCTGTATCTCTCTCCCTCGCACACCCTATATCTCTCCCTTGTTCCCCTCTCTCTCTCTCCGCTCCTTCTCTCTCTCCACCTTTTCTATCTCCTATTCTCTCCCTTTGTGTCTCTCTCTCCCCACCTGCCTCCGTTTCTGTCTGATTGAATCTCTCTCCCTCCTCTCCCTCCCTCCCTCTCTGACACACGCCGTCTCCCTGATCCTTCCCTCTCACTCTGCCCCAGAGACAGGTGGTGGGGTTGGGGGTGAGGCTGCGTATGGTGGGTGGGGGTGGGGGTGAGAGGATAGAGATGTGGGAGATAGTAGGAGGAGGGGAAATTGAGGTAGAGATGGAATTGCGGGGGGAGTGAGAGACAGCAGGATGAGGGGTAGAAGGAAGAGTGGAGGCAGGTGGAAAACGGGGGTTGGGGATGCGTGAGGTAGAGAGGGGGAGTGAAAGGGAGTGGTGGTGTGAAAGAGTGAGTGTGCAGAAAGAGAGAGAGGGGGGATCGAGGTGATGAAAAAGAGTAGGAGAGAGGAAATGGGGAGGCCAGGCTGCAGTGGGGAGACAGAGGGAGTTAAACTCAGCTCCTGAGTGCGGTGTCCTCCCATCCCCTGAGCACCAGGACTTGGGGCTGAGTCTGTCTCTCTCCAGCCCAGCTTCTCCAACACAAAGACACACAACAACATCAGTCACTCTGCTGCTCGGAACGCTTTAATCAACATTAGTTTTGTTTACAAATGGAAGTGATGGATACAGTCAGTGGGATGGTGCCTTTTGTGACTGGCCCTTGAGTTATGAGAAACATTGAAATGTTTCCCTGTAACCCGCCTGTGGGATAAGGATGGACAAACCAGCGCTACCCTCAGTCTGTTACCATAGCGACAGGCTGCTCCATCGCTGAAACACTGAACTGAAATGAGAAAATCCCGGATGGTGTGATTAATGAGGGAATTTTATTGATGGATGGATTTGGGTGAAGGGATATTTCAGCACATTCTTCAGCTGCTGCCTGAACTTAGTCTGGGTCACGGCATAAATCGCGGTGTTTGTGCAGCAACTGAGGAGCTGCAGCATGAAGCCCAATTCCCGCACAAAGCCATCGAGAAACACAGGTGTATACACAAAATACAACATCCGGCTCCATATAGAATACAGCATTAACGTTCACCATGACAGGATTAAATTGGCCGAGATCACAAATAGTAAAATGATGGATTTTTTTCGGTTTCTCATTTCTGTGTCAGACTGAGCGTCCCCATTGGTGTGAGCGCGGAGTCTCCTGCGGGCTCTGCTGGTCAATAAAATGTGTTTGACGGTGAGAACATTGAGCAGCAGAATCAGGAGAAATGGGACACACGGGGTTAGAATGTGGTGGAGGAACTCGATTGTGACCCAGACACTGGAGAATAGAACAGCGTCTGTTACGTCACAAAACCAGGGCTGGTTCTTCAGCCAATACCGATCCGTGAGCATAAAATACCAGAAAATGTTCTTTAAACAGCTCAGCACAGTCACTGCTCCCAGAACCACAGCCGCCGTTTTCTCACTGCAATATTTACTTTTCAGCTTCTGGCAACAAATGGCCACAAACCGATCAAAGGTGAAAGTGACGGTGAACCAGACAGAACAGTCAGTGGCTGCATAAAGCAGGACGGCGTGGATATTACACATGGGGACGGAGTACACCAGGAAATAAAACTGTTTCCGATAAACAATGGGAATGTGTCTCAGGATCAGGTCGAGGATAATGACCAGGAGATCCGCCGCTGCCATGGCCCCCAGGTAACGTCTGACACATGGAGACAATCCACAATCTTTATAAAGCAGGACGTAGATGGTCACTACGTTAACTGTGAAGAAGGAAAACAAACCCATTATCCATCAGCCTGGAGGCAAAGGGACCCGTTTGATCGGGGACACAGTGAGATTTTCAAATGTGTCCCTGTATTCAGGGATTTATTAAAATAATTGGAGCTGGAATAACAAATGGGAAGGTCTGAATTACTGACAAAAATGCAATATATACCACAAGAAACCCTCCCTCCCCAAACACACAGAGACACATCCATAAGGACAGATGGTTTCCAGAACATTCCCACACACTCGATCACTCGAGAGCAGACACAGGTCACTCCTTCCCAGTTCCTAATACGGAGGGTGGAAACATTGTTGTCCTGAAGAATTCTCTCCCAGTTTCCTGAAGACAAACAGAGTTTGGGCATCTCTGTATTTTGGTCTAAATTGTGGTCTTCACCCCTTTAACTGCCTGAGGGGACTTCGGAACAGTGTCTCCTTCTCCCTGGAACGGGATCTTTTCCCTCGGGATCTTATCGTTTGTTCAAGTCACTGACGTCCGGCCATTAACAAACAATGTCAGAGACAGAACGTTCCGGGCAATGTCAGTTATAGAATTTTGGGGACAGAACGTTCCGGGGAATGTCAGTTATAGAATTTTGGGGACAGAACGTTCCGGGGAATGTCAGTCATAGAATGTCAGGGACAGAACGTTACGGGGAATGGCAGTTATAGAATATTTGGGACAGAACGCTCCGGGGAATGTCAGTTATAGAATTTTGGGGACAGAACGTTCCGGGGAATGTCAGTTATAGAATGTCAGGGACAGAACGTTCCGGGGAATGGCAGTTATGAAATGTTGGGGACAGAATGGTCCGGGTAACTCCTTGACTTTTCATTCACCTTTCCCTCCTAATCACTCCACCCTCCTCTCTGACCTATCACCTCTCACCCACCCCTATCTACCGATCACATTCCCAGCTCCCCTCTCCCCAGCCTCGGCCCCAGCCCCAGCCCTAGCTCCTCCCATTTATCTCTCAGCCCCCATGGCCACAAGCCTCATTACTGATTACGGGATTATGCCCGAAACGTTCATTCCCTTGCTCCTCAGATGCTGCCTGACCTGCTGTGCTTTTCCAGCACCACCTTCCCAGTCAGGAAACAGTCTGACACAATCATACTCACGGGATCAAACCTGATGGGTCTTGTTTCATGAAGCCCCATCATCATCCCTGGGTATATCCTGTCCCACCAGCAGGACAGACTCACCAGCGGTGGGCACTCCCTGGAATGGAGTCAGGGTAGGCGAATCCCTGCAATTCCCCAACATTGATTCCAAAACCTGGGAAATCTCATGGTAACAGGTCACAGATGGCCAAGGAAATCGCCTGATGATGCACATCCCGGCCCCTCACCTGTCCACCTGTCCCTCTGGTGGTTGCTCAGGTCCCCTCGATGTTGAAACAAATCAGAGGAGGCACTGAGGGTGATAAGGGCACAGACCGTCCTCTGGGTGTGGGATTCAATGTCCATCACCAAGAGTGTCCCCACAGGCTCCCCACGGACTGAGAAGGGAGAGGCCTCACATACACAGCAGCCAGACTGGGAGAAGTGATGGGGAAACCAACAAGAGGGAAACATTCTCACCAAACCCCTTGTCCCAGGGAGATCTGTCCCTAACAGTACCTGTCGGAACAGCCAGCACACAGTACTCGTGGAGGTACAGTCTCAGCCTCATATTGAAGACCCCGCTCACTGTGTTATGTGGCACTCCCTCCTGTGTAGTAGGACATACTTATAAAGGACCAAGCACATGGAAGGTGGCCATTCATGAGGCACTGTGGGCTAGCAACAGCTGCAGCCTTCCCTCCATTGTAAAGTTCAGAAGTGGGTTGTTCACTGATGGTTCCAAAACGTGCTGCCCCATTCCCAACTACACCTGTACTGAAGCAGGCTATTCAGGCCATCAAAAGTTTCATCCATGACAACATCCACCTGGTCCGTTGATCGATTTATGTCGACGGGCTGGTCTGCCGAGCGCCTTCCTGTCTCTCGACCAGGAGAAGGCGTTCGACAGGGTCGATCACGAGTACCTGCTTGGGACTCTGTGGGCATTCATGTTCGGGACGCGGTTCGTCGCCCGGATCCGACTTTTGTACACCGCTGCAGAGTGTCTGGTTAAAGTTAATGGGTCCCTGACGGCCAGGTGTATTCCCTGTGCATGGAGCCTTTCCTGCGCCTCTTGCGGAGGAGGTTGTCTGAGCTGGTTCTGCTCGGTGCGGGCACGGGGGTGGTACTCTCTGCCTACGCCGACGACGTGCTCCTCACTTTCACCGACCCGGCTGACCTGGGGAGGATGCGCGAGTGCCAGGCCGTGTACTCGGCGGCTTCTTCCACCAGGATCAACTGGGCCAAATGTTCCGGACTACTGGTCGGTCCGTGGCGGGTGGACTCTCTGCCGGAGGAGTTACGGGGGTTCAGCTGGAGTACCACCTATCTCCTCTACCTGGGGGTCTCCCTCAGCCCGGCTGAGGAATCCTGGCCGGCCAACTGGCCGGAGCTGGAGGCCAAAGTCTCGGCTCGCCTAAGCCGCTGGACAGGACTGCTCTGAGTGCTATCTTACAGGAGTCGAGTGCTGTTCATAAACCAGCTGGTGGCCGCCATGCTGTGGTACTGGCTGGTCACTTTGGTCCCTCTTCCTGGCTTTGTCGCTGACATCCAGATAACGTTGGTCGACTTCTTCTGGGACAAAAAGATGCACTGGGTCGCTGCGCAAGTTCTGAGTCTCCCTGTTGAGGACCGCGGTCAGTCGCTGGTGTGCGTCCGCACCCAGGTCGCGACGTTCCGCCTTCAGACCTTGCGGCGATACCTTTACGTCGAGCCTCCTCCTGGTGGTGCGCCCTGGCGATGTATTTTTTCTGCCAGGTGCATAACCTCAACTACGACACGCAGCTCTTGTTCATCGACCGTGACGGTTTGGAGGTCGCCCTCAAGACGCTGCCTGTCTTTTACCAGGACCTGATCACTGTTTGGAACATGGTCGAATCGTGTCGCGCCTACCCTCCGGCTGGAGTAGCTACTGTCGTCAGGGAGCCGTTGATCAGGAATCCGCACCTCCGTACTCGCGGGTACGAGTGGCTGTCGGAGGGGAGGGCCGTGACGGCGAGGGCGACCAGGGTCGGGGACGTACTGGGTGCCGGGAGCCTGGGCTGGACGCTGCCGCAGGACATAGCTAACAGGGCAGCGGTAGACGTCTGGTACGTGGCCACCACCATCCGACGCCTTAAAACGGCAGTGCTCGGACCCGACGTAGTGCACCAGTTGGAGGATGCTCAGGTGTGCGGTGGGATCCCGTCCGCGCTCATCCGAGCCCGGACGGAATTTCACATTGGCCCCAAGGTCCCGTACTTCCCGCGGGAGCCTGTGCCCCACAACCTGAGCCGCCTCCGGAATTTTAATTTTGTTTCCTTCAAAGGTATAAAAAGGAGAGCCCTGTATAGACTGCTGCTGCACACCGTCCACCTCTTCTCCCTCATCCACCGCCCGGACACGCCTTGGCATGCCCATTTGCCATCGGGCAGTGGGGATCCCCAATGGAGGGCTCTCTACGCGGGAGTCCTCCCCTTTTCTCTCTGGGATCTGGGGTGGAGGGTGCTGCACGCAGCAGTCCCCTGCAACCACAGGTTGCGGTGGTTCACGGACTCCCAGCCCAACTGCTTGTTCTGTGGCGCTGTGGAGTCCGTGGATCATGTCTATATTGGGTGTGGGCGTTTGCACTCCCTTTTTGATTTTCTCAAAAACCTTCTCCTCTGCTTTTGGCTGCACTTCAGTCCCACGCTCCTGATCTTCGGGCACCCGGTACAGAGGAGGGAGGGCAGGTCCGAAGACCTCCTCGTGGGTCTGCTCCTGGGCCTGGCCAAACTGGCCATCAACAGGTCCAGGCAGCGGGCCGTGGAGGGGGTCGTTAGGGCCGACTGCCTGCCCCTCTTCCGGGGTTACGTTAGAGCCCGGGTGTCCTTGGAGAAGGAGCACACGGTTTCCACCAACACCCTGGAGTTGTTCAGGGAGAGGTGGGCGCCGCAGGGAGTGGAGTGCATCATTTCTCCCTCCAACTCTATTTTGATTTCGTCCCTACCCTCCCCTTCACTGTTTTGATTACACAGCATTGCTTGTAATGGTTTGAAGGGCAGTGCTTGTCACTGGCCACTCGGGTGTTTTTCATATCTTCCTGGTGGTGGAATTTGAATAAAGATTCGTGCACCTTGTGTCTTTCACTGTGTCTCGCACCTGCAAAAAAAAAAGAAAAAAAAAATAAAGGACCAAGCGTATGGAAGGTGGCCATTCATGAGGCACTGTGGGCTAGCAACAGCCGCAGCCTTCCCTCCATTGTAAAGTTCAGAAGTGGGTTGTTCACTGATGGTTCCAAAACGTGCTGCACCATTCCCAACTACACCTGTACTGAAGCAGGCTATTCAGGCCATCAAAAGTTTAATCCACGACAACATCCACCTGGTCCGTTGATCGATTTCTGTCAACGGGCTGGTCTACCAAGCGCCTTCCTGTCTGTTGATCAGGAGAAGGCGTTCGACAGGGTCAATCATGCGTACCTGCTCGGGACTCTGCCGGCATTCGGGTTTGGGATGTATTTCCTCACCCGGATCCAACTTTTGTACACTGCCACAGAGTGCCTGGTTAAAGTTAATGGGTTCCTGACGGCGCCCCTTCACTTCGGGAGAGGAGAACTTCAAAGCTGCCCACTGTCCGGCCAGCTGGATTCCCAGTGCGTGGAGCCTTTCCTGTACCTCTTGCGGCGGAGGCTGTCAGGTCTGGTTCTGCGCGGCACAGGCACGGGGTTGATCCTCTCGTCCTACACCGACGACATCCTCCTCACTTTCACCGACCCGGCTGACCTGGGGAGGATATGCGAGTGCCAGGCCGTGTACTCGGCAGCGTCTTCCGCCAGGATCAACTGGGGAAAATGTTCTGGACTACTGGTCCGTCCGCGGGGGGTGGACTCCCTGCCCGAGGAGTTACGGGGGTCAGCTGGAGTACCGCCCATCTCCTCTACCTTGGGGTCTACCTCAGCCCAGCTGAGGAATCCTGGCCAGTGAACTGGCAGAAGCTGGAGGCCAAAGTCTCGGCTCGCCTAGGCCACTGGACAGGACTGCTCCGAGTGCTATCTTACAGGAGTCGAGTGCTGGCCATAAACCAGCTGGTGGCCGCCATGCTGTGGTACCGGCTGGTCACTTTTGTCCCTCCTCCGGCTTTGTCATTGACATCCAGAGAACGTTGGTCATTTCTTCTGGGACAAAAAGATGCACTGGGTCGCTGCGCAGGTTCTGAGTCTCCCTATTGAGCAGGGTGGTCAGTTGTTGGTGTGCGTCTACACCCAGATCGCGACGTTCCACCTTCAGACCTTGCGGCGATACCTTTACGTCGAGCCTCCTCCTAGGTGGTGCGCCCTGGCGATGTATTTTTTCCGCCAGGTGCGTAACCTCAACTACGACACGCAGCTCCTGTTCGTCGACCGTGATGGTTTGGAGGTCACCTTCAAGATGCTGCCTGTCTTTTACCAGGACCTGATCAATGTTTGGAACATGGTCGAAACGCGTCACGCCTACCCTCCGGCTGGAGTAGCGGCTGTCGTCAGGGAGCCGTTTCTCAGGAATCCGGAACTCTGTACTCCCGGGTTCGAGTGGATGTCAGAGGGGTGACCAGGGTGGGGGACATGCTGGGTGCCGGGGGTCTGGGCTGGACGCTGTTACATGATATAGCGAGCAGGGCAGCGGTAGATGTCCGGTACGCGGCCGTCGCCATCTGATGCCTTAAAACGGCAGTGGTCGGACCTGATATAGTGCACCAGTTGGAGGATGCTCACTGTGCGGTGGGATCCCGTCCGCGGTCACCCCAGCCCGGACAGAATTTCACATTGGCCCCAAGGTCCCGTACTTCCTGCGGGAGCCTATGCCCCACAACCTGAGCTGCCTCCTGAATTTTTACGTCCTTTTTAAGGACGTAAAAAGGTGGGCTCTATATCGACTGCTGCTGCACACTGCCCACCTCTTCTCCCTCATCCACTGTCCGGACACGCCTTGACATATCCATTTGCCACCGGGCGGTGGCGATCCCCAGTGGAGGGCTCTCTATGCGGGAGTCCTCCCCCTTTCTCTCGGGGATCTGGGGTGGAGGGTGCTGCCCGCAGCGGTCCCTGCAAATGCAGATTGCCGTGGTTCACGGACTCCGAGCCCAACTGCTTGTTCTGTGGCGCTGTGGAGTCCGTGGACAAAGTGTATATTGGGTGGGACGTTTGCGCTCCCTTTTTGATTTTCTTAAAAACCTTGTCCTCTGCTATTGGTTGCACTTCAGTCCCACGCTCCTGATCTTCGGGAACCCGGTACAGAGGAGGGAGGGCCTCCTGAAGATCTCCTCGTGGGTCTACTCCTGGGCCCGGCCAAACTGGCCATAAACAGGTCCAGGCAGCGGGCCGTGAAGGGGGTCGTTAGGGCCGACTGCCTGCCCCTCTTCCACGGTTACGTTAGGGCGCGGGTGTCCTTGGAGAAGGAGCACACGGTCTCCACTAACACCCTGGAGTTGTTCAGGGAGAGGTGGGCGCCGCAAGGAGGGGAGTACATTATTTCCCCCTGCAACTCCATTTTGATTTAATCCCTGCCCTCCCCTTCACTGTTTGATCACACAGTATTGCCCTTTGATGTCACTGGCTTGTCACTGGCCACTCGGGTGTTTCCTTTCTTCTTGGTGGTGGAAATTTGAATAAAGGTTCGTGCACCTTGTTGTCTCTCACTTTGTTCCACACCTGCACACACACAACATGGGTGCTGGGGAAAGAAAATAAGCACTACTGCAGTTAGGCGGTAGTGTGGGGAGTTTAAATATAAAAAAACAGAAGTGTAGAACATTCTGTTCACTCTTAAAAATACACAATGTGGGTAACTGTGAACCTGTGATTTTTTTTCTTCATGAAGAATAACAAAATAACAGGCTGTGTCTTACATAAATGGAGAGGGATTACAGGACTCAGTGATACCGTGTGTACTGGAGGGTTCACTCTGATCTGTCCAGATATGGGAAGTGTGGCCCCATCTCTCTGATGGTCTGCTCCCTGATGTTCCCAGTGGCCCCATTACTCTCAGTTGACACCAGGTATTGGTTGGTAGTGGGAGTTGGTGAGGGGGAGGATGCTTTGACCCCTGTACCAAAAGGACACCTTTATCTGAAAGGCTATCATTCCTTTCTCCGTGGAGTCCCGAGGACAATGGGAATGGCTGCCTGCTTCTGAATGAAGAGGCTGTGGCTGCTGCCAGGACAGTGAGTATTCACCACCATGATGTTATGTGCATGGGCACACTGTAACATTAATGGGGTGAGAGACGGAGGGTCCAATCACAGGAATAGTTACTAAAGGCATTGCCAGATCAGGTAAAATGGTTAGATATGCCACATTCTCAATCCACCTCACAGAACCAGCCCAGACACCACACACCCAGAGGAGACATCTTTTCACCGTGGAACACTGTGCAGACCCGGCCAATGTACTGCTCAGTATAACCCTGCAATCTGGCCATGGTGGAACACTGCACAGATCATGTCAGAGCATTTAGCTTTAAACCATCTGTCAAGTATGGGAAGCCGGGATAGACACAAAAAAACCTGCTGGTGCTGAAATCCAATGTAGACAGGCAGGAGGCTGGAAGAACACAGCAAGCCAGGCAGCATCAGGAGATGGAGAAGTCAACGTTTCGGCAGTAAGGCTGCTGCAGGAGTCCTGAACAAGGTTGACACCGGAAATGTCAAATTCCACACCTCCTGATGCTGCCTGGCTTGCTGTGTTCCTTCAGCTACCTACCTGTTCAGTGTGGGAAGCAGTGGAGACCACACTCATGCATTAATCGATAAACACGGATTAGATATCTGTCCAGCACTGACAGCTGTGAAGTGATCACCAACTTGTAACCTGGGGCAGTTATCCTCCCAGCATGTAGGACAGTGTACACCACTACAGTGCATTGATCTGTAAACAAGGAGAGTTACCCTCCTCGCATGAAGGACTGTGAACCCCACCCCAGTGCATTACTCTGTAAACTAGGGGCAGTTACCCTCCCAGCATGTAGAACTGTGTACCCCATCCAAGTGCATGGATCTACAAAACCAGGAGCAATTAAACACCGAGAATGTAGCACTGTATCCCCACACCAGTGCATTGATCTGTTAACCAGGAGCAGGTACGCTCACAGCATATAGGACTGTGTAACCCTTCCAGTGCATTGATCTGTAAACGGGGACCAGTCACCCTCCCAGTATGTAGGACTGTGTACATCGCCCCAGTGCATTGATCTGTAACCCAGGAGCAGTTACCCTACCAGCATGTAGGACTGAGTACACCATCCCAGTACATTGATCTGTAAAGCAGGCGCAGTTACCCTCCCAGCATGTAGGACTGTGTACCCCATCCCAGTACATTGATCTGTAACCCAGGAGCAGTTACCCTCCCAGCATGTAGGACTGTGTACCCCACCCCCATGCATTGATCTGTAAACCAGGAGCAGTTACCCTCCCAGCATGTAGGACTGTGTACATCGCCCCAGTGCATTGATCTGTAACCCAGGAGCAGTTACCCTACCAGCATGTAGGGTACCAGCAAGCCAGATTCTGTCTAAAATAATTACCTCTCGTGACTTTTGTGAATCTTTTTCCTCGCACCTTAAAACATCCCTCGGTTTTGAATCCCCAACTTTAGGGAAAATAAGCCCTTTAGCTTATCTGTACCCCTCATGATTTTATAAACCTCTGTAAAGTTACCCCTTAATCTCATACTCTCCAGTGAAAAGAGTCCCAGCCTATCCCACCCTCTCCTTATAGCTCACTGCCTCCATTCCCAATAACATCCAAGGTAATGACTGCTCAATCCTCTCCAGCTTAATAATATCAAGGTCAGTACTATCAAAGTGAATAGTCAAGGTATATTCTAAAGGTAGGAGAAACCAAAACTAGACGGTACAGGTTTAAGGTGAGAGAGGAAAAATTTAAAAGCGACCTAAGGGAAGTTTTTACACCCAGAGGGTGGTGTGCTTATGGAATGAACGGGCAGGATGACCAGACTGGACACAGTATTCCAGAAGAGATCGCAACAATATCCTGTACAACCTCAACATTGACGTCCAAATTTCGATACTCAAAGGTCTGACCAATGAAGACATGTGTGATAAACCCCTTCTTAACCAGACTATCTTTATGAGATGCAAATTTTAAAGTATTGTACCTGACGGCCTAGGTCTCTGTTCTACAAAACTGCCTGAGGCCCTGCTTTTAATTGCATAGGTCCTGCTCTTGTTTGATTTACCAAATTCCATACCTCGCATTAATCCAAATTAAACTCCATCTGCCACCCCTCAGCCCAGTGTGTGTTATTACTGCCTCCTCACCCTCCCCCTTCAATTTAAAATGCCCATCCCTCTCCAGGAGGACTGCACACTCCGGCCTTGATTTCCACAAAGACCCTGAGCTTGGTTTGCCTTCTGTGGTTAGGGGGAGGAGGGACAGATTGCAGACACTGTCAATGGGGAGGAGATGCTGGACAGTAATCAGCCGCCTTGTGTCATTTCATGGTTTTAGGAAGAGGGCAGTCACACGTGAGAGTTGGGTAATACAATCGGTATTTTGGGGCCAGAAATTATGTATTTTCTTCATGTGTAGTGTTCAGTGATAAAAATCTATTCGAGACCCTTCATTGGGCAGACTGTGACTACAGGATTTCTTTTCTTAATATTGTAGATTACAGATAATAGCAATTAAAGACGTTCATAGTTAATTTCAATGGCGCAGCATGTACAGTCAATATCCTAAAGTTGAGACAAATATCTCGCATTTGTTTAACAATACAAAGTGTTTTGTGTTGCTCAGTAATGGTAACCTGATTATAATAAATCCACACCGAGCTGAAAGCGGGCACTAAAATATGATTCAAAGTCTGCGTATGGTAGTGTAGTGGGTAGTGTCCTTGCCTCTGAGCCAGAGCTCTGGATTTGATTTCAATTCCTGATCTTGCGTGGTAGTGTTTCTAGTTCTGAACTAGAAGGATTGGATTCAAGTCCTGCCTGTTGCAGAGGAAAGTCACAGCATGTCAGAACAGGCTGATGTACAAACACACAGGAGAATACTCTTAAAGAGTTATGGGTATTGCTAAGTGATGCTAGTATCCCTACCTCCGGGCAAAAAGGTCTAGGTGTAAAGCCCACAGAAGTGTCTCATGATACACCTGAACAAACTGATTAAAACGGATTTAGAATTGTGACTTGATAGATCAGGATGAGGTGTCAGTATTGCATTTCAGAATTTAAGTCCAGGATGACTGAAAGTACAGCTAATTATGTTGATTGGAGTCACATTTCGCAGCAGTAGAGATTTATAAAATCTGAATTGTCATGGATAGGGTGAGTAGTCAAGGATTTTCCCCAGGTTAGGGGCGTCCAAAACCAGAGGGCCATTGGTTGAACGTGAGAAGGGAAAGGTTTTCAAGAGGTCTAAAGGGCACCATTTCACACAGAGGGTGGTGTGCGTATTAAATGAGCTGCCAGAGGAAGTGGTGGAGTCTGGTACAACTACAGCATGTAAAAGGCATCTGGATGCTGACAGACCTGCCGAGCTTTTCCAGCAATTTCTGTATTTGTTAAAAAAAATGCATTCATTTTAACACAGATATTCTGACTACATTGAACATTTTATTTTTTAATGACGCTGGGCCATGTAAACATGTTTCAAATCGACCAAGATCATTTTCTGCTAAGGGTATAGCTCTGTGTATGACAACAGCAATGATGCTCCGACATGGAACAGGGAATGTGATCGAGACATAGTTTGGACAATGTGCAAGGAGAACTCACATGGTCCAGTTTGGGATAAGATCACATAACTGTGTGATTCAACTCAGTGAGGGAGAAAATGAAATCTGCCCGAGAAGGAATGGCCGATTGCACTCTTTCTCCTTCATTGATCTTTCACAGTAATGTGTCCAAGCTAAAAAAAAACCTATAGTCATTGTTACCATTTTTTATTTTTATAGAATCCCTGCAGTGTTGAAACAGGCCCTTCGGCCCAAAAAGTCCATTCCAACCTTCACCCCTGACTAATGCACCTAACCTAGAAATCCCTGAACACTACAGACAATTTAGCATAACCAATCCACCAAACCTACATAGTTTGAGCTGTGGTAGGAAACTGGATCACCCATTAGAAGCTCACACAGGAAAGTGGAGAATGTACAAACTACACACAGACAGTTACCCAAGGCTGGAATCGAACTCAAGTCCCTGGTGCTGTAAGGCAGCAGTGTGAAGCACCGTACTACCCTTTGGGTAATTCCTGACCTGGATTCACTGGAATCTCCTCACTGCCTAAAGCAAAGGGAATTAAGCCAAATCCAACTGTCTTAGGCTGAAATCCCATTGCTAGCAGCTTGTGTGTGTAGAATATTTCAGAATCAGAATAGCATTTTGGACAATCTCAAGTTTTACTTTTATCATAATTACACTGATATTTGGACAAAGTTCTTTCAAATTAAAATTGCAGAGATTTTGTTAACCGGTTTGTGTGTGTGTGTGTGTGTGTGTGTTTGTGTGTGTGTGTGTGTGTGTGTGTGTGTGTGTGTGTGTGTGTGTGTGTTTGTGTGTGTGTGTGTGTGTGTGTGTGTGTGTGTGTTTGTGTGTGTGTGTGTTTGTGTGTGTGTGTGTGTGTGTGTGTGTGTTTGTGTGTGTGTGTGTGTGTGTGTGTGTGTGTGTGTGTGTGTGTGTGTGTGTGTCTCAGTGTTCTAAACAGGGAAATATCGATTATATATTTGCAATACCCAAACACTTTTCCATTCATCTTTCCATCATAGCTTTAGCAACATTGATCTGGATCATAAACGTGTTAAAGAAAAGAGCCTGACTTGTTGCTGAAACTGACCTTGAACCAGTCTGAGACCGATATCTTCGGCGATATCACCAACCTGGTTGCATTTAACATTTGTTGTGAGCAGTGGAGGAGTGGGACTAGAAAAGGAAACAGTGACCCCAAAAGCCGGGGAACTATAGACCGATGAGCCTGATGACAGTAGTGGGTAAGTTGTTGGAGGGGATTCTGAGGGATGGCATTTACGTACATTTGGGGAGGCAAGGGCTGATCAGGATAGTCAACATGGCTTTCTGCATGGGAAATCATGTCTCATTAATTTGGTTTAGTTTTTTGAAGAGGTGACAAAGATTGATGAAGGCAGTTTGGTAGATATGTCTATATGGACCTCAGCAAGGTGTTCATAACATTCCGACTGGTATACAGATTAGTAAGGTTCGGTCACTTGGGATACAGGGGAAGCTAGTCACAATTGTCTTGAAGGAAGAGGGGTATTTGTTCAGATTGGAGGCTTGTGAGCAGCAGTGTGCTGCAAGAATCAGTACTGAGCTGACTGCATTTTATCATTTATATCAAGGATTTGGATGAGAACACTGGGGCCATAGTTAGTAAGTTTAGAGATTACATCAGAAAGATGGTGCAGTAGATTACCTAGGAGTACAACGAGGCCACAATTAGAAGGTACAAAGGGGCAAGGAGTGAGAGGTGAAATGTAATTTAGATAAATACGAGGTTTTGAATTTTGGGAAGGCAAATCAGGGCAGAAATTATACGCTTAGTGGTAAGGTCCTGAGGCATGTTGTGCAACAAAGGGACCTAGGGCTGCAGGTACATTGTTCTTTGAAAGTGCAGTCGCAGGTAGACAGAGTGGTGCAGAACACATTTTGCACATTTGCCCTAATCAGACAGAGCATTGAGTATAGGAGTTGTGGTGGCATGTTGCATCGGTGGTACGAAACTGGATCACCCATTAGAAGCTCACACAGGCAAGGGGAGAATGTGCAAACTCCACACAGACAGTCACCCAAGGCTGGAATCGACCCCAAGTCCCTGGTGCAGTGAGGCAGCAGTGCTAACCACCGTGCTACCCTTTGGAAGATCCCGAACCAGAATTCACTAGAATCTCCTCACTGCCTAAAGCAAAGGGAATTCGGCCAAATCCAACTCTCCCAGGATGTTGGTGATGCTACTTTAAGAATACAGCGTTCAACTCGGTTTCTGCAGAAAAGATTTACACCGATATTCCAGGACAGGAGGTTTGAGTTTCGGGGAAAGGTTGATTAGGTTGAGTGCTTTCTCCTGGAGTGTCAGAGGTTGAGGGGTGACATTATAGAGGTTTATAAAACCATCAGGAGCATGGATATTCTGAACAGCCATGTTCTGATCCCAGGGTAGGGGAGTCCAGAACAAGAGGGCATAGGTTGAAGGGGAGAGGGCGAATGATTTAGAAGGGACCAGAAGATAAATGTTTCACACAGAGAGTGTTGAATGTACAGAAATTGCTCTCAGAGGAAGTGGTCAAGGCGGGTACAATCAACGGAGGAATATTGGCCAAATGCTGGTAAATGGGACTAAATCAGATTTGATATCTGATCGGAGTGAACTGATTGGACTAACGGGTCTGTTTCCATTCTGCATGACTCTCTGATTCTATAAGAGGGATGACGAAAAATTCTTAAAAGACCGTTCAAGTGGGAATTCTCTTCACTGGAAGTTTATATTGTGCATCTATGTTCACATGGACTGAAAGCTGTGTTAGTTAATTATTTGACAGGGAAGTGAGTCACGGATAATTGGACACAGATAGGAAAGTGAGGCTGAGAGCACAACCTGATCAGTCACAATTTTAGTGCCTGGTGGAGAATGGTCAAAGTATCTAACGACCCACTCCTGCTCCCCAATCCTATGTTTCTGTGTTCCATTCAGCCCTTCAAACCTGCGAGACAGGAACAGTTGGAGGCTACTTACATCTATGACCTTATGTACCGAGATAAAAATCACACAACACCAGGTTATAGTCCAACAGGTTTAATTGGAAGCACACTAGCTTTCAGAGCGACGCTCCTTCATCAGGTGATTGTGGAGGGCTCGATCTTAACACAGAATTTATAGCAAACATTTTCAGTGTGATGTAACTGAAATTATACATTGAAAAATTGATTGTCTGTTAAGCCTTTCATCTGTTAGATACAGTGACAGTTTCACTTCTTTCATGTGTAAATCACAAAACCCTTTTTTTTTAAGTTGCATTCTCGGGTTAGCTGTTAACAATGGTGATAGCTACACAATATGTTGAAGGTGTTAGCCCCCTGTGTTCTCTGTCTATGACCTGATATTTAGATTGATTCCAGTCTAAAAAGTGAGATAACAGAGTTTTACATAAATTCATGCAGTTTTTGAGCTCACAGTTCTACATGAATGTATGTAGTTTTTGAGCAAAGTGCAATGGAACTCTGCAAGTACAAAAAAAATTCACAACACACAATATATGTGTGCATGTGGGTCTTTGTCTGTCTCTGTGTGTGTCTGTCTGTCTGGGGTGGGGGTTGTGAGTGTGAAAAAGTGTGTGTGTGTGTAGTGAGTGCAGAGTGTCTTAAGTCTGTGAGGGGGTGCATGTGTGGGACTGTGTGTTTCTATAAGGGTGTGTGTGTGGGTGTCTGTGTGCGCGTATGTGTGTACCTGTGTCCGTGTGTATGTGAGAGTGTGTGTATATAGGAATATCTGTTTGTGTGTGTGTGTGTGTGTGTGTGTGTGTAGTGCAATGGTGATCACCTGTAATGTGACATGAACCCAAGGTCCCGGTTGAGGCCCTCCCTATTGGTACCGAACTTAGCTATCAGCCTCTGCTCGGCCACTTTCCTCTGCTGCCTGTCCCAAAGTCCTCCTTGGAGGATGGTCACCTGAAGGTCCGAGGCTGAACGTCCTGGACCATTGAAATGTTCCCAACTGGGAGGGAACACTTCTGTCTGTTGATTGTTGCGTGGTGCCCATTCATCCGTTGTCATAGCCTTTGCTCGGTTTCCCCAATGTACCATGCCTCTGGGCATCCTTGCCTACAACGTATACGATAGACAATGTTGGATGAGTCACATGAGTACCTGCCATGTACAAGGTGGGAGGTGTTCCCACGCGTAATGATGGTATCTATGTCCACAATCTGACACGTCTTGCAGCGTCCACCGTGACAGGGTCTGATTCCTGATGCACAGAAACAGACGAGACCTTTCAGCCCTTCAAGGCTGTCACATGCTTTGAAGTGATTTGGGAAATATAATTGAAAAACCCAGGCTTGGTATGAAAGAGAATCCTCATCTCTCTTTACAGAGCTTCCCGTCTCTGAAACTTGTGCTTCATTTGTTGATCATGTTGTAGACCCAGATTCACTGTGAATACAGCCCATAAACCTCACCCACAGATGACTCACAAAATCCTCTGGTCTCCTGACTTCAATATTCAGTAATTGCGCATCCATGAACATAACACCCATTAACTTTCCAATAACAGAATGTGAGAACATCAGAAACAGGGGCAGGTCGTTCACTCCCCTAGCCTGCCTTGCCTTCACTAAGATCATGGCTGATCTGCTCTTGGTCTCAAATCCTCTTTCATACGCAATTCTTCATAGCCCTCAACTCTCTGACAGGTCAATATCCATCGACCTACCTTTCAAACGCTTTCAGTCACCTGGGTCCCCCAACACTGTTGAGAAGATAAATTCTTACATTCAATACCACCTGTTTGTAGAAAACACTTGCTGGTCCTATACCATGGCCTCTTGATGTGAACAAACGAGACTGACACAAGGGTTCTGGTGAGAATGATAGGCCCTGATATCAAGGCAGTGGTTGCCTTTTGTTGACAGCAAGGAGCTTAACAAAACTGGACTTAATGGGAATCAGAGTAAACTCTCCAGTGTTTGGAGTCAAACCTGGCACAAAGGAAGATGTTCACCATCTCAGTCCTGGGTCATCTCTGTGGGAGATCCTCAGGGCAGCTTCCCCTTCACAAACATATTCAGCTGCTTCATCAATGTCACCCCGCACCCACCCTCGCCACCATAAGATCAGAAGTGGGGATGGTCACTGAAGATACCACAATGTTCCGAGCATTTTGTCCCCCCGTCAGCTCCTGAACTGGTCTGTGTCCGTGTGCAGCAAGACCCAGACACCAGTCAGGTTTTGTCCTGTTCAATTGTCTGTAATTTTAATGTAACAGCACTGCCTGGCACTGCACATTGCCACAGTAAAACAAGAGTTCATTCAGCACCTCACGCTGGTTTCACAGGAATATGAGGAAGTCATTCAGCCCATTAACACTATTGGAGAAGAACAGGGACAGCCCATTCAGTGCCTCCAGCCTATTACTCAGGAAGAGAGGGATTCTAGCGTGATGGACCACACCAGAGTCCCTCGAAAATATTTGAAAGCGGTAGTGTAGATTCTAATATTTTCATATTTTAAAGGAAATGTAAACTGTCTGTTCCAGATGCAATGTGACTGGTCAAACTACTCGGCGTGAAGCAAAACACCATTTACTTAAACATGAAAGATAAAATGAAACCAAAGAAAGGGGAATTTAGAATAACTTAATTCTGTTGGACAAGTTAACAGAATAGATCTAGGAACTACAACTAAGGAACTATTCCAATATAGGAAAATCGCATAAACACAGCCGCTGGCAAAAGGAATATTCAGACACAGATTGTCACAAACATTTATCCAATAAAGGAATTAAAAACAGCATCAAGAGTTAATTTCAGGGAAAGTAGCAACCAGGAGATAGTCACTGAAGCATCCAACTCTGTGGAGACCCTAATAGTTTCTGAAGTTACTGAGAAACCAAAACCCAGAGATCCTAATCTGTGACAGTTGTCCACACCAATTCAGGCTGCACTAAAATAAACCAAAGGCCTCCCCAGCTGTTTAACCAAGTGGTCTTAACCAACCAGCTTGGTAACAATGGTTCAATCTCTCTCTTATAAGAAACCAGGACAAAATAACTTTTTAAAGCTGCAGCATCATCACACTTGTCAGGACATCGAGCTGTCACACAGGAACCGGGGTAACTCAATTAGGCCCTTGGCCCTGTCCAGTCGGACGAGGAAGAAGCCAGTCAGTCCCTTGAGCCACTTACACGGCAACAGGATGAGGCCATTCAGCCCTTTGAGTCACCTCCACAGGAACAAGGCGAGGCCTTTCATCCCTTTGAGCCACTTAGGCAGGAACAGTATGACGTCATTCCCCCATCAACGCACTTACACTGGGACCCAATGATGCAGTTGATGCTGATTCCTGATGAATTGCTTATGTACGAAACGTCGATTCTCCTGCTCTTCGGATGCTGCCTGACCTGCTGTGCTTTTCCAGCAATCGACACTCTACTCTGATCTACAGCATCGGCAGTCTTAAGTGTCTCCTAGTTGATGCTCTAACATGTTGAACAAGTGGAGCAGAGGCTGCACAGACAGACTGTTCCACGTTGTTCCTCCTGGCTCAGTTGCTTATGATACACACGTGGGACTTTAACGTAGTTTTATAGTGGTGAGGAGGGAAGCCATATGTCTTGTGTAAAGTCTCAATAAAGCATCTTCCATCTCTGAGAAGCCAGCCTGGTGTTCCCAATGTATTGCGGAAGCTGGTGGGAATCGCTACCTGTTTCAGATGGAAGGTATTGTGGCTGCTGTTGGGGATTGTGAACAACCTGACGTTCAGTACGGGTTCACACGCCGACTGCACAATAACATGGGGAGTGTTAATTAAGGCATATAAACTATTAGGAAAGCCACGTTAGACTGATGAATGAACTCTCTATGTTGAAGTAATGCTGATCATGTTCATGTTGATCTTGTTGAATGCACGTCCTGTGCAGTGTAACCTGTATGCCTTACTCTGTCCAAGTCTATTTCCACCCTATGATCTGTCTGGCTATGCTTACTATGATCTGCCTCCACTGCTCATAAATAAAGTGTTTCCCTGTACTGAGGTACACGTGGCAATAAATCAAACCAATCAACCCTGGGTAAAGTATGGAATTTCTCACCCTATCAATATCTCTTTTGGAACTAAGTGATCACTGCCACTCCTCGTGTTTCAGTATCACCATTCTTCATCTCGCACAGCTCTACGGATTAAACACTCAGCTTCTTTACTCTATCTTCATGATGCCATCATCCCTGTCTGTGGTAAGGGGATCATTCCTTACAAAGGAGATCAAATCTGTACAGAGTGCCCCTCATGCTCCCTCAGCAAGGCTCTACAACAGCCGGAAGATGGCTTTACTTATGTACTCGAATCATCTTACAATGAAGGACAGCATAACATTGACTGCACCCATTACGTACACAGGGTTTGATTCGGAGCAGTCAGCATAGACTTGTGAGTAGTCGATCATACTTCCCAAATGTGTTAGAGTCCTTTAATGAAGTGACCAGGAAGGTTGAAGAAGACAGAGCGTTCAACGTAGTTTGTATGGATTTCTGTAAGGCCTTTGATAAGTTTCCACATGGCAGGCTGCTCTGGAAGGTTCCATCACGTGGAATGCTGGGGGAATTTGGCCAATTGGATACACAGTTGGCTTGTTGGTATGAAGCAGAGGGTTTAGTGGAAGGATGCTTGTCAGACTGGACGTTGGGTCCATAGCTGTTTGTTATCTGTGGTTTGGTTGAGAATGTACAAGGCACGATTAGTAAGTTTGCAGATGACATTAAAATAAGTGGTATCATGATCAGTGAGGAAGTTTTTCATAAATTGCAGAAGAACGTTCATCAGGTGGGCAAGTGGGCCGAGAAATGGCAAATGGAATTTAATATAGATGTGTGAAGCCTTGAATTTTGGAATCTCAAATCAAGCTGGGAATTTCCTGCTGCATGAGAGGGTCTGAAGGGGTATAGTAGGCAAAGAGACCTTGGCGTTAAGGTGCAAGTTTCCCTGAGAATGGAGTCACAGGTAGACAGGGCAGTGAAAAAGACATTTGGCACACTGGCCTTCATCAGGCAGGACATTGAGTATAGAAGTTGGGAATTTATGTTGCAGTTACAAAGGACTTTGGTAAGGCCGCACTTGGAGTATTGTGCTCAGTGTTGGTCACCTTGTTAGAGGGAGGATGTCATGAAATGAGAAAAAGTGCAGAAGAAATTTACAAGTACGTTGCCAGGACCCAATGGTCTGAGTTATAGGGAGAGGTAGAACAAGCTAGGACCTTTCCTTTAGAGTGTAGGAGACTGGGGGGGGGGGGGGGGGGAACGGGGATCTTATAGAGCTGTATAAGATCATGAGAGGTATGGATAGGGTGAAATATTCTCAGTGTTTTCCAAGGTGTAGAGAATCGAGGACGAGATCTGATCAGTTTAAGGTTAAAGGGGAAGGAACAAAAAGGAACCTGAGGGGCCACTTCTTTACACGGAGGGCTGGTATGCAGATAAGCTGCTCACAGATGTAGTTGAAGGTGGTGTATTTACAACATTTCAAAAACATTTGGATAAATATGTGAGTAGGAAAGGACTAGAAGGATATGAGCCAACTGAAGGAAAATAGTGTTAGTGTGAATGGACATTTACAAGGTGGATTCGAACTCTTCTGTTAATTAAAACCAAACACCCAGAAAAGCTCGCCTCACCTTGTAATCTGTTAAAATATGAGCGACACAGATCTCCTACATTCCAGTATTTAAACAAACATTTGAAAGTTAGTTCATAACTTTAATAGTGATCACTAAACAACAACTATTCAGAAATGCAAGCCTCTCTTTTCTTAACTACGTATTATCTGACTCCAACTCTATAAAAGTATGCTATTTCAACAATCCACATATTAAACATTATAATCTCAATACTACGCAGTCTCCATCTTTCCCGCTTGTTCTCTCTTCCAGCTGCTGATGTCCCAGGGTCATGTTTTATTTTTACTGCAAGTAGGTTTGACATGAATATGTATCTTTGATAGAGAGTGTTTGAGATGGCCAGTTAGTGCTCCTGCTGTACAGCAGTTACTCTGCTGTTGGATGGCAGTGACTCTCCCTCTAGTGTTCAAAATCCTGTATTTATATACTTCCCATATTATAATAAATCTCATACTTTCCAGGTGCCCAAACAAAAATATCGAAATTCCATTGGTTTCTGGTCTGCTAAGCGTTATTTAAACTCTTTAGTTGTAGTTGTCAAAACAGCAACCAAAACTTAGGTATCCATTTCCCACCTAATGGTGACATGTGGAACAGCCGGACCTTCAGCTGGCATCTGTGGCTATACTTTCTATTCAGTAAAACCCGTTCTGTCTTAAAGTGACCTGACATGCTTTCGGCTTCATAACACCTCCCTCCTTCAGAAATAAAATGAACCATCATTATAAGAAGATGGCTTCATTTCTTTTCCTTTAATTCTTAATCCCATTTTTATGAAATACAAAAGTCATTAATCAAAGTTGTACCATTCGTAACAATTCTGCACACATATATAACACTGGAATATGTCAAATTTTATCTAAACTTTTTCCTTTAAATTCGCGATAACACATCTGCTGTCAAATTTTAGAACCCACAGTATGTACATTTTGTAGGTTTAACGTCGGTAACATAAGACTCCAATGAATCAGTCTCATATTTTGGCTTTAACTAGTCTTAAAAAATGCGAGAAGATTGTTGCTGTTGTCCACAACCAACTCCGACAATTTGCTTGTCATATAAACATTAAAATAGTGTCAGGGCAGTACGAAACTCAATCATTCTTTTTCAGTAATGGAGATTTTGTATTGTTTTTTTTCTGGTGGATATTGAGTTTTGTCAACAAGTAGCCAACTGTCCATTCAATTCCCTCATCATCTTTCTGTATCAATACATCTCCAACCCCTATATCCCTAGCACAAACGCAATTTTCAAAGGGTTTCAAAATATTTGGTGCAGCTCAAACTGGTGCGGTGATTAATGCTGCTTTAAAATTCTCAAATGCCTCCTGGCATTGTTCTGTCCACCACAATTCTGTGATCTTCTTTAGTAAATCCATCAGTGGTGTCAATACGCTGCTGAAGTTTGGAACAAACTTCCGATAGAATCCACTCAGTTCCAAAAATCGAAGCACCTCTTTCTTCGAGGTAGCTGTGAAAATTTCATGTACGATCATTAACACAAAGGAAGTCAACTGAGTAGATCTATTTGGGGCATCTCCGATGGGAAGCAATTTAATGGGGCACCTTTATCCCAATCATTCAGGCAATCCTGACAGGACTGCAGATGCAGTCTGAAAATTGTGTCGCTGGAAAAGCACAGCAGTTCAGGCAGCATCCGAGGGGCAAGAGAGTTGACGTTTCAGGTACAAATCCTTCATCAGGAAAGTGGGGGGCAAGGAAGGGGGAAGGGGGCTGAGAAATAAATAGGAGATTGGGGGTGGAGCTGGATGGGAGGTAGTTTGGATGGTGATGGGTAGATGCAGGTGTGGTGTGACGGTATTCGGTCGGAGAGGAGGGTGTAGTGGATAGGTGGTAGGACAGCTGGAACCCTCAAAATATACAGTATCGACGTTGACTTCACCAAATTCCAAATCTCCCCTTCCCCAACCTCATCATAGATCGAATCGTTCAAATTAGCACCACCCTTTTGAACTGTCCCAAATTTCCATCTTCCTTCCCGCCTATCTAGTCCATGCTCCCCTCCGACATAAAACTATCACTCCCAACTTTATAATTCGATCACCTTCCCAGTGACCCTCCCGCCAGCCGAGCTCCTACTGTCCTATATATCTATCAGTCCACCACATTCCTAACGATGGGTTTATGCTTGATATGTCAATTGTTCTACTCTTTGGATGCTCCCCGATCTGTTGTGCTTTTCTGGGGCCTCACTTCTCAACTGTTAGAGACTGAGCAGATCCCGTATCTCACAAAATTATAATTTCTTATCCACGCCTCCCTCTCCCCCCTCTGCCACCTTTCTGAGTAAACTTTATCCACAGAGACGAATTCTTTATAGAGATCAGGCACTGATTCCATACGCAGCCCCTGCCTAGGATGTACAGTCTCCTGCACCTCCTCGGCTCCGCTTGGAGTCTCTTTTACGGGTTTCACTAATGTCACTGGCTTAACCTCTTTTACCACAGCTTTTACCAAAGTGACTTCCTTCAATTCCCAGCATTGTTTGTCCCAGCTTACTGCAGTGAAAACAGCTATTCCCAGTGTCCTTCTTAAACCATCGGCACTGTAAATTTTATGTGTTCCACTACATTATAGTGTGAACACGTGAGGCCTTTCCGCACCTTTCAACCCGTTGGGCTACTTTTTTCACCTGTGATAAACTATTGCCACTGTGATTTACTCTATGTCTTGTAGCGTAGGATCTGCCCTTCTCCCAATTTCTATCCTTCACAGGATGAATTTCATCTCATGCACCAAAACATATTTACCTGCCATTTCTTCCACGTTTCTCACTTCTTGAACTTTCTGTTCATTCACATGAATTCTTAACATCTTTGGAAGTGAGTCTTTAAACTTCTCCAACAGAATAATCTCCCTTCGAGCCCCATTTTTAAGACCCACACCCATGTATCAAAATATTTAATTTTTCAAACTCAACATAATTCTGACCTCATTCCATCTTTATATTTCTGAACCTCTGTCTATATATTTCTAGTACCAATTCATAAACACTCAAAATGGCCTGTTCGACATCTGCATAATCTCTTGACCCCTCATCTGTTCGCGCTGCATATATCTCACTAACTGTGCCCACCAGCTTAGTTTGAACTAGCGTTACTCACAAGTTCACTGGACACACCATCTGCCAAGCCAATATTACCAATGTAATAAAAAAGGTTTTGACATTTTTCTCACCGAAATATGGCAATGTATTAACATAGTTGTATACATCCCTATGTCCTCCCTTCATCTCCATCCTGCTAATTTAACTTTCTTATCTAATTCCCAACTTCTGGATTTCAAATTCTCTCTCTTTCTTTTCGTCTCTTTCTCTTACTTTTTTTTACCTCTCCCACGCTTTCTGTCTCTTTCTTTATCTTCTAACTCCAGTTGCCTTATTTGCAATTTACGCTTTTCTCACTCGACTGCAGTTTCCTGTTTGTCTGATCCATCAAATTGCTTGACCATCTCCATTACAATTTCAGCTTTCCTTTTGTCCCTGGTGAAACCCAATTCGAATCTATTTGTTAATTCTAAAAGTATGCCCTTCCTCTGTCTGTCTAAACTTTCTTGGCAAACTTGGGAATCATCTTCAAACTTCTTTAGCAATGTTAAAAGCCATTTCGTTTAATTTAACCAACCACAAGGAAACAAAATTAAATGAATTTTCGCACCTGTGTTATTTAACTGTCAAGTGATGGAATCTGCTGGGTCATTTTGTACCCCAAATCTGTTCAAATCCCATACGACAAGCCCTCAAACTGTTATGATGTCGATGTCGAACCCCAATATTAATTCAAACCACACCCACAAAAACTCACATCGTCCCTTAGTCTGTTCAAATATGAGTGACAGAGAAGTCCCAAATTCCACTATCAAAAGAAAAATAACAATTTATATGTATCTGGGCTTGAAGGTTTGTTTTCAAATGATTCGTCACCATGACTAGGTAACATCATCAATGAGATTCTCTGGTGATACACTGGTGGTATGTCCTGCCTCTCTGTTTATAGGTTTTGGTTTCTTAAGGTGGGTGATGTCATTTCCAGTTCTTATTTTCAAGGGAAGATAGATAGAATCTAAATTGCTGTGTTTATTAATGTACTTCTGTTTAGATTGTCATGCGTCTCAGAACGTTTGTGTGTGTGTTTATTTTGCCTGTCCTAGTCCCTGCCAAATTGGTGTCCTTCTTTGTCTGTATGTATGGGAACTAATGATAGTGGGTCATGTCTTTTAGTGGCCAGCTGATGTTCATGTATCCTGGTAGCACGACAACAGGAGAGTTGAAATGGAGGAAAAATGATTTTATATACACTGTTTAATCAGTGTGTGTTCAGATAAGGAAGATTGCTTATATGTGTATAACACATTCTGAATGAACAATGGAGACACCGTTAACGAAAAATGGTGCTCATGATGTATAATGTTTATAAAGCATTAAAACATTATTTGATCCTCATCTGAAGTGATATGTTCCCCTTCTCTCAACGTTCACCCTTTTCTGGGATTCCCTACTATTGTCTATCATTCTTATCAGGATGTGTGTTATAAACATTGCTTATGGTGTCCAAATATATTTCAGTTAATCCCCTTTCTGTCAGGAATTAAATATATTGGCCTATTAAGTTCTTTCCAAAGCTAGTGTCTGTCATATTATTGGAGAGAAAAGTTCTGGCATCAGACCCAGCATTTGAACATATTACTCTGTTGTACATGCAATGTACAAAGGAATACAACACACAGGAATTACCAAAACATTGAGGGATATACATCTACTTCTTTCGGTAATCTAGTTTTCGCATTTCTCACATCTCCATGTCTATACCCTCTCTCTCCTTCTCTCTTTGTATCTAGTTAAGAAATCCCCCAATTATTCTTCATGTCCCTTCTCTCAAAACTCCTTCTTTCAGTTTATATCTGTTGTTCTCTTCTTGACGTAATGTAATTATAATTGAGCAATGTAACTACAAAGACATTCGGGAGGAGCTGGCGAGAGTTATTTGGAAGGAGAGCCGAGCAGGAAAGACCATCCCCTTATCTGGGGATAATTCAGAAGATTTTAACATTCATCCCAAAGAAGATGAAACATACTCATGGGATGACAAGGCAGCCACGAGCGATAAGGCAGGTCAGGACATCATCAAATCAAAAGAATAAACATACAAAGTGATGAAGATTTTTGGGAATCTAGAGAATTTATTGGCTCTGAAGCTACATAAGGCTGGTATCACTGATACTACAGAGCTCTTAATCATGGTCAGGGACAGAAACAATGGGAAACACATTTACTTTAAACGCAGAAGATGGCATTACTCAGTGAAAAGATTCAGATGAATTAAACAATTGAATAAAAATCTGTTAAATGTTTTTGTGGAATGTATCAGATTGAAAGCATGACCCGGGAAAGACCCTCAGCAGAACGAAAATTTGAAAACGGAAGTACTATCACATTAGAAACAAGAGTAGGTCACTGAGTACAGGGCTGATGGATGAATGGCTCTCAATGTGAACTGGGGAACAGACAGCAGAATTGCATTGCAGATATTGCAGCTCAAAACTATGTAATCATGTAGTGCTGCAGACGACAGCAGCAGGAGAAACAGACCTGCATTCAACCTCAACCTGCAACATTTTTTCCCAGGGATAATCCTTCAGTCTGCCATTATTATCAACACGATCTATAGCTCAGTGACGAGTGTGGATGAACATGTCAGGGTTAGAATCAAGTGAACATAAACCTGATGCTAACATATAAAAGCTACCGCACTTGCAAACAGATCTGATCGAAGCTCTGCAGTCCTGTCACATTCAGTCATGAATGGTGATGGACGATTAAACAAATGACAGAGGAAAGCTCTCTACAAGCATCCCCATCCTAAATAATCAAATAGCCATGCAGCCTCAATGTAAAAGACAAGGATGTGGTATCTGCACCATCCTCAGCCAGAAGTGTTGAGCCGATGATCCAACTCACCCTCGCCATGATGTCCACAGAATCACCAATGCCAGACTTCAACCAAGTCGATCCGCTGCAATTGACATGAAGAAACAGTTGAACAAATGTCGTTTGTACTGTGTTCAGCTGTTTCTTCATATCAATTGCAGCGGATCGACTTGGTTGAAGGCTGGCATCTGTGATTCTGTGGGCATCATGGCGAAGGTGAGTTGGATCATTGGCTCAACACTTCTGGCTGAGGATGGTGCAGACACTACATCCTTGTCTTTTACACTGACATCATTCCTGCAATACAACTGAAGACTTGTGCTGCACAGCAAGCTGTGTCCCTGGAGAAGCTGTTTCATTCTAGCTCCAACTCTGACATCTACCTGTCAATGTGGAAAATTACTCAGATATATCCATTCCTCTAAAAGGGGGATACTTACAATTTGAACAATTACCACTCCCTCAGTCCCATCACGACAGTCAAATTGGTGGGAGTTTGTTTTGACAGAGCTGTCACGCAGCACAGAAATAATCCGCTCAATGTTGTTTCTGATAGGTCCCCATGTGGAGATGGTGCTGTTGTGGAAACGTCATTGGATTACAAATTCAGACCATGATAATGCTATGCCAGAGGGTGGAAGTTAAAAACAAATAATAAATTATCGAG
This sequence comes from Chiloscyllium punctatum, assembly GCF_047496795.1. Lineage (NCBI taxonomy): Eukaryota > Metazoa > Chordata > Chondrichthyes > Orectolobiformes > Hemiscylliidae > Chiloscyllium > Chiloscyllium punctatum. The sequence goes on from NC_092752.1 coordinate 52,527,669, forward strand.
ATCTAAAATCTGGTGTCAGTAATAGTTACCCTGAAGCCAATGTTGATTGTCAACGGCAGTTTACTTATTCAATGTACTTTCAGGAAGTGAATCTCCCGTTCTTTCCTGGTCTGGCCTAAAAGTGACTCCAGACACACAGCCATGTGATAAACTCTTTAATGGTCTCTCAAATGGCTCCAAAATTATCATCACTGCTTCTTATCTGTCTCGCCCTGTCAGACTTTTATTTACTTCAGTAAGGTCTCCACTCATTTTCCTAAAGCCCATGGAATACAGGCTCTGTCGCCCCAAACTCTGCTCCGACAACAGGCCTGTCATCCTGAGATCAGTTGGGTCATCCTTAACTGCTCTCCCTCAATGTCAGTTTTATCCTTTATAAGGTAAGGAGAACAAAACTGCACACAATACTGCACAATGTTCGAGATGGGGGCTCACCAAGGCCCTGTAACGCGACAGTAAGACCCCCTTACTCCTGGACTCAAGTCCCCCTGAAATGAAGTTCAACACCATTCATCTTCCTAACTGCTTTCTGATCCTGTCATATTGCTTTCAGTGACTGTTGTAAAGGAAGATACAGATACGTTTTCATGTTACAACTACCCAACTGGTGGGTCGACGTACACAGGTAAGTGTCCCAATTCCAAACCTAGCATTGACTCCTGGCTTCAGAACTCACTGCCCTGTATGGACGGCGGATGTCGGTGAATAATGAAACAAAAAGAAGGCGTAAGTCCCTTGCTAGAGTAACATTTTCCAACCTTTTCAAATGCACTTTGGAAGAAGGAACCATACAGGGGAGGACTCAATGAGTGGCAGTACAGTAGGAAGCTCAGAGGGTGCTTCTCCACACAGCCTTGAATGTGACTGGAATGGGTAATACACAAGTTGTGAAAGCATAGGGGCCCGAAAACATAGCCTTCCTTTATCGAGGCATAGATATGTTATGCCAAGATGGAATACTGTGTATAGTTCTGAGAGCCACATTACAGTAAGGATGTGATTGTACTGGAGGGAGTGCAGAGGAGATTGACCAGGATGTTCCCTGGGATGCAGCATATCAGCGATGGAGAGAGGCTGGATAAGCTCGGGTTGTTTCCATTGGAGCAGAAAAGGCTGAGGGGACATGTTTCAGAAGGATAAGATTACGAGGGGCATGGACAGTGTAGATAGACAGCAGCTGTTCCATTTAGTCAGAGGGAGAAGAACAAGGGGGAGCACATTCTTAAAGTGAAGGGTTTGAGATTTAGAGGGGATTTGAGGATCGTTTTGCACCGAGGGTTTTGGGGTCTGGAATGTACTATCGGAGAGGGAGTTGACACGGGTAACCTCATAGCTGTTAAAAAGTACTTGGGACGACCTCTTGAAGTGTCATAACATTCCCAGCTATGGGGCTCGTGTAGAAAAGTTGGACTAATGTAGACCGTGCTGTACTTCTGATGGTGCAGAGTCCATGCTTCTATGAGTGCATGGTTGTGCAAGGTCAATCATTGAGAAGCTTACAACAGGGATTGATGGGTTTCAGAACACTCTATATGCACAAGAGTTATAAGAATGAACTTGTAACCGCTTCATAAAGTGTGTCAATGGCAAAATTAAGGGAAAAGAATGTGCAGCTTCGTTACATTCTGAAACCACAAAATGGAGAGTGGGGAACAGGGAAATGGCAGAACTATGCAGCAAATATTTCAGTTATGTCTTCACAGAAGCAAACAAAACGAAAAGCAATCGTCCCAGGGATACAGGAAACTTTAATCTGGTGAGAAGAAAGCGAATAGAATGAAATTAGCAAATAAACGTTATGGAGAAAGTATTTTAACTGAGAGTAATGAGCTGAGACAAAGGCAACGGAGATTTATCAAATGGGAATCATATCTGAGAAACTGAATTTTAGCAAAACTATGGAGAAGCAATCAATGCAATACGATTGGATTTTCAGAAAGCTTTTTGATAAAGCCCCAAGCCTCCTATACAAATTCGAAAAATATGAGACTGGGGCTAATTGAAGGGCATGGTTAGAGAATGGTAGAGCTAACGGGAAACAGTGAGTAGGAATAAAATATTTATTTTAGAGCAGAGGACTCGGGGGTATAGCAGGATTCAGTGCTTGGGCATTAGCTATTTCAAATACACACCAAACTTTTGTTAGAGGGAATCAAATGCAATATTTCCAAGCCTGCTGATGACACTAATCAATATCAGATTGTGAGTGGGTGAGGAAGGTGAAAGAAAAACTCCAGTGTGACTGAGGCACGTGGAGTGTCTGTGCAAATATGAGACAATTAAGAGCTATGTGGGTGGAAGTGACGTTGTACCCTTTGATGGGAAAAAAGAGCACGGCAGCCTACCATTTGAAAAGCTCCTATAATCGATGCCTCGATGAATGAAGGCTATGTTTATGGGCCCCGATGCTTTCTCAACTTGTGTATTACCCTGTCCAGTCACATACAGGGATGTGTGGAGAAGCACACTCTGAGCTTCCTAGTGTGCTGCCATTCATTGAGTACTCCCCTGTCTGGTTCCGTCTTCGAAAGTGCATCACTTCATATTTATTACGGTTACAGTCCATTGACCATTGATCTGACCATCTGACCATTCCATCTGTATTTTCCTGTAACATAAGACCTTCCTCCTCACTGCAAACCACCGGCCAATCTTTGTGTCCAACACAACCTTGCTCATCTCACTCTCCCCACCCCCGTCCATATTCACAGATACGCCATTTATGAATACCACAAATTATAAGGTTAAAGATCACACAACTCCAGAATATACTCCAGCAGGTATATTCGGAGACATTAGCTTTTGAAGCGTTGCTTCTTCATCAGGTGGTTGTGCACTTTGAAAGCTCACGCCTCCGAATAAACCTGTTGGTCTATAATCTGCTGTTGGGTGATTTTTAACTTTGTCCACCCCAGTACAATACCAGCACCTCCGAATCCCAAATATTAAGGGAAACGACACAGATTCCCGTGGTACACCATTGGGCACCAGTCTCCAGTCACACAAACAGCCTTCTACCACCGCCCTCTGTCTCTTACCACTAAAGTTGATTTAGATGCAACTTGCCAAGTCATTAATGGGTCCTACCTGTTCCCTGGTTATTCTTTTCTGATTGACACACTGCAGATTATCTGGGTATTTCCCAATAATGTTGCCCTGCTAGAAGGTTTCAGTTCCCCTGTGTTAGTCAGTCCTCTCCGACTGAAGAATTTCCTCCTTATTGCGGACTTCAATGGCCTGTCCCTCACCTTACAATTATCTGTCTTAAATGTGGAGTAGACAGCCAAGGAAGCATTCTGTTTATTTCCACCTTATCATATGCTTTGTGAATTTTCTAAATTTCACTGTGATCACCGCTCATGCTTAGAACAGTTATAGATCAGAGGCCAAGTTTCCTCATCAGGCAATCTCACCATCTGTGGGATTAAACTGGAGAATGTCTATTGCACTTCCTCTGTGGTCAGCATATTCTTTGTCAGATTAGGTCACCAAAACTGGACACTATTCTCCAGATACAGTCTCACCAACCCTGTACGCAATACTACAGGTACAGTCTCACCAAATATGTGCACAATACTCCAGGTACAGTCTCACCAACCCTGTACACAATACTCCAGGTACAGTCTCAGCAAACCTGTACACAATACTCCAGATGCAGTCTCACCAAACCTGTACACAATACTTCATGTACAGTCTCACCAACCCTGTACACAATACTCCAGGTACAGTCTCAACAACACTGTACACAACACTCCAGGTACAGTCTCACCAACCCTGCACACAATACTCCAGATACAGTCTCACTAACCCTGTACACAATACTCCAGATGCAATCTCACCAACCCTGTACACAATAATCCAGGTACAGTCTCACCAACCCTGTACAAAATACTCCAGGTACAGTCTCACCAACCCTGTACACAATACTCCAGGTACAGTCTCACTAACCCTGTACACAATACTCCAGTTACAGTCTCACCAACCCTGTACACACTACTCCAGGTACACTCCCAGTAACCCAGTACACTATACTCCAGGTACAGTCTCAACAACCCTGTACACAATACTCCAGGTGCAATCGTACCAACCCTTAACACCATACTCCAGGTAAGGTCTCACCAACTGTGTACACAATTCTCGAGGTACAGTCTCACCAAACCTGTACACAAAACTCCAGGTACAGTCTCACCAACGCTGTACACAATACTCCAGGTACAGTCTCACCAACCCTGTACGCACTACTCCAGGTACAGTCTCACCAACCCTGTACACAATACTGCATGTATAGTCTCACCAACCCTGTACACAATACTCCAGGTACAGTCTCACCAACCCTGTACACAATACTCCAGGTACAGTCTCACTAACCCTGTACACAATACTCCAGTTACAGTCTCACCAACCCTGTACACACTACTCCAGGTACACTCCCAGCAACCCAGTACACAATACTCCTGATACAGTCTCACCAACCCTGTACACAATATTCCAGGTGCAATCTTACCAACCCTTTACACCATACTCCAGGTAAGGTCTCATCAACTGTGTACACAATTCTCCAGGTACAGTCTCACCAACGCTGTACACAATACTCCAGGTACAGTCTCAACAACCCTGTACACACTACTCCAGGTACAGTCTCACCAACCCTGTACACAATACTCCAGGTACAGTCTCACTAACCCTGTACACAATACTCCAGTTACAGTCTCACCAACCCTGTGCACACTACTCCAGGTACACTCCCAGCAACCCAGTACACAATAGTCCAGGTACAGTCTCACCAAACCTGTACACAATACTCCAGGTACAGTCTCACTAACCCTGTACACAATACTCCAGTTACAGTCTCACCAACCCTGTACACACTACTCCAGGTACACTCCCAGCAACCCAGTACACAATACTCCTGATACAGTCTCACCAACCCTGTACACAATATTCCAGGTGCAATCTTACCAACCCTTTACACCATACTCCAGGTAAGGTCTCACCAACTGTGTACACAATTCTCCAGGTACAGTCTCACCAACGCTGTACACAATACTCCAGGTACAGTCTCACCAACTCTGTACACACTACTCCAGGTACAGTCTCACCAACCCTGTACACAATACTCCAGGTACAGTCTCACTAACCCTGTACACAATACTCCAGTTACAGTCTCACCAACCCTGTGCACACTACTCCAGGTACACTCCCAGCAACCCAGTACACAATACTCCAGGTACAGTCTCAACATCCCTGTACACAATACTCCAGGTGCAATCGTACCAACCCTTTACACCATACTCCAGGTAAGGTCTCACCAACTGTGTACACAATTCTCCAGGTACAATCTCACCAAACCTGTACACAAAACTCCAGGTACAGTCTCACCAACGCTGTACACAATACTCCAGGTACAGTCTCACCAACCCTGTAAACACTACTCCAGGTACAGTCTCACCAACGCTATACACAATACTGCATGTATAGTCTCACCAACCCTGTACACAATACTCCAGGTACAGTCTCACCAACTCTGTACACAATAGTCCAGGTACAGTCTCACCAACATTGCACACAATAGTCCGGATGCAATCTCACCAACCCTGTACACAATACTCCAGCAACAGTCTCACCAACAATGTACACAATACTCCAGGTAAAGTCTCACCAACCCTGTACACAACACTCCAGATGCAGTCTCACCAACCCTGCACACAATATTCCAGGTACAGTCTCACCAACCCTGTACACAATACTCCAGATGCAGTCTCACCAACCCTGTACACAATACTCAAGGTACAGTCTCACCAACCCTGTACACAATACCCAGGTACAGTCTCACCAACCCTGTACACAGTACTACAGCTACGGTTTCACCAAACCTGCACACAATGCTCCAGGTACAGACTCACCAACCCTGTTCAAAATACTCCAGGTACAGTCTCACTAGCCCTGTCCACAATACTCCAGGTACAGTCTCACCAACCCTGTACAAACTACTCCAGATACACTCTCACCAAACCTGTACACAAGACTCCTGGTACAGACTCATCTATCCTATACACAATACTCCAGATACAGTCTCACCAACCCTGTACACTATAATCCGGATGCAATCTCACCAACCCTGTTCACCATACTTCAGGTACAGTCTCACCAACCGTGTACACAATAGTCCATGTACAGTCTCACCAACGCTGTACACAATACTCCAGGTACAGTCTCACCAACCCTGCACAAAATACTCCAGGTACAAGCTCACCAAACCTGTACACAATAATCCAGGTACAGTTTCACTAACCCTGTACACAATACTCCAGGTATTGTCTCACCAGTCCTGTACACACTATTCCAGGTACACCCTCTCCAACCCTGTACCCAATACAACAGTTACAGACTCACCAACCCTGTACACAATACTCCAGGTGTAATCTCACCAACCCTGTACACCATACTCCAGGTAAAGTCTCACCAACTATGTACACAATTCTCCAGGTAGAGTCTCACCAACCCTGTACAGAATAGTCCATGTACAGTCTCACCAATGCTGTACACAATACTCCAGGTACAGTCTCTCCAACCCTGTACACACTACTCCAGGTACAGTCTCACCAACTCTGTACACAATAGTCCAGGTACAGTCTCACTAACATTGTACACAATAGTCCAAATGCAATCTCACCAAACCTGCACACAATACTCCAGGTACAGTCTCACCAACCCTGTACACAATACTCCAGATGCAGCCTCACCAACCCTGTACACAATACTCCAGATGCAGACCGACCAACCCTGTACACAATATTCCAGGTACAGTCTCACCAACCGTGTACACAATACTCCAGGTACTGTCTCACCAACCCTTTACACAATACTCCAGGTACAGTCTCACCAACCCTGTACACAATAGTCCAGGTATAGCCTCACCAAAACTGTCCACAATACTGCAGGTACAGTCTCACCAACTCTGTACACAATAGTCCAGGTACAGTCTCACCAACATTGTACACAACAGTCCAAATGCAATCTCACCAACCCTGTACACAATACTCCAGATGCAGCCTCACCAACCCTGTACACAATACTCCAGATGCAGTCCCACCAACCCTGTACACAATACTCCAGGTACTATCTCCCCAACCCTGTACACAATACTCCAGGTACAGTCTCACTAACCCTGTACACATTACTCCAGGTACAGTCTTACCAACCCTGTACACAATACTCCAGGTGCAATCTTACCAACCCTTTACACCATACTCCAGGTAAGGTCTCACCAACTGTGTACACAATTCTCCAGGTACAGTCTCACCAACGCTGTACACAATACTCCAGGTACAGTCTCACCAACCCTGTACACACTACTCCAGGTACAGTCTCACAAACCGTGTACACAATAGTCGATGTACAGTCTCACCAACGCTGTACACAATACTCCAGGTACAGTCTCACCAACCCTGTACAAAATACTCCAGGTACAGGCTCACCAACCCTGTACACAATACTCCATGTACAGTTTCACTAACCCTGTACACAATACTCCAGGTATTGTCTCACCAGTCCTGTACACACTATTCCAGGTACACTCTCTCCAACCCTGTACCCAATACACCAGATACAGTCTCACCAACCCTGTACACAATACTACAGGTGAAATCTCACCAACCCTGTAAACCATACTCCAGGTAAAGTCTCGCCAACTGTGTACACAATTCTCCAGGTAGAGTCTCACCAACCCTGTACACAATAGTCCATGTACAGTCTCACCAACCCTGTACACACTATTCCAGGTACAGTCTCACCAACCCTGTACACAATACTCCAGGTATAGCCTCACCAGCCCTGTCCACAATACTGCAGGTACAGTCTCACCAACCCTGTACACAATACTCCAGGTGCAATCTTACCAAGCCTTTACACCATACTCCAGGTAAGGTCTCACCAACTGTGTACACAATTCTCCAGGTACAGTCTCACCAACCCTGTACACACTACTCCAGGTACAGTCTCACCAACCCTGTACACAATAGTGCATGTATAGTCTCACCAACCCTGTACACAATACTCCAGGTAAAGTCTCACCAACATTGCACACAATGGTCCGGATGCAATCTCACCAACCCTGTACACAATACTCCAGCAACAGTCTCACCAACAATGTGCACAATACTCCAGGTACAGTCTCACCAACCCTGTACACAATACTCCAGATGCAGTCTCACCAACCCTGTACACAATACCCAAGGTACAGTCTCACCAACCCTGTACACAATACCCCAGGTACAGTCTCACCAACCCTGTACACAGTACTACAGCTACGGTTTCACCAAACCTGCACACAATCCTCCAGGTACAGACTCACTAACCCTGTTCAAAATACTCCAGGTACAGTCTCACCAACCCTGTACACAATACTCCAGGTACAGTCTCACTAGCCCTGTCCACAACACTCCAGGTACAGTCTCACCAACCCTGTACAAACTACTCCAGGTACACTCTCACCAAACATGTACACAAGACTCCAGGTACAGACTCATCTATCCTATACACAATACTCCAGATACAGTCTCACCAACCCTGTACACTATAATGCGGGTGCAATCTCACCAACCCTGTTCACCATACTCCAGGTACAGTCTCACCAACCGTGTACACAATAGTCCATGTATAGTCTCACGGACCCTGTACACAATACACCAGGTACAGTCTCACCAACCCTGCACAAAATACTCCAGGTACAAGCTCACCAACCCTGTACACAATAATCCAGGTACAGTTTCACTAACCCTGTACACAATACTCCAGGTATTGTCTCACCAGTCCTGTACACACTATTCCAGGTACACCCTCTCCAACCCTGTACCCAATACACCAGATAGAGTCTCACCAACCCTGTACACCATACTCCAGGTAAAGTCTCACCAACTGTGTACACAATTCTCCAGGTAGAGTCTCACCAACCCTGTACAGAATAGTCCAGATGCAGCCTCACCAACCCTGTACACAATACTCCATGTAAAGTCTCACCAATGCTGTACACAATACTCCAGGTACAGTCTCACCAACACTGTACACACTACTCCAGGGACAGTCTCACCAACCCTGTACACAATAGTCCAGGTATAGCCTCACCAACCCTGTCCACAATACTGCAGGTACAGTCTCACCAACTCTGTACACAATAGTCCAGGTACAGTCTCACTAACATTGTACACAGTAGTCCAAATGCAATCTCACCAACCCTGCACACAATACTCCAGGTACAGTCTCACCAACCCTGTGCACAATACTCCAGATGCAGCATCACCAATCCTGTACACAATACTCCAGGTACTGTCTCCCCAACCCTGTACACAATACTTCAGGTACAGTCTCACCAACCCTGTACACAATAGTCCAGGTATAGCCTCACCAAAACTGTCCACAATAATGCAGGTACAGTCTCACCAACTCTGTACACAATAGTCCAGGTACAGTCTCACCAACATTGTACACAATAGTCCAAATGCAATCTCACCAACCCTGTGCACAATACTGCAGGTACAGTCTCACCAACCCTGTACACAATACTCCAGATGCAGCCTCACCAACCCTGTACACAATACTCCAGATGCAGTCCCACCAACCCTGTACACAATACTCCAGGTACTGTCTCCCCAACCCTGTACACAATACTCCAGGTACAGTCTCACTAACCCTGTACACATTACTCCAGGTACAGTCTCACCAACCCTGTACACAATACTCCAGTTGCAATCTTACCAACCCTTTACACCATACTCCAGGTAAGGTCTCACCAACTGTGTACACAATTCTCCAGGTACAGTCTCACCAACGCTGTACACAATACTCCAGGTACAGTCTCACCAACTCTGTACACAATTCTCCAGGTACAGTCTCACCAAGTCTGTACACAATAATCCAGGTACAGTCTCACCAACATTGCACACAATGGTCCGGATGCAATCTCACCAACCCTGTACACAATACTCCAGCAACAGTCTCACCAACAATGTACACAATACTCCAGGTACAGTCTCACCAACCCTGTACACAATACTCCAGATGCAGTCTCACCAACCCTGTACACAATACTCAAGGTACAGTCTCACCAACCCTGTACACAATACCCCAGGTACAGTCTCACCAACCCTGTACACAGTACTACAGCTACGGTTTCACCAAACCTGCACACAATCCTCCAGGTACAGACTCACTAACCCTGCACACAATACTCCAGGTACAGTCTCACCAACCCTGTACACAATACTCCAGATGCAGTCTCACCAACCCTGTACACAATACTCCAGGTACAGTCTCACCAACCCTGTACACAATACTCTAGATGCAGTCCCACCAACCCTGTACACAATATTCCAGGTACAGTCTCACCAACCCTGTACACAATACTCCAGGTACTGTCTCCCCAACCCTGTACAAAATACTCCAGGTACAGGCTCACCAACCCTGTACACAATACTCCAGGTACAGTTTCACTAACCCTGTACACAATACTCCAGGTATTGTCTCACTAACATTGTACACAATAGTCCAGGTACACTCTCTCCAACCCTGTACCCAATACACCAGATACAGTCTCACCAACACTGTACACAATACTCCAGGTGTAATCTCACCAACCCTGTACACCATACTCCAGGTAAAGTCTCACCAACTGTGTACACAATTCTCCAGGAAGAGTCTCACCAACCCTGTACACAATAGTCCATGTAAAGTCTCACCAATGCTGTACACAATACTCCAGGTACAGTCTCACCAACCCTGTACACACTACTCCAGGTACAGTCTCACCAACCCTGTACACAATAGTCCAGGTATAGCCTCACCAGCCCTGTACACAATACTGCAGCTACAGTCTCACCAACTCTGTACACAATATTCCAGGTACAGTCTCACTAACATTGTACACAATAGTCCAAATGCAATCTCACCAACCCTGCACACAATACTCCAGGTACAGTCTCACCAACCCTGTACACAATACTCCAGATGCAGCCTCACCAACCCTGTACACAATACTCCAGATGCAGTCCCACCAACCCTGTACACAATATTCCAGGTACAGTCTCACCAACCGTGTACACAATACTCCAGGTACTGTTTCCCCAACCATGTACACAATACTCCAGGTACAGTCTCACCAACCCTGTACGCAATAGTCCAGGTATAGCCTCACCAACCCTGTCCACAATACTGCAGGTACAGTCTCACCAACTCTGTACACAATAGTCCAGGTACAGTCTCAACAACATTGTACACAATAGTCCAAATGCAATCTCACCAACCCTGCACACAATACTCCAGGTACAGTCTCACCAACCCTGTACACAATACTCCAGATGCAGCCTCACCAACCCTGTACACAATACTCCAGATGCAGCCTCACCAACCCTGTACTCAATACTCCAGATGCAGTCCCACCAACCCTGTACACAATACTCCAGGTACAGTCTCACCAACCCTGTGCAAACTACTCCAGGTACACTCTCAGCAACCCTGTACACAATACTCCAGGTACAGTCTCACTAACCTTGTACACATTACTCCAGGTACAGTCTCACCATCCCTGTACAAACTACTCCAGGTACACTCTCACCAACCCTGTACACAAGACTCGAGGTACATTCTCACCTATCCTGTACGCAATACTCCAGATATAGTCTCACCAACCCTGTACACTATACTCCAGGTGCAATCTCACCAACCATGTACACCCTACTCCAGGTGCAATCTCACCAACCATGTACACCCTACTCCAGGTACAGTCTCACCAACGCTGTACAAAATAGTCCATGTACAGTCTCACCAACAATGTATACAATACTCCAGGTACAGTCTCATAAACCCTGTGCACAATACTCCAGATGCAGTCTCACCAACCATGTTCACAATACTCCAGGTACAGTCTCACCGAACCTGTACACAATACTCCAGGTACAGTCTCACCAACCCTGTACACAATATTCCAGGTACTGTCTCACCAACACGCTGTGTAACTACTTCAACATGTCATTGCTTCGATATTCTGACGCCTTTCATTGAAGGTGAACCCAACTTTAACTTGCAACTTACATACATTCTTCCCAATACCCTTCAAAACATTCCGAAGTTATCAAGTATAATATATCTGTCAAAAATTTATACTGATTCTCTCCAATGTTGCTGTTAATTTCTACATGTCTAATATTGCATCCTGTCTCATCGATTCCAAACGTTTCTCAACAGACGTCAAGTTAATTGGTCTGCATTTCTTCACGCTATCACTTTTTCCCTTTCTAGATGTTTGGACCCATTCCATTCATCTACCTACAATGCTTGGATCACGTTTATTACTTTCCATTTATCTACAATGGCTTTCCTGCCTCTGTGGAATATACAAGAAAATACAACACAGCCATTGACAGTGCAATTAATACTTCAATGCTGATTTATTTCTGGCATTTTGAAATGAAATACATTTGTTTCGTTAGACATGGCAATGCTTAATGAAGCTACATGTTAACGTACTACCTTGTTACTGATATGAATTGACTTTGTGTCTTCAGTTCCACAAGCCCTACACGATCAGTTGGTATTTCTGGATGATTTTCTGGGTCTTTTTCCATGATTACAGATGCAGAGTAACAGTTATTTTCTCGGACATTTCGCTGTTATCCACAATAGACTCTCCTCTCCAGATTACAAGTTTCCACATTTGACCTGACTTTTGTTTTGTTTCCCTTGAAATACAGATTGTACATTTATGCAGTCCTCGTGTTCCTGTGGGAGCATGCATGCTCGCTTTTTGATTTCCTTATCATTTTGATCGCCCTCCTTTGCTGTATTGTAAATTTCTGACATTTCTCAGGTTTCTACAATGTCTGGAATTCTTCAGAAGTCAACTCTTATAATTAAAAAAATCTTCAATTTGTTATGTTAACCATCATTAAGTCACTTTATCACTCTTTGGTGTTTTTACCTTAAAGAAATAGACTTTTGTTTCAAACTTTGCAGTATTTCCATAAAACGGATATATCGAAGAACATTGCAAGAAGACAGAGAAGACATTGCAGGGGCCTGGCTGATATTATTACATCATCGCTGGCCACAGGTGATATCCCGAATGCCTGGAGGACAGGGAATACTATGCCCTTATTCAAGAAGGGCTACAAAGAAAAACTTGGGAACTATAGACCAGTAAACGAGACATCTGTAGTAGGTGAGGTACTTGAGAAGATTCTGAGAAATAAGATATACATACATTTGAAAAGTCAGGGACTGATTAGGAGCAGTCAGCACTGCTTTGTGTATGGGATATCATGGCTCACAAATCTTTTAGAGTTCTTTGATGAAGTGACCAGCAACATTGACGAGAGCAGGGTGGTATACGTAGTCCAATTGATTTTAGTAAGGCCTTCAATGAGGGTTCATATGGTACGCTGCTCTGGAAGGTTAAATTGCATGGAATGGAGTGGGAACATGGCAAATTAGATACAAAATTGTCTTGATGGTAGGAAGCAGGGAGTCATAGTGAAAGGATGTTTGTCGAACTGGAGGCCTGTCACTAGTGGAGTGCCTCAATGGTCGGTGCTGGGACTATTACTGTTTGCTTTATGTTTAATGATTTAGTTTATAATGTACAAGGCATGATTAGTAAGATTGAAGATGACACTAAATGATGTGGTCTCGTGGACAGTGAGGGAGATTATCAGGCATTGCAGCAGGACATTGAACATTTGGGGCGTGGGCCAAGAAATGGCAAATGCAATTGAATGTGGATAAATGTGAGTTCTTGCATTTTGCAAAGTCAATTCAAGGTCGGAGTTTCATGGTGAATCGTTGGGTCTTAAGGAGTGTAGTAGAACAGACGGACCCTGGAATTCAGGTGCATGGTTCTCCGAAAGTTGATTCAGAGATAGACAGGGCAGTGAAGTAGGCTTATGTCACACTGGCCTTCATCAGTCTGGGCATTGAATATCGAAGTGGGGGAGTTATGTTGCAGTTATACACGATGTTGGTGAGGCGACAGGATGTTGTCGCGTTGTATTCAGTTTTGTTCACTTGGCTAAGGGAAGGATCTTATTAAACCGGAAAGAGTGCCCAAGAAATTTACATGTAAGTTGCCAAGGACGTTATGTTCTGGATTTTAAGGACAGGTTGGACAAGCTAGGAATTTTTAACTTTAGAGTATATGAGACTGATGGGGATCTGATGGAAGTGAATAAGATCATGGGAGGCACTCAGTCCTTTTTCCCTAGGGTTGGGCAATCCCGGACTAGAGTGCATCACTTTAAGGTCAGAGGAGAAAGAATAAAAGGGAACCTGAGGAGCAATTATTTACACACAGGGTGGTACTAGTATGGAATAAACTGCCAGTAGAAGTGGTTGTGGTGGGTACATTAACATTTAACAGGTATTTGGACAAATACTTGGATAGGAAAGGATTAGAAGAATACCGGGCAAAAGCAGGGAAATGGGATAAGTGTGAATGGCTATTTTGTTCGGTACGGACCACTTTGGGCTGAAGGGAATATTTTTGTACTGTAGGACTCTATGACTCCAACAACCATTGCTGGTCTCTCACAGAATGTTATATTGCACTTTTACAATTCACTGGAAATAACTTGACGACCTCGCCTCCAGGCTTCCTCGATGCTTGACTATAATGTTCAAAATTTCTATATTGCATGACAATTCCTCAAAGCTGCTTCAGCGCACGGTTAGTAATTAGTTCTCCAGACCACACAACATCAAATCCGAAATAACCTGCTCTCTAGTTTGTTTCACAACATACTCTCCAACTACCTGATATACACTAATGGAATTTATTTTCCACAACTTGAGCAGTCTCTTAGTTAACACAGTTTCGATGCAACTTCACTCCATCCAGTATTACTGCAGCACCCACGATTATTTCTTACTCATTTACAGGATGAAGGTGTCCCATTTATAACCAGCATTTAATGCCCATTGCAGAGCGCAGTTAAGAGTCAACAGCGTTGCCTTGGACTGGAGTCACATGCAGGCCAGGCCAGGCCAGGTAAGGACAGCTGTTTTCTTCCCTAAAGGTCATCAGTGAACCAAATGAGTTTTTCCAACAATCGAAAATAGATTTATGGCCATCATAAACCCTTGATTCCAGATACTTATTGAATTCACATTCCACATTCTGCCATGCCAGGGTTCAAACTCGGGTACTCAGAACACTACCTGGGTCTCTGTGCTAAGATACCAGCGGTAATATCACTATGTCATTTCTTCCCCTTGCATATATTTGCATATCCAATTTCCAGAGCATATGATGCAAAATATTTGCGCGACAGGTTGGTCTCGATATATAACACATTGATGTTTACTTCTACTTCTATTTGTAAGATCCACCCAAACTGATTCTGTGGAATCTGAGGGCCAGGATCTGTGAAGTTATTAGCGACAGACTTGGACAAGATGCTTGGGGAGGCTCACCTCGACGCTCAGATGATCTGAAGAATTGGTCAGCAATTCAGGACACGCATCAATATCTTCCCCGCTCTGCCAGGATATCTGTCATCGTATTCTCTCTGCTCCCTCACACTCACTGTATATCCGTTTTAACAAATATCTCCGAAAAAGGCTCACACTCTATCTCCAAATAAGGCTCAAGCACGACCACACTCACTGTTGACTTCAGCACCTTCCCTCCCCCACATTTTCTGTCACTGATGCAATATCCCCGCACACTAATAACACTGCATGGATACAACACTGTGGTCAGACTCCCTCCGGACCTTACCCTTACCCCCTCCAGCACTAACAGCAGGGACACCCACTCCTACCCTCATTCCTTCCCTCCCCTTACCCCATTCCAGGAGAAACAGCCTGGAATTGGACAGCAAGTGCCACCCTGGTGGTGGAGTGCCCGATATCCGTTCCCTCATCCCCTTACCCTGACATGTGGGGAGGATCCTGGAAAGAGCTGAAGAGGACCAGGAGGTCTTGTGTGGAGATTCTGAAGGATCCACGTCTCACCACCTGAGTAAGGAGCAATATTCAGTAAAGTGCAATTCTCAATTTCAACCCACTGTCAGTTCCAACCTCATCTCTCTCACTCGCAAAAGAACAGATATCCCATTGCACAGAGATGCAAACATTGAAATACACAGAAGTATTGGTAATACCCCAATATACTAATATGCACAATGCAGACAAGGAGATAGGCATATTTACACACAGAAACATACACAGTTACACACACAGACAGACAGAAACACAGATCAAAACACACAGTCCGATACACAGACAGACAGATTTAGTCACACAAATACACAGATAACAAGCACATGGACACACACACTCATACATACATACACACACAAAGACCCAGACACTAGTGTCATTAAGACACAAAAAAGTATTTTTTTTATTTATGAGGAGATCAATGATTCCAGGGAGAAGGCAGGATGTTGAGGAACTTATAAGAAATGATTGAATGATATGTCAGACTTGATGGGCCGAATGGCCTAATTCTGTTCCTTTCTTTAAGGCTTGTGTGGTGTCATGCTATCAGGTATTCTCTTCCTGAGACAGCAGCAGAGGCTGGGTTTGATACATGTTTGATTGGAAAGAGTCAGTGGTAATGTGGTGCTGAGTTGGAGGGCGGAATAGTTTTTGTCTATTCCTAGTTATTGCATCCTTATATCCGAAAAGGGACAGTCATTTGATGTGAGGTTAACAGTTTTAAAATAATGGGTCATATATTGAAATAAGGATGTCCCTTTCCCTTTAGTGTTGTGCTACCTGTGATGTCTTCATCCACAGGGAGCAATGAAGATTCGGTTATTGAAGATATTCAAGGATGAGCTCGACTGATCTTTGCTGGACCGAAGAGTCAATGTTTATTGGGACCACACAGGAGTCGGATGGTTCGACACAATCGGATCAGCCATCAGGATTCTGAATGGTGCAGCCGAATGTTCAACTGCCGCCCCTATCCAATGTGTTGTTCCTTCAATCCAGCCCTCGTTGCTGTTACAGAGATATACTGTTGCCCCTACCCTAATTGCTGTTTCCTCAATACACTCCTCGAGTCTGTTACAGGGTAGGGGACCACCCCATTCAGCCACACAGGATCGTGACAATGATTTGGGAGGAGAGGATTCTGCCCCTCGAATGAGTTACACAGGAACATAGAAAGAAGTACTTCAGCTCGTTGAGTACATTACACAGCACAGGAGGAGGCCATTCCACCCGGCTGAACTGCTGCAGAGGAACAGGGATGCTGTCGTTAACAGAAAATAGATAGGAGAGATAAATGCATATTTTTATAAAACTGTAACTAGTTTTGCCCGGAGATCACTGTGTGGTCATTAATGATCAACAATCTATGTCAAATATCTGGATGAAGCGACTGAATGGATCAAAGCTGAATTACCTTATGCACCAAGATGATCATTCAATATATCTTCAAATGGAGGTAGTGAATCTGCATTATAATATAGGCAGGGAAGGTTCATGAGCAAACCTTTGTCTATTGCTGTAGGAAGGATAGAACAGCAGGAAACAATTTAAATGGAGAGAGATCGCAGAACTCTGTGCTGCAGATGTTTTTCATATTCCTGGTACACGAATCATATGAAGTCTGCAGATGTAGCAAGTGATTTGGAAGTTAAATGGAATGATGCTGTTTGTGGCAACGGGTATTGGGTTTAATAAGGAATGTTTTACTGCATCTGTACAGGGCATTGCTGAGACCATATCAGATACACTGGGTGCAGTGTTGATCCTCCAAACTAAAAAAAGGACATAACTCATTTTGAAGATGTTCAAAGATGTTTCCCTTTACTCATTCCTGAATTGAAGGCCTTTTGATATCGGGGATTATCTGCTAATGATTTAGATGAGAAATTTTATTGAAGCACGATTTTCAGAAAAGTGTTTCAGCTGGATACATATTTTCTCTTGTTAAGGAGACTAAAGTTAGAGAATTTTTTTATGAACGTGATGTGTTGATAGAAACACAATTATTATGAAGATATCAACCCATTTACGAAAATTATGCAGACACATATAAAGATGTCATCAAATTATAAAGCCGGCACTTTTTTTTGCTAAAGAAAGGCACTGTGCACAACAACAGCATTGATGCTGCATACAGCATACAGTCTTTTATCATCCATTCCATAGAATGTTCATGGAGAGTGCACATGGTCCAGTTTGGTGTTCAGTTGACATTACAGTATTTTTCCACACGGAGAGGAAGAAAAATATTACCTGCCTCTAAAGCAGCAGCCAATTGGTCTTTCTATCTTACTTTGATGTGCCTGAAAACAAGGTGTAAGAGCAGAAAATCCCTGAGTCATCTTTACCACTCGTGGAGGATTCCTGGTGAGAATTCATAGGAATCTCTCCATTGCCCGAAGCAAAGGGAATTCAGCCAAATCCAACTGTTCCGGGAAAAATTCGCATTCCCAGACATTTGTGTGAGCAGAATAACTTCAAAGGCAGAAACATATTTGGGACAATCGATCATTTTACCATTCGTTCAGAGTTCAAATTTCTTTGTCCCACATTTTTGTAGAAAATTATCCAGAATGATACCTATTTCATTGGCCACAGCACTCAATTGGTTACATTTAAAATTTGCTTCACCAGTAGCGGAGTTGGAAAAGGCATCAGTGACTCTCGGACATTGGTCAATGCACGATCAAGAGATTCTCAAAGGGCTGTTAAAGTTTGTGATGACTGGATATTTCTATTTATTCAAAACTGTGTATGTTAAACATTTGACAGATAAATGAGAGTAGGAAAATTGTACACAGACAGAAAAGTGCTGCTGAGACCATAATCAGATCATAGTGCGTGGTGGAACAGTGACACAGTGTCTGATGATTCACTCTTGCTTCACAGTCCCATGTTACTATGTTGCATTCAGTCCCTCACAGCTCCTTCACTGGAGCAGATGGAGGCCACTTGCTCTAAATACCCTGGTCCACAATAGCACAGGATCTCATTCAATCCCTCCAAACCGTCACACAAAAATCTAGTCTGGGTTCGAAAGATGCCTCTGGTCTCTTTACAGAGTGCCTCCTCTCTGCAACTTGTGCTTCATTTGTTGGTAATTGTCTAGACCAAGATTCATTATGAATAAAGCCCCGAACCTCATCCAGAGATTACTCAAAGTGCTTTGCTCTCTCTGATTACAACATTCAATAATAGAACATCGAGGAACATTGCAACCTTTAACTTTGTAATTACAGAGAATATGAACATAAGGAACAGAATCAGGTAATTCGGACAGTCAAGCCATTGTATGCGATCATGGGTGATCTACTGTTAGCATTAACTCGTATTTATTACCCAATCCTTCAGACCCACCAGCTCTCTGACAGGTCAAATATACATCTACCTCCTCTTTAAATACTTTTTGTGATCAAGCTCTCTTAACTCTCTAGCCCAGATAATTCCTGACATTGATTTCTCTCTGTGAGAGGAAAACACTCCCCACACAGACACCGTCAACTTTTAATATGAACAAGAGGTGAACATAGGGGCTCAGGACAGAGTTAATGGCCTTGATATAAAGGCAGTATTTGACTGAGGATGTCATCGGGACCACTTACTTATTTGAACTTAATGGGAATCAGGTGTACCCTGCTCACTGGTTGAGGTCTTTCAGAGCACAAAGGAAGATGTTCTTGTGCTGTGGCTGCCAATCCTCTCAGCCACAGGACATCTCTTCAGGAGATCCTCAGGTTAACTTCCTCAGCACAAACATATTCAGCTCCTTTGTCAACGTCTACGAACCCCCGGTGCCCGCCATCCATCATAAGATCAGAAGCGTGGTGATCACTGAAGATCACACAATATTCAGAACATTTTGTCACCCCACAGCTCCTGAACCAGTCTCTGTGTCCATGTGCAGCAAGACCTTGACAGTATTCAGGTTTGTGCTGTTAAAGTGTCGTTAACATTCATGTAACAACACGGCCAGACACTGCACATTTCCACAGCTAAAACAGGGGCTCATCAGCACCTTAAGCTGGCTGCACACGGTTATGTGGAAGTCAGTCAACCCATCGAAATGAGTGAACAAGAAGAGGGACAGCCCATTCAATCCTCCTGCCTGTTCCACATTAAGAGGAGGGGCCGCGTCAGTACATGAGCTGTTAAACAAGAACAGGCAGAGCCCAATCAGACCTTTGATCCTCTTCCCTGGGACCAGGAGGAGGCCATTTAGCCCCTCAAGAATCTTACATAGGACCAGGAGGGTGTCATTGAAGCTCCAACCTGAAAAACCAATGGAGCAGAGAATGCACTCACAGACGGCTCACAATGCTCCTCGTGGCTCCATTGCCTGTGGAACACATGATACTGCAGCCTGTTTTGCCGGCAGTGAGGAAAGATGCCAAATGTTTTGTGCCAAGTCTCAAAGTGGTATTTTCCATCTCCGAGAAGATGGACACATGTTCTCCATGGACGTCAGAAGCTGGTGGGAACAGTTAACTGTTTTAGTGTGAAGGTATTGTGGCTGCTGTCAGGATTGTGCATAACGTGAAGTTCTATGCTGGATCACATGCCAAATGTACTGTGTTAATGTTGGGAGAGTTTAGTCAAAGACTGGCCCTCTCTCTCCCTCTCCCTCTCTCTCTCAATCGTAGTGGGAAGTGGCGTGGAGTGAGAGGAACGTTCTCAGAGTCTCTTAAACTATCGAGAATCATGTAAACCAAATTACAAACAAGCCATAGAATTTATCACCCTATCAGTTTCTGTTTGGAACATAATGAGTGACTGTCCATCCCCTTAAGGTTCAATGCAGTCACCGCTTATTCCCTCAAAGTGCTACAGATAGTTTTATCATCCCAACAATGAGTCTGGTGAAACTCCTTTATACTTTGTGCCAAGAGGATTATACCTTACAAAAGAGAGAAAATCTGTCCACAATACCCCAAATACTGTTTCACTAACACTCTCAGGATTGATCACAATAATTCTGTTCTCTCATTTAGCTGTCTCAGCTTTTTTCTTGTGCTCGAAAAAGACATTACTTCTCTCTACGCTGCAAATGATGTGGAATGTAGAAGATCCTTACAACTGTACGTCAGCATCAATAAAGTCATCACCAGAGGTAACGATGGAGATGGATATCACTCTCTGAGGGAGACTCAATCAGAAAGAACTCACTCGAAACAGGAAATGGTCACCTAGCTGAATGGAAATGACTTGCAGGAGCATGGAAATCGGGCAGAGGAAGGGAGTTATCTTTTCTTTTGTTCTGCTCTCACGGGATGTGTGCAGTCCTTGTCAGGCCAGCATATTATGCCGATCTTGAACTGAGTGGGTGGTTCAGCTTTTCCACAGGACAGGAAATAGGAAAAAACATTGCTGTGGTTTTGCAGTTACACAGAGACCTGACCACGGAACGATGACCCATTGCCTTCTCTACAGGACATGAGGCAAGTAGATAGGCTTCTGTTTAAAGCAAGTGGTGATGATTCCATTTGCATTCCATCAACTTCCTCATGGGATATCAAAAGATTATTATTCTCTGCCTCTCAATTAAGATTCAATTACTTGAGCACCATGCACTGTCTTTCCATCTGACAGATTCTGTGGAGAGAACAAACTAACCATCTCAAGTGCAAATATTTTATGATGGAAGCATAGTTAGAAGGGATTTGAAACAGTTATATCTGGATTTAAGATTTCAGGCACAAACGATGGATTATTCAGCAGTTGCACTGAGGCTGAGAAGGAGACTGAAATATCCTGATAGTGGTCTTGGGCAGGATTGGTGAGTGGGGAGAATATGGAGAAATGTACATATGAATGAAGAAAAAAGATCATGGAGATTAAGAACATTCTGGTTTCTCCTCGTGCATTGTTGAGTAAGTTGTGAATAGTAATTTGCCAGTTAAAATTTGCAAAGAATACATTTTTTGACTGGATCTGAAAATGATGGCTTCCAAATTCTAAAATTTGAATATGGACAGCAATTCAGTTCAACTCGGCTTAATGGTCAGATGGAATGACTTACCAGGAACACCAACTATATCGAGGATGTGATAGTAACCACCTTAAATAATCTAAAGGATATCTTCGATCCGTTATGCTAATGATATCCAAGGCTGCGAAATGTAGTAAAGACCCAAGGATAAACTCCTGTCTGTTATTGTAATATTCCAGTCAAGATTCCTCAGATTCTGATCCATTATTGGAACATTCCAGTCTATTGTTCTCAGAATCTGATCTCTCCTCCCAGCAGTTAGCACTGCTGCCTCTCAGCGCCAGAGACCCGGGTTCAATTACCACCTCAGGCGACTCTCTGTGTGGAGTTTGCACATTCTCCCCGTGTCTGCGTGGGTTTCCTCCGGGTGCTCCGGTTTCCTCCCACAGTCCAAAGATGTGCAGGTCAGGTGAATTGGCCATGCTAAACTGCCCGTAGTGTTAGGTAAAGGGTAGATGTAGGGGTATGGGTGGGTTGCGCTTCGGCGGGGCGGTGTGGACTTGTTGGGCTGAAGGGCCTGTTTCCACTCTGTAAGTAATCTAATCTAATCTAATCTATTCTATCTAGCTGCTGACCCCTGCTGGTGCTGTCGGTGATGCTCCCAGCCATTCAATGGGATAATACATTGAAAAGAGTCCCGAATTAATAGAAGAGGCAAACTCAAGTGATGCATTTCGGATCCACGGAGACTGACGTCAATCACAGTCGCTGAACGAATAGCTCCAGCCAACGCCTTTCAATTCAATATTGTTTTATTAAAAGTCAAAACAATGATTAAACTTTTGACATTCTGGATGCGGTCTGTAAGGGTGACTGATGGCGCAAATGTTGAGGCTAGTAGATCAATTGAGTGTAACCATTCAATCTGCCATGAATATGGGAGTAATACTGGAGTTTTTTTCAGAATGTAAACATGCTTCTCTGTTTATAACTGGAAACATAAATTCTGTAACTACTGATAAAGCATTATAATTTCAATAAAACATTGAGACAATTTTTATAGTTCATGATCTGAGGGGTATGTGTGCCTGAGACAACGTGGGGTTATAACAGACAAAAGGCATGGATATATTAACAGAGAATTGTATGTGAAAAATGCAATTCAGTTTGTTATTCCAGGATCAGAGGGGGCAGATGAGGGTTGTGCTATTGATGCTATTGATGTTAATGAACTGTGACGAAGTGTCATTTACTGGACTTCAATTGCATTGTGAGTATGGCATGGTGGAGGAGAGAGAAAACAGCGAGCAGTGGGGGACATGGCAGTACAGACTGGATGGAGGGACAATAATATTCCCCAGCCATCAGTATTGGAATGTTACTCTTTATACTTCATATGAAGAACAGATTCAAGGATACATCTAAAGTGAGGAATGAGGACGAATATCGGTTTTTGAACACAAAATACAGGGACAAAATTATTTTCTCTCCATACTAAATTACGGAATATACAAAGTGATAAGATACTTTAAATTCACTCATGGTATTGAGCTACATAAATCGAAATGTGTATTACAAAACCGTGGGCGTGGTGTACAAACTTTGTCAATCATTATTTGATGCGCAGCTGAGATGCTGATTTCCCCTCTGTTATGATCCACCTCACTGAGTTGCCCTGGCGCAGTATCACAGTAGCGAGGGGGGTTTTCAGTTTCTGCTGCTGTTCACCCAGTCTATTTAAATTAATCCGCCTTCTCCCTGTAAAAAAAATCGCTTGGCCTTTTGGACTCTCTTTAACTGTCAGCAACTCAGCTCTGTGATATTATTGGCAATAAATGATCTGAGACAACAGCCAGTATCAACAAAATGCTCACAGGGTATGGCACAAGACAAAGGCCATGCCATCCGTGAGAATTTATAAATAAAACTTCCATTTTTTGTCTGTTCCTGTCTCTCAACCCTCGTGCTGTCTTCTGATCTATCTTCGTTTAACACCCCTCCAATAACTCCCTGTTTCCAAATTGTGCAGTTCTACAGCTTGATGTTGTGGCCATTTTGGAGAAATGAATAGAGCAGGGACAGGAATGATTGTTGTAAGTTCTGGGGTTTAGTTCCTCCATTAAGAACAGGGATGTTATTAAAAGGGGGGAGGGTGGCATTGTATTACGGTGGCAGTAAGGATGGTTGATTAGGACTTGCCAAGAGGTAGTATGGGAAGAGGTTAGAAACAGGAAAGGAGGGATCACCCTGTTGAGAGTTCTCTATAGACCTCTGAAAAGTTCCAGAGATGTAGAGGAAAGGATAACAAAGATGATACTGGATAGGAGCGTAAGTAACAGAGTAGCTGTTATGGAGAACTTTAACTTTCCAAATATTGACCGGAAACCTACCGTTCATGTACTTTATACAGGCCAGTTTTTGTCCAATGTGTGCAGAATGGTTTCCTGATACAGTATGTAGATAGGCCAACAAGGGATGAAGCCAAATTGGATTTGGTATTGGTAATGAACCAAACCAGGTGTTTGATTTGGAGGTAGGTGAACATTTGGTGATAGTGACCACAATTCAGTTATGTTTACTGTAGCGATGGAAAGGGACAGGTGTATGACAGGTTAATGCAAGGAGAGTACCAAAGTATCTTCCTCGAATCTGGATTTGACATGAGAAGACAATGGTTTCCTTAATCTTCAGCTCAGATCAAAAGAGAGATCAAGGATACACTTCGGTTTTACAACAAAAAACATTATTGTTATATGTTCCGTGTTGCAATGATCATACACAACATAGTCAGTGTCCCCTCCACACCCCTTCTGTAGAACCAATCTTGTAAAACAATTGATCAATGATGGACACTCCCAAGGACAGCCCTACGTTCTTATTTGTTTCAGATGTTTAACGGCTTTTGTTATCTCTAGGCCTTGGGATCTTTCTATGATGCATTCCAAAGTTCGGGGCTGTGCTCTTTTTCGTCATGCCCATCATTGTTTATCTTGAAGGATTGCATTCCTTCTATTCTCCATTGGGCAGGATATCTCTTACAAATTTCATTATCATATTTTGCACTAAAAAGTTGATTCTGTTACAAAGTTCATATTATTATTATTATTATTTTTACTGTTAACCTTTCTTTGAAGATGCCAGGCATCTCTTTAAGATTTTATTATTACGTTGAAATCTGTCTCCATGATTATTTACCAAATCTGTAACTAGAACTTAATACTATTGTAAATAGTTTCAAAGGCATGGCTAGCTTCGTAAAGATAATTTGAGTTGCTGTTATTGTGGCTGAACACATCCTTAATGAGATCAGAATAAGTTACCTTTCGTAATGATTCTTCAAAGTTTTTCTGCTACAATTTCATTATTTCATCCGTGTTCTGTTACAAATCATCAATTTAAAACAAAGAACGGTCTTTATCAATACGTTAGCATGTTTCAGAATCTTGCGAATCAGATTATTCTTTGTTTTGCCTTGGAGTAATTACCTTCCTAAAAGCCTTTTTTCACTAATGCTGAAACAACCTATTTTAAATTCTGGCTATTTTGCGGCTGTTTAAAAACAGACAGTTGAAGTAGACTTTTAAATTTCGGCCACTCCATGTCTCTTAAAAAAAAGGCAGCTCCAACTCTCACTATGATCTGCCAGAACTGCGTATAAACAAAGGGACTCACTCTACTTAGATACGTGCGATAATTAATCCTATCAAATACAATTAAAGCAATTCATATGATAGAGAGGGCAAAATTCTATCAAGGTTAACACACCCAGATTGAAGCTCTGCAGCCTGCCACATCCGGCCAAAAATCGTGATAGACGATTAAACAACTAACTGGTGGAGTGGGGTCCACAATTATCCCCATCCTATCAATGGATCAGCTCTGCACATCAGTGTAAAAAAACAAGGAAATAGTATCTGTACCATCCTCAGCCAGGGGTGTTGAGTCGATGATTCAACTCACCGTCATCATGATGCCCACAGAATCACAGATCAGTCTTCAACCAATTCGATTCCCTGCCCGTGACATGAAGAAACAGCTGAACACATTAGATACGACAAAGGCAATGGGCCCTGATCCCATTTCTGCAATAGGACTGAAGACTTGTGCTGCACAACAAGCCGTGTCCCTGGGGAAGCTGTTTCATTCCAGCTCCAACTCTGATATCTCCCTGGAAATGTGGAAAATTACTCAGCTATGCCCAGACCCCAAAGAGGACAATAATTATAATCTGACCAACTACAACTCCCTCAGTCTCATCACGATAGCCAAATTGGTGTGAATTATTTTTGACAGAGCTGTCAAGCAGCACAGAGATAACCTGCTGAGTGTGGTTTCCGATAGGTCCCCATGTGGAGATGGTGCAGTTGTGGAAATGTCATTGGATTACTAATCCAGACCAGACTAATGGTACGGCAGCTGGGCGGGAAAGTTAAAAACAATTAATTAAATATCGAGATCTCTAATCTAGTGTCAGTAACAGTGACCTTGAAGCCAGTATCAATTGTACACACCAATATGTTTCCCTGATGTACTTTCAGGAAACAAATCTCCTGTGGTTTGTGGCCTAAAAGTGACTTCAGACAAACAGACATGTGATAAAGTATTCGAGGGTTTCTGAAACAGTTAAACAAGATATTGTATTGTACCAAACTGCTCCGAGGTCTTAAAGGACAAGCCAGGACAGAACACACAGCACTAGCCTCGGAATCGGAAAAGGGAACGGGAAACACAGTCCTGTCGACCCTGCAGAGACCTCCTAACTAAGATCTCAGAGTTTGTGTCAACATTTGTAGAGCTTTCCCACGGACCGCCCAGAAACATCAGGAATGGAGTAGGCCATACAGTACATTGAGCCTCCCTTTTCTAGTTCACAGATGAACATCTTCTCAATGCACTTTCCCTACATACTGTACATATCCCTTAATGTGATTAACCTTGTGAAGCTATAAAATAGGAACTGCAGTAGTCCGTTTGGTGTGTCGAGTTTGCGACCCAATTCAATATAATGATCGCCCGTGCTTTATTTCCACACCGTATTCCAGCTCTCTCCCCCATCCCTTCAGTGTCTGGACATCCTGATTAGTCTTTCGTGCCTTGTCTTCCACCGTCTAACGTGGGAGAGAATTATCCAGGTTCATTAGTCTGAGTCCAGATTCTAATCTCAATCAAGTGTGACCTGACCGTACCTAATCCTGTGGCCCATTGTTTTCGACGTCCCAGCCAGGTGAATTATCATCCCTGCTTCCAATCTGTCTCGCCCTGCCAGTGTTTCATATATCTCAGTGAGATCCCCACTCATTTTCATAAAGCCCATGGAATATAGGCCCAGTTGCCCGAAACTCTGCTCCCACAACAAGCCTGTCATCCCAGAAATCAGTCTGGTCATTCTTTGCTGCAACCCCCAGAGTCAGGTTATTCCTTTGTTGGGTAATGACAACACTGCACAATGTTCGAGATGGGATCTCACCAAGGCCCTGTACAGCTGCAGTAATACACCCTTACTTCTGGAATCAAATCCTACTGAAATGAAGATCAACACACCATTTATCTTCCTAATTGCTTTCTGCTCCTGCAGGATGACTTTCAGTGACTGTCGTACAGGGAGATCCCAGATCCTTTTCAATGATACAGCTCCCCACTTGGTGGGTCTGTGTAAACTGGTCTGTGTGATAATGTATTCCCAGTATTGGCTTCTGCCTTCAGAACTCACTGACCTGCATAGAACGCGGAGGTCTGTCCAAACAAAAACAAAAATTAAGTTTATTTCCCTTTATGGATCGACATTTCTCAACCACTCACTTTTTAAATGTTCCTCTGGCATTCTATTGTTCCCAACAAAGTAGACAACATCACATCTATACACACTGCTCTTCATCTGCCACATATTAACTCATTCACTCCATTTGTCTCAATCACCTTGAAATTGTTTACACATCCTCCTTACCTTTAAAATCCTAGTTCTGTCAGCAGACTTGGAAACCTTGCATTTGATTCCCTCAACGAGATGTTTGAGATGTATTGTGAATATCTGGGGCTCAAGCACCAATCATTGCGATGCTGCAGGAGCCTTCCAAACTGAAAACCATCCATTTATTCCTACTCACTGTTTCCTGTCAGCTCTCCTACTGTAACACCATATCCATGTATTATCCCCTATTCCATGTGCTTTTACTTTGCACACTAGGCTTGGGACCTAATTAAAAATCTTGCTGAAAATCCAAGTTCAGTGCCTCTCTTAGAGAGGGTGATCAGAGAGGGTATCACAGCTACAGAAGTTACCATTATTGAGGAGAGTCTGCCTACTGAGTCAGTATGGCTGGAAATTAGGAACAGTAAGGGAGCAGTCACCTCATTAGGGGTTTTCTACAGCCCCGCCAATAGCAGCAGGGAGATTGAAGAAAGCATAGGTCGGCAGATTTTGGTAAAGTCTGAATGTAATAGGGTTGTTGTAATGGGTGACTTTAACTTTCCCAATATTGATTGGAACTACCTTCAAGCAGGTGGTTTGGAAGGAGCTGTTTTTGTAAGGTGTATTCAGGAGGGTTTCCTAACTCAGTACGTTGACAGGCCGACGAGGGGAGAGGCCATTTTGGATTTGGTGGCCTGCAATGAGCTGTGGCAGGTGTCAGATCTTGCGGTGGGAGAGCATTTTGGTGATAGTGACCACAACTGCCTCACATTCTACTTAGTAATGGAGAAGGAGAGAAGCAGGCACAATGGGAGAATATTTAATTGAGGAGAAGGAAAGTATGATGCTTTCAGACAGACTTGGGAAGCACGGATTGGGAGCAATTTTTCGATGGAAAGGGCATTATAGACATGTGGAAACTGTTTAAGGAACAGTTGTTGCGAGTGATGCATAAATGTGTTCCTCTGAGACAGGCAAGAAGGGGAAAGATAAAGGAACCTTGGATGACGACAGCGGAGGAGCTTCTTTTCAAAAGAGAGAAGGCAGCTTACATAAGGTGGAGGAAGCAAGGGTCTTGCTCAGCTCTAGAGGATTACAGGCAGGCGAGGAAGGAGCTCAAAAGCGGTCTGAGGAGAGTCAGGAGGGGGCACGAAAAAGGCTTGGCAGGAAGGATTAGGGAGAATCCAAAGGCATTTTACATGTATGTGAGGATATAAGAGAATGATCATAGAAAGAGTAGGGCCGATCAGGGATAGCATAGGGAACTTGTGTATAGAGTCTGAGGAGGTAGGGGAAGCCCTAAATGAGTTTTTCGCTTCTGTCTCTACGAAGGAAAAGGACCTTGTAGTAAATGAAACCATTGAGGAGCAGGTGTGCATGCTGGAACGGATGGAGATTGAGGAAGCTGATGTGCTGAAAATGTTGACAAACATTAAGATTGACAAGTCGCCAGGGCCAGACCAGATTTGTCCTTGGCTTCTTTGGGAAGCGAGAAATGTGATTGCTTCACCGCTTGCGAAGATCTTTGCATCCTCGCTCTCCACCGGAGTCGTACCTGAGGACTGGAGGGAGGCAAATGTAATTCCTCTCTTCAAGAAAGGAAATAGTGAAATCCCCGGAAATTACAGACAGTCAGTCTCACGTCTGTCGTCTTCAAGGTATCAGAAAGGATTCTGAGGGATAGAATTGATGACCTTCTGGAAGAGCATGGCTTGATTAAATGCAGTCAGCACGGCTTTGTGAGGGGTAGGTTATGCCTCACAAATCTTATAGATTTCTTTGAGGATGTTACTAGGCAAGTTGATGAGGATCAAACTTTGAATGTTGTGTATATGGACTTCAGCAAGGCATTTGATAAGGTTTCCCATGGTAGGCTCGTTCAGAAGTTTAGGAGGAATGGGATACAGGGAAATTTAGCAGACTGGATAAAGAATTGGCTATTCGACAGACGACAGTGAGTAGTGGTGGAAGGAAAGTATTTTGCCTCGAAGTCAGTAGTCAGTAGTGTTCCACACGGCTCTGTTCTTCTGCCTCAATTCTTTGTAATTTTTATTAATGACTTGGATGAGGAGATTGAAGGATTAATTACCAAGTTTGCAGATGACGCAAAGATTGGAGGTGTCGTTGACAGTATAGAGGGCTGTTGTAGGCTGCAGTGTGACATTGACAGGATGCAGACATGGGTTGAGAGGTGGCAGATGGAGTTCAACCTGGATAAATGCGAAGTGATGCATTTTGGAAGGTCGAACTTGAAAGTTGAGTACAGGATTAAAGCCAGGAGTCTTGGCAGTGTGGAGGAACAGTGCGATCTTGGTGTGCAGGTACATAGATCACTTAAAATTGCCACCAAAGGTGGACAGGGTTGTTAAGAAAGCATATGGTGTTTGGCTTTCATTGTCAGGGGGAGTGAGTTAAAGAGCCGTGAGATCTTATTGCAGCTCTATAAAACTTTGGTTAGACCGCACTTGGAATCCTGTGTCCACCTCTGATCGCCCTATTATAGGATAGATGTGAATGCTTTGGAGAGAGTTCAGAGGAGGTTTACGAGGATGCTGCCTGGAATGGAGGGCTTATCTTATGAAGAGAGGTTGACTGAGCTAGGACTTTTTTAATTGGAAAAATGAAGGTAGAGGGGGACCTAATTGACGTGTACAAGGCAAAGAGAGACATAGATAGAGTTGATAGTCATCGACTTTTTCCCAGGGTAGAAATTGTTAACACGAGGGGTCATAGTTTTAAGCTGGTTGGCAGAAAGTATAGACGGGATGTCAGAGGCGGGTTCTTTATGCAGAGAATTGTGAGAGCATGGAATGTGTTGCCAGCACCAGTTGTGGAAGCGAGGTCATTGGGGATATTTAAGAGACTGCTGGGCATGCATATGGCCACAGACATTTGAGGGTTCGTACGTTAAGTTTACCTCACATGAGGATCAATGGTCTGCACAACATCGTGGGCTGAAGGAACTTTGCTGTGCTGTACTGTTCTAAGTTCTATGTTCTATTTTTTTTCTGTATTTAATGTGCCACTAAGTTTCTCAAATACGTTTCCCATTTCATCATTGTGTGTTGATTTTTTTTGAAGCCCATTATTTTCAGTTCCAATAAGTTCTTCAAATTAGTTTTTTTTCTAATTTCATGCTATATTCTTTTCTCCTCAGTCTCAGGTTTTCTCCTATTGCTGGGAAAGCTTTGTTTATCTCTTTTTTTGTGAAGACAGAAGTGAAGTAGTTGTGTCATGTTTCTCTGTTTTCCATTCTCCATTCCCTGGTTTCTGACTGGAAGGAAGCTGACACTTCGAATAAAAAGAACAGCTGTTGTCTATTCCCTCTGTCCAGGCCCCTTGTAATCTTAAACGTGAATTACTTACCCACTCAACTTTCTCTGCTCCAAGGGAAACAGCTCGAGCCTATCCAGCCTCTCTCCACAGGTCATATGTTCCATCCCAGGGAACATCTCAGTGAATCTCCTCTGCATCTCATCCAGCACAATCACATCCTTTCTGTAATATGGCGTCCAGAACTGCACACAGTATTTACTTTGGCCTTACCAAAGTGCCATAAGCCTCTTATAATGTTTGGGTCAACGAACAAAGACTATTCCGACGGTTCTGCCTAACTCATCAATGATCATAACCAGTCACATTCAGGAATGTGTGGAGAAGCACTCTCTGAGTTTCTTAGTGTGCTGTAATTCAGTGAATATTCCCATATCTGGTTCCTTCTTCCAAAGCGCATAGTCTCATATTCATCAGGGTTACTTTCCATCTGGCATTGTCCTGCCCATCTGACCAATCCATCTGCATCTTCCTGTAACATAAGGCCTTCCGCCTCACTGCCAACCACCTGGCCAATCTTTCTGTCAAGCACAAACTTGCTTATGACACTCCCCTACCCACTTCACATTAACATCACTTATGAATACCACAAATAATAAGGGACAGAGTTCTGATCTCTGCGATACACCAGGAGACATTGGTCTCCAGTCACACAAGTAGCCTTCTACCATGAAATTGAGTTGGGAAGCAACTTGGCAAGTCATTGATATATCATACCTGCTCCCTGCTTGTTCTAATCCACTTGACATACATGTAGAATATTTAGGGATTCTCCCTAATCTTGCCCTGCCAGCAGGCTTCCATGGCCTTCTGTTAGTCAGTCTCATCTGAGTGAAGAATTTCCTCGTTATTATGGTCTGAAATGGCCTGTCCCTGATCCTGCGCTTATTTGCCTTAAATGTAGTGAGGACGGCAGATGCTGGCGATCAGAGCTGAAAATGTGTTGCTGGAAAAGCGCAGCAGGTCAGGCAGCATCCAAGGAACAGGAGAATCGACGTTTCGGGCATCAGCTCTTCTTCAGGAATGTAGAGTAGACAGCCAGAGAAATATTCTCTTTATTTCCACCTTGTCACATGTTCTGTAGATTTTCTAGATTTCACTGCGATCACCTGCCGTTCATTGAAACTGGAGAGGTCACATGACAAGACTCCCCATCGGAAAACCTTGTCATCTGAGGGATTAATCTGGAGAATGTCCATTGCACGTCCTCTGTGATCAGTATACTCTTTCTTAGATTAGGTCACCAACACTACACAATACTCGAGGTACTCTCTCATCAACACTCAATACAATTGCATCATGATGCCTTTATGTCTATAATCCGATTCCCTAAAAAGAAGGCCAAACTAGCTTTACCTTTCAATTACATGTATTCTTCCAAATACTATTCACGTTAATTACATTTACGAACTCACTGCATGACTTCTTATCGAAAGACTTCTCAAAATGCAAATACACCACTTCCACTGGTTATCCATTGTGTATACTGCAAGAAACAACTTCAAACAATTCCGAAGTTTGTCAGGTATGATTTCTCTGTCAGAAATGTATAGTGATTATCTGCAATGTTGCTGTTCATTCCTAAATGCCCAATATGACATCTCATATAATAGACTCCAACTGTTTCACCACAGATTTCGAAATAGTTGATCTGCCGTCCTCCACATTATCTCTTCTTGTCTGTGTGTATAGTTGATCATGTTTACTACCGTCCAGTCATTTAAAATGGCCTTTGCAGAACCTACAGGAAGATAAAACACAGTTACCGACAGCTCAATTAATATGCTGTTTTACTTCTGGTATTTTGATATGAAGTACATCTGTCCCATCAGACATAGCAATGATCAATCTAGCTCCATTTTCAAGTACCACCTTGTTGTTGAAACGAATTGACTTTATGTCTTTATTTTCACAAGTTCCATGTGATCACAGGAATTTCCTGGAGCTTTCTCCATGAAGACAGATGGAAAGTAGCTGGTTAGTTTCTCTGACATTTCCTTGTTCCCCACAATAAATTCTCCTCTACCTTACAAATTTCCACATTTGGCCTTACTTTTGTTTTCTTTAGTACATTGAGCAGTCTGTGTGTTTCCTGTTTGTTTGTATTCATGTTCTTTCTGATTTCCTTCACACTTTCTTCGGCTTTCTTTTCGGAAAAGTAAATCTCTCAGAATGTTCAGGTTTCCACAATAGCTGGAATTCTTCTGAAGCTGCTTCCTTTGATTTAATGCAATCTTTAATTTCTTACGTTAACCGTCATTGAGTCACCTTCTCTTTCTTTGCTGTTTGTAACTTTGTGATATGTACACATTT
Organism: Chiloscyllium punctatum; assembly: GCF_047496795.1. NCBI lineage: Eukaryota > Metazoa > Chordata > Chondrichthyes > Orectolobiformes > Hemiscylliidae > Chiloscyllium > Chiloscyllium punctatum. The sequence continues at coordinate 52,561,136 of NC_092752.1, forward strand.
TTCAGACTTTGCAGTATTTCGATCAATAACAACCATTGTTTGTCTCACACTAAATGTCATATTGTATTTGTCCAAATCACTTGACCCTCTAGCCTCCGGGAGTCCATGATATTTGAGGGTAAAGTTCGAAAATTGTATATTGTATGCAGCCGCCGTGTAAAATACAACATATTAATGCCACTAATCCTCAAACGCTGCTTCACAGCAAGGTTCGTAATTAGTCCTTCTACCACACAACGCCAAATCCGATATAACCTGCTCTCTAATTTGGTTCACAACATACTGTTCAACCTACCTAATACACACTTATGGAATTTATTTTTAATAGTATAAGCAATCATTGAGTTAACGCAGTTTAGATGCAATTTTAGATCATCAAGGATTACTGCAGTACCACAATATTTGCATTTCTAATTTCCAGAGCAGAGGATGCACAAAATTTGCACAACAGTTTTGGTTTAGATATGTAAGGCACCAATGTTTGTTCCTCCTTGTTTGCAAGATCCACACAAACTGATTCTGAAGAAGTTGAGGGATGTGTTCTGTGGTGTTATTTGTGATAGACGTGGGCAAGACATTGGGGAGGCTCACCCCGATGCTGAGATGACCCATCAATACAGGACTAGCATCAATAACCTTCCCCGCACTGCCAGGATAAGTTTCTCCGTATTCTCTCTACTTCCTCACAGTCTCTGTATATGTTATAGCACCTGCCCCCCAAAAAAGGTTCTTGCTCCACCACTCTCACTATTTCATGCAACACTCTCTTTCCTTTACTCTCTCTGTCACTGAAAGCAAATTGATTTTGAATTTATTGTTTTGCCAACATCGAATCAGTGAGATGATTTAATGCTGGGGATAAAAAAATGTATATATTTTGAAAATTGAGGTGAGAGCAGATGCCATCGAGACGGAAGAATCCTGGGGGTCAACTATTTTGCACTTCAAGAAATTAGGAAATTCTTTCTATCATAGATTTTTTTTTCATATGAAACATATTCACAATGAACAGAAATATGATGACCCAGGGAATTCATCAGCCGGAAGAGTTACGTCACAGAGGTCGGCAGCAGCTGTAAGGTTTTGAAATTAAGTTGATTTTATCTTCATAAGTGTCTTATTGAAACAGCATATTGTTATAGAGTTGGGGGCAGATAATAAACAGTTGTGTGTGCGGGGTGGGGGGGGTGTAGAGTTCTGAATAGTTGTTGTGTCATGTTCACTTTTAGAGTTAAAAAATAAATTGACGTTATTTTCTTTAAATAGTAAAATTTGGGAGTTCTCTGTCACTCATATTATAATTGATTACGAGGTGAGGTGAGCTTTTCTGGGTGTTTGGTTTAATTAACGGCCATGTTCACTGCCATATTGTAGCACTTGCAAAGACCAACAGAGAACAACAAAAAAAAGAAATAAGTGTGAGAATGTTAAATATGAAGTAAGCTAGTCATGTAAAGAAAGACTGTAAGAGCTTATTTCGATATATGAAATGCTAACGAGACGCAAAAATGTGCACTTGATCACTAGAAATTGATACAGTAGAGATAATATTGTGGAACAAGGAAATGGCTGAGGAGCTGAATAATTACGTCGGGTCAGTCTTCACGCATTAAAATTGAAAGGAATGAGTGGACAGAGCTGGGTAAGGTGGCCATCACAAAGGATAAGGTGCTGGAAAAACTGAATGGCCTGACGGTAAGTAATTCACCTGGACGAGATGGACTACACTCCTGAATTCTATGGGAGGTAGGTGCTGAGACAGTGGAAGCGTTAGTGGTGATCTTTCAGGAATCTATCGATTCAGGGAGATTCCCAGAGGACTGGAAAATCGCTAAACTGGTACCTCTGTTTAAAAAAGGAGTAAGGCATAAGACGCAAAATTATAGACTTATCAATTTAAACTTGGTCTGTGGGTAAGCTCCTGAAATCCATTGTGATGGAAGAGATTTTTGAACACTTGGATGTGGATGGTAAAGTATTACAAAGTTAGCATGGTTTCATCAAGTGGAAGTAGTGCCTGAAAAGTCTGTTGGAAAACCTTGAGGACGTAAAGAGTAGCTTCGAAAAAGGAAAGCCAATGGATGTCATCCACCTGGACTTCAAGAAGGTCTTTGACAATGTGCCGATAGAAGGCTACTGAGTAAATACCAGGGCCCATGGTGTTAGAGGCGAGGTACTGGCATGGACAGAGGTTTGGCTGCCTGGCAGGAAACAGAGTGCCGATAAAAGTGTCCATCCTAGGATGTCAGTCCATGTCAAGTGATGTTCCATAAGGTTCAGTGCTGGAACCACAACTTTTTACTTTATACATTAACGATCCAGATGAAGGAACTGAAGGCATTCTGGCAACGTTTTAAGATGATACAAAAATAGGGACAGGTGACGGCGAACAGGCTGGGAGGCTCATGAAGGATTTGGACAGGTTAGTATAATTGGCAATGAAGTGGTAGGTGGAGTATAAAGTGTAAATTGTAGGAACATGTACTTTGATAGGAAGACTACAAACATGGACGACTTTCCAAATGGGCAGAAAATTCATATATCTTGGGAGTCTTACTCCAGGACTTTCTCAATGTAAACTTGCAGGTTGAGTCAGTAGTTAGGAAGGAAAATGCAGTGAATGCATTTATTTCGAAAGGATTTGAATTTAAAAGCAGGGACGTACTTCTGAGGCTCCATAAGGCCCTGGTCAGACCACATTTGGAGTATTGTACGCTGTTTGAGTCCCATATCTCTGGAAAGATGTGCTGTCCTTGGAATAGGTTCACAGGATGTTCACGAGAATGGTCCCAGGAATGAAAAGTTTAACATATGAGAATGTTTGTGGACTCTGAGTCTGTTCTTGATGGAGTTCAGAGGGATTGGGTGGGGGGTGGGTCGGATTTAATTGAAACATACAGAATACTGAATGGCCGGGACAGTGTGGATGTTGAGAAGTCTTCCACTTTTAGGAGACTCTAGGTAAAAACAATGACTGCAGGTGCTGGAAACCAGATTCTGGATTAGTGGTGCTGGAAGAGCACAGCAGATCAGGCAGCATCTGAGGAGCAGTAAAATTGACGTTTCGGGCAAAAGCCCTTCATCAGGAATACAGGCAGAGAGCCTGAAGGTCGAGAGATAAGTGAGAGGAGTTTGGGGGTGGGGACAAAGTAGCATAGAGTACAATAGGTGAGTTGGGGAGGGGATGAAGGTGATAGGTCGGGGGAGGGTAGAGTGGATAGATGGAAAAGAAGATAGGCAGATAGGTCAAGTCATGGAGACAGGAGACTCTAGGAACCAAGGACACAACTTTAGAGTATAGGGAACCCCTTTTAGAATGGAGATAAGGATAAACGTCTTCAGCCAGAGCGTGGAGAATCTATGGAAGTCATTTACAAAGAAGGCAGTGGTGGTCAGGTCTTTGAGTATATTTAAGCGATAGGCAGGTCTTGAGTATCAAAGGGATCAAGTCTTACAGGGAGAAAGCAGGAGATTGTGGTTGAGGATCTTGTTAGCCATAACTGAATGGTGGATCAGACTCGATGGGCTGAATGTCCTAATTTCTGTTCCCATGTCCGATGATCTTATGGGCGTAAAAAACAGTATATTGCTCACCTCCTTCTTACTTTGTCACTCCTGACAGCAAAATGTGAGAGTAAAAAAATCCCTGAGTCATCTTTACCAAACGTTGAGGATTCCTGTTGAGGATTCATGGGAAGGAAAGGAAATCTACCAAACCAACTTTTCCAGGAAGAAGTCTCACACCAGCAGCTTGTTTGAGTAGTATAACCTCGGAGACAAAATAGCAGTTGGGACACATGATCACATTTCCTTTGTTATGAGTTGAACTACTATGAAACTCTGGAAATCTTCCTTTATTATTCTTCGTCTTAAGACATGTGCGTTGGTGTATGTGTCTGTACGTGTGTGACTCTGTGTCTCACATTTTCCGAGAAAATGACCTAAGTAACACTTCAAAATTGTTGTAACCAGTGGAGAAGTGAGGCTGGAAAAGTAAACATTGACCCTCCAACATTGGTCGGAGCAGGAACGAGAAATTCTCACGGGCTGTTCAAATGGGAATTCTCTTCCCCAGAAGTTTATTCCCAAGATGGAAGCTCAACACGACTACTTCCAGAGTAATTAGACATGGTCCATAAATGTTGGCCTATCAAAAACACTCACATTCCATGAACAAATCAAAAAATGATAAACTGCAGCAGAATTGATTGAATGGGAGCAATAATGATAGAGAAATGCCTGTTGCCTTCCATAATTGTGCTGCATGAGTATTTGACTTTGTGCAGTTTCCCAGTATTGTGCCTGGTTGTTTGCATTTGTTGAATGTTGAGTTTGTTCAATATTTGACAGACATGTGAATGGAGGAAAATTGTGTATAGACAGAATCGTGCTGCGGAAACCACAATAAGATCAGCCATGATCTTACTGTCTGGTCGAGCAATGTCAAGGTGTCTAATGACTCACTCCTGCTCCTCAGTGCTATGTTCCTAAGTTCCATTCAGTCCTGAAAACCACCTGGATAGGAGCAGATAGCGACCACTTGCTCCAAATACCTGGACTTCAGTAACACAGGATGTCATTCAGTCAATCAACACTGTGTGGTTTGGTGTGGGTTGGAATTTGTGAAGGGAAATCCAGGCTGGGTACGAAAGAAGCCTCCCACCTCTTTCCAGAGTTTCTCCTCTCTGCAAGTGGTGTTTCATTTCTTGGTCATGTTATAGATCCAGATTCACTGTGAAATCGGGCCCATATCTTTCCCGGAGATGGCTCAGAAAATACTTTTCTCTCAGTGTCCTCTACATTCAATAACATCACTTCGAGGAAAATTCCAACCATTCACTTTCCAAAGAGAGAATATAAGAACATAAGAAACAGGAGTAGGTAATTCTGATGCTCACACCATTGTATGCGATCATGGCTGACCTACTGTTGGCATTAATTCCTCTTTAATGACCAGTTCCTCAAACCCCTCAGCTCTCCGACTGGTCAAACATCCATCTACCTCCTCTTTAAATATTTGCAGTGAAATAGCCGCCCTAACTTTCTAAACCTGAGAATTCCTGACATTCACTACCCTCTGTGAGAAGAAAACACTCTCCACACAGATACCGTCACGTATTAGCATTAACAAAAGGGGTTAACTGAACTGCTCAGGTAACAGAGAATGACCCTGTTATCAAGGCAGGATTTAACTGAAGATTTTTTTCCTCGAAGAACGTAAATACCCAGAATCATGCATCCCGAGTAAAATTTAAATTACAAGCCATGGATTTCATCATCTTCTCAGTGTCTGTGTACAGCATATCGAGTGATTGTCCATCAACATCAAATTTAAATTTAATTACCTCTTAGTCTCTGACAGTGCTACAGATTAACCTTCACTTACTCCTCTTTTACCGTCGCCCAGGGATTAGTCTGGTGAAATTCCTTTAAACTGTCTCTATTGCAATGAGATCACTCGATTCAACGGAGAAAAAAAATCTGTCCATAATACCCCAAATAATGCCTCAAAAACATTCTCAGTGATGATCACAATAATTCCTTTCCCTCACTTAACGGTCACCGTATGTTTATTATGACATTAAAACCCATTCATTCTCTATGTACTGCCATCGATGTCGAATTTAAAAGTTCCTTACGTCTGTACGTCATCATCAGTAAAGCCAACACCAGAGGTGCCTGGGGAGATGAACATCACTATTGGGGAGAGACTCAGTCAGAAAGATTGCAGTTGAAATAGGGAATGGTCATCTACTTGAATGGAAATGAAGGGTAGGAATAAGGAAAACAGGTAGAGGAAGGGAGATAACTTTACTTTTGTTCTTCTCTCATGGTATGTGTGCAGCCCTGACAAGGCCAGCATGTTATGCTGATCTTAAACTGAGATGGGCCTTTGTTTTCACACAAATGATAATGGTTTCACTTCAATTACATAAAGTTCATTCATGATATATCAACAGATTAGTATTCTGTTCCTGTAGATTATGCGTCAATGATTTAAGCAGCTTGCAGTGTCGGCCTGTCTGACAGGTTCTGTGCAATGAATAAGTTCACCATACTCAAGAGCAATTATTCTGCAACTGACATGTGGTTAGAAGGGACATGATAAGTTGTATCCAGACTTAACAAAGGCACAATTGATGGTTTATTCAGAAGATACACTGACGTTGGGGAGGAGACGTTTTTATCATGATGGTGGTATTGGACGGGTTTAGTGAGTGGGGACAATTTAGAAATGTAGATCTGTGCAGGACTAGAAAGATTATAGAATTTGAGAACAGTCTGGTTCCTCCGAGCATATTGGTGAGCAATTTGTCATGAGTAATTTGCACGTTATAATTTGTGAGGATTGGAATATTTCATTGGAATTGCAAATAATGACGTCCACCTTTCTAAATTTTAAATAATATGAGCAGCAATTCAATTTAACCTGGCTTTATGAACAGATAGAATGACTTACCATGAACAGCATCTACAGCGAGGATGGGATAATAACCAGCTTGAATAATCATCGATACATCTTAGATCAGCAAAACTAATGAGATCCAAGGTTGAGAAAGCCAGTAAAGACCCTCGGATAAACTCCTGCCCATTGTTGGAACATTTTCGTCTAATGTTCTCAGATTCTGATCCATTGTTGGAACATTCCAGTCAAATGCTCTCAGATTCTGATCAGTTGTTGGAACATTCCAGTCGAATGTTCTCAGATTCGGATCTCTCCTTCCCCTCTCTCTAGATTTGCTGATCCCTGATAGTGCTGTCGGTGATGCTCCCGCTGATACTATAGGATATCACATTGAACTGATTCCCTAATTAATAGAAGAGGAAAGCCCTCCAGTTACACATTTAGGATCTAAGGAGTTAAAAGTCGCACAATACCAGGTTATAGTCCAACAGGTTTAATTGGAAGCACACTAGCTTTCAGAGCGACGCTCCTTCATCAGGTGATAGTGGAGGGCTCGATCCTAACACAGAATTTATAGCAAAAATTTACAGTGTGATGTAACTGAAAATATACATTGAAAAATTGATTGTCTGTTAAGCCTTGCATCTGTTAGAATACAGTGATACTTTCACTTCTGTCATGTCTAAATCACAAAACCTCGGCCCGTCAGAGGCTGATAGCTAAGTTCGGTTCACATAGGGAGGGCCTCAATCGGGAACTTGGGTTCTTGTCACATTACAGCTGATCACAATTGCACTACACGCACACACATACATATTCCTACACACACAAACACTCACATACACACAGACACAGGTCCACACAGACGCACACACACACACTCACACACACCCTTATAGACACACACACTCCCACACTCACACATGCACCCCCTCAATACACACACACACACACATTCTCACACTCACAACCCCCACCCCAGACAGACACGCACACACACAGACAGACAAAGACGCACACGTACACATATATTTTGTGGGGTGAATTTGTACTTGCAGAGGTACATTGTACTTTGCTCAAAAACTGCATGCATTCATGTACAACTCTGAGCTCAAAAACTACATGGATTTATGTAAACGTCCGTTATCTCACTTTTTAGATTAGAATCAATCTAAACATCAGGTCATAGACAGAACACCTTCAACATATTGTCTAGCTATCACCATTATTAACAGGTAACCTGAGAATGCAACTTATTAAAAAAAGGGTTTTGTGATTTACACATGAAAGAAGTGTATCACTGTATTCTAACAGATGCAAGGCTTAACAGACAATCAATTTTTCAGTGTAGAATTTCAGTTACATCACACTGCAAATTTTTGCAATAAATTCTGTGTTGGGATCGAGCCGTCCACTATCACCTGATGAAGGAGCGTCGCTCCGAAAGCTATTGTAATTTCAATTAAACCTGTTGGACTATAACCTGGCGTTGTGTGATTTTTAACTTTGTACACCCCAGTCCAATACCAGCATCAGCAAATCAGGATCCATTGGGACTGACATCAATCACAATCGCTGAACAAATATCTCCAGTTAGCCCATTTCAATTTAATACTGGATTAGTGGTGCTGGAAGAGCACAGCCGTTCAGACGGCATCCAACGAGCAGCGAAATCGACGTTTCGGGCAAAAGCCCTTCATCAGGAATAATATCAGTGAGCCTGAAGCATGGAGAGATATGCTTACCTCTCCATGCTTCAGGCTCACTGCCTTTATTCCTGATGAAGGGCTTTTGCCCGAAACGTCGATTTCGCTGCTCGTTGGATGCTGCCTGAACTGCTGTGCTCTTCCGGCACCACTAATCCAGTATTTGCTTTCCAGCATCTGCAGTCATTGTTTTTACCCCATTTCAATTTAATACTTCTTTATTTTTTTTTAAATGCACGATTAAAATTTACACATTCTGGATGGGATATGTGGGGGTGAGAGAGGGAACAAATGTTAGGGCTGGTAGAGCAATCATGTGTAAGCATTCAATCTGCCTTGGATATGGGAGCAATGCTAGAGGCTTATCAGAACATAAGCATGCTTCTCAGTTTATAAATTGAAGCATACGTTCTTTAACTAATGATCAGGCATTACAATATCAGTAAAAGGTTGAGAGAACTTTTATCCTCCATGATCTGAGAAGAAAATATCCCTAAGAAGACGTGCGGTTTCAACAGACACCGACATGGTTATGTTAACAGGGAATTGTACCTAAGAGATAATGGGGACTGCAGCTGTTTGATAATTCAGTGTAGGTAAAGCATGGCGGTGGAAAAGGCACAGTAAGTCAGGAAACATCCGAGGAGCAAGAGAGACGACGTTTCAGGAAGAACCCTTCTTCAGGGCTGACGAGGGGTAAGGAGGCTAAGAGAAAATGGGTGATGGGATGAGGCTGGGGGAAAGGTAAGTGATAGGTGAGCAAAGGTAGGAGGTGATAGTGATAGATCGGTGAGGAGTGTGGAACGGAGCGGTGGGAAGGAAGATGGACATTAGGTTTCCTCAGCATGGCAGATGTGAGTCCAGGGGTTGGATCTGTGTTCTGGGTTAGCCAGGGGAGATTTGTAAATCAGTGAATCCAATGTTCATGTCGTGTTTTTGCTGGCTTCTGAGGCAGAAGATGAGGTGTTACTGGTAACATACTGGAAAATATCTTCTGAACCCTCTCCAGCTTAATAATCAACTTCCTATGACAGAACAGCACACAGTACTTCAGAAGAGGCTTTATCAATGTCCTGCACAATCTCAGCATGAAAACCCAACTCTCACCTCAAAGTTCTGAGCAATGAAGTAACCTTAAACACCCTGCGTCACAAACTTCAAAGAATTATACCTACGCCCCGGGTCAGTCTTTCCTACATAACTATCAAAACCCAGCATTATTTGTGTAAGCCCTCCCCTTGTTTGTTTTACCAAAAAGCAATATTTCACATGTATCCATGTTAAGCCCCATCTGCCACACCTCAGCCCAGTGAATGATATTACTGCCCCCTCACACTCCCCCTTCGGATTAAAACGACAATCCCCTCTCCAGAAGGCCTACAGACACCAGCCTTGAGTTTCCCAAAGACCCAGAGCTTGGTTTGCCTTGTGCAGGCAGAGGGAGGAGTCGATAAGGAGAAGCTGGCAAGGCAACAGTTGCCTTATATGATTTAATGACTTTAGGAAGAGGGAAGCCACATGTTAGAGATTTTAAATAGTGACTGGTGTTTTGGGCCCAGAATTTTGCTCCTTCCTCGTCTCTGGTGTTCAGTATTGATATCGACTCGAGATCCATCATAGTGCAGAGTGTGTTGCAGGATTTCGTTCCCTAATATAGCAGACTACTGGTAATAACTATTTAAACCGAAAATCATAGCCAAGAAATTTAAGTTGTTCATAGTTTATCTCAATGGCACAGTGATTGTATTCAACATCCTATAATTGAGGCTAATAACTTGTACTTGGTTTCAATGAGAAATCTCCCCTGTATAATTTGCTAGTGTTAACCAGAATTTAATAAATCCATACACTTCAAATATGACCCGAAATCTGGGCATGATTTAGGCCTTGTTTAATGGATGGTGCCCACCTTTCTGCGCTGGAGCTCTGGATTCGATTCCAGTCCATGACTGTCTGATAGAGCCCCTACATCGGGTGAAGGTGGTGTGTATTCATGTCCTGTGGTAGTGTATCACAGCGTGTTATTCCAGGCTGATGAACAAACACACAGGAGCATCATGTTGCAGCTTTAGGGGCTAATGCTGAAGAATGGTAGTGTCCCTGTCACTGTTCCGAAAATTCTATTTTTAAATCCCACAGAGCTATTTCACAATATGTTTGAACAAGTTGATTAAACTTTTTTGTAATCGTGCCTTTTTGGAGAAGGGAGAGGTAAGACTATTGAATTTGAGAATTTCGACCCAGGATGACTGAAAGCACAACCAATCGTCTTGATCAGAGTCACATTTTCACTTTCTAGAGGTTTATAGAATTATTAAGGGCATGGATAGGGTGAGTGGTCAAGGTCTTTCCAACCAGGGTAGGAGAGTCCAAAACTAGAAGGCATAGGTTTAAGGTGGGAAGAGAAAGATTTGAAAGACAATGAAGGGCAACTTTTTTTTCCTGCAGAGGATGGTGCTTCTATGGAATAAGCTGCCAGAAGAACTGTTGGAGGCTGGAGCAATTGCAGCATTTAAAAGGCAACTGGGTGGCTATATGAATAGTGGGATATGGGCCAAACGTTGGTAAACGGGACTGGATTAATTTAGAATATTTGGATGGGATGAACGAGTTGTAGGTTGTCTTTCCCTGTTGTTCCCTCTACGAATCATTGATTTAATTAATGAAGATCTCTTTGCAATCTTCAGTTGTTCTCCATTATGCAAACACTGTCCACTATATACCCAAACCTGATGTCATCTGCAAAATTGCCAAATGTACCATCTATATTCCTCATCTAAATCATTCTTATAAATTACAAACAAAAGTGAACCAACAATTTTGCCCGTGGATCATTGCTGTTCACTGGCTTCCAGTTCGAAAAGCAACCATCCACGATCTCCCTGTCTCCTGCCATTAAACAGATATAAACAGAAACACACACACACACACACACACACACACACACACACACACACACACACACACACACACACACACACACACACACACACACACACACATCCATATAGAGACACAGACACAACCATGTCTTTCAGACCAAAGGTCGATAAAGTTGGATTAAAACAAACGATCAAGAGTTACAGAGAGAAGGCGGGAGAATTGTATTGAGAAACACATCCGATAGGATCAAATAGCAAAGTAGATTTGATGGGCAAAATGCCCTAATTCCAATTTCCTATGCTCTGTGGACTGACGTTGTCAGTACTATTTTCCCAAGGGTGCAGTAGAAGCTAAGTTAGATAAATACTTGACTGAACAGTCCATGGGACTGCGGGATAGTTTTGAGGGGCTAAATGGTCTATGTGTGTTCCTATTTGCTGTGCCATTGTTTCTGAAAAGACATCTGGAGATGACTTGCAGTGAGGTTAACACGCTATGAAATGAAAGAAATCTCCCATTTCCATTTGAGATAACGTTGTTCCTTCCTCCTTTGGATGTGCGATTGTGGCGTTCCCTTCCCCCGAGAACAGTGAAGTCTGGGTCATTGAGGATATTCAAGGCCGACCTTGACTGAACTTTGATTGACAGGGGAGTCAATGTTTATTGGGAACAGACAGGAGAGGGGGTGTTCAGCTACAATCAGACCAGCCATGATGTTTCTAAATCAAGCAGCAGGCTGGAGGGGCCGAATGGCAACTACTGCTCCTATCTCACACGTTGTTCTGTCAATTCACCCCTCGAGGTTGATACAGAGGGAGAGAAAGATCCCATTCCGCCAGTCAGCATCGTGACAATACAGCAGGGGGAGGCCATACTGCACCTCCATGGGGTTCGACAGGAATAGAATGAAGTATTCAAATCATTTCAGTAAATTACACAGCGCAGAGGACGCCATATAACGATTCTGTTATGCAGAAGCAGGGACGTCCTGGGTAGCTGTCAGGAAATACAGAGTGGTAATCATTACTCATTTTGTGTTTGGAAAGCTGGAAATAGTGGAATTCTTTAGTGGCGTGTGTGAGGTCATCAGCAAATTACAATCCATTCCAATGAATTGGATGAAGGGGATGGAGCTCAGTTTGCTCATGCACAAGGATAATCTTTCAATACGATGTCAAATGGAGACAGATTGTCTGCAATGGGATACAGGCAGGTGGAGGGCAGATCATCTGCAATGGGAGAGAGACGGGGGAAGGGCAGAGCATCTGCAATGGGATACAGAAAGGGAGGCAGAGCGTATGCAATGGGATACGGACATGGGAGGGCAGCGCGTCTGCAGTGGGATACAGATGGGGGAGGGCAGGGCGTCTGCAGTAGCATACAGACGGGGCAGACAGAGCATCTGCAATAGGATACAGACAGTGGAGGCAAGACTGTCTGCAATGGGATACAGATAGTGTGATGGTAGGGCGTCTGCAGTGGAATACAGATGGGGATGGCAAAGCGTCTGCAATGGGATACAGATGGGGGAGACAGAGAATCTGCAATAGGATACAGACAGGGGAGGCAGAGCGTCTGCAATGGGATATGGATATTAGAGCGCAGAGCCTCTGCAATGGGACACAGACACGAGGAGGGCAGAGCGTCTGCAATTGGATACAGACACGAAGAGGGCATAGAGTCTGCAATGAGATACAGACAGAGGGAGGGCAGAGAGTCTGCAATGAGATACAGACAGAGCGAGAGCATAGAGTCTGCAATGGGATACAGACTGGGGGCAGTCAGAACATCAAGCAATGGTATACAGACAGATGGAGGGCAGAGTGTCTGCAATGGGACACAGACTGTGAGAGGTCAGAGCATCAAGCAATGGCATCCAGACAGAGCACAGTTGTGAGCAAAACTTCAACAGAAAAAAATAACAGCACAACATATATGTGATGAGAATTTTCTGATTTGGGGAAAAGACAAAACAGCAGAAAATTATTTAAATGTAAGGAGAATGCAGAACTCAGTGGTACTGAGAGATTTGTGTGTCTTACTATATGAATGACATCAAATTACTCTGAAGATGCAACAAGATATTTGGAAGGTAAATTGAATGATTCTGGTTCGTGCAAAAGGGGTTGGGTATGATCTTAGCGATGTATTTTTCTGCATCAGTACAGGTGTGCGAGATAAGTGGCTGTCCAGCCCCATCTACGGCACTTTTTATTTCCCTTCCCAGGAACAAAGACACGGAGGAGTCTGTCCAAAACTTTTTCATTCAACTTTGCAAAGTCGGGTGTTGTTCCCAAAGGTACACACACACAAGCATAGTAATCTCCACGCATTATATACATGTATATGTGGGCTGGGTCTACTACTGCTGCCTTGACCAACGAGTGCTCGGATTCCCCACTGTTTTCCTTATTTGGGTTCTGGTGCCTGGGATTATTTTGTTATTCACTTGGCCAATCAGTGTTTGAGCTTCCCGTTCTTTCCTTATATGGATGATGTCGTACAACTGTGGTTAAGGGCGGCCTCTCAACTATCGAGGAAAGCTGTTACAACTGTTTCATTCATATAAACGTGGGGGAGGTCCGGCAACAGTTTCGAGTGTCTGCTTGTGTTTACTATGAGGTAGAAAAGACTAAAAGGCAGCTAACCGTTTAAAAATTACACTACCCCCTACACAGGGCATTGCTGAGATCAAATCTGATGTATTATGTGTCGTTATAATTGCCTAAACTGAAAAAAAAACAAAATTGCTTTCGAAACGTTTCAAAGATTTTTTTCTCTTTACTCATTCTTGGGAAGAAGGCATTACGTTATGAAGAATTAACAGTTCAGTCTGAGAATGAGGGTCGTTTTATTGGCCATATAAGTTCTTGAGAAGAGTGTAGTTGGTGAATACTGGATGGATATTTCTTCTTGTGTGGGAGAATTAAACTGGTGAAATACTATAAGAATAAATCAGTTTCAAAGGAAAGGTCATTGGAACGAAAAATTGAACTCTAATTTCTCTTCATACATGCTGCAAGACAGGCTGAGCTTTTTCAGCAATTTCTGTATTTGTTTAAGAATAAAACATATTCATCTTAACACAGATATTGGGAAGACATAAAATGCTTGGTTTTACATTTTGCAGGCACATATTAACACATCTTCAAAACAAGCAGGGCGATTTATTGTTCATGAATTGATTCTGTGTACGACAACAGCAATAGTACACTGACCTGGAGTCGAGAATGTGATGGAATCATATAGATCGGACAATGTTCAAGGAGAGCTCACATGGTCCCGTTTGGGGACTGAAAATGTAACTGATTTAACTTAATGATGGAAAATTGTAGCCTATCTGTGAAGGGGCAATCTATTGCTCATTTTCTGTTTCCCTGTCACTCATCACAGTAATGAGTGGGAGTGAAAAAAAAGCCCAGTCTTACTTCCCACTCATGGAGGATTCCTGATGAAGATTCTTTGATATCTGCCCACTGCCTGAAGCAAAGCTATTCAGCTACATCCAACTGTTTCAGGAAGAAATCCCATTGCCAGAAGGTTGTGCGAGCAGAATAACTTCAGAAGGTATTGTTCAAACACGACAGTGAGGGAAATAGACAGGAGATTCTGTTGCTGCAAATGTGAATTGGGGATGGTGTGTAGCCTCTCACATGCCAGGGTCCAGAATGTCTCAGAGCGGCTGCAGAACGTTCTCACCGGGGCGGGGGAAGCAGCCAGAAGTCATCGTGCACATTGGTACAAATGACACAGGTAGAAATAGTGATGTGGACCTGCAGAGTGATTATAGAGATTGAGGGAAAAGGATAAAAGACAGGACCAGGTCAGTGGTAATATCCGGTTTACATCCAGTGCTAGTGAGGGTAAGAACAAAAGGATATGGCAGATAAATGTGTGGCTAAAGAATTGTTGCAGGGGACAGAGAGTTTTGGATCACTGGGGTCAGTTGTGTGGCAGCGGTGACCTGTTCATTAAGGACAAGTTTTACCTGAACTGGAAGGGGACCAATATCCTGGCAGGCAGGTTTGCAACTGCTGCAAGGGAGGATTTCAACTAGATTGGCTGGCGTTGGGGAAGGATGGGATCCTCAACAGCAGGGATGCAAGTGTGAGGCTGGAAGGAGATGAGGTAATCTGAAGCAGTAAAGTGAAGGGACAGGTCAGGCAGGAACACGACAGGGAGCAAGGAATACCTGTTGGATTAAATCGCAACTGTTTCAATGCAAGATGACTGATAGGTAAGGCCGATAAACTCAGGCCAAGGATAGGTACGTGAGACTGGGATATTATGGGCATGACATGTACATGGCTAAGGGAGGGACAGCATTGGCAGCTTAATGTACCAGGGACAGAGATGGCGGAAGGAGGGGCTGGGGAGTTTCATTTTTGATTCAGGCGAGTATCACAGCAGTGATCAGAGATAAAATAACAGATGAATCATCCTGTGAGGATTTGTCGGAGGAGCTAAGAAATAAGAAGGGAATGGTGATAGGATTTGGATTGTACTATCGGTCCCCAAATAGTAAACGAGGAATTGGGGAACAAAAATATGTAGTCAGATTGAGGAGACTTGCAAGGCAAATAGGGTTGCATTAGTAGGAGATTTTAATTTTCCTAACATAGACTGGGAATGACATAGAATTAAGGACTGAGATGGGGTGTACCTATTGTGTTCAGAATAGTTTCCTCAAATAGTAAGTAGAGGGTGCAACTCAGGAAGGGACGAACCTTTACCTACTCTAAGATCTAGGGCAGGACAGGTGACTGAGGTTAGAGTGGAAGAGCACTCTAGGACCCGTGACCATAGTTCTATTAATTTTTAAATAGTTACGGAGAAGAACAAAACTGCTCCACATGTTCAAGTTCAAAATTGGGGCAAGACCAATTTTGATGGAATGAGACAGGAGCTTGTAGGGGTTGGTTGGAGGAGTTTGTTTGCAGTCGAAGGGACCTCCTGCAAGTGGGAGGACTTTAAAAGTGAAATGTACAGTGTTCAAGGTCTACATGTTCCTGTGAGGGTAAAAGGCAAGGTTAGCAAGAATAGGGAACGCTGGACGTCAGGAGATATTGAGGCTTTGACCAGCAAAAAGGCGGTGTGGCTCAGGTCCAGGCAGCTGGATTGAGGGAATCCCTGGAGGTATACAGGGGATACAGGAGTTTACTGAAGCAGGAAATCAGGAGGGCGAAAAGGGGGCACAAGGTAGCCTTGGCTGAGACGGTTAGGGTGAATCCAAAGAGTTTCTTTAAGCATATTAAAGGAAAAAGAATAACTAAATGAGAATATGACACCTCAAGGTCCAAAGCGGATGTCTAGAACCGTAGGAGATGTGTGAGATTCTCAATGAATATTTCTCCTCTGTCTGTACCGTGGAAAAATACATGAAGTCTTGGGAGGTTAACGAAGGTCGTGGTGATATCTTGGGGTGAGTCAATATCACAGGAGAAACGTGTTGGATGCTTTAGAATGTATGTAGGTGGATAAATCTCCTGTTCCTAAACAGATGGATCCAAGAACACTGCAAAAGGCTGCAGAAGAAACTACGGAGATCCTGGTTGATATTTTTGCATCATCGTTCGCTACACGTTAGGTTTCAGAATATTGGAGAGTATTAAATGTTGTGCCATTATTTAAAAAGAGAAGCAAAGAAAAATCTGGGATCTAAAGAACAGGAAACCTAACATCTGTGGTAGGTAGGTTACTTGAGAAGACTCTGAGGGATGAGATATACATGCATTTGGAAACATAGGGTTTGTTTAGAAATAGTTTTTTTTCAAATTCCCTACAGTATGGAAACAGGTCATTTGGCCCAGCGACCCTCCAAACAGTAACCCACCCAGTCCCATTCCCCTACCCTATATTTACCCCTGACCAATGCACATAACATTATGGGTAACTTAGCATGGCCAATTCACATGACCCATACATGTTTGAATTGTGGGAGGAAAATGGAGCACCCAGAGGAAACACACACGAACACAGTGAGAAAGTGTAAACTCCACACAGAGAGTAACCCAAAGCTGGAGCCAAACCTGGATCCATGGCACTATGAGGCAGCAGTACTAACCACTGAACTACCATGGCACCCTTGCTTTTTTCAAAACAGTTCAATGACACAGGGACAAAATCTATTCTGCCCTTCACACATGTTGCACGTTCCAATATCACATATTTATTCTCCACTGAAAATGTCATATTATTATTATTATTTAGTTTGTTATTATTAATTTTAATAATTATTATTAACAGTTGTTTTAAGACTGGAAAGATTGCGTGGCTTTATGAGTGGGAAATCATGCCTCTCAAATTTGTTTGAGTTTATTGATGAAGTGACCAGGAATGTTGATGAGGTCAGGGCGGTAGACGTAGTCTGTATGATTTTCAGTTAGGCATTTGACAAGGTTACCATTGATAGGCTGCTCTGGAAGGTTAGAATCGCATGGAATCCAGAAGGAGCTGGCAAATTGGACATACAATTGGCTTCATGGTATTTTGCAGAGGGTTATAATGGAAGGATACTCTCGGACTGGAGGCCTGTGACACATGAAGTGCCTCAGGGGCCGCTACTGGGCCCATTGATGTTTGTTTCCTGTATCAATGATATTATTGTGAATGTACAAGGCATGATTAGGAAACTTGAAGATGACACTAAAATAGGTGGTATCGTGGAAGGTGAGGAAGTATATCTGAAATTGCAGCAGGACCTTAATCAAACTGGAGAAGTGGACTGAGGAATATTTTAGCAAGGTTAGATCAAGGTAGGAGTTTCATGGTGATTGGTAGGACCTTAACGAGTATAATTGAGCAGAGGGACCATGGAGTTTAGATCCACCGTTCTCTGAAAGTGGGGTCATAGTTAGACATGGTAGTGAAGAAGGCTTTTGCCACACCAGCAAGCATCGGTCAGGACATGGAGGAGAGCAGTTGGGAAGTTATGTTGCAGTTATACAGGATGTTGCTGAGGCTGCACTTGGAGTGCTGTGTTCAGTTTTAGTCACTTTGTGATCGTAAGGACGTTTTTAATTTGGAATGTGTGCAGACGGAATTTACAAAAAATGTTGCCAGGTCTCAACAGTGTGAATTATAGGGAGAGGTTGGACAAGCGAGGACCTTTTTCTTTGGATCATAGCAGAATGAGAGGGATCTTATCGAAGTTAACATGGATAGGGTGAATAGACCCAGCCTTTTTTTGCTAGAGTTGGGGAATCAGGGAGGGGAGGGCATAAGTTTAAGATGAGAGGGGAAAGAATAAAAGGGAAACTGATGGAAACTGTTTTAAACAGAGAGTGGTACACAAAGGGAATGAGCTGCCAACGGAAGTGGTTCAAGAATTTATATTAAAGATATTTAACCGGCATGTGGGCAAGTACATAGACAGGAAAGGATGAGAATGCTATGGGCCAAGTGCTAGGAAATGAGGTTAGTGTAGTTGGATGTTTGGGTCAGCATGGACGAGTTTGGGCCAAAGGGCCTCTCTGCCTCTCTCCATGCTGTAGAACTTGATGACTCTAGAATTAGAACAGCATTTGGGTCAAACTCTCATTTTTCCTTTGGTCATGAGTTCGAATCATATTTGGACAATGTTCTTTCAAGTTAACATTGCAGATATTTCGCTTTTCAGTTTGTTATCGACAATACGTATGTGTGTATGTGCGTGTGTGTGTGTCTGTGCGTGTGTGTGTGCCTGTGTGTGTTGCTCAGTATTTTTCAAAGGAAAATATCAATGTGCATATTTGCAATATCCTCTTGTCATTCCTCTTTCCATCATAGTTTGAGCAAATTTGTTTTGGTCACAGACGTGTTGTTTTAGTAGATTAAATAAATCTATCTGACTTGTTCCTTACACTGACCCTGAGACACTCTGAGAACTATATCATTGGCCATATCACCAAAATAGTTATAACTGTTTTTTTTGTGGGCAGTGGAGGAGTGGGACTAGTAAAGGGAGCAGTAAGCCAAAACAACACAGGGAATTATCGACTCAATCAGCCAAAGTTAGTGTCGAGGAGTTCATTGGAGGCGATTCTGAGGGATAGGATTTACATCTATTAAGAAAAACAAGGAGTGATTGGGGATGGTCAAGATGGCTTTGTGCGATGCAAATCATGTCTCATTAATATGATTGAATATTATGAAGAGGTGACAAAGATGATTGAAGAAGACACTGTGGTGTACATTGTTTACACAGACTTCAGTAAGGCATTTAATAAGGTTCCCCATCGTAGACAGATTACTAAAATTAGGTTATATGTAATCTAGGAAAAGCCGACCAATTGGTTACCAAATTGGATTGAAGGTAATGGACTGTTTTCCAGACTGGAGATCCATGGCCAGCGGTGTGCTGAAAGAATCAGTGCTGAGCTCACTGTTTTTCATCACGGATATAAACAACTTTGATGTGACTATCCTCGGCATGGTTAGTAAGTTGACAGGTAACATCAACAAAGTGGTGCAGTGGACAGTCAATATTATCCAGAATATAATGGGACCCTTGACCATCAATGAGCCAAGGACCGGCAGATGGTGTTAAATTTAGATATTTGTTAGGTTTTGCATTTTGGTAAGCTAAAGCAGAGTAGTGCCCTGGAGAATGTTGCGGAACAAAGAGACCTACGGGTGAAAATTCATAGTTCCTTGAAAGTGGTGTTTAGTTTGGTAGAGTGGTGAGGAACGTGGTTGGTCTGCTTGCCTTAATCTGTCAGAACATTCAGTATAGAAGTTGGCGTAGCATTTTGCACTTGTACAGGATGCAGGTGAGGCCACTTTAAGAATGCTGCATACATGTCAGTTGACTCTGCTAAAGGATGGATGTTAAGTTTGAAAGGGTGCAAAAAAAATTGCAAGGATTTTCTGAAACCTGAGGGTTTGAGCTACAGCGAGATGATGAACAGGATGAGGCTTTTTCCCCTTGACTGACAGAGACTGAATGGTGACATGACAGAGGTCTAACAAGTCCTGAGGGGCATGGATAGTCTGAATGGGCAAGAACTTTTTTCCCAGTGTAGGGGCATCCAGAACTAGACGGCATAGAGTGAAGGTGACAGAGCAAAGATTGAGAAGTGACCTGAGGGGAAACTTTTTCATACAGAGGCTGGTGGATGTACTGTCAGAGGAAGTGGTGAAAGCCGGTACAATTACACGTTTAAAATGTATATGGATAGTTACATAAATAGGAATGGTTAAGAGGGATGTGGGCCAAATGCTGAAAAGTAGGACGAGATCTGATTAAGATGCCAGATTGGCCTGAACAGTTTGGACAAAAGGATCTGTTTACACACTGTATGACTCTCTTATTCTCACAATGATGGAAAATTCTCAAAGGGCCATTCGAATGGGAATTCTCTTCCCCAGACGTTTGTGGTGCCTCTCTGATTACAAGCATTCACAGCTGAGTTAGTTAAAGATTTGACAAGGAAGTGAGTCATGGATAATGGGATACAGACAGGAAAGTGGGGCTGAGACACAAACCTGATCAGCCACAATCTTATTTCCTGGTGCAGAAGGCTCAAAGTCTCTAGTGACCCACTCCTACTCCTCAGTCCCATGTTTCTGTGTTCCATTCAACACCTCAAACCTGCTAGACAGGAGCAGTTGGACTCCACTTACTGTTAAGCATGGTGCACAGAAACAGAGGAGACCATTCGATCCCTCAAGACTGTTGCACATGGTCTGGGAGATTTGGAAAATGTAATTGGAAGACCCAGGCTAGATACGAAAGAGGTCGCTCATCTCTCTTTGCAGATGTTCCCCTCTCTGTAACTTGTGCTTCATTTGTTGATCGTGCCGTTGACACAGATTCACTGTGAATACAGCCCCCAAATCTCACCCAGCGATGGCCCACAAAATCCTCTGGTCTCCCTGACTGTAACATTCCAGAAAATACTTTCCAGGAAAATAACACCCACTAACTTTCTAGTAACAGAATGGGAGAACATCAGAAACAGGGGCAGATTATTCACATCCCAATTCTGCCTTGCCCTTCACTAAGATCAAGTCTGACCTGCTCCAAGTCTCAAGTCTTCCTTAATGTACAAGTCTTCTTGAGCACTTGCATAGAACACAGAACAAAGAACAGTACTGATTTGGAGATGTCGGTGTTGGACTGGGATGTACAAAGTTAAAAATCACACAACACCAGGGTATAGTCCAACAGGTTTAATTGGAAGCACACTAGCTTTCGGAGCGCCGCTCCTTCATCAGGTGATAGTGGAGGGCTCGATCCTAACAAAGAATTTATAGCAAAAATTTACAGTGTGATGTAACTGAAATTATACATTGAAAATTTGATTGCCTGTTAAGCCTTTCACCTGTTAGAATACAGTGATAGTTGCACTTCTATCATGTGTAAATCACAAACCCTTTGCATTCTCAGGTTAGCTGTTAATAATGGTGATAGCTAGACAATATGTTGAAGGTGTTGGCCCCCTGTGTTCTCTCACTGAGCCATGATGTTTAGATTGATTCTAATCTAAAAAGTGAGATAACGGAGTTTTACGTGAATTCATGCAGTTTTTGAGCTGAGTTCTACATGAATGCATGCAGTTAGGACCTTCAGCCCTCGACGTTGTGCCGTTTGTCCTACTCTAACCTACATGCTTCCGTTCACTTTGTTCCATGTGCCTATCCAAGAGTCTCTTATGTTTCCCTCACGTATTTTGCTCTATTACCACCGCTGGTAGTGCATTCAACACACCCATCACTCTCTGTGTAAAGAATCTACCTCTGATATCTCCCATAAACCTTCCTCCAATTATCTTAAAATTATGCCATCTAGTGATAGACATTTCTGCCATGGCAAAATGTCTCTGGCTATTCACTCTCTCTCTGCCTCTCATCATCTTGTAAACCTCTATCAAGTCACCTCTCATAAATTTTTCCTCCAATGAGAAAAGCCCTCACTCCCTGACGGTTTCTTCAGAAGACCTGCCCTCCAGTCCAGGCACCATCCTGGTAAATCTCCTCTTTACCCTCTCTAAACCTTCCTTATCCTTCCTATAATGAGGAGACCAAAACTGAACGCAATATTCCCTGTGCGGTCTGAGCAGGGCTCTATCGAGCTGCAGCATAACCTCGCGGCTCTTAAACTCAATCCCCCTGCAGCTGATAGCCAACACACCATATACCTTCTTAACAACCCAATCAACTTGGGTGGCAACTGTGAGGGATCTGTGGACACGTACACCAAGATTCCTCTGTTACTCCACACTGCCAAGAATCCTGCCTTTAACCATTGCAAGGTGACTCACTTCAATTTGAACTCCATCTACCACTTCTCAGCCCAGCTCAGCATCCTGCCAATGTCCTGTTGCAACCTACAACAGCCCTCCACATTCTGTACCACTCCAACCACCTTTGTGCCATCAGCAAACTTACTAGCCCACTCTTCAACACCCATATCCATT
This sequence comes from Chiloscyllium punctatum, assembly GCF_047496795.1. Classification (NCBI taxonomy): domain Eukaryota; kingdom Metazoa; phylum Chordata; class Chondrichthyes; order Orectolobiformes; family Hemiscylliidae; genus Chiloscyllium; species Chiloscyllium punctatum. The sequence goes on from NC_092752.1 coordinate 52,583,530, forward strand.
TCATCGATAAAAGTAACAAAGAGCATAGGTCCCAGGACGGATCCCTGCGGGACACCACTGCTCCCTTTCAGTGATCTAGCTCCATAACTCTCTGTGTAAGAGAATCCCTGACATTCACTACCCTCTGTCTGAAGAAAATGTTCTCTGCTTCTGCGCCATGACCTATTGTAATGAACAAGAGAGGTAACGCAGGGGCTCAGGCAAGAGAGACTGGCCCTGAACTCAAGACAGTATTTAACTGAGGATGACATCAAGGAGCCTGAACAAAATCACACTTAATGAGAATTAATTATGACCTCTCCACTGTTTGGAGTCATTCATGGCACAAGGGAAGATGATTATCATTGGTGGGCATCAATCATCTCAGCCGTGGGACACATCTGCAGGAGATCCTCCGCGTGGCTTCCTCAGCCCAGGCACCTCCATCTTGTCATCATAGAATCCCTACAGTGTCGGGAAGGAGGCTATTCAGCCCATTGAGTTCAAACTGAGCACATTAGATTCCAATGTATTTCCCTTCGGCCCAACCAGTCCACACCTACCCTCCGAAGAGTAACACACCCAGACACATTTCTCTCTGAATCATGCACCTAACATAATGGACAATTTAGTATGGCCAATTCACCCAGCCTGAACATCTTCGGACTGTGGGAGGAAACCGGAGCACCCGGAGGAAACTCACACAGACAGGTCGGGAGTGTGCAAACTCCACACAGACAGTTGCCCAAGGCTGGAATTGAATCTGGGACCCTGGTGCTGTGAGGCAGCAGTGTTAGCCACTGAGCAACCATGCCAGCAGAAGAGGGGGCATTCACCGAAGTTTACAAAATGTTCAGAACAAGTTGCCCCTCTTCAGCTCTTGAAACAGTCTGTGACCATGTGCATCAAAACCTGGAAAACATTCCGGATCGTGCTCCTAACGTCTGGGTAGCATTATGTAACAGCACTGTACATTTCCACAGTGAAAGGGCGAGTTCATTCAGCACCTCAGTCTGGTTTCACAAGAATGTGGGGAAGCCATTCGTCCCATCAAAACTACTGGGCAAGGAGAAGGATGGACCATTCAGTCCCTCTTGCCTGTTGCACAGGAAAACAGAGAGTCTGCTCTCTCCCACATGTCACATACATGAGATCAGAAAGAACCACTTTACACCCGGAGTCAAGTAAAAAGGAACAGGAGGAGGTTATTCAGCTTGTCAAGCCACTAACACAGGAACAAGAAGATGTCAAAGATGCTCCAACGTCACAAACAAATGGAGCAGGGACTGAACAGATACACTGTTCCAAAATGATCCACATGACAAATATGTGCCACTTTAACATGGTTTTCTGGCAGTCGGAATGGAGCCAACGTTTTTCGGCCATTCTCCAAGTTGTCTTCCTCATCCAAGAAGGCAGACCCATGGTCTCTATGGAAGTCAGAAGCCGGTGGGGAATGACTAACTGTTTCAAAGTGAAGATTTTGTGACCGCTGACAGGATTATGTGCAAAGTGATATTCAATGCAATGTCACACAGAAATTGTGCATTAAAGTGTTCAGAGTGCATTCAGAACCTCTTTGTCAATCTACATGGGGTCTCTGCACATGCATGTAAACTGTCGCGAATCAAACATCCACTGAAAAGTATTAGATTTTCACCCTATTCAGCATAATGAGTTCCCGTCTTTATCAATCAAGCTTCAACTTCTTATTCTCTCACAGCGCTACAGATTAAACACAGAGTTACTGCACTCTCTCCTCATGGGAAAATTGTGCTAGTGTTGAGTTTGTTCAAGCTCGTTTGCACTGTCTCGGTGACAAAGAGATCATTATTTATAAAGCAGACCAAATCTTTGCACAATGTACCAAATATTCTCTCAACGAAACACGATCAGCGAGAAATATATACTAACTTTGGTACTTCAATCATTTTACATGAAGAGCCACATAACATTTATTTCCTGCCCCCATATGAATTCTGTCAGTGACTTATGACGAAGGGCATCCAGGTCCTTTTCAACAAAAGCACTCCGCAACCTCTCTACCATTTAATAAATATAAATGTACATGATGATATTTGTTAGGAGAAAGTGAGGACTGCAGATGCTGGAGATCAGAGCTGAAAAATGTGTTGCTGGAAAAGCGCAGCAGGTCAGGCAGCATCAAAGGAGAAGGAGAATCGACGTTTCGGTCATAAGCCCTTCTTCAGCAATGAGGAGGGTGTGCCACGCAGGCTCAGATAAAAGATAGGGAGAAGGGACTTGGGGAGGGGCGTTGGGAATGTAATAGGTGGAAGGAGGTTAAGGTGAGGGTGATAGGCTGGAGAGGTGGTGGGGCGGAGAGGTCGAAAAGAAGATTGCAGGTCAAGAAGGCGGTGCTGAGTCTGACGGCTGGGACTGAGAAAAGGTGGGGGAGGGGAAATAAGGAAGCTGGAGAAATCTGTATTCATCCCTTGTGGTTGGAGGGTTCCTATGCGGAAGATGAGTCAATCTTCCTCCAGGCGTCATTTTGCTATGGTCTGGCGATGGAGGAGGCCAAGGACCTGCATGTCCTTGGCGGAGTGGGAGGGGGAATTAAAGTATTCAGCCACGGGGTGGTTGGGTTGGTTAGTGAGGGTGTCCCAGAGGTGTTCACTGAAACATTTTGCAAGTAGGTGGCCTGTCTCCCCAATGTATAGGAGGCCACATCGGGTGCAGTGGATACAGTAAATGATGTGTGTGGAAGTGCAGGTGAATATCTGACGGATATGGAAGGATCCCTTGGGGCCTTGGAGGGAAGTAAAAGGGGAGGTGAGGGCGCAAGTTTTGCATTTTTTGAGTTTGCAGGGGAAGGTGCCTTCAAGGGATCCTTCAATATGTACACTGTCGTGAATCAAACATCCAATGAAATGTATGAAATGTTCACCCTATTCAGCTGTTTGGGACATAATGAGTTTCTGTCCATACCCATCATTCTTCAACTTCTTATTCTCTCACAGCGCTACAGATTAAGCACATCGTTACTGCACTCTCTCCTCATGGTAACATCACGCCAGTGTTTAGTCTGGTCAAACGACTTTGCACTCTCTCAGTGACAAAGAGATCATTGTTTATAAAGCTGACCAAATCTTTACACAATGAACCAAATACTCTCTCAAGAAACACAATCAGTGGGAAAGATATTCAAACTTTGATACTTCAATCATTTTGCATGAAGCGCCACATATAATTTACTTCCTGCCCCCGTATGAATTCTGTCAGTGACTTATGACCAAGGAAATTCAGGTCCTTTTCAACAAAAGCACTCACCAAACTCTCTACCATTTAATAAATATAAATGTACATGATGATATTTGTTGTTCACATCTGAATCATTTTATACCTTGTGAACAGCTATTGCCCAAACACTGATCCTGCTGCCACCCATCAATCCTTCAGTCCAGAGAAAAACAGTATTCTTCTTGTATCCCCATTACTCAAATTTTAATTCATGTGGTATATGTTCCACCCCTACCTACCCATGGACCCGAACGTTCCCTACTCACCTGTATTCAAATATGTCAAGCGTTTTCTAAAATTTCAAATACTCCACTCCCATTGGTTCTCAGCTGTTGATGACACATGGACAATCCCTACAAACAGGTTTATCAAAGATCATTTCTCTTTCCTGAATCTAGGCCGAGTCTACCAAATCATATCATTTTTCTCCAAATGTCTAGTTGTCACATTCTAATAAAAGGTTCCAATATTTTTCTCACAGCTAAAATCAAGCTATTTAGTTTTCTGTTTTCCCGCTCCATTCAGTTTTAAATATTTAGGTGTATAACAGGTGCTTTCCAGTCTGCAGCATTCTTTCCACAATCTAACCAGCTTTGATAAATAATCAGTAATTCTTTTACTAGCTCTGTTCTCATCGCAATACTCTGGGATGTAGCTCATCAGATGAAGCAACTTATGTAACATCAATTCATTTAGATTTTCAAAAATTTACTCTTCATTAATTCTGATTTCCTGCAGTTTCCTTTTTTTTTTACCAGTCACTCTGTTCCCTAGTATTTCTGGAAATTCGTTTCTGTATCTTTCCTTGTGGAGATGGAACCAAGGCATTCCTCTCAGCAGGCAGATGGTTTCAGTCAGCTCGTGAATACATTGGAGGACTGCACTTCAGTTATGGTGGATATATTACCCACTGCTGCCTGCAAAGTGGAAGAATTAATCCAGTTTAATTCATCATGAGTGTCAGCACAGTCCTGTCCCTGGTGTGAGGCTACAGGTTATACTGAAGGAGGTAAGACAGCTCAGTGAGCACCTCATTTTTGAGACAAGCTGGTCTTACACTTTATGCATGAATGTGTGCAGCTTAGAAAAATGTTCCCGGAAATCCCAGAGGGGATAATACGGTGCCCTGATCTTCCCTGTTCACAAAGCTTCACTTCTGTATAGACTCAGATCCATTTGTTTCCCATGATCCCAGACACTCTCTAAATGCAGTATTCAGAGTGGGGTCCCCACACCCTCGGGGGTCCCTGAATGAACCCAGCAGCTGACAACACAAACCTGAGAAAACCATCCACAGAAACTCCACTGAGTTTCCATAGACAGCAGCAGGTCAATGTCCCACAACCACTATGCACCCATTCAGTGTTGAAAATGCTTCAGTCTCCTCCGTTTATCTCCCTGACTGAGAACGCTGTCACATCTCCACACAGTCGCACAGTAACAGCTCATCTCTCCAAAAAAGCAATTGACAATGTAACATGACGTTTCTCTATACCTCTTCAACTATAAGTATTGCTGATGGAGTTGATCACCACACTCAGAGACAAGAGATAGCGGAAACATAACTCACGTTAAGCAGGGACATCCCGTAATAGATATGATATTCAGGAAATGCGAAAAGGGGACATGTTAGAACAGCTTCCCATTTTATTTTCATTCCAGTCCATCATCAGCAATCCTTTTGTTTGCTTTTCCTTTCTCTCTGTCTTTCTCTCTCTTTCTCTCTCTCTTGCTGCACATGATCCACTCAACACAAACCTCCCACTCACCCTTTGAACCATCCCTGATATAATAATATTACTTCCCAGTTGCATTCAGTTTGGATAGGGTCACTGACCTCGAAATGTTATCTGTGTTTCTCCTGACAGACTACCAGATTCTCCAACATTCGTTCAGACGCTGGAGAATTTTATTTCAGATCTCCAGCATCCACATTTCACTATTTATTTCAAATTTAATGTTGTTGTTTCCCGGATGTCAGCATCACTGGCAAGAACAGCATTTGTTATCCATCCTAACTGCCCTTGAACACGCGGCCATTTGTCAAGGCGATATGGAGGGAACCATATTTTTGTGGATCTGAATTGACACTTAGTCCAGACAGGGAAAAATTGTTAGGTGTCTTTACCAAAGTTTATCAATAAAATAAGAAAATAATTCCTGATGGTTTTTGGTTGCCATGAGTAAAATTAGTTTTCATTCAAATTTTTGATATTGGAATTTAAATTTAGTCATCGGCTGTGGTAGGATTTCAAACAATGCTTTTAGAGTCAGAACCTGTGTCTCTGAATTACACAGTCAGTGATATTCTTACTCTGTTTAAGAGTCCCTGTTGTGAAGTAACTGTACAGACAAGAACACGTTTGTGGTCAAACTATTTGTGACTGGAAGAGAGGTCAGAAGAGAACTGGAGACATGAAATCTGTCGTTAACAAAGGGGTACATGATGGTGAAGTCAGCAACAGAACTCAGGCAGAGCTGGAGATTGGGGATATTATGAAAGTGGGTGTCGGCAAGTTTGATGACAGCGAGAATATGGAGACTTAAAACAGTTCACGGTAAAAAGGAGACTCAAGCTTCCGAACAGTCTTACTCCTTCTCAGATGTTTATGATTAAGTAGTTTGGAAATGCATGAGAAGGAAGTGGCGCTTGTGACTGAAAGTTTATGTATTTGTTAAATATATTCAACCAGAATAGCAATAACATTCAGCATCATTTATAGAATTGATAGAGATAGGCTTACCAGGAACACCGATACTAGCGAGCATGGGATAGTAACCAGCTTGAATAATCATCAGTACGGCTTCTATCCGCAAATCTAACCGTGGCCAATCCTGAGAAAGCCTGTAAAGACCCCAGGATAAACTCCTGTTCATTGTTGGAAGATTCAAGTCTAATGTTCTCAGATTCTAATCCATTGTTGGAAGATTCCAGTCTAATATTCTCAAATTCAAATCCATTGTTGGACCATTCTAATGTTCTCAGATTCTGATTTCTATCTCTTTCTCTGTAGCTGCTGATCCCAATCTTGGTGAGTTTGACTCTGCCCCGAATGCTATGGCATAACAAGTTGAATGAAGTCCCTAATTATGAAAGAGGGAAACCCTCCAGTGACCCAGTTAGGTCCAGAAAGACTGATATTAATCACAGTCACTGAACAAACAGCTCCAGTTAACTCTGATATATCACAATAATACTTGGTGTTGGTGGGACTTTGATATCGCTGGTTATTGGTCTAATGACACATCTACAGCTGTAAACATAGAGGTGAGGGAGAGACATAATTCGTTCTCTTCACAAGCTTAATGATTCGGCCGTGTTTTGGCAGTATAGGAATTGCTGGGCTCCCGAGGCCGTCTGTGTCTGATCACCAGGTCTGCTTCATCTTTTTGTATTATTTATTTATGTTTCACTTTGACTTTTCTCTGTCCAGCATTAAACAGCTCTGGTAGGTTTAGGCATTTTGAGAGACACCTACAGAGCTATAGTCTATGCAGATGCAGTCCATTCCTTGTGTTTTTGCAGTCGCGGCCTGGTCCTGTGGAGTGACGGTCAAATTCTCACAGAACCACGATTCTTAGTTTTACCTTTCGCCAGTTATTGCTGGTGTCTCAGCAGAGTTGGAAGGCCGTAATTCTCTCCTGGGTGCTACACACTGCCTCCGTGATTTCTCTCAGAACTGTTTTTTGATTTTCTTTCCTCCTGGATTGGAGAACTGCATGTGAGGCAATCTGTTTCCTGCACTTAATATTTGACATTTGTGTGCTTCTCGGATGATACCATATTGGAGCAGTTACTGTATATTCGTTAAATAAACTATTATTCTGATAAGTTTTCCAACAGAATTAAGCTATTGAAAGGTCCTTTTCCTTTTGTGGTCTTTTATCGACAGTGTTGGAAAAAATTGGGTTTTGCTTAATGTCAAATATTTTGACCAAGTAAATTCTATCTCAAACATATCACCGCACATTTACCAGCGGAATGGGCCGACCTGGCAGAGTGATAATCATGTCAGGAATTATATCGGATACTGAATCCACCTATCAGATCCAGCCCGGACACGAAAAAGCCCAGATGAGATACCTGCACAGCATGAAGCACTGCGTAGACCAGACCTGAATGTACTGTTCAGCAATCCGTCCAGGATCGAACACAGTTTTGAACTCACCAGTTTACTACTTACGTGTCCAACAGTGCACTGATCTATAAACTTGGACTAGATGATCTTTTCAGCACAGGGCATTGTGCAGAACACACAAAGACATTGTTCTACACACACGGACTGGATATCTGTGCAGTATGGGGAGCTGTGCATTGAATTTATCCATTAACCTGGAGCAGTTACCTTCCCAGCATACTCAGCTGTGCACACCAATCACTGCATTGCTCAGTAACACTGTGTTAGATCACTGCCCAGCGAGGGAAAACTTGCAGCTCATGCTGGAAGTGACAGGATGCGCAGCTCCCTCCATTTACAGCTCCATATCTCCATTGTGACATGACACGGGAGTGCTGTGGGTGTGAAACTCACTGCCAGAGAAAGATGGCGGGGGAATCAGTTTAAATACAAACAAATGGGAGGTGCTTAATTAAAAGACAGGGGGAGATTGAGAGAGAATTTCAGAGAAGGATCTGATGGCAGGTTTAAAAATTGTGAAATGAAAACATTTCGATAACATCTTGCAATATAGGCCACTGTTTCCAGGAATGATGGGTGAGCAGAATATTGGTGTAAGTTAAGATGATGGAGGGTTTTGGAAAAGTATTTGTCCTGCAGCGTGGTAACGGGGAGTAGGATCAGCAGAGTCTTCGACTCATTGTGCTGAATCAAACAATAATTTGTCCCAGTACCATTTTCCTTGAGTGTGACAGAGGGGTTGTCTGCACAAGGCACAACTAGTTTCCTGGTGTTATCATATCGAACTCATCTCATTAGCTATCCACCCCACCCCATGGTGTCCCTCTCATTCAATACCAGCCGATTCTCCCACGCATCATGGCTGGAGGTACAGACCATCTCCCGGATGCCCCTGGATGTTCAGTGATCCCTGGTACAGCAGACATCTTTTAAAGGCCAATGGGCATACGGTTGAGCTTTCTCGGTTTGGAGCTGCCCTGCATAGTTTACTGAGCATGGCGGATAAGGGGAAATTACACCACAGCTTGTCGACAGGGGCACGGAGCTCCTGGTGAATAGTCTAGTCCAGAGGGGGACCATTCTCTTCCCAGAGAAAACCGCACCACCAGACCCACCGAGCCTGGTCTGAGCACACCACCCAGCTCAGTGCAGTATCTGCGGTCCAAGAAAAGTCTAGCAATACTGGAAAAGCACCTTCCCCCGCTCTGTCAGGATAAGAGTCACCGTATTCTCTCTACTCTCTCACACTCACTGTATATCTGTTAGCGCCTTCCCCAGAATAAGGTTCCATCACTCTCAACACTGCAATGCAGCACCTTTTCTCTCTCTGTCTCTCTCTCTCTCTCTCTCTCTCTCTCTCTCTCTCTCTCTCTCTCTCTCTCTCTCTCTCTCTCTCTCCCTCTCACCTCCTCAATATCCCCACATGGTTATAAAATGTTCTTATGGTTATAGTTTCTAGAATTCTCTGGATGATGTCGTTTGTACAATGTTCCAGATAATTTTCAAAATAATTCAAATTTAGCAAAATGTTCATCCCCCATTATGTAACGAATCAGAGGAAGGGGCAGAGTTCTACTTTTTTTTAACATCATTCAGGATGGAAGTGCATCAAAAGGCCATTAATCCTCTCAAATATGCTTCACTATTCAAACAAAGAGAGAACCTAAACACTTGAAGACTCACTCTCTTCTTGAAGACAGGCGCCACTTTGGAGTTTCGCCAGTTTCACTGGACCACTCCTGTAATCCCGAGAATTATGGAATATTTCACGCAGTGCCACCAGTCACTCTGTAACCATTTCTATCAAAACAAGCTATGAATTGCTGATAAGCTGTTTACCCTTGGTCTTTTCTGTTTGAGAAAAGCCTTGTTCGTTTTGTTAGAGACAGTGCAAAACTTTCATCTGACTACAATTTTGTTTATAATATTGGAACTCATTGTGCCTTCCCCTGAGAGAAAAGATGTAAAATACTGCTTTAAATTCGCTGCCTGTTCCCTGAAAACAATTCCCTAGTCACATCCTCCAGGTGTCCCACATATTCTTTCCTGCCTTTCTTCCAAGGTTCACACATACATCATGAACGTTTTTTATTCGCTATGAGAAAACTCTTGTGGTTAGATTTTTTTCATATTTTTTGCCAATCTTGGAATATTTTCTTTGTATTTTGTCTTATACAGTCTGCTTCTGGTTCCAAAAGTAAACTTCCCAAATGTGGCCGACGCTAGAACTCAGCAATTTGAATTCTTCAGTTTGTGATTGATTAGTATCCTTCACAGCCTTTGTGCATCATGGGTGGTTCATCTTCACATCTTCATATCATCTTCTATTTGATTAGATTCAATAATAGCTGAGCGTTATTAAGCAGTACCGGCTTAAATGTTCCCCCACCCCCCACATATGCTGACCTTCACCTGTGTCTATTTTCACACTTCGTATTTGACCAGATATATTACATAATTCTGCATTTGAAATACCTGGCTCTTCTCCGTCATTCAGGGGGAACCTATGTGTGTGGCTGAACACATGGAGAGTGACTCCATTCTCTCAGTTTTTCTGGCTCTGTGATTTCTGTTCGATGATGCCACATTCCAGTGGGAAGCTTCCTACGTGACATCCTTTTCTCTCAAACGAAAAATCCCCTCACTCTCATGTACTGAGCCTTCAGCTGTGACTGTCCCATCTCCTTTACTTCTGCCATCACTCCATCCCCTCATTCTCAGAACAATGATATATCTCCCCTTGTTCTCACTACCTACAGCACACGAATCTGGATTGACAGAATCATCCTCCGCCACTTCCACCACTTCCAGTAGGACAGCACCATCAAACACATCTTCCCCTCCCATCCACTGTCTGTATTTCACAGGGCCTATTCCTCTGTGGCACGCTCCATCACCCCGAACATCTCCCCACAACCCCATGGCACCTTCCCATGTAAATGCAGAAGCTGCAAAATTTTCCCATTCACCTCTTCCCTCCTCACTGTCCTAGGACCTAAATACACTTTTCAGGTGAAGCAGCATTTCACTTGTACACTTTCAATCCAGTCTCCTGTCATTGCTGCTCAAAATTCAGTCTCCTTTACATTAGTGAATCAAACAGAAACTGCTTGGAGGAACATCTCCACTTTGTCCGTAGGAGTGACCCTTTCCTTCTGATTGCTCCCCATTTCAATAACCTACATTGCTGTCAGGATAAAGAGAATTCTTTGAGGAGGAAACGACGCGTTGAACCAGAAAAAGTTACCTAACTGAACTTCCAGAAGGCCTCTGATATGGTATCGCACAGGCGGCTGCAGAGTAAGATAAGGACCCATGGTGTCAGAGACCAGGTACTAGCATGGATAAAAGGTTGGCTGTCTGGCAGGAGGCAAAGTGAAGATAAAATTGTCCCTCTCAGGGTAGCAGCCAGTGATTAGCAGTGTTCCATAAGAGTCAGTGTTGTGACCACAACATTTTACTTTCTAGGTTAATGATCTGAGTGGTGGGACAGAAGGCATTCTGACTATGTTTGCAGATGATACAAAGGTAGTTGGAGGGGCATATAGCATTGACGAGGCAGGGAGCCTGCAAAAAGATTTCGACTGTTTAGGAGAGTGAGAAAAGGAGTAGCAGATGGAATACAATGTGGGGGAGTGTGAGGTCATGCACTTTGGTATGAAGTATACAGGCATGGACTATTTACTAAATGGGGAAAAAAATCAGAAATCTGAGTAACAAAGGGACTTGGGATTCCAAGCGCCGGATTCACCTTAGATAAACATGCAGGTTGAGTCAGAAGTTAAGAAGGCAGATACAATGTTGTCATTCATCTCGAGAGGAGAAGGATATAATGGTGGGGATTCTGAGGCTTTGTAAGGCTCTGGTCAGACCACATTTCCGGTATTTTGTGCCTCATACCTCAGGAAGGATGTATTAGCCTTGGTGTGTGTCAAGAGAATGTTAATCAGAAATGTAAAGCTTATCACATGAAGAACATTGGAGAACTCTGGGTTTATACTCGATGGAGATTAGAAGGATGAGGGGGGATCCAGTTGAAACTTACAGAATACTGAATGACCTGGATACAGACAAAACTGGGAGGACGTTTGCACTGGCAGGAGGGCGCAGGCTTAGAGCAAAGGGAAAATCCATTAGAACGGAGATAAGATGAAACGTCTTGAGCCAGAGAGTGGTGACATTGTGGAATTCCTTACCACAGAAGGGTGTGGAAACCAAATCATTTGGCACCAACGATATAGCCAGGAAAGGGACTGAGGATCTGAAAAGTGACTGCAGAGAGTTAGTTTGGAAGCTGAAGAGTAGGACGAGTAGAGTAGTGATCTCAGGTTTGCTACCAGTGGCACGAGCTCATTAGAAGAGGAACAGTCAGTGAATGCAACTTTACACTATGCTGCGAGGACGTTGCAGGAGGGAGGGGTTCAGATACCTTGACCATCGGGATACATTCTGGGTAAGGTGGGATCTGTACATGAAGGACGCATTGCACCTGAACTGGAGGGGCACAAATGACCTGTTTGGGAGGTTTGCTCGTGTGATTCGGGCGGGTTTAAACTAGTTCGGCGGGAGGTAGAAATAAGACCACATGTCTGAGAGGGGGTTATTTGCAGACGGGACAATGACAGGATATATTGGATCTATCAGGAAGGTTTCTCACGCGATGAAATAAAGGGATCGGTTAAAGTGCGTCTGCTTTAATGTAAGCAATGTCCGAAATAAGAGTGATGAACTTAGAGCATGAATCAGTACTTGGGGCTACGAGGTCGTGGCCATAACGGAGACGTAGGTTTCACAGGGGCAGGGATGGCTGCTTGATTTTCCAGGGTTCAGAACGTTTAAAAATGTTTTGGTGCAGCACGGTGGCCCAATGGCTAGCACTAATGCCTCACAGCGCCAGAGACCCGGGTTCAACTCCCACGTCAGGGAACTGTCAGTGCGGATTTTGCAAACTTTCCCTGTGGATTTCCTCTGGGTGCTCCGGTTTCTTCCCATAATCCAAAAATGCACAGATTAGGTGAATTGGCCATGCTAAATTGCCCGTAGTGTTAGATGAAGGGGTAAATGTAGGGGAATGGTTTTGGGTGGGTTGCTTTATGGAGTGTTGGTGGGGATTTGTTCGGCCGAAGGGCCTGTTTCCACACTATAAGTAATCTAATCTAATCTAAAAAAGAATAGGGTGGGTGGAAAATGAGGAGGGGTATAGGATTGCTAATCAGAGAGGGTGTCGCTGCTACAGAAATGAAGGTTGTTGAGGAAGATTTTTCGACTGAGTCAGTATGGGTGGACATTAGGAACAGCAAGGGAACAGTCATTGCATTTGGGGATTTTCTACAGACAACCTAATAACAGTAGAGGGACTGAAGATCCCATAGGCGGGCAGATTCTGGAAAAATGCAAAAGTAGCAGGATTATTGTTATGGGTGATTTCAACTTTTCCAATATCGACTGGAACCTCCGAAGTGCAGATGATGTGGATGTAGCCGGTTTTGTCAGGTGTGTTCAAGAGGATTTCCTTGCTCAGTATGTAGACAGACCGTCGAGGGTAGAGGCTATTTTGGATTTGGTAGTCGGCAACGAGCCAGGACAGGTGTCAGAACTCACGGTGGGAGACCATTTTGGTGAAAGTGATCACAACTGCCTCACATGCAGGATCGGCTGGGAGAGTGAAAGGAGCAGTTTCTGTAGGAAGATATTTAATTGTGGAAAAGGAAATTATGATGCTATCAGAAAGGAGTTGGGAAGTACAGACTGGGAGCAATTGTTCCACAGAAATGGCACAGCAGACATGTGGAGACTGTTTAAGGAGCAGTTGTTGCGAGTGATACACAAATTTGTTCCTCTGAGTCAGGTAAGAAGGGGTAAGATTAAGGAACATTGGATGACGAGAACAGAGGAATGTCTCGTAAAAAGGAAGCAGGCAGCTTACGTAAGATGGTGGAAGCAAGGATCTAGCACAGCTTTATAGGATTACAGACTTGCTAGAAAGGAGATCAGAAAAGGTCTGAGGCGAGCCATGATGGGGCATGAAAAAGGCTTGGCAGGGAGGATTAGAGAGAATCCAAAGACATTTTTCTCATACATGAGGAATAAGAGAATAATCAGGGAGAAGGTAGGGCCGATCAGGGATAGCATAGGGAAATTATGCGTGGAGTCTGAGCGGATATGGGTAGCCCTAAATGAGTTTTTTGCTTCGATTTTCACCAAGGAAAGTGACCTTGTAAATGAAACGTAGAGGAGCTGGGCCAGATCAGTCTTGACAAGATCAAGATTGATGAAGTTGATGTGCTCGCAATTTTGGAAAACATTAAGATGTATACGTCCCCAGGGCCAGAGCAGATTTATCCTAGACTGCCCCGGGAAGCGAGAAAAGCAGTTACTTAGCCGCTGGTGAGGATATTTGCCTCCTCACTCTTTACAGGAGCCATACCGGAGGATTGGAAGGAGGCGAATGTTGTTCCTTATTTCAAGAAGGGTAATAGGGAAATCCCTGGCCATTAGAGACCAGTCTGTCTTACGTCTGTGGTGAGCAAAGTTTGGAAAAAATTCTGAGGGATAGGATTTATGACTATTTGGAAAAGCATTGTGTGATTAAAGGGAGTCAGCATGGCATCACGAGGGGCAGGCCATGCCTCACAAATCTTATTGATTTCTTTGAGGAGGTGTCAAGACAGGTCGACGACGGTCGAGCAGTGGATGTGGTGCATGTGGACTTCAGCAAGGTATTTGATAGGGTTCCCCATGGAAGGCTCATTCATCAAGTCAGGAAGTATGGGATACAGGGAGATTTGGTTATCTGGATTCAGAATTGGCTGGTTGGCAGAAGGCAGACAGTGGTTGTAGATGGAATGTATTCTGCTTGGAGGACAGTGTTGAGAGGGATCTCACAGGGCGATGTTCTTGGGCCTCCGCTCTTTGTAGTTTTTATAAATGACTGGGATGAGGAGGTTATGGTGTGGGTTAGTAACTTTGCTGATGACACAAAGGTTGGAGGTGACTTCGATAGTATAGAGGGCTACTAAAGTATAGAGAGCTACAGGTCAAATTCGAATCCTGAATATAGCATTAAAGACAGGATTCTTGGCAGTGTGGAGGAACAGAGGGATCTGGGTGCACAAGTGCATAGATCCCTCAAAGTTGCCACCCAAGTCGATAGTGTTTCAAGAAAGCATATGGTGTTTTGTCTTTCATTAATAGGGGGATCGAGTTTAAGAGCCGTGAGGTTTTGCTGCAGCTCTACAAGTCCTGGTGAGACCACACTTGGAATATTGTGTCCAGTGGTGGACGCCCTACTATTGGAAAGCTCAGAGGCTTTGGACAGGGTGCAAAGAACGTTTACAAGGGTGCTGCTTGGATTGGAGGGCTTGCTTTATAAATAAAGGTTAAACGAGCTTGGATCTTTCTCTCTGGAGACAAGGAGGAGAGAGGAGAGCTGTTCGAGGTGTACAAAATAATGAGAGGAATAGATACAGTCAAGACCCAGAGACGTTTCCCCAGGTCAGGATTGACTCGTACGAGAAGTCAAAGTTTGAATATATTAGGAAGAAGGTAAAAGGGAGTCGTCAGAGGTAGGTTCTTTACGCAGAGAGTTGCGAATGCATGGAATGCATTGCCAGTTCTGTTGGTGGAAGCAAAGTCATTGGGGATATTTAAGCGACTCTTGATCATGCACATGGATAGCAGTGAGCTGAGGGGTGCGTAGGTTAAATTACTACATTTTACATGACGATTAAATCTCGGGACAACATCATGGCCCAAAGGGCCGCTTCTGTGCTGTACTGTTCTATGTTCTATGTTCTATTTAGTATATTTTAAACAGACTCAGATAAGTTTTGATTGACAAGGGGATCAAAGGTTACTGAGAGGAAGCAGGAAAATGGGTTTGAAAATCTGTCAGTCGTGATCGAATGGCGGAGCAGACCTGATGGTCCGAATGGCTTCATTTCTGTTCGCATAGAGTTGTGGCCTTATAATATTTCGGTCCTGGATGGTATGGTGGCTCACTGGTTTGCACTGCTGCCTCACAACATCAGGGAACTGGGTTCGATTTCCTCTGGGTGTTCTAGTTTCCTGTCACAGTTCAAAGTTGTGCAGGTTAGGTGATCTGGCCATGCTGAATTGTCGATTGTGTTCAGGGATGTTGATGTTAGGTGCAATAGTCAAGGGTCTATGTATAGTATTAGGGTCGAGAATGGGATAGATTCGCATACTCTTTGGAGGGTCAGTATAAACCTGAAGCGCCTGTCTTCACACTGAGGAGATTCTAAGAAAATGCAGGGTGCTGCAATGTTCCAATGAAGCACAACCCAAGCTCGAGTAACACCTCACTTTACACTTTGTTCCGTTAAAATCTGTCGGAGTTAATATTCAATTCTGTAAATTCACAGCCTGAACCCGTTATGGCTGTTCTCAATTTTCCATACGCTCTCCCTCCTGGGCTCCCTAAGTTCGTGTCTTGTTTATGTTGCATTCAACAGAGGAAATCAATTTCTAATATTTACACATTAATTTACACACATTACATGACTGTCTCTTTCACCACAATTTAAAGCCCATTTGTCTTTCACACTGGCCCAGTGTGAAAGATTTACACTGGACTTGAATCACTAACATTGTTTCTATGTCTCTGAGATGTTGCCAGACCCCTGAGTTCCTTCAAAAATGAAAAGTTACAAAACACATTTTCAATATAGCAAAGATCATTGGATACAGGAAATCTGAAACAAAAACAAAAATTGTTGGACTTACTGGGTGCTTTGAGGAACAGTCACCGAACCCGAAAGATTAACTCTGCTTTCACTCCCCAGATGCTGTCAGACTTGTCAGTGTCTTCAGCAATTCCTGTTTTTGAACAAGTTTCAAACATGTGTGTCAATGTTGCTCACATGCCCTGTCCAACATGGAGCGCCATACACCAGGAAGTGAATGATTACGCAAGGTATGCAAATTCATTTGTTCTGAAACTACATAAGGCTATCATCACCGAGACTACAGAGCTCTTAATCATGATCATGGAGAGAAACAGAGAGAAACACATTCGAGTTAAAGAGAAGATGGCATTACCGGACGGGAAGAGATTCAGGTGAAAACAAATGCTTTTGAGGAATGCGACAAATTGGAGGCATGGCATCATGAAGATACCCAAACAGGATGAGTTTTTTTTTTAAAAAAAGGAATCGTGCCCACATCAGAAACTCGGATAGGGCACTGTGTACAGGGGAGAAGGGTGACCGGGTCCCCGTGCGAATTGAGGACAGGCAGCAGAATTGTACTGCAGATATTGCAGCTCAAACTGGGCATTCATTTGATGTTGTAAACCATAGCAGCTGTTGTAGCAGCAACAGCAGTAGAATTGTATTCAACTACAATATAATCTCTCAGTCTACCATTATCACAAAGCCGATCTCTGGTTCAGTGATGAGTGTGGATGAACCTGCCACGGTCAGAACCGTGTGTATCTAAACCTGATGACAACCCATTCAAGCTACCGCACTTGCTGCTTACATTAATAAACAGCAGAACTAACATCTGATAGAGAGGACGCCATGATCCCAAGACTGTGACCATTTCTTTCAAAACAAGCTATGACTTACTGCTGGCCTGTCTACTCTTAGTCTTATCTGTGAGAAAAATCCTTGTTCCTATTGTTCGAGATGTTTCAAGAACTTCCCTCCTATTACCATTTTGTTTACATCACTGAAATACTTACTGTGCCTTCCCCTGTGAGGAAAGATGTAAAACATAGGTGTAAATTATCTGTCTGCTCCCTGTAGCCAATTCTTCAGTCACACCCTCCAATTATCCTCAGTATACTTTCCTGCTTTAATTTCTACCTAAGTTCACACTCATCTTAAACTTTTTTTATATGCTCGGAAAAGCTCATGCTGCTTGATCTTGTATTTCTTGCCAATTTGCTGCATCATGTCTTTTCTCCATTTTCCTCGGTTTCTAGATTCATACAGATATATAGCGCACAAACAGACCCTTTGGTCCAACTTGTCCACGCTGACCAGGTTTTCCAAACTAAACTAGTCCCATCTGATTGCATTTTGTCCATATGCCTCTAAGCTTTTCCCATTCCTCTGTTTGTCCTAATGAGTTTTAAATGTTGTAACTGTACTTGCACCTCCCATTCTTCCTCTGACAGCTCATTCCATATACACACATCACCCTCTGTGTGAAAACATTGACTCTTCGTCCATTTCAAATCTTCCTGCTTTCGCCTTAAACCTCTGCCTTCTGTGGTTGAACTCCCCCACCATGTGGGAAAGACCTTGGCTATTCACTCTATTCATACATCTCATGGTTTAATAAACTTATACAATATCATCCTTCAACCTCCTACACGCTATCTGACACTAACTTTGCGAACAAGCATTTAAAGATAAGCACTGCAAATTTGAAACAGTATTCAAATGACAGATAAATAACACTCAGCCCAAGCTTCATACTGTGATTTATTCTTCTCCATGTTACGATACTCAGGCAGCAGGAAACTCCTTCGAGTACCAATAAGAGGTCAAACACCTGAATTGCTTTGTCCAAATGGGGTGATGATGTCTACAGTGAAAGCACATCACTGGCCTGAACCATATAAGAAGGGGAATTCTTGTACCACACGGTCAGCATCGACCTTTAGAAGAGTGAGATGAAGGCTGAGTATACGTTTTGAAATTTGGATCACAGTGTGAATTCAGTGCTAAGGAGGAGAGGTGTTTTCAATAAGGTTTACGCCAAGAAGGAAGCTTTCCAGAATGAGATGTGAGTGGGAGGTGTAAAACAGCATGAATGGAGAGGCCGAGCCACCCTGAGACCAGAGCAAAGTGGCAGCACAAAACGCAGAGTAGGTGGACTTAATCAAAGAGTTTCAGGTGAAGTGGTTAGGGACCATAATGTGAGAGAATGTACTCTGTAATTTGAGAGGAAGAACCTGGAATCAGGAAGGGGAGATGAGCAGGGAAGAGGATGGAGCAGCAATGGCAGGGTTTTCTTGGGGTAAATCAGGAAGCACAGCTGAAATCCATGCCTAACATCAGCGTATGGTCCCTGAAATAAACATTATAAATCTGGCCCTGCACTATTCCTCATCAATAGTATCCTTGAGAGCTTTTGTCAACCATGTGTGGTTCCTCTGCTTACCGAGTCCTTCTACTTGAACAGAAACAATAATTACTGAGCGGTTTGGGATATCTGTTTGAATGTCTGCTCATGGAAACTCACTGACCTTCCTCTGGGTCTATTTTCACATTCCGCTTCAGACCAGATGTGAGGCAGAAATCGTTAATTTCGATGCCTGGTTCTTTTCAATCATTCAGGGGGAGCTTCTGCATGTGGCTGAACACATCATCTGCGGAGGCTGACTCCATTCTCCAAGTTTCTCGATCTCTGTAATTTCTGTTTGATGATGCCACATTCCTGTGAGCTGCGTCTAACGTGACCTCATTTTCCTTCAAACCAGAAATCCCCTAACTCTGGTGGCCAGGGCCTTCAGCTGTCACTGTCCTGTCTCCCACGGTGTTGCCCACAATCCGTCCCCTCGCTCCCAGAACAATGATAGATTCCTTCTTGTCCACACTTGCTCCTGCACTAGAATCCACATTCACATAATCATCTTACGCCATTTCCACCATCTCCAGCAGGACAGCACCATCAAACACATCTTCCCCTCCCGCCCACTGTCAGTATTTTGCAGGAACCGCTCCCTCTCTGTCCGCTCCATCACCCAGAACACTTCCACACTCCCCCATGGAACCTTCCCATGCAATTGCAGAAGCTGCAACACTTGCTCATTCACCTCTTCCCTCCTCACTGTCCAAGGAATCAAACATACCTTCTACGTGAAGCAACATTTCACTTGTAACCTTTCAATCTGCTCTCCTATCATTGCTGCTCACAATGCAGTCTCTCTATATTGGCGAGACCAAACAGAGATTGCTTTGAGGAACACTCCCACTCTGTCTGTGGAAATAATCTTGACCTTCTCATTGCTTCCCATTGCTTCCCATTTCAATAACCTACCTTGCTCTCATGCTAACATTTCGGCCCTGGGCTGCTGCAATATTCCAAGGAAGCACAACCCAAGCTCGAGTAACAACTCACTTTACACTTTCGTACATTACATCCTGGAGGAGCTAATGTACAATTTCGCAACTTCACAGTCTGAAACCATTATAACTGTTCTGCCGTTTCCGTACATTCTCCCTCCTGGCCTCCCTATGACCTTGTGTGGTTGAATCTTCTTTATCGTTCACTCAATACAGAGAACACCTTTTCCCCATTCACATTTTAATTATTAGGCAACTTTACATGATCTTCTCGTTCTTCACGACTAAAAGCATGTTTGTCTTTTGCCACACCCTCTTTTAAAAGTCAACCCACTCCGCACATCTGTCAAGGGATTATAAAGCTCATTTTTCAATCCTTTTCAGTTCTGAAGAAGTGTTATACTGGACTTGAAACGCTAACACTGTTTCTCTGTCTCTGCAGATGATACCAGACCTGTTGAGTTTCTCTAGAAATGAATAGGCTCAGAACAAATTTTCAATTAAACAGATAACTATGGATACTGGAAAGGAAAATGCAAAAATTGCTGGATAAAATGGGAGCTTTGTGGGCGGCACGGTGGCACAGTGGTTAGCACTGCTGCCTCACAGCAACAGAGACCTGGGTTCAATTCCCGCCTCAGGCGACTGACTGTGTGGAGTTTGCACATTCTTCCCGTGTCTGAGTGGGTTTCCTTCGGGTGTTCCGGTTTCCTCCATCTGTCCAAAAATGCGGGTTAATTGTTAGGTGAATTGGTCGAGGTAAATTGCCCGTAGTGTTAGGTGTAGGGGTAAATGTAGGAGAATGGGGTCTGGGTGGGTTGTTCTTCGGCGGGTCAGTGTGGACTTGTTGGGCCGAAGGGCCTGTTTCCACACTGTAAGTAATCTAACCTAATGTAGAAGGTTCACTGGCCCTGAAAGATTAACTCTGCTTTCAGTCCACAAGATGCTGCCAGACCTGCTGAGTTTCGTCAGCAATTTCTGTTTTTGAACAAGTTCCACAGACGTGTGTTAAAGCTGCTCAAACACCTTGCCCAACACGGAACACTGTGCACTGGGAAGTGACTGACAATGCAAGGTGCACAAACCTCTTGATCTGAAACTACATAAGGCTGGCATCTCTGACACTGCAGAGCTCTTAATCATGGTCAGGGAGAGAAACAGAGGGGAACACATTCACATCAAACACAGAAGATGGCATTGGGGGAATGAAAAAGATTCAGATGCAAACGTTAAGGGGTTTGTGTAAAGTAACAAATTGGAGGCGAGACACCAGGGAGAGCAGAATGAGAATAGGGAAATGGAAGTGTTACCACATCAGAAACCAGGTTAAGACACTGAGTACATGGCTGATGGATGAATGGGTCTTGGTTTGAACTGAGGGATAGTCAGTAGAATTGAATTGAACATATTGGAGCTCAAAGTGGGCCTTCATGTGGTGCGGTAGAATCACAGCAGCAGCAGAATTGTAATCAACTACAATCCGTAACATTTTCCCCAGGATAATCCCTCAACCTAACATTAACATCAAGCTGATGTATGGTTCAGTGATGAGTGCGGGTGAACATGATAGGGTCGGAACCATGTGTACCTAAACCTGATGACAATCCATTAAAGCTACAGCACTTGACTGGTTACATTAGAAACAGCAGGACTAACATCTGATACAGAGGGCGAAATGATCCCAAGACGAACAGATCAGATCGAAGTTGTGCAGTGCTGCCACATCCAGACATAAATGTCTGGACTATTAAACAACTCACTGGAGGAGAGGACTCCATAAATATCGCCATCCTATATCACGGGACAGACCTGTACATTAGTGTAAAATACATGGTTGTATTATCTGCATCGTACACAGCCAGAAGTGTTGAGTTGATGATCCACCTCACCCTCGCCATGCTGCCCGCAGAATCACATTATGCCAGTCTTTAATCGATCTGATTTGCTGTATGTCACATGAAGAAACAGCTGAACACAATATATACGACAAAAGCAATGGGTCCTGACCCCATTCCTGCAATAGGACTGAAGACTTGTGCTGCACAACAAGCCGTGTCCCTGGAGAAACTGTTTCATTCCAACTCCAACTCTGAAATCTCCCTGGCAATGTGGAAAATTACTTAGCTATATCCAATTCCATAACAAGGGAATAACTAGAGTCTGACCATTTACCACGCCCTGAGTCCCGTCACGATAGTCACGTTGGTGGGAGCTTTTTGACAGAGCTGTCAAGCAGCACAGATGTAACCAGCTCAGTGTGGTCCCCATGTGGAGATGGTGTTGTTGTGGAAAAGTCACTGGATTACTAATCCAGTCCAGACTAATGCAGTGGCAGCTGGTGGACGTTATAATTAATAAAATTTCGAGATGTAAAACCTTGAGTCATTAACAGTGACCTTGAAGCCAATGTCGATTGTAAATGCCAATTTCCTTCCTCAATGTACTTTCAGGAAGTTAATCTCCTGTGCTTTCCTGGTCTGGCCTAAACGTGACTCCAGAGACATGTGAAACACTCTTCAATGGTCTCGTAAACGGACAAGCAAGACACTCTATTGTATCAAACTGTTCCAGGGTCTTAAAGGATAAAACCGTACAGATCACCCAGCACCAGACTCAGTATTTTGGGAACGAGAAATACCACTGTGTTGACCCTGCAGAGATTTCCTTCCTAACATCTGTGAGCAGGTGGCAGGATTTACAGAGCTTTCCCACAGACTGCACCGAAGCATCGGGAAAAGAATAGGTCATACAACACACTGAGCATCCTCCATTCTAGTTCATGGTGAAAATCTCCTCAATTCAGTTTTCCCCACACAGTGTTCGTATTCTTTAGTATGTTTAAACATAGGAACATATAAAATTGGAACTATTGTATTCGCGTTGGTCCATCAATTTTGATTCTCCATTCGATATACAGGCAGTTATCCAGTAAAGGTGTGTTTATTAAACGCAATTTCACTGCAACATAATTAGTGAATTGTGTCCCTTTCTTTATAAAGCAAGCTCCCGTTCACTGATATGGGAGTCCGTCTTTGGCACCAGCTGAACAGTAAATCCCAGCCTCAGGATTCCTCTGTCTGCCAAATGCACCCTCAGTGTGTTCAGCTAAAGCAGGAATATAATCTGCTCTGCAAGCTTTGAAACTGTGCCTGAATGTGGGATTTGTAGTCTACATTTAGAAGAAAATTAATTTCAAACCGGGAGGGGAATATCTTGGAGAGAACTGGAATCCTGCATGGGCATCACGTGGTCAGTCAGCTCCTGCGCTTTCTGAAGATCTTGGTGAGAGGTGCAGGGCTGTAGTCAGTGACTGTAGTGTTAAAGTGTGACATTCACTCTACAAATTCATTACAATATACGGTTTAAAGATTTATGCAGCCTCGGTTTGGATGGACTGGATGAGAGTTGCTGAGGGATAGACCATAAATCTTTTAATCTTTTTAATCTGTCTTCACTGTATGTGGGAGTATTGTCGGAACACTGCACTGTTGTATATGTTTCACCCTGTTTATAAAAGGAGGCAGGAATAAAATAACAGATGGGCTGCAGAAAATGTTTGGTGCAGAAGTTTCTAGATACCTTTGTGTAATGCTGCTCCAAGTTTGAAATTCAAGTCCTTTCTTAACCTTGTGACATCATTCAGAACATTCAAACTGCTGCTCAGGAACAGGGAGAAACAGGAGGCAGTCACTCAACTGCCCGATTCTGGGACATAGGGACAGGGGACAGTCATTCAACTGTTCGAGATTGGGACACAGGAACAGGAGGCAGTCACTCAACTGCTCGATACTGGGACACAGGAACAGGAGGTAGTCACTCAACTGCTCGAGACTGGTATACAGTGAAATCTGAAGACTAGTGAGGCCCCAGAATTCTGTTTCCCGGGAAGACGAGGAGGAGACTCACTACCCACCGGTCTTTTGGGCACTGGGAGAAAAGGGAAATCGGCTTGTTACTAAAAGAAATATCTGAATAACTTGCATGAGCGAGCCATTGAATCCTGCTCCAACAATCTTCAAAACCATGACTGATCTGATTGCAATTCCCTCATTCCATTTTACAGAGATTCCCCTCTCTGCAGCCTCTGCTCCATTTGTTGGTCATGTTGCAGATCCAGATGCTGTAACTACAGTCACCATGTTTCATCCAGAGTTGGGTCACCAAACCCTCTGGTCTTCCTGAATTTCTACAGCAGTTTAAAACATAGCCTCCAGGAAACCATCCCCACCGCGTCCACGAACGTACTAGAGTTAAGTCAAATGTCAGTGAAATGCAAGTGAGAAGCTTGGTCTGAATCACTAACAGTTGTGGGGATTCCTCATGTTACTGAGCACATGAACAGCAGAGAATGATTAACACAGGCGCTCAATGGATAGGCACAGACCAAGTTACAAAGATGTGCCTCAAAACTGCTAAAACCCCACTCTCCAACATGGAGCACAGGGCAGGACACTGGGTAACACACAGAGAAAACACATGCACACAGACCCACACGGACACACAGACACATTAGCATCTTTAGGATATAACTAGATAAGTTATGCTTAATGATGGGATCAAGGCTTGTTGTTAGAAGGCAGGAGAATTGGCTTGAAAAGCATGTCATCCATTATCAGTAGCTCAGTAGACTGGATGGGGCAAATGGCATTTTATTCTGCTCTAATTATTTACGGTTATAAATAATTACGGTCCATCATAATTATTTACGGTCTATGGTACATGCATTTGTCTGTGTTTGTGCGCATACTTGTGTGTGTGTCCATGTTTTTGTGTCTGTGTTTTTGTGTGTTTGAGTGTGTCTGTGTTTACATGTCTGTGTGTGTGTGTTTGAGTGTGCTTGTCTGTGTATGTTTGTGCTGCTCAGTATTTTCAGAAACGGAAATATCAATGTACATTTTTTAAAATTTCTATTCTGTTTGACATTCATCTTTCCATCATAATTTGAGGAACTTTGTTTTCGTCATGAATTTGTTATTTTAACAAATGAAGGAAATCAACCTGACCTCTTCCGAGGATGACCCTGACCTAATGTGAGACTTATAACATTGGCCATATCATCAACCTGGTTACACCGATAATTTGCTGTGACCGATGGAAGAGTGGCAGTAGAAAATAAAACAGTCAACCAACAACCCAAGGAACTCTGGACCAGTGAACATGACATCAGTGGTGGGTGAGTTGTTGGAGGGGATTCTGAGCCAATTGCATGCATTTTCAAAGGCAAGAATTGATTGGGGATAGTCACCATGGCTTTTTGCATGAAAAATCGCGTTGTACGAATTTGACTGAGTTTGTTAAAAAGGTGACAAAGTGGATTGATGAAGGCAGTTTTGTAGATGTTTTCCATACAGACTGGAACAAGTTGTTCGACAAGATTCTACATATTAGGCAAGTTAGTAAGGTTAGGTTACATGGGAACCAGCGCACCCAAGCCAATTTAATACAAAATTAGATTGAAGGAAGGAGACAGAGGTTGGTAGAGGATTCCATTTCAGACTGGAGGCCTGTTTTAAGGTACGAGGTGAAATATTTTAGAGGGAATAAGGACGCAATGTTTTCATACAGAGGGAGGTGTCCATATGGAATTATCTCCCAGAGGAAGTGGTGGAGTCTGGCATCTTGATGGGTATTTGAATAAGGAGGGTTAGAGGAATATGAGACAAATACTCTCAAATCAAACTCGATCATAATGGGATATCTGGTCAGCACTTACACATTTACATGCTTTATGACTGTCTAAGAGGGATGAGCAGAAATTCTAAACAGGCATTTCAAGTGGGAATTCTCACCCCCACAAGTTTGAGATGTCTCTTTGTTTATATTTATTCAAAGCTGAGTTATTTAAATATTGGACAGAGAAGTGATTCTTGGATAAGAGCACACAGACAGGAAAGTGGAGCTGAGACCACAACTTGATCAGTTATAATCTTAGTTCCTGATAGACAAGGCTCAAAGTGTCCAATGACCCACTCCTGCTCCTCAGTCCCATGTTTCTGTGTTCCATTCAGCCCATCAAACCTACTAGACGGAGCAATTCACAGAAACGGAGGAGACCATTCAGCCCCTCCAAACTGTCAAACCCAGTTTGGACTGGTTTGGAAAGTGTAATAGGAAATCCCAGGCAGTGGTATGAAAGAGGCTCCTCATCACTCCTAACTGAGCTTCCCCTTTCTGCAACCAGTGCTTCGTTTGTTGGGCAAATTGTAAACCCAGTTTCACTGTGAATACAGCCCCCATTCCTGTCCCAGAGATGGTCCAGACAATCTGGTAATATTCAACACCAGAGCTTCCAGGAAAATAACAGCCTCTACTTTCCAATAATAGAACGTGAGAAGACCACAAACAGGGATATGTCATTCATCCACACGCCACCCACCCCCGTTCCCCACCACCACCACCCCCCCCCGCCCCCCCACCCACAAGCAGGTCTTCTCCCATAATAAGATCATAAGGTCTAATATCCTCTTTCGTGTCAAATTTGTGTCAGAGCCCTGAACTCTGACTGGTCAAAAAGCACTCCCTGTCCCACACTGTGGTCTATTGATATGAGCAAATGACGTGAACACAAGGGCTCAGGGAAGAGTGACCGGCCCTGACATCAAGGCATCATTTAACTAAGGAATGTCTCAAGGAGCCTGAGCAGGATTGCACTTAATGGGAATGAGTTGTAAACATTCCTGGTTAGAGTGATTAAAGCATAACGTACAATGATTGTGGTTTGTGGACAAAAATCCATACAGTCCTGGACATGTCTGCAAATGATTCTCAAGGTCGCTTCCTCAGCACAAACGTCTTCAGCTGCTTCATAAATGTCTTGCCCACACAATAAGATTAGAATTGGGGGTGTTCACTGAAAATCACACAATATTCAGGAAAAATGTCCCTCTTCAGCTCCTGCACTCGTCTGTGTCCATGTGCAACAAGACCTGGACAACATTCAGGCTTGTGCTGTTGGAAGTATCGGTAACATTCATGTAACAGTGCTGCTGGGCACTGCACATTTCCACAGTTAAAAGGAGGAGATTATTCAGCGCGTCATGCTAGCTTCACAGGAATATGAAGAAGTCATTCAGCTCAATGAAATTATTGGAGAAGTGTAGAGATAGCCCATTTAGTGCCTCCAACCAATTATAAGGAAGAGTAGGAGTGACGTGTTATGGACGACAGCAGAGCTGCTCAAAAATATTTGAAGGCGTTGGCCTCGACTCTATTAATAATTAAGTCTTCTGATACATGTACTTGACAAAAAGGAAAGATCATACACAGATTCTCAGATGCAGTTCTCCAATCGAGGAGGAAAAAAAAAACAAGTGAAAACTTAGAGAGAGTTGCAACCAGGAGACTTCCACTGAAGCTTCCAACTCTGGGGAAACCCCAATAGTTTCTGATGTTACTGAGAAACCAAAACACTTCCTGTAACGTGGCTGCCAGAACTGCACACAGTAATCTATCTATGGCCTTACCAATGGCATGTTTATGTCGCCTCGATGAATAAACACTGTGCCTACAGTCCCGTGTGATTTCTTAACTGGCTATTACACTGTCCAGTCACATTCAGGGATGTGTGGAGAAACCCCCTCTGACATCCCTAGTGTTCTGCTATTCATTGAATTCCCTCCTGTCTGGTTACCTCTTACAAAGAGCATCACCTCATATTTATCAGGGTTCCATTCCATCTGCCAATGATCTGACCATCTGACCATTCTATCTGTATCTTCGTGTAACATAAGGCCTTCTTCCTCACTGCGAACCACTTGGCCAATCTTTGTGTCAAACACGAATTTGCTTATTATGCTCAGCCTCCACCCCCACCACCGCCTCCACATTCACATTTACATCATTTATGAATATCACAAATAATTTGATACATTGCACTACTCGCTGTGGTACACCACGAGACACTGGTCTATTTCTACCACCTTTCCAGTAACTTGGGACCACATAGCTGTTCTACAGTCCTCTAGCACCTCCCCTGTGTGGTCAGATTCGACCAAAACATTTATGTCAGGGCATTTCCACTCTTGTCTCCAACAGCATCCTGCAATACAACTCATCTGGACTTTACATTATCCAAAAACATCAATCCCAACTTGCATCTTATATCAATTTGTTCAAGAGATTACCAATCCATCTTCTTGAATTCTGTACCTGCATCTTCCTTATCCCAACTAAAACAGATGTGAAGCTCTCGTGTTACAGTCTATCAATGATCCCCAGTTTCACATACTGATTACCCCCTTGGTTTCGAAATGGATCCGAATTTTTACCTGGTTATTCAGCAATGGAGGAGACCTGAACCATGCTGGAACTGATCTCAGCCAAACTGCAGAAGTATGACCAGGAGAACCAGTGTCTCGGCCCACATGTCGTGGAGGTGGAAGAGTGGACTGCGGCGTAGGAAACCATGGCAGAATCCTCAGCGGGTCCGGTCCAAGCCCTAGAATGGTAGGTACAGACATTAGTAGAGCAGGTCGAGGACCTCGAAAATTGGAGCCGTCAGAAGAACATCAGCTTGGTCGGGCTGCCGGAACGGGAACAAAAAACCAGATCGTCAGCTTCTTGGAACAATGGCTCACACAATTTTTGAAACTGGAAGCCAGGGCAGACTGGGTGCGGGTCGAGTGGGCCCACCGGGTGGCAGTGTGCAGGCCCGAATTGGACTGGCATCCCTGTCCGGTCCTTGTGCAACTCCAGCACGATAGAGAAAAACAGGTGCTGGAATCTTCTTGTGTCATACAATGAAGGGGAGACTTTAACTGACGTGTGGACCCGGAGTTGGATAGGATGCCGAGGGGAATCGGAGGAATTTTCCCGCCATCCAGACAGCTGGTGGACCTGAACAGGTAGTTGGGTTGGTCTATGTGTGAGATGACTTCACCCTGATGATAGGGACTTCACCTTTTTTTCTAACACACATAAATGATTTACTAGGATTGGCATGTTGTTTGCCCCATTGGTCTTTTTAAATTCGGTGCTGTCCTTTAGAATTGGGAATCATTTCTGATCATGTGGCAGTGTACATGGAGGTCAAGGATGGTGGCGATGGGACAGGTTCACGGCACTGGCACGTGGATCATTTCCTCCTGAAGGATAGCAAATTAATTGAGTATTTTTCGGGGAAATTTAATTTTTGTTGGAACATGAACTTGTGTACGGCCAGTAATCCGACGGTGCTCTGGGAGACTGCCAAAGCCTATACAAGGGATTTGATTATTTCTTACTCGGCGACTCAGAAGCGGCAGAAGAGAGAGCAGCAGCGTATGCTTGAAGCTCGGCTGAAGAGAGCTGAGACACCATATTTTATCAGACCGTATGTAACTTAATTGCAGCAGATTACAGCCCTCCGGACTGCTCTGAATGCTGCATTCGCCCAGAGAGCAAAGAGGGAGATTTCCTTTGTGAAACAGAAGTTATTCGAGCATGGTGATAACCAGAGCTTCTTCAGGAACCTGAAACGTCGATTCTCCTGTTCATGCCCGAAACGTCGATTCTCCTGCTCCTTGGATGCTGCCTGACCTGCTGCACTTTTTCAGCAACATATTATCAGCTCTGATCTACAGCGTCTGCAGTCCTCACTTTCTCCATGGTGATAACCAGGTAGATATTAGGCATACTTGGCCAGAAAGAAGATTGCTGCTATTATCACCCGCGATCCCAAATCGATTAATGCAGCGTTCAGGAAGTTCTACTCTGGGTTGTTCCAGTGAGCGGGCTTGGAGGACTGATTGGCGACGATGGAGTCCTTTATTAAGACCTTGGAGCTCCAAGGTGTAAGTTCAGAGCAGGCGTCTCTTTAGAATGCCCCTCTAATATTCAGAGAGATACAGGAGACAGTGAGGCAGCTCCAGAGTGGTAAAGCCCCCGCCCCAGATGGATTTTCAGAGTGAGATTTAGAAGGAGTTCATAGACATGCTGGCTGGGCCAGTGTTGGATGTGTACAATTATTTGTACAGTCAGGACTGCCTCCCATCCTCTCTGAGAGAAGGAAATATTCATCTTATTCTCAAGACAGGGAAAGTCCCAGAGGATTGCACTTTGTATGTGCCTATTTCATTATTAAACGTGGACTTTAATTTTTTTTCGAAAATGCTGGCTTTAAAGGTCCATTGTGAAAGAGGACCATTTTTATTAGGGGCCGTACGTCCTCTGATAATATTAGAAGAGAGGTAAATATGGTTCCAGTCTGCCAGCAAGGTTCGATTCCAGGCTCGGTAGTCTCCCTGGATGCAAAGAAAGCACTTGACCTGATAGAGTGGATGTGCACCTTTTATGTCATTGAATGGTTTGGTTTTGGAGGGGTCTTCGCCAGGTAGGTGGCAGTGTTATATAGTAAGCCAAAAACAGCGAATTTCACTAATGGTATAAGATCGGACAATTTTAGTATTGACAGTCGCAGCCAACAATATTGCCCCCTTTCACCGTTACCATTTACATTAATGATTGAGCCGTTGGCATCCGGAGCGACGCCAATATCGCTGGCAAGGAGGTAGGACCAGGAAGGTATAAAATCACCCTTTAAGCAGATGGCGTTCCTCTCTTTCTAACTAACCCAATGATATGTGTCCTGTTTAATACGAATGATTAATGTATTTGGATCTTTCTCAGGGTATAAAATCAATTTTATGAAATCGGCGGACATAACTGTTGGGGTCTTATTAGAGTACCCTACCTTGGGGTGGAATCTGATTCCCTTCCAGATGGTCACAAGGATGTTTAGGTATTTTTATCATCCAAGCCTTCGATCAATTATATAAAGCTAACTTCGTGCAGTTGCTAGAGAAGATAAGACAGAATCTTCCAATATCCTGTTTGGGTTAGCTCTGGTTAAAATGAATGTCCTTCCTTGTTTATGATACCCCATGCCAGTTCTCCCTTTGACGCTGCCCAGACAGGTGCTATGGGAGGCTTAACGTTCGGCTTTGATCTTTCATCTGAGTCACAGATGGCCTCCTATTAAGCTGGACAAATTGCAGCTTCCACAGTGAATGGGGGCGTGTCGGTTTTCCAGACTTTTAAGAAAAGCCAACCAAGTTCCTTGCTTTCCGATGTGGCTGATTGGGCTTGTCAGGAATCATGGTCAATTTGGCTGGACATCGACACATTCAAGGCAAATTGTCCCCTCATTAATCTGTTGTTCATGGACAAGATGAGGACTGTTATGGAGAATTGCAGAAACCGATTGTCCTTAACACAGCGAAAACATGGAGAATGATGTGACAAGTTGAGGGCACTTTACAAAACAAAAACTTCGGCTTTCACGCCCATTGTAGAATTGGTAGGATTCCAGCGGGATTTATGGATTCTGGCTTTAGGCTCGGGGAGTCCAGATGAGTTTCCTGTTTGGGAGAATTTTTTGACAGGGAGGTCATGATGAATTTTGAGAAGTTGAGCCAGGAATATGAGGTATCTGGAAGAGACCTATTTTGCTACTTTCAGCTTCAGGACATTATACAGAAAAAAGACTATATTCATGGTTCATCTCTGTAATCAGATATGGAGACGAGAGTATTTCAGATTACAGGAACTCTCTCGTTCAGCACCTTCTGTCATTTATTAGGAGGTCGTGTCTTGAAAGACATTGACCCTGTTACACCAGAGCAGGAAGAAGCTATTCAGCTCCTGGAGCCTGATATACAGTTACGGGAGGAGGCCAGTCAGCTCCTCGAGTCAATAACACTGGGCCCAGAGTAGGCCATGCAGCACCAGTACCCTGTTATGCACCAATAGGATCAGTCTATTCAGCCTCCTCAAGTCTGTAACGTAGGAACTGGAAGAGGTCACACAGGGACTGGAGATTGGTGCATTGGGATACCAGGAGGATATTCAGTCCCATCGAGCCTGTTGCACGGGAATTGGAGAAGGATGCAAACTATAAGATTTCTTATGGGAAAGGAGGAAGAAGTTTACCTCACGTGTCTGGTTTATGGGAACAGAAGAAGGCCAATCATTCCCTCAGTGCTATATCAGGGATGCAGGAGAGACCGTTCAATATCTCCAGTCTGTGATGGAGGAATATGAGAAGTTTTTTTCAGTCCCTCAAACTGTTACACAGCAACAAGAAGTTTGCATAAGCCCTCACAGCTCTTACGCATCAACAGGAGGAGGACAGGCAGACCATCGAGATGGTGATGTGGAACACCAGAAAGACATCAGCCTATCGATTTTGTGCACAAGGAAGAGAATGAGTCCATTCAGCAGCTCAGACCTCTTACAGAGCAATCAGAGCGGGTCATTTCACGCCATGTGCCAATTATACAGGATTGGAGCAAACAAAGAGATGATATAGAGAGGTAAGAATTTAGAATTATCACCTTCACGATGGAATATAGAGTAGTGAGAAAACTGTTCAAGTTTAAGAAATATTGTTAAATTCGATTATTCAGGAATTAATGACAAGAAATTTGAAAAGTCAAACCACAATCCATCAGAATCAACATGATTTGGATAATTGTGGTACTAGAGATTAAATATTTGGACTTCCAGAAGGCATTGAATAGCTCTGCACAAATGATTAATCTGCAGAATAAGATCGTTTATGATTAAAAGTAATTTTTTCAGCTTGGATACAGGCTTGGTGAAGCTACAAAATGCAGTGAGATGGAAAAAATATGGGTCATTTTCGGTTTGGCAAAATTCAACTTTTAGGAAACCATATGTCTTGGTCCCCAGGCCCCAGCTATTTACAATCTATAGGCTTAAGTAGTTGAGACGATAAAACATGTTATAAACAAATTAACAGATGACACTAACTCAGGTGAGCAATTGCAATGAAGATGCAAGAAGTTAGAAAATGTATATGGATAGGTTAGGGCAACATTTGTCAGAAGAAACTGAACAACGAAAAGTATGAGTGTATCCGTTTGGATCAGTGCAGCAGAAAGGCAAATTATTATCCAAATGGAGAGAGACTTCAGAATGATTAGGTATAGAGGGATCTAGCTGTCCGCGTCCATACTACAGACTACTCCGATGTAGGTACAGCAGATAATGAGAAAGGTAAGTGCAACTTTGGCATTTATTTCGAAAACAATGGATTATAAAGGGAGGGAGGTGTGAGATCGCAACTGAGTACTGTGTACAGTCTTGGTGCCCCGACTGTAAGAGGGATGTATTTGTCATGGAGGCAGTTCAGAAGTGGTTTACTCGATTGACTCCTGAGATGAGGAGATTGTCCTCTGAAGAGAGATTGAGCAGTTCAGGCCAACACTGCCTGGAGTATAGAAAAATGAGAGGAGATATCGGAGGTCTGGACGATGTTAAAAGTGATTTACAATGTAGATGTGAAGTGGATATTTCCTCAAGTGGGACTATCGCGAACGATCCTGAAACCATAGTTTTAGGATGCGGTGGGGAAAAATTAAAACAGGTGTGAGGAGAACATACTTCTGTCACAGGATTGGGAATCTGTGTAATTCACTGCCCCAGAGTGCAGTAGGTGCTGGGATATTGAGTAAATGAAGGAATATGGAGAGCAGACAGTAATGTGGAACTGAGGCCGCAATGACATCAGCCATGATTGTATTAAATGGCGGAACAGGCCTGAGGGGTTGGATTGCCGAACTGATGCTCCTCATTCTTATTCAGCGCTTTGAATGTGTTACACATAAATGGGGGAGGACTGGTTATCGGACGGGAAGCACGAACTCCGGATAAATCAGCCTTACAGAACGTCACCAGTGGAGTCACACAGTGACCAGTGCTGGGTCCACAGCTCTTTACAATCTGTATCACTGATCAGGAGGAGTGGAAAAATGTGTTGTAACTAAAATTACCGATTAAACTAAGATAAACAGGAAACTAAATTATCAAGGGATGGTGGAAAGTCTGTAATTTGACATGGATAGGTGAAGTCAATGGATAAAAGTTTAGCAAATGGGATTTAAGATAATATATGGTCTATCATTCTCTTTCGGAAGAATGGTAGGTAGTATGTTACTGAAGTGGAGAAAGACTACAGGACGTAGCGATGCAGTGTGTACTGGAGGGTTCATTCTGACACTATAAGACAATGGAAGTGTTGATCCTTCTCCCTGATGTTCCCAGGGACCCCATTGCTCTCAACCACCATATATATCCTCCTACTCCAAATGGTGACGTTGACGCG
This sequence comes from Chiloscyllium punctatum, assembly GCF_047496795.1. NCBI lineage: Eukaryota > Metazoa > Chordata > Chondrichthyes > Orectolobiformes > Hemiscylliidae > Chiloscyllium > Chiloscyllium punctatum. Next base: position 52,617,051 of record NC_092752.1, read on the forward strand.
GCATACTGGGAGATGATAGAGCTGTCGCTCACTCCTGCCTGGAAAGTTCCGGATCATATGGTCACTGTTTCATTCAGCTTCTATCAGCCACTGGCAGCACCGTCCTCCCTCTGGTGTGAAGCTGCAGGTCGTGTTGAAGGAAGTGACACCATTCTGTGACCAGCTCCTTGTTCAATCAGTGTCCCCTCACACTCTGCTCCTGAGTTAAATGTAACTTGGGAAGCTGTTTCTGGAAAAGCCAGAGTGGATACAGCAGATCTCTTTCCTCACAAACACTCACTCCATGGTTTCAGATCTTCCTGTCTGTGCAGCCTCCGCTCCATTTGTTGTTCATCTTACAGACCCAGACGCTGTAACTACAGTCTCTATGTTCCAACCAGGGTTGGGTCACCAAATCCTCAGGTCTCCCTGAATGTCTGAAGCACCTCACAACACAACCACTGGCAAACAATCCCCAGCACCTCCACTAACTTTTCAATAACAGGAGTCAGTCAGAAGCCCCACAGCTACAAGTTAGAGACCTGCTCTTTCACAATAATACTCGAGAGGTTTCCTCATGTTACTGATTACACAGTCACCTGAGAGAGACAAGCACAGGTGTTCAGAGGACACGCACAGACCAAATTTCAAAGGCGTGTCGAAAGCTGCCAGAACACCTGTCCAACATGGAGCACCACGTGGTGGGAACCGGGTAGTGAACACTCGCCCAGCATACACACACCCCTGTCCATGGATCACCACATGGGACACACCGGGAAGTGAACAACAGCCCAGCACACACACACCCCTGTCCATGGAGTACCACATGGGACACACCGGGAAGTGAACAGCAGCCCAGCAAACACACACCCCTGTGCATGGATCACCACATGGGGCACACCGGGAAGTGAACAATAGCCCAGCACACACACACCCCTGTCCATGGATCACCACTTGGGGCACACCAGGAAGTGAACAATAGCCCAGCACACACACACACCTGTCCATGGATCACCACATGGGGCACACCGGGAAGTGAACAATAAAACAGGACACATACACCCCTGTACATGGATCACCACATGGGGCACACCGGGAAGTGAACAATAGCCCAGCACACACACACCCCTGTCCATGGATCACCACATGGGGCACACCGGGAAGTGAACAACAGCCCAGCACACACACACACCTCCCTGTCCATGGAACACCACATGGGGCACACCGGGAAGTGAACAATAGCCCAGCACACACACACCCCTGGCCATGGATCACCACATGGGACAGACCGGGAAGTGAACAGCAGCCCAGCACATACACACCCCTGTCCATGGAGCACCACATGGGGCACACCGGGAAGTGAGCAACAGACAAACACATACACCCCTGTCCACGGAGTACCACATGGAGGGCACCGGGAAGTGAACAACAGCCCAGCACACACACACGCCTGCCTATGAAGTAGTATTTGGAACACACCTAAAAGTGAACAACAGCCCAGCGCACAAGGGAAACACCAGGAAGTGAACAGAAGCCTGACACGCACCATTTCATCGTTTCTAAGCTTCACAATGCCAGCTCTCGATATACTCTGGAGCCAAATGGGACCCACAGCCGGGACGTCCAGGAGAGCACTTGCCACACATTTTGCACATTATTTCTGAGCTTCATAATGATTTCCCTGGATTCCAGGGATATAAGCACCAACGTCCAGGTTAAGGTACACAAAGACGGATACTCATATTTTAGTTGGATGATTACTTGATCGACAAGTTCAGTAAACAAGCAAATGGGATAAACTGGATGAGTAGTACTTTCGTAGGTCCAATAACAAAAAAAAATATAAAGTAAATGTGCTGACAGATCAGCTGAAATCAATGTCACAGAATCAGGCACCATAATCCAGATGATATATCTGTGCAGCATGTAGCAGTGTTCAAACCAGGCTAGTGTAAGGTTCAATACAACCCAGCAATCTGTGCAGACCACACCAGTCCATGAACTATCTCTCCAGCACTGGAAGCTATGCAGTGAACAGCAGTGAATTGCTGTGTAAACCAGGAGCATTTATCATCCCAGCATATAGAGCAGTGTACACCACCCCAGGGCATGGATCTGTAAACCCAGAGCAGTTACCCTCCCAGCATGTAGAGCTATGTACACCACCCCAGGGCATTGATCAGTGACACTGTGTTAAATCACTGCCCAGTGTGGGGAAACTTGCAGCCCGTGCTGGAAGTGACAGAATGTGCAGCTCGCATCCATTTGCAGCTCCATAATCTCCATTGTGTAAATGAATGGAGAATATCTCAATAGGAAGGAGGAAGATGACTTTAGGTTAAGTAGGCAAGGATCAGACAGGGCTCTAGAGGTTTAAAAGGTAGTCAGGAAGGAAGTGAAGAATAATCTCAGGAGACCGAGAAGCTGGCATGAAAAAGACTTGGTGCGTAGGATTAAAGTAAAACTTAAGACGTTCTACACTTTTGTGAGCAACAAGATGGTGTCCTGAGTGAGGATAGGGCTCATCAGGATAGTGGAGGGAACTTGCACCAGGAGCAGGAGGTGGTAGGGGAATATAGAACATAGAACATTAAAACACAGTACAGGTCCTTTGACCCTCGATGTAGCACCGACCTGTCATACCAATCTGAAGCCCATCTAACCTACACTATTCTATGTACGTCCATATGTTTGTCCAATGATGACTTACATGTACTTAAAGTTGGTTGAATCTACTACCGTTGCAGGCAAACCATTCCATACCCTTACTAGTCTCTGAGTAAAGAAATTACCTCTGACATCTGTCCTGTATCCATTATCCTTCAATTTAAAGGTATGCCCCCTCGTGCTCACTGTCACCATTCTTGGAAAAAGGCTCTCCGTGTCCACCCGATCTAACCCTCTCATTATCTTGTATGTCTCTATTAAGTCACCTCTCAACCTTCTTCTCTCTAACGAAAACAGCCTCAAGTCCCTCAGCCTTTCCTCGTAAGACCTTCCCTCCATACCAGGCAACATCCTAGTAAATCTCCTCTGCACCCTTTCCAAAGCTTCCACAACCTTCTTCTAATGTGGTGACCAGAACTGTACACAATATTCCAAGTGCGGCCGCACCAGAGATTTTACAGCTGCAGCATAACCTCCTGGTTCCGGAACTCGATTTCTGTATTAATAAAAGCTACAACACTGTATGCCTTCTTAACAACCCTGTCAAGCTGGGTGGCAACTTTCAAGGATCTGTGCACCTGGACACTGAGATCTCTCTGCTCACCTACACTACCAAGAATCTTACCATTAGCCCAGTACTTTGCATTCTGGTTACTTCGACCAAAGTGAATCACCTCACACTTGTCCACATTAAACTCCATTTGCCACCTCTCAGCCCAATTCTGCAGCTTATCTATGTCTCTCTGTAACCTACAACATCCTTCATCACTATCCACAAATCCACCAACCTTCGTGTCGTTTGCAAATTTACGAACCAACCTTCTACGTCCTCATCCAGGTCATTTATAAAAACGACGAACAGGAGTGGACACAACACTGACGCTTGCGGTACATCACCAGTAACTGGACTCCAGGATGAATATTTCCCATCAACCATCACCTCTGTCTTCTTTCAGCAAGCCAATTACTGATCCAAACCGCTATATCTCCCACAATCCCATTCCTCCGCATTTTGTAAAATAGCCTACTGTGGGGAACATTATCGAAAGCCTTGCTGAAATCCATATACACTACATCAACCGGTTTCCTCTCATCTACCTGTTTGGTCAATTTCTCAAAGAACTCAATACGTTCTGTGAGGCACGACCTACCCTTCACAAAACCGTGCTGAATATCCCTAATCAAGTTATTCTTTTCTAGATGATTATAAATCCGATCTTTTATAACCTTTTCCAACACTTAACCAAAAACTGGAGTAAGGCTCACTTGTCTATAATTACCAGGGTTGTCTCTACTCTCCCTCTTGAACAGGGGAAGCACATTTGCTATCCTCCAGTCTTCTCGCACTATTTCTGTAGACAATGACGATTTAAAGATATATGCCAAAGGCCCAGCAATCTCATCCCTGGCTTCCCAGAGGATCCTCAGATAAATCCCATCCGGCCCAAGGGACTTATCTATTTTCACACTCTGTAGGAATCCTAATACCTCTTCCTTGTGAACTCCAATCCCACCTTGTCTAGTAGCCTCTATCTCAGTAAGCTCCTCGAAAACATTGTCGTTTTCTCGAGTGAATACTGTTGAAAATATTCATTCAGTGTTTCCCCTATCTCCTCTGACTCCACACACAACTTCATATTGCGCGCAATTGATTGGCCCTGATCTTACTATCGTCATTCTTGCATTCCTTAAATACCTATAGAAAGCATTAGGGTTTACCCTGATCCTATCCGCCAAACACTTCTAATGTCCTCTCCTGGCTCTTCTGAGCTCTCTCTTTAGGTCTTTCCTGGCTACCTTGTAACCCTCAAGCGCCCTAACTGACCCTTCACATCTCATCCCAATTTTAAGCCGCCTTCTTCCTATTGACCAGAGATGCCACTTCATTTGTAAATCACGGCTCCCACGCTCTACAGCTTCCTCCATGTCTGACAGGTACGTACTTATATCGGACACACAGTAGCTTTTCCTTGAATAAGCTCCACATTTATAATGTGCTCATACCCTGCAGTTTCCTTCCCCATCATATGCTTCCAAAACCTTGCCTAATCGCATCATAATTGCCTTTCCCCCAGCTGTAAATCTTGCCCAGTGTTATACACTTATCCTTTTCTATCACTAAAGTAAACATAACAGATTTGTGATCGCTCTCACCAAAGTGCTCACCTATTTCCAAGTCTAGCACCTGACTAGGCTGATTACCCAGTAACAAATCTAATGTGGCTTTGCCCCTTGTTGACCTGTCTACATACTGTGTCAGGAATACCTCCTGCACACACTGGACAAAAACTGACCCATCTATCGTACTCGTACTATAGGGTTCCCGTTCAATATTTCGAAAGTTGAAGTCCCCCATTAAAACTACCCTGTCTCTGTCACTACTATCAAGAATCATCTTTGTTATCCTTTCCGCTACATCTCTGGAAGTATTCGGAGGCCGATAGAAAACTCACAATGGGGTGACTTCTCCTTTACTATTTCTAACTTCAGCCCATATTACCTCAGTTGACGAGTCCCCAAACATCCTTTCTGCAAATGTAATACTGTCCTTGACCAACAATGCCTCACCGCCCCCACTTTTACCATCTTCTTTGTTCTTCCTGAAACATCTAAATTCTGGAATCTGCAACAACCATTCCTGTCCCTGCTCTAACCATGTCTCCAAAATGGCCACAACATTGAAGTCCCGGGTACCAACCCATGCTGCAAGTTCACCCACCTTATTCCTGGGTGCTCCTGGCGTTGAAGTGGACACACTTCAAACCAACCTCTTGCTTGCCGATGCCATCTTGCATCTCTGAAACTTGATTTTAGACCTCCCTACTCTCAACCATTTCTATGCTCGAACTCAAATTTTGGTGACAATCCCCCTGCTGGATTAGTTTAAACCCAGCCCAATAGCCTTAGTGAATTTCCCACCCCAGGACATTGGTACCGCTCCGGTTCAGATGAAGACCACCCTGCTTGTAGAGGTCTCACCTACCCCAGAAAGAGCCAAAATTATCCAAGAATCCAAAAACTCTCCCTCGTGCACCATCCCTGTAGCCACATGTTCACCTTCTCTCTCTCCCTATTCCTTGTCTCACTAGCACGTGGCACGAGCAAAAACCAGAGCCAACAACTCTGTTTGTCCTAGCTCTAAACTTCCAGCCTCGCTCCCTGAATTTCTGCCTTAAATCCCCATCTCTCTTCATACCTATGTCATTGGTGCCTATGTGGACCACGACTTGGGGCTGCTCCCACTCCCACTTAAGGATCCCAAAAACACGATCAGGGACATCACGGACTCTGGCAACTGGGAGGCAACACACCAACCTTGAGTCTCTCTCGTCCCCACAGAACCTCCTATCTGTCCCCCTAACAATGACTACTGCTCTGCTCCTCTTCCCATTTGCCTTCTGAGCAGCAGGGACAGACTCTGTGCCAGAGCCCTCTACCCCACTGTTTTCCCCTAGTATGTAGTTCCGCCTATAGTATCCAAAACGGTATACTTATTGATGAGGGGATTGGTCACAGGGTATCTATGCACTGCCTGCCGGTTCCCTGTCGGTCCTGTGACTGTAACCCATTTGTTTTTATCTTGTACCTGAGGAGTGACTACCTCCCTGTAACTCCTCTCAATAACCTCCTCTGCCTCCCAAACGAACCGAAGTTAATCCAGCTCCAGCTCCAATTCCCTAACGTGGTTTTCAAGAAGCTGGATTTGGGTGCACTTCCCGCAAATGTACTCAGCAGAGACACTGGTGGTGAACCTTACCTCACACATTCTACCGGAGGAACATTCAACTGCCCTAACCTCCATTCTCTCTATTCTAAATTCCCAAAGATACTGTTGAAAATAAAAAGAAAACTCGTTACCTTACCGATCTAGGGCACAGGTCTTTTGTTTTTGGTTAGAGGAGGATGGGTTGGAGACACCACCCGAGTAGTGTTGCGGGTAACGCAACCACAAAAATATATGCCTTCCTGGAAGTCCTTCGCTCCTCCCTCCTTAATGAATGCCATGCTTCAGAATTCAGTGCTGAGAGGGACCTTCACGTTTTTGGGTACAGCATGAAACAGGCTGATATGCTAGAACAGGAGGATGTGCCAAAGAAATTGAGAATCACAAGGATAGACAAATCTTCTTGGCCAGATGGGAAAAAAACCTCGGATACTATAGGAAGCGAGAGAAGAGATTGCTGTTTGTTTTGCGATGATCTTTGTGTCATCACTGTCCACTGGATTCGTGCCAGATGATAGGAGGTTGGCAAATGTTATTCCCTTGTTCAAGAAAGGGAATAGGTATATCCTGGGAATTAGAGGACAATCACTCTTTCGCCAGTGATGGGTAATGTATTGGAGAGGATTTGAGAGACACGAGTTATGATTTCTTGGAAAACCATAGCATGTGTAGAGGCAAAATTATGATGCTGGAAAAACACAGCAGGTCAGGCAGCATCCGAGGAGCAGGAGAATCGACGTTTCGGGCATAAGCCCTTCTTCAGGAATTAGAGGCAGTCAGCATGCCTTTGTGAGAAGCAGGTCATGCCTCATAAGTCTTACTGAACTTTTTGTGGATGTGAAAAAAACATTGATGAAGGTAGAGCAGTGGATGTGGTGTATTTGGATTTTAGCAAGTATTTGATAAAGTTACCAATTGTAGGTTCATTCAGAAAGTAAGGAGGCATGGGTCACAGAGAAATCTGGCTGTCTGGATACAGAATTAGCTGTCCCATAAATGACAGTGGGTAATGGTAGATAGAAAGTACTCAGCCCAGAGCTCGGTGACCAGGGGTGTTCTGCAGGGATCGGGGTTCTGGGAACTCTGCTCTTTGTGATTTTTAGGAGAGTTGAATGGGAAATTGGGAGGGGGGTTAGTAAACTTGCCGACGGAGGGTTGGTGGAGATGTGGATAGTGTGGAAGATTGTTGTACGTTGCAACAAGTCATTGACAAAATTGAGCTGATGAGTTGCAGATCGAGTTAAACCTGGAAAAATGTGAAGTCATTCACTTTCGAAGGTAAAATTTGCACGCAAAGTACAGGGTCAAAGGCAGGATACTTGGTAGTGTAGAGGAATAGAAGGATCTTGAGTTCTATGTCCACAGATCCACTAAGTTGCCACGCAAGTTGACGTGGTTGTTGAGAAGGCGCAAGTTATATTGACTTTCACAAGCCGGGGAACTGGGTTTCAGAGCTGTGAGGTTATGCTGCAGCTCTATGAAGTTGAGTGCTGTTCTGCATTGACAGCTTGTAAGCACCTGTCATATGAGTAGCTAGCAGTCCCAGAATGTACTGGAAAATGGAAAATATGTAACATTTGGCTGTTAAGCACATACCTTGAGTTTCGGTTGTTCATTGGACAACTTTTTATATTTAATAAATCTATTTAAATTATGCCTCAGGATAGAACATAGAACATAGAACAATACAGCACAGAACAGACCCTTCGGCCCACGATGTTGTGCTGAACATTTTTCCTAGCTAAAGCACCTATCCATGTACCTATCCAATTGCCGCTTAACGGTCACCAATGATTCTGACTCTGCCACTCCCACAGGCAGTGCATTCTTTGCCCCCACCACTCTCTGGGTAAAGAACCTACCCCTGACATCCCCCCTTTACCTTCCACCCTTCACCTTAAATTTATGTCCCCTTGGAACACTCTGGAAAACGTCTCTGACTGTCTACTGCATCTCTTCCCCTGATCATCTTATAAACCTCTATCAAGTCACCCCTCTTCCTTCGCCATTCCAATGAGAAAAGGCCTAGCACTCTCAACCTATCCTCGTACGACCTATTCTCCATTCCAGGCAACATCCTGGTAAATCTCCTCTGCACCCTCTCCACAGCTTCCACATCTTTCCTAAAGTGAGGCGACCAGAACTGCACACAGTACTCCAAATGTGGCCTTACCAAGGTCCTGTACAGCTGCAACATCACCTCATGACTCTTGAATTCAATCCCTCTGCTAATGAACGCTAATACACCATAGGCCTTCTTACAAACTCTATCCACCTGAGTGGCCACTTTCAATGATTTATGAACATAGACCCCAAGATCCCTCTGCTCCTCCACCTTACTAAGAACCTTGTATTCCACATATTTATTTGTCCTTCCAAAATGGACAACCTCACACTTGACAGGGTTGAACTCCATCTGCCACTCCTCAGCCCAGCTCTGCATCATATCTAAGTCCCTTTGCAGCCAACAACAGCCCTCCTCACTATCTACAACTCCACCAATCTTTGTGGATAATAAACCCTAAAGATGCCATGACAAACACTCTTTATTAAATTTATGGGTTTTTTGATGAAACATTCTTGCGGTAAAAGACAGAAGACGACCCAGGGAGCTTTATAGCTGAAAGAAGGAGGACACTAGAGATGACAGCTGCTGTCAAGATTTGAAATTAAATGATGCAATTTTAATTTAGATTTTTTTAAAGGGAACAGTATGTTGTTATAAAGGTGGAGGCAGATAAAAAAAAACAGTTCAGAGAAAGGGAGCTTAGAACTGTGAATAGTTGTTGTTCAATGTTCACTTTTAGAGTTAAAGAATAAATTGATATTATTTTCCTTTAAATAGTGGAATTTTCGAGTTCTCTGTCACTCGTGCTTTAACAGATTATAAGGTAAGGTGAGCTTTTCTGGGTGTTTGGTTTAATGAACAAATGGGTTCATTGCTGTGTTGTAACAGCACACTTGGAACATTGTGTTCAGTTCTGTTCGCCTTGCTATAGGAAAGTTGTAGAAGCTATAGTGAGCGTGCAGAGGAATCCCTAGGGATCAACAGAAATATTGACACATACCACACGATCGAGTGAAATATTGAGGATTTCACCACGCGAAAAATAAATACTGGCAGATTCTCTATGTCTGTTTAAACGTCAGTGTGTCAGTGTTTGTGGTGTGTCTGTACTGATGCTTGTATATCTGCGTGTGCACGTGCATCACTGTATAGGCATTTGTCTCTGTGTGTCTGCTTTAGAATCTGTGTGACTGCACCAGTCTCAATGTGTACCTGTGCATTTGCATTCATATCAGTGTGTATCTACCTGTCTATGCGGGTAACCATGTGCCGTGTGCAGATCTGCCTGACTCAGCGGTTTAAAGTGATGCAATGTCCGCCTCTGCTGGCTTTCACAGTCTACTGCATTGATGGCAGTGGAGGGAGAAAACCAGAAGGGATTCAATCTAGGAGGTTAGGAGAGGGAGATGGGTCATAGCCCCATCCAAACTGACAGAAGCATCTGCACATGCACACACAATTGGGTGTGAATTGGGTGTGGGAGGATCATAATTGTACTGAGGACGCTCAGAGTGGCGAATGCTCCTGAGGAGTAATATCTGTGCTCGCCCTGCAATGTGGAAGTGATTTGTCCTTGTAGATTATTCGTGACACAGAGTGTACACCTTAAAGTGTATTTCCACTGCAACTGCATCCAAGCAATTCTGACCAAACCATTTGTAAGGTGATGCGATGAATTTATTTCATGTTCTTTAAATTGAAATATTTTATAATTCACCCCTACAAGGAGTAAGTGAGAAAGAATTGAAAAGTGCTGAAACTGACCCAGTGGTGGTGGTAATATATCTAGGTATCAGACAAAACTGTTCTGTGCCTCCAGAGATATTTGCAAAACCAAACAGCCGTGCAATGTGAGAGATTCACAGTATTTGATGTCCAATGATAGAGAGAAAAAAAAACTGACACTTGTTCAGTGGCATGGGGAGACCAGCAGAGGATGGCATTGTATAACTATAACCTTAATAGGGACAGACGTAGAGGTAGAGGAGGGGAGTAGGGGTTTATCTCAATTTGAATGAATTTACCCCCAAACCTACAGAGCCATCGTTTCACAGAGATGCACACAAACATACACAGACACATTAAACACACAACACACATACATACAGATATGGACACTTACACACAAACACATGCACACGCCCGCACACACACACAGTGGTTTCTTTAAGATAGAGATAAGTACGTTTTTCTTGAATAAGGGAATCAATGGTCAGTTGGTGAAGGCAGGTGAATGTGGCTGAGAAATATTTTAACCGTGATCAAACAGCACAGCAGATCAAGGGGCTAAATGGCCTAATTCTGTTCCAATTTCCTATTTTGTGAAGGGATACATTTTGGAAGTTGAATTTGAATGCAGATTACTGGGTCAAATGTCGGATTCGTAGCGGTGTGGAAGAACAAACGGATCTTGGGGTCCATGTCTGTAGGTCTCTCAGTTGCCACCTAAGTTGATAGGGTTGTTAAGAAGGCCTATGTTGTGTTGGTTTTCATTCGCAGCAGGACTGAGTTTAAAAGCCAGGAGATTATGTTGCAGGTCTATAAAGCCCTGGTGAGACCACATTTGAAATGTTCTGGTCGCCTCATTATACAAAGGATGTGGAAGCTTTAGAGCGAGTGCAGCAGAGATTTGCCAGGATGCTACTGGGACTTGAATGCTTGTCTTGTGAAGAAGGTTTGAGGGAGCTATGGCTTTTCTCATTGGAGTAAAGAAGGATGAGAGTTAACTTGATAGAGGTGAATTAGATGGTGAGAGTTACAGACACAGTAAATAGCAAGAAACTCCTTCCCAGGGCGGAAATGATTGTCACGAGGTGAGCACAATTCTAAAATATTTGAAGAAAGGTTTTGGGAAATGTCAAAGACAGTCTTTTTTTACACAGAGAGTGGTGGTTGGGTGGAATGCACTGCCAGAGGTGGTAGTAGAATCACATACATTAGGGACAGTCAAGTGACTCTTGCATGAGCAGATTGAAGAAAGTAAAATTAAGGTATGTAGGTTAGTTTTATCTTAAGGTTGGCTAAAAGCATGGACAAAGTTTGTGAGAAGATTTGTAGCTCGAGTGCTCGTTGTGGTTCTGTTCGCCGAGCTGGGAATTTGCGTTGCAGACGTTTCGTCCCCTGTCTAGGTGACATCCTCAGTGCTTGGGGGCCTCCTGTAAAGCGGTTCTGTGATCTTTCTTCCGGCATTTATAGTGACTTGTACCTGCCACTTCCGGTTGTCCGTTCCAGCTGTCAGTTGCAGTGGCCGGTATATTGGGTCCAGGTCGATGTGCTTATTGATTGAATCTGAGGATGAGTGCCATGCCTCGAGGAATTCTCTGGCTGTTCTCTGTTTGGCTTGTCCTATAATAGTCGTGTTGTCCCATCGAAATCATTTTGCTTGTTATCTGCGTGTGTGGCTACTAAGGATAGCTGGTCATGTCGTTTCGTGGCTAGTTGGTGTTCATGGATGCGGATCGTTAGCTGTCTTCCCGTTTGTCCTATGTAGTGTTTTGTGCAGTCCTTGCAAGTCCTGAACTACGAAAGCAACCATCCCAACACACACATAAGAATATGCATCAAGACACTGTGCAAAAGGGCCACAACACATTGCAGTACACCAGAACTGCAAAAAGAGGAAGAAGAACACCTATGCTAGGTATTCGCCAAAAACGGATACCCCCGCAATTTCATCAGCAGATGCCAAAAGGAAAGAAAAATGAACGAGGACATGCCACAACCCAAAGGAGTAGCCACACTACCGTACATCAAAAACATTTCTGAACTGACAGCCAGACTACTCCGACCACTCGAGCTCATAACAGCACACAAACCAACAGCCACTCTCAGACAACAACTCACCAGCACGGAAGACCCGATACCCAGCATGAGCAAAACCAATGCAGTGTACAAAAACCCATGCAATTCCAGTCTCCCTGCCATAAGGATGTTGTGAAACTTGAAAGGGCTCAGAAAAAGATTTACAAGATGTTGCAGGGGTTGTTGCTGAATAAGCTGTGGTTATTTTCCCTGGAGCATCAGAGACTGAGGGGTGACCTTACAGAGGTTTATATAAACATGAGGGATATGGTTAGGGTAAACATTCAAGGTCTTTTCCCAGAGGTTGGGGAGTCCAAAACAAGAGTGCACAGGTTTAAGGTTAAAGGGGAAAGGTTTAAAAGGGACTGGAGGGACAACATTTTTATGCACACGGTGATGTGTGTGTGGAATGAGCTGAGAGACAAAGTAGCAGATACTGATACTATGACAACATTTAAGAGATATCTGGATGGGTTTATGAATAATAAGGGTTTAGAGGTACATGGGCCAAACGCTAGTAAATGGGATGGATTTATTTACGTCTTCTGGTCAGCATGGACGAGTTGGACCGAAGGGTCTGTTTCCATGCTGTACATCTCTATGACTTGAAAAGAGTGCATGTTATAGAAGAGGTGGTGCTGGACATTTTAAAACACAAAGGTATGGAAAGCTCCAGTACCTGATTAAGTGTATCACATGACATTGTGCAATGCGAGGGAAGAAATTGTGGAGACGCGAGCATTGACAGCCATGTGTGATGGGCCAGAAGGTGGGGGGTAGCATGGTGGACAGTGAAGGAGGTTTGTTGAGATTACAAAGGGATCTTGATGATATGGCTGAATGGGCTGAAAAACTGTAGATGGAATTCAATCTGAACAAATGCAATCTAGTGCACTTGGTAAAACAAACAAGGGTAGAACTTATACAATTAATGTTCGGGCCTCGGTTAGTGTTTTAGAGCAGAGGGACCTTCGGGTTCAGGTACATAATTCTTGAAGTTTGCATCATAAGATGGATAAGACAGTGCTTTGCATGCCTGACTATTGCTCAGTACATTGAGTGGAGGATTTGCGAAGTCATGTTGAGATTGCACAGACATTTGTAAGGCCTTTTCTGTAATACTCCATCCAGTTCTGGTCGCCCAGTTATGTGGAGGATATTATTAAGCTGCAGGGGGTTAAGAAGAGATTTACCAGGACATTGCTGGACATGGAAGGCTTCAGTTCTGAAAAATGGTTGGATAGGCTGAGTCTTTTTTCACTGGAGTCTGGAGGTTGAGATGTGATGTTATAAATGTTTATTTCAAAAATGAGGTATATAGATTGATTTAATGGTAGTTACCTTTTTCCCCAGGATGAGGGATACCTGGGGAGGGACCACATTTTTAAGGTTAGAAAAGAGAGATGTTAAAAAAAAAACGCATGGGGGGAAATGTTTACACACAGGGTTTTTTGATTGTGGAATGAGCTTCCTGAGGAAGGGGTGGATGTGGGTACAATTACAACATTTAAAAGACAGAGACACGAAACGAGAATTTTTCATCCGTTTTTACTCTGGAAAGGAGATGGAAGATATAGAATGTAGAGAAATAGATGGTGACACCTTGCAAAATGTCCATATTACAGAGGAGCAAGTGTTGGATCGCTTGAAATGCATAAAGATCGATAAATTCCCAGGACCTGTGGGAAGCTAGAGAAGTGATTACTGGGCCTCTTGCTGAGATATTTGTATCTTGGATTGTCACAGGTGAGATGCTGGAAGACTGGAGTCGGCTAACGTGGTGCCACTGTTTAAGAAGAGTGGTAAGGAGAAGCCACGTCACTATAGACCAGTGAGCCTGATGTCGGCGGTGTGCAAGTTGTTGAAGGGAATTCTGAAGGACAGGATATACATCTATTTGGAAAGGCAAGCACTGATTAGGGAGACTCAAGATGGCTCTGCCCGTTGAAGACCATGTCTCACAAACTTGATTGAGGTTTTAGAAGACGTAACAAAGAGGATTGATGAGGGCTGAGCGGTAGATGTGATCTGTATGGACTTCAGGAAGGCATTCAACAAGTTTCCCCATGGGAGACTTATTAGCAAGGTTCAATCTCCCGGAATACAGGGAGAACTAGCCATTTGAATACAGAGCTGGCTCAAAACTAGAAGACAGAAGGTGGTGGTAGAGGGTTGCTTATCAAACTGGAGGCCTGTGACCAGTGGAGTGCCACAAGGATTGTGTTTAAGAATGGTGAATAGCCAAGGGTAAGGGAGTCCAAAACTCGAGGGTACAAACTGGAGGTAAGAGTACAAAGATTTAAAGAGGGAGCAGGGGGCCAACATTATCCGCAGAGGATGGTGCACAGACTGAACAAACTGCCAGGGGCACATGGGAGAAATAAGAACAATGACAACATGGAAAACACATTTGGGCAGGTACATGGAGGGGAGAATGTTTGAAGATCTAAGGGCCAAACGCAGGCAAATGAGACTCATGCATTATAGGAAACATGGGCAGCATTTACGAGTTGGACCACAGGTTCTGTTTCCGTGCTGTATCACTCTGTATCCAGTTAAAGAGGATTACAGTACCGAAATAAAGCATGTTGTAGACACTGAAACAAGTTAGAGCGATAGGGATGGTCATCTGGAATGCAGTACGTTTCAAGTAAGTGGAGGGACTACCGGGAAAGGAGGTCGTTACAAAGACAGGAACTATTGTAGGAGTTAAAAATGACTGAAGGCACTTTTGCACAAGCCATGCCATAGGTACAGTGTTGCAGAGTAGTGAGTCTTAGTACAGTGTTGGAGGGAGAACAAAGAACAGAAAGATCCCAGGCAGCATTCCCAACCTCTAGTCGTAGGCCTGCTTTCCCCTCTGTTGCCCTGATGCTCACTAAGACAGCACAGGCCTGGATTGATAACTATGAACTCCCGATGCTGTCTCATTGCAACGTAAGTTAATGTAGACGTGGTGATTGAGCCAGGACTGTGTGTGTACTGTACTGTGCTCCCCCTCCAGCACTCTATCTATGTCATGTCTTGTTAGCGATGTTTGGGTCCCTCTCATTGCTCTCAGCTCTGTGCACAGTGAGTGATCTTACCTCACTGCAGGATTTATTGAAGGCTCCAGATCTCCCTTCCCTTTGTCTCTCTGGCTGACCAACCATCTTCAATGAGGTGATGGATGAGACATACAGCAGTTGGGAAGTCTATTAAGTCAGGAACTCCCTGGGTACCTACAGCAGAGAGAGAAATAGACAGAATGGAAAATTAGACTGCTGCAGTGAGGGTTATACATGGAGAATGGGAATGAGCCCTAAAGAGATCTGGAAAATCCCACTCCATTCCTGGCCTATGCCGTTGCGTCCCTCTGGAGTGGATAATTCTGTTAGCTCAGGATCTGGAGTAACTGCAAGAGTGGGAGGCACTGACAGAGGCAGCAATTAGATCTACACAGTGAGGGATACCACATGGAGAGAGACTGAGTGATATCACCAGAGTGCTGGAAGACTTCAGGATCACACAGTCATGTTGGAAGAATGGGTTTACCTTCATGATGCCCTGGTATCAGTGCTCAGGGATGAGCACCCAGTGAGCAGGTGAAGTGATTGCTGAGTGGTATTATTGCTCGAGCATGAATCCAAAAACCTCAGCTAATGTTTAGGGAAAGTGGGTTTGAATACCACTATCAATAATTTTAAAAATAGTAATTAACAATCCATAAATAAATATGAAACCATTGCTGATATACACAAGACCCAAACACTTGTCCTTTAGATAAGGACATCTGCCCATCCTGACGTGGTCTGCACGATGTACCCACAGCAAAGTGTTTGCCTCTCAATTACCCTCTGAAATGGCCGAGCAAGTTACTCAGCTCGAAGCAGCTAGGGCTGGGAAAGAAAGGCTGGTTAGCCAGAGATACCCACATCCCATACCTGATTTAATAAATAATCCATTAGGATGGTCCCACTGGAACCGTGCTGGGACCAGGGTCCTGGCCAATTCTGTCGGTAGGTTTATGGACAGAGACTTAAACTGACAGAGAGGATGCAGGGAAAGGGTTCAGGTGAAAGGAGCTTTCCAAATGCAAAGGGAAAAGGTGAAGTATGGGAGCAGCATGGGAATGTGACTGAAGACAAGCAGAAAGGAACAGGAAGGGACAGAGTTTAACTAAAACTGTACATCAGGGAATGGGTTTGTGATAGAAAATTGTGGAAAGAGTAATGTATGTTTTTTTTAGGAATGGATAATGTCTCATCAATAACGTAGATTGATTGGTGACACAGAGATAAAAGAGATTTAGACACCAGGGAGACGTGGATACAGGGCGAATAAAAGGTGAACAAAAATATTCAGTGGTTCACAACCTTGCGGAAACTCAGGCAAACTGAGTAACACGAACAATAATGGATAACAAAGGCATTACAGCAAAAACATTTGACCTCACATCACGAAATAGAGTCGGACTGAATGTAAATTCTGGCTACTACTTGCCAAGGACACAAAGAGCAGAACAGTTTTAGCCACCGAACAGTATTCCATTGCTCATCACTGCATTACACAGGAACTTATTGGTATTTTTTAACAAACACATTGTGATAATTTTGGGAAATTTCAATATTCCCATAATCTGGGACAGTTCATCCTGACAACAGTGATATTGGAAGAGGACTTCAGAGATTTTTTTTTCAGTGTTTCGTTGAATAACAAATTGTAAACTGGCGAGCGACATAACTATCTCAGATCGATCATTGTGTGATCAAACTTAGTGAATGAGTAATGTAACCTGGAGAGACCCTCAGGGAAATTGTGATAAAGTGCAGTTTAAAGAAATATAAAGTTTTAAAGTGAAACGACAAGCTACAACTAGAAACAAAAACAGCCAATTACATGAGTTTGAGAGGAGAACTGACCAAGGTAAACAGGCTAAACAGACTGAAATATGTGCCTGTAAATGAACAGTGGAAATCATTTGAAGAACAGTGTAAATCACTCAACAAAAGGACACTCCATTGAAACAGACAGAACCTCAGCAAGAAATTCCCACAGGCCCCTCAAGCAGGACAAAATGTATCATATTAGATTATGAGGTTTAGAAGATCACTAAAAAGTACTTAAAAACCTGAAGTGAGAGAGTGATTTAGGAGTAAGTTTTAAAGAGATTTCAAAGGGTCTGCTAGCAGGAGTTGGGCAGTGGGAAGGGGAATTAGTGTCAGGGTTTAATGTCACAAAAGGAACAGGGAGAAGTGAAGGTGCTGGAGGTGGTGAGAGTGTTACAGAGAGTGGTCAGGGCCTGAACGATGTTACAAAGCCAGTCTGAATTGCTGCAGCTAGAGGTGCTTGTTGAGGTAGGGAGGGACATAGGTAATTTTATTTATTCATTCATGGGATGCGGGTGTTACTGCTAATTACACAGAGGACAGCTCAGAGTCAGCAATATTGCAGTGGGTCTTGAGTCATACGTTATCCAGCCCAGGTTAGAATGTCAGATGTTCTACACAAAAGGAGTCAGTGAACCAGATGAGTTCTTCCCACTGATCAACGATGCTTTTATGATGGCCTGACCAATGTCTTGTACAGATACAAGATGATGTCCCAACTCCTACGCTTAATGCTCTGCCCAATGAAGGTAACTATCCCAAACACCTGCTTCACCAGCCTGTCTACCTGTGACACCACTTTCAAAGAACTGTGTACCTGCATCCCTGGGTCACTGACTGACAACATTACCCAGGGCCCGAACATTAACTGTACAAGTCCCACCCTGGTTTGTTTCACCAAAATGGCACACTTCATGTTTATTTCATTAAACTCAATCGCCTGTTCTTCAGCCCACTATCCCAGCAGTACTGTTCATCCTGTTGTAGCACAGATAACCTTCATCACTGCCCAGTTTACCAACAACTTCAGTGTCACACAAAAAAAAATTACTAAACTTACTTTAACAATATTCCCATCCAAACCATTTATCCAAATGACAAACAACAGTGGGCCCACTGCACCACTGGTCACATGCATCGAGTCAGAAAAACAACATGTGCCCCATTACCCTCTGTCTCCGACCATGAGGACCAATTTTCTGTCCAGTTGAATAGCTCCTCCTGAAAACCATAACCTTTTACACTGATCTCAGCTTATTACCCAGTTTACCATACAAAATATAGAACACAGAACAGTACGGAACAAGACCCTTCGGCCGTGATGATATGCCAACCTTTTGTCCGACTGTAAGATCAAAAAAAGTGGCAGATAGAGTTTAATTCAGATAAATGCGAGGTGCTGCAATTTGGGAAAGCAAATCTTAGCAGGACTTATACACTTAATGGTAAGGTCCTAGGGAGTGTTGCTCAACAAAGAGACCTTCGGTCCAGGTTCATAGCTCCTTGAAAGTGGAATCGCAGGTAGATACAATAGTGAAGGCGGCGTTTGGTATGTTTTCCTTTATTGGTCAGAGTATTGAGTACAGGAGTTAGGAGGTCATGTTGCGACTGTACAGCACATTGGTTAGGCCACTGTTGAAATATTGCGTGCAATTTTGGTCTCCTTACTATCGGAAAGATGTTGGGAATCTTGAAAGGGTTCAGAAAAGATTTACAAGGATGTTGCCAGGGTTGGAAGATTTGAGCAACAGGGAGAGACTGAACTGGCTGGGGCTTTTCTCATTAGAGCGTCAGAGGCTGAGGGGTGACCTTATAGAAGTTTACAAAATTATGAGGGGCATGGATAGGGTAAATAGACAAAGTATTTTTCCTGTGCTTGGGAAGTCCATAGGTTTAGGATGAGAGGGGAAAGATATAATAGAGACCTAAGGGGCAACTTTTTCACGCAGAGGGTGGTGCTTGTATTAACTTGGGTGGCTACTTTGAGGAATCTATGGACTTGGAACCCAAGATCCCTCTGTTCCTCCACATTGCCAAGGATCCTAACTTTAACCCTGAATTCTGCATTCAAATTCAATCTTCCAAAATGAATGACTTCACACTTTTCCAGATTGAACTCCATCGGCTACGTCTCAGCATCTTGTCAATGACCCGTTGCAACCTACAACAGCGCTCCACACTGTCAACCACTCCACCAACCTTTGTATCATTGGCAAACTTATTAATCAACTCTTCCACTCACACATCCAACTTATTAATAAACTCACAAAGAGCAGAGGTCCTGTAACCACTCCCTGCAGAAAACCACTGGTCACTGAGGTCCAGGATGAATGCTTTCCATCTATCATCACCGTCTGTTTTTTTTGGGCCACTAATCCTGTATCCAGACAGACAGGTTTCCCCGTACCCCATGCCTCCGTACTTTCTGAATGAGCCATAAAGAGTTTTTGTCACATTCTCAAAAGATTCAATAAGACATGTAAGGCCTGCCCCTTACAAAACCATGATGACTGTCTCTAATCAAACTATGGTTTTCCAAGGAATAATAAATCCTGTCTCCAAGAGTCCTCTCCAATAATCTGCAAACCACAGACATAAGACTGGCAGATTTGCAATTCCCAGGATTATCCCCATTCACTTTCCTGAACAAGGGAATAATATTTTCCAGCCTCCAATCATCTGGTCCGCCTCCGGTGGACAGTGAGGCAGCAAAGGTCATCACCAGGTGCGCAGCAATCCATTCCCTCGCGTCGTATAGTAACATTGGACGCATCCAGTCTGGCTCAGCGACTTATCTATCCTTATATTTTACAAAATTCTCAGCACATCCTCCTTCTTAACATCCACCTGTTCACGTACATCAGCCTGTTTCACGCTGTCCTCACAAACGACAAGACCCTTCTCAGCAGTGAATACTGAGGCATAGTATTCATTAAGGCCCTCCTCTACCTCCTGTGACTCCAGGCACAAGTTCCTTCCACTACCCCAGATTGGCCTTTTCCACACTCTGACCATTCTCTTGTTCCTCGCATAAGTGGAGAATGCCTCACGGTTTTCCTTAATCCTTCCCAACAATGCTTTTTCATGCCCCCTTCTAGTTGCCCAAAGTCCATCTCTTGGTTCCTTCCTGGTACCTTCAGAGAATCCCAACAGTATGGAAATGGGCCATTTGGCCCAACAACTCCATACCAACCCTCCAAACAGTATCCAACCCAGCCCCATTCCCCCACACTATTACTCTCCATTTTCCCTGTCTAATGCGCCAAACCTACCCATCCCTGAACACTATGGGTAATTTAGCATGGCTGAGTCACCAAACTGGCACATCTTTGGGCTGTGGGGGGAAACCGGAACATCTGGAGGAAACACACAGGGAGAATTCGCAAACACCCCACAGACAGTCGCCTGAGGCTGCAATCGAAATGGAGGCCGTGGTGCTATGAGGTAGCAGTGCTAACCACTGAGACACTGTGCCACCCACTTTAACTCTCTGGAGCCCTGTCTGATGCTTGCTTACTCAACCTTAAGTAAGCTTCCTTCTTCCTCTTGACAAGATGCTAAAGTCCATGTGGACAATGTTGACTGCTCTGCCTTCACGTATTTTTGGCCACCTCCTCGAAGAGTCAATCCAGTTTGTGAAACGTGGTTTCCCACTCACAAAGCCATGCTGACCATCTCGAATCAGCCCTTGGCTTTGTAAATGTAAGGAGCTCCTTTCTCTCAGAATCTCATCCAACAACTTCCTCATCACTGGGCTCACTGGCCTGTAATTTAGTGACTTTTCCCTGCAGCCCTTAAGTGATGGAACAGCATTAGCCAACCTCCAGTCTTCCGACACCTCACTGCGTCCGTTGATAATATAAATATCTGTGTAAGGGACACTGCAATCTCTTCCCAAGCTTCCCACAATATTCTAGGACCGAAATAATGCGCTACTGAGAATTGATCTACCTTTATTTGTTTTACGATTCCAGCACTTTCTCTTCTCTGGTGAGGATTCTTTCCAAGACATCACTATTTATTTCCCCAAGTTCCCAAGCTTCCATGTCTTTCTCCACAGAAAATACTGAGAAGGCTATTTTGTCTAATATCTCACCCATCTCCTCTGGTTTCACACATTGGTGACCTCATTGATCTTTAAGGGGCCCTATTCTCTACCATGTTACTCTTTAGCCCTTATAGAAACTGGCGTAAAGACTTCTGATAATTCAAATACACTATATCCCCTATACCACTACATCCCTCCTGCAAACGTACAATTCTGCTATTCATATTCACACCAACAAATTAAATCCAGCAGGTCAAAAACAAATTCTCTTTTATCAAATGCGTTTCTAAGTAGCCAGTCATTGTATATTGACATATCCTTTCTGACAATTTCAGTATCCTCCCAACGTACTGTCAGGCTAACACTATTTGATTTTAGACTGACAGCAGAAAGGGATTGTGGGAGTTCTTGTTTATCAACCTGAAAAAGGTAGCTTACAGGGTCAGCAGGTAATTGAGAAGGCAAATCAAATGATGGCATTTATTACTGAGGGAATGGAGTCTAAAAATAGGCAGGTCTAGCTAAAACTGTGCAAGGTACAAGTCAGACCACACCTCGAATATTATGAACAGTGTGAGTGCCCGCAAGAAAGATATTGTCGCATTGGAGACAGTCCAGAGATGGTTCACTCGGATGATCCTGGGAACGGAGGGATTTTGTAATGAGAAAAGGTGCAGTCGGTTGAGGTTGAACCCATTGAAGTTTAGATAATGAGAGAGAAATGGAATGAAACATCCAAGATTCTGAGGGGCTTTGATCAGGCAGATGCTGGGAAGTTAGAAAACTGAACGGTACAACACAGTAACAGGCCATTCGGCCCACCATGGCTGTGCCGACCATGGTGCTATTCTCAACTCATACCATCTGCCTGCACATGGTCCATATCTCTCTATTCTCTGCTTGTTCATGTTTCTGTCTAAACGCCACTTCTAAACTTGACACACATTTCTACTTCTCTGACTTCCCTCGATCACTTCCACACTCTCTGTAAAAAATCAACTTGCCTCACACATCTCATTAAAACTTTCTCTTTCTCACCTTAAACCTATGTGCTTTAGTATTTGAAACTTACACATTGGAAAAGAGATTCCGACTACCCACATTATCTAATCCTGTCCTAACGTTATATTCCTGTACCTGGTCACCTGTCAACCTCTGAAACTCTAGCAAAACAATCCAACTTAGTTGAATTTGCTCTAACACCTAACACACCCTTCAAAAATCTAACGCAGGCAATGTGCTGATAAACCTCTTTTGTACCCTCTCCAAAGCCTCCCCATCCTTCCTTTTGTGTGGAGATGAGACCTGCACACAGTGCTCCAAATGTGGCCAAACAATTGTTTTATATAAATACAACATCAGATGCAAAACACTATACCCGACACTGAGACTGATGAAGGCTCGTACTCTATTTGCTTTCTTTCCCATCTGAAACACTTCGGTTGCCATTTTCAAGGAGTTACTGACTTGCACCAAGATCCTTCTGTATATCAGCCTCCCTCAGTATCCTAAATTTCTTCTTGAATTTGACATCCTAAACTCCATGATCTCACACTAGTTCAGATTAAACTCTATTTGCCATTTATCTGCACATCTTTCCAACTGATCAGTAACCTCCTGCAACCTTAGTTATCCTTGCTCAGTAACACCAACTCCAACAATTTTCATGTCATCTGCAATAATTATCTTTGTCACTTCAGTTCTTTTCATTTGTGTGAGAATCTGTAACCAGAGGGGATAAAATCCTAGCAAGTGTTCACCCATTTAAGATGGAGAAGCGGTGGAATGTCTTCATTCAGAGGGTAGTGACTCAGTGGGAATTCTTGACTGTAGTGGGGTGTCTAGGTTGTGTCATTAAAAATATTTACAGCAGAGATGGTCAAGTTTTAATTAATCAGGGAAACTTTTGTGGAAAAGGCAGCAACGTAGTGTGGAGGATCATCAGAGCAGCCATGATCTGATTGAAGGGCAGAGCATATTGAATGGGCCAAAAGGCCTCATTCTGCTCCCAAACCTCATGGTCTGACCTCAAACCCCAGATCTACATTATAACATTATGGGTCTCTGTTCACAAAACTCCTTTATAATGGGATTATTAGATATTGATTATTACACAGCATTTGATCTACAACAGACAATTTTGTTGATGGCTCCTTGATATGATGTTAGAGAAAACCATCTCGTATACAATCCAGGCTTCCATCCATTAAGCCCTGATACTCAGTAGTTATCCAGTCGGCATGGAGACCACTGTCACACATAGTTACTGTACTGCCCTTGCTACAACTACATTCAGTGTCCTGACTGTAACCATACTGACATTATCATCACTGTCTGGTGCCTATAAAACAATTCTTGCTTACAGTTGCTGCTGCTTGGTTATTCTCAACTCTACTCAAATAATACTACAAAATTTGATCGTCAGGTCAACATGACTGTCTCATTAATGCATTAACCTCATCCTGTCTTCACAACATGTTGGCTTTTTGTCCATCCTGTGTTGCCCCACCAACCCTTCCATATTCCCTTCCGAGCGATGGTCATTCTGCAGCAACATCTCTGGAATGACAGTTCCATCATATCTTTTCACTGTCATTCCATCTGCCTTATGGCGAATGCAGGGAGCCATTCCTCAGTCGTGGGGGGATGAACGGATGGATAGAGGTTGCAGAAATAGGGAGGCTTATAGGGGCTCAAGGATATTCGAGTTAAACAGAGTTACATCTGGTCAAGAATGTCAGCGGGACAAAGGTGTTTGGAGATTGGAAGAATTTACAGAGACAGAGGGAACTGGGTTAGATTCTGGAGCGAACAATAGGGATGAATGTAGGGAGTGGCAGGCAGACGGAGAGGCATAATCAGTGGGTGTTTCAGGGAGAAGAGTATTGTACATGCTGAGAGAGATATGGAAGGTTGTAGTGACTGAAGATGTTTACAGATATAAGGCGTCTTCCAAGTTCTGGAGGCTACATTGTTAGAAAGGCAATGGAGAATACCAGGTTGCTGGGTTGGAGACAGTTACTCAGATGTGGAAGGTTGCACAAACTGAAAGAGGTTCCTGTGGTCGGGCAGGACAACTTGGGGGGGGGGGAGCTAGGGGAGAGGGTGAAGTTTAAATAGATTAAGATCGAAGAATTGGAGAACGATAAGGATATGACGATTTTTTTCACAAATAACGAAGGGTTGTAGAAACTGGAAAAGATTACCCAGGTGGGGACGGATGGAGAGGTTCGAGACAAATACATTGACATGTAGGGTGGTATTGGTAGGAGGAGCTTACATTGATAGACAGTATAGTCGGGGTTTACAGGGATGAAGGAATTTACTATCTACTGGAGAAGTTAGGGATTAGGGTGTTGGGGATTGGAGAACCTGACAGAGGCAGAGAGCGTTGTGTGGACTACAGGAGATTCCAAACAGAGGAAGGATTATTGGGACTGGAGGATATTACAGAGATCACTAATATAGCATGGGCCAGGATTGATGCCTGGGATCCCCTGTGCAGTCTCAGTGAGGACCAGTACAGCAGAGGTGAGAGCAGGACCCTCACGAGATGGTGGGAATGAAGCCTAGAAAGTTGCTGTTCCTTGCCCAGCATTGTATCTATGTCCTGTCTTACAGGTCTGAATATAGAAGGCCGCTAAGCCCCTCTATGCTGTTTACTGTGAGTGATCTTACCGGCTGCACGATTTACTGAAGGTTCCAGACCTCCCTCTCCATCTCTCTCAGGCTGACCAACTGGCTTCAATGAGTTGATGGATGAGACAGGGGTCAGGAACATCCTGATTACCTGTATGAGACAGGAACAGTCGAAATGGGAAATTAGACTGATGCAGTGAGAATAACTCATGTATAGTAGCACTGTGTCCAGAAGGGATCATGAAAATCCAAGTCTCCGTCCCTGGCCTATGCTGTTGCATCTCTGCGTATTGCAGGATTCTGTTGGTTCAGGATTTGGAGAGCGAGAGTCGCTGACAGAGGCAGCAATTACACCCACGCATTGAGGGGTAACACATGGAGAGATACTGAGTGATAGCACCAGTGTGCAGGAAGATTTCAGGATTTAACCATGGTGGCAGAAGTGGTTCTGATGCAGTGCGCACTGTTACCAGTACTCAGGGAGGAGTCAGCTATTGTAATGGGATGGTACAGTGCTGGGACAAGTGCCCTGGTCAATCACATGACCAGCTTTATGCAGATTGCTTTACATTGATTCAGACGAGCAGGGCCAGTGCTCAGCTGAAAGGAAATTCCCAATTCCATAGAGAAGGTTTGAAATATTGAAACATGGGGCTGTGGCTGAGGATAAACAGGAAGAGACTGAGTTTAACTAAAATTGTACATCAGCAGATAGGTTTGTGACAGGAAATTGTTATTTAAAAAGTAAATTACTGTTTCTTAATTTGAATGCACAAAACATTTTCAAATAAGTGATATGTACGTGTGCCCGTGATTTCTATGTAATCGCCATCAGGGACACATCATCACAGAGTGAACAAAAAGATAGGGCATCAATATTCACGGCTACACAACATTGTGGAAAGCAAGGAAGAATGGGAAGCAGGATGGGGAACTCTCATCTTTCGGAATAACTATTGGGATTACCAAGAAAATATGTGACCTCAGATTATGAAGGAGTATGAATCCAAATTCTGGGTAATAAGGGTCAGAGTACAGAAGTGGAAGGACAGTGTAAAGGCCCCTTTGCAGCATCAATTTGTTAGACACTGCATTAACAGGGAATTATTGGAATTTGCATCAAAGACACCGGGATATTTGTGAGGGGAGTCAATTCTCCTATCTCACCATCTCATTGGTGATGGGTCACAGACGAGGTTGACTCTCTCCCACTCTCAGGGGGGAGTCTGTCGGTGGCTGTACAGACTGATGTGACCTTGTTGGGGCAGAAGGTGGCCGTGGGAAGGCGGTGGGTGGGGCGTTGTCGTGTCAGTGCGCTCCTTGTGTTATTTTCTCCTGGATTCCCCTTTTTCCCCACAGCATGTCTCGATGTGTTCAACACCTTCCCAATGCTCCTCCCCCACTTTGGACGGTCTTGGCCCAGTAATTCCCAGGATTTACCAGATTTGATTAAGCGATGCTTAGAAGATAAAATAAAGCCAAACAATGCTTTAGAAATATTGAAGTATTTGTTAAAGGGATCGCTAGGGGTCTATTCGCAGGAGGAGAGGAGTAGGAAGAGGTAACATTGTCAGGGTTTAATCAGATGATAGGAACAGGGAGAATTGATGGTGCTGAAGGTGGTGAGAGTGTTCCAGAGACGGGCAAGGGCCTGAACAATGTTACACAGCCAGTACGAATTGCTATAGCTGGAGGGGTTTGCAGTGGTAGCAATTGAAGTATGTATTTTTATTAATTCATTCATGAGCTGAGGATGTCAGCGGTTAGACCAGCATACATTACCCCACTGCTAATTGCCCTGAGGGTAGCTCAGGGTCAGCCATATTGTGGGTCCGGAGTCAGATGTGAGCCAAACCAGGTAAGAATATCAGATATCTTTCCCTCAAGGACATACATGAACAAGTTGAGTTTTTCCACATAATCAACAATGCTTTTATTGTGGCTTCATTAATGCCCTGCACAGACACAACATGACATCCCAACTCATACTCTGACCAATGAAGGTAACCATCCCAAACGCCTGCTTCACCAGCCTGTCTACCTGTAACACCACGTTCAACGAATTGTGTACCTGCATCCCTGGGTCACTGATTGACAACACTACCCAGGGCCCGAACATTAACTGTACAAGTCCCACCCTGGTTTGACTTCGCAAAATGCAACATCATGCTTTTCTCGACCTGCTATTTCTAACCTCACTGGCCCAGCAGTACTGTTGACCCCATTGTACTCTTAGGTAACCCTCTTCATTGTCCACTTTACCACCAATTTCAATGTCACTCACCAACTTGCTAACCATGACTCCTGTATTATCATCCAAACCGTTTATATAAATGATGCACAGCAGTGACCCAGCACCGAACCCCATGGCATACCGTTGGTCACAGGTCTGCAGTTTGAGCAGTAACCCTCAATGAACACACTCTGTCACCCACCCTCAATCCTATTTTGTATCCAGTTGGTGAGTGGTCCCTGGTTGTTTATGATCTAAACTTATTAACCATTCTGCCATGCAATGTATCGTAAAAGGCCTTGCTAAAGTACATGGAGACATCATTCACTGCTCTTACTTGATCTATGATTTGTCTACCTACACAAACACTCAGGTTTGTGAAACATCATCGTCCACACACAAAGCCACGCTGAATATCGCTAATCATTCCTTGCCTTTCCTGACAAGGTCCTGGGGATTTATCCATCTTTAAGCGTTTCAAGACATCCAGTACCTCTTCCTCTGTAATATGGTGATTTTTCAAGATGTCACCATCTGCTTCCCAACATTCTATATCTCCCATGTCCTTCTCTACAGTAAACACTGAGGGCTGGCACGGTGGATCAGTGGTTAGCACTGCTGACTCAGCGCCAGGGACTCAAGTTCGATTCCCGCGTTGGGCAACTGTCTGTGTGGAGTTTGCATGTTCTCAGCGTTGGTGTGCTCCAGATTCCTCCCACAGTCCGAAGATGTGCAGGTCAGGTGAAGCGGCTATGCTAAATTGTCCGTAGTGTTTGGTAAAGGGGTAAATGTGAGGAGAATGGGTCTGGGTGGGTAGCTCTGAGTGTCGGAGTGGACTTGTAATACCGAAGGGCATGTTTCCACACTGTAAGTAGTTTAATCTAAAAACAAACTTATTTAGTATCTCCTGCAGCTCCACATGCAAGCTGCCTTGCTGATCTCTCTAGTTACCCTATTGTCATTTCTGTATTTGTGAAAAACCTTTTGAATTTCCTTAGCCCTATTTGCCAAAGCTGTCTCATGTCACCTGCTCGCCCTCATGATTTCACACTTTAGTACACTCTGAATGTCTTTCTAAGGATCCACACCATCTCTCCTGTCTATACCGACATATGCTTACTTCTTTTTCTTAACTGAAATCTCAATTTCTCTCATCATCCAGCAAACAATACGCTTACTGGTCTTTCCTTTCACCCTGACAGGAAGATGTCTCCTGTATCTGGGCTGCTGTTCACATTGTTGAAGGCTTCCCAATTCCCAGTGATAAATGTTTCATTCTCTCAAAATGGAAACTCCCCAATTCCTGCACCTCCAGAAAATGTCACTTGAAAGTAATGACAAAATAAAGAACTTTCCAAAGGTGAGCCCTGGTCAGTAATGGAGAACTAGAGGTCACCACATGCATGGAGAGTGCTTTGTACCAGAGCAGCACCAGGTCAGTGTCAGGCACACAGACAGAATGGGCAAATAGATTCACATCTGAAATCCCATCTCCCAGCCAGGGAACCTGAAGGGTGCACAGCCATTCTGTAGAGTTATGCAGATATCAGGAGTATTGCTGTGGCAAAAAGAGGCTTCAGTAATTTGGAGGGATAGATACTAATAAAGGAGGTTACAGAGCTGAGGAAGATTGTCGGGTCTTGAAGAGGTTTCCCAGTTTACGAGTGTTGTCGGTATTGGAGGAAGTTACCAAGGTAGCGAGAGTTTAAGATTGAAGGATTCCACAGACAACCTTTACAGGGATAAAGGCAGGATTCGTGTCAGTGTGGAGGAGCAGAACAATCTTGGGGTCCACGCCTACTGATCCCTCAAAGCTGTCATTCGAGTTGATAGCCTTGTTCAGAAGGTGTATGGTGTGTTGGCTTTCATTAGCAAGTTTAAGAGCTACGAGGTTATGCTGCAGCTCGATCGAGCCCTGTTAGATAACACGTGGTATACTGTATTTACTCCTGGTTGACTCATTATGAGAAAGATGTGAAAGCTTTACGGAGGGTGCAGAAGAGATTTATGAAGATGCTGCCTGGACTGGAGGGGAGGCCATGTGAAGAAAGATTGAGGGAGTTAGGGCTATTCTCATTGGAATGAAAAAGGATGAGAGGTGACTTGATAGAGGTAACGAGATGATTTAAGTCCGAGATAGAGAGGATAACCAGATACTTTTCCCATTGCAAAAGTGGAAATTGTGAGGGAGCATAAATTGAAGGTATTTGGAGGAAGGTTTACAGGAGATATCAGAGGTGGGTTCTTTACACCATGCAGGAGGTGCGTATAATGCACTGTCAACAGTGGTAGTAGAGTCCGATACATTAGGGATATTGAAGCAACTCTTAAGATAACCAAATGGATGAGGATAAAATGTAGGGTCTGTAGGATAAAAGGTCAGCACAACATTGTGGGTCGAAGTGTCTGTACTGCACTGTACTATACTGTTCTACGTTCTTAATGGGAGGGTTACAATGGTACAAAGAGGTTTCAGAAAGCTGGAGAGGATAGGATCTGAGTGAAGAGACACCAATAGGAAGGTTAGCTCGCATCGTCAGAAGTAACAGAGACAGCGATTGTCTGATCTGGAGCAGACAACCCAGACTGGGAGGGGTGTGAGGACGGGATATGGTTTCACAGGGAGGACCATAGAGTCACAAGGTGTTATAAAAATGTGGAGAATAGTAGGGTCTGCTGGAGTTCATGGAGATGGGGAGGTTGCGAGGGATGTTGGCAGGGATAAGGATGTTGATAGGATGGGGTGGTTTACACAGATAGGAGTGTTTTAGGTGAATGCAGCAGATTGTGGGAATCAAGACGGTTTTATAGATTAGAAGAACACACAGATATATGGAGGGTAGTCGTGACCGAAGATGTTTATAGCTATAGAAAGGCATTGGTTCTGCAGGTTATTTAGATATAGACGGTGTGGAATCTGACGTTTTTACCAGAAGATAAGGTTAGCAATTTTAGTTGGAGACAGTTTCACAGGTAAGGGAGCATTAGTAACTTCCTCCAGTTCAGTCTAAGTGGGAAGGTTTGTAGGGGAGGGTGACATTTATACAGATAGGGCTGTAAGAGCTGGAGAAGGTTATGGAGATGAGTAGATGGACGGAGAGACTGCAGGAGCTTACATTGACAGGGTGGAAGATAGCCACGGGCGGAGGTTACACAGATAGTGAATCTTTCCGGAATTGGATCGGGAGAGTAACAGGCATTGCAGTGAGTTGTACAGATCGGGAATGCTGCAGGGACCTGAAAGGTTTGTAGGGTCCCCACAGATTGATCGTGTCTTTTGGACTCGAACAAAAGACACGGACAGCTTCACTATGCTGTTTTCATTTTCCTGACCAGAGCTTCAATATCCCCCATCAGCCAGGGATCGTTTAACTTGCCAGCATGTCCCTTTACTCTAACAGGCCCTGGATTCTGGAGATCACAATTTTAAAAGCCCATTTGCCAGTAATTCATTTTCCTTCAAACAGACTCACCCAGTTGATGGTAACATGATGTGGAGGAGCCTGTGTTGGACTGGGATGGACAATGTTAAAAATCACACAACACCAGCTTACAGCGGGTTTATTTGGAGGCACTAGGTTTCAGAGCGCTGCTTCTTCATCAGGTGGTTGCCGAGCACAGTTATTAGGCACAGATTTTATAGCAACAAGATTGCAGTGTCATGGAATGTAATACCAAACAAATTTAGTTTATGTTTTCATCTTTTAGAATGATCACCTGCGCTTTGAAAGCAGGTGCTTTGAAATAAACCTGTTAGACTATAACCTGGTGTTCTGTTATTTTGAATTCACTCAAAACGATCTCTGCTCGATCCTGCCGAATGGCCCCAAACCTGGCCCGACTCCAGTTTAAGACCTTAATCTGAGGACCTGTCTGATCTATTTCCATAACAATTTTAAAACGAAGGCAGTTGTGGTCACTGGACCCAAAGTGCTCTCCGACTGTCACTTGCCCAACCTCCGTTTCTGAGGAGAGGTCCAGTGTTGCACGCACCTGAGTAGAGTGAGGCCCTTGATATATTTATCTGGGAAATTTTCTTGTACACATTTGACAAATTCCAACCCATTACGGGTCTTTTACACTCTGGGTGGTCCAGTCCGTACAGAGGAAGTTAAAATCTCTAACCAATACTACCCTATTATTTCTATAGGTACCTGAAATCTCTCTTAACATCAGCTCCTCTCGTACCGGCTGGCTATTTGGGGGTCCAGAACACCATCCCAGCAGACTGACCATTCCCTTTTTGTTTCTAACTTCTCAGCATATGACCTCATTAAATCACCCAGAAAGAGTATCCTCTCTAAGCACTGTTGTTCTGCCCTCCTCTATCAAAAGGACAACTCCCCCTCCTCACTTACTTGGCCTTCTGTCACGCCTGTAGCTTCTGTATCCTGGAACACTGAGCTGCCAGTCCTGCCCTTCTCTCAGCCATGTTTCTTTTATGGCTATAATATCACAGTCCTCCAGAGACAATCCATGCTTTCAGTACATCTGCTTTCCCAGTCAGGCCTCCTACTTTGAAATAAATGAACTTTAAACCAGAAGGCTTTTTCCCTCCCTTGACTGTGCCCCTGGATATCCTGGATAGAAAAATGCTCTCGATTGGCTGATGCATTTTTCCCTTGACTTGCCAATGGGCCCTTTCTTACTCAGAGTCCAAAGCCCTGCCAAACAGTTTAAACCCTCCGGGGTAAGACAAACAAATCTCCCCCCAAGGGATACTGTTGCCCCTCTGGTTCAAGTCAAACCCGCCCCCACCCCCTCCACTTTTTCAGGTCACCTCTACCCCATAAGAGATCCCAATGATCCAAGAACTGAAAGCTCTGCCCGCCTCCACCAGCTCCTCAGCCACGTATCCATCTGGCCGATCTTTCTATTTCTATCCTCATTTGCATGTGGCACTGGGAATATTCTAAAGATCACAACCCTTGAGGTAATGCTTTTTAACTTCTTTCCACACTCCCTGTATGTATTTTACAGGATCCCATCCCTTTGGCTAACTACATCATGTGTACCATTGTGAACAATGACCTCTGGTATTTACCCTGTCACTTCAGAATGTTCAGTAACCGCTCAGAGACACCCATTACCTGAAGGGCAGCACACCATCCTGGGGGTCTCTTCTGCAGCCTAATAATCTCCTGTCTGTCCCCTTCACAACTGAATCTCCTATCAGTATCACGATCATAAGAGAGGATCTGACAAACAGAGACTGGGAGGACTATCTGCAGTTGGGTCTATGTTTGGAAAGTGGGAGCCAGGGACATCAACACCAATTAGCTCGATGTCAGTGATGTATACGTTCTTGGAAGCGATTCCGCGGGAGAGGATTTATGTGCATTTCCAAAGGCAAGGATTGATTAGGGATAATCAGCACAGCTTTGGAATGCTGCGTAGAATTCTGATCATCCTGATTTAGGATGCATTTCCTGAAACTGTAAATCTTTGACCAAGATGTCAAAGTTCAATGTTCAATGAGGCCATCCATGTGTGGAACCACAGGAGATGGGCAAATGTCTAAATGAATGTTTCATGTCAGAACGTACTGTGGACAAAGACTAGGAAACAAAGGTAAGAAATAGTGATAGCTTGTAAAGAGTCCCCATTGCAGAAGAGGTGGTGCTGGAGGTCTTAGAACACAAAGGTAGAGAAAGCCCAAGTGTATCCCAGAACATTGTGACATAGTTGTGGCAGGGACCCGAGCAGGGATATTTGTGTCATTATCTTTTGCATTTCCACTGGGCACAGGTGGCTGAGGGGTGACCTTATGAAGGTTTAGAAAACCATGAGGGGTACAGGTAAGTTGATTAACCAACGTCTTTACCCCAGGGTACTAGAGTACATAACTAGATGGGATTGAACTGTAAAAGGAGAAGGCATTAGCAATTCTGGAAATTGTGAAAATAGATAAATCCCCTGCGCTGGATCGGAATTATCCTTGGATTCTCTTGTAAGCCAGGAAGGAGATTGCCGAGCCTTTGGATTTGATCTTTATGACATCATTGTCTGCAGGAATAACGCCAGAAGGTTGGAGGACAGCAAATGTTGGCCCCTTGACCAAGAAGGGAAGTAGAGACAACCCTGGGTAATTATAGAGCTGTGAGCCTTACTCTGATTGTGGGTAAAGTGTTGGAAAGGCTTGTAAAAGCTAGCATTTATAATCATCTGGAGGTGAATAAGTTGATGATGGATAATCAGCACGGTTTTGTGAAGGGTAGGTCATGCCTCACAAACCGTATTGACATATTTAAGAAGGTGACCAAACAGGTGGATGTGGGTAAAGCAGATCTTGGTAGTGCAGATGAACAGAGAGATCACTGTCCATGTACATAGATCGTTGAAAGTTGCCACACAGATTGATAGAGTTGTAAAGAAGGTATACAGCATGTGAGCTTTTATTGGTACAGGGATTGAGTTGAGGAGCCATGACATAATGCTGCAGCTGTACAAAACACTGGTGCAGCCGCATTTGGAGTGTTGCCTATGGCCCAGGTCACCGCAATACAGGAAGGATGTGAAAGATTTGGATAGAGTTCAGAGGAGCCTTACTAAGATTTTACCGAGTCTGGAGTGAAGGTCTTATAAGGAAGGCTCAGGGACTTGAATCTGTTTCTGTTCGCGAGAGGACCTTTGAGGACAATTATTTGAGACACATAAGATAATTTTAGAGTTAGATGGGTTGGACATTGAGAGGCTTTTCCCTCGGATGGCAATGCCAAGAACGAGGGCAGACAGCTTTAAATTGAGGTAGATATTAATATTAATAAATAGATATGGGACAGATGCCAGAGGTAGGTTCTTTACTCAGAATAGTCAGGGCATGGAATGCATTGTCTGCAACAGTAGTAGACTCGCCAACTTTAAGGGCATTTAAATGGTCATTGGATAGTTATATAGACGAGAATGGACCGGTGTTGGTTACTTGGGCTTCAGATTGGTTCCACAGGTCGGCGCAACATCGAGAGCCGAAAGGCCTGTACTGCACTGTCATGTTCTGTGTTCTAGAGGGTATAGATATGAGATGGGAGAGGAAGGACTTATATGGGATTGGAGGAGAACATTTTTCACACAGAGGATGGTGCAGGCATGGAATGAGTTTCCAGGAGAAGTAGTAGAGAAAAGTACAATAACAACATGTAAAAGACATTTGGGCAGGTATATGGAGAGGAGAAGGTTTGAAGGGATATTGGACAAGTGCAGGGAAACATGACTCGGTCAGGTACTCTGGTCAGCACGGACTAGTTGGACCAAAGAAACCGTTTCCGTGCTGCATGGCTCTGTCTCCAGTTAATGGAGGAGGAGACGACCGAGATAAGGCATGTTGTAGGCACTGAAGCAAGTTACAGCGATAGGGATGGAAGTCTGGAATGCAGTACGTTTCAAATATGTGGAGGGACTATTGGGGAGGGAGGAGATTACAGAGATAGGAACTGTTATAGGAGTTACAATTTTTTGAAAACACTGGACCAAAAGACATGCCACAGATACAGTGTTGCAGAGTAGTGAGTCTTAGTAAAACAGAACCTACAATAGGGGTGGGGATTGAGACTGGGGTGTGTCTGTACTGTGCTCCCCCTCCAGCACTATATCTGTGCCATGTCTTGTTAGCCCATGTTTGGAGCTCTCTCATTTCTCTCTGCTCTGTGCACTGAGCGATCCTACCTCACTGCAGAATTTATTGAAGGCTCCAGATCTCCCTTCCCTTTGTCTCTCTGGCTGACCAACCATCTTCAATGTGGTGATGGAGGAGGCACCTAGCAGTTGGGAAGTCTATTGAGTCAAAAACTTCCTGAGTATCTACAGGAGATAGAGAAATAGACAGAATGGAAAATTCAATAGATGCACTGAAGGGTACACATGGAGAATGTGTGAGTAAGTCACACAGAGATCTGGAAAATCCCAGGCTCCGTCGCTGGCCTGTGCTGCTGCGTCTCTCTGGAGTGGAGAATTCTGTTGGCTCAGGATCTGGAGTAGCTGCAAGAGCGAGACACAGTAACAGAGACTGCAGTTAGACCCACACAGTGAGGGATACCACATGGAGAGATACTGAATGATAACCCCAGACTGCTGGAAGATGTCAGTATCAAACAATTGTGTCGGAAGAATGGGTTTTGCTTCATTATGCACTGGTATAACCGGTCAGGAGTGATCAATCTGTGAGCAGGTGAAGTTATGGCAGAATGGTATTATTGCTAGAGCATGTATCCAAACCTCAGCTAATGTTCAGGGGAGACAGGTTTGAATCCCACTATCAGAAATGGGGGAATTTTAAATTGATAATTTTTTTAAAACATGCAATTAACAATTCATGAATAAGTATGAAGCCAGTGCTTTTGTCCAAAATAATCTTTGCTCATCAAAATACACTGGTCCTTTCGAGAAGGATATCTGCCCATCCTTATGTGGTCTGCACAACATACCCACAGCAAAGTGTTTGCCTCTCAATGACCCTCTGCAATGGCCGAGCAAGTTACTGAGCTCAAGGGCATCTCGGGATGGGCAAGAAAGGCTGGTCAGCCAGAGGCACCCACATCCCACGAGTAAATACAAACAATCCCATTGCACTGGGCCCCAGTGGAATCATGATGGGACCAGTGTCCTGGCCAACCATGTCGGTAGGTTTATGGACAGATCTTTAAGCTGTCATGGAGGATGCAGGGACAGGCTTCAGGAGAAAGGAGCATTCCAAATCCAAAGAGAAAAAAGTGAAGCATCAGAACAGCGTAAGGATGTATCTGAAGACAAGCAGAAAGGAACAGGAAGGCACAGAGTTTAACTAAAACCGCACATCAGTGAATAGGTTTGTGACAGACGATTGTGGGAAAGAGTGAGTTATGTTTTTTTGGAATGGACAAAGAATCTTCAATAAGATAGATGGATTTGTGACACAGAGATAAATGGGATTTAGACACCAGAGAGACATGGTTTCAGGATGAATAAAAGGTGGAACATAAATATTTCACAATCTTGCAGGATCCAAGGCAGAATGGTAAAGGATGGTTGGTTAACGCTGACAGAAATGGGTAATAAAGGCATTACAGAGAAAGCATTTGGCTGTAGATCATGAAGTAGAGTCAGTCTGAATGTAAATTCTGGCTACTACTTGCTAAGGGCACAAGCAGCAGAGCAGTTTTTAATCACCGAACAGCATTTCATTGCTCATCACTGCATTAAACAGGAACTCACTGGAATTTGTAACAAAGGCATTGTGATAATTTTGGGAAACTTCAATATTCACATAATCTGGGATAAGCTCACTGACAGCAGTGATATTCGAAGAGGAGTTCGGAGAACTTCTTTTTCCTCAGTGTTTCTTGAAATGACACATTGTGCAACTGGCGACGGACATAGCTATCCCAGAGCGACCGTGTTCTGGTGAAGCTGA
Source organism: Chiloscyllium punctatum (assembly GCF_047496795.1). Lineage (NCBI taxonomy): Eukaryota > Metazoa > Chordata > Chondrichthyes > Orectolobiformes > Hemiscylliidae > Chiloscyllium > Chiloscyllium punctatum. The sequence continues at coordinate 52,653,463 of NC_092752.1, forward strand.
GTGAATGAGTAATGTCACACTCAGAGATCCTCCGGGAAATTGGGATAAACTGAAATTAAATTAATTATAAAGGTTTAACGTGAATCACAAAATGGACAAGATACAACTAGAAACAAAATAACCAATTTTCACGAATTTGAGAGGAGAACAGAGCAAGGGTTAACAGGATTAACAGACTGAAATGTGTGTCTGTAAACGAATAGTTGAAAAAACTTGAAGAACTGTGTAAAACATTCAATAAAAGGACATTCCATTGAAACAGTCAAAACCTCAGTAAGAAATTCCCACCTGTCCCTCACTCAGGACAATTTGGACCATATTAGATTATCAGGCTCAGAAGATCACCAAAAGGTACGAACAATTCTAAAGCGAGAGAGCGTTTATGCAGTAAGTGTTAGAGGGAACTGTCTGCTTGCAGGAGGGGGGCAGTGGGAAGGGGAATCATTGTCAGGGTTTGATGAGATGATAGGAACAGGGAGAGGTGAAGGTGCTGGAGGTGGTGAGAGCGTTACTGAGAGTGGTCAGGGCCTGAACGGTGTTACAAAGCCAGTACGGATTGCTGCAGTTGGAGGGGTTTGCAGAGGGAGGGAGGTGCATGTGTATTTTTATTCATTCATGGGATGTGGGTGTCACTGCCTGGACCAGCATTCTTTGCCCTCGCTGCTAATTACCCAGAGGGCAGCTCAGAGTCAGCCATACTGCTGTGAGTCTGGAGTCACGTGCAGGCCAGATCAGGTTAGAATGTCAGTTGTCCTTCCCTAAAGGATGTAAGTGAACCAGATGAGTGTTTCCTACTGATCAACAATGCTTTTACGGTGGCCTCACCAATGTCCACCATGACATGACATCCCAACTTCTACTCTCAATGCTATGCCCAGTGAAGGTAAGCATCCCAAATGCCTGCGTCACCAGCCTGTCTACCTGTGACACCACTTTCAAAGAACTGTGTACCGGTATCCCTGCGTCTCTGACTGACAACACTACCCAGGGCCCGAACATTAACTGTGCAAGTCCCACCCTAGTTTGTTTCACCAAAACGGAACACTTCACATTTATCTAATTAAACTCCATCTGCTATTCTTCAGCCCACTATCCCAGCAGTACTGTTCATCATGTTGTATCACAGAAACCTTCTTCACTGACCACTTTACCACCAATTTCAGTGTCACCCAAAACAATTACTTACCAGGAAACCAATATTACCATCCAAACCATTTATCCAAATGACAAACAACAGTAGACTGACTACATCTTCAGTCGGAAGAACAAAATATCTCCCATCTCCCTCTATCTCCTACCATGAAGTAGATTCTACATCCAGTTGACTAGCTCCTCGTGGATGCCGTATCCATTTACCTTGATTGGAATGTATTACCCAGTTTATCACAAGGAACGTAGAACACAGAACAGTTCAGCACAAGGCCCTTCGGTCATCAATGTTATGCCAACCTTTTATCCTCCTCTAAGATCAAACTAACCTACATACATCTCATTTTACTATCATCAATGCACCTTTCCAAGAGTCCTTTAAACGTCCCTCATGTATTTAACTCTACTACCACCACTGCAATGCATTCGACGCACCCACCACTCTGTGGAGAACCAAACTCTGAAACCTCCCCTTAACCTTCTTCCAAACACCTTAACATTATACACCCTTGTGACAGCCATTTCTGCCATGGGGGAAAAAAAACTCTTTCACTGTTCACTCTCGCTGTGCCTCTCATTATCTTTTTCAGCTCAACCAAGTCGCCCCTGACCCTTCTTCACTCCAATGAGAAAAGCGTTTGCTCCCTCAACCTTTCTTCATAAGAAATCGCCTTCAGACCAGGTAAATCTCCTCTTTACCCTCTCTAAAGTTTACACTTCCTTCCAGTAATGAGTGGACCAGAACTGAACACAATATCTCAGTGTGGTCTAAGCAGAGCTCTATAGAACTACAGCATAGTCTCACGGCTCTGAAACGCAACCCCCCAGCTAATGAAAGCCAACACAACGTATTACTTCTAAACAACCCCATCAGCTTGGGTGGCAACTTTGAGGGATCTATGGACATGGAACCAAACATCCCACTTTTACTCTACACTGCGAAGAATCCGGCTTTTAACCCAGTGTATTCAGAATCCAAGTTCGACCATCCAAAATGAATCATTGCACACTTCTCCAGATTAAACTCTATCTGTCACTTATTAGCCCAGCTCCGCATCATATCAATGCCCCATTGCAACCATCAACAGACCTCCATGCTATCCACCACTCCACCAACCTTTATATCATTGGCAAACTTACTAACCCATTTTTCCCCTCCCACATCCAATTCATTTATAAAAATCATAAAGAGCATGGTTCCGGGAAATGATCCCTGCAGGACACGACTGGTCACCAAGCTCCATGCTGAATGCTTTCCATCTATCATCACCCTCTGTCTTCTATGGGCCAGGAATTCAGTATCCAGACAGATAGGTTTCCCTGGATCCCATGCCTCTGTACTTTCTGACTGCTGAGAGGTAATGAGGTGCTGTATGAGAGGATAGAGGAGTGCTGTGGGGACTGCAGAATGTTACAGTGATATCATGTGATCGAGAGGCTGAAGGGTCGGTCAGTAAGGGCTGGATGTTACAGACAGAGTGGACTGTAGGTGCAGGACAAGATGACCGACGTAAGGACTTTGTGGCGTTGTGGGGATAGTGGACATGACACCATGTTTCAAAGTCATTTTGGAAAGAGATAAGGATCGTGCAGAAGTGAAGCTACCAAATTTGGGGAAGCCCCCTAATTATTAGAATATTACTGTCACTTGGCATTATCACTATCATGAGACAGGATCTGGCAAACACAGACACGGAGGAATTATTTGCAGTTGGGTTCATATTCGAAAAGAGGAAGTACGTTAAAGTGATACCATGAGAATTCAGGGCCAGTGTGTTGCCTGAAGAATGAATGACAGAGGCAGTAACTCCAGCGAATACTGCTAAAGTGATATCGTGAGCTGGATAAAGCAAGTACAGTGCAATGAAAACAGGCAAAGCCCTTTAATAGAAAGAAAGTGCAAGGGGTCCTTAAAAATGAGGGTCAAAGAATGGACATGATATATCCTTGGCAGATATTGTTAAGGAAAGGCCATAAGGTATTTTATCAATACAATTAGAGCAAGAATATTACCAGTTGAAGAGCGGGGCCTGTTAGACACCTAATGGACAATCTGCGCATGGAGCCAGAGGAAGGAGGTGAGGTCTTCAATGAATACTTCCCACCTGTATTCACTCAGGAGAAAGGAATTATAGCCGGGGATTTGAATTGGGATGCTGAGGTTTTCGAACATGCTAAGATCAATAAGGAGGCGGTATTAATTTTTTTCACAGGCATAAAGGTGGAGAAATCCCCAGTGCCCAATGAAATATATCCCAGGCTGCTATGGGAGATATGGGAGGAGATTGCTGGAGTCTTGGTGGATATATTTAATATTTTGCTGGCCACAGGTGAAGTGCCGAATGACTGGAGGATCGCTAATGTGGTTCCTTTGTTCAAGAAGGGCAGCAGGGATAGGCCAGGTAATCATACAGATTACATAGATAGTCTGACAGCAGTGGGAGGGAAATTTCTGGAAACAATTCTGAGGATGTATCAACACTTGAAAAGGTAGGGATCAACTCGGCTGAGTCATCACGGATTTGACAGAGGAAGATACTGTCTGAGGAATTCAGTTGCGTTTTTTTTAAAATGGTCTCTCAAAATGTTGATGAGGGCAGTGCAGATGATGTGGTTTATATGGAATTCATTAAGGTCTTTGACAAGGTCTCACATGGAAGGCTTGCCCAAAAGGGAAGCGCCACTGGGATTCAAGGCAAGTTGGTAAATTGGATACACAATTGGTGGATAAACTTTTTCGTGTTTGATTTCCTTTCACCAGCAGATGTACCACAGGGATCTGTGCAGAAATCATTGCTGATTATTCTATCGAATAATAACTTCGATGTGCAAACAGAAGGAATCCTGGGTCGGTTTGAAGATGACCTGAAAGGTTGTCCACAGTGAGGAGGATGGTCTCTAGCTACAGTCTGATGACAATTAGATGATAATCTGAGCAGACTTTAGTTCTGATCAATGTGAGGTCGTACCCTGTGGGAGGTATGATAAGCGATAAGACATAATGAATGGTTGGCCCATGCGGAGCACTGAGGAACACAGGGACCTTAGTGGACAAGTCCCAAGACCCTGTAGTTGTCAGCTCAGGGAGACAGGGTGGGAAAGGCACCTGAACTGGGAGCAGGAGGTGGGGGGACCCATATCCTGGTGTGGCGCATTGTTAGAGCTGATTTAGAGGATATAAACTAGTCTGGCAGGGTGTTGGACCTTAAACAGTCGTAAGGCAAGAAAGAATCTTGCGACTGGAGCACACGTTAAAGAGAGCAATTTCAACAGATAAGGCAGCAAAAACATAGCAGGAAATGGGGGGAAACTGATGATTAAACTACATTTATTTCAATAAAAGAGGCCTGAGAGATGAACTCAGGACATGGATTTGAACATGGGACTGGGAGATAATAGTTATTACAGAAACACAGCTGAGTAAGGGGCAGGACTGTCAACTCATTGTTTCAAGTTAGAGAGACTGCAGGAAGCATCAAAGGGAGGCAAGAGAGGACGCTTGGTGGTGGATTTCGATTGCATTTGTCACCACATCAGTACTTAGAGAGAATATTCCTGTGGGATTATCCAGTGAAGCCATGTTAGTAGAAATGAGAAATAAGAATTGGCCATCACTCTGACACGATTGTCCTACTGATCCCCAATAGTCAGAGGCAGACTGAGGAAAAATATGTCGGGAGGTCTCAAATATCAATCATAATAATAGGGCTGTTATGGTAGGGTTTTTGAACTTTCCAAACCTAGACTGGGACTGCCAGTGTTCAGCATTTCCATGGGAGGAATTTGGTAATTGCGTTCCAGCAAACTCTTAGTCAATATGTAAATGGCCTGAGAACAGAAATGGGCAAAACCTGACCTCCCCTTGGGAAACAAGGGGACTGAGGTGTTAGTGGGAAAGCATTTTTCCAAAGTGACAACAGTTCTACTAGTTTGAAAACAGCGATGGAAAAGGTCAGGGCTGGTCCACAGGTTCAAGTTATAAAATGGGGCCAGACTAATCTTGATCGTATTGGGCAGGAACTTTCAAAAGGTGATTAGGGAGTCTATTTGAAGGGAAAGGGAAGTCTAGCAAGTGAGAATATTTTAAAAGTGAGATAAATTGAGCGATCAGCGCCAGCATGTACCTGTTTGTGGGCAGCTCAATGGTGACAGCATTAGGAAACATTGGCTGTATACTGAAGGTCTGGTCAAGGAAAAGGGGGCACATGTCAGGGATAGCAGCTGGATCAAGGGAATCCCTGAGGATCACAGGGGCTGTAGGAATACACTCTGGGTAGAAATCAGGATTGCAGAAAGGGGACATCAAATAGCATCAGCAGAGAAGGATAATGAGAATCCAAAAGTGATTGTATAAAATATTATAAGTAAACGAATACCTCAGGCCAAAATAGAGGCCCTTAAAGATCAATGAGGTAATTCATGTGTGGAACTTCAGGATATTTACTAAGACCCTAAACAACTTTTTTTACTCCAGAACTTACTGTGGACAAAGACTGGGAAACTCAGGGAACAAGAGTAATATGTTAAACCACAATTGGAGTTCTATGTAATTCCAGTCACCTTACTATAGGAACGATGCTGTTAAACTTGAAAGTGCTCAGAATAGAATCACAAGATGTTGCAGGATTGTTGCTGAATAAGCTGGGGTTATTTTCCCTGGAGGATTGGAGACTGAGTGGTGACCTGACAGAGGCTTATATAAACATGAGATGTATGGATTGGGTAAACATTCAAGGTCTTTTCCCAGGGGTTGGGGAGCCCAAAACTCGAGGGCATAGGTTTAATGTTAGAGGGGAAAGGTTTAAAAGGGATTGACGGGACAGCTTTTTCATGCACATGGTGATGCATGTGGATGGAATGAGCTGACAGAGAAAGTAAGAGACACTGATACAATTACAACATTTAAAAGGTATCGGGATGAGTATATGAATAAGAAGGGTTTTGAGGTACATGGGCCAAATGTTGGGAACTGGGATGGATTTATTTAGATCTTCTGGTTGGCATGGATGAGTAAGACCGAAGGCTCTGTTTCCATGCTGTTCATCTCTGTGACTTGAAAAGAGTGCATGTTATAGAAGAGGTGGTGCTGGAGGTTTTACAACACAATGGTATGGAAAGCTCTAGGACCTCATTAAGTGTATCACTGCACATTGTGTGATGCTAGGCAAGAAATTTTGGGACCCCGAGTAAAGTTATTTGTACAATTGACAGCCATGTGTGATGTGCTGGAAGGCTGGAATCGTGTACAGTGAAGGAGGTTTGCTACGATTACAAAGGGATCTTGATGATATGGGTGAATGGGCTGAAACACTGTGGGAAAACAAACAAGGGTAGAGCTTATACAATTAATGTTAAGGCCTCAGTTAATGTTTTAGAGCAGAGGGACCTCCCGGGTTGAGATACATAATTCTTGAAGTTTGCATCACAGGATTGATAAGACAGTGCTTAGCATGCTTGACTATTGCACAGTCCATTGAGTGTAGGATTTGGGACGTCATGTTGAGATTGCATAGACATCTGTGAGGCCTCTTCTGCAATACTCTGCCCAGTTCTGGTCACCCAGTTATAGGGAGGCTATTATTAAGCTGCAGGGCGTTCAGAAGAGATAGACCAGAATGTTGCTGGGTATGGAAGGCTTGGGTTCTGGAAAAATGCCTATCCAGCCAGAGTCTTTTTTCACTGGAGCCTGGAGGATGAGAGATGGCCTGATGGAAGTTTATGAAAAAGATGAGGGATATAGATAGAGTTAATGGCAGTTGCCTTTTCCGCAGGATGTGCGAGTCTCAAGTGGAGGGGCCAAATTATTAAGTTGAGAGGAGGGATATGTTAAAAAAAAGACATTGGGGCAAATTGCTACACAGAGGGTGGTTTGAGTATGGAAAGTACTTCCTGACGAAGAGGTGGATGTGGGTACAATTACAATGTTTAAAAGACCTTTTGGTTAAGTACGGGAATAGGGAAGAGTTAGAGGGATATGGGCCAGCAACAGGCAGCTGGGATGAGTTTAGTTTGAAATCATGTTTGGTACAACTGAAGGGTCAGTTTCCATGCTGTTCAACAATGACAAGAATATGGTTTTGTTCCATTATTTAAGAAAGGCTGCGATGGAAAGCCATGGAAGTAAACACCAATTAGCCACATGTCGGTGGTGGAAGTGATTCTGCCAGACAGGAGTTACATGCATCTGGAAAGGCAAGGATTGATGAAAGATAGTCAGCACAGCTTTGTGCGAACAAAGTCAGGTCTCACTAACTTGATTGCTTTTGTTGAAGTGGTGACCATACATTGTCTACACCAACGTCAGCAGAGCCTTTGACAGGGTTTAGCATGATATACAGGTTCAGAGGGTTAGATCACATGGGATTAGGGAGACCTTACCAACTGGATACAAAATTGGCTTGACAGGAGGACTCAGAGGGTGGTGGGAGAGCGTTGTTGTTCAGACTGGTGGCCTGTGCCCAGTGGTGTGTTATAAGGATCGGGGCTGGGTCCACTGATGTACATCATCTACATAAACGATTTGGTTGAGAATATAGGAGCCATTGTTTGTAATTTTATGGATGATCAAATTAATGTTGTAGTGGGCAGTGAATACGGTTATCAAAGGGGATCTTGACCAACTGAGCCAGTGGGCCAAGGAATGAAAGAGGGAGTTGAATTCAGATGTTGGATTTTGTTAAGACAAACCAGCATGACTAACACAATTAATGGCAGGGCCCTGGGCAGTGTTGCCGAACAGAGTGAGACCAAGGGCTGCAGTTACGTTGTTCCTTGGAAGTGGCAATCACAGGTGGACAGCTTGGAGAAAGCAACATTTAGTACACTTGCCCTCATTGGCCAGCAATTTGATATATGAGTTGGAGATATTTGTAACATTGTCCTAAATATTTCCCTTGTGCAGAGGAGGCTATTGGGTGAACTTTTCAAGGTTTATAAAATCTTGTGGACCCTGAGTAAGGAGCAAAGCCGAGGGGAGGTGAGTCCAAAATTAGAGGGTATCAACGGGAGGTGAGAGAACAAGGATTTAAAGAGGGAGCTGAGGGGCAACAGTATCCACAGAGGATGGTGTATAGACGGAACAAACTGCCAGGGCCACATGGGAGAAACAAGAACAATTACAATATGGAAAAGACACTTGGACAGGTACATGGGGAGGAGTAGGTTTGAACGGATATGGACCACACAGGCTGAAGTGATTCGTTCAGTTTGGTAAACCTGGTCAGCACGGACTAGTCGGACTGTAGGTTCTGTTTCCGTGTTGCATGCCTCTGTCTCCGGTTACTGGAGGAGGAGACTACCGAGATAAGACATGTTATAGACACTAAAGCAAGTTACAGCGATAGGGATGGTAGACTGGAATACAGTACGTTTCAAATATGTGGAGGGACGAATGAAAGGGAAGGGAGGAGGTTACAGGGGCTGGAACCGATGTAGGAATTACACATTTTTGAAGATACTGGTCAATGAGACATGACGTAGTTACAGTTTTGGAGAGGAAGCGCAGAACAGAAAGATCCCAGGCAGCAGTCCCACCCTCTCGTGGGAGGCCTGCTTTCCCCTTTGTTATACTGATACTCACTAAGACAGGACAGACCTGGATCGATAACGGTGACAATCCCGATGCTGACTCAGTACAAAGTAAGTTAAAGTAGGGGCGGTGATTGAGCCTGGGGTGTGTCTGTACTGTGCTCCCCCTCCAGCGCTGTATCTGTGTCATGTATTGTTAGCCAATGTTTGGACCCCTCTCATTGCCCGTTGCTCTGTGTATGTGAGTGATCTTACCTCACTGCAGGATTTGTTGAAGGCTCCAGATCTCCCTGCACTTTGAAAATGGTTGGACAGCAAGAGACACAATGAGGTGATGGACGAAACACCCAGCAGCTGGGAAGGCTACTGAGTCAGGAACTTCCTAAGTACCTACAGGAGACTGAGAGATAGACAGATTGGGAAATTAGACATATGCAGTGAGGGTTACACAGGGAGAATGATACTGTATCCCACAGAGATCTGGAAAATACCAGTCTCCATCCTTGGCATGTGCTGCTGTGTCCCTCTGGAGTGGAGAATTCTGTTGGCTCAGGATGTGGAGTAGCTGCAAGAGTGAGAGACACTGACAGAGGCAGCAATCAGACCCACACAGTGAGAGAGACCACATGGAGAGATAAAGAGTGATATCACCAGAGTTCAGAATGATTTCAGGATCAAACAAATATGTAGGAAAAACGGGTTTAGCTTCATGATGCACTTCATGATGTATCAATGCTCAGGGATGAGCAACCAGTGAGCAGGTGAATTGCTGACCTAGTAGTATTATTGCTAGAGCATGCATGCCAAACCTCAGCAAATGTTCTGTGGAGGCAGGTTTCAATCCCACCATCAGAAATGCAGAAATTTGAAATCAATAACTAAAAGAAAAGGTCATTAACGGTCGATAAATACATATGAAACCATTGCTGGTTTACCAAAAAAAGCCCAAACACTTGTCCTTTCCAGAAGGACATCTGCCCATCCTCACGTCATCTGCACGACATTCCCACAGCAAAGTGTTTGCCTCTCAATGACCCTCTGAAATGACCAAGCACATTACTCAGCTCAAGGGCAGCTAGGGTTGGACAAGAAAGGCTAGTCAGCCAGAGACACCCACATCCCATACCTGATTTAAAAAGATAATCCCTTGGCATGGCCCCACTGGAACTGTACTGTGACCAGTGTCCTGGCCAATCATGTCAGTAGGTTTATGGACAGGACTTCAAACTGACAGAGAGGATGCAAGGACTGGATTCAGGTGAAAGGAGCTTTCCAAAACCACAGAGGAAAGGTGAAGTATGGGAGCAGCATGGGAATGTGACTGAAGACAAGCAGAAAGGAACAGGATGGGACAGAGTTTAACTAAAACTATACATCAGCGAATCGATTTCTGACAGGAAATTGCGGGAAAGAGTAAATTATGTTTTTTTTTTGGAATGGGTAATGTCTCTTTAATAAGGTACATTGATTTGTGACAGAGATAAAAGATTTAGACACCAGTGTGACGTGGTTACAGGGTGAACAAAAGGTGGACATAAATATTCAATGGTTCACAATCTTGCGGAAACTCAGACAAAATGGGTAATGCGAACAATAATGGATTACAAAGGCATTATAGAGAAAGCATTTGGCATCAGATCATGAAGTAGAGTCAGTCTGAATGTACATTCTGGCTACAACTTGCCAAGGACACAAACAGCGGAACGGTTTTAGCCACCGAACAGCATTTCATTGCTCATCACTGCATTAAACAGGAACTCCTTGGAATTTTTTAACAAACACATTGTGATAATTTTGGGAATCTTCAATATTCACATATTCTGGGACAGTCACACTGACAACAGTGATATTGGAAGAGGAGATCAAAGAATTTTTTGTCAGTGTTTCTTTGAATAACAAATTGTGCAACTGGCTAGGGACATAACAATCTCAGAGCGATCGTTGCGTGATGAAACTTAGTAAATGAGTAATGTCACCTGGAGAGATCCTCAGGGAAATTGTGATAAAGTGCAGTTTAAAGAAATATAAAGTTTTAATTTGAATCACAGAAAGGACAAGCTACAACTAGAAACAAAAACAGCTAATTACATGGGTTTGAGAGGAGAACTGACCAAGGTAAAGAGGCGAAACCAACTGAAATATGTGCCTGTAAATGAACAGTGGAAAACATTTAAAGCAACAGCGTAAAACACTCAATAAAGGGACATTCCATTGAAACAGACAAAAACTCAGCAAGAAATTCCCACTAGCCCCTCACTCTAAAATGGATCATATTAGAGTATGAGGCTGAGAGGATTACCAAAATGTACTTAAAATCCTGAAGTGAGAGTGTGTTTTAGGAGTAAGTTTTAAAGGGATTGCAAGGGTCTGCTAGCAGAAGGAGGGCAGTGGGAAGGGGAATCATTGTCAGCGTTTAATGTCACAAAAGGAACAGGGAGAAGTGAAGGTGCTGGAGGTGGTAAGAATGTTGTAGAGAGTGGTCAGGGCCTGAACAGTGTTACAAAGCCACGGATTGCTGCAGCTGGAGGTGTTTGCAGAGGTAGGGAGGGACATATGTATTTTTATTTATTCATTCATGGGATGAGGGTGTCTTGCTAACTACCTGGAGGACAGGTCAGGGTCAGCCATACTGCAGTCGGTGTGGAGTCACATGTTAGCCGTAAGAGCATAAGACCATAAGACATAGGAGTGGAAGTAAGGCCATTCGGCCCATCGAGTCCACTCCGCCATTCAATCATGGCTGATGCGCATTTCAGCTCCACTTACCAGTGTTCTCCCCGTAGCCCTTAATTCCTCGAGACAACAAGAATCTATCAATCTCGGCCTTGAAAACATTTAGCGTCCCGTCTTCCACTGCACTCCGTGGCAATGAATTCCACAGGCCCACCACTCTCTGGCTGAAGAAATGTCTCCGCATTTCTGTTCTGAAATGACCCCCTATAATTCTTAGGCTGTGTCCACGGGTCCTAGTCTCCTCGTCTAACGGAAACAATTTCCTAGCATCCACCTTTTCCAAGCCATGTATTATTTTGTACGTCTCTATTAAGCCTCCCCTTAATCTTCTAAACTCCAACGAATACAATCCCAGTATCCTCAGCCGTTCCTCATATGCTAGACCTGTTATTGCAGGGATCATCCGTGTGAATCTCCGCTGGACACGTTCCAGTGCCAGTATGTCCTTCCTGAGGTGTGGGGACCAAAACTGGACACAGTACTCCAAATGGGGCCTAACCAGAGCTTTATAAAGTCTTAGTAGTACATCTCTGCTTTTATATTCCAACCCTCTTGAGATAAGAGACAACATTGCATTCTCTTTCTTAATGACAGACTCAACCTGCATGTTTACCTTTAGAGAATCCTCGACTAGCAATCCCAGATCCCTTTGTGCTTTAGCTTTATTAATTTTCTCACCATTTAGAACGTAGTCCATGCTTTTATTCTTTTTTGCCAAAGTGCAAGACCTCGCACTTGCTCACATTAAATTCCATCAGCCATTTCCTGGACCACTCTCCCAACCTGTCTACATCCTTCTGTAGCCTCCCCACTTCCTCAGTACTACCTGCCTGTCCACCTAACTTCGTATCATCGGCAAACTTCGCTAGAATGCCCCCGGTTCCCTCATCCAAATCATTAATATATAATGCAAACAGCTGTGGCCCCAGCACTGAACCCTGCGCGACACCGCTCGTCACCGGCTGCCATTCTGAAAAAGAACCTTTTATCCCAACTCTCTGCCTTCTGTTAGACAGCCAATCCTCAATCCATCCCAGCAGCTGACCTCGAACACCATGGGCCCTCACCTTGCTCAGCAGCCTCCCGTGTGGCACCTTATCAAAGGCCTTTTGAAAGTCTAGATAGACCACATCCACTGGGTTTCCCTGGTCTAACCTACTTGTTACCTCTTCAAAAAATTCCAACAGGTTTGTCAGGCATGACCTCCCTTTACTAAATCCATGTTGACTTGTTCTAATCAGACTCTGCTCTTCCAAGAATTTAGAAACCTCATCCTTAATGATGGATTCTAGAATTTTACCAACAACCGAGGTTAAGCTGATTGGCCTATAATTTTCCATCTTTTGCCTTGATCCTTTCTTGAAGAAGGGGGTTACAACAGCCATCTTCCAATCATCCGGGACCTTTCCTGACTCCAGTGACTCTTGAAAGATCTCAACCAATGCCTCTGCTATTTCCTCAGCCACCTCTCTTAGAACTCTAGGGTGTATCCCATCGGGGCCAGGAGATTTATCAATTTTAAGACTTTTTAACTTTTCTAGCACTATCTCTTTCGTAATGGCAACCATACTCAACTCAGCCCCGTGACACCCTTTAATTTTTGGGATATTACTCATGTCTTCCACTGTGAAAACTGACACAAAGTACTTGTTAAGTTCTCCTGCTATTTCCTTATCTCCCATCACTAGGCTTCCTGCATCAGTTTGAAGTGGCCCAATGTCTACTTTTGCCTGTCGTTTGTTTCTTATGTACTGAAAGACACTTTTACTATTATTTCTAATATTACTGGCTAGCCTACCTTCATATTTGATCCTCTCATTTCTTATTACACTCTTTGTTATCCTCTGTTTGCTTTTGTATCCTTCCCAATCTTCTGATTTCCCACTGTTCTTAGCCACTTTATAGGATCTCTCTTTTTCTTTAATAGATTTCCTGACTTCCTTTGTCAGCCAAGGTTGTCTAATCCCTCCCCGGTTAATCTTTCTTTTCTTGGGAATGAACCTCTGTACAGTGTCCTCAATTATACCTACAAACTCCTGCCATTTTTGCTCTACTGTCTTCCCGGTTAGCCTCTGCCAGGTTAGAACGTCAGATGTTCTACAAAAGAGGAGGTCAGTGAACCAGATGAGTTCTTCCCACTGATCATTAATGCTTTTTTGGTGCCCCCACCAATGTCTTGTACAGATACAACATGACATCCCAACTCCTACTCTTAATGCTCTCAACCAATGAAGGCAAACATCCCAAACACCTGCTTCACCATTCTGTCTACCTGTAACACCACTTTCAAAGAACTGTGTACCTACATCCCTGGGTCACTGACTGACAACACTACCCAGGGCCCGAACATTAACTGTACAAGTCCCACCCTGGTTTGTTTCACCAAAATGGCACACTTCACATTTATTTAATTAAACTCCATCTGCTATTCTTCAGCCCACTATCCCAGCAGTATTGTTCATCCTGTTGTATAACAGATAACCTTCATCAATGTCCAGTTTACGACCAATACCAGTGTCACCCAAAAAAATTACTTACCAGGAGACCAATATTCCCATCCAAACCATTTATCCAAATGACAAACAACAGGGGACCTACTTCACCGCTGGTCACGTGCCTCCAGTCAGAAAAACAACATGTCTCCCATCACCCTCTGTCTCCGACCATCAAGCCCAATTTTCTGTCCAGTTGACTAGCTCCTCCTGAATGCCAAATCCTTTTACACTGATCTGAGCTTATTACCCAGTTTACCATGCGACATGTAGAACACAGAACAGTACAGAACAAGACCCTTCGGCCATGCTGATATGCCAATCTTTTATCCGACTGTAAGATCAAAAAAAAAGTGGCAGATTGAGTTTAATTCAGATAACTGCGAGGTGCTGCATTTTGGGAAAGCAAATCTTAGCAGGACTTCTAAACTTAATAGTAAGGTCCTAGGGAGTGTTGCTGAACAGAGACCTTGGAGTGCAGGTTCATAGCTCCTTGAAAGTGGATAGTGAAGAAGGCGTTTGGTAATCTTTCCTTTATTGGTCAGAGTATTGAGTACAGGAGTTGGGAGGTCATGTTGTGACTGTACAGTACATTGGTTAGGCCACTGTTGGAATACTGCGTGCAATTTTGGTCTCCTTCCTCTCGGAAAAATGTTGTGAAACTTGAAAGTGTTCAGAAAAGATTTACAAGGATGTTGCCAGGGTTGGAGAATTTGAGCTCTAGGGAGAAACTGAACAGGCTGGGGCTGCTTTCCTTGGAGCGTCGGAGGCTGAGGGGTGACCTTATAGAAGTTTACAAAATTATGAGGGGCATGGATAGGGTAAATAGACTAAGTATTTTCCCTGGGGTTTGGGAGACCAGAACTAGAGGGCATAGGTTTAGGGTGAGAGGGGAAAGATATAAAAGAGACCTAAGGGGCAACATTTTCACACAGAGGGTGTTACGTGTATGGAATGAGCTGCCAGAGGAAGTGGTGGAGGCTGGTAGAATTACAACATTTAAGATGCATTTGGATGGGTATATGAATAGGAAGGTTTTGGAGGGATATGGACGGGTGCTGGCAGGTGGGACGAGATTGGGTGGGTCGAGATTGGGTCAGCATGGACGGGTTGGACTAAAGGGTCTGTTTCTGAGCTGTACATCTCTATGAATCGAACTTCCATACCCTTCATTTTATTATCATCCATGTGCCAATCCAGGAGTATATTGAATGTCCCTAATGCATCTAATTTTACTGCCACCACTGACAGTGCAGTCCACTCAGTCACCACTCTGTATGTAATGAACCAACCTCTGAATCTCCCCTTAAGCATTCGCTAATCACCCGAAAATTATACCCCCTTGTAATAGCTATTTATGTCAGGGTAGAAAATCTCTCTCTATTCACACTATGACTTTCGTCACCTTGTTCACTTCTGCCAAGTCACCCCTCACCCTTCTTCATTCCAATGAGAAAAGCCTTAGCTCCCTAAACCTTTCTTCATAAGACATGCTCTCTATTACAGGCAGAACTGAACAGAATATTCCAAATTGGGTGTAACCAGGGCTCTGTACAGCTGCAGCATAACCTCAAAGGTTTAAAACTCAATCCCTAAACTAATGAAATCCCACACAATATATTCCTTCTTAACAAGCGTATCAGCTTGTGTGGCTACTTTGAGGGATCTGGGGACTTGGAACCCAGGATCCCTCTGTTCCTCCACACTGCCGAAGATCCTGCCTTATCCTTGTATTCTGCATTCAAATTCAATCTTCAACATGAATGACTTCACACTTTTCCAGATTGAACTCCATCTGCCATTCTCCGCCCAGCTCTGCATCCTGTCAATGTCCCGTTGTGGCCTACAACAGACCTCCACACTATCCACCACTCCACCAAACATCGTGTCATTGGCAAGGTTACTAACCAACTCTTCCACTCACACATCCAAGTTATTGATAAAATCACAAAGAACAGAGGTCCTGTAACCACTCCCTGCAGAAAACCACTGGTCAGTGAGCTCCAGGATGAATTCTTTCTATCTATCACCACCCTCTGTCTTCTGTGGGCCAGTAATTCCGTATCCAGACAGACAGGTTTCCCTGTATCCGAGGCCTCCGTACATTCTGAATGAGCCATAAAGGTGTTTTGTCACATTCTCAAAAGAGTCAATAAGATTTGTGAGGCATGTCCTGCCCCTTACAAAACCATGCTGACTATCTCGAATCAAACTATGGTTTTCCAAGGAATAATAGATCCTGTCTCCCAGAGTCCTCTCCAATAGTCTGCAAACCACAGACAGAAGACTGACAGGCGTGCAATTCCCAGGACTATCCCTATTGCCTTTCCTGAACAAGGGAATAATATTTTCCTGCCTCCGATCATCTGGTCTGACTCCAGTGGACAGTGAGGGAGCAAAGGTCATCACCAGGTGCGCAGCAATCCATTCCCTCGCTTCGTATAGTAACTTTGGACGCATCCAGTCTGGTTCAGTGGCTTATCTATCCTTATATTTTACAAACTTCTCAGCACATCCTCCTTCTTAACGTCCACCTGTTCACGTACATCAGCCTGTTTCACGCTGTCCTCACAAACGACAAGACCCTTCTCAGCAGTGAATACTGAGGCATAGTATTCATTAAGGACTTCCCCTACCTCCTGTGACTCCAGGCACAAGTTCCTTCCACTACCCCAGATTGGCCTTATCCTCACTCCGACCATCCTCTTGTTCCTCTCATAAGTGGAGAATGCCTCACGGTTTTCCTTAATCCTTCCCAACAAAGCTTTCTCACGCCCCCTTCTAGTTGCCCTAATTCCATTCCTCGGTTCCTTCCTGGTACCTTCAGAGAATCCCTACAGTGTGGAAACGGGCATTTTGATCCAAGAACTCCATATCAACCCTCCAAACAGTATCCAGCCCAGCCCCATTCCCCAACCCTATTACTCTCCATTTGCCCTGTCTAATGCACCAAACCAACCCATCCCAGAACACTATTGGTAATTTAGCATGGCCGAGTCACCGAACATACACATCCTTGGGCTGTGGGGGGAAACCGGAGCACCTGGAGGAAACCCACGCAGACATGGGGAGAATGTGCAAATGCCTCACAGACAGTCGCCTGAGGCTAGAATCAAAATGGAGTCCGTGGTGCTATGTGGTAGCAGTGCTAACCATTGAGACACCGTGCTGCTCCATGTTCCCCTCTAGAAACCTATCTGACTCTTGTTTCCTCAACCTTAAGTAAGCTTCCTTCTTCCTCTTGACAAGATGCCAAAGTCCATGTGGACAACGTTGACTGCTCTGCTTTCATCGATCTGTAGCCACGTCCTCAAAGAGTCAATCCGGTTTGTGCAACATGGTTTTCCACTCACAAAGCCATGCTGATTATCTCGAATCAGCCCTTGCCTTTGTAAATATAAGGAGCTCCTTTATCTCAAAAACTCCTCCAACAATTTTCCCATCACTGGGCTCGCGGGGCTGTAATTTCCTGGCTTTTCCCTGCTGTCCTTAAGCGATGGAATAGCATTAGCCGCCGTCCAGTCTTCCAACACCTCACTGTGTCTGTTCACAATATAAATATCTCCGTTATAGACACTGCAATCTCTTCCCTAGCTTCCCACAATATTCTAGGATCGACCCAATGAGCTACTGAGGTTTGATCTACCTTTATTTGTTTTAAGGTTCCAGCACTTTCTCTTCTCTGGTGAGGATTCTTTCCAAGACATCACTATTTATTTCCCCAAGTTCCCAAGCTTCCGTGTCTTTCACCACAGTAAATACTGACAAGATTATTTTGTCTAATATCTCACTCACCTCCTCTGGTGCCACACACCTTATTGATCTTTAAGAGGCCCTATTCTCTAACAAGTTACTCTTTAGCCCTTATTGAAACTTGCGCAAAGGGTTCTGATAACTCAAATATACCACTACACCCCTATACCACTACACCCCTCCTGCAAACTTACAATTCTACCATTTATATTCACACCAACAAATTAAATCCAGCAGGCTCAAAACCAAATTCTCTTTTATCAAATGTGTTTCTAAATGGCCAGTATATTGTATATTGACATATCCTTTCTAACAATTTCAGTACGCTCCAGACGTACTGTCAGGCTAACACTATTTGGTTCAGACTGACAGCAGAAAGGGTTGAGGGAGTTCTTGTTTATCAACCTGAAAAAGGTAGCTTACAGGGTCAGCAGGTAATAGAGAAGACAAGTCAAATGCTGGCATTTATTACAGAGGGAATGGAGTCTAAAAATAGGCAGGTCTAGCTAAAACAATGCAAGATACAAGTCAGACCACACCTCGAATATTATGAACAGTGTGAGTGCCCGAAGGAAAGATATTGTCGCATTGGAGGCAGGTCAGAGAAGGTTCACTCGGCTGATCCTGGGAATGGAGGGATTTTCTAATGAGAAGAGGTCGAGTAGGTTGAGGTTGAACCCATTGAAGTTTAGATAATGAGAGAGAAATGGAATGAAACATCCAAGATTCTGAGGGGCTCTGATCGGGCAGATGCTGGGAAGTCAGTAAATAGAACGGTAGAGCACAGCAGCAGGCCCTTCGGTCCACCACGTCTATGCTGTCCAAGATACTGTTCTAACTCATTTCATCTGCCTGCACATGGGTCCATATCCCTCTGTTCTCTGCCTGTTCATGTTTCTGTCTAAATCCCACTTCAAAACTTTACTCACATTTCTGCTTCTATGACCTCCCTCAGTAACATCCACTCTACGTAAAAAAAACTTGTCTCACACATCTCATTTAAACTTCCTCTTTCTCACCTATCTGCCCCTGATGCTCTCACAAAACAATCCAACTTTGTTTAATTTCCTCTTACACCTAACACACCCTTAAAAACCCTAACACAGGTAACGTGCTGATAAACCCCTTTTGCACCCTCTCCAAAGCCTCCCCATCCGTCCTATTGTGTGGAGATGAGACCTGCGCAATACACTCCAAATGTGGCCAAACGTTTTATAGAATCACAGCATCAGATGCAAACCACGATACCCAACATTGTGAGCGATGAAGGCTAGTACTCCATTTGCTTTCTTTCCCATCTGAAATGCTTCTGTTGCCATTTTCAGTCAGTCACTGATTTGCACCAAGATCCTTCTGTATATCAATATCCCTCAGTATGATAACGTTCTTATTGAATTTGACATCATCTCACACTTGTCCAGATTAAACTCAATTTGTCATTTCTGTCTATCTCTCCAACTGTTCTGTAACCTCCTGCAGATGTTAATTAATCAGCGAAACAAGGGTTTTGTGGAAAAGGCAGGAAAGTAGAGTTGAACAGTATCAGATCAGCCATGATCTGATTGAAGGACATAGCATACTCAATGGGCCAAATGGCCTCATTCCCCTCCTACATCTCATGGTCTGAGCACAAACTCAATATATCCTGCATAATATTATGGGTCTCTGCTCACAAAACTCCTTTATAATGGGATTATTCGATATTTATTAGTACACAGCATTTGATCTACAAATATGATGTGATGTTATAGAAACCATCTCACATACAATTCAGGATTCTATCTGTCACAGCACTGATAGTCATTGCTGTATCAGTCGGCATGGAGACCACTGTCACACACAGTTACTGTACTGCCCTTGCCATAAGTACATTCAGTGTCCTGACTGTAACCATACTGATATTCCCATCACTGTCTGATGCTTACAAAAGAATTCCTGCTAACTGTTGCTGCTGTTAGTTTATTCTCAGTTCCAATTCTGATATTAAGATCCCAATGACTTTGTCATTAATACATTAACCTCATCCTTCCTTCACAAGTTGTTGGCTTTTTGCCTAGTCTGCCTATTGGGACTAGATTGGTTTGGGATACCTGCTCAGCATGAATGGGTTGGACCGAAGGGTCGGTTTCCATGCTGTACATCTCTCTGTCTCTATAACTCTATCCCAACAACCCTTCAGTATTCACCTCCCAGCGATGGTCATTCTGCAGCAACATCTCTGGAATGACAGTTCCATCATATCTGTTCACTGTCATTCCATCTTCCTTATGGCGAATACAGGGAGTCATTCCTCAGTAGTGGGGGGTTGAACAGATGGGTAGAGGTTACAGAGATAGGGAGGCTAACAGGGGCTCAAGGATGTTAGAGTTAAACACAGTTACATCTGGGCAAGAATGTCAGGAGGGACAAAGGGGTTTGGGGATTGGAGGAATTTACAGAGATAGAGGGAGCTGGATTAGATTCTGGAGATAGGGATAGGGATGGATGTAGGGAGAGGCAGTTAGTCCGATAGGCACAGACGGGGAGTGAGTCTGGGAGAAATGTATTGTGAATACTAACAGACATATGGAAGATTGTTGTGACTGAAGACGTTTACAGTTATAAGAAGGCTTCTCTGTTCTGAAGGTTACAAAGATCGGAAGGCAATGGAGAATGCCAGGTTGCTGGGATGGAGACAGTTACACAGATGGGGAGGGTTGCACAAACTGAAAGAGGTTCCTGTGGACATGGAGGGTTGTATTGGTAGACGGAGCTGAGAGGGATAGGGACTGGTGTAGGGATTTACACAGATAGGGAAGGTTGTGTTTTTGGAGAAGGTTACACTGACACAGACAGTTTTAGGCTTAGGGAGTGTTTAATTGACTACAGAGGAGTTCAGAGAGAATATTATGGGGCGTGGAGGATATTACAGACACTGAGATGGCTGTCGGGGTGAAAGGGGCTTCTACAGATCCTCAGTGCTGTAAGGCTGGTGGGAGATTATAACGGTGAGTGTTGCCAAGACTTAATTACTTCACTGATATAGAGCAAGTCTCAGCACGTAACTGTCAAAGGGAAGTTGAGACAGTCCAGATGAGTTTTAGAGATACAAATGATTATGGGAGTTTCAAGAGGGAACAATGATTGGGAGTGCTGTACCAAATGGTAATAGTTATAGGGAGGGTTCTAAAAGCAGGAAGAGGTGACAGACATATCGATCTTTGTAAGGACTGGAGAAGGTTACATCGCCAAGGAGTGTTTTAGAGTCTGGGGTAGATTACAGTGTTAAGGAGTATATTGGGGATAAGGCAAGGTGTAAGAGACGGGGATGGTTGACAGGGCGGGACAATAACCTGAATAGAATCGCCATCGTGTGGAACCAGGCCATTCGGCCCAACCAGTCCATTCCAAAACTCTGAAGAGCATCCTACCCAGACCCACCCCTCTACCTATACATTAAATCCTGCATTTCTCGTGGTGAACTTACTTAAACCACACATTCCTGAATACCAGTCAATTTATGATGGCCAATTCACTGATTGTGCAAATTTCAGATACACACACACGCAGCAAGGGGGGGACACGCGCGCACATGCAGCGAGGGGGGGACACGCGCGCACACGCAGCGAGGGTGGGACACGCGCGCACACGCAGCGAGGGTGGGACATGTGCACACACACAGCGAAGGGACACACACACACACACACACACACACACAAAGACAGCACGAAAGGGATACGCACACACAACAAGGAAGAGACACACACACACACACAACGAGGGAGGGACACGCACATAGCGAGGGACACACACACACACACACACACACACACACACACACACAGAGTGAGGGAAGGACATCCACACACAGCGAGGGAGAGACACGCTGAGACATGCAGTGATGGAGGGGACATGCACATACACAGCGTGGGACAGACACGCACACACACACAGTGAGAGAGCGACACGCACACACACAACGAGGGTGGGACACGCGCACACACAGTGAGAGAGCCACATGCACACACAGTGAGGGAGGGACACACAGCGAAGGAGGAACAAGCACACACGCCACAAGGGGGAAGGCATGTGCACACAAATTGAGAGGGGGCACACACTCACAAAGCGAGGGAGGGACACGCAAACACACACACAGTGAGGGGAATACAGACAGACACACGGCGAGGGAGGGACACACACACACTGCGAGGGACGGGGAGTCACACACGTAAAGCGAAGGATGGACACACACACACAGAGCAAGGGAGAGACGCACACACACAGCGTAGAAGGGACAAACACACACACTTACGGTGAGGTGAATACACGCAGACACACAGTGAGGGAGGGACACGCACATACACTGCAAGGGAGGGACACGGACACATCGCGAAGGAGGGACACGCACACATGTCGAGGGGGAGGGCATCTGCACAGAAATTGAGAGGGGGCACGCACACACAGAGAAAGGGGACACACAGACATGGCAAGGGTGGGACACACGCACACAGCAAGCTGGTCACACGCTCATACATACAACGGACGGACACATACACACACAAAGCGAGGGAGGGACATGCACATATACACACACACACACACACAGAGCAAGGGGGGGACACGTGCACACACAGTGAGGGAGGGACACGCACAGCGAGGGAGCGATATGCAAACACACACAGTGAGGGGGTTACCCGCAGACACACAGCGAGGGAGGGACACACACATACACACACACACACTGCGAGGGAGGGACACACACACACATAGCAAGGGAGGGACACGCATACACACAGCGAGGGAGTGATACGCGCACTACACACAGCGAGGGGGTTACCCGCAGACACACAGTGAGGGCGGGACACAGACACACGCACAGCGAGAGAGGGACACACACACACGCACACACATAGAGCGAGGGAGGGAAGGACATGCACACACAGCGTGGGAGGGGCACACAAACACAGCAAGGGAAGGACATGCACACACACGGCGAAAGGGAGGGCATGTTTATAGAAATTGAGAGGGGATATGCACACACAGCGAGAGAGGACTCGCATACATAGCGAGGGGGGACATGCACTCACACAGCGAGGGGAGAAGTGCACACACAGTGACGGGATATACACAAAGAGCAATGGAGGGCCACACACACACACACACA
Organism: Chiloscyllium punctatum; assembly: GCF_047496795.1. NCBI lineage: Eukaryota > Metazoa > Chordata > Chondrichthyes > Orectolobiformes > Hemiscylliidae > Chiloscyllium > Chiloscyllium punctatum. The sequence continues at coordinate 52,676,260 of NC_092752.1, forward strand.
CACACACACACACAAAGAGCGAGGGAGTGACATGCGCACACAGAGCAAGAGGGACACACACACACACAAAGCGAGGGTGGGACACGCACATACACTACAAGAGGGATGCACATACTCACAGCAAGGGAGGGACACACGCAGCGAGAGAGGGACACGCGCACACAGCGAGGGAGGGACACACACAAACACGCACACACAGGGCAAGAGAGGAACACTCACAAACACAGCGAGGGGGAGACACACGCACTCACACAGCGAGGGAGGGACACGCACACACAGCGAGGGTGAGAAACATGCACACACAAACACATACACACAGACACAAACAGAGCAAGAGAGGGACATTCGCAAACACAGCGAGGGGGAGATACATGCACACACAAGAGGGAAGGCCACACACACGCGTGCACATCTAGAGGGACCACACACACACACACACACAGTGAGGGAGGGAAGGACATGCACACACACAGAGCAAGTAAGGGACACACACAGCAAGTGAAGGACATGCACACACACAAACACACGCACACACACACACACACACACACACACACACACACAGAGCGAGGGAGGGACACACACACACACACACAGAGCGAGGGAGGGACACACACACACACACGCAGAGCGAGGGAGGGACACAAACACATAGCGAGGGAGGGAAGGATATGCACACACACAGAGCAAGTAAGGGACACACAGCCAGTGAAGGACATGCATGCACACAAACACACAGCGAGGGAGGGACACACACACACACACACACACACAAACACACACAGGGAAGGAGGGACAAGCACACACATGGCGAGGGGGAGGAAATGTGCACAGAAAGTGAGAGGGGACACGCACTAACACGGCGAGGGAAGGACACACACACACACAACACACAGTGAGGGAGTGACACGCGCACACAGCTAGAGGGACACACACATACACACACACTCACACAGCGTGGGAGGGACACACAGGCACAGTGAATAATTGACAAGTATACAGATACACACACACACAGTGAGGGAGGGACACTCACATACACTGCAAGAGTGACACACACACACTCACAGCAAGAGGGGGACACACACAGCGAGGGAGGGACACGCGCATGCACAAGCACACAAACTCAGACACACACAGTGAGAGTGGGACACGCACACACACAGCGAGGGAGGGATGTACACAAACACACAGAGCGAGAGAGGGACACGCACATAAACAGTAAGGGAGGGACACGCACACACACAGGGAAGGAGGGACAAGCAGACACACGGCGAGGGGGAGGGCATGTGCACAGAAATTGAGAGGGGGCACACACACAGCGGGAGGGGACATGCACAGACATGGTGAGGTAGGGACACACGCACACAAGCAAGGGGGTACAGGCACTCACACAGTGAGGGCGATGTGGACACACAATGGTGGGGATATGCACAAAGAGCAAGGGAGGGACACACACCCACACAAGGGACGGACACACTCACAGAGCGAGGGAGTGACATGCGCACACACAGCAAGAGGCGCACACACAAAGCAAGGGAGGGACACGCACACACACACACACAGCGAGGGAGGGACACTCACATACACTGTAAAAGGGTCACACATACTCACAGGAAGAGGGGACACGTACACACAGAGTGGGATGGACACGCTTATGCTCAAGCACACAAACACAGGTACACAGCGAGAGAGGGGCACGCACACACACAGCCAGTGAGGGACATGGACACACACAAACACACGCAGCAAGAGAGGGACACCGCACACTCAGCGAGGGGGGAGATACATGCTCACACAATGAAGGAGGGCCAAGCACAAACATGAACAGCAAGAGGGACACACACACACAGCAAGGGGTAACTCACACATACACAGCAAGGGAGGGACACACACACACACACACACACACACAGAGCAAGGGAGGGACACACACACAGCGAGGGAGGGACACGCAGGGAGGGGACACACTCACACACACACACACACACACACAGACACAGTGAGGGAACGACATGCACACGCACATACTCAGAGAGCGCGGGACACACACAGAGAGCGAGGTAGGGACACGCTGAGACACGCAGCAAGGGAGGGAGCAAGGACACACACAGCGTGGGAGGGACATGCACACACACAGCAAGGGAGCGATACGCACACACAGCGAAGGAGGGACAAGCACACACACTGCGAAGGGGAGGGCACGTGCACACAAATTGAGAGGATGCAGATACACGCAAAGCGAGGGAGGAGCACGCACATACACACACAGTGAGGGGGATACACGCAGACACACGGCAAGGGAGGGACACACACACTGCAAGGGACGGGGACAGACACACACACACACACAAACACTGAGCAAGGGAGAGACACACATACACAGCGAGGGAGGGACAAACACACATGTCGAGGGGGAGGGCATGTGCACAGAAATTGAGAGGGGGCACACACATGCAAAGCGAGGGAGGGACATGCACAAATACACACACACACACAGCGAGGGAGGGACATGCACATGTGCACAGTGAGGGGGATACACGCAGACACACAGCAAGGGAGGGACACACACACTGCGAGGGACGGGGACACACACACATAAAGTGAAGGAGGGACACGCGCACATACACACACAGACACACAAACACAGAGCAAGGCGAGGGACGCGCACACATAGTGAGGGAGGGTCACGCACACACCGTGAAGGAGGGACAAGCACACACATGTCGAGGAGGAGGGCATGTGCACAGAAATTGAGAGGGGACACACACACACCCCGAGAGGGACACACACAGACATGGCAAGGGAGGGACACGTGCACGCTGCAAGCTGGTCACACACTCACACACACAAGGGATGGACACATACATTCAAAGCAAGGGAGTGACACGCACAACTACACACACATAAACACAGAGTAGGGACGGACGCGTGCACACACAGCAAGGAAGGGACACAAACACAGCGAGGGAGGGACATACAAACACACAGTGAGGGGGTTACCCGCAGACACACAGCGAGGGAGGGATACACACACAAACACACACACACACACAGAGCGAATGAAGGGATACACACGTCAGGGGGAGGGCATGTGCACAGAAATTGAGAGGGGGCACACACGGACACGGCAAGGGGGGGGACACACGGACACGGCAAGGGGGGGACACACGGACACGGCAAGGGGGCGACACGGACACGGCAAGGGGGGGGACACACGGACACGGCAAGGGGGGGACACACGGACACGGCAAGGGGGGGACACACGGACACGGCAAGGGGGGGACACACGGACACGGCAAGGGGGGGACACACTGACACGGCAAGGGGGGGACACACTGACACGGCAAGGAGGTGACACACGTACACGGCAAGGGGGGGACACGGACACGGCAAGGGGGGGGGACACGGACACGGCAAGGGGGGGGACACGGACACGGCAAGGGGGGGACACACGGACACGGCAAGGGGGGACACACGGACACGGCAAGGGGGGGGACACGGACACGGCAAGGGGGGGACACACGGACACGGCAAGGGGGGGGACACGGACACGGCAAGGGGGGGGACACGGACACGGCAAGGGGGGGGACACACGGACACGGCAAGGGGGGGACACGGACACGGCAAGGGGGGGACACGGACACGGCAAGGGGGGGGACACGGACACGGCAAGGGGGGGGACACGGACACGGCAAGGGGGGGGACACGGACACGGCAAGGGGGGGACACGGACACGGCAAGGGGGGGACACACGGACACGGCAAGGGGGGGACACACGGACACGGCAAGGGGTGGACACAAGGACACGGCAAGGGGTGGACACACGGACACGGCAAGGGGGGGACACACGGACACGGCAAGGGGGGGGACACACGGACACGGCAAGGGGGGGGACACACGGACACGGCAAGGGGGGGGACACACGGACACGGCAAGGGGGGGGACACACGGACACGGCAAGGGGGGGACACACGGACACGGCAAGGGGTGGACACACGGACACGGCAAGGGGGGGGACACACGGACACGGCAAGGGGGGGACACACGGACACGGCAAGGGGGGGGACACGGACACGGCAAGGGGGGGACACGGACACGGCAAGGGGGGGACACACGGACACGGCAAGGGGGGGACACACGGACACGGCAAGGGGGGGACACACGGACACGGCAAGGGGTGGACACACGGACACGGCAAGGGGGGGACACGGACTCACACACACAAGGGATGGACACACGGACACACAAAGCGAGGGAGGGCCACACACTCATCCATACACACAGAAACGCAGAGCAAGGGAGGGACATGCACACAAGCACATACACACAAGGGATGGACACACACGCAAAGCGAGGGAGGGACACGCTGAGACACACAGCGAGGGAGCGACACGCACAGACATAGCGAGGGAGGGAAGCACAGCGAAGGAGGGACAAGCACACACACCATGAGGGAGGGACACACACAGTGAGGGACAGGGACACACACACACGCAAAGTGAAGGAGGGACACGCAAACACACACAGTGAGGGGAATACACACAGATACACAGTGAGGGGGGGACAAACACACTGCGAGGGACGGGGAAACACACACACACACACACACACACACAAAGCGGAGGAGGGACACACACGCACACACACACACACACACACACACACACACAATCACAGAGCAAGGGAGAAACGCGCACACACAGCAAGGGAGGGACAAACAAACATGTCGAGGGAGAGGGCATGTGCACAGAAATTGAGAGGGGGCACACACATACAAAGCGAAGGAACGACATGCACAAATACACACACACACAGCGAGGGAGGGACATGCACAAGTACATATACACACGTGCAAAGCGAGTGAGGGACATGCATACACACACACGGGACGGACACCCACACGCAAAGCGAGGGAGGGACACGCACACATACGCAGAGAAAGGGAGGGATATGCACACGTGTGCACACACACAGACACACAAGGGATGGAAACACACACGCAAAGCGAGGGAGGGACACGCACAGATACACACACAAATACAGAGCAAGGGAGGGACACGTGCACACACAGCGAGTGTGGGACAGACACACAGAGAGTGACACACTCACACAGTGAAGGAGGGGACGCACACACAAGCAGACACAGCAAGGGGTGACACACACACACACACACACACACACACACACACACACACAGCGAGGAAGGGACACACACACGCAGCGAGCGGGAGACACACACAGCGAGGGAGGGATATGCACACACACGCACACGCACACACACATACAAACACTCAAAGCAAGGGATGTACATGCAAACACAGTGAGGGAAGGACATGCACACACAGCAAGGGAGGAACATACACAAACACACACAGCGAAGGAGGGACACTCTGATACAAAGCAAGAAAGGGACACACACACGCACACACGGGGAAGGAGGGACAAGCACACACACGGCGAGGGGGAGGGCATGTGTACAGGAATTGAGAGGGGACACGCACACACAGCGAGAGGGGACATGCACAGACACGGTGAGGGAGGACATGCACTCACACAGCGAGGGGAGAAGCACACACACAGTGAGGGGGATATAAACAAAGTGCAATGGAGAGACACACACACACAAGGGACGCACACACACACAAAGAGTGAGGGAGTGACACACACACACACAGCCAGAGGGACGGACGGACGGACGGACACACACACACACACACACACACACACACACACAAAGCGAGGGTGGGACACGCACATACACTGCAAGAGGGACACACATAGGCACAGCAGGAGACACACACACACACACACACACACATACACACACACACAGACACACACAGCAAGGGAGGGACACGTGCATGCACAAACACACAAATAGAAACACACACAGCGAGAGAGAGAGACACACACTACGAAAGGGGGACACGTGCGCACACAGCCAGGGAGGGACACGCACAGACACAGCCAGGGAGGGACACGTGCAAACACAGCCAGGGAGGGACACACACACAAACACACACACACACAGAACAAGAGTGGGGCACTCGCAAACACAGCGAGGTGGAGACACATGCACACGCAGCGAGGGGAGGGCCACGCACACACACACGCACCAAGAGAGGGACACGCGCACACATAGCCAGGGAGGGACACTCACAGACACAGCCAGGGAGGGACACGTGCAAACACAGCAGGGAGGGACATGCACACACAGCGAGGGAGATTCACACACAGAGAGCAAAAAAGAGGGATACATGCACACACAGCGAGGTGGAGACACATGCACATGTAGCGAGGGAGGGCCACGCATACACACAGCAAGAGGTACACAGACACACAAACAGCAAGTAGGGGAAACTCACACATACACAGCGAGGGAGGGACACTCACACACACACACTGCGAGAGAGGGACAGACACACACACAGATACAGCAAAGGGGGATACGCGCACACACACAGCGAGGGGGACCCGTACACTCACAGCGTTGGAGGGAGACACACTTACACACAGACACAGATGGAGGGACACGCACGTAAGCACACACACAGAGCGAGGGAGGGACATGCACACACACAACAAGAGAGAGAAACATACACACAATGCGATGGAGTGACACACACTCAAACAGCGAGTGAGGGACACGCAGTGAAGGGGACAAGCACAAACACATACTGTGAGGATGTGACACGTACACACAAACAGCGAGGAAGGGACACACACACACAGAGCGAGTGAGGGACTTGCTGAGACACAGGAAGGAGGGACACACACACACAGCGAGGGAGGGACAAGCACATACAGCGAGGGACACACACACACACACACACACAGCGAGGGAGGGATACACACACACACACACAGCGAGGGAGGGATACGCACATACACAGGGAAGAAGGGACAAGCAGACACACGGCGAGGTGGAGGGCATGTGCACACACAACGAAAGGGGACACACACAGCAAGGGGGGACAGGCACACATGCAGTGAGGGGGATATACACAAAGAGCAAGGGAGGGACACACACACACAGCGAGGGAGTGACGCGCACATACAGCAAGAGGGTCACACATACACACAAAGCAAGGGAGGGACACGCACACATACACACAGTTAAGGGGATACACGCAGACACACAGCGAGGGTGGGACACACACACACACACACACACACACACACACACACACACACACACACACACAGAGCAAGGGAGGGACACTCACATACACTGCAAGAGGGACACACATACTCACAGCAAGAGGGTGACATGCACACACAGTGAGGGAGGGACACGCACACACACAGACAGCGAGGGTGGGACCACACACACACACAGAGCGAGGGAGAGACACACACACACATACACATAGCGAGGGGGCGACACATGCACACACAGTGAGGAGGGCCACGCACACACACGCACAGCAAGAGGGACACGCACACATACACACAGTAAAGGGGATACACACAGACACACAGCGAGGGAGGGATACACAGACACACAGTGAGGGAGTGACACTCACATACACATCAAGAGGGACACATACTCAGAGCAAGAGGGGGACACGTGCGCGCACACACAGAGCAATGGAGAGAAGGACATACACACACAGCATGGGGGGACATGCACTCACACACGCACAGCAAGAGGGACACACACACACACACGCGGGGGGGGAACAGACACATACAGAGCGTGGGACACGCACACACACAGCGAGGGAGGGTCACACACATAGACAGCGAGAGTGGGACCACACACACACACAGAGCGTGGGAGAGGCACATACACACACAGAGCGAGGGAGGGACGTACACACACACACACAGAGCAAGGGAGGGACACACACAGACACAGCGAGGGAAGGACACACACACACACACACACACAGAGGAAAGGACATGCGCACACACACAGAGCGAGGGTGAGACATGCGCACACACACAGCAAGAGAGAGACACATACACACAACACGATGGAGTGACACACACAAACAGCGAGTGAGGGGCATGCAGTTAAGGGGGAACACACAAACACATACTGTGACGGTGTGACTTGTGTATATACACACACACACACACACACAAAGAGCGAGACGCGCAGCGAGGGAGGGACACACATACACAGCGAGGGAGGGGCACACACATGGACACACACAGCGAGGGAGGGACACACACACACGGACACGCACACAGCGAGGGAGGGACACACACACACGGACACGCACACAGCGAGGGACACGGACTCACACACACAGCGAGGGACATGGACACACACACAGAGCGAGGGAGGGACACACACACAGCGAGGGAGGGACACACACAGCGAGGGAGGGACACACACACAGCGAGGGAGGGACACACACACAGCGAGGGAGGGACACACACACAGCGAGGGAGGGACACACACACGCACACACACACAGCGAGGGAGGGACACACACACATACACACACAGCGAGGGACATGGACACATACAGTGAGGGACATGGCCACACACAGCGAGGGACATGGACACATACAGCGAGGGAGGGACACACACACACGGACACACACACAGCAAGGGAGGGACACACACACACGGACACGCACACAGCGAGGGACACGGACTCACACACACAGCGAGGGACATGTACACACACACAGAGCGAGGGAGGGACACACACACAGCGAGGGAGGGACACACACACAGCGAGGGAGGGACACACACACAGCGAGGGAGGGACACACACACGTACACACACAGCGAGGGACATGGACACATACAGTGAGGGACATGGCCACACACAGCGAGGGACATGGACACATACAGCGAGGGAGGGACACACACACAGAGCAAGAGCGACGCGCACACAGTGAGAGGGACACACACACACACACACACACACACATACACACACACACACACACAGTGAGGGAGGGACACACAGACACACAGTGACTGAGTGAAATGCATACATACACACACACACACGCACACACACACAGAGGGGAGGACACCCTCACTCACAGCAAGAGGAGCACACACACGCACACAGCGAGGTTGAGACACACAGACACAGCGAGTGGGGGACATGTGCTCAGAAAGCGAGAGGGGACACACACACAAAATGAGGCAGGGTGTCACGCAGACATACGCACACACAAACACACACACACACAGTGAGGGAGGGACATGCTCACACACACAGTGAGGGAGGGACGTTTCGTCCCCTGTCTAGGTGATTTCCTCAGGGAGCCTCCTGTGAAGCACTTCGATGATCTTTCCTCTGACACTTCGTGATTTGTATCTGCTGCTTCCGGTTGTCAGTTCCAGCTGTCCGCTGCAGTGGTCGGTATATTGGGTCCAGGTCGATGCGCTTATTGATTGAATCTGTGGATGAGTGCCATGCCTCGAGGAATTCCCTGGATGTTCTCTGTTTTTCCTATAATAGTACTGTTGTCCCAGTCGAACTCACGTTGCTTGTCATCTGTGTGTGTGGCGACTAAGGATAGTTGGTAGTTTCGTGGGTAGTTGGTGTTCATGGATGTGGATCGTTAGCTGTCTTCCTGTTTGTCCTATGTAGTGTTTTGTGCAGTCCTTGCATGGGATTTAGTACACTACATTGCTTTTGCTCTTGTTACGTATCCGGTCCTTCATCCTGATGAGTTGTTCTCTGAGAGTGGCTGTTGGTTTGTGTGCTGTTATGAGTCCTAGTGGTCGCAGTAGTCCGAAATGTTCTTGATGTATATTAGTATGGCTAGTCGTGGCATGTCTTCATTCCGTTGTCTTTCCCTGAGGCATCTGTGGATGAAGTTGCATGGAGTTTGACCCCACCCCGCAGCTCACCAATAGGATAAACAACGCACTGAGAAACCTACAAAAAAAAACGGACAGATAACCAGGTTTGACCTACAGAGAATGAAACCTGAAAGCAACAACACCCCCAGATTCTATGGACTACCTAAACTGCACAAACCAGCCATCCCACTCAGACCCATAGTATCACTACCACGGACACCATCACACAAACTGGCTAAAGAACTACAGCAGAAACTGAAACACCTGATCAGTGGATCCAGACAATCTATACAATCGACACAGGAATTCTTGGACATCATCAGAAATAAACACATAGACAAGGAAGAAACTATGGTCTCATTCGATGTAACGGCACTGTTCACCTCTATCGACAAAACCCTAGCCAGAGAAACAATAGCCAACCTGCTAGACATACAGAACAGACAACAGGACGTTGAACCTATCAACAAAGACGGCATACTCAAACTACTGGACCTGTGCCTCACAACACACTTCACATTCAACAACCAAATATATGAACAAATCAACGGCACCCCCATGGGCTCACCCATCTCTGGACTCATAGCAGAAGCGGTAATGCAAAGATTAGAACAAACAGTCTTACCGCAAATTCAACCCAAACTCTGGGTCAGATATGTGGTTGACACCTTTGTAATCATTTAAAACAGAAATAGAGAACACACACCGGCTCATCAACGCCACACTCACAGGAATCCGATTCACTAGAGAGGAAGAAAAGGACAACCCACTCCCATTCCTAGACGTGATGGTACAGAGAACACCGAACGGAGAATTCACCACAAAGGTTTACAGGAAAGCCACACACACAGACCAAGTCCTGAACTACGAAAGCAACCACCCTAACACGCACAAAAGAAGTTGCATCAAGACACTGTTCAAAAGGGCCACAACACACTGCAGTACACCAGAACTGCAAAAAGAGGAAGAAGAACACCTATACAATGTATTCGCCAAAAACGGATACGCCCACAATTTCATTAGGGATTGTCTGTATGGATTTGCTCGACGTCTGTCCTCTGATATTGATGAGGGCAGTGCAGATGATGTGGTTTATATGGAGTTCATTAAGGTCTTTAACAAGGTCCCACACGGAAGGCTGATCCTTAAGGGAAGATCCCATGGGATCCAAGGTAAGTTGGTGAATTGGGTCCGCAATTGGTGGAGGGTTGGCTTTGTGATTGAAAGCCATTGTCCAGCGGATGAACCACAGGGATCTGTGCTGGAACCATTGCTGGCTGTTACATACATTAATCACTCGGATGTGAAAGCAGAAGGTAACATTAGTAGGTTTGCAGATAACATGAAAAGTGAGGGTGTTGTCCACAGTGAGGGGGATGGTCTCAGGCTGCAGTCTGATATCGATCAGATGATAAACTGAGCAGAGTAATGGCAGACAGAGTTTACTTCAGATCACTGTGCGGTAATGCACTGTGGGAAGTCTAATAAACGAATGATATACATCATGAATGGTAGGTCCTCCTGGAGAACTGAGGAACACAGGGACCTTGGTGGGCAAGTCCCTGGATGTCTGAAGGTGTCAGCACAGGTAGACAGGGTGGGGAATACACCTGAACTGGGAGCAGGAGGGGGACCCACATCCTGGTGGGGAACGTTGCTGGAGCTGCTTGAGAGGATTTACATTCGTGTGGCAGGGCTGTGTGACCCCAAAGAGTCGTAAGCCCAGAAAGAAAGTTGAGGCTGGTACAAATGTTCAAGAGAGCAATATAAGTAGACAAGGCAGGCAAGAACATAGCAGACAATTAGGGAAAACTCGTGCATTAAACTGCAGTTATTTCAATGCAAAGGGCCAGACAGATAAGGAAGATCAACCCAGAGCATGGATGGGAACGTGGGATTGGGATCCCATAGATATTACAGATACACAGCTGAGGGAGCAACAGGAGCAGCAGATCAATGTTCCAGAGACAGATGCTACAGGAAGGAGAGAACAGGAGGACACCTGATGGGTTTGATTGGGGGAAACATCCCAGCAGTACCTAGAGGGAGTATTCATGTAGGATCGCCCAGTTAAACGATATTAGTGGCAGTGAGAAATAAAAATTGGTCATTAGTTTTCTACGGTCGGACTACAGCGATAGGCAAAGGGAGATGGAGGAGCAAATATGTCAGGAGATTTCAGACATCTCTTAGAATAATAGGGTTGTAATGATAGGGGATCTTAACCGTTCCAAACCTGGACTGGGATTGCTACGAAGTTATGCATTTGGATGGAAGGAATTTGTTAAGTGTGTTCTGAAAACTCCCAGTCATTATGTAAGTGGCCCAACTGGAGAATGGGGCTAAACCTGACCTCCCCTTGGGAAACAAGGTAGGGAACAGGACTGAGGTGTTAGTGGGGGAGCACTTTGGAAAGTTACCACAATTGTATTAGTTTGAAAATAGCATTCGAAAAGGACAGGCCTGGTCCACAAGTTAAAGTTATTCAAGAGAGCAAGATAGTATTAGACAGGAATTTTTAAAGTAGATCTGGGCAGGCTATTTGCAGATAAAGGGAAGTCTGGCAAGTAGGAATATTTTGAAACTGAGATGAAAGGAGCGTTCAGCGCCAGCGTGTTCCTGTTAGTGTACAGCTCAATGCTGACTGAATTAGGAAACACTGGCTGAGTTTCGAGGCTGTGGTCAAGAAAAAAAGGGGTCACATGTCAGATATAACTGGCTGACTCAAGGGAATCCCTTCAGGAGCATCGGGGCTGTAGGAATACACTTAGGATGGAAATCAGGAATGTAAAAAGGGGACACGAGATAGCTTTGGCAGAGACAGTTAAGGAGAATCCAAAGAGACTGTATAAAGAGCAAAAGAAGAGCTCGGGACAAACCCGGTCTCCTGAATGATCAATGAAGCCAACGATGCGTGAAACTACAAGATCCAAAACAAATATTTCACTTTGGAACTTACTGTGGATAAAGGCTGGGGGGCTCAGGGAACTAAACAGTGTTTGGCCTGACCACTATTGGAATACTGTGTGCAATTCTGGTCTCAATGCCATCGGAAAGATGTCGTGGAACATGAAAGGGTTCAGAAGAAATGACCAAAGACGTTGCCAGGGTTGGAGGGTTTGTGCTTCAGGGAAAAGCCTGAATAGACTGGGGCTGTTTTCAGTTGAACATGGGAGGCTGAAGAGTTAACCGATAAAAGGGGTTTAAAATCATGATGGTCATCAACAGGGTCAATAGACAAGGCCATTTCCCCAGGCGAGGGAAACTTTTCAAAGGGGTCTAAAGGACAACTGGCTCCCGCAGAGTGGATGGAATAAGCTGCCAGAGCAAATAGTGGAGGCTGATAGAAATACATTTCAAAGGCATGTGGATGGGTGTATGAATAGCAAAGGTTTAGAAGGGATATTGGCAAAATTGTGGCAAATGTGACTAGAAACATCATGCAGGAGTTCGTTCGAAGGGCCTGTTTCTGTGCTGTACATCTCTATGACTCAATGTCTTGAAATAAGTCCACATTATACAAAAGGAGGTGCTGGAGGTTTTAAAACACAAAGGTAGATAGATCCCCAGGATCTGATCAAATGTATCTCACGACATTGTGGGAAGCTGGTGAAGACATTGTAGGGACCCTAGCAGAGATATTTGTCCCATACAGTGCCATGTGTGATAGGCTGATAGACTGGAGGGTGGCATTCTGGACAGTGAAGAAGGTTTTCTGAGATTACAAAGGGATCCTGATGAAATGTGTGAATGGCTGAAAAACTGTAGATGAGGTTCAATCTGAATAAATGCGAGGTAATGCATTTGGAACAACAAACACGGGCAGGGATTATACAATTAATGGCAAGACCTTCAGTGGTGTTGTAGAACAGAGGGAACTCATGGTTCAGCTACATAATTCTTTGAAGAATGCAACATGGAGAGACAGGATAGTTTAAACAAAGGTGCTTGCCTCACTTGCTTTCATTGCTCAGTCCTTTGGATATAGGAGTTGGGAAGTCGCATTGAGATTATACAGGCCATTGGTGAGTCCTCTTCTGGAAGACTGTGTCCAGTTCTGGTCGCCCAGTTATAGGAAGGATATTATTCAGCTGGAAAGGGTTGGGAGGAGATTTACTGGGATGTGGCTGGGTACGAAAGGCTTCAGTATAAAGAAAGGCTGAATAGGTTGGTATTTTTCACTGAAACCTGAATGTTGACAGATGACCTCATAGAAGTTTATAAAATCATGAGGGGGATCGATAGAGTTAATGGGAGCTGTCTTTTCCCATGGACAGGGGAGTTTCAAGACAAGGCACTACTTTTTTAAGTTTAGAGGAGAGACATATATAAAAAAATACATGAGGCACATTGTTACACAGAGGGTGGGCTGTGTGTGAAATGAACTTCCCAAGGAAGGGGTAAACATGGGGACAATTACAATGTTTAAAAGACATTTGGATTAGTACAGGAATAGGAAAGGTTTGAAGGGATATGATCCAGGAACAGGCAGGTGGGATGAGATCAGTTTTAAAGTATGGTTAGCGTTAAGCAAACAGTGCGGTATGACTCCCTGACTATGATTATAATGTTGTGTCATTAATTAAGAAAGGCTGCAAGAGAAAACCAGGGAGCTACAGACTGATGAGCGAGACATCATGGTGGGTCAGGTGTTGGAGGTCATTCTGAGAGGTAGGACTTACATGCATTTGGAAAGATAAGGCCTGATTACGGACAGCCAGCATGGCTTTGTGTATGGGAAAACATATCCCACAAACTTGACTGGAGTTTGCTCAAGATGTGACCAAAAAGATAGATGAAGGCAGAGCAACAGACGTTGTTTCTGGCTTCCGCAAACCCTTGGTCAGGGTGTAGCATGATACATTGGGTAGTAACGCTAGATAACAAAGGATCAGGGAGCGCCTGTCAACTGGATACAAAATAGGATGACAGTGGGAGACACAGGGTGGTGGGAGAGGGTTGTTGTTCAGACTGGGGCCTCTGACCAGCAGTGTGCTGTAAGGATTGGTGCTGGGACCACTGTTGTGCACCATTTACATAAACAATCTGAGTGAAAATATAGGAGTCCCTGTTAGTATGTTTGTGGATACCAAGATTAGTGGAAGAGTGGGCAGGGAATATAGTTATTGAAGGTGATGTTCATCAACTGGGCCAGTGGGCCAAGGAATGAAAGATGGAATTTAATTCAGGTGTTGGATTTAGTTCAGACAAACCAGGGAGAACGAACACAGTTAATGGTTGGGCCCTGGACAGTGTTGTAGAAAAGGGAGAGACCAAGGGGTGCAGTTACATTGTTCCTTGGACTGGCATCACAGGGTGACAGGGAATTTGAAAATAAGTTTCTTACTCGAGTTGTGTAAACCGACCTGTGAATTATTCACACCGACCTGTGAATTATTCTCAGCTCGTCCCCCTAAACTATTGCAAAATCACCTATGTGTTTATCTAAGGATTGTTTAAATCTCCCTAATTTACATTATCAGATTTACATCTCAACTATTTCTTAAAAATCTCACATCGATTCATGGGAGAGGTTTAATGGTCCACTATGTAGTGAGAATGACGTAAAAACAATGACCGCAGATGCTGGAAACCAAATTCTGGATCAGTGGTGCTGGAAGAGCACAGCAATTCAGGCAGCATTCAACGAGCAGTGAAATCGATGTGAGGAACCCACCACATCACTTTGCCCCACAATCGTGGTATCTGGCTGTGCACAAGGAGGAGTGGCACAGTCTGTTCTGGGATGCCCTGGGGCCCTGAAACACATGGTAAAGACAAAAATCACCAGAGCATTGAGAGCCCCACCACATTGTTTGCATGTTCTATTGCTTTTACTCTGTTCCTGCCTTCCCTTGTTTTTTCTTAATAAAGTTGTTGTTACACACACCTGCACAAGCTGGTGAAATGAACTCAGGCCTCTCGATTCAAGATTCGGGATATTTTCACCACATCACAAGGCATCGACTCTAACTTCCCTTGTCCCTTAGTCTGCTGAGTCGCAACTGAATCAACTCCACATTTGGGAGGAAGGGGCGGAACTGGAGGACCGAGCAGCAGCCGGTCGTCTAACCAGAGTGAGTGAGGAGCGGGGCCAAAGCATTCTCGGGGAGTGAACGCTTCAGGATTGGTCAGAAAGCAAACTATTTTGCAGGATTGATCATTATCACTACATACTCTGGATTAGTGGTGCTGGAAGAGCACAGCAGTTCAGGCAGCATCCGAGGACCAGTAAAATCGACGTTTCGGGCAAAAGCCCTTCATCAGGAATTAAGCAGAGAGCCTGAAGCGTGGAGAGATAAGCCAGAGGAGGGTGGGGGTGGGGAGAAAGTAGCATAGAGTACAATAGATGAGTGGGGGAGGGGATGAAGGTGATAGGTCGGGGGCGGTTGGAGGATGGAGTGGATAGGTGGAAAAGAAGATAGACAGGTAAAACAAGTCAGGACAAGTCACGGAGACAGTGCTGAGCTGGACGTTTGGAACTGGGATGAGGTGGGGGAAGAGGAAATGAGGAAACTGTTGAAGTCCACATTGATGCCCTGGGATTGAAGTGTTGCGAAGCGGAAGATGAGGCGTTCTTCCTCCAGACGTCTGATGGTGAGGGAGCGGTGGTGAAGGAGGCCCAGGACCTCCATGTCCTCGCAGAGTGGGAGGGAGAGTTGAAATGTTGGGCCACAGGGTGGTGGGGTTGATTGGTGCGGGTGTCCCGGAGATGTTCCCTAAAGGGCTCTGCTAGGAGGTGTCCAGTCTCCCCAATGTAGAGGAGACCGCGTCAGGAGCAACGGTTACAATAAATGGTATGAGTGGATGTGCAGGTGAAACTTTGATGGATGTGGAAGGCTCATTTCGGGCCTTGGATAGAGGTGAGGGAGGAGGTCTGGGCGCAGGTTTTGCAATTCCTGCGGTGGCAGGGGAAGGTGCCAAGTTGGGAGGGTGGGTTGTGGGGGGCATGGACCTGACCAGGTAGTCACAGAGGGAACGGTCTTTGCGGAAGGCAGAAAGGGGTGGGGAGGGAAATATATCCCTGGTGGTGGGGTCTGTTTGGAGGTGGCAGAATTGTCGACAGATGATGTGGTTTATGCGAAGGTTAGTGGGGTGGAAAGTGAGCCCCAGGGGCGTTCTGACCTTGTTGCGGTTGGAGGGGCGGGGTCTGAGTGCGGAGGTGCGGGATGTGGATAAGATGCGTTGGAGGTCATCTTTAACCACGTAGGAAGGTAGATTGTGGTCTCTAAAGAAGGAGGCCACCTGATGTGTTCTGTGGTGGAACTGATCCTCCTGGGAACAGATACAGCGGAGGTGGAGAAATTGCGAATACGGGATGGCATTTTTGCAAGAGGTAGGGTGGGAAGAGGTGTAATCCAGGTAGCTGTGGGAGTCGGTGGGTTTGTAAAAAATGTCAGTGTCAAGTTGGTCGTCATTAATGGAGATGGAGAGGTCCAGGAAGGGGAGGATGGTGTCAGAGAAGGTCCAGGTAAATTTAAGGTCAGGGTGGAATGTGTTGGTGAAGTTGATGAATTGCTCAACCTCCTCGCGGGAGCACGAGGTGGCGCCAATGCAGTCATCAATGTAGCGGAGGAAGAGGTGGGGAGTGATGCCGGTGTAACTACGGAAGATCGACTGTTCTATGTAGCCAACAAAGAGACAGACATAGCTGGGGCCCATACGTGTGCCCATGGCTACCCGTTTGATCAGCAGGAAGTGGGAGGATTCGAAGGAGAAATTGTTAAGGGTGAGGACCAGTTCGGCCAAACGAATGAGAGTGTCAGTGGAAGGGTACTGTTGGGGACGTCTGGAGAGGAAAAAACGGAGGGCTTGGAGGCCCTGGTCATGGCGGATGGAGGTGTAGAGGGATTGGATATCCATGATGAAGATGAGGCATTGGGATCAGGGAAATGGAAGTCTTGGAGGAGGTGGAGGGTGTGCGTGGTGTCTCTAATGTATGTGGAGAGTTCCTGTACTGGGCGGAAAGGACAGTGTCGTGGTAGGTAGAGATGAGTTCAGTGGGGCAGGAGTATGCTGAGACAATGGGCCGGCCAGGGTGGTCAGGCTTGTGGATCTTGGGAAGGAGGTAGAACCGGGCAGTGCGGGGTTCCCGGACTGTGAGGTTGGAAGCTGTGGGTGGGAGATCTCCTGAGGAGTTGAGGTTCTATATGGTCTGGGAGATGATGGTTTGGTGATGGGGGGGTGGGGTCATGGTCGAGGTGGCAGTAGGAAGAGATGTCCTCGAGTTGGCATTTGGCTTCAGCAGTGTAGAGGTCAGTGCACCAGACCACCACTGCGCCCCCTTTATCTGCTGGTGAAATGGTGAGGTTGGGATTGGAGGGCTGTGCGTTGTGAAGGTGAGAGGTTGGAGTGGGGGAGGGGGGTAGACAGGTTGAGGCAGTTAATGTCCCGGCAGCAGTTGGAAATGAAGAGGTCAAGGGCAAGTAATAGGCCAGCATGAGGTATCCAGGTGGATGCAGTGTGTTGGAGGAGGGCAAAGGGGTCCTTGGAAGGTGGGCAGGAGTCCTGATTATGAAAGTAAGCTCGGAGACAGAGGCGACGGAAGAATTGAACAACGTCACGGCATGTATTAAATTCATTGATGCGTGGACGGAGAGGGATGAAGGTTAGGCCTTAGCTGAGAATTGATCGTTCGTCCTCAGTGAGGGGAAGGTCTGGAGGGAAGGCGAAAACTCAGCAGGACTGGGAGCTGGGATCTGGTGTGGGTGTGGATGTGGAGCTGGGAGTGGAGGCGGAGCCTGTAACTGGAGTGGGGGGAATGGGGGTGGAGTTATGAGCAGGGTTCCACCCCCATTCCCCCCACACTAACGTCATCATCCTAGAAAAAAGACTTCCACTGTCTACCTTTCTAATTCTCTGAACATCTTGTACATCTCTATCAAATGCCCTCTAACCTTATGCTTGCCAATGAGAAGTATCTCAGCTTTTCCTCACAAGACCTTCTCTCCAGACCAGGCAACGTTCTGGTGAATCTCCTCTGCACCTTTTCCAATGTTTCTAGATCCTTCCGTAAATATGGGCACCAGAATTGAACACAATATTCCAAGTGTGGCTGCACCAGCGTCTTGTATAGTTGCAGTATGGTATTTCAACGTCGGAACTCAATCCCTCCATGAATGAAACCCAACACTCCGTTTGCCGCCTTAACAGCACTATCAACCTAGGTGGCAAATTTCAGGGATCTGTGTACATGGACTCCAAGATCCCTCTGCACACCACACTACCAATAATTTTTCCATTGACCCAGTATTCAGCCTTCCTGTTATTCTTCTCAAAGTGCATTACCTCACATTTAGTTGCATTGAACTCTATTTGCCATCTCTCAGCCCAATTCTGCAGTTTATCCAAGTCCCCTTGCAACCTGTAACATTCTTTTACACTGACTTTAGTGTCGTCTGCAAATTTCCTAATCCATTCACCGATACCTGCAGTGGTCCCAAAACAGATCCTGGTGGCATGTGACTAGTAACTGGACTCCAGGCTGAATATTTTCCATCAACCACCACTCGCTGCCTTCTTTCAGAAAACAAGTTTCTAATCCAAACTGTTAAATCACCCTCAATTTAGGGTTCTCCTTTATTCCATTTGTTAATGACTGCTCATGTCCTCTTTTTGCTCTTTTTAACTCTCTCTTTAAATCCTTCTTAGCTGATCTGTAATTCTCCATCGCCTCATCTGAAACATGTTGCCTCATCAACAACTAAACCTCCTTCTTCGTAACAAGAGATGCAGTTTCCGCAGTAAACCACGGTTCCCTTACCTTATCACTTCCTCCTGCCTGACAGGGACATACCTATCAAGGACACGCAATATCTGTTCCTTAAACCAGCTCCACATTTCCATTGTCTGAATCCACTGCATTTTGCTACCCCATTCTGTGCATCTAATTCTTGCCTAATAGCATTATAATTGCCCTTGCCCCATCAATAACTCTTGACCTGTGGCATGTACTTATTCCTTTCCATCGCTTAACTAAATTTATCTGAATTATGGTCACTTTCACCAAAGTGATCACCTACAACTAAATCAAACACCTAGTCTGGTTCATTACCAAGGACCAGATCCAATGTGGCCTCCCCTCTTGTCGGCCCTTCAACATGCTGTGTCAGGAAACCCTCCTGTACACATTGGATAAAAACTGATTCATCCGACGTATTAGAGTTATAGCATTTCCAGTCAATTTTGGGGAAGTTAAAGTCCCCATAATGACCATCCTGTTATTTTCACTCCTATCCAGAATAATTTTGCTAATCCTCTCTTCCACTTCCCTGGAACTCTGCGGAGGCCTGGGGAAAAAAAAGACTCTCAGCAGTGTGACCTCTCCACTTCTGTTTCTAACATTAGCCCACACTATCTCAGGAGACTAGTCCTCATAAAAAGTTCTCTCAGACACCGTTATACTCTCCTCGACTAACGTGACATGCCTGGACCCGTTGCAGAGCTTCAAACTCCATGAGGCAGCCATACTCTCTGACAGACAGACTCAGTCTGGAACCTCCTCTGTCCTTAAGACCTTATGCACTGCCTGTGCTCCTCCATTTCCCCTTTGCACATTCCCTTTCCAACCCACCCCACCTGCATCACTCCATGAATGGTGCTGTCAAGGGAATACCCTCCCTAACCTACTCTCTCCTCCTTTAAGATGTATTTTAAAATCATTCTCTTTAATCAATGTTTTGGTCATCCATGAAGCACCTTAGGAGATTTGCCAGTGTAAACGATTCCATACAATGCAAGTAGTTGTTGTTATTGCCGTACATTAGAAGAAACAAGAATAATGCTTTCAAAATTCTAACAAGAAAGTCACTGACAGGTGTAGTGTGCAGGCCACCAAATAATAACATCACATTGAGATGGGCAATAAACAAAGAAATAACTATTGCCCGTAAAAATGGTACGGCTATTATCATGGGTGATTGTAATCCACATGTAGATTGATCGAACCAGCTCAGTCAGAGTAGCCTTGAGTTTATTAAGTGTATCCATGATAGTTTTCTGGAACAGTATGAAATGGAACTGACAAGGGAGCAATCTATCCAGCATCTGGCCCTGTGCAATAAACAGGAATAATTAATGACCTCAGAGTTAGGGATCCTCTTGAAAGAAGTGATCACTGTATGGTTGAATTTAGAATACATATGGAGAGTGTGAAGATAAAATCTAATACCTGGGTCCTGTGCTTCAACACAGGGAACTACAATAAAATGAGGGAGAAACTGGATAAAGTAGACTGGAAACAAAGATTTTATTTTGGGACAGTTGATTAGCAGTGGAAGATTTTCAAAGGCACTTTACAAAGTGCTCAGCAATGGTACATTCCAGTGAAAAGGAAGGACTGTAAGAAAAGGCATACTCTGCAATGGGTATCTAAGGAAAGCGATCAAATTGAAAGAGAAGGCATGCAAAGTGGCCAAATAAACAGCCTGAAACTAGAACTGGGAAAACTTTAAAGGTCAACAGAAAGCCACAGAAGGGCTATCAAGAAACGTAAGATAGAACATGAGAAAAGTAAACTAGCACAGACTATACAGACAGATAGCAAAATTTTATATTGAATCAGAAAAGAGTGGCTAAAGTAAATGTTGGTCCCGTGGAAAATGATAAGGAACATTTAATTATGGGATTTCACAGTGGAGGACACTAATATCTTGCCAATAATTAGCAAAGAGACAAAGATAGGTGAGTATTTGGAAACGATCATTATTACAGAACAGCTAATGTTGGACTGTTGGAGGTAATTGAGCTAATGACACAAAAGTCTTCAGACCCTGATGGAATGCATCCCAGGGTACTAAAGGAGATGCCAGGAGAAATAGCAAATGCACTGGCAGTAATTTTCCAAAATTCACTGGACTCTGTGGCAGTCCCAGCAGATTGGAAAGCAGCAAAAGTGATGCCACTTTTTTAAAAAGGAGGTGGACAAAAGGTGGGGAATTATACACAAGTTAGCTTATTCTCTGTAGTGGGAAAGATGCTTGGGCCTATTATCAAGGAAGAAATAGCAGGGAATCTCAATTGAAATTGTCCCATTTGACTGACAGAGCATGGGTTCATGTAGGGCAGGTCATGCTTCACAAATCTTTTGGAATTCTATGAAGACATTTCAAGCAAGGTGGACAACGGGGACCCAGTGGATGCAGTGTACCTGGATTTCCAAAAGGCCTTCAAAAAGGTGCTGTGCAAGAGGCTGTTGCATAATATAAAGGTGCATGGCATGAGGAGTAGAGTATTAGCATGGATAGAAGATTGGTTGACTAACAGGAAGCAAAGTGTGGGGATAAATCAGTACTATTCTGGCGGCAATCAGTGACTAATAGTGTGCCTCAGGGATCAGTGTTGGGACTGCGATTATTTAGAATTGATACAGATGATTTGGAGTTGGCGACCACATATGTAGGGTGTCAAAGTTTGCATATGACACTAAGATGAGTAGCAGAACCAAGTGTGCGGAGGACTGTGAAACTTTGCAGAGTAACCTAAATACATTGAGTGAGTGGGCAATGGTCTGGCATTTGGAATAGAATGTCCATAAATGTCAAGTCATACTGTTTGGTTGGAGTATCATTAATAAAGAGATTATTACTTGAGTTTTAAAAAGTTGCATCATTAGCTATGTAGGGGCACCTGAGTAACCTTCCACATGAAGGTTGGTTACCAGGTACAACAATCAATTCAGAAAGCAAATGGACTTTTGGCCTTCATTGCTGAAGGGATTGTGTTTAAAAGCAGAGGTTATGTTCCAGCTGTATTTGGGTGCTGGTGAGGCCACACCTGGAGTACTGCATGCAGTTTCTGTCTCCTTACTTGCTCAAGGATATACCGGCACTAGAGGGGTTGCAGAGGAGGTTAACTAGGTTGATTCTGGATTTGAGGGGGTTGTCTTAACAGAGACTGAGTAGATTGGGATTATATTCATTGGAATTCAGAAGAATGGAAACATATAAAATAATGAATGGAGTGGATAAAATAGAAGTAGAGAGAATGTTTCCACTGGCAGATGAAGCCAGGACAAGAGGGCATCACCTCAAGATTAGAGGCAGCAAATTTAGGACTGAATTGGGAAGGAACTTCTTGACCTCTATGGAATTCATTGCCCAGGGAAGTAGTTGATGCTAGTTCAGTAAACGTTTTTAAAGCTAAGATAACTTTTTTTAAAAGAAATAACTAACTAATTAAGGGACATGGTGAGAATGTCGGTAAATGGTTCTGCGTCCAAGAAATGATCAGCCATGATCTTAATGAATGGCAGAGCAAGCTCAAAGGGCAGGACGGCCTTCTCCTGTTCCTAGTTCTTTTGTTGTTATATATTGAATTCCTCCTGCACTCTTGACTTACAGGTGCTGGTGTTGGATTAGGATGGACAAAATTAAAATTCACAGAACACCAGGTTATAGTCCAACAGTTTTATTTGGAAGCACTCACTTTGCAGCTTCTTCATCAGGTGGTTGTGTGATTTTTAACTTTGTGTCTCACTCTTGTAACTGATAAACAGCAACAAAAGCCACGAAGCAGTGCGCATGCTCCAGGCAACAATGGGGCCCCTGGTGGTTGATGTCAGCGGAAGACCAATGGAAAGGCAGGGGTAGGGGCACAACTGGAGGACCTGGCGGGGCATTTGGTCCTCTGACCAATCAGAGTAAATGAGGGACAGGACTATACTATACCACGAGATCATAGTCACGGTGGGTGCGGATGTGCGGGATGTGTGGATGGAGAGCTGTTGGTAAGGAAAGAAATAAACAGCAGGAAGTGGGAGGGAAATGGTTTTGGTATGGGCTGAGAGGTTTTATAAACATTTGGTGCACATCGGAAAATTCAAAAGGAGCCGAAAGGGAAACCAAAATTGTAACATTTCAAAGGCATTTGAACATAAAGGGTTCAGAGGGATGTCGGTCAAGTGCTGGCGAATGGGAATAGTTTAGAATATCTGGTTTGCATAGATGGGTTGGACTGAAGAGACTGTTTTTGTGCTAGACATCTCTGACTGTGAGATCATAAAAGTGAACACTGCTCTGATTCACCTCTGGGCTCCTTGATGTCCACTTGTTCGTTATCTAGCTTCCTCAGTCTCACATGAGTGTATCTTTGCCATGTTTAGTATTTTACTACTACGTTCACAGACCTTTTTGTAAATGGATTGTCCACTGCTGCCCGGCTCTTGACCGTACGCTGCTCCATTATCCGGTTATTTTTTCCACAATATCTTTGACAGTCAAGAATTCCTTTTTCCAATAGTGAGTGGATTTTTCTTTCATTTCTGACAGTCAAATTCTGCACCATTTTCATTCCCTATAATTCATATTGCACTCCCTGAAACATCATGTGTATTTCTCCTTCCACAGATACCAGTGGTCATTGCCAAAGCCCTGTTGCCTGTGGAGAGGGTGATGTTTGACTTCCTTGTACTGCTGCAGTTTGAATGGTGAAGGTGCTCCCACAACGTGGTTGGGTAAGAGACATTACAGATTATTCACTCAGTGATAGTGAAAAGTAGAAGATATCTGTACAAATCAACATGTTTTTAATTTCACAAAAATATCGAGAACTTTTGACATAAGACCACAGCTGGAGAATATTATGTCCAGTGACCAAAACCATTGCCAAATAAGAAATTTTTCAGGTTGCATTAAAAGAAGAAAGCAGATCTTAGAGGGTGGGAATTCCAGACCGTGTTGCCTTGGAATCTATAGAAACAGTCACACAGCTGAACTCAAAAATAAACACATCATTGGGAGTCTAAACTAAAATAAGTTATTGAGATACAAAAGGGTGTGTGGTGCAGGAAGATAGGAATGATTACAGCCAGGAATTAAACCAAGTGTGTGAAAGTAAATTGTTGTCGCTTATAAATGGGAGCCTTTTGATGGATCAGCAAGTTCTGGTACAAGTGAGCACTTGGGCTGTAGAGTTTTCAATATTCTGGAGATTATAGGGAGGGTGATTGTGGGATGCTGGCCAGGAGTGGGTTTAGATAACGAAATCTAGAGTTAACAAAATGAATGAATGAGAGTTTCAGTAAATGAGCTGAGACTGTGGTGAGGTCCGGTGATATCACTGAAGTCGAAATAGTGGTCTTGGTGTGGGACTGGACTATCACCCTCACCTCACCTCTGGAATTTAGCTGTTTGTCAGTTTGTGAATCAAGTCAGTAACAAGATCAGGAACTGAGTGGTCCTGGCGGAACCCAAAGTGGGTGTCACAGGAGGTTATTCCTGAGCAGCTGCGTTACAGCACTGTTGATGACACCTTCCACCACTTCACTGCTGAGCGAGTGTCGACTGATGGAGGGAAATTGGCTGGGTTGTCTCTGTCCTTCGTTTTTGTGTTGAACATCCCTGGGAAATGTTCCACAATGTCAAAATAAGTTTTCAACCAAGTTGATTCACGTCTGTGATGTCAGGGACCAATGTAGAAGGCTCGTCCACTTGGCACTGCTGGCTGAAGATTGCTGCAAATGCTGTTGTCTTATCTGTTGCATGAATGTGTGAGACCCCTCCATCAGTAAAGGTGGGAATATCTGTGATGCTTCCTGCAGTGAGTTGTTTAATTGTCCATCACCATTCCTGACTAGGTGTGGCAGAACTGCAGAGCTCAGATCTGATCCATTGGTTGTTGGATCACATAGTTCTATTTGGTGTTGCTTGCGCTGTTTGGCATGCAGGTTGGGTAGCTTCACCAGGTTGGCACCTCATTTTTATGTATGCCTGGTATTGCTCCTGGCATGCCCTGCGGAACTCTCCATTGAACTTGGGTTGATCTCCTGGCTTGATGTTAATGGTTGAATGGGGAATATACCAGGCCATGAGATTTCAGATTGGGCTGGAGTACAGTTGTGCTGCTGTTGTTGGCCCACAGTGAGACAGAAGTTGCAGGGTCAAGAGGGCTGATTGTGTTGTATTTTCCAGTGCATTTGTAGATGTAATGTGGTCCATCCAGTTTCATTCCTTTGTTGAGACTGTGCTGTGATTAATACAATGAGTGATTTGGTGGGCCACTGTCAGGAATGCAACTTTTAAAAAAAGGTTTTGTAATTTACACATGAAAGAAGTGAAAACTATCATGGTATTCGAACAGATGAAAGACTCAACAGACAATCAATGTATTTTTCAATGGATAATTTCAGTTACATCACACTCTAAATTTTTGCGATGAATTCTGTGCCTTAGAATTGTGCCCTCCACAATCACCTGATGAAGGAGCGGTTCTCCGAAAGCTAGTGTGCTTCCAATTAAACCTGTTGGACTATAACCTGGTGTTGTGTGATTATTAACTGAGAATATGACCGCACTACTAACCGGGCTGCACGTAAACAGGCTCAGTCCAGTTAATCAATACATTCGGAAGGATTTCCTCCACGTTTGACGATGCAATATTTGTCAAAACCGTCAACTTCAACCTGCAATGTTGCTCTTAACAAAAACGTCAGGCTGACACAAAGCTCCACACACCACTGCAATGTGGTAACTGGGTCCATCCCAGGACTTGGAACTGGGACATTTGTGGACTGTGATCTCAAAGGAAGCGAGCAAACACAATTCTGACAGATTAGTCCTCAAAGATGAGTAGCAAGTTTGAGACAAGGCCAGTGGTATGCCGCCTTGCACTTAGCTTAATTGCATTTCTTATTTACAGTCGTGTTTTGCAAAGTGTAAAGAACTATGTGTTTGTTTTCCATGGTTGGACAGTTTTATTCTAGTTGATCACAGTTGCTGCCTCTCGCTCCCCAAGTCAAATCATAGGATCGATAACAAAACAATAAATGGCAGATGCTGGAGATCTGAACCCCAGAAACAACGTGCTGGAGAAACTCAGCAGTTCTGAGGGCATCGGTGAAGAGAAAAATAATGTTACATTTCAATTTCAGTGACTCTTCGTCTGAACGGATAAATGGTCATGAGACTTGGAGCTTCCAATGTTTTATTCCCCTCAGAGATGCTGCTGGACCTGCGGTTCTCCAGCACTGTGCTTTTTATAGTGAACTTTATTTACAAAACAGATTGGAAAAATACGAATCTCCAAAAATGAAAGGTTCATTGCAAATGTGAGCATAGTTTCCACACTTGAGTTACACAAGCACATCTCAGTTTAAAAACAAGATTTAACTCACAATAATATTCCATCTCAAAATTAGCCAAGTTACACCAGTAATAAAGCTCATCCACCCAATGAGGCACTTCAGTACAATATCCTGCAGTGTTGCACACAGCCACCTTTACCAAAGAATGATCACATGTCACAAAATTGAAGGCCAAGAGCATGTCTCTTTAAAGGAGCTGAAATCAAACTCAATTTTTGGAAGGAATTTTATTAAACCTGATTGAACATTTAAATCTCAGAGCATAATCTTTGTTTCTTAAAACAAAGTGTGTTGGAAACATCCCACATCTTGCTCAATGTTCAGTTCAGTCTGATACATAGAGCCAAAGATCAAGCAAACATCACACTTTCCATTCACTTCTACAAAGGGCTGACATCACATTTCTTCAGGAATTAAAGTATTTTATAAATTGTTTGTAAAATCATTTGTCACATTAAAGAACTGGACAATAAATGTCATTGTATACAATAAGAGTGAAGCCTGTGAGAGCAGATTTATCTTTGGAGGGTAGTGTATGTGCTTTCTAAATTCTGGGAGCACTTTAGGAGACTGCTCCCAGATGGTGATATTGAGCATATCTGGAATGCACTGTTTAGATTCGGGAATCCTTTGGAGACAATCTGTGGTTTCACTAATACTTGGCTGGTGTTGTTGGTGTACAGTAAGCAATTCATAAAGTTACTTATGTATTGTTGTTGACTACCTGAATGGAATTCAAATCTGCCAGGTTGACTTCAATAGTGTGAATACATCTATTCTAAATATTTGGAATATTCCAGAACCGCCCAGTACTTGGCAAATTCAGGGGGGACAAAAAAAATCACATTGAGTAATTTGAAATTAAGAATCCAAGGGAACATAACCACTGAAGTATTCAGTTCAAATAGTTAAATGGAGTGCTCACATTTAAAATACCTGTTATCCATAGGAATGGATGGACTGACAGAATTGGGACCAAATCCCGAGCTGGGGCGTGTGAAATGTGCTTTGATAAAGTCACCTGCATTTACCAACAATAATTTGGCAAACTCGGAAATTTAAAAAAACAATACGAGCTTCACTGCTGCTCCAGTCGGGTCCCAAGTTCTGTGAAAAAAAAACAATGTTCAGGTTTATTGCATACACTCTGACACATGTGTTCCTTTTACAGATCCTGCAAGTTTCCCCAATGAGCAAAGCAAGTCAGGCAGCATCCAAGAAGCAGGAGAGTTGATGTTTCGGGCATAATTCCTTCATCAGGAATCACAGGTTTCAGAAAATTTACTGGCATAGACTTATGCCAATACATATGTAGAAGGGTCAGAGCATGTTACTATCTGATTAGAGACTAATTTCAGATTTGGTACCATTCAGTGCAACATTTCAGTATGATATTTACATATATGTACCGAAAAGAGAAGTTGTCTAAAATTACAAGCTCAAGAATGATTATAGGATTAAACCTGGAAATAAAGCTGGTGAACAAGAATGGCAAAGTGAAGTCCCATCAATATCGCCTTGGGCAGTGTCAAGTCAGAATTTGACAACAGAGTTGCCACTTTGGTGTCACCTGCAGTCTGGCCAAATTGCAGCAAAAATCTGTTCAATTTTATCTGCAAACTATTGAATGCAAAATCCTCCTTGCACAATAATGAGGCAGCATTTTGGGATGTCATTTTAAAAATATATTATTTTCAAAGTTACTCACAATTAAGAGTGATCACTTGTTGCTGTCTGCATAACACAGTACGAAAAGGAATTAACAAAAAAAACATTAAACTCAAATTCAGAGTCACTAATTCATTGATATTGCATGGGTCCAGCATTTATAAGTAATCAATTGTTAAAAATAAATACAGATACATTTACTAACTATATTGGAGTACAGTCAAGTTTCTTCCTGAACAGTGACAGGATTGGACAGAGTCTGCATGGATTTAAGAGAGGGGAATCATTCTGAGCAAATCTACTGAAGGAATCAACAGAGTCGAATATTAAAGAAAGAAATTGCAGGACATTTAGAAAAGCTTCTAATTAAACATGGTAGACTGGGTTTTGTGGAAGAGAAACTATATTTGACAAATTTACGACAGTTCCTTGAGGAGATAACAAGCAGGGCTGATAAAGGGCAATCCAATGATGTTCTGTATTTGGATTTTAAAAATGTAAATGATGAGGCGCTACATAAAAGTTAATTGCACAATTTAGGAGCTCATGGTATCGGGGTAATGTATTAGCATGGACTGAGGATTTGTTAACCACACTGGCTGTTGCTGAGTCCTCACTTGGAGTACTGTATACAGTGTTAGCTCCCATATTTAATAAAGGATAAACTAACATCGGAGACCATTCAAAAAAGATTCACTTAGCTGCTTTGAGGACAAAAGGGTTGACCTATCAAGAATAGATAAGCAAGGGTGATCTTATGGAAATAAGATTCTGAGGAGCTTGACAGGGTAGATGTTGACTAGATCTTCTAACACCAGTGAAGTCTCAAACCAGGGGACATTACATAAGGGAACATTCATTTTAGAAAAAGTAAAGATTTTTTTTTCCTCAGTGAATGACTAGAATTTTCTCGCCCAAACAATTGTGAAGGTTAAATGTGGGAGGGGAATGGTTGGGTTACTCTTCGGAGGGTTGTTCTGGCTTGTTGGGCTGAAGGGCCTATTTCTACATAGTAGGGAATCTGTGATTATATCTCAAATTATTTTAAAAGAGGGCAGATACATTTTTGAAATATTGAGCAGTTGAGGGCTATGCGGATCAAGCATAAAAGAGGTGTTGAGGTCTGGGTTGGCCAAGCCATGATCTGATAGAATGGGGGAACAAGCTGAAGGCGATGAATGCCCTACTCCTGCTCCGATTCCTTGAGGCTCCATTTCATGTTTTTTTGTTTCCAAAAAAGAGCGTGATACAATGTGCTAAAGATCTCAGATGTTGTGAAAAGCAGTGAAAATGGGGTGTTTATGTACTGATTCAGATGGCATTGATTCATCAATCACAGCTATACAGTCGTGAGTAGGAAGGCAATTCCCTCCATGAATAAAGGAAATCTACTGCAGAGCTCACACAAAGGGAATTCTTCCCCTCAGCAAACTCTTCCCATGACGTTACCCAGCATATCAGCTAAAGCAGGACGCACTGCCCATGCTCTCGCCAACAAAGTCACCCGCGGGTGATTGATGAGGTAAAAACAATGACTGCAGATGCTGGAAACCAAATTCTGGATTAGTAGTGCTAGAAGAGCACAGCAGTTCAGGCAGCATCCAACGAGCAGAGAAATCGACGTTTCGGGCAAGAGCTCTTCATCAGGATGTCAGCACCGGACCAATGAAAGGACGGTGGGCGGATCTGGAGGACCGAGAGGGAGGTTGGTCCTCCAACCAATCAAAGTAAATGAAGGGCGGAGCTAAGCTAAACCATGTGATCACCCTCGCGCGCGGAGCAGAGTCGATGCAATTAATGCTCGGGAAGTAATGGAGAGAAAGGATACGGTAAGGAAAGAAATAAACAGGGAACCGGGAGAAAAACTGTGTTGCTATGAGCGGAGAGGTTTTACAAACAAATTGTGTACGTCGGAAAACACAAATTTGGACATCCCAGTCCCGTGTTTGCAGTAAATGAGGAATTGCCTGAGCGCGGCTGCAGGTCTGAGTGAGCGCCGCCATCTTTATTCGGGACAACGATTCACTGGACATGTGCGGAGCCGCCATCTTTGTAGAGGGCAAGGTGCAGCCAGGCGCATGTGCAGCCTTTCTCTGGTACGGAGTCATTGGGATCATAGCAGCCAATACTGCTCTGATTCACCTCTGGGCTCCCTCATGAGCACTTTGTCAATATGTAGCTTCCTCAGTCTCGAAAGTAATTTATAGACAAAGGGTTTTTCACTGCGGCCCAGCCCTGACCATGTACTGCTCTATTATCAGATTACTTTTTTATTGAATATTTTTGACAGTCAAGAATTCTTTTTTCCAACAAGCAAGTGTATTTTCCTTCCATTTCTGACTATCTAATTCTGCACCATTTTCATTCCCTGTAATCTGTTTTGCACTCCCTGAAACATCAACTGTGTTTCTCCTTCCACAGATACCAGTGATGAATGCCAAAGCCCTGTTGCCTGTGGAGAGGGTGATGTTTGACTTTCTTGTACAGCTGCAGTTTGTGTGGTGAAGGTGCTCCCACAATGTGGTTGGATAAGAGACATGACCGAGTATTCATTACAGCAACACATATGATTTGAAAATAATGTCCAAATCAACAACAGTTTGTATTTTCATTATGATGCTTATAATTTCACAAAAATACTATTGAGAACTTTAGACATAAGGCCAGAGATGGAGATATTAGGTCAGGTGATCAAAAGCATTGCCAAAAAGCAGGTTTTGAGGGATGTTTTAAAGGTGGAAAGCAGACCTGAGAGGTTTTGGCTGCGAATTTCAGATCATGCTGCTTTCAGCAAGTGTAGAAACAGCCACATAGGTGAACTAATGATTTAACAAATGGTTGGGAGTCTCGAAGAAAATGGGTTGTCGAGGTCTCAAAGTGTGTGTGGTGCAGGGAGCTAGGGATTATCACAGCCAGGAATTAAATCAAGTGTGCGAATTTTAAATTGATGGATATTGGCCAGGTGCTGGCAGGTGAGACTTGATTGGGTTGGGGTATCTGGTCGGCATGGACGGGTTGGACCGAAGGGTCTGTTTCCTTGCTGTACATTTCTATGGCTGTATGCTGTTGATTCTAATTAGGAGGCTTTTGATGAATCAACAAGCAGAGATTTAGAGTTTCTTGAGATTACAGGGAGGTTGAATGTGGGAAGCTGGCCCTGAGTGTGTTTGGAAAATGAAGTCTGGAGATAACACACAATGGATGAGAGTTTCAGTATACGAGCTGAGATGAGGGTGGAATCAGCTAGAATTAGTGGTCTTGGAGTGGGACTGAGTTGTCACACTCACCTCACCTGTGGGATTCAGCTGGTTGTCAGGTTGTGAATCAGGGCGGTACCACAATCGGGAGCTGAGTGGCCCTGGTGGAGCCTAAAATGAGTGTCACTCAGCTGACTGTTGCTGAGCAGCTGCTGCTTGGTAGTCCTGTTGATGACATCTTCCATCACTTTACTGCTGATCGAGTGTGGACTGATAGAGGGAAATTGCCTGGGTTGGATTGCCCTGTGTTTTTGTGTTGAACATCCCTGGGCAATGTTCCACATTGTCGGTAGATGCCAGTCCTGGAGCCGTACTTGGCCTGGTGGGTGGCAAGTTCTGGAGCACAAACCATCAGTATTATTGCCAGAATATTGGCAGGGCCCGTAGCCTTTGCACTACTGAACCATTTCTTGATGTTATTCAAACTGAATCGAACTGGCTTAAAACTCACATCTGTGATGTTGGAAACCACTGGAGAAGGCTAAGATGGATCATCACTTTGCACTTCTGGCTGCAGATTGCTGCAAATGCTGTCATCTTATCTGGTGCATGGGTGTGTGAGGCCCCTCCATCAGTAAGGGTGGGGATATCTGTGATACGTCCTCCAGTGAGTTGTTTAATTGTCCATGACCGTTCACAACTGGGTGTGGCAGAACTGCAGAGCTCTGATCTGTTCCATTGGTTGTGGGATCATTTAGCTCTGTTGCTTGCTGCTGATGCTGTTTGAAATGCAGATGGTCCTGTTTGGTAGCTTCGCCAGGTTGGCACTTCATTTTTAGGTATGCCTGGTGCTGCTCTTGGCAGGCCCTCCTTTACTGTCCATTGTGATGTGTGAAAGCAGGATTTACAAACGCATGAGATTACAGATTGTGCTGAAGTACGGTTCTGCTGCTGTTGATGTCCAACAGTGCCTCAGAGATACCCAGTTTGAGATCCTACATCTCTTCAAAGTCTGTCCGATTTAGAACGGTGATAGTGTCACTCAACACAATGGAGGTTTTTCTCAACTTTAAGCCAAGACTTGTGTCTCCAAAAGGAATGTGTGATGGTCGCTCGTACTGATAATGTCATGGCCAAAAGTATCTGCCGCTGGTCAATTCATAACAATGAGATCAAGTATGTTTTACACTCTTGTTGGTTCCCTCACCACCCACTGCAGACTCTGTTGAGCAGCTATGTCCTTCAGGACCTGGCCAGCTCAGTCAGTAATTCTGTTGCAGAGCAAGTCTCGATTGTGGACATTGAAATCCTGTACCCAGAGTACGTTTGACACGATTTTACTTCCTCGGTGCTTCCTCCAATTGTTGTTCAACATGAAGGAGAACTGATCCATCAGCCAAGGGAGGACAGTACGTGGTAATCAGCAGGAGCCATGAGATTTCTTGGTTTCCGGAGTCAATGATGAGTACTCCAAGTGCAAGTCCTCCCTGTCTGTGCCATGACCTCTACCTGGTCTGTCCTGCTGGTAGGACAGGACATATCCAGAGATTTCAGGAGAAAGTGAAGACTGCAGATGCTGGAGATCAGAGTCAAGAGTCTGGTGCTGGAAAAGCACAGCAGGTCAGGCTGATGAAGGGCTTAGGCTAGAAACGTCGATTCTCCTTCTCCTCGGATGCTGCCTGACCTGTTGCGCTTTTCCATCACCACAATCCCAATATCTTGGGATGGTGATGGTGGTGTCTGGTCATTGAATGTAAGGGTTGATTTCATGAGTATGAGTATGTCAGACTGTTCCTTGATTGGTCTGTGAGACAGCTCTGCACATTTTGGCACCAAAATCCAGATGTTAGTCTGGAGGACGTTGCACCATCGAGAGGGCTGATTCTGTGATTGTATTTTCTGGTGCCTCCTTAGATGCCGAGTGGTCCATCCAGTTTCATTCCTTTGTTGAGACTTTGCAGTGATTAATACAGTGAGTAGCTGGCTGGGCCACTGTCAGGTTGGCAGGGTTTTTTTCGCCATTGACAATGGTTCCATGGAGATCAGGAGATTCCTAATTCCAGTTACTTTTTCTTGAATTCAGATTCCACCATCTGCCAAGATGGGATTCGAACCAGGACCTCAGTCGTTTGTTTTAATATTTTGGATAAAAGATAAATACATCAGGTTTGTTCACTCATTTTAAATATCACTAACCCTGGTTTTGTTTCTTTGTAAAACACTGTCCATCGTCCTGTCTCCTCCATCCTCCCCTCCAACAACGAGTGTGGAGCACATGGAGTTTCTCTGTCACTAAGACTGAGATAATCCGATCTGCTGCTTCTCTCCCTCCAACTAGCCCGCCGAGCCAAACTTCCTCACGTGGTGTTCCTGGTTTTTGTCCGAAACTTACATCTTTCTCGAATCTCATGTCAAGCCTTATCAGAGCTCATCTTGACCTTTTACCCTAATCTCACAAAACCATAGACTTTCCAACTCTCTTTCCTCCTCCTCCTCCTCCTCCTCCTCCTCCTCCTCCTCCTCCTCCCCAGTCCCCCTCACCGATTCACAGATATTGTTCCTTGTTCTGTCTCTTTCTGGTTATGTCCTTCTGTCCCAAAATCCTGCTCCATCCCCACTCTCCCTTCCCCTTCCGAATTCCTTGCATTTGGTGACCTTGGACCCTCCTGTATCTCACGTGCAATGCCAGGAGGTGACATTGTGCAAAAGCACCATGTTGGGTTTCACATGTACACTGACGATGCCCAGCTCTCCCTCCCCATCATCCCTCTCCATTACTCCACTGTTACTCAGTTATTAAACTGCTTACCACATTCCCACTACTTGATTAGGTGCAGTTTCCTCCAATGAAACATTGTAATGGTTAAACCCGTTGCCTGACAAATTCCTTTCCCTTACTGCTGAGCCTCTCCCTCTCACTGGGAACTATGCAGCAGAACTACACTCTTCACAGCATTGCAGTTATATCTGACACGAAGCTGACCTTCTGATCAGACATCTACACAATCCCAAACACCAGGAAATCCAATCTCTTAAACATTGCTTATCTCCTCCTCATCCCAGCTCCATTGCGACTGATACCCCATACCCGTGTCTGTGTTGCCTTAAACTTGACAAATCCAAAACAGAACCCTTGATTCTGTGACTGACTCAG
The DNA here is from genome assembly GCF_047496795.1 of Chiloscyllium punctatum. Taxonomy (NCBI): domain Eukaryota; kingdom Metazoa; phylum Chordata; class Chondrichthyes; order Orectolobiformes; family Hemiscylliidae; genus Chiloscyllium; species Chiloscyllium punctatum. The sequence continues at coordinate 52,711,146 of NC_092752.1, forward strand.
AATCTGGTTTCAGACTCCCCTCTCAGTATTTACCCTCAGACACGTCAGTATTTATTCTGTCAAACCCCTTAAGAATCTGGTGGTGCGGTCTGATTGTAGGTGGTGGAAATTGCAGAGGATGATGTGTTGTATCTGGGTGGAAGGTAAGGACTTGGGGCGGGGGGGTGCGGTGTTCTATCCTTGTTGCAGTTGAAGGTGTGGGTTGCAAAGGCAGAGGTGCGAGAAGTGGAGGAGATATAGTGGATGGTATTGGCCACATGGCAGGGGAAATTGCAGTCCTTGAAATACAGGACATTAGTGAACCAGATGGGTTTCTAACAATCAACAATAGTTTCATGGTCATCATTCACCTTTTCATTCTAGATTGTATTGAATTCAGATGCTGCCATCAGCCATGTTGGGATTCTATCCCTAATCCTCGGAACACTACATATCACTCATCTGGCAGGAATACCATTAAGCAATTACCTTCCTTTTTAGCAAGGTTTAAAAGAAAGTTCCATCATTCTACGTGTACAATTTGAGATAAAACACTGCAACGTCCATGTGTCAGCCTCTCCAAAAGGTCAATCTACAGAAATTTGTTTGGGGGTGAAATATTTCAATTTTTTGGGCCAGTGTATTAAACAAAAATTAATCTAAATAAAAATCTTAAGCCACAGACATGTAATTTCTGAAGCCGGAGGGGGATTACAGAAACAGGGAGGGTTGTGGGGCCAGAGGGGGATTGTTGTCCAAACATCACTGTGGTGTACATGGACTGCAGCATTTCAGGGAGGCGGTTAACCACCACTTTCTCCAAGACAAGTAAAGGTGGCCAATCAATACTGGTCTGGGCAGCAAAGGCAACCCCCAGTGAATAAAACCAAGCAGTGACCTCTCTGAGCTGACTTGCTGTGAAGTTAAAAACCTCTCTGGAAATGGAGTGGGCAGAGAAGAGAAACATACATTTCACAGCTGCCCTCAGAGAGACCTCACCCTTGGAAGTACTCAGAGCCGGGAATCAGCTCAGTGAGTTTCAGTCTCTTCAAATATCAATCTTAGTCGGTTTTGTTTTATTAAATCTACAATCGTGAGTAAGGTGAGGATTTCTTTTTAACGTCTTACGGTCTCTTGATTAAATGTCTAAGATATAAAACATAAGCATTAAGTTATTCTCGGGCAGTATTTTTCGAGCAGTAAGACTGTGCCTTTGTCTTGGTCTGTAGATTGTTAAGGCGGAAAGATGGCCTGTTGTAGAGTGGCGTGCTGTTCCTGTCGGATGTGGGAGATTAGCGAGAGTTTCAATGATCCTGATGATTATGTCTGCAGGAAGTGTGATTGCAAATACTATTGGAACGCATGGATTGGTGGAGGAGTGATTAAAGGCAGTGAGGAATTGACAGGAGCCTGGGGTTGTGATAGGTGGCAGTCTCAGGAATGCTGGATACTGCAGATACAGTCAAGTAGATGGGTTACCTCCAGGAAAGCTAGGAGGGGTAGGTTGGTACTGCTGGAGTCTCCTGTGGCTATCTCCATCTCAGACAAGCATACTGTTTTGGAAAATGTAGGTGGTAATAGACTTTCAGAGGAATGTAGCCCTGACAGTCAAGTTACTGGTACTGAGACTGGCTTCTAACATAATGTGAGGTATATCCAGTTCCACACGATCGATGGTGATAGGGGACTCCCTAGTTAGGGGCAAAGTCTGCCATTTCTGCAGCTGACAGTGAGACATCAGAATGGGGTGGTGCTGCCCTGGTGCCAGTATCAAGGATGTCTCACAGAGGGAGCAGAATATTCTCAAAAGGGAAAATAACCAGTGGGAGGACATTATACATCGGTACCAATGGCATAGGAAGGGGAAAGCATGGGGTCCTGACGAGCAGGGAGATTTGCTCGTGCTACTGGGGAGGCATTAAACCAGTGAGGGAGTCGGGGTAAACCTAAAGAGATAGTGAGAAAAGAGGTGAATCTGAGGCTGGTACTTTTCACCAGTCAGACTGTCAAGTCAGGCAAGAGCAAGTCACAGAATGAGGTGCGACGGACGAGTTGCACTGCATTTATTTCAGTGCAAGAGACCTGACAGGTCAGGCAGGTGGGCTCAGGGGATGGTTTTGAACATGGCACTGGGATATAACAGCAATTACAGAGGCATCACTCGGGGATAGATAGGGCTAACAGCTTAATGTTCCAGGGTATAGATGCTATAGCAAGGATAGAAAGGGGCCAATAGAGCAGGGAGAGAGGTGTTTTTGATTAGGGATAACATTATGACTGGGCTTCGGGAGGATATTCCTGGGAGTACCTCCAGGCAAGTTATTTGGTTGGTACTGAGAAATAAGAAAGGGATGACCATCTTACTGGGATTGTATTATAGACTCTCTCCCAACAGTCAGTGGGGAATTGAGACAACTTTTACCAGGAGACCTCAGTTATCTGTATGAGTAATGTGGATGCAATGATAAGGGGTTTTAACTTTACCAACATGTCCTCGGAGTGCTGCAGTGTTAAGGGCTTGGATGGAAGGGTATTTGTTCAGTGTGCATGAGAACATTTCAGATTCAGTTTGTAGGATGTACCTACTAGAGAAGGAACAAAACCTGACCTGTTTTCTTTATTCATTCACAGGATGAGGCTGTCACTGGCTCGGCCAGCATTTATTGCTGCGTTTACCCAGAGGGCAGTTAAGAGTCAACCACGTTACTATAGATGTGGAGACCCATGCAGACCAGACCAGGTAAGGATGGCATTTTCCTTCCCTAAAGGTCATTAGTGAACCACATTGGTTTTTCCAACAATTGACAATGGATTCCTTGTGGTCACTAGATTATTTTTTCCAGATATTTATTGAATTCACGTTTCAAAATCTGCCGTGATGATGGGATTCAAACCCGAGTCCCCAGAACGTTATCTGGATCTCTGGATTAACTATCTGGCGATAATTTCACTCCGTCATCACTGCCACTTAGGAAATGAGACAGGGTGAGTGACTGAGTTATCAGTGGGGCAGCCCATCAGCACCAAAGATCCCACAGTATTGTGGCTCAGTGGTTAGCGCTGCTTCCTCAGCACCAGGAACCTGGGTTTGATTCCAGCCTCGGGTGACTGTGTTAGAGTTGGCACATTTTCCTCAGTGTTTGTGAAGGTTTACTTCGGGGGTTCCAGTTTGCTCCCACAGTCCAAAGATGTGTAGATTACTTGGATGAACCACGTTAAATTTCCCATAGTGTCTAGATGCAGTATATGAGGTTTTGGGATGTGCAGGCAAATCTCTGCCTGATGTGAAAAGATCCTTTTGGGGTCTTGGACAGAGGCCAGAGGGAGGTATGGCCGCACGTTTTACATCTCTCATGGCGGCAAGGGAGTGTCAAGGGTGTGGAGTGTGGGTTGGTGGGAGGGTGTGGACCGAACATGCGAGGTGCAGAGGGAATGGTCTCTGCGGAACACAGATAGGGTTGGGGAGGGAAATATGTCTGTGGTGGTGGGGTCTGACTTTAGGTAACAGAAATAAGAGGTTAATGCGCTGTATCTGGAGATTAGTGGGGTGGAAGGTGAAGAACGTAGGGTTATATTCTTTATTGTGGCTGGAGGGGTGGGGTAAAGGCAGGGGTGTGTGTTGGAGGGCATTGTTGATCAAGTCAGAGGAAGATTACGGTCCTTGAAGTCGGCCTTTCTGGGATGTCCTGGAGTAGGATCCAAAGAGATTAAACAAATATATCATAGACAAAAGATTAACTGGACCAGAGAATAGGACCCCTTAAAGGTCAACAAGGCTGTCTATGGAACCACAGAGGGTGCGAAAGAAATGCAAATATTTCACGTCCTTTTTACTGGAGAAGTATATGGAAGCTCGAGAGTTTGGGGAAATAAACAGTGATAACTTGAAAAGTGTCCATGTTACAGAGGAGATGGTACTAGATGTCTTAAATCGCATCAAGGTGGATAAATCCCTGGAACCTGATCAGGTGTATCTTGGAACTTTCTGCAAATCTAGGGAAGTGATTGTTGGGCCTCTCCTGAGGTATTTGTATTGTTGATCGTGACAGGTGAGGTGCCATTATTTTAAAAAGGTGGTAAGGAGAGGCCATGGAACAAGAAAACAGTGAGCCTGAAGTCAATGGCAGGCAAGTTGTTGGAAGGGATTCTGAGGGACAGGATATCCATCTATTTGGAAAGGTAAGGAATGATCAGGGAGAGTCAATGTGGCTTTGTACATGCACAATTGTGTCTCACTAACTTGAGTGAGTGTTTTGAAGTGACAAAGAAAATTGATTAAGCCAGGCGATGAACGTTGTTTAAATGGACATTCAACAAGGTTCCACAAAGCAGACTGGTTAGCAGGGTTAGATAACATGGAATGCAGGGAGAGCAAGCCATTACAAAACTGCCTTGAAGGTAGGAGACAGAGGATGATGACGAAGGGTTGCTTTGCGGACTGGAGGCCTGTGAGCAGCAGTGTGCTCCAAGAATGGATACTGGACCCTTAAGTAAATGACTTGGATATGAATATATTAGGTATGGTCAGTAGGTTTAGAGAACTCACCAAAATTGGAGGTGTAGTGGGTAGTGAAAAAGATGAGTTCAGAATACAACAGGATCTTGATCAGATGGGCAAAGATTTTAAAGGGATCTAAATGGCAACGTTTTCAAACTGAGTGTGGTGTGTATGTATGGGAGGGGCTACCAGATGAAGTAGTGGAGGTTGATAAAATCACAATATTTAAAAGGCATCCAATTGGGTACATGAATAGAAAGGGTTTTGATGGATACAGGCCAATAGATGGTAAATGGGAATCCATTAGTTTAGGATTCCTTGTTGGCACGGGCGAATTGGACCGAAGGTCTGTTTCTTTGATCTTAATAAATTAAGATGCATTCCTCTATTTTACGGAGAGCTAGCTGAAGCACAGATAATTATCCTTGGAGCTGAGAAGGTGAAGCAGTGATTTCGATCTGGTGCAGATTTGGTTCCAAGATCTTGAATTTGCAGAGAGAGAGAGGAATTGTTAACACTGTCACAATTTTTAGTAACTACTTTCAAGTAATTGGTAAATAATGCAAGGTGAAAATGGGAACACTATTTTACTCAGTAAGTTCTGAGCATCGAGAACAGTCTGAACGATACAGATTCACCAGGTATTCTGAAAAAGACTTGGAATTTTACTTTTTAAGGAAAGATTTGGGGAGCTTGGGACAGATTTGCAGCATCTCCAGAGGGAGTGAGTACAGCCCCAATGGGCTGAATAGCCCCCAGGCCCTGTGCTCTGTGATACTGCCCCATTCACTGTGAATGATGAAGCTCATCGCAGGGCAGAGAGAGGGATTAGCCCTCCACTCTCATCATAATGAGGCCCGGCTGATTGACGGCAGCTCCAGACCAATGGGAGGAGAGTCTGTGTGGTCCTGCAGCCAATGGGATTGAATGAGGGGTGTGACCAGCAAGACAACTCCTGTCGATGAGCTGTGCATGTGCAGTGTCACTGTTTGGGGTTGGGAGAGACAACAGAGACTGGGACAGAGGCTGTTGGACCTGAATTACAGACTCCCGGTAAATTAAAACCAAAAGAACTGCGAAAGATGTAAATCAGAAACAATAACCAGGAGGTTCTGGAAAAGCTCAGCAGGTCTGGCAGGATCTGTGCAGAGAAATCAGAGTTAATGTTGTCCCTTCCACAGAACCGATGTTACCTCGAAAAAAAAGTCAGTTTATGTGGAGAAGTTAGTGTGGTGGGGTGGTGGTGGGGTGGGGGGGGGGAATAAAAGGAGTAAAGGATAGGTGAGGATAGAGTGAGAACAGTTGGATAAAGGATAACGTTCTGGCTGGGGGAGGGTGATTAGCTGTTAATGGAGACTGTTAGTGGCTAACCATAGGTCGTGTGTCATGGCAGGCTGAGAGAACAAGGCCTGGTGTGTGGGGTAGGGGGGCTAGGACATGGGGTTGTTAACCTATGGTTAACCAGTAACTGCCTCCTTTGTAAGCTGTTGCCCACCTATATCACTCCACGATTGGAGTTGCCGAGGACACAAACCTTTGGAATGTCCTCCCGAACCCCCTCTGTCCGCTTTAAAGATGTATCTAAAAATCGTTCTCTTTAATCAACGTGTCCATCATTCGTGAAGCATTTTAGGAGATTTGTCAATGTGAAAGGCTCCATACAATGCAGGTAGTTGTTGTTATTGTCTGACATCAGGAGAAACAGGGATGAGCCCTCTCTCTCTCTCTCTTATACCTGATGAACAGCAGCAAAAGCAGGAAGCAATGAGCATGCTCCAGCCCACAATGGGCCTCGGTTTATTGATGTCAGCGCAGGACCAATAAGAGTGGGGGAAAGGGGGCTCGAGGTGCTAGTTGGTCCTTCAACCAATCGGAGTGAATGAGGGGCGGGACAATACTCAACCACGTGATAAACTTCACTGACAGCACAGGGTTGTTGTGGTCAAGGCATTGGAAATGTGTGAAGGTGAAGGGCAGGGGAAAGGAAAGACATATTGACCAGCAAGAGGAGGAAATTTTCATGGTATGGGATGAGAGGTTTTACTGAACTTAGTGCACACTGTAAAAAATAAATTTGAAAATCCAAATGCTGCACCATTTTCCCTCCCTATAATGTATTTTGCACTCCCTGAAATATCAACTGTGTTTCTCCCTCCACAGATACCAGTGATCAATGCCAAAGCCCCATTGCCTGTGGAGAAGGTGATGTTTGACTTCCTTGTACAGCTGCAGTTCGTGTGGTGAAGGTGCTCCCTCAATGTGGTTGGGTAAGAGCAATTATAGATTATTCAATCAGCGACAGTGAAGAGTTGACAATGTATGTGCAAATCAACAACAGCTTGTTTTTTTTTATCATGTTTATAATTCCACAGAAATACTATTGAGAACTTCTGACATAAGGTCACAAATGGGGATATTAGGTCAGGTGATCAAAAGAATTGCCTAATAAACAAGTTTTCAGGAATATCTTAAAGGAGGAAAGCAGGTGTGAGGGGGTTAGGGTGGGAATTCCAGACCGTGTTGTCTTGGCAAAAGTAGAAACAGCCAGACAGGTGAAACAATGAATAAACACATCGTTGGGAGTCTGAAAGAAAATGAGTTGTTGGGGTCTCACAGGTTGTGTGGTGCAGGAAGACAGGGATGTTCACAGCCAGGAATTACATCGAGGGTGAGAATTTATAATTGTTGCTTGTTAATAGGAGCCTTTTGATGGATCAACAAGTTTTGGTACAAGTGAGCACTTGGGCAGTAGGGTTTTAGATACTCTTGAGATTACATGGAAGGTGAATGTGGGAGGCTGGCCAGGAGTGTGTTTGGATAATGAAGTCTGGAGATAACACAGGGATGGACGAGTATTTCAGTAAATGGGCTGAGACTAGGGTAGAGTTGGGTGATGTCACTGATGTAGGAATAGTGCTTTTGGAGTTGGGCTCCTCCTCCTCATCACCCCCCCTCCCCAATTCACAGATATTGTTCCTTGTTCTCTCTGTCTGTCTTTTCTGGTTATGTCCTTCTCTCCCATTCTGCTACAAACTAATATTTGACCCCACCGTTGTTGGAAAAACCTGCTCCATCCCAGCTCTCCCTTTCCTTTCTGAATTCCTTGTATTTGGTGTCCCTTAAGGATCTCCTCTTGGTCCCTCCTGTTTCTCACCTACACACTACCAGGAGGTGACATCGTCCAAAAGCACCGTGTTCGGTTTCACATGTACACTGACAATGCCCAGCTCTCCCTCCCCATCATCCCTCTCCATTACTCAGTTATCAAACTGCTCATCACACTCCAACTACGCGATTGGCTGCAGTTTCCTGCAACGGAACGTTGCAATGCTTAAACCCATTGCCTTCAGTTGCTATTACAAATTACTTTCCCTTTCTGCTGAGCCTCTCCCTCTCCCTGGGAACTGTCTGAGGCAGAACCACACTTGACAATATTGCTCTCATATCTGACCCCAAGGTGACCTTCTGATCAGACATCTACACAATCACAAACACCAGAAAGTCCAATCTCTTAAAATGTTGCTTGTCTCCTCCTCACCCCAGCTCCATTGCTACTGAAACCCCTGACCCGTGTCGGTGTTGCCTTAAACTTGACGAATCCAAAACAGAACCCGTGATTCCATGACTGACCCAGAATCTGGTTCCAGACTCCCTCATGATGGGAAACATCCTCTCAAATTTACCCTGTCAAACTCCTTAAGAGTCCGACATGTTACAATGAGATCACCTCTCATTCTTCCCAAATCCAGTGAGTAGAGTCCCAATATCTTCAGCCTTTTCTTAAAAGATAATCCCTGCAAACCAGGGTTCGTCCCAGTCAATCTTCTGTGAAATGCCTCTGAGGAAATGATGTATTTCCTTAAATAAAGGGGCCAAAACTTCTGTCATTACTCCAGATGTGGTCTCACTCACACTTTATAAAGTTCCTCTCAGGTATATGCTCCAAACAACTCCCTTTAAACTTACACAGATGTTGTTGGAAATGCTCAGCAGGTCATGCAGCATCTGTGAAGAAACATCAGTTAAAGTTTCGGGTCTGGTCACCCTTCCTCAGATACGTTAACTCTAATTTCTTTTCACAGATGCTGCTAGACCTGCTGAGCTTTTCCAGAATCTTCAGTTTCTCTTCCTGGTTTACAGCATCTTCAGTTGTTTCGGTTTTCATATCCTTTAAACTTACCATCTCTCTTCTGGAAATTGTCATTTCCACCTTGGAAAAAAGATTCACAATTGTTTGGTCTCCCCTACCCTGGGAAAAAAGAAACCATGACTAGTCACCCTATCATTGCTCCTCATCATTTTATAAAGTTCAATAAAGCCACCTAAAGTGTCTAGTGCTGCAGGGAAATAGCCTCAGCCTATCCAGCCTCTCCCTATGGTTCAAATGTTCCAATACTGGCAGCACCCTAGTAAAACCTTTCTGAACTCTTGCACGTTTCCCAACATCTTTCCTATAGCAGGGAGACTGGAATTGAAAGCCGTCTGGGGATTCCAAAAGTGGCCGAGCCAATAAACTGTACAACCGAAACATGATCTCCCAACTCCTATCCTCAATGCACTGCCCAATAACAGCTAGCATACCAAACACCACCTTCACCGACCTGTCTACCTTCAACCACACTTTCAAGGAACTATCAACCCACACTGCCTGGTCTGTTTGTCTGTCAACACTTCCCAGGAACTTGTCATTAAGAGGTTGAGTCCTATTCTGGAAACATCTTTCTGAAATCAGGGAGACCACAATTGAATGCAGTATTCTAAAACTGGCCTCACCAATGCCCTACTCAGCCACAACGTGCCCTCCTAATCCCTATACTCAGTGACAGAATCCCTACAGTGTGGAAGCAGGCCTTTCGGCCCATGAGACCATACCAACCATCGGAACAGCATTCCACCCTAACTCTGTAACCTACCATGACCCAAAGCTCATCGAGCTAACCTGCATGGCTTTGGATTTGTGGGAGGAAATTAAGAGCACCCAGAGGAAGCCCACGCAGACACACAGGGAGAATGTGCAAACACCACCCAGACAGTGGAATTGAATCGAATCAGCACATTCCATTCAATGTTAGTGTCCCAAATGCCATGTTCAGCACCTGATCTCTCTGAAACTCTACTTTCCAAGTACTAAGCAGTTGTTCTGAGCTCTTCGGAGGGAATTAAGGTCAGGATGAGAAAACAGGAACAGGGTTGCGTTTTAGATCTACAAAATAACTCTCCATCTTCCCACTCTGTTCCCCCCCCCCCCCCATCTCCCCCCACTCTGTCTGTTCCCCACGCTCTGTCCCCCCACCCCCCGATGGTCTGTTCTCTTTCTTCCCCCTGTCGGTCTGTCTCCCCCCCCCGCCCCCCCCCAACCCTGTCCCTCTGCCGGTCTTTCTCTCCCCCCTCCCTCTGTCAGTCTCTGCGCCTGTTCCCGCTGTCTGTTCCCCTCCTCTCTAAACCCACTTTCTGTCCCCATTTGTCTCTGTGCCACCCCTTTCCATCCCCCCTCTCTTTCCCCACCCATTTCTGACCCACCCTTCTCGATCCACCCACCCTCTCTCTGCCGACCCTCCCTCCCAGTCCCCTAGTTCTGTAGTCCCCCACTGCAGGGCAAATATCTTGTCTATTTACCCTATACATGCCCAGCCTGATTTTAAAAATCTCTTTAGGTCACCATTCAACCTCTGACGCTCCAGGGAAAACAGCCTATCCAACCCTGGCAACATGCTATAATTCTTTTCTGACCTCTTTAAAGTCGAAGAACATCCATCTGATAGGAAGGAGAGCAGAATTCTATGGAATATTGATTCGGCAACTTTTGCAATGTCCTCTACAGCCGCAATATGTCCTCCTAACCCCTATACTCAATGCTCTGACCAGTAAAGACAAGCAGACCAACTGCCGCCTTCACGATCCTATCTACTTGCTACTCTACTGTCAAGGAACTATGAACTTGCACTCCAAGGACTCTTTGTTTAGCAGCACTCCCCAGGAACTTACTATTAACTTTATAAGTCCTACTAAAGTTTGCTTTTCCAAAATACAGCAGCTCGCAATTTTCTAAACTGAACTCCTCAGTCCATTCACCCATCTGATCCCGATCGTTTGGTACTCTGAGGTAATCTTTTTCCCTGCTACTACATCTCCCATTTTGGTGTCATCTGAAAACTTACTTACAATGCCTCTTATGTTCACATCCAAATCATGGATATAAATGACAAAAAGTAGTGGATGCAGCACCGATCCTTGTGACACTCCACTGGTCACAGGCCTCCAGCCTGAAAAGCACCCTCTGCCTTCTATCTTCGGGCCAGTTTTGTACTCCATGCGATCTAACCTTGCTGACCAGTCTCCCATGAGGAACCTTGTCGAACACGTTACTGAAGTCCATGTAGATCATGTCCATGCTCTGACCTCAGCAATGCTCTTTGTGACTTCTTCAAAAAAACTGAGTCAAATTCATGAGATATGATTTCCCATGCACCAAGCTGTTATTAATATCCAGGATTTAACTCTGTACATTGGGGTCTGCGTTGCCCAGTTCTAGGTGTTAATATTCTGGATGAAGTTCAAGTACACCAGCATTTTGTCAGTGAGTCTGTATTGAGTCTTGTTAATGTCACCAACACAGGGGAGTTCCTTTTGAAAGGTAGTCCCTGTATCCCTTGACCACCAGGAAATGATTGCAGTGTCCTTACCTCTGGACGAGGAGGATCAGGCTCAGAGTTGAGTAACAGCATCTTTGAAGAGGCTGATTAGTAAACCTTCCCAAGCCACCAGGCCATCCTGTCTCCCAGCTGTCCCTGCCTGAGCCTCCAAACAGAACCTTTCTGTAGTTTCTCTCCTGTCAGACTCTCCCATTGCTCAGTTTGTCCAGGATCCCCTCCTGCTGCTGCACTGCTCCTGTCCCTCACTGACCTGTCCATCCCCCCGTGTCTTCCACATTCATTCATTATTTGCAATCCCATTGTCCCAGTCTTCCAGCCCCACCCCCTCCACTCTATAGAGAGGGCTGAGTGGTTAGCACTGCTGCCTCAGAGCGCCGGAGACCCGGGTTCAATTCCCGCCTCAGGCGACTGACTGTGTGGAGTTTGCACGTTCTCCCCGTGTCTGCGTGGGTTTCCTCCGGGTGCTCCGGTTTCCTCCCACAGTCCAAAGATGTGCAGGTTAGGTGAATTGGCCATGCTAAATTGCCCATAGTGTTAGGTAAGGGGTCGATGTAGATGTAGGGGTATGGGTGGGTACGCTTCGGCGGGGCGGTGTGGACTTGTTGGGCCGAAGGGCCTGTTTCCACACTGTAAGTAATCTAATCCAATCTAATCTAATCTAATCACCACGGGCGACTGTGTGTGTGGAGTTTATGCATTCTCCCCGTGTCTGATGGGTTTCCTCCAGGTGCTCCAGTTTCCTCCCACAATCCAAAGATGTGCAGGATAAGTGAATTCGCCATTCTAAAGTGCCCATAGTATTAGTTACATTAGTTAGGGGGTAAATATAGGGTAGGGGAATGGGTCTAAGTTACTGTTTGGAGTGTCGGTATGGACTTGTTTGGCCGAAGGGCCTGTTTCCATATTGTAAGGAGTCTGATATATTGGACAGCAGCTGCTGACAATCACCCAGGCTCCAGTATGATCGGGAGCACGTGCTGTAGGAGGGGGAGACCAGTGCACGGGCGCAGTGCTGACCAATTGTGGGAGTATGCGCAGTATAAATCAGTGTCTGGGAAGGAGGCTGTAAGTGTGAGGCATTAATCTGTCGTTGGGAATGGCCCCTTTCTTAGTCTGATCACATGTCAGGGTACCATCATGGTGCAGCGTTTTGCAGAAAGTTATCCGAACTCTTTTGTGAAGATTCAGGGTTGTTATGGAAAGGGACGAGGATGTGCCTGCAATTACAGTTCTAATTTGGCTCATTTTAGTAAGGTGGGTCTTCTCCAGAGTGGGTCTTCTCCAGAGTGCCAGAGTGTGCAGGAAGCAGTGTTTGCAGGATGGTACTCATCAGAGGATTCAAACGCCTCTCCCCCCCCGCCCCCCCCCCCCCCCCCACCCACAGTGGCCCCAGAGCCGGATTCTTATTCTGCAGACAGGAGCTAGGAAATTGAAATCAGAGACACGATGTAAGTACTGGGTGTGGAGGAAAGGAGTGGGGGGATTGGTTTGGATTTCAGTTCACAGAAGAGAGAAATTGTGAGACTGAGGTTTTAATACTATAATTGTCTTATGAATTTCCATCCTGTATTAACTGTGATAACTTGTGTGCTTTGTATGGTACTGAAAGGGTGGATTTGTGGATGAGAAATACAAATTGAACTTCATGTTCAGGTCTGATAGTTACTTGATCCGTGCCGATCTGAATATCATTGGCCTTTTCATCTGGAAGGAAAGGTGTGCATTCTGTCCGTGGGTGAATATTTCAAATCTCGATGTGACTGGAAAAAAGTACTGAGACACAGCCAAGTCCATGTCAGCATGGTGAGTGTGGAGAGAGATTTCATTTGTTTTTGAAAGTCTGAAAAATCATGGCACATTTCCCAGGAATAATTAAGCCACAGTTTTGATTTGTAGAAGGACAAGTCTTTAATTAACCATGCAACCAGAAAGACACAAGGATACCTGCACCATGGGAAACACTATGAAAACGGGATTGTTGTAAAGGAGTTCATTCTCGATCATGGATTGTAATCCATTGGCGTTGTCACATCGGTTCCAGCGCCGCGGGGAAATACTGGAAATATGATGAATGCAGTGTAGGTTTCAGTTGTTAAACTGTAAAAAGTGCAGAACAAATTTACAAGGATGTTGCCAGGGCTCAGGGGTCTGAGTTATAGGGAGAGGTTGGACAAGTGAGGATTTTATGTTTGGAGCAGAGGAAACTGAGGGTGGACTTTTCTAGAAGTATATAAGACCATGAGAGGCATGGATAAGGTGAATGCACTCAGTCTTTTTTCCCAGGAACTCAAGGATTGGAGGGCATCAGTTTAAGGTTAGAGGAGAAAGAATAAAAGGGAAGCTGAGGGGCAACTGTTTTACACAGAGGGTGGTATGTATATGGAATGCGCTGCCAGAGGAAGTGGTTCAGGCAGGAACACTCTCAACAGGTAAAAGAATTTGGACAAATACATCGGAAAGGGTCAGAAGCAAATGGGGCAAGTGCAGGGAAATGGGGTTAGCGTGGATGGACGTTCTGGTTGGCATGAGCCAGTTTGGGCCAAAGGGCCTGTCTCTGCTGTCGGATTCTATGACTCTAAGTGCATTTGCTATTTCTTCCACTAACTCTGTTGTTATCCTGGGATGTATTCCATCAGGGCAATGAGACTTGTCTACCTTTAGCTCTATTAACCTGACCAGCTCTAACTATTTCATGATAATAGTTATTATCTGGGTCCTCACCTTCCTCAGTCTCCTTATCAATTACTGCCATGTTCTTCGTATCCTCCACTGTGAAGACTGACTGCTGTGTGCTCATATTCCTGAACCCTGCTGGATAGGAATAACTAGGCATAGAACTCTGAGAGGTCTTCTTTGAGTCTTTATTGATGAGACATGGCAGTTACCTGGATGGTGTACATGCAAAACGCCTTCAGGCAGTTCCGCCTCTCCGATGTACAGTTCCCATTCTTATACCTTTGTGGTTTGGGACTTTGAATAGAGACAGTCTCTCAATATTATCTCCATGGCAACGGCAGTTCGAAAGTCTAGATCAGTTCAGCACTTTGTGGTTAAACCACACACACCTCCCCCCCACACCCCCGTGGCTCCCTCAAGTATCTGACAGGCGCTTCAGTTTCAGTGGGGTATCTATCAGGATTCTGATGTGGAGGAGCCGGTGGTGGGGTGGACAAAGTTAAAAACCACACAACACCAGGTTATAGTCCAACAGGATTATTTGGAAGTACAAGCTTTTGGAGTGTGCTGTGATTTTTAACTTGATCAGGATTATCTCTATGGTAACAGTTAAGTACTTCAACAATTACAGAGGCCATATGTTCCCCACACAATAGGTTCCCCTCTAACAGTGTAAACTGTTATTCTGTCCCTGGGGATAGTTACTCATCACTTTTTATCCCCAATTCCATCATGCTTTCTGTTGATCTTTAAAGTTTTTCTAATCTCCTCGTTTCTCCTTGGTCTTTGCCAATTTGTATGTTTTCTATTTCAGGTTGATAGACTCCCTTATTTCCTTAGACATGGCAGATTATTTCTTTTCCTACAGTCCTTCCTTTTCCCTGATATATACTTTTGCTGAGCAATTCAAAAAATTACTTTGATATTCCCGCACTGTCCGTCAACTTCCCCACCCTAAAGTATTTGTTTCCAGTCTACATTAGCCAACTCCTGCCTCATCCTATTGTAATCTCCTTTGTTTAAGCACTGGATCTTGGGATTGGACCTTATCTTCCAACTTTCCATCTGTGTTCTAAGTTCAACCAGACTTATCACAAGTCTTTTATCAGATTACGAGGGGCGGCGATGTTTCCAGGGTGTTTTGGTTTACATTGTCAGTGATCTTGGCTTTGTAATAAAGTACAGGATGGGTATTCACAACAGAGTATTGTGGACGCTGTGAATGTATGACACAATCTAAAACCATAAATCACTGTCTACCTTCAGTTTAAAATTGCAAAATCATTATCTCCTACACGTTTCCTCACTATCTAAGTTTGGAACGCTAATCCACCTGACTATCTTGCTGTTTCTGAAAATCTCCTTTGGTGAAGGCGGTGAGTTTTGGATTCAGCTTTCCAGTTATTACCGTAAGAAGATAAGCCCTGGGCACAGGAGAGGCAATGCAGCCCTTCGAACCAGCTCCACCATTTAATACGGTGATGATTGAGCTCACCTCGGTCTCAGCTGGATTTTCCCGCCTGCTCTCTCTCACCCTTCATTGCAAATTCAACATCTGTATCTCTTCATTAAATTGGCTCATTGTGCTGGCATCCACCGCATTATGAATAGGGAATTCCACAGGTTTACAACACATTGAGATAAGTACATTCTTCTTGATGAGAATAGAATAGAGTCTCTCGTGCAGAAACAGGGTATTCATCCATCGAGTCCACACCAACCTATGATGAGCATCCCATTCAGACCATCCCGTTCACTGTAACATTGCATTTCCCGTGGCTAATTGTCTCACCGGCACGTGCATGGACCCTATGAGCAATTTAGCATGGGCAATCCATCTAACCTGCACATCTTTGAACTGTGAGGAAACTGGAGAACTGCACAAAACCATGCAAACATGGGAAGAATGTGTAAACTCCACACAGTTGCCCAAGGCCCCTGACGCTGTGAGGCAGCAGTGCTCGCCACTGAGCCTCCTCTGCTTAATACCTGCTGCCCCTTATTAACCCCCCTAACCCTCAATTGGCTGAATCTATGTTCCTTACGTCAGAAATCAGGTTGTCTAAGCGGATGTCGCAGTGAATCCCAGTGACAGCCCACATGTCCCGTGTGTCTGAATGGGGATCTGATACACTTCATCCTCCATCCCACACTTTTCTTTCACGTTCCAGAGACAGGGCTCCAGTGGCTGCATGAGGACTGCAACTCCCAAATTCCGAGGCAGGGACCGCACGTCTGTGGGGAAAACTGGCACTGCACAAGTACAGAATGTGGGTGAGTTTTGGAGCATGTGCTTTGGGGTAACTAGTGGAAAGTATTTCACACTGTGATGGTCTGGAGGAGGAACGTATTTGCTTGTAGTATTGATTTGTTGGAGGGTCAAAGTGTCACCACACCCACATGGGACCAAGTTGCATTCACAACTTTTCATAACATGGAATCGACCAATGAGAAACAAAGGATGTGACCCATTCTCCCAGACTGAAGGTTCCTCTTCTGTCCAGGATCTGCCACCTCCCTTTCTGTTTCCTTTTGTTTCATTCTGCTGTTACATTATTGACTTGCAGCAACTGGAGGGAAAGGAAGTGAACCCAGAAAGGGTGCAGAGTCTAAACAGTGACGGGAAGTGGTGGCATAGACCTGTTTATCAACAACTCCATGAGAATGTCGAGGGTGTACATTAGGGGATAGCAGAGTCAGAATGGTGGGAGAGAGGAAGTGGGCTGGAGTTTTACAGCTTTTGGGGAAGAAAGGGGAAAAATATATTCCAGAGAAACTAGAATTGTCTGTTCTGAATTTCTAATCTGTACATATTCCTTTATACAGGGTGCTAGATGGTGAAGATTTGCAGACTGAAATCTCAACATCATGTGTCGATCGTGATAAAGTTAACCAGAATTTGAAGAACCAAAGATGGAGAATCACTCGGCCAAAATCCTGCAACACTCTCCTCACGACGTTTTCGGTCTATCTGTGCCAAATGGACTGTGAATGGTACAAGACAGCAGCTCACTACCATCTTCTCAAGGGTAACAAGAGATGGGGAATAAATGCTGGCTGAGACCGTGATGCCCATATCCTGGAAACGGTTTCTATCTTTAGTTGCTGAAACCCAATTGATGTTCCTGCAGGATGAAGAGGGAGGCTGAGTGCATCGTCCAGGAGGCAGAACCATCACATTACCCCTGCCTACACCCACACAGTAACACAACAACATCTCTGGAACAAAAGGCAGTGAAGCCAAAGGAGGACTTAGATATAGTTCTTTGAGGTAAAGTCATGAAAGGAGATTGGCACATAGCAGGAACAGGAGACTGAGCTGGATGGTCAGCTGTTTCCCATTGAATGATGGAGCAGGATTGAAAGGCCGAATGGCCTCCTGCTACTATCTCCCAGGTATGTATATAGCCATGGACCCCGGGTAGGAAGAAGTAAGCAGGGCAGGGATTCTCCAGGAGATTGCACTTCCACAACAGTTTTCAGTGAGGGATGGTTTGATGGATTTAATTTAACATTTGTTTTTAACACAAGGTTTGTGAATTTGGTTTTAAATTATTATAGCTGTTTTTTTCCACAATAAATAAAACTAAAAGAAAAGAAGTGAAACTAACTGAATATAACAGTTTTAAAAATTTCAAATGCCTTGTAAAAAAAATCCTGTCTATTCCTGGACACCATCACTTTCCAGTTACTCAAACTCCAGGGAAATATTCCCTCCCAGTCTGAACCTTTGGTTTGATTTAACTGCTTTTCCATTCTCGTTCTGAGAGCTGTGAAGTGTTCTTTTTCCCCCCATTTCTCCTACCAAGAAGTGTTATCTCACAAGCTGAGCAACCTTCCCACGTTCATCATTACACCATTTTTTGGTTTTGTTAATATATAATCACCAGCAGTAAACCACCCATGTAACCAATTGAATATTTACAAAGAAAGCCCATTACGGGCAAAGCAAACCATTACACATGACAGAGTGGGAAGGGACCAAATCAAAGTAGAGTTAGGGGGGAGGGGGCAGCAGTGGAGATAAAGCACTGTATCCCCTGCGATGCCTTTAGATAGAGGTGGGCATCGAGAGCATTGAAACATACCACATGCTCCTTCTCTAAGGACACTCTGCTGTGTAGCCTTTATCCTCAATCATTGAATAGAATCCGGACAGTGTGGCAGGAGAGCATTGGCCCATCAAACCCCACCAAACATCCAAAGAGCATCCCACCTGGAGCACTTCATCCCTCTAACACTGCATTTCCCATGGCTGATCCACCAAGTCTGCACAATCCTGGATACTATGGACAATTTCGCACAACTGATCCACCTAACCCACAAATTATTGAACTGTGGGAGGAAACCAGAGCACCTGGATGGGGCCCACACAATCATAGGGGAATGTGCAAACTCCACACTGGCTGTTGACCAAGGCTGGACTCCAACCTTGTACCTGGTGCTGTGAAACAGCAGTGCTACAGTCACAATTTAAATCAAAACAGATGATCGCTGCTCATTGTCACATTGCTGTTTATTGGAGACTTATTGACCAGAGAGACATCCTGAGATTCAGAAAGAGACAATATAAATTCAGTCAACTCCAGCCGAGTTAATGTGATTAACAACAACATCAATACTCCAACAGTGTCATTAGACCTCGTACCGACTCTATCATTTACGATTTTTAACCCATGGGAAGTTTGTAACCAGCTTCAATATCAGCCATAATGCTCTGACCACTTTGACGGAGCCAGTGCAAGTCAGTTCTAATAGTTATCAATAGATTGAATCTAAACAGGATGTCCCCCAACAGGAAATGCTCTGACACTCAATGTCCATAAGCCAAGGTCATTTTCCTAAAACCACTCACGTCTGGCAATACTATTGAAGATATTTTATACAGTAACCTTTCAGTCTCAATTTCGAGTTCCAGTCCATGAAGCAGCCAGTAACATGCACCAGTGAATTGAATTCTAACAGCAGCATTGCCCTGACAGGAGAGATTGAGGAGCTTGAAGCTGTCTTCTCTGGAGTATCTAAACATGAAACACTTCAAATGAACAAAAATCTTCAAGAGCTCGAGAGGATAGGTACAGGAAGGATGTGCTCCTAGGCTGGTATGCCTGGAATAAAATAAACACGAACTACAGTATCTTTAACCAGCATCCCCTTTAGCTGCAAAAATGTTTAAGATTTATATGCTGCTCTAATTACAATCCCACTTTTAACTGCTGTCATGTTGATGACTATGCAAACGTATAAAATATAATTTAATCCATCCCAAAACCTCTCTGTCCCTGTGTCTCACTTGTGTTTACCGACACACTCATTCAATATGACCTCTTTACAAACCTTGCCCTGATATTTCCGTAGAGGGCTCAGAATGAAATATTCACAGAATTCTTACTGTGCAAAAGGAGGCTGATTGGCTCATCAGCTCTCCAAAGGATCACCTCACTGAATGCCATTCTTCTCCCTTTACCCCATAAACCTTCCCATTCGTCCTCTTCCAATAACACCGGCGAGTTCACAAGTAACCACAGCGATTGGATTTGTTTTGTTTGTTCATGGGATCATGGCATCACTTGCTGGGGAAGCATTTGTCATTCATTCTAACTGCCCAAAAGATGGTTCACAGAATCAACCACGTTACTCAGTGTCTGGATTCACATGGAGGCTGGACCACGTCAGAATTAACAGTTTCTCAGACCCAATGACATGAAGAGATGATTTCTGGCCTATTATCTTATTTCTGAAATGATAATGAATAATTTTTGCAGTTGAATTAAAAGTGAAAGACCAAAATGTGTTTTATTCTGATTGAGCACATCCTCCTATTTTCTAAGTTGTTATTGACAGTCTCATCCCCTCGCACCAGAACCTGTTCCAGAGAGTGTTACAGAAAAGGCAGAATGGTCAGCTGCAGGTGGTCACTGGACCCAAAGGTTCACTCTCCACAGATGCTGCCAGATCTGCTGAATTTTTTTTTCTCCAGCAATTTCTGTTTTTGCTCCTGATTTCCCAGCATTTGCAGATGTTTTGTTTTTGAATATTAATCTTGTCTGTTGCAGAGGAGTTTATTGATGAGTTTGGAGAGTTTTGAACATTGCAACTTAGGCCACAAATTAGCCATGACCTATTGAATGGCAGAGCAGGGTTGAAGGGCTGAATGGCTTCTTCCTGTTCCAATGAAAGTTATCCATCTGCAGCTTGTGGTAACACTTCCCCTCAATGTTCACTTCCCATCCATGTTGAATACACTGTTACTGACTGAACAAACCTCCTGTGTTTGAACTAAACCTGCTCATGTTCAGTGGCTCCTCCACTGCCACCCGGATTTTACTCTCATCATGGAATGCTGTCTCGTGTTACTGCAGGAATGCCCGCAAGGACTAATCCTGGAGTCTGTGTCCCCTGGGATCCAAAAATCCAGTTTATTTCCTTCTTCCTATTTCATTCTGGCATTGAACTCTCGGTTTCAATCCATTCTCCTGTCATGCTCTTCAACATGTCCATGTGGGTGGACTAGAGGCAGCTGGCACTTAAGATTGTGGGAGGAGGCAGATTCAATCAAAGATTTGAGAAAATACTCAGACAATGACATATCCATCTGATTGTTGACTCAGGCAGATAGACAGAAAGAAAGATGCACATCTAGATAGTACCTTTGATGACCTGGGGCAATGAAACATGCTTCAACCCAATGGTTTCAACCTCAAATCTACGAAAACACAGACACAAAACTTCCTACTTGTACCAGGTTGTCTCTCAGCCTCCTCCTTTCGTAAGAAAAGAGTTTTTAGCTGTTAAGCCTTTCCTGGTGATTATAACTACTGTGTTTCTGTCAGATTTGTGACTGAACCTTTATTTTCCTGTTGTGAGTGATGCTAGTAGCAGAAACAGTTCCTGACTTGGGAGGGGTTTCGGTTGGAGTGTTTATATTTACACATTCATTCCCACCCTCACATACAGTGTAAAATTGATGTAAAACAGAAGGAAAGGATTGAGTGAGCACCCACAGAAACACAAAAGGCAGCATGAGTACCTGAGTTGAATGAACCTGGACTTAGGAAAATGTGACAACAATCACAACTAGTTAGAATTACAGAATCCCTTAGGCGCACAAAGAGACTATTTGGTCCATCGAGTCTGCAATGACTTGCTGTCCTACCCTACCTCCATAACCCCACATTTAGCATGGCTAACCCAACCCATCTAACCTACACACTACAGGCCATGTTAGCACGGCCAATCCATCAAATCTTCACATCTGTGGGAGGGTCACATATTATGTTTCAGTGCTCAGGATTGTGGATGAAGGCTCGTGTTACAAATATTTGACTCTGACACAAATCCTCTTTTTTTTTTCAAAATAAAATCTGGGGGAAACTGCAGCCAGAAAGATTTCCGAATATCTCATGAGGAAGCGAATTCAAAACTTGTGCCACTGACCCAGGGGGGCGCAGTGAAGTCACAGACGTCTGGGAACCATCAGAAATGTAACAAGTTGTGAGCAAGGTGGGAGTGAGACAAGGACAAAAAGACAGTCTGTCACACGGGGGAAGGCAGGAGAGATTAAATTGCAGAAATGGTAGTCCCTCAAGCCCATGGGGAATGGAGTTAGGGCTGGGAAAGAAACCAGGAAACAAGGTGAACAAGAAATACATTTAAAAAACAGATTATAACAACATAGAGGGCAGAGTACGCAGTCTGAAATTGTTGCTCTCATTGGTGAGTACAGAACGCTGTAAAGCCTGGGTCATTCTATTACAGCCAACAAATGCAGGATAGGCCAAGTGGCCTCGATCTGTGCTGCAACTCTCTGATAAATTTATTCTGACATTTGGAATTCAGGTCGGATGATGTTCATAAATTCTGAAATTGGACTTGAGTTTAATATTCTGGAGAAATGTTAAATAAATCACAATGATCCCATTCTGCAGACTTTAGTCCACAGCCCTGCATGTTCCAGCATTTCAGTTACATCCATGTCGTTTTATTCAAATGTGGTTTTGGTTACTGCCTCTGCCACCCATCAATGAGTTCCTGCTCCCCTCCATCTCCGAGTGAAATGAATTCTTCCCTCCCCTACTTTCTGAGAATTAGTTTGAATCTAAAACATCCAGTTTCTGACCTCTCAGTTAATGAATAGCTCCTTCCTATCCAATCGATCTGGATTCTTCAGCATTTTATCACTTCAATTAAATCTCAGCTCATCTTCCTTGGAAATCATCCCCAGCCTATCCAACCTTTCCTCAGAGCAGAAATTTCCCAATTGTAGAAACATTCTGATCAGTCTCCTCTGTACCCTCTCTGGTGTGATCACATCAACCCTGGAATAAGGGGATCAGAAGTGTGGGCAGTACTTTAACTGTGGTCAATTAAGTGTTCCTGACATTTCCCACGTCACCTCCGTGTTCCTGTGGTTGTCGCTCACATAAGAAGTGTCCTGGTTTTCCCACATGGAACTGGATGTGCACTCCGTGGTGCTGGGATTCCCTACCACGTGTTTATTTGTTAACTAATCCTAAATTAATTTCAGATTAAAACAAGGTTATCAGATACCCACCAATCAACTTCTTCCATTATATTCAAGCCACCTTACTTTTAAAAATCTCTTTAAAATTGTTACTATCTAAACACAACAGGCTTTAAGTTGCTGATCCTGTATTCAGATGTCTCCACTGTTACAATCACTTGAAGGTTATCTTTACCTTCAGCTACATTTGGTGAATTGAACACTGATTGTAAATATATGAATATCAAAAGGACTGTAGTTTTATGGTAATTAATCCAGTCTGACATTCTTGTTGGTTAATATCTTGAAAAGAATTGTCCTCAGAACTCCAGCTGTGCTCTGACTTCATTCACAACTGGATGTGGCTGGACTGCAGATCTTAGATCTGTTCTGTTGTTTCCTGGATTGTTTTGCCTGTCTATCACTTGCTGCTTATGCTGTTTGGAACACACAAGTAGTCTTCTTTGGTAACTTCATCAGGTTAACACCTCATTTTTAGGTATTCATGCTGCTGTTACTGACATGCCCTCCTGAATTCTCTCAGTTGAATGAGGATTGATCCTCTGGTTTGATGGTAAGAGGCAAGTTGGGGAATATGCTGGGCCATGATTCTGTAAGTTTTGTTGGAGTACAATTCTACTGCTCTTGGTGGAAGGAAAGGGCTAAACTCTTGCACTGTAAGCCATATATGTAAGAAGGTACATGCAGTATCCTGAACACTGATAGGCCAAGAAATGAAATGCGAGCATCACTGTACAACGATGCAGGATCACATCTGCAGCAAGGGGAGATTAAGAGCCAACTTGACATAGGAGTAGGGAAAGAAGCAGCTGATCAGATTGTCTCATTCATAGTCACAAAGAGACTCTGTGAGATTATTGTACTGTTGGAGTTGAGGATGGAGGAGGTCGGGGAGATAGAGAGTCCTTCTACAGAAACTAATCTGCCTGAGAGTTATGGGATCGACTTGATTGCCATGCATTTAATAGAAAGTTAATTGAAACTGTTTTTATCCACAAAAGGTAACAAGACAATAGAAACAAACCCGAGAATACATGGTTCAGAGATGGATGTCAATAGCCCATCAACATCCAACTCCTGCAATTATTCAGCAAACGTATGTGTGATTACCCTGTTCTGATGAACCAGAAAATCCCTGTTCACTCTGTGCAAATGGACAGTGATGTGGGGAAGGATTGGCCGAGTGGTACTGTCACTAGACAGTTAATCTAAAACCCCAGATAGTGTTCTGGAGACCTGGGTTCAAAGCCTGCTGCAGCAGATGGGGGGAAATTTGAATTCAATAAAAAAAGCTCTGGAATTTAAGAATCTAATGATGACCATTAATCGATTGTCAGAAAAACCCATCTGGTTCAGTAATGCCCTTTCAGGAAGGAAGCTGGTTTGGCCTACATTGTGACTTCAGACCCACAGCAATGTGGTCGACTCTTACCTGCCCCCTGGGCAATTAGGGATGGGCAGTAAATGCTGCTGGGCCAGCGACACCCTCATCCTGTGAATGAATAAAGGAAAATAAAAGTCTCTACCCAGTGTGAATCTGTACACGGTCAACAATGTTGTGAACATTTCCAAAGCTAAGTTCTCTATGTGCAAAACTTTATGAACTGCCAAAACCATTGTTCATTATTTGGTGTGAACAAGAGAAAAAAATCCTTCAACTTGTGGTTATGAGTAAATTGACTGGTGTCTCAGCAGGGTGGATGCCTGAGTAAGTCCCTCCACCCCCCCCACCCACCCCACAACCCCAACACACACACACACACACACACACACAGGTGAACAGCTTCTCCCCAGTCTGACTGGTTTGGCCAATTTCCAGGTGGGATGGGTAAAGAATTCCCTTCTGGCATTCCCCACATTTCCAGAGTCGGCCCCTAGTCTGGCTGCACTGGTGTTTTGCCATTTCAGATAAATGCTGGCAGACTGTTATACACACCATTATACCCCCCTTCCCCTCCCCCACCCCAGAACCCAGTATAAAACAGTGAACATTATCTCCTTTGTGGAGGGACAGCCTGTATTGGTCTGAGTAGGAACACTGAGCAGATTTATCTCAATGACAATTTAATCAGTGACCGGAGCAAGTTAAGCAAGTCCAAATAAAATGCATTGTAGCACAGAAAGAGGCCCATCAAATCCAAGCTGGCTCTCTAGCAGAATCCAACATTGTCATTCCCCATACATACCCCAAACTCTACAATTTTATTTCCCTCAGATCTGATATAATTGTTTTTATTAATCATTCATCTTCTCTGCCTGCACCACCATCATAGGCAGCATGTTCTGCATATTTCCAGCCAATACAGTCAGCAGAAACACTTACTCATCTCCCACTGTCTCAAAACCTCATATCTGATCTTAATTCTTGTGCCATCACCTATCGAATACAGATATTTTTGTCTGCTATATCTAGGATCTGTTATAATCTTCTACAGCTTTATCAAAAATGTATTTAATTTGTTTACTTCAATGAAAATAGCAATCTCTTCAAATCAATCCAGTGACTGCATTTTCTTCATCAGTGAACCACTCCAGTAAGTCTGTACTCCACACCCTGAAGATCACTCATATCCTTCCTTGTTAATGTCTGTTTTGTTCCACAAATCCATGCGATACACGTTTTCTGCACAACAACAGTAGCTTATTATCGGACAGCTGGCAAGAGTTTCAAAACATTTCCAAAGTAGCCGAGTGTCTACTTGTACAGACTCTTCTTCACGAATCTCTGCCTTACCCACAGGGACAGTATATTTAGTAAGAATTAGACAAAGGCATATCGGTCACATGGGCGATTGTCATTACATAGTTTAAAGCAGGTAATTATGAACTTACAAAGCTTGATGAATGGCAATGTCCTGTGATAATGTGTGATGATAATGTGTGATTACAGAAACTGATTATCGTATTGTCCATGATTATGTGTTGATGGGAAGAGATTAAGGCAGAAGGGTTCTTCTTTCAGTAAATGGGCGATTCACTTCCCGATGCTCAGATGGAGGGGAAGTGAGACAATGGGAGCAGGAGGCAGTTTAACAGGGTTGTGCCCAGGGCTCTCAGTCTCTGATTCTCTGTCCGTCTGCAACTTCCCCTCTCAGCTCATGCAGGTGCTTTGTCAGTTCTTTCACAAATTGTTTCACCCTATCCTAGCCATTGTACATCTCCTGCCCTCCCACTACCATACCCTCTGGCAGCTGCATAGTCCATCCGGTCACTAATTCAAAGGGGGTTTGCTCAGTTCCCTTTGTGGGGTTGACATCAGTTTTATATGGATTGTGGGGACTATCCCGTCCTGGCCTGTCTCTGTCAGGGCCTTAGTCAGACTAGCTTTCAATGTCTGCTTCATTCCTTCTACTGTCCCTGAGCTCTGGGGGTGGTATGTAAGATGGGATTTCTGCTCAGTACCAAACAAGCCACAGAGCTGCTTAAATTCATTTCCTGGAACATGTGTCCCTTGGTCAGAATCTGCAGGGGAATGCTTCCACCCACTGAGTAAACCTGTTTATTAAGACCCAGCAGGATTTCCTTCCCTGGGATTGGGATGGGGGTGTATGTAAAATCCATCTGTAATTTTTCCCATGAACCAATGAACAGCTACATAGACTTCTTGAACAGCCTATATATTTGAATGAAAAAGCAATGCCTTCTAAAAAAATATCTGCATGACTGTATCTTTTTTTAATTCAATAATTCCACAAACAGCTTATAATTGTCAGTTGATCTCTCTTACTGACTATCTAATCAATCTCACCGTAAACTGCTGAAAAATATTGAATAATTTTGTTTGTTAAAATGCAAAGATTCATTCTCAATTCGTTATTACAACAATAAGTGAACCATATTTATCTATCCACTCAGGTCAAGTGACCTGTGGCCCATAAGTGAACATTCTAAATATTCCTACAGCTGTAGAAATCGGAGCTGAAAAGGTCAAACTAAAGGAAACAGTAGACAAAATAATCAGCTCCAGAAAACAGCGGAAGGCCTGGTCAAAGAGGTCACAAAGGTTCGGGAGATCCAGTTACAACCAGCCTGAGAGTTGTGTTTTGGAGAGGTTGAAGTAGACTTCCAGCCAGTGCCTGAGCATTGTACACCTCACTTGAGAATGACAACAACAGAAGGGTGTTTACTCGAAACCCATTGGATGCTTAGAATCCAGAAGTCTGGTAAAATGTTGTTAAAAATTTTCCCAAATCATGGAAATCAGCTTAACATTATTGAAATCAAAGTACTCGTAATGGTCTTCAAGGCCAGCTAATTACTGTTCAGTGAAAACCTCTTTGTAAGTACCTTATTGTTTTCAGGATCAATTATCACAGCAATCATCATGCTCTCATCAGATCCAAACATATGTACGAGACACCTTATTATAATTTACACACTATAACTTTCCCAGACCAATGATGACAGTTTATGACTTAAGGCAGAGGATGCTAATCTTAAAATGTATTGAGATGAAGGGTACAGAAGGAGTTGACTCGGGAAAGGGTACTGAAGGAGGTGGCTCGGGAAATCGTGGATGCGTTGGTGATTATTTTCCAGAGATCGATAGATTCAGGGCCAGTTCCTGAGGATTGGAGGGTGGCTAATGTTATACCACTTTTTAAGAAAGGTGGGAGAGAGAAAGCAGGAAATTATAGACCAGTTAGTCTGAGTTCAGTGGTGGGAAAGATGCTGGAGTTTATTATAAACGATGAAATTACAGCACATCTGGATAGTAGTAACAGGATAGGACAGAGTCAGCATGGATTTATGAAGGGGAAATCATGCTTGACTTAATCTTCTTGAATTTTTTGAAGATGTAACTCTGAAGATGGGCGAGGGAGATCCAGTAGATGTAGTGTACCTGGACTTTCAGAAAGCTTTTGATAAAGTCCCACACAGGAGGTTAGTGAGTAAAATTAGGGCGCATGGTATTAGGGGAAAAGTACTAGATTGGATTGAAAATTGATTGGCTGATAGGAAACAAAGGGTAGTGATAAACGGCTCCATTTCGGAATGGCAGGCAGTGACCAGTGGGGTACCGCAGGGATCCGTGCTGGGACGGCAGTTTTTTTACAATATATGTTAATGATATAGAAGATGGTATCAGCAATAACATTAGCAAATTTGCTGATGATACAAAGCTGGGTGGCAGAGTGAAATGTGGTGAGGATGTTAGGAGATTACAGGGTGACCTGGACAAGTTAGGTGAGTGGGCAGATGCATGGCAGATGCAGTTTAATGTGGATAAATGTATGGTTATCCACTTTGGTGGCAAGAACAGGAAGGCAGATTACTACCTCAATGGAATCAGTTTAGGTAAAGGGGCGGTACAGAGAGATCTTGGTGTTCTTGTACACCAGTCAATGAAGGCAAGCATGCAGGTACAGCCAGTAGCGAAGAAGACTAATAGCATGCTGGCCTTCATAACAAGAGGAATTGAGTATAGAAGCAAAGAGGTGCTTCTGCAGCTGGACAGGGCCCTGGTGAGACCACACCTGGAGTACTGTATGCAGTTCTGGTGTCCAAATCTGAGGAAAGACATTCTGGCTATTGAGGGAGTGCAACATAGGTTCACGAGGTCAATTCCTGGAATGGCAGGATTACCTTACACTGAAAGACTGAAGTGACTGGGCTTGTATAACCTCGAGTTTAGAAGACTGAGAGGGGATCTCATTGAGACATATAGGATTATGAAAGGATTGGACACTCTGGCAGCAGGAAACATATTTCCGCTGATGGGTGAGTGCCGAACCAGAGGACACAGCTTAAAAATACAGGGTAGACCATTTAGGACAGAGATGAGGAGAAACTTCTTCACCCAGAGAGTGGTGGCTGTGTGGAATGCTCTGCCCCAGAGGGCAGTGGCGGCCCAGTCTCTGGATTCATTTAAGAAAGAGTTGGATAGAGCTCTCAAAGATAGTGGAATCAAGGGTTATGGAGATAAAGCAGGAAGAGGATACTGATTAGGAATGATCAACCATGATCATATTGAATGGCGGTGCAGGCTCAAAGGGCTGAATGGCCTACTCCTGCACCTATTGTCTATTGTCTATAAGTCCTGACGACAGGCAAGTTTTCTGAGAGGTATCCAATCCAGTAGTTATGATAAAAAATACAATTGTGGTTCATTACATTGTGAACAGATCCCCATTAAATGTATTCATCTGTTTATTCAGAGACAATATTGAAACAAATACCTTGACAAATGCTGTTGACTGTATGTTTCTGAGAAAAAAAGTTCCTTATTGTCTGCATCAAATGTCTAAATATTGATGATATGAAAAATTGCATGAATTAAATATAATACATAACTTGTTCGTATTATATATTATATTTCTCCAGAAGGAAAGCAGAGACACCAAATGTAGAATTCTTGAAGTTCTGAGAATGTTGAATGACAAACCAGTTCTGACCAATGTTCACTGAATGTGTAATGTCTTTTCAAACCATCATTCCAGCATTATAATTCTCAGTTGACTGATCTTAATAAATTCCTAATCAACATCAGAGCAAACGCATTTGGAAATATTGATTCATTTACCTTGCCAGAATTCTAAAATTAATTAATAATTCATTGTCTCTCCAAAAATCACACAGCAATTCAGTTTAGGTTTCATAACAAACATCATCAAATTCCCATTTTAATTTAACCCATTATGTCTTAGTGCCAATAATACAAAGAATAATAGTTCTCTTATTCCAGGTCAGCACAACCACAAACTAAGTAATGATTCCCCATCCAACACTCACAGATAATATCTGTTCTTTATCCTTTGAATGTTCACAGAAATCATTGGATTAATATTCGGTCTTACATATTAACAGACGTCTGATTGTTTTGCACTCCAATAAATACTGTTCTTTTTTACACATTACTGGCAGCAAAATGAGATTTCTAATCATTTTTAAGTTTT
This sequence comes from Chiloscyllium punctatum, assembly GCF_047496795.1. Lineage (NCBI taxonomy): Eukaryota > Metazoa > Chordata > Chondrichthyes > Orectolobiformes > Hemiscylliidae > Chiloscyllium > Chiloscyllium punctatum. Next base: position 52,740,372 of record NC_092752.1, read on the forward strand.
CTATGAAATGATTTTTAAGACTAATTGTTGCTTATATCTAATATTTAAAAATTGATCAAATCCATTATATCCAGCTTTAAGTTTGAAAGTAAGGCTCAGTGATGGAAACGTATTGCACTTTCCAGATACCATTGGTAGCGAATGGTGATTTTTATTGTAATACTTGAGTCTTTGTTGATTTTCTGTTGTGGGTGTGGCCTGTCCCCATCTGGAACAGAATGGTCCATATTGGCTTATACTAAATGCCTGACAATCAAACAGAGGCAGCCTACCTTCGAACTATAACACAAGGTGTCAGGGGGGTGATAAACAAGATTAAAAGTCTCTTCCAGCCTTTAATATAAAAAAAAACCACACTACCAATGGACCTAACTCCAACGCCAGGACTACAGAATTCCAGATAGCATACAGACAAATGACCAATCCCGATCTTCATAAATGAAAGGATAGTTGTCCCAGTAAATGAATAAACAGCAGCTGCAGGGTGCAGCCCAGTTAACTCATTAAGCAGCTATCACGACAACAGAAGAGTTTGTTTGTCAGAAATAGTTATTATTTTAAAGTTACTCAGAACATTAAACAAAGGTTCTAATTGCAGATTCTTGAGAATCATAGGGGTAATTTGCAACATAAGTTAGATACATGTAACCAATGTCTATTAAAAAGCATTAGAGAAAAGTATTCAGACTTACAAGTGCAGTTAGCTAGTTTTAGGAATTAGCTTCAAGATATGATGTTCACTGCCTATTAATTATAAAGTCCTGACAGTAAAAGTTAGCTGTTTAATTTTACACAATATAACGAATTTTATAACACAAGTCATATTACTAATCTTAAAGCAAGTAAGTTAAAACTAACTCGTTTGTATTTCTTTGTACATAAATAATTAGGACAGTGAACAATATGAGGAGTAATTGACTTTGGTAAAGTAAAATATAATGAACAGTAGAATTCAAAATATCACACCAGATAAGGCATCCTGAGAGGCCCGAGGGAGTGCTGCAATAACTTTGGAATCTGAATGAATGAGATGCGTGGAAAGATCCCAAGGCCTGGAGATTATAGTACCTGTTAAACAACATGAGGTGATAAGAATCTGGGACTGTCTATTAGGATGCCAGGATGCCCATCTGAGATTATGTGTTTGGTTTGAGTGTCTGGATGAGGAGGAGAGGGCTATCACATTATATGTGCATAAAAATGCTGCTTTTTACTGTACATGTTACAGTGTGTCATGGATCTCCCTTCCGAGATTGGCCTCGGGGGACGATCCCCTCATTAACTGATTGCTACATGAGTAAACATCTTCCACATGTCTGAGCTCAGGCTGCCTCCTGAGTCCTCATTCCCTGTCAGGGAAAAACACTTCTGCAGCTGTGATGACATTTCAATTCAATACAAACATTTATTGTGTGTGAAATGATTACATTTTGAGCAATATTATTTTCATGATAAAATTGCTTTACATTTGCATTTTTTCTGGTATACAAGAAAACAATGGGGGTATATCCATTTGCTCTTTAGTTGAACTAACACTAAATTTTAAATTATGGTAAAGACTACAATGGGGGAAACGGGAACTAGTCTTCAGCTCAAATGTCACATGAAATGATTGGAAAAAAAAGGAAACAATCATGTGTCCTCCAAAATGATTTTTCATTTTTATTTCATTTTAAGAAAAACATTGCTTGGAGATGTTGACAATTTTCCTTTTCCTTTCATGTTAGTCGTCAGTGACAAATGCTCACCCAATTATGAGAATTCCTTTCCGGATGAAATGTCATTGACTCTACCTTTTGTTCACAGTAATAGTCACTTTCATGGCCTAATTCGTTTCCTCCTAATTCTGAAATAAATGTCGAAGCATTTATTGTGATAAAAGTTACATTAATAAAATTGACATGACTCTTCAAGAAAACTGCTGGAAGAAAGCATGTAACTCTTACGTTGCCTGCATTATTGAACAAAATCAATTTTTAACAATTATTGCTGAATGATTCTTTTCAGGTCATACAGCTAAGTTTTATGCTTTAATTTTCAGTTTCTTAATCTTAATGAATATCCAATCAACATCAGAACAAAGTGCTTTCAAAATATTAAGTCAACTTATCTGTCAGGATTCCAAAAGCAATTATCAATTACAATAATTACACAGCAATTTAACTTAGACATTGTAAAAATGCAGTGTTTTTAAAATTTCATTCATTATTTCTTATTGTCAATGCTACTATATGAATACCAATTTGTTCAGGCCATTGCAAATACAAAACGACCAATAATATCCCTTGCAAAATTCTTTGTAAGTATCTGATTTTGGCTCATTTGAATGATAATAATTATCTCAGTCGTTGAAATTCAGAGAGCTCCAATTCCTTTTCCCTGCAATATTACTCTTGATTTCTACATATTACTCAGTCTAATATCAAGATGAGATATCTCATTATTCTCAATTTAACGAATATGATTTTTAAAATCCCTTTGTTGCTAATATATATTATATACAATAATTGTGCAATCCAGTAAGGGATATAAATGTGGAATTATTCTTCCATACAATAAATACTGCAACGACATTGCAATGTACAATCTCTCAGTCATTGTGAATATTGTATTTACTTTTAACTTGGAAACATTTTTGAATTGATTTGATTAGAATTTACTTCGATGCTGACACTTACTGTATATCCAGTCACAATATCAGTAGATTTTTTGGAGGTATCATCGTCCATTCCAATAATCACAGTAACTGCTATATACTTTCCTCTGGTCCAATAGCAAGATGTATCTAATTCCACTCAATCAATAGTCCTTGGAAAATATTTGAGAATGTTGCAGTCATAAAACTGAAATATACGAAGTATGATAGTCATTAATTTTCTCTTGTTCTGTAGATCTTAGTTAAAATAACACATAGAATTTATGTTCCAGTGCTAAAAATATGAGAAAAGATCAATTACTTCTTTAGTAAAATAACCAAATGTCACTTGCTATTATTTATCAATTTTTAATTACTGGTCAGTTTATAAATTGTGAGAGATTTGTTTTTAGCTTTCCAGTCACCTATTTGTATTGAATGTGACATTGAAATGGTGTGAAAATATCAGGGTGAGTTCATTTGAAAGTTGGATTTGCATATCTCTCACTTATCCCATTGATTGCATGATGGTTTAAGAATGTTTCACTCAACAATCATCGTAATATCAAAAACTGCCTGATTTTCAATCAGATCATTCGCACCCAATTATCACTCTGTTCCTAATATATGCAAAAATCTCAATTTTAGCGAACCAATGTTCACACTAAACAATACACATAAAGCAAAGACTTTCATCACCATCTTATTATTGTTCAGTTGAATAACCTGAGTAAGTACCTTATTGCTCCTGAAACCAATGACAACAGTCAACATTTAGGTAAAAACAATGACTGCAGATGCTGGAAACCAGATTCTGGATTAGTGGTGCTGGAAGAGCACAGCAGTTCAGGCAGCATCCAAAGAGCTTCGAAATCGATGTTTCGGGCAAAAGCCCGATGTTTCATCGATGTTTCCTGATGAAGGGCTTTTGTCCGAAACATCGATTTCGAAGCTCTTTTGATGCTGCCTGAACTGCTGTGCTCTTCCAGCACCACTAATCCAGAAACAGTAAGCATTTGTTTACTAATCCATGCAACAAGTGCAATTGATATCTTCTATTTCAGTTCAGGAGAAGTTAAAGATGATTTATGTTGCTTAAAACAATGCTTCTACTTTATCACGGATGTTGACTGTAATACAATCATGCAAACGACAAATGTTTTGTCATTCTAATATTCTTTAAGTTTACTTATTTTAAATTTGTGTGCAAGCAATATTTCAAATTACAACCATTTTTGTTGTATAATTCAGCAAACCTAAATTTTGAATTTGTGAAAGTCTCCATTTTTGCAAAATGGAAGTAGTCTTCAGTTTATATAACACATTAAATGACATTTGTTTTTCAAATCACGTGTTCTGCAAAATGATTATTGGTTTCAGTTAATTGTAAGAAAAGAACTGCTTTGAACATGTTGATTCTTTTTGTCTTTTCTATTCCAACATTATTCGTCATTGTACAATAATGACAATTATTATGATTCCTTTATATACCAAATGTCATTGACTGCATCATTTGTTCACTTTCATGCTCACTTTCATTATCTATCAACTTTCTTTCAAATTCTGACACAAATGTCTGTACTCTGATCATAAAATTAATCATCGAAATTGAAATAACATGTCTCTATGAGGAAACCAAGTGATAGAAATTCATATTTCTTGTGTTACCTGCATTTTTTAGTAAAGAAAGAAAAAAATGTTCTATAATCACTGATTGGCTCATTTGTTCTTCAATTGATATTTTATTCCACAATTTACCAATTTTAATAAATATCCAATCAACATCACAGCAAAGTGTTTTTGAAATATTGAATCATTTTAATTGCTCAAAGTACAACATTAATTATCAAGTCATTGCCATGATAACAATTACACAATTATTTAAGAAAATCTTTTGAACAAGTAAAGTGAGATTCACATTTTAATTTAACCAATTCTTTCTGAGTACCAACACTGCAATATGAAGCTTTATTTTCAGGTCAAGTATCCCACAATGGATTCAAGGACTTCCCATCCAACATTAATTGTGAATGTCTAATGTTTGCTTATTTGAATGATCTCCATAATCACAGACTTTAAATTCACAGACCTACAATTACTTTTCACTACAATAATTCCTGTTTGTTTGCACATATTCCTCAGTCACATAGCAAAATGAGATTTCTCATTATTCCTCAATTCATTGATCAAATTTTATATTCAGTAGTTGCTCATACCTAATAATTATTCAATCCAGCATTTGCCGTAAATGTGGAATTATGGCTCTTTACATGAATAACTAAATATATTGTAGTGTACAATCTCTCAATCATTGTTAATATTAATTCTTATTTTACCCGTATAAACATAGTTGAATTCATTTAAATATATTTCACTTTGATGCGAACATTTATTGTATTTCTAATCACAATAAGATTTAAGTATTTTTCCTGCAACAAAATCATGTAAAATTCCTGTGTTTTGTTAAGTCCAATGAAAAAGAATTAACAGCGCTGTATTGTCTCATTAAACAATGTCAATGCATTTTGAATTTTTCGAAATTGATCATTTTTGCAAAGAAATGTTGTCTTCAGTTGAATAATCGCATTGAATGACTAATTCAAAGAATCTGCTGTTATTCTCTTTGAATTTCCAAGAAACCAAATTAACTAATCCTGCTGGTTCTAAATTCCTGGAAAGTAATTGAGAATGTTTGAGTCTTAAGGATGAAGAAGTCGATGTGATTGTACTGATTTTGTTATTGGAAAGAGCTTAATTCAAACATTTCAGGCACATAAATCGTTATTCTGCAGTGTTGCAAAGATGAAAAGCAAATCAATTTCTTCATCAGTGAAAGAAACAAATGTCACTTCCCATTATTCTTAGTTAGCTCATTCCCAAATTTGTTATTAAACAATGCAATTCACCTGAATATTGTTGTGTCCTTTGATCATATAAATTTTCGAATTATTGTTAGGGATTTTTACTTTTTGTTTTGCACGTCTCTCACTTATTTGCTTGGGGGCTGGGCATTGAGAACAGAGGATCAGTGGTTAGCACTTGTGTCTTACAGAGTTATGCTCTTGGGTTTGATTCCATCCTCGGTCACATGTTTGTGCGGAGTTTGCATGTTCTGGTTTTCTCCCACAATTCAAAAATGTGCAGATTAGGTAAATTGGCCATGCTAAACTGCACGTTCTGTTCAGGGATGTGTCGGTTATGTGCATTAGTCAGGGGTAATTGTCCAGTAATCTGAGAGCAGAATGGTGCTGAGTGGATTATTCTTTGGAACGTCAGTGCAGATTTTTTAGATTAGATTAGATTAGATTACTTACAGTGTGGAAACAGGCCCTTCCGCCCAACAAGTCCACACCGCCCCGCCGAAGTGTAAACCACCCATACCCCTACATCTACATCTACATCTACCCCTTACCTAACACTACGGGCAATTTAGCATGGCCAATTCACCTAACCTGCACATCTTTGGACTGTGGGAGGAAACCGGAGCACCCGGAGGAAACCCACGCAGACACGGGGAGAATGTGCAAACTCCACACAGTCAGTCGCCTGAGGCGGGAATTGAACCCGGGTCTCCGGCGCTATGAGGCAGCAGTGCTAACCACTGTGCCACCGTGCTGCCCACTTGTTGGGTCAAATGGCCTGATTCCACACAGTAGGGATTCCATATAATTTGAATTGTGTTTCGCTAAACAAAACTGACATTTTTTTTTCAATGTTGCATTTAAAATTTATCTTTAACAGTCAATTGTCAATCTTGTAAAATATCTCAATGTTACTGAAATCAATGTTTAAACAAAACACTGCACATAAAGCCACACAAAGATCTTCATGACCATCTAATTACTGTTCAGTGGAATAATCACAGTAAATATCTTATTGTTCCTGAGATCAATCCCCACTATCACAGTAAGGATCTAGTTAACATTTCTTCCAATAAATGCAATCGTTGTCCCTCTGGTATTTCAGTTCAGTAGTTATACACCATACTGGTTGTTCAAAGCCTGGTTATTTTTTATTATGAATGGCCAAGGGTTCTAATGGCAAGAGCTGTTGTTCGATCTGATTTGTTGCATGTTCTCAAACAAGTTTTCTCTATAAATATTGCAAAAAATGTGTTAATTTGGTTTTGTTCAACTGCTGATGCTAACCTTTTCAGTTCATGTTCATTAAACACATTTGGAGAAAGTGAGGAAATCTGAAGCTGAAGATCAGAGCCAAGAATGTGGCAATAGAAAAGGGCAGGCACATCCAAAGAGCAGGAGTATCAACCTTCCAGACATTAGGCCGTCATCAGAAAAAGTTCCTGATGAAGGGCTTATGCCCAAAACTTTGATTCTGCTTCTCCTCGAATGCTGCCTGACCTGCTGTGCTTTTCCAGTGCCACACTCATGACATTAGAAATATTTGACTGAATGTTCAGAGATTATACTAAAAGTTGCCTCTGTCAATTTATTTTACTTGGCTTTCTATTCACTAAAGCTTTCATGTTAATTGCTTCTCCTTTTCTTCTAAAATCTGGCACAAATCTCAAAATACAGAACACATTAAAATTCACATGAACTATAAATTTGCATTCTCGACAAGAAAACCATAGGAAGGCGATATGGAATTCTGAACAGTCTACACATTCAAATGAAAAAGCAATTCCTTCCAAAAAAATGCTTGCCCGTCTGGATCTCTCTTTCAATTCAATAATCCTGCAAATAGTTTATAATTGTCAGTTGATCTCTCTGAATGAGTACCTAATCAATGTCAATGTAACAGCTGGAACATTAACAACAGATTGATAACTAGGTGTTAAAGACCTTATTTGAAGTGAACAAATGTTTGATATTTACTTGAATTCCACCAGAAAACATTCTTGAATCATAATACAAGAAATGAGATATGTGAGAGATGTGCAAACCTTATTTTTAAATGAACAAACTCCAATATTTCCAAATCATTTCAATCTTACGGTCAAAATGAACAGGTGAATGGAAAAATAAAAACAAGTTTCTGACAATTCATAAACTGAACAACAATTACAAGTTCACTTTGATCAAAGAACAGAGTAATATTGAGATGAATCACAACATTTAGTTACAAAGTAGGTAATCAGCTGACTGACAAGTAATAGGTGGTAGCATTTGTTAGTTTACTGAAGAAGATATCAACTTTATTTCAAATTTATACTATGATATAATAATGTTTAATGTGTTTCAATTGTTTGGACTTGCCCCTTTGCAACAAAAAAGATCAATCTCATTACTTAGACATCGTAATCTTTAATTCTGCAACATTTTCAAATATTCTCCAGGAACTTATAAACGACAAAATTAGATAAAGGTATCCCCACTATTCGAAAGTAAAGCATTATTATGAAACTTTTCATAAGTTGAAAAGGCGTAAATCGAAGAAGCATTAATTCATGTGGGAAACATCTCCCCTTTTTTCGTAAAAGTGAAAATCCTCTTCAGATTTCTTTCAGTTAGAGAAAACAGAGACAGATATAAAAGCTAAGTGGCTAAAGCGAATTTTCCAACACATATTTCTTGGTAACCTGACTCAGATAAGTATCAGATTTTGTGATTATTGATATAATAGATAAAAGCAGATCTAATGCTGGATTGAAAAGCAACTCAGTCTGTGCTTAGCTACTCTCTAATCAACATTCAGAGCAGCTCTTGATATATTTCTATTGAAGGTGTAATTTGAAACCTTCCCTCGGGTCTAGTAATAGAGACACTGCCACAGCTCCACAAGCTCCTTTCATAATGTTCCCACTCAGGACGGCAGGACTGCAATATTATGTTTAATGTGGTTTCTCAAATGAAAATTAATCAGCTGTTTATTGCAATAATTTGAAAGGGAATTAATTATGTCATTTCTGTGTGTAATGGACTGGAAATTAAACAATATTTTACAATAACAATAGAATAAATGAATGAGAGTCTTAAATAAACAGGAATCTCATGACAATTCTTTGAAAGACAAATTGACAAAACCGAGTGATCATTGTACTTTGATTTAAAAATGCATCAGTCATTCAATGTGATTATTCAGCTGAAGACAATTTCCCTTCCTTTAAACAATGTACAACTTTCACAATTTCAAAGTGAACAGTCATTGAAAAAGGAAGGAACAAGCAGATTCTATTTTCTGAACATAAATGTGCGATGAATTTTAAGTAAGTTTCATATAGGTAAAAAGGAAACTCTTATTGTGGTTCGAAATACAATAAACATTAGCATGAAGTGAAATATAATCAAATCAATTCAACTGTGTTTTCTCAGTTAAAATACAGTTCAATATTCAAAGTAATCGAGTGACTTCACACTGCAATATGTTTACATTAATTCAGTGCTGAGACATAATTACACATTTATACCCCTTATAGTGAAGCAAACTTGTGCCAGGAGTCAGAGGGGGTAGGGGAGGTCTTTAATGAGTACTTTGCTTCAGTATTCACGAGTGAGTGGGACGTTGTTTTTGTGAGGACAGCATGAAACAGGCTGATATGGTCGAACAGGTTGATGTTAACTCTGAGAATGTGCTGAAAATATTGAAAAGTCATGGGGATAGATAAGTCCCTTGGTCCAGAAAGGATATAACTTAGGTTGTTATGGGAAGGGAGGCAAGAGATTACTGCGTTTTGGCAATGATCTTTGCATCCTCACTGTCCACTGGAGTCATACCAGATGATTGGAGGGTGGCAAAAGTTATTCACTTATTCAAGAAAGGCAATTGAGATAATCCTGGGAATCATTGATGAGTCAGTCTTACATCAGTTGTGGGCAAATTATTGGAGAGGATTCTGAGAGACAGGATTGATGATTATTTGGAAACGTATAGATTGATTAGAGATGGCCAGCATGGCTTTGTGAGCGGCAGGTTATGCCTCACAAGCCTCATTGAATTATTTGAGGATGTGACAAGCACATTGGTGAGGACAGAGTAGTGGATGTGGTGTATATGGATTTTAGCAAGGTGTTTGTTAAGGTTCCCCATGGTAGGCTCATTTAGAAAGTAATGAGGCATGGGATACAGGAAAACCTGCCTGGTTAGATAATAAATTTGCTGGCCCATAGAAGACAGGGTGAGATGACATAGATAGTTTTCAGCTTGGAGCACGGTGACCAATGGTGTTCCGAAGGGATTAGTTCTGGGACCTGTGCTCTTTGTGATTTTTACAAATGACTTGGATGATGAAGTGGAAGGGTGAGTTAGGAGGTTTGCCAATGACACGAGGGTTGGTGGAGTTGTGGATAGTGTGGAGGGCTTTTGTAGGTTGCTAGAGGACATTGACAGGATGCAGAGCTGGGCTGAGAAGTGGCAGATGGAGTTCAACCTGGGAAAATGTGAAGTTATTCATTTTGGAATTTCAAATTTGAATGCATATTTTCAGATTAAATGCAGGATTCTTTACAATGTGGAGGAACAGTGGGATCGTGGGGTCCACGTCCACAGATCCCTCATACCTGACATCCAAGATGATAGCGTTATTAAAGTGGTGCATGGTGTGTTGGCATTCATTAACAGGGAGATTGAGTTTAAGAGCCACGAGGTTATGTTGCAACTCTATGGATCCCTGGTGAGACTACTCTTGGAATATTGTGTTCGGTTCTGATCACCTCATGACACAGTGGATGCGGATGCTTTAGAGAAGGTGTAGATGAGATTTATCAAGATGTTGCCTGGACTGGAAGGCATGTCTTATGAAGAAAGTTTGAGGGAGCTGGGGCTTTGGTCATTGCAGTGAAAGAGGATGAGAGTTTATTTGATAGCTTTGTGTAAGATGATGAGAGGCGTAGATAGAATGGATAATGAAAGACTTTTCCCCACAAAATGGCATAATTTTAAGGTGAATGGGGGAAGTTGTGGGGAGATGTCAGAGATAGTTTTTTTATCGATAGTGGTGGGTGCGTGGATGGTAGTAGATTCAGATCCATCAGGGACATCTAAGCAATTCTTGGATAGGCACATGAATGATAGTAAATGAAGGGCAGGTTGGTTAGTATGATGTTAGAGTAGGATAAAAGGTCGGAACCACATCGTGGCCAAAGGGCCCGTACTGTGCTGTACTGTTCTATATTCTATGGATGGAAATGAACATTTATATATTAGCAACATATAGATTTGCAAAATTGTATTAGCATACTTACAAATAATGATAAGTTTCATCTTGCTATTTGACTGTGCTATCTGCAAAAATGAACAGGAATTGTTGCACGGAAAAGTAATTAGGTTTTTCTAAATTTATAAATCTGGGATTACACAGATCATTCAAATGAGCAAAAGTCATATTATTAACAGTGCGTGTTGCATCAGAAATAATGAATTCTTTTGTAAGTGTGTTGATTGGAAATAAAATGATTTATTATATTTCTGTATAGATACTAGGGAAGATTGGATTAAATTCAAATATAAACTTCACTGTAGTTGTTAGCAAGATAAACTAAAACATATAATAATTATTGTCATGCAAATTCTTTAATAATTACTGTTAGAATCCTGAAAAAAGGATATACTGTACCATTTTTCAAACAGTCAATAAATTAAATTGTGAACCTCAGTATACTTGTTACCCAGACCAATTATTATGCAATTATTGTAATGATAATGACTTAATAACTAATGCTAAAGCCTAAACAGATAAATTGGTTCAATACTTTGTCAGAATGTTGTTCTGAAATTGATTGGATATTTATTAAGATCAGTAAACTGAGGGATCAAATATAATGGCTCGCTTGATAGAATTGAAGGAAAAAAATGAGACAGTGCTTATTGAACAGGATTGCTTTCGTTTAAAAATGCAGTTGATGCAAGAATAATATATTTTCCTCCATTGGTTTTCTTGTAGAGACATGTTCTTTTAAAAAAAAATTGTCATGATTCAATGTTGAGACACTTCTGTCAGAGTCTGAAAAGTGGAGAGTGAGAGAGAAAGGATTTTTTAAAAAGGAGAAATGAAAGGAACTGGCGAGAAGAGGAGCTCCAACTGTAGTGTCTCAGCCTGCTAACATCTTTTTGGGTGAGCTGGAACGCAGACTAGTGAAGCAACAAGCTGACACAATCATACGCACAGAATCATAGCTTACAATGTCCTAGACACCATCGTCACTATCCTTGTACGTCCTGTCCCACCGGCAGGGGTCATGGATGTAACTGAAATGCTGGAGCATGCAGGGTAATGGACTAAGATCTGCAGAATGTGATCAATGTGATTTATTTGACACTCCTCCAGAATATTAAACTCCAGTCCAATTTGAAAAGTTACTAGCGTCATCAGACTTTAACTACAAATGTCAGAAAAAAAATTATCAGAAAGTTACAGCACAGTTGGAGGCCACTTGGCCAATCCTGAGTATGTGTTGGCTGTAAACTCCCCAGGCTTTACAGCTTTTTGTACTCACCATTGAGAGCAACAATTTCAGACTGTACTCTGCCCTCTATGCTTTTATAATCTGTTTTTAACATATTTCTTTGACAGCTGCACACCTTGTTTCCTTGTTTCTTTCCCAGTCCTAATTCTATCCCCTGTGACCTTGGGGGGCGACCATTTCTGCTATTTAATCTCCCCTGCCTTCCCCAGTGTGACAGACTGTCTTTATGTCCTTGTCTCATCTCCACCTTGCTCACAACCTGTTACATTTCTGATGGGTCCCAGACCTCTGTAACTATCACTGCGCCCCCTGGGTCAATGGTACGAGTTTGGAATTCTCTTCCTCCTGAGATAATCAGAAATCTTTCTGGTTGCAGTTTCCCCCTGATTTTATTTTGAAAAGCAGAGCATTTGTGTCAGAGTCAAGTATTTGTGAACCTTCATCCACAATTCCGAGCATTTGGATGTAATTTGTGACCCTCCCACAGATGTGTAACGTTACTGGATTAGCCATGCTAACATGGCTGCAGTGTGCAATTTATGTGGGTTGGGCTAGCCATGGTTAATCTGGGGTTATGGGGGTAGGGTGGGTGAGCAGGTCATTGCAGACATGATGGGCTGAATAGACTCTTTCTGCACCCACTGGATTCTGTGATTCTAACTAGTGTTGCGAGTGTTGTCCCATTTTCCTAATGCCAGATTCATTCAACTCACACATATGATTCTGTGGGTGCTCACTCACTCCTTCCCTTCAGTTTTACATCAATTTCACACTGTATCTGAGGGTGGGAATGGATTTGTAAATATAAATACACCAAACAAAACCCCTCACAGGTCAGGAACTGTTTCTGCCCATTTCATCACTCACAAGGAACAGGAAAGTAAAGGTTCCGTCACAAATCTTACAGGAACATAGCGGTTATAATCACCAGGAAAGGCTGAATAGCTCAAAACGCTTTTCTCAAGAAAAGAGGCGGCTCAGAAACAGCCTGGTAGAAGTAGAAAGCTTTGAGTCACTGTTGTCAGAGATTTGTGGTTGAAATCATTGGGTTGGAAGCATGTTTCATTGCACTAGATCATCAAAGGTGCTATCTAAATGTGCATCTTTCTTTTTATCTATCTGAGTTAACAATCAGATGGACAGGTCAATGTCTGTGTGTCTTACCAAATCCCTGATTGAATGTCTTTCCCCACAAACTCAGATGTCTCGCCACTCACTGGGTCACGGAGAAACTCTGCCGTGACAATAAGAACTGTCTTTGCTGTCGCCACTCCTCGTGCTTCCGCCTAATCCCCACTTCCCTTCATTAAATCCCAGTTGCCTCTAGTCCAACCACATGGGCACGTTGATGAGCATGACAGGAGAATGAATTGAAACCGAGAGTTCAATGTCAGAATGAAAGAGGAAGAAGGAAATAAATGGTGATTGTGGATCCCAGGAGATACAGACTCCAGGAATTAGTCCTTGTGGCATTCCCACAGTAATACAAGACAGCATTCCATGATGAGAGTTAAATCCGGGTGGCAGGAGAGGGAGCCACTGAACATGAGCAGGTTTAGTTCAAACACAGGAGGTTTGTTCAGTCAATAACAGTGTGTTCGACATGGAGGTGAAGTGAGCAGAAGGGGAAATGTTACCACAAGCTGCCGATGGATAACTTTCATTGGAACAGGAGGAGGCCATTCAGCCCCTCAACTCTGCTCTGCCATTCATGATGATCATAGCTGATGTGTGACCTAACGTACAACTTTCAAACCTCTCTAATTTCATCAATAAACTCCTCTGCAACAGACAAGATGAGTATTGGAAAACTAGTGCAAATGCTGGGACATCAGAAACAAAATCAGAAATTGCTGGAAAAATTCAGTAGGTCTGGCAGCATCTGTGGAGAGTGAACCATTCGTGTCCAGTGATCAGTCAGGTGACCAGTTGCAGCTAACCATTCTGCTGTTTCTGTAACACTGGAATAGGTTCTGGTGCGAGGGGAATGAGATTGTCAATAATAACTGAGAAAACAGGAGGACGTACTCAATCAGAATTAGGAATTCACTTACCCATCCCAGCGGGACAGTCACCAACACAGTCACACTGCGGAGAGGCCGTTCACTTGCCCCATGTATGGGAAGGGATTTACTCGATCTTACAATCTGCTGAGGCACCAGAGATGGCACAGTGGATTTCGACCCTTCACCTGCTCCATGTGTGAGAAAGGATTCATTCAAATCTCTCACCAGCGGAGACATTAATGCATTCTCACTGGGGAGAGGCCATTCACCTGCTCAGTGTGGGGGCAAGGAATCACTCAGTCCTCTGACCTGCTGAAACACCAGCGAGCTCACTCTGGGGTAATGATCATTCACTTGCTCCCAGTGTGGAGGGAAATTCACTCAAATGCAGCACCTGCGGAGTCCCCAGTGAGCCCACACACGGGGAAGAGGCCATTCAGGTGGTCAGTGTGGTAGAAGGGATTCAGTGATTCATCCCTCCTGCTGAGACCTCAAGGAGCCCACACAGGGGAGAGGCCATTTAGGTGCTTAGTGTGGGAGAAGGGATTCAGTGATTCATCCTGCCTCCGAGACTCCAGCGGGTTCGCACTGGGTAGGAGCTGTTCACCCCTCTGTGTGACAAGGGATTTGCTGCGTCCTCAACACGACTGAGAGACCAGTGAGTGCACACAGGGAAGTGGTCATCCCCCTGCTCCGTGTGGGGTAGAGTTCACACATCACTGTAGGACTCAGATTCTATTGTACATGATGACACTTTTGAAGAATTGTTGTTGTGGTTGTTAACCACATTAATTGGGCTGGAGTTGACTGAACTTACATTGCCACTCTCTGAACCTCATGATGTCTCTCTGGAAGAAAGTCTCCACAAACAGCAATGTGACAATGTGCAGGGATCATCTGCTTTGATTTAAATTGTGACTGTAGCACGGCTGCTTCACAGCATCAGGCACAAGGTTGGAATCCAGCCTTGGCCAACGGCCTGTGTGGAGGTCCCACATTTTCCCCATGATAGTGTGGGTCCCCCCAAGGTTCTCTAGTTTCCTTCTGGCTCTAGCCCAGAGATGTGCAGGTCAGGTGGATCAGTCGTGCTAACTTGTCCACAGTATCCAGGATTGTGCAGACGAGGTGGATCAGCCATGGGAAATGCAGTGTTACAGTGATAGAGTGCTCTGGGCGTGATGGTCTTCGGATGGTCGGTGGGGTCTGATGGGCCAAGGCTCTCCTTCCACACTGTAGGGATTTTATTCTCTGATTGAGGATAAAGGCGACACAGCAGGGTATCCTTGGAGAAGGAGCATGTGGTGTGCATCAATGCTCTCGATGCCTTTAGATAGAGGTGGGCACCGTAGGGGATACAGTACTTTATCTCCACCGCAGACCCCCTCCCCACAACTCAACTTTGATTTAGTCCCTTCTCACTCTGTCACTTGCAATGGTTTGTTTGGCCCGTAATGGGCTTTGTTTGGAAATATTCAATTGGTTTACTGCTGGTGATATGTCTCGATTAGAGTGGTGCTGGAAAAGCACAGCAGGTCAGGCAGGATCAGAGGAGCTGCAAAATCAATGTTTTGGCAAAAGGCCTTTTCCAGCACCACTCTAATCTCGGCTCTGTTTTCCAGCACCTGCAGTCCTCACTTTTGCACTGCTGGTGATTATATGTTAACCAAAAGCAAAATGGCATAATGATGATTTTGATGGTGGGAAGGTTGCTGTGCTCACATTTCTGGATCAGAAAAATGGGGAACAAGAACGCTTCACAGCTAACAGAACGAGAACTGAAAAGCTATTAAATCAAACCAAAGGTTCAGACAGGGAGGGAATATTTCCCTGGAGTTTGAGTAGCTGGAAAGTGATGGCGTCTTGGAATAGACAGTATTTTGTTTTACAGAGGTTGAAAGCTTTAAAACTGTTATATTCAGAGAGTTCAATTTATTTTCTTTAATTTTATTTGCGGTGCAAAAAGCTTTTACCACATTTTAAAGCCAAAATTTACAAACCTTGTGTTAAAGATAAATGTTAAATAAAATCCATCAAACCATCCCTCACTGAAAACTGATGTGGAAGTGCAATCTCCTGGAGAATCCCTGCCCACTCCTTCCTACCCGGGGTCCATGACTATATACATACCTGGGAGATAGCAGCAGGAGGAGACCATTCGGCCTTTCAATCCTGCCCCACCGTTCAATGGGAAACAGCTGACCATCCAGCTCAGTCTCCTGTTCCTGCTGGGTTCCAATCCCCTTTCGTGACTTTACCTCAAAGAACTATATCTAAGTCCTCATTTAGCTTCACTGCCTTTTGTTCCAGTGGCGTTGCGGTGTTACTGTGTGGGTGTAGGCAGTGGTAGTGTGATGGTGCTGCCTCCTGGAGGAACACTCAGCGTCCCTCTTCATCCTGCAGTAACATCAACTGGGTTTCAGCAACGAGAGATAGAACACGTTTCCAGGATATGGGCATCACGGTCTCAGCCAGCATTTATTCCCCATCTCTCGTTACCCTTGAGAAGATGGTAGTGAGCTGCTGTCTTGTACCATTCACAGTCCATTTGGTGCAGATAGACCGACAATGCTGGGAGAGAGAGTGTTGCAGGATTTTGGTCCAGTGATTCTCCATCTTTGGTTCTTCAAATGTTGTTTAACTTAATCACAATCTGCACCTGATTTTGAGATTTCAGTCTGCAAATCTTCACTATCTCGCACCCTGTATAAAGGAATATGTACATATTAGAAATTCAGAGCAGACAATTCTAGTTTCTCTGGAATAGCCATTTCCCCTTTCTTCCCCCAAAGCTGTAACCCTCCAGCCCATTTATTCTCTCCCACCATCCTGACACTACTGCCCCCTAATGTACACCCTCGCCATTCTCATGGAGTTGTTGATAAACAGGTCTCTGCCACCACTTCCCGTCCCTGGTGAGACTCTGCACCCTTTCTGGGTTCACTTCCTTTCCCTTCAGTTGCTGCAAATCAATAATGTAACAGCAGAATGTAACAAAAGGAAACAGAAAGGGAGATGGCAGATCCTGGACAGAAGAGGAACCTTCAGTCTGGGAGAATGGGTCAGATTCTTCCTTGTTTCCCATTGGTCAATTCCCAGTGTTATGACAAGTTGCGAATGGAACTTGGTCCCATCTAGGCGTAGTGACATTTTGACCAACCCCCCAACTGATCAATACTATAGGCAGATGCATCCCTTCTCCTGCCAATCACAGTGTGAAATGCTTTCCACTAGTTAACCTAAAGAACATGCTCCAAAACCCGCCCACATTCTGTACATGTAGTGCTAGGTTTCCCCACACACGTGTGGTCCCTGCCTCAGGGCTTGTGGGAGTTGTAGTCCCCATGAAGCCTCTGGAGACCTGTCCCTGGAAAGTGAAAGAAAGTGTGGGCTGGAGGGTGTTGTGTATAGGATACCCATTCAGACACACAGGACATGTGGGCTGTCACTGGGATTTACTGAGACATCCGCTTCGACACCTCGATTTCTGACGTAAGGAATATACATTCAGCCAATTGCGGGGTGGGGAGGTTAATAATGGGCAGCAGATTTTAAGCAGAGGTGGCTCAGTGGCTAGCACTGCTGCCACACAGCGTCAGGGACCCAGGTTTGATTCCAGCATTCGGCAACTATGCGGAATTTACACATCCTCCCCATGTCTGCATGGTTTTGTTCGGTGCTCCAGTTTCCTCCCACAGTCCAAAGATGTGCAGGTAAGGTGGACTGGTCATGCCAAATTGCTCACAGGGTCCATGCATGTGCTGGTTAGGCAATTAGCCACGGGAAATGCAGGGTTACAGGGAATGGGTGGGTCTGAATGGGATGTTCATCATAGGGTTGGTGTGGAATTGATGGATGAATACCCTGTTTCTGCACTATAGGGACTCTATTCTATTCTCATGAAGAAGAATGTACCTATCTCAATGTGTTGTGCATCTGTGGAATTTCCTGTTCAAAATGCGGTGGATGCAAATTTATTGAAGAGATACAGATGTTGAATTTGCAATGGGTTGAAGTGTGAGAGAGCAGGCGGGAAAATCCAGCTGAGACTGAGGTGAGCTCAATCATCACCGTATTAAATGGTGGAGCAGGTTCGAAGGGCTGCATTGCCTCTCCTGTGCCCAGTGCTTATCTTCTTACGGTAATAACCAGAAAGATGAATCCAAACCTCACCATCTTCACCAAAGGAGATTTTCGGAAACAGCAGGATAGTCAGGTGGGTTAGCGTTCCAAACTTAGGTCGTGAGGAAGCGTGTGGGAGATAATGATTTTGCAATTTTAAACTGAGGGGAGATCGTGATTTATGGCTTTAGACTGTGTAGTACATTCACAGCGTCCAGAGTACTCTGTTGTGAATATCTATCCTGTACTTTATTACAAAGCCAAGGTCGCTGACAATGAAATCCAAAACACCCAGGAAACATTGCCTCCCCTCGTAATCTGATAAAAAGACTTGTCATAAGTCTGGTTGAATTTAGAACACAGATGGAAAGCAGGAAGATTAAATCCAATCCCAGGATACTGTGCTTAAACAAAGGAGACTACAATAGGATGAGACAGGAGTTGGCTAATGCAGATTGGAAGTAAAGACTTTACTGTGGGACAGTTGACAGACAGTAGAGGAATATCAAAGTAATTTTTCAAATTTCTCAGCACAAGTATATATCAGTGAAAAGGAAGGACTGCAGGAAAAGGAGTAATCTGCCATGTCTAAGGAAATAAGGGAGTGTATGAAATTGAAGTAGAAGGCATACAAATTGACAAAGACCAAGGATAAATTCAGAGATTGGAAAAACTTCAAAGATCAACAGAAAGCATGATGGAATTGGGGATAAAAAGTGATAAGTAGCTTATCCCCAGGGACAGAATAGCAGTTTACCCTGGTAGAGGGAAATCTATTGTGTGGGGAACATATGGACTCTGTAATAGTTGAAGCACTTAACTGTTACCATAGAGAAAATCCTGATCAAGTTAAAAATCACAGCACACCCCAAAAGCTTGTACTTCCAAATAAACCTGTTGGACTCTCACCTGGTGATGTGTGGTTTTTAACTTTGTCCACCCCACCCCAACCCCGTTTCCTGCACATCAGCATCCCGATAGACAACCCCACTGAAACTGAAGTGCCTCTCAGGTACTTGAGGGAGCCACGGGGGTGTGGGGGAGGGGTGTGTGGTTTAACCACAAAGTGCTGAACTGAACTAGACTTTTGAACTACCGTTGCCCTGGAGATAATATTGAGAGACAGTCTGTATTCAAAGTCACAAACCACAAAAGGTATAAGAAGGGGAGCCATACATCGGACAGGCGGGGAGTTACCTGATGCTGCCTGAAGGCGTTTTGCATGTACACTATCCAGGTAGCTGCCGTGTCTCATCAATAAAGACTCAAAGAAGACCTCTCAGAGTTCTGTGCCTAGTTATTCCTATCCAGCAGAGTTCAGGAATATGAGTACACAGCAGTCAGTCTTCACAGTGGAGGACACAAAGAACATCCTGATGAAGAGCTTTTGCCTGAAACGTCAATTTTGAAGCTACTTGGATGCTGCCTGAACTGCTGTGCTCTTCCAGCACCACTAATCCAGACACGAAGAACATGCCAGTAATTGATAAGGAGACTGAGGAAGGTGAGGACCAAGAAACAACCATTATCACGAAAGAGTCAGAGCTGGGCAAGCTAATGGAGCTAAAGGTAGACAAGTCTCATTGCCCTGATGGAATACGTCCCATGATACCAACAGAGTTAGGGGGAGAAATAGCAAATGCACTTCGAGTTGTAGAATCCTACAGCAGAGACAGGCCCTTTGGCCCAAACTGGCCCATGCCAATCAGAATGTCCATCCACGCTAAATCCATTTCCTTGCACTTGGCCCATCTGCTTCTGAAACTTTCCTATCCATGTATATGTCCAAATGTCTTTTACGTGTTGTTAATACACCCACCTCAACAACTTCCACTGGCAGCTCATTCCATATACATACCACCTTTGTGTAGAACAGTTGCACCTCAGGTTCCCATGTATTCTTTCTCCTCTAACTTTAACCTGATGCCCTCCAATCCTTGAGTCCCTGCGAAAAAGACCGAGTGCATTTACCTTACCCATGCCTCTCATGGTCTTATACACTTCTACAAAATATTCCCCCTTCGGTTTCCTCTGCTCTAAACAAAAAAGTCCTCACTTGTCCAACCTCTCCCTGTATCTCAGACCCCTGAGACCTGGCATCATCCGTGTAAATTTCTTCATCACCTTTCCTGTTGAATAACTGAAACCTACACTGCACTCATCAAATTTCCTGTGTTACCCCACGGCGCTGGAACCGATGTGACAACACCAATGGATTACAATCAATGATCGATAATTCACTCCATTACAACAATCCCATTTTCATAACTTTTTCCATGATGCAGGAATCCTTTTGTCTTTCTGGTTTCATGGTTAATTGTTCTCATACAAAACCAATCTGTGGCTTACCTGTTCCAGGGAAATGTGCCATGATTGTTTAGACTTTCGAAAACCAATGAAATCTCTCTCCACAGTCCCCACACTAACATGGACTTCACTGTCTCAGTACTTTTTTCCAGTCACACGGACATTTGAAATATTCATCCACGGACAGAATGCACCACCTTCCCATCCAGATGAAAAGGTCAATGATATTCAGATCAGCACGGATCCAGTAACATGAAGTTCAATTTGAATTTCTCAATACTCTATAACAGAGAAAACAGATAGTGCTGGAGATCCTCAGCAGGTCTGGCAGCATCTGAAATGGTGACAGATGCAGGAAACATTGCAGCCTTGAAGAAGTGTTTAGATGATCACACCAGGCATGTGTGCTTGATGATTATGGATAAGATGGGTACAGGGATCCCTTTCTGGAAGGGCCTTGGTGAGACCACACCTGGAGTACTGTTTACATCTTTGTTCCCCTTTTCCAAGGAAGGCTCTCCTGGTTATTGAGAGAGTGTAAAGGAGGATCACCAGATGAGTCCTGGGATGTGCAGATAGTTCAGGACTGCAGATGCCGGAATTCAGAGTCTGTACAATGTGGACCTGTGGAGGTGCAGCAGGTCAGGAAGCATCAGAGGAGCAGGAAGATGAATGTTTTGGGTCAGGACCCTTTGTCAGTCCTAATAAATAGCCATGACCTGAAACTTCACCTTTCCAGCCCCATCATATTCATGCTGGTCATCAAGCACCTATTTATTCTAGTCCCACGTTCTGGCACTCAGCGTGTAACCGATATTGTAGTGCCTGGTGTGATCATCGAAACACTTCTTCAAGGCTGCAATGTTTCCTGCATCTGTCACCATTTCAGATGCTGACAGATTGCTGAGGATCTCCAGCGCTTTTTGTTTTTATTGCAGGTTTCCACCATTTTCCTGAAGCACATAGAGTCATAGACATGTACACAGCTCCATATTTTGTTGACTCACATTCCTGGGATGTCAGGACTGATGGCTGAAGAGGGACACAATCTTCGTTTAATCCTCCTTTCCTTTGGCTTTCTGAGCCGGTAACCTCATCACTATTATTCTACCTCCCATTCCCTGTCCTAAATCTGACCCTCTAAGCCTACACTTTAGTTCCCATCCCCCTGCTGGACTAGTTACAAACTCACCAACAGAACTGGCAAAAGCCCCCACCAGATTTGTCTGAGCTCTGCCCAGGGGTAACCGGTCAGGCTGGTACAGGTCCCACCTAACCCAGAAACAGTCCCAGTCCCTGAAGAATCAAAACCCTTCTGTGGTACACCATTTCCCCAGCCACACATCTAGCTGATCTGCCTTCTCATTCCTGCTCTCATTAGCACATGGCACTGGGAGTAAGTCTGACATTATTACATTTCAGGAGCTACATTTTAATGCATCTCTTCTCTCCCGAGGTCCAGCTTTCAGGCCCTCAGCCCTCTGTTTAGAGATGTCCTTGGTATCTGTGTGTTGCACGACCACAGCCTGTTTACACTCCAGCTCCAGAATGTCCTGCAGCCACTCCATGATATCATGGATCTTGGCACCAGGGAGATTACATACCATCCTGGATTCATGTCTGTGGGCACAGAAGTGCCTGGCTGTACCCCTGGTTATTGAATCCCCTGCCACTATAGCCCTGCCGCTCTCATTCCTCTTGTTCTGATCAGCAGAGCTCTCTGTGGTGTCATTAACCTGGCTGATGCTGATTTCCCAAGAAGCCACCACAACCATTCCCGCCCTTACAGAATCCCAAGTGGTATACAGTATCTGTATGAGAAGGGGATAATAACGGGGGACTCCTGTACTCGCTTCCTGAGCCTTTTACTCGATCTGATGGTCACCCATTCCCTTTCTGCCTGTGTAACCCTCACCTGCAGGGTGACTAACTCACTAAACGTGCTGTCCATAACATTCTCAGTATTGCAGATGCTCCACAGTTAGTCCACTCTCAGCGCCAGCTCTGAAAAGCAGTTTCCCAGTAGCTGCAGATGGGAACCCTTCCTGCACAAATAGCCGTCATGGACACTGGAAGCGGCCCTTATTTCCTACATTGTGCAAGAGGAGCACACCACGGGTCTGAGGGCTCCTGTCACAACGTCTCTCTACATTCATCTAGTTACTCCCATTAAGAGTATTTAAATGAGTGAGTAACCTTCCTTCACTTCACATATGTCCATTATAATAACAAAAAAAAACTTTACTGAAGCTGATATGTCACACTTTAAAAACTTAAATACTCCACAGGTATCACTGACAAATTGGCTATTCCCATTGGGACTGTGAATTTCTGAAAGGCCTGAACTAAAACGGAGTTTCGGCTTCACCTTCTCCCTGTCTCACCTCACTATTTACACCCAACTCCAAAACACTCTCATTGAGCCAAGCAGCCCTCACAGTGCAGCCCTGTCATTTTCATTGTCTGCTCACACCTACACTGTACTGTTCCAATGCACCTCAATGGGAGCTCAGGACCAGCATTGCATCTATCAATTCAGCCCTTTGTAACCCCAGAGTCAAAATGGACTTCAGCAGTTTCTGAATGAACAGACAGTTGTCAGAATCTGGAACGTTCCACCTGAAATGGTGCTGGAATTTGAATCCACGAGAAATTTGCAGAGAATTGGAAGTAGGGAGTTTACAGATTAACATTATAAAGTGGATGATTGAGACTAAATCTGACAGTTCCTGCAAAAAGACGAGGTGTAATTTGGATAAATCTGTGCGCCCTCTCAGGCCAATACCTCCTTCCATAGCTGCAGGGCCAAGAATTGAACACATACCCCAAGGGTGATCCAACCATGGACTTGAACATCATTCTGCTTTTGGCTTGATAAAAATATTGAAGATATTTTCCCACAGACAGAACAGACAAACCTTTCTCGTTCCACAGTTAAATGCCAATGATATTCAGATCCCGATGACTCCGTTGACTGTAGAAACTTGTTTATTGAAATCCCTGTCTCAATTATTCTCAATTAATATCCTATAAAATGAATTCACAAAACAAAGCTCACAGTCAGTGCAAGATGAATAGTGTAGACAAACACTTCTCTCGGTATGTGTTTGATGTGCAAATGCTCCTCTTCAAATCACCCCGCCCCCACCCAGGAAGAGGACACGTGCATGCTCCAATCTGTACCTTCCCCCAAATAAAGATGGTGGCCATAACCCAGGACCTCTCACTGCCTGAGGCCCAAGCCATCTTCCCCTTTGCTGCAAATGTGGGACCAAGAGTTTCTAATTCAGACTAACTACCTGCCCAGAGTGTAACTAAACCCTCCCAGTCTACACTGATACATTTCATCTGGTTTCTGCTGCCACTCTCCCCTTTCCGCCTCCTGCACACACCATGGGTTATCGCGGGTCCAGTGAACCTTCCTCAGAACCGATGACAGCTGGGATAATTAGAATCCATTCAGGAAACAAGCCCTTTGGCCCAACAATTCCACACCCACCCTCCGAAGTTTATCCCACCCAGACACATTCTCCTATTCTATTAATCTCCATTTCCCCGAACTAATGCACATCCCCGAACACTACGGGAAACTTAGCTGGGCCAATTCACCTAACCTATAGATCTTTGGACTACAGGAGATAGGGGTTAAAGAGTAAATAATAGGTGGGGACAGAGCCCAAAGAGACACAGGAACATTTGGAAAGATAAAGGAGTGGGAAGGTGGAAGGCTGTTAATGGAGGAGACAGGAACCTTCTAGCATCTCAGTGGCAGTGGTGGAAATTGTGGCTGATGATCTACATTGTGCCTGCAAAAAAAGACCCTGAGCTTCCAGTTGCCTGCTGTTTAACACAAAAGACTGTTCACTGTCCAACATCTCTGTCTCATGCTTACTGCAGTGTTCCAGTGAAGCTTGATGCAAGCTGGAAGAACACTTCAGAACATACCAAATGGCTTCCTATTTCAAGGACTGCAATTTCCCCTCACATGTGGTCAACAATGCCCTCCAGTGTATCTCCTCCACTTCCCACACCACTGCCCTTGTACCCCACCCCTCCAAATGCAACAAAGATGGAATCCCACCACCCTCACCTTCCACCCATATACAACGCATCATCCTCTGCTCTTTCCACCATCAGATCCAACCACCTGAGATATATTTCCCTCCCCACCCCCTTTCAGCATTCCACAGAGATCATACATTCTGTGACTTCCACGTTAGATCCACGGTCCCCACCAACCCACCCTCCACTCCAAGCATCTTCGCTTGCCACTGCAAGAGGTGGAAAACCTGTGCCCACACCTTCCCCTCACCTCCATCCAAGGCACCACAGGATCGTCCCACATCCAGCAGAGATTTCCCTGCCCACCCAAACACCTTAGCTATTGTTTCCCTTGCTCTCAGGACGCCAAATTGTGGAATATTTCAGGGAACATTTCTGTGACACATGCACCAACCAACCCCACCGCCCTGTGGCCGACCACTATGGCTACCCCCCACCCCCTCCGCCACCACGCTGCCAAGGACATGCAAGTCCTCCATCCCAAATCCGAGCCACCCGACACCTGGAGGAAGAACACCTCATCTTCCACCTTGGGAACATTCAACCACACAGCATCAAGGTTTCCTCATCTCCCCTCCCCCAACTTATCTCTGATTCAACCCTCCAACTCGGCACTGGCCTCTTGAACAGTCCCACCTGCCCATCTTCCTTCCCAATTGTCCATTCCACCCTCTCACAACTACCCTCCATCTACAACTACCTATTGCCTCCCTAGCTCCCTTCCCCCCCAACCCCAAACACCCATCCCTCTCAGCCGTATTCCACCACCCACATTCCTGATGAAGTGCTGACATGGCCAATACATCAATTCTCCTGCTCCTTGGATGCTGCCTGACCTGCTGTGCTTTTCCAGCATCACACTTTAACACAAGCTGGAAGAACAACACCTCATCTCCCACTCGGGGACCCTGCAACCCTCTGGCTTCAACATCAAATTCAATAATTTTAGGTCCTGAACTCTCCCACGTCCTCGTGTCTTTGTCCCCTACCCCACATACCAGGCCTTGTTATTACGTAGCCTACCATTACACATTACCTATGGTTAGCCACTAACAGTCCCCATAAACAGCTATTCACCCTCCCCCCGTCAGATCGTTATCCACTCCTTTGTCCAACTGCTCTTATCTCTCTCTTTGGCCTCTACACCGAATTATCATTTACTCGTTAACCCCGACCTTCTGCATAAAAACAGACTTTTTTTCTCAGTAACATCAGTTCCTGAGGAAGCGTCACTGGATCGAAAATGCGAACTGATTTCTTTTCACAGATGCTGCCAGATTTGCTGAGCTTTTCCAGTACCTTCTGGTTGTTGTGTGTGATTTTTAGCATCCGAAGTTCTTTTGGTTCTAATTTACCCGGAGTATCTGATTCAGGTTCAACAGACTGAAACAGCGTTTATCAACCTTCCCAGTCCACACTAACTCCATCTCTCTCCCAGTATCTGCTGTCTCTCCCACTCCTTCATATTCAGTCCCCCCTCACAGTGACACTGCGCCTGCAAAGCTGATGGTCATGTGTTGACCTGCTGGATCCACCCCTCATTCACTCCCATTGGCTGTAGGATTATGCCAACTTTCCTATTGGTCTGAAGCTGTGTCAATCAGCCAGGCCCCATTGTGACCTGAGTGATGGGATCCTCCCAGGTGCATCAGAGGCTGAGGGGTGACCTCATAGAGATTTATAAAACCATGAGGGGCATGGGTAGGATAAATAGACAAGGTCGTTTCCCTGGTTTGGGGGAGTCCAGAATGAGAGGGCATACGTTTAAGATGAGAGGGGAAGAATTTAAAATGGATCTGAGGGGCAATTTCTTTTCCCCACTGAGGTTGGTGCGTGTATGGAATCTTCTGTAGGGAAGTGGAGGATGTTGGTACAATTAAACCATTTGGCATCTGGATGGGTATATGAATAGGAAGGGTGTAGAGTGATATGTGCCAAGTGTTGGCTAATGGGTCTAGATTAGGTTGGGATATCTGGTCAGCATGGACCAGTTTAACCAAAGGGTTTATTTTTATGCTGCCCTGTGATGAGCTTCATCATTCACAGTGAATGGGTCAGTATGAAAGAGCACAGGGACTGAAGGCTATTCCGCCCAACGGTGCTATACTCTCTCCCTCTGGAGATGGTGCCAGTCTATCCCAACTCACCTCCCATTTGGACAGAACCCTCCAAATCCTTCCTTAAAAATGTTAAATTTCAAATTTGTTTTTACAATAACTACTGAATCTGCATCCAGCTGTCGGTCAAACTGTTCCAGATGCTCAGAACTTAGTGAGTAAAATAATCTTCACAGTTTTCTTTGCATTAATTGCCAGTTACCTGAAAATAGTTAGTAAAAATTGTGACGTTAAAAATTTCTCACTCCGTCTCTCTGTAAATGAAATACCCTGAAAACAAATCAACTCCTGGTCGAAATCACTGCTTAACCTTCTCAGCTCCAAGGAGAATTTTCTGGCCTTCTGCTAACTCTCCATCAAAGAGAAACCTATTTTAATTTTAATTTATTAGTGCCATAGAGATGTACAGCACAGAAACAGACCCTTCAGTCCATCTTGTCCATGCAGACCAGATATCCTAAATTAATCTCGTCCCATATGCCAGCCCTTGGCCCATAGCCTTCTAAACCTTTCCCAATCACAGATCCAATGAGATGCCTTTTAACTGTTGTAACTGTACCGGCCGCCACATTTTCTCTGGCAGCTCATTCCATACACATACGATGTTCAGCTTGAAACTTTGCCCCTAATATCCCTTTTCAATCTTTTCCCTCACGCCTGTGCTTTCTAGTTTTGGACTCACCTAAACAGGAATAAGACCCTGGCTGTTGAACCTATCCATGCCCCTCACAATTTTATCAACCTCTATGGTCACCTCTCAGCATCCGATTCTCCAGTGAAAACAGCCTCAGTCTATTCAGCATCTCCCTATAGCTCAATCCCTCAACCCTGGCAACATCTTTGCATCTTTTCTGAATCCTTTCAAGTTTCACAATATCATTCCAATAGCGGGGAGACCAGGACTGAAAGCAGAATTCCAGAAGTGGCTGAATGAATGACCTGTACAGCCGCAAAATGACATCACAGCACCTGTACTCAATGCACTGACCAATAAAGACAAGTACAGCAAACACTTTCTTCACTACCCTGCCTATCTATGATTCCACTTTCAAGGAATTATGAACTTGCACTCCAAGATCTCTTTGTTCAGCAACACTACCTAGGACCTTCTCATTAAGTGTAGAAGTCCTGACCTGATTTGCTTTTCCAAAATGCAGAACCTCACAGATATCTAAATTAAACTGCATCTGCCACTCCTCAGCCCATTTGATCGGAGTCTCATTGTACTTTCAGGAAACTTTGCTATCCATTGCACCTCCAATTTTGGTGTCTATTGTAAACCTACTAACCATAGCTCCTATATTCACATACAAATCATTTGTACAAATGGTAAAAGCAGTGGACCCAGTACACAGCCTGACAGCATTTTGCTCATCACAGGCTTCCAGTCCAAAAAGCATCCTGCACTATGACACTGACTACTCAACAAGGTTAGAGCTCATGGCATACAGGGAGATCTAACCATTTGGATCCAGAACTGGCTCAAAGGCAGAAGACAGAAGGTGGTGATGGAGGCCTGTGTTTTTCAGACTGGAGGCCTGTGACTAGTGGAGTGTTACAAGGATCACTGCTGGATCCACTACCTTTCGTCATTTATATTAATGACTTAGATGTGAACATAGGAGGTATAGTTAGTGAGATGACACCAAAACTGGAGGTGTAGTGGACAGTGAGAAAGATTACCTCAGAGTACAGTGGGATCTTGATCAGATGGGTGAATGGCTGAGGAGTGGTATTTTGGGAAAGCAAATCTTAGCAGGACCTATACTCTTAATGGTAAGGTCCTGAGGAGTGTTACTGAACAAAGAGGCCTTGGAGTGCAGGTAGATAGGATAGTGAAGGCGGCATTTGGTATGCTTGCCTTTATCGGACAATGTATTGAATACAGAAGTTATGAGATCATGTTGCAGCTGTACAGGACATTGGTTAGGCCACTTTTGGAACGTTGAGTACAAATCTGGTCACCCTCCTATTGGAAGGATGTTGTGAAATTTGAAAGGGTTCAGAAAAGATTTACAAGAACGTTGCCAGGGTTGGAGGATTTGATCGAGGCTGGGCGTTGAATAGAGGTTGAATAGACTGGGGCTGTATTCCCTGCAGTGTCGGAAGCCGAGAGGTGATCTTATCTATGTATATAAAAACATGAGGTGCATGGATAAGATAAATAGACAAAGTCTTTTCCCTGGCGTGGGGGATCCCAGCACTAGAGGGCATAGGTTTAGGGTATGAGGGGAAAGACTTTAAAGAGACTTGACAGGCAACTTTTTCACACAGAGGGTGGGACGTGTATGGAATGAGCTGCCAGAGGAAGTGGTGGAGGCCATTACGATTGCAACATTTAAAAGGCATCTTCATGTGTATATGAATAGGAAGGATATGGGCCGGGTGCTGCCAGGTGGTACTAGAATGCATTGGGATATCTGATCAGCATGTACTGGTTGGACCGACGGGTCTCTGTTTCTGTGCTGTCCATCTATGACTCTTTGACCTTCCAGCCAATTCCGTATTCAAACAGCGAGTTCCACCAGACTTCTATGGTATTGAACCTGCTAACCAGTGTGTTATGTGAAACCTTGTGTCTTTCTCCAGTCCAAGTTCCTGATTTCAATGCCCAAAGCCATGCTGACTCTCCCGAATCATTTCTTGCTTTTCCAATGACATGTAAATCCTGTCCCGGAGAATCCCTTCCAACAACTTCTCTGCCACTGACTTCAGGCTCACCGGTCTATAGTTCCCTGGCTTTTCCTTACCACCTTTCTCAAATAATGGCACCCATCGTCCAGCACCTCACCTGTGGCGATCGATGATACAAATATCGCAGCGAGAGGCCCAGCAAAAGCTTCCCTAATTACCCACAAAGTTCTGGGATACACCTGGTCAGATTCCAGGGATTTATCCACCTTTATGCATTTTAAGACATCCAGTACCTCCTGCTCTGTAATATGTACACTTGCTCAGTTATCACTCTTTATTTTTCCAACATCTCTAACTTCCATTTCCCCTTTCAGTAAAAAACTGACATGAAATACTTACAGAATCTCTCCCAACTCCTGCTGTTCCATAGACAGTCTGGTTGATCATTGAGGGTCGCTATTCTCTGCCTAGTTATTCTTTTGTCTTTCGTGTATTTGTGGAATCTCTTAGGTTTAAGGAGAATCCAATTTCCCAAAATTATCTCATGTCCCCTTTTTTGCCTCCTGGTTTCCCGCGAGTATACGCCTATTGCCCTTATAGTCCTCTAGGGATTCACACAAACACAGTGGTCTGTACCTGCCATATCCTTCCTTCATTTTCTTGACCAGAGCCTCAATTTCTCAGGTCATGCAGCATTCTCGACACCTCCCAGCCTTGGCCTTAACAGGAACATACTATCTGTGTAGTATCATTGTCGCAGGCCTATGGAGGCAATGGCAGATGAGGACAGAGAAACAATCATTATAAGTAAACAGGTAGCGATGGGAAGGCTAACAACTTATTCTTATTTCTATAATTCCTCTCGAGTCTCAGAACTGTCACTATCTCTGCATCAAAAACATCTCAATCTCTGCAACATCCTCCAATCTCTAATCTCCTCCAGTCTCAACACCCTCTCTATCTTTAATCTTGTCCACCCTCACAAATCTCTAAGATGTGCCTTTCTTTAATTCCAGCCTTCAAGATAACCCATGTTTATTTCAGATTCCTGCAGCCAGAGCTCCACAATGTCCCGCTTAACCTCTCACATTTTCCCCCAAACAAAATTAATCAATCATCTATTCTAATATCACCTTCTCTGACCTGGTTTCTATTGTGGCTTGTCATATTCCTATATTACGCGTTTGTGGTCTACATGATGGAAAACGGTTTTGTGGTCCATTGGGTTTATGCTGTAAAGAAATCTCCCAGCTAATTATTTTAATCCCATTTTCCAGCACAGAGCCCATAGACCTGTCAGCCTTGGCCTTGCAAGTGTGTTCCTAAATAGATTTTAAATGCCATCGGTATTTCTGTCTCTCACTCTCTTTCAGACAGTGATGTTTAGTGCAACTGTTGCTCTGTGCTATCCACCACAGGGTTCAGAGCAGCTGGGTCTGTGCGAACCACAGATTGCCCACACATTGTGAAGGGTGGCAGGGTCCCTGAGAGGGGGCACAGGAGATTTACCAGGATGGTTCAAGGAATGGGGGATTTTAGTTGCTGAATTTGTGGGGCTTTTTTAACATTAATTATTCACGTGACATGTGTGTTGCTAATACATATCAAAAATAAACATCCACAATTAATGGACTCTCCTTTTCAACCTCTCCCCTTGCCTGCGCTGTGCTAATATTCATGTTAACCACCACCAGACATCTCTCTCTAATGAGAGAGCAGTCCAATGGTCAGGTAGGAAAATGCTGACTTGATCTTTTACACAGTGATGCCACGGTGCCTCGAGGCAATGCTGAAGGTGGTGGATGGGAAACTACTCAGGGACAGTGCTTTATCATGGAGGATGTTCACTTTCTTTAATATTGTTGGGTGGGTGGGTGCACTGATGCAGGCAAGTGGAGAATTTCCAACATAACCCTGATGTGTACCTTATAGAGAGCAAACAGACATTAGGGAATCAGCGGTTTGGAAAAACTGAGATTGTTCTTCTTGTAGCAAAGGAAATTTGGGGAGCTGTGACAAAGCGGTTTACAAAAGTTACACGTTGTAATAATAAACCTTAGACCCATCAGCTCATTATACAAGGGTTACAGAACACATGTTGAATATTTGGGAAGATCTATTGAAAGGATGGTTTGATTCAAAGGAGAACTTTTATTCAGCAAATGGTATTGATCTGGAACTCAATACTCTCACACAATATGAATATCCAGGTCCTGATGAATGGAGTAATTCTGTCAGAGTTCGGCGTTACAATGACTGAGATTACCATCTGAATATCTGCCTGTAAGACAAGTTTATAAAATCCGTCACTGTCAGTTCAAGTTCGAAACTCATACAATCCCCTCCTCCTGGCCCAGGACGACTGTATACATTACCCCTGGTGGAGGTTAGCAGGCACTTCAAGGGCAAATCTATGTGGGTTTCTATGAGTTTCCACATTGGGACTTCATGTGACTGAACATGGGACTGAATATCCCAAGATTCAGTGAGATATGGAGAGCAGGATTTGCTTCCTTTTCTTTCCTTCCATTCTGCCGCTGTGCCTCCACAATAAGACATGGGGTGTGAAAGGCTCATGCAGCTTAATGGGCAAGTTGTCTCCATTCTGACCAATGGGCAGCAAGCTCCTCCCAGTCATGAAACAGAGTATCCCTGAAAGATAGCCTGAAAGATTGCCCAGTGCTCTCAGTACATGTTTCAAATAATGAGGGGGGAAATCTCCTAGAAAAGGCATAACAGGAAAGTTCCAAAAGGATTATAAACAGTTTACAGAGAGATATTCACAGGAAACGTGGGCAACAAGTTGGTAAATAGAGTATAACTTGGGATAAACTGTAGAAAGATGCACCACAAAGGGACTGGGGGAAAATGAGCAGGAAACACAGAAAGCTAGCACACAGATACAATATGGAATCAGGAAAGGGAATGGAATGCTGTCCCTTATTTCAAAGAGTTTGCAATATAAGAGTTTGGAGTATATACCTTAGGGCAACTAAACAAATTACAAGTGAGACCACATCTGGAGTAACGTGAACAGATTTGGTCACTTTAGTTAATGAAATAGAGAAGTTTATTGGAGGCATTTCAGAGAAGATCCATTGGGATGATCCCTGTTTTGAAGGGATTATCCTTTAAGCAAAGGCTGAATAAATTGGGAATCTACTCACTGGACTTTGGAAGAATGAGAGGTGGGCTCTTTGAAACATACAGTATTCTGTCAAGGTTTGACAGGGTAAATATGGAGACGATGTGTCACATTACGGGTTGGTCTTGAACCAGATTCTCGGTCAGTCGCGGAATCAAGGGTTCTGTTTCAGATTTGTCAAGTTAAAGGCAACACCGACACAGGTTAGGGTTTCAGTAGCAATGGAGCTGGGGTGAGAAGGAGACAAGCAACGTTTCAGAGATTGGAAATCCTGGTGTTTGTGATTGTGTAGATGTCTGATCAGAAGGTCACCTTGGGGTAAGATATGAAAGCAATATTGTGAAGAATGTAGTTCTGCCTCAGACACTTCCCAGTGAGAGGGAGGGACACAGCAGTAAGGGAAATGAATTTGGATTAGCAACTGAAGGCAATGGGTTTAACAATTACAGTGTTTCATTGGAGTGAATTGCAGCTAATCGAAGCGTGGTAAGCAGTTTGAGAACTGAGTAATAGTGGAGTAATGGAGACGGATGATGGGGAAGGAGAGCTAGGCATTGTCAGTGTACATGTGAAACCTAATACAGTGCTTTTGGGCAATGTTACCTCCTGGCAGTATGTAGGTCAGAAACAGGATAGACCAAGAATAGATCCTGGAGGGACACCAAATACAATGAATTCAGAAAGAAAAGGAGTGTGAAGATGGAGCAGGATTTTCCAATGATGGTGAGGTCAAATATTAGGTTTTAGCAGAATGGGAGAGAAGTACATAACCAGAAAAGACAGACAGACAGATCATGGAACAATATCTGTGAATTGCAAGGGGGGAGAGCGGTGACAAGCAGGAGGATGAGACAGAGATTTGGAATGTCCATGATTAGCTACACTAGGGTAAATGGTCCAGGTGACGTCTAATAAGGCTTGACAAGAGACTCGAGGAAATGCAAGTTTAGGACAAAAATGAAGAGGACCCTTGTGAGGCAGAATGGCTCGGTGGGCTAGTGGAGAGGGAGGAAAGAAGCAGAGGCAGCTGATCGGATTATCTCAATGTTATGAACAGAGAAACTCCATGTGCTCCTCACTCTTGTTGTTGGAGGGGAGGATGGAGGAGACAGGATAATGGACATTATTTTTTTTTCCAAAACAATAAACAAAACCTGTGATAGTGATTCTAAAAATAAGTGAACAAACCTGTTGTATTTATCATTTATCAAGAATATTAAAATATACAACTGAAGTTCAGGATTGAATCCCAAATTGGTAGAGGGTTGCTCTGAAGTCAAGAAAAAAATAAATGGAATGAAGAATCTACTGTTTGCCATGGAACCATTGGGGATGTTTTTTCTGCCATTGACAATGACCTTGAGGGAAAGAAACCCGACAGTGGTCCATCAAGTCACTCATTGTATTAATCACTGCACAGTCTCAACAAAGGAATGACACTGGATGGACCACATTACATCTCCCAATGCACTAGCAAATACAACCACACAATCAGCCCTCTTGACCTTGCAACGTCCGCCTCACTGTGGGTCAACAACAGTTTCAGAACTGTACTCCAGCCCAATCTGAAATCTCATGGCCTGATATCCCCCACTTAACCATTAACATCAAGCCAGGAGAATCAACCCTGGTTCAATGGTGAATGCAGGAGGGCATGCTAGGAGCAGTACCAGTCATACCTAAAAATGAGGTGCCAACCTGTTGCAGCTACCAAACCTGCATGGCAAATACCACAAGCAACACCAAATAGAACTAAGTGATCCCATAGCCAACAGATTAGATGTGAGTTCTGCAGTTCTGCCACACGTAGTCAAGAATAGTGATGGATAATTAAACAACTCGCTGGAGGAAGCATCACAGATATATCCACCCTTACCGATGGAGGGGTCTCACACGTTCATGTAACAGATAAGAGGACAACATTAGCCGCGATTTTCAGCCAGCAGTGCCAAGTGGATGAGCCTTCTCCATTGGTCCCTGACGTCACAGATATGAATCGACTTGATTGAAAACTCATTTCAAATCAGATCAAGAAATGGATAAGCAGTGTAAAGGTATGGGCCCTGCCAATATTCTGGCAATAATACTGTTGGCTGTGCTCCAGAACCTGCTGCCCACCAAGGCAAGTACTGTTCCAGAACTGGCACCTACTGACTTTGTGGAACATTGCTCAGGGATGTTCCAACACAAAAACACAGGGCAGATCCAACTCAGCCAATTCCCCTCCATCAGTCCACACTCGCTCAGCAGTGAGGTGATGGAAGGTGTCATTAACAGTGCTGTCAAGCACCTGCTCAGCAATAACCTGCTCAGTGATGCCCAGTTTGGGTTCTGCCAGGGCCACTCAGTTCCTGAGCTTGTTACAGAGTTGATTCACAAACTGACAAACAGCTGAATGAGGTGCGGATGACAGGCCAGACCCCCTCCAAATCCATTATTTCGACTTCAGTGATATCACCTGAACTCATCACAGTCTCAGCTCATTTGCTGAAACTCTCATTCATTCCTTTTGTTGACTCTAGATTTCATTATCTAAACCCACTCCTGGCCAGCATCCCACATTCACCCTCCTGATAATCTCAAGAATATTGAAAACTCTACTGCCGAAGTGCTCACTTGTACCAAAACTTGCCGATCAATCAAAAGACTCCCATTTAGAAGGAACAACAATTTACTTTCGCACCTTTGAAATAATTCCTGGCTGTAATCATTCCTATCGCCCTGCACCACCCACCCTTTCATATCTCAATAACTCATTTTAGTTCAGACTCTCAATAATGTGTTTATTTTTGAGTTCACCTGTGTGACTGTTTGTATCGACTCCAAGGGAACATGGTCTGGAATCCCCACTCTAACCCTCTAAGATCTACTTTCTTCCTTTAAGGCATTCTTGAAAAACTGCTTATTTGGCAATGGTTTTGGTCACTGGACACAATATTCTCCACCTGTAGCCTTATGTCAAAATTTCTCAAGAATATTTTTGTGAAATTAAAACCATGATGATTTGTACAGATATCTTCTACTCTTCAATATCGCTGAGTGAATACTCTGTAATGTCTCTTCCCTCACCGCGTTGTGGGAGCACCTTCACCATACAGACTGCAGCAGTTCACGAAGTCATCCTCTACACGGGCAACAAGGCTTTGGCATTGATCACCTGCTTCTGTGGAAGGAGAAATACACAGTCGATGTTTCAGGCAGTGCAATATGAATTACAGGGAATGAAAATGGTGCAGAATCTGACTGTCAGAAATTGAAGGAAGATGCACTCGCTTATTGGAAAAAAAGAATTATTGACTGTCAAAGATATTGTGGAAAATATAACCTGATAATGGAACAGCATATGGTCAGGAGTTTTGCAGCAGTGAACAATTCATTTACATTCCTGAAGAAGGGCTTATGCCCGAAACGTTGATACTCCTGCTCCTCGGATTATGCCTGGCCTGCTGTGTTTTTCATGCTCTACATTTTTCAATTCATTGAAAAAACAGTTGTGAAAGTAATAGTAAAATACTATACAGAGCAAAAATACACCCATGAGACACTGAGGAAGCTAGATACTGAACAAGTGGACATCAGAGAACCCACAGGTGAACCAGAGCAGAGTTCACTTTAATGATCCAACAGTCAAAGTTGTCGAGCACAGAAACACACTTCTTCGGTCCAACCTATGGCAACCAGATATCCTAACCTAATCTATCTAAATTAAATCCTATCTGCCAGTCCTCAGCCAATTGGCCCATCTGATCAATATCCCACTGTACTCTGAGATAACCTTCTTCATTGTCCACAATACCTCCAATTTTGGTGTCACCTGAAAACTTACTAACCATACGGCCTCTATTCACATCTAAATCATTTAAATGAATGACGAAACAAATCCAGAAAAAAAAAACATTTCTTTGTGGTTGAATATGCTCTGTGTAAATCCTGCCCTATGACTCTTTTTACCAGGGAAGGCTGGACATACATCTCTCTGAACTTTGCCCCCTACAAAGCTGGCGGCCGCGCACGTGCCCAGTGAATCATTGCCCCGAATAAAGATGGCGGCGATCACTCGGGCCGATGACTCAACGATGCATTTTCCCGTTTACTGCAAACACGGGACTGTAAATTTCAAATTTGTATTTTCCGATGTGCAGCAAAAGTTTGTAAAACCTCCCAGACCATAACAACACCATTTCCCTCCTCCCACTTCCTGCTGTTTATTTCTTTCCTTACTGACAGCTCTCCGCACATACATCCCCAACATCCGTGCCCACCGCGACGGTGATCACGTGGTATAGTCTAGTCCCGCCCCTCATTCACTCTTTGGTCCAACTGCCCCGCCAGGTCCTCCAGCTCCTCCCCTGCCTATGCATTGGTCCGCCGCTGACATCAATCATTTCTTCGGCCCAACCTGTCTATGACAACCAGATATCCTAACCTATTCTAACCAAATTAAATCCTATCTGCCACTCCTCAGCCCATTGGCCCATCTGATCAATATCACGTTGTATTCTGAGATAACCTTCTTCATTGTCCACAATTTTTTTTTGAGTGGGAGCAGCGGCTGAGTAAAAACGACCCCGGCAGACGACAGCTAAGGTAAGACAGTTTGTTTTAAAATTACTTACCTGTGGCGGGCAGCGGTGTTTTTTTCTCTCTCTTCACAGAAAGAGTGGGAGCAGCAGGGGAAGTGACGTCGACCAGAGGGGCAGCCGGGAAGGAAAGCAGTGAGTATATAAATCCGGAAGGTTACTTTGTTTTTGTGTGTGTGTATATATATATTCTTTTTTTAGGGAAAGACTATAGCAGAGAGGTATCAGAAAGTATTCTAACTCAAACTTGTACCAAGTAACTAATTAATTAATTAACTAAGCAGAGATGGCTGGGCAGGTGATATGCTGGAGCTGTATGATGTGGGAGCTGGCTGATCCCATTGTGAATGGCAGTGACCACATCTGCAACAAGTGTTGGTTGCTGGAAGAACTCCGGATCAGAGTTGATGATCTGGAATCCGAGCTTCAAACACTGCAGCACATACGTGAGGGGGAGAGTTACCTGGACGCTTTGTTTCAGGAGGCAGTCACACCTGGGAGATTAAGTATTTCACATTCAGCTAGTGATCAGGCTCATCAGAGTGTGCCTGTCAGTGAGGCAGGTAGGGGGAACCTGAGTTCAGGAGCGGAGGAGCCTCAGTCCTTGATCTTGCCCAACAGGTACGAGATTCTTGCTTCCTTTTCGGATGAGGAAAAGGGCTCTGGACAGGATGAACCAACTGACCAAGGCATCATGGTGCAGAAGGCCATTCAAGAGGGGGGAGTTAATAGACAAGTAGTGGTTATAGGGGATTCTATAGTTAGGGGGACACCCGCTCCAATATCCTTTGCAAGCCGGATCGGGAGTCTCGCATGGTGTGTTGCTTGCCCGGTGACAGGGTGTGGGACATCTCCGACCGGCTTGAAAGGATATTGGAGCGGGAGGGGGAGGATCCAGTTGTTGTGGTCCACGTTGGTACTAACAATATAGGCAAGACTAGGGTGGAGGACCTGTTTGGGGATTACGAAGCACTAGGCAGGAAATTGAAGCACAGGTCCTCAAGGGTCATAATCTCCAGATTACTGCCCGAGCCATGTGCCAACTGGCAGAGGGACAAGAAAATTAGGCAAGTAAACACGTGGCTAAGGGATTAGTTTGGGAAAGAGGGATACCATTTCATGGGGCATTGGCATCAGTTTTGGAACGGGGGGTTCTGTACCGTTGGGACGGTCTCCACCTGAACCGATCAGGTACCAATGTTCTCGCGAAGAGGATAAATCGGGTGGTCAGTAGGACTTCAAACTTCTGAGTTGGGGGGAAGGGAAAGTGAAAGCGACAGGGAGTATGGTGTTAAATGGAAAGATAAGCAGCAGGTAACATGTGTCCAGGCGGATTTAAAATTGAGGCAGACTGGGAATGCAGAAAAAAGCAAGGATAACTTAGGACATATGATTTCCAATATCTCTAATGATAAGAAAGTTAGCATTAAGGCACTTCACCTGAATGCTCATAGCATTCATAACAAAGCAGATGAACTAATGGCACAGATCATAGTGAATGATTATGATGTGGTAGGCATCACAGAGACTTGGTTACAGGGGCTTCAGGACAGGCAGTTAAACCTCCAAGGATTTTCTACTTATCGAAAAGACAGGGAGGTCGGCAGAAGGGGTGGGGTTGCCTTGTTAGTTAAGAACAAAATTAAATCTATGGCACTGAATGACATAGCGTCAGATGATGTGGAGTCTGTGTGGGTGGAATTGAGGAACCACAAAGGCAAAAAAACCATAATTGGAGTTGTGCAGACCTCCTAACAGTGGTCAGGACCAGGGACGCAACATGTACCGGGAAATAGAGAAGGCATGTCATAAAGGCAAGGTCAAAGTGATCATGGGAGACTTCAATATGCAGGTGGACTGGGTAAATAATGTTGCCAGTGCATCCAAAGAAAGGGAATTCATGGAATGCTTACAGGATGGCTTTTTGGAACAGCTTGTGATGGAGCCCACAAGGGAGCGGGCTGTTCTGGACCTAGTGCTTTGCAATGAACCAGACTTTATAAAAGATATATATAAAAGATATATATAAAAGACCTTATAAAAGATCTTAAAGTAAGGGAACCCTTAGAAAGCAGCGATCCTAATACGGTAGAGTTCATTCTCGAGTGTGAAAGAGAGAAGGCAAAATCGGATGTAATGGTGTTAGAGTTAAATAAAGGTAATTATGAGTGCATGAGAGAGGAACTGGCAAAAATAAACTGGAAGCAGAGGCTAGCGGGGAAGACAGTAGAGCAAAAATGGCAGGAGTTTGTGGGTATAATTGAGGACACCGTACAGAGGTTCATCCCCAAGAAAAGAAAGATTATCCGGGGAGGGATTAGACAGCCATGGCTGACAAAGGAAGTCAGGAAATGTATTAAAGAAAAAGAGAGATCCTATAAAGTGACCAAGAGCAGTGGGAAATTAGAAGATTGGGAAGGCTATAAAAGCAAACAGAGGATAACAAAGGGAGTGATAAGAAAGGAGAGGATGAAATATGAAGGTCGGCTAGCCAGTAATATTAGAAATGATAGTAAAAGTTTCTTTCAATACATAAGAAACAAACGACAGGCAAAAGTAGACATTGGGCTACTTCAAACTGATGCTGGAAGCCTCGTGATGGGAGATAAAGAAATAGCAGGAGAACTTAACAACTACTTTGCATCAGTTTTCACAGTGGAAGACATGAGTAATATCCCAACAATTAAAGGGAGTCAGGGGGTGAGATGAGTATGGTTGCCATTACAAAAGAGATAGTGCTAGAAAAGCTAAAAAGTCTTAAAATTGATAAATCTCCTAGCCCCGATGGGATACATCCTAGAGTTCTGATAGAGGTGGCTGAGGAAATAGCGGAGGCATTGGTTGAGATCTTTCAAGATTCACTGGAGTCAGGGAAAGTCCCGGATGATTGGAAGATCGCTGTTGTAACCCCCTTGTTCAAGAAAGGATCAAGACAAAAGATGGAAAATTATAGGCCAATTAGCCTAACCTCGGTTGTTGGTAAAATTCTAGAATCCATCATTAAGGATGAGGTTTTTAAATTCTTAGAAGAGCAGAGTCTGATTAGAACAAATCAACATGGATTTACTAAGGGGAGGTCATGCCTGACAAAGCTGCTGGAATTCTTTGAATAGGCAATTAGGTTAGACCAGGGAAACCCAGCGGATGTGGTCTATCTAGACTTCCAAAAGGCCTTTGATAAGGTGCCACACGGGAGGCTGCTGAGCAAGGTGATGGCCCATGGTATTCGCGGTGAGCTCCAGGGATGGATTGAGGATTAGCTCTCTGACAGAAGGCAGAGGGTTGGGATAAAAGGTTCTTTCATGTAATGGCAGCCGGTGACAAGCGGTGTCCCGCAGGGTTCAGTGTTGGGGCCACAGCTGTTCGCATTATATATTAATGATCTGGATGAAGGGACTGGGGGAATTCTAGCGAAGTTTGCAGATGATACGAATTTAGGTGAACAGGCAGGTAGTACTGAGGAAGTGGGGAGGCTACAGAAGAATCTAGACAGTTTGAGAGAGTGGTACAGGAAATGGCTGATGGAATTCAACGTGAACAAATGCAAACACTTTGGCAAAAAGAATAAAAGCATCGACTACTTTCTAAACGGTGAGAAAATTCGTAAAGCTAAAGTACAAAGGGATCTGGGAGTGCTAGTCGAGGATTCTCTAATGGTCAACATGCAGGTTGAGTCCGTGATTAATAAGGCGAATGCAATGTTGTCACTTATCGTAAGAGGGTTTGGAATATAAAAGCACCGTTGTGCTACTGAGACTTTATAAAGCTCGTGTTAGGCCCCAATTGGCGTACTGTTA
The DNA here is from genome assembly GCF_047496795.1 of Chiloscyllium punctatum. NCBI lineage: Eukaryota > Metazoa > Chordata > Chondrichthyes > Orectolobiformes > Hemiscylliidae > Chiloscyllium > Chiloscyllium punctatum. Next base: position 52,781,139 of record NC_092752.1, read on the forward strand.
TCCCCTTATCATCTTATAAACCTCTATCAAGACACCCCTGATTCTTCGCCGTTCCATTGAGAAAAGGACGAGCATTCTCAACCTATCCTCGTACGACCTATTCTCCATTCCAGACAACATCCTGGTGAATCTCCTCTGCACCCTCTCCAAAGCTTCCACGTCTTTTCTAACGTGAGGCGATCAGAACTGCTACACAGTACTCCAAATGTGGCCTTACCAAGGTCCTGTAAAGCTAGAACATCACCTCACAACTCTTGAATTCAATCCCTCTTCAACCGGTTAGCCAGTTCCCTATCCAACTGGCCAAACTTCCCTCTATCCCATGCCTGCTGATATTCCGCATAATCCTAACATGGGGAACCTTATCAAATGCCTTACTAAATTTCATGTACACTACATCCACTGCTCTACCCTCATCCACATGCTTGGTCACTACCTCAAAGAATTCAATAAGACTTGTAAGGCAAGACCTACCCCTCCCAAATCCGTGCTGGCTGTCCCTAATCAAGCAATGTCTTTCCAGATGCTCATAAATCCTATCCCTCAGTACCCTTTCCATTACTTTGCCAACCACCGAAGTAAGACTAACTGGCCTGTAATTCCCGGGTTTATCCCAATTCCCTTTTTTGAACAGGGACACAACATTCGCCACTTTCCTATCCCCTGGCACCACCTCCATTGACAGTGAAGACGGAAAGATCATTGCCAACGGGTCTGCAATTTCCTCTCTTGCTTCCCACATAATCTTAGGATATATCCCGTCAAGCCCGAGGGACTTGTCTACCCTCAAGTTTTTCAAAATGCCCAACAAATCTTCTTTCATAACAAGTATCTCCTCTAGCTTACCTGTCAGTTTCATATTTTCCTCTTCAGCAATATGGTCCCTCTCATTTGTAAATACTGAAGAAAAGTACTTATTCAAGACCTCGCCTATCTGTTCCGACTCAATACAGGGTCTCCCACTACTGTCCTTGATCGGACCTACCCTCGTTCTCGTCATTCTCATGTTTCTCACATATGTATAAAAGGCCTAGGGGTTATAGAACATGGAACATGGAACATGGAACATGGAACATAGAAAAATACAGCGCAGTACAGGCCCTTCGGCCCTCGATGTTGCGCCGACTGAAGCCAACCTAACCTGCACGAGCCCTATGACCTCCCTATGCTTATCCAATGCCCGCTTGAATGAAAAATAAAGAGGGAGAGTCCACCACTGATACTGGCAGGGCATTCCATGAACACACAATCCGCTGAGTAAAGAATCTACCCCTAACATCTGTCCTATAACAACATCCCCTTAATTTAAAGCTGTGTCCCCTAGCAACAGCTGACTCCATACGCGGAAAAGGGTTCTCACTGTCAACCCTATCTAAACCCCTAATCATCTTGTACACCTCTATCAAATCTCCCCTAAACCTTCTTTTCTCCAATGAGAACATCCCAAGTGCCACAGCCTTTCCTCATACGATCTTCCTACTATGCCAGGCAACATCCTGGTAAACCTCCTCTGCACCCGTTCCAGTGCTTCCACATCCTTCCTATAGTATGGCGACCAGAACTGTACACAATAATCCAGATAAGGCCGCGCCAGAGTCTTACACAACTGCAACATGAACTCAGGACTCCGGAACTCAATTCCTCTACCAATAAAGACCAGTACGCCATATGCCTTCTTCACAGCACTATTTACCTGGGTGGCAACTTTCAGAGATCTGTGTACGTGGACACTAAGATCCCTCTACTCATCGACACTATCAAGTAGCCTACCATTAGCCCAGTAATCCATCTTCTTATTACTCCTACCAAAGTGAATGACTTCATACTTAGCTACATTGAACTCCATTTGCCACCTTTCTGCCCAGCTCTGCAACTTATCTATATCCCGCTGTAACCTGCCACATCCTTCTTCGCTGTCTACCACTCCACCGACTTTCGTATCATCCACAAACTTGCTCACCCAGCCGTCAAGCCCCTCCTCCAGGACATTTATAAAAATGACAAACAGCAATGGTCCCAAAGCAGACCCTTATGGAACACCGCTGGTAACTGCACTCCAAGGTGAACCTTTACCATCAACTACTACCCTCTGTCTCCTTCCAGCCAGCCAATTCCTAATCCAAACCCCAAATCACTCTCAATGCCATACCTCCGTAATTTTTGCAGGAGCCTACCATGGGATACCTTATCGAACGCCTTGCTAAAATCCATATACACCACATCTACTGCTTTACCCTCGTCCACCTCCATGGTCACCTTCTCGAAGAACTCAATAAGGTTTGTGAGGCACGACCTGCCCTTCACAAAACCATGCTGACTATCCTTGATCCTACCCGCCAAAGATTTTTCATGCCCACTCTTTGCTCTCCTAATCCCTTTCTTCAACTCACCCCCCAGCTATCCTGTATCCCTCCAACACTCTGTCTGAATCTTGTTTCCACAACCTTATGCAAGCCTCCTTCTTCCTCCTTCCAAGACATTCAACCTCCCTCATCAACCAAGGTTCCTTCACATGGCCATCTTTTTCCTGCATGACAGGTATGTACATATCCAGGAAACGTCGTATCTGCTCCTTGAAAACTTTCCACATTTCAATGACATCCTTCCCTGACAACCTGTGTTAACAAATTATGCTCCTCAGATCCTGTCTTGCAGCATCGTATTTACCCTTCCCCCAATTGTAAAACCTACCCTGTTGTAAGCACCTATTTCTCTGAATAACCAAGGTGAAAGTCAGAGAATTATGGTCACCATCACCAAAATGCTCACCTACTAACAAGCCCATCACTTGTCCCGGTTTGTTACCAAGTACCAAATCCAATATGGCCTCCCCTCTGGTTGGACAATCTACATACTGAGTTAGAAAAGCTTCCTGGACACACTGCACAAACATCGCCCCATTCAATCTACTTGATCTCACGAGCTTTCAATCAATGTTTGGGAAGTTGAAATCGCCCATGACCCACTGTGGCTTCTGCACCTTTCGAAAATCTGTTTCCCAATCTGTTTCTCCACATCTCTGCTGCTATTGGGGGGCCTATAGTAAACACCCAACAAGGTGACTGCTCCTTTCCTATTTCTGACTTCAGCCCATATACGTATACATATACGTACACACAGAGACACAAGCACTAGTGTCATTAAGACACAAATCGGTACGCTTTTGGTTTATAAATGGATCAAAGATTCTAGGGAGAAGGCAGGAGAGTAAGGTTGTGGTACATACAAGAAATTGTTGAACAGCATATCAGACTTGATGGGCCGAATGGCCTCATTCTGCTTTTGTTTTCATGCTCATGTAGTGTTATGCTGTCAAGTATTCACTTTATGAGACAGCAGCAGAGGCTGGGTTTGATACATATTTCACTGGAAAGAGTCTGTGCGAATGTAGGACAGGTTTGGAGGGTAGAATGGTTTATGTTTATTCATAATTATTATATCCTTAAGTATGCAAAGAGGTGATGATTTGATGAATGTTAACACAGCTTTAAAGTAATGGGTCCTTCAATGAAATAAGGATGTCCCTTTCCATTTAGTGCTGTGCTATCTGTGGTATCCTTATCCTCAGGGAATAGGTAAGACTGTTATTGAGGATATTCTAGGCTGAGCTCGACTGATCTTTGCTGGACAGTCGAGTAAATGCTTATCGGGCACATACAGAAGAGGGATGATCAGACACAATCGGATCAGCCATGAATATTCTGAATCGTGCAGCCGAATGGCCAACTGATGCCCCTACCCCATGTGTTGTTCCCTCAATCCCCTCTCAAGACTGTTACAGTGATATAATGCTGCTCCTGCCCTATGTGTTGTTCTCTCAAATCACCCTCGAGGCTGTTCAAGAGATATACTGCTGCCCCGAACCAACGTGTTGTTCCCTCAATCCACCCCTCAATGCTGTTACAGGTAGGGGACCACCCCATTCAGTCAGACAGATTCGTTACAATCAGACAGGGGGAGAACATTCTGCCCCTCTAAGGAATTACGCAGGAATATAGAATGAAGTAATTCAGCTCATTGAGTATATTACACAGCCCAGGACAAGGTCATTCAACCCACCTGAATGTCTACACAGGAACAGGGAATCTGTCGCTAACAGGAAATAGAGAGTAGAGAGTAATGTTTACTCTCAGCCTACAAAGCTCTAACTGACAGAGTGCCTCAGAGATCACTGTGGGGTCATCAATGACCAATAATCTGTATCAAAGATCTGGAGAAAGGGGAGGGAAAGCCTTGGAGCCCAATTAGCTCGTACAACAAGATGGTCATTCATTGTGGCATGAAATGGAAGTAATCAGTCTGCAATACGATTATAGACAGGGAAGCTTAGTGCGCAAACCTTCAGTAGAAATAACCTGAGGTAAGTAGTCTATTTTGGCATGAAGGATAAAATAATGGTAATCAATTTAAATGCAGAGAGATTGCAGAACTCGGTGATACAGGCGGTTCCAAGTCCCTGGGAATGAATCATGTGAAGTCAGTCTGCAGATGCAGCATGTGATTTGGAAGGTAAGTGGAATGATGCTGTTTTTGACAAAAGGCAACAGGTTTAATCGCAGGGATGGTTTACTGCATCTGTAAAGGGCATTGTTGAGACCACACCTCATGCACTGTGTGCAGGTTTGATCCCCTAACACTAAAATTAAAGGATATAATTCTTTTGGAAATTTTCAAAGAGGTTTCCCTTTACTCATTCCTGGAATGCTGGCCAATGTTATGGGGAATAATCAGTTTCGATTTGAGCCTAGAAATAATATTGAACCACCTATGACTTTCAGAAAGGTGCATCAATTGATGCATACTATCTCTTGTCAGGGAGACTAAAGCTAGAGAATAAATTTGGAGATAAAGACGTATTGATATTAACACACATACTCTGAAGACACCTAAAAATATTTGCAAATTACACAGACACAAATTACACATGTCATCAAATTATAAAGTGGGGACGTTTTTTGAGATTGAATGGAATTGTGTACAACAAGAGCAATGATACCCCGGCATGTAATCCATAGCCAGGTTGATCAGAAAATGTTTCTGGAGAGCACACATGGTCCAATTTGGTGTTCAGTTGACAGTATTGTATGTTCCAACACAGAGAGGGAGAAAATTGTTTCCTGACTGAGAAGCAGCAGCCAAATGGTCCCTCTCTCTTACTTTGTTCCACCAAATAGCTAAGTGTCAATCCATAAAATCCCTGAGTTATCTTTACCACTTGTAAAGGATTCCTGGGGAGGATTCATTGGAATCTCTCCACTGCCTGAATTCAGCCAAATCCAACTGTTCCAGAAAGAAATCCCACTACCAGGAGCTTATTTTAACAGAATAACTTCAAAGGCAGAATAACATTTGGGGCACTCTGTCATTTTGCCATTTGATATGAGTTCAACTTTCTGTGTCTCACATATGTTCTAGAAAATGACCTACTCTGAGACCGATATCTTCGGCCATATCACTAAACTGGTTGCATTTAATAATGGAGGAGTGGGACTGGAAAAGGAAATAGTGACCCTCCACCATTGGCTGGAACACAAATGAGAAATTTTCAAACGGCTGTCCAAGTGGAAATTCCCTCCCCAGAAGTTTGTGTTGCCTGGATGTTTACATGTGCTCAATGTTGTATTTGGTTACATTTGATTGACAAGTGACTGTCGGAAAATGGTATACAGACAGAAAAGTGCTGGGGAGACCACAATCACATGACCCATAATATTTTTGCACTGTGGAGCGGTGACAAAGTCTGTAATGGCCCACTCCTTCTGCTCAGTCCTATGTTCCTATGTTCCATTCAATCACTCACAGCTCCTGCAAGGAACAGTTGGAGGTCACTTGCTCCAAATATCTGGTCCACAGTAACACAGCAACTCATTCAGTCTCTCAAGACTTCACACGCACACGGTTTGGTTTGGGTTGGAAATGCTATTTGGAAATCCAGGCTGGGTTCGAAAGACGCCTCTGGTCTCTCTGCAGAGTGTCTCCCATTCGTAACTTGTGCTTTATTTGTCGGTCATATTATACACCCAGATTCACTGTGAATACAACCCTCAGACCTCACCCAGAAACGACTCACAAAATACTTTGCTCGGTCTGATTGCAACGTTCAATAACAGAACGTTCAGGACAATTACAATCATTAACTTTGTAATTACCGATATTGAGGACATAAGGAACCGGATCAGCTAATTCGGATGATCAAGCCATTGTATACCATCATGGCTGATCCACTATTGATATTAACTGTTCTTTAATGTCCAATTCTTCACATCCCTTAGCTGTCTGACAGGACAAAAATCCATCTATCTACTTAAATACTTTCAGTGATGTAGCTCCCCGAACTCTCTAGCGCAGATAATTCCTGACAGTGATTATCCTCTGTGAGAGGAAATCACTCCCTACACGTACATCGTCACCTAATTTATGTGAACAAGAGGTGAACACAGGGACTCAGCAAAGAGTGAATGGCTTTGATATCAAGGCAGTGTTTGACGGAGGATGGCATCAGGACCACCCACTTCTTTGAGCTGAATTGGAATCATGTGTAACTTCCCACTCGTCTGGGTCTCTCAGAGCACAAAGAAAGATGTTTGTGGTAGGTGGCCAACGGGATTTCTCTGCAGGAGGTTCTCATGTTAGCCTTCTCAACACAAACATCTTCAACTGCTCCATCAATGTCTTTCCCCATCATAAGATCTGAAGGAGGGATGATGAGTGAAGATCACACAATATTCAGAACAGTTTGTCCCCCCTCAGCTCCTGAACCATTCTGCGTCCATGTGCAGGAAGACACGGACAGCATTCCGGTTTGTGCTGTTAAAGTGTCGGTAACGTTCATGTAACAGCGCTGCCAGACACTGTGCATTTCCACAGTTGAAAGATGAGCTCAATCAGCATCTCCAGCTGGTTACACACTGATATGTGGAAGCCATCCAGTCCTGGAATCTACTGATAAATATGAGTGACAGCCCATTTAATCCTTCTGCCTGTATCACAGAAAGAGAAGTGGTCTGGTCAGTACATCGAGGTGTTAAACAGGAACAGGCAGAGCCCAATCAGACCCTTAAACCTGTACCATGAGACCAGCAAGAGGCTATTCAGCCCCACGAGATAGCTGCACAGAAATAGGAGGGCGTCATTGATACTACAACAAACAAACCAATGAAACCGAGACTGCACTGATAGAGGGCTCCATGATGTTAATCATGGTTCCATTGTTTGTAGAACGTGTGCTACTTTAACATGGTTTGCTGGCAGTGAGGAGGGAAACCAAATATTTTGTGTCAAGTCTCAAGGAGGCATCTTCCATCTCCGAGAAGACACATCCATGTTCTCCATATAGGTCAGTAGCTGCTGGGAAGAGTTAACTCTTTTATAATGACGGTATTGTGGCTGGTGTCGGGATTATGGATAGCATGACGTTTATTGCAGGATCACGCACCAATTGAACTGTATTACTGTTGGGAGAGTTTATTCAAAAGCCTGAACCTCTCTCTCTCTCTCTCTTTCCCTCTCTGTCTCAATCGAAATAGGGAGCGGGGGCGATTGAGTGGAACGTTCTCAGAGGCTCTTAAACTATCGAGAATCATGTAACCCGAATGAAAAAAGGCCATGGAATTTATCACCATATCAGTGTCTGTTTAGAACATCATGAGTTATTGTCCATCCCACTTAAGTTTCAATGCAATCACGTCTTATTCTCTCTCTGAGCTTCACACACTACTCATGTTGCCATCATCCTATAGATTAGTCTGGTGAGACTTGAGAGAAAGTCTATCCAGCTTACCCCAAATACTGCCTCAACAGCACTCTCAGGGATGTTCAAAGTTTGTGAGAAGTTTTGTAGCTCGGGTGCTCGTTGTTGTGGAACTGGTCGCCGAGGTGGGAATTTGTGTTGCAGACGTTTCAGCCCTGTCTAGGTGACATCATCAGTGCTTGGGAGCCTCCTGTGAAGCGCTTCTGTGATCTTTCGTCCGGCATTCCTCGTGGTCTGTCTCTGCTGCTTCCGGTTGTCAGTTCCAGCTGTCCTTTGCAGTGGTCCGTATATAGGGTCCTGGTCGTTGTGCTTATTGATTGAATCTGTGGATGAGTGCCATGTCTCTAGGAATTCCCTAGCTGTTCTCTGTTTGGCTCGTCGTATAATAATAGTGTTGTCCCAGTCATGTTGCTTGTCATCTGCGTGTGTGGCTACTAAGGATAGCTGGTCGTTTCATTTCATGGTGGCGCAACTGGCGGAGGATGATGCATTGTATTCTGAGGTTGGTGCGATGGAAGGCGAATACCAGAGGGGTTCAATCCTGGTTGTAATTGGAAGGGTGGCGTGCAAGGGCGGAGGTGCGGAAGGTTGTGGAGATGTGCTGGAGCACCCTCCTGAAGCTGAACCATCTCTTCAATGCTACCTATCCCTCTCTCTATTTTTGCATTGTTTGAAAAGTTAGGCAGCATGTCCTCAGGTCCTTCGTGTAGATCATTAATGCACAAAGTGAAAAGTTGTGATCCCAACACTCAGTCTTGTGGAACACCTGAAATGGACCGTTTTATCCCAACTCTCTGTTTTCTGTCTGACAGTCATGCTTCTATCCATGCGAGCACCTTGCCTCTAACACCATGGGCCCATATCTTACTCAATAACATCCTGAGTGATGGATAACATCTATTGGTTCTCCTTGATCTAATCTGATCATTACTCCCTCAATGTATTCTAGCAGGTTTGTCAGGCATGACCTCCCCTTGATAAAACCATGCTGACTCTGTCCTATTTTACCAAATACCTCCAAGTGTTCAGAAATCCCATCCTTCACGATGGATTCCAGGATGTTGCCCACAACTAAGATTAGGCTAATCACTTTGTAAATTTCCATCTTCTGCCTAATTGCCTTATTAAACGGGGTGTCATGTTGGAAGTTTTCCAACTTCTTGGCCCTTTCCTGATTTTAGTCATTCCTGAATGATTATCACTTACACTTGCACTATCTCTTCAGCTATCTCTCTTCAATGGCTTTGGTGTAGTCCATCTGGTCCAGGTGATTTATCCATATTCAGGCCATTCAGTTTTCTAACATGTTCTTCTTGATGACGGCCACCATACTCAGCTCTGCCCTCTCACTGTCTTCAATTTTTGGGATATTACTCGTGTCTTCCACCATGAAGACTGATACAAAGGTCCTCATTCATTCCCACTACTGTCTCTCCAGCATCATTTTCCAGTGGTCCATATTCACGTTTACCTCTCTTTTGCACTTCGTATATCGAAAGAATCTCTTACAGTCTCCTTAATATTACTAGTTAGCTTACCCCCATATTTAATCATCTCCCTTTTTTTGCCCTCTGTTGGTCTTTGTAATTTTCCCAATTCTCTAGTTTCCCAGTGCCCTTTACCACATTTTATGCTTGTTCTTTTGCTTGTATGCAATCCCTGACTTCCCTTGTCAGCCCTGGTTGCCTCACCCTCCCTGTACCGTGCCTCTATTCCTCTGTATGAATCTCTGCAGTGTCCCCTGAATTAATCTGGGAAACTGCTGCAATTGCTGTCCCCCTGTCTTTCCTGCTGGACTCCTCTCCCGGTCAATCCTACCCAGCTTCTCGCTTATGCCTCTGTAGTTGCCTTTATTCAGCTGAAATGCTGTTACCTCTGATTCTATCTTCTCTCTCTCAAATTGCATAACACATTTAAACATGTTCTGATCACTGCTTCCGAAGTTTTCCTTCACCCAATGCTCCCTTATCAGGCCTACCTCATTAAATCCAGTATCATCTCTTCCCGATTGGGCTCTACCACAAGCTGCTCCAAAACAAAATCTCGTAGGCATTCCTTTTATTTCTTTTCTTGTTATCCACTACTAACCTGATTTTCCCATTCAATCTGCATATTGAAATCTCCCATGATCACTGTACTTTTCCTTTCCTACACCATATTTTCTATCTCCTAGTGTTGTGCCCTAGCGCCTGGTTACTCTTTGGAGGCCTTTACAAGACTCCAACTGCGGTTGTCTTAAGTTAGTGGTTCCTCAATTAAAACCACACCGATTCTACACTATGTGACCATACTTGATTTCTTACTTTTGATTTTATTTCGTTTCTTACTAATAATGCAAATACACTACCTCTGTCCATCTGCCTATCTTTTCTATAGGATAAATGTCCTGAAATATCCTTGCATCTTTGAGAATGTGGATTCATGATCTTCATGTATGTCAGAAGCTGGTGGGAATAGTTAACTATTTTAGAATGAAGGTATTGTTGCTGCTGTTGGGGTGGTGGATAACATGAAATTCAGTACAAGATAAAACACCAACTGCACTGTATTAATGTGGCGAGAGTTAATTCCAAACCTGGACCTCTCCATCTCTCTCAATCGCCGTGGGGAGTTGGGGTTGGGGTGGGTGCCGTAACGTCCTCAGAGGCACTTGAACTATCCAGGATCATGCATCCTAAACGGAACCGTCGTCATGGAATTTATCACCTTCTCATTTTCTGTTTATGACTGATTTTCCATCCCCCTCAGGGTTCACCTCTTTCTTCTTGCACAGCGCTCCAGATCAACATTCATTCACACCTCATCGTGCCATCATCCCAGGAATTAGTCTGGTGAAACTCATTTTCAATGTCTTTGTGGTAAGGAGATCACTCCTTATAAAGGAAAGAAACTCTGTCCACAATACCCCAAGTACTGCCTCAACAACACTCTCAGGCCTGATCACAATAATTCCTTTCCGTCACATAGCTGGCTCCCTTTCTTTCGTGTGACCAGGAAACTATTCATTTACAATGCACTGCCACTGATGTGGAATTTAAAACATCCTTACATCTGTAGGTCAGCATCAATAAAGCCAGCACGAGAGGTGGCTATCGAGATGGACGTCACGCTCGGGGAGAGACACAATCACAAAGAATACACCTAAAACAGTGAATGGCTACCTACCTGAATGGAAATCTGCTGCAGGAATGTGGGATGCAGGCAAAGGAAGGGAGTTATCTTTCCTTTTGTTCTCCCCTCGCGGGATGTGTGTAGGCCTGGTCAGGCCAGCATGTTATGCCAAACTTGAATATGGGGGACTGGTTCAGCCGTTCCACTGGACAGTAGAGAGTAAACCACATTGCTGTTGGTTTGCAGTTACACAGAGACCTGACCAGAGAAGGATGAACCATTGCCTTCTCTACAGGACTTGAGGCAAGCATGTATGCTTCCGTTTATTAGCAATGATGATGGTTTCTTTTACATTCCATCAACTTGCTTCATGAGACATCAATAAGTTATTATTCGACAAGTTCTAATGAGCATGAGGTAAATCGATATTAACAGATTATTATTCTGTGGCTCTAGATTACGAGCCACAGAATAATACGCTGCATTCCGATCTTTCAGATTCTGTGCAGAGAGCAAGTTAAGCATCTCAAGTGCAATTATTTTTCAATGGTCACGTAGTAAGAAGGGACTTGAAACAGCTTTATCCAGATTTAACAAAGACACAAACGAAGGTTTATTCAGGAGTTGCACTGAGGCTGAGGAGGAGACTGTAACACCTTAATGTTGGTACTGGACAGGATTGGTGAATGGGGAGGATATGGAGATATAAATCTGTGCAGGAGAAAATGACTGAAAGAGAGCAGTCTGTTTCATCCTGGCATATTGGTGAGTAATTTGTATATAGCAATTTGCTAGTTATTTCTAAGGAATTGAATATTTAATTGGAGCTGAAACCGTTGACTTGCACCTTTCCACAACTTACATATCATGAGCATCAATTCAGTTCAGACCGTTTCGCTCATCACATAGAGTGACTTACCAGGAACATCAATAATCGCGAGTATAGGATAGTAACCAGCTTGCTTGAACAACCAGCAGTACATCTACAATCCGCGATGCTAATGATACCCACGGCTGGGAAAGCCAGTAAAGAGCATAGGATAAACTTCTGTCCATTGTTGGAACATTCTAGTCTAATGTTCTCAGTTTCTGGTCTCTCCTCCACCTCTCTTGGAAGTGCTGATCCCATTACTGCTGTGGATGATGCGCTCGCTCATACTATGCGAAGAAACAGTGAAACCATTCCTTCATGGATAGAAAAGGGAAACTGTCTCGGGACGCTTAGGGTACATGGAGACTGACATAATCACAATCGCTGAATAAATAGCTCCAGTTAACCCCTTTGAATTCAATACTGTTTTATTAAAATTCAAAATAACTTTGAACATTTCTGCATTCTGGATAAGATATGGGAGTGTGACTGAAGGAAGGAAAGTTGGAGATGGCAGATTGATTGTGTGTAAACAGTCAGTCTGTTTTGGATATGGAAGTAATGCCAGAGGTTTGACTGAATGCAAACATGCTTCTCTGCACATAAATGGAGAACTAAATCCTGTAACGAGAGATCAGTCATTGCAATATCAGTAACACATTGAGAGAACATCTTTCATCCATGATCTGATGGCAAAATGTGCCTATGACAATTGGGTTTATAACAAGCAAATATCATGGATATTTTAACAAAGAATTATACGTGACAAATACCATTCAGGTTATTATTCCAGAATCAGAGAGGGCAGGTGTGGGTCATGTTGTTGATGTTATCGATGTTAAGGAACTGTGATAAAGTATCTTTTACTGGACTCCAATGACATTGTGATTATGACATTAGGGAAAAGTCGGAAGAAGGAAAGCACTGGGGTACATGACTGTTCAGGCTGGACAGAGAGACAGTGATGTTCCCCAATCACTAGTATCAGAACGTTACTCTTTATAGTTCATATGAAGAACAGATTCAAGGAAACATCTATAATGAGGAATTAGCAGAGACAATATTACTGAAATGTGTTTATGCAATACAAGTTACAGAGCCAAAATTATTTTCTGTACAGGCCGAAATATGCAAACTATAAAGAGTTAAAGTTGTTAAAAATGCAATCCTGATACTGATATATACAAATTAAATGTGGATTGCAAAACCATGGAAGAGGTGTGCAAATTTTATCAATCACCATTTGACCACCAGCAGAGATGCTGATTTCCCCTCTATCAGTGATCGCCCTCACTGAGATCCTCTGACCCAGTCTCTCACACAGTATTGGGGGTGGAGAGGTGGTCTATGGTGGGGTTATCATTGCTGCTGTTCTTGGCACAGTCTATTTAAAAACTCCGCCTTCTCCATGGAAATAATTTATTGGCCTAATGGGATCTGTTTAGCTGTCAGTAACCCAACTCTGTGATATTAAAGAAATAAATGATCTGGGATGACAGCCAGTATCATTGTAGTTCTCACAGGGTATGGCGCCCGGACAAAGGGTTTGCAGTCCAGAGGAATTTCTAAATAAAACTTCTAACTTCTGTCTGTCGATATCTATCTACCCTCACGCTGTCATCTGATCTATCTAACTTCACCCTCATCTAACATCTCTTCCTCTCCCACTCAGTCCGTCACTTCCCTTTCTATCCTCTCTCAGTTTATTTCCCTTCACTTTTTTCTCTCTGTTTATTCTCTGGAGAGACTGTTCTCTCCAGTCTCGACAACAGAGGCGTGGGTTCGAATCCCACCGCTGCTATTTCTGCAGAGCAGCTGGTTTAAATGCTGTTTCAATCCCCTGCTGCGTTTCTGTTTAAAACAAAAGAAAAATGAGTTTGCTTCCCGGGGAATTGACTGCGGTGTGGGAAAGTGCCGAATTTTCCAAAGTGTCTGTGCTGTCGTGATCGTGTTCGCCTCCCGCGCGGAAAATCGCCAGCGGCTCTACTGTTGTGTGCGGCACGGTGGCACAGTGGTTAGCACTGCTGCCTCACAGCACCAGAGATTCGGGTTCAATTCCCGCCTCGGGTGACTAACTGTGTGGAGTTTGTACGTTCTCCCCGTGTCTGCGTGGGTTTCCTCCGGGTGCTCCGGTTTCCTCCCACAGTCCAAAGATGTGCAGGCCAGGTGAATTGGCCATGCTAAATTGCCCGTAGTGTGAGGTAAGGGGAAGATGTAGGGGTATGGGTGAGCCGCGCTTCGGCGGGGCAGTGTGGACTTGTTGGGCCGAAGGGCCTGTTTAGACACTGTAAGTAATCTCATCTCATCTAATTTCTCTCACACACCATCTATCTCCACACACTCTCTCTATCTCCAGTTGTGCAGTTGGAGAGCTTGTGACCCCACGATGGGCTGAATGGCCTTCGTTTAAGCTATAATAATGCTGTGGTTCTCTGACCCACGATAAATACTTTAGGTGCCCGGACATACACGCTGGTCCAGTGACAGGTACAGTGCACAATCACCCATTATCTCTTCCTGTTTTTCTCTGATGCACAGCTACCTTGAAATGTCTGTTCAAACAAAACAGACCGAATGAAATTCTAGCAGTAGGGAGAATGTTCATCACCACATACTTCAATCTCTATTTAATGAAGGATGAGATTCCAGAATAAAATAAACAATGAAAGAAAAGCAGGGCAACACAATGAATAGCAGTTGAGTCCAGCATGAGGTTCCAAGAAGTCTTCATTGTATTATCGCTAGATGATCAATCCAGACAATCAGCTCCTATTCTGTGGACCCAGGTGCGAATCCCGCCACTGCAAATGGTGGAAATACAATTCAATATTTTTAAAATATCCTTGGACTTAAGAATCTACTGATGAGAATGAAGTCATTGCCGATTGTCAAAAAAAATTGGTTCACCAGTATCCTTCAATGAAGACGTCTTCAATCCTCAACTGGTCTGGCTGACATGTCACTCCAGCAATGCGATTGACTCTCAATCACCCTCTGAAATGCATCATTCAGCTGTACCAATCGCTACAAAATCTAGAAGAAATGAAACTAGAAGGACCACCTGCCATCAAACTGGGCACTGGAAAAGTCAACATTAGAAACATCACTGTCAAACCTGCAAAGTCCTCCTTAATAACATTTGAGGGCAAGTGCCAATATTGGGAGAACTGCCTTACAGACCATTTAAGCAACAGCCTGATACAGTCAAACTCACGGAATCACACCTTACGGGAAAAAAACCCAGCCACCACCATTATTATCACAGGATATGTCCTGTCCCAAAGGCAGCACTGATCCAGCAGAGGTGGCAGCTCACTGTGTTGCAGTCAGGACATGGCTTCAGGTTATACATGGGCAAAGAATACTCTTACTGATTTTCAGATAACATTGGTCATCAGCTGAACCAATACTCCCCCATGTTAAACAACACTTGGAGAAAGCATTGATTGTAGTAAGGGCACAAAGTGTATTCTGGCTGTGGGATTGCAAAGTCGACCACCAAGAGTGGTTTGCCAGCAGTACCTCTGATCATGCTGCTTGGTCCCTAAAGGACATAGCTCCTAGATTGGGTCTGCAGCAGGTGGTGAGGGAGAGGGAAGAAAATATACCTGACCTCAGCCTTACCAATCTACCAACTGCTGATTATCTTTCCATGACAGTATCTGTAAAAATGACCACTACACTGTCGTTGTGGAGAGAAAGTGTCAACTTCTTTTTGAGAATAAACTCCATTGTGTTGTGTGGCACTATCACTATTCGAACAGAGCTAGCAACTCAAGACTGAGCATCCAAATGACACTGTGGACAATCAATAGCAGCAGAACTGTACTCCAGCACAATCTGCAACGTCACGGCCAAGCATATCCCCCCTCAACCATTACCATCAAGCCAGAGGAACAACTTTGCCTCATTGGAGAGTGCAGGAGGGCACGCCAGGAGCTGAAGCAGGCACATATAAAGATAAAATAATAATATGAAACCAAACAAACATACTTGCGTGCCAGATAGCATAAACAGCAAGGGACAGACAGAGCTAAGCTATCCCACAATCAATGCATCCGATCTAAGCTCTGCAGTCCTTTCAATCCGATCATGGATGGTGGTGGACGATTAAGCAACTCACCGGAGCAGGAGTCTCCACAAATATCCCTATTCTCAATGATGGAAGAGCCCACAACATCAGTGCAAAAGATTGCAGAAATCTTCAGTCAGAAGTTTCGAGTGGATGATGTATCTCGGCCTCCTCCCGTGGTCCCCATCATTATGGATAGCAGACATCAGCCAATTTGATTAATTGATATCAAGAAAAGTTTGAAGGAGCTGGATACTGCAAAGCCCACGGGCCCAGATACCATACCAGCAGCAGTTCTGACGACTTGTGCTCCAGAATTTCCTGCTCCCCTAGCCAATCTGTTCCTGTACGGTTACAAAGCAACAATCGGGAAAATAACTACTCGAGTATGGTCTGTACATAATAAGCAGGACAAGTTCAACCCAGACAAATACAGACTCATCGGTCTACTCTCCATCATCAGTAAAGTGATGGAAAGTGTCATCAGCAGTGCTATCAAGCAGCACCTGCTCAGGGATACCCAGTTTGGGTTCCACCAGGGATACTCAGCTCCTGACATCATCACAGCCTTAGTTCAAACATAGAAAAAGGCACTGTATTACAGCTCGTGACATCAAGGCTTTATTCTTCAAATTTGGCATCAGGACACCCAAGCATTTAGGGAATCGGGGACAAACAGTGCGTTAACGGAGTCATACCTAACAGATAGAAGATGGTCATGGTTGTTGGAGGTCAGTAATCTCAGCTCCAGAACATCTTTGCACTAGCCCCTCAGGATAATGTCCTAGGTCCAAACATCTTCAGTTGCTTCAGCAAAAATGACCTTCCTTCCATCATAATGTCAGAAGTGGAGATATTCGACGATGGCTGCACAATGTTCAGCACCACTCGCAAATGCTCAGATACCGAAGAAATCAATGCCTAAATGCAACAAGATCTGGACAATACCAAGCTTGGGCTGACAAGTTGCAAATAACGTTTGTGCCACATAAATGCCAGACAATGACCAACACAAATAAGAAACATAGAACAATACAGCGCAGAACAGGCCCTTTGGCTCTCCAAGCTGCGCCGACCTGTGGTCTTTTATCAGCTCGTCCCCCAACATTATCCAAAAATCATCCATGAGCTTATCTAGGGATTATTTAAATGTCCCTAGTGTGGTTGAGTTGACTACCTTAGCATGTAGGGCACTCCATGCCCTTACCACTCTCTGTGCAAATAACCTGCCTTTGACCTCAGTCTTAAATCTATCACCCCTCAATTTGTAGTTATACCGTCTCGTGCAAGCTGATGTCATCATTCTAGGAAAAAGTTTTTCTCTGTCTACCCTATCTAATCCTCTGATCATCTTGTATGTCTCTATCAAATCCCACATTAGCCTCCAATATTCCAATGAGAAAAGACCCAAGTCTCTCAGCTTTTCCTCATAAGACCTTCCCACGCAGACCAGGCAACATCCTGGCAAATCTCCTCTGCACCTTTTCCAGTGCTTCCACATCCTTTTTGTAATGAGACGACCAGAACTGTATGTAATAATCCAAGTGTGGCCGCACTAGCGTTTTGTAGATGCCGCATGATATTGCGGTTCTGGAACTCAATCCGTCTACTAATTAAACCGAACACAACGTATACCTTCTTAACAGCACTATCCACCTGTGTGACAACTTTCAGGCATCTACGTACATGGACTGCAAGATCCCTCTGCACATCCACACTTCCAAGAATCTTTCAATTGACCAAGTACTCTGCCTTCCTATTATTTTGCCCAAAGTGTATCACCTCACATTTAGCTGCATTGAACTCCATTTGCCACCTCTCAGCCCAATTCTGCACTTTATCCAAATCGCCCTGCAACCTGTCACATTCTTCCAAACTGTCCACTACCCCACAGACTTTACTGTCGCCAGTAAATTTACTAATCCATCCATCTACGCTTGCGTCTAAGTCATTTAATAAAAGACAATCAGCAGTGGTCCAAAAACAGGTCCTTGTGGAACACCACTAGTATCTGGACTCCAGACTGAATATTACCCGCAAGGTTTGTGAAGGTTTGTAGCTCAGGTTGAGGTTTAGGGTGTAGGTTTGCTCGCTGAGATGTAGGTTTGATAACCAGACGTTTCGTTACCTGGCTAGGTAACATCATCAGTGGAGACCTCCGAGTGAAGCAAAGCTGCTGTCTCCTGCTTTCTATTTATAGCTTTCTCCTGGTTGGGGTTCCTGGGGTTTGTGGTGATGTCATTTCCCGTTCATTTTCTGAGGGGTTGATAGATGGCATCTAGATCTATGTGTTTGTTTATGGCATTGTGGTTCCAGTACCAGGCCTCTAGGAATTCTCTGGCATGTCTTTGCTTAGCCTGTCCTAGGATAGATGTCTTGCCCCAGTCGAAATGGTGTTTTTTTTTCCATCCGTGTGTAGGGCTACGAGGGAGTGAGGGTCGTGTCTTTTTGTGGCTAGCTGGTGTTCGTGTATCCTGGTGACTAACTTTCTTCCTGTATGTCCTATGTAGTGTTTGTGGCAGTCCTTGCATGGAATTTTGTAGATGACGTTGGTTTTGTCCATGGGATGTACTGGATCTTTTAATATTGTTAGTTTTTGTTTGAGAGTTTTGGTGGTTTGTGTGCTACTAGGATTCCGATGGGTCTTAGTAGTCTGGCTGCCATTTCTGAAACTTTTTTGATGTATGGCAAGGTGGTTAGGGTTACTGGCTGTGTTTGTTCTGCTTGTCGTGGTTTGTTCTTGAGGAATCTGCGCACTGTTTTTTTTTTGAGTATCCGTTCTTCTTGAATCCGTTGTATAGGTGGTTCTCCTCTGTTTTCCGAAGTTCGTCTGTGATGCAGTGTGTGGTGGCTCGTTGGAATAGTTTTCTGATACAGCTTCGTTTGTGTGTGTTGGGATAGTTGCTTTTGGAGATTAGCATTTGGTCATTGTTTGTCAGTTTTCTGTATACGCAGGCTTGTAGTTCTCCATTGTCCTTTATTTCGACTGTGACGTCCAGGAATGCGAGTTCGTTGTCGGTTTCTGCCTCCTTGGTGAACATTATGCCTGTGAGGCTGTTGTTGATGTTAAATGTCTCTTCTATTTTGTTTCATTTTGTGATGACAAATGTGTCATCTATGTAGCAGACCCAGATTTTTGGTTTGATGGTTGGTCGGGCTGTTTGTTCTAGTCTTTGCATTACCGCTTCTGCTATGAATCCTGAAAGCGGATATCCCATGAGTGTGCTGTTGGTTTGTTTGTCGACTAAGTTGTTGAAAGTGAAGTGGGGGGTGAGGCACCGGTCCACGACCTTCATTATGTTTTCGTTGGTAATGTGATTGATGGTGGTTCGTGTGTGTGCGTGTGATGGTCTCTTCTAAAAGTGTGGTGAGTGTTTCTTTTGCCAGGTCGATGTTGATGGAGGTGAACAGTGCTGTTATGTCGAATGAGATCATTGCTTCGTCAAAAAAAGACCCAGTACATCCCATGGGAAAAAACAACGTCATCTACAAAATTCCAAGCAAGGACTGCCACAAACACTACATAGGACAAACAGGAAGAAAGTTAGCCACCAGGATACACGAGCACCAGCTAGCCATAAAAAGACACGACCCTCGCTCCCTCTAGCCCTACACACGGATGTAAAAGCCACCATTTAGACTGGGACAACACATTCATCCAGGGACAAGGTAAAACAAAACATGCCAGAGAATTCCTTGAGGCCTGGCACTCCAACCACAACGCCATAAACAAACACATAGATCTAGATGCCATCTATCAACCCCTCAGAAAACGAACTGGAAATGACATCACCACGAACCTCAGGAACCCCATCCAGGAAAAAGCTATAAATAGAAAGCAGGAGACAACAGCTTCACTTCACTTGGAGGTCTCCACTGATGATGTTACCTAGCCAGGTAATGAAAAGTCTGGATATCAAACCTACAGCTCAGTGAATATTTTCCATCAACCACCACACACTGCCTTCTTCCAGAATGCCAGTTTCTAATCCAAACTGCAATATAATATTCAATTCGATGCCTCTGCACTTTTCTCCATCAGCCGACCATGTGGAACCTTATCAAAGGCTTTACTGAATTCCAAGTATACCACGTCAACTGCCCTCCCCTCATCAACATGCTTGGTGACCTTCTCAAAAAACTCAATGACGTTTGTGAGACTCGACCTGCCCTTGACGAAACCATGTTGACTATCTGAAATCAAATTGTTGCTTGCTAGTTGATTATAAATCTTATTTCTTATAATCGTTTCCAAAACCTTTCCTGCAACAGAAGTAAGGCTCACTGGTCTATAACTGGAACTGGAACTGGAACTATGACTGGAACTATTCCTAGGAGAAAGTGAGGACTGCAGATGCTGGAGACCAGAGCTGAAAATTTGTTGCTGGAAAGGTGCAGCGGTTAAGGCAGCATCCATGGATCAGGAGAATCGACATTTCGGGCATGTGCCCTTCTTCAGGAATCAGGATTCCTGAAGAGGGGCTCATGCCCGAAACGTTGATTCTCCTGCTCCTTGGATGCTGCCTGACCCGCTGCGCTGGACCTATTCCTACACTAATCATCCTTTTTATTCCTCACATACCGATAGAAAGTTTATTCTATTCGCTAAAGACTGCTCGTGTCCTCTCTTTGCTCTTCTTAACTCTCTCTTTAAATCCTTCCTAGCTGATCTGTAAGTCTCCATCTCCTCAGCTGTACCATCATGCCTCATCAACACATAAGTCTCCTTCTTTTTCTTAACAAGAGATGCAATTTCTGTAGTAAATCATGTTTCCCTTACCTTATCACTTCCTCCCTGCCTGACAAGAACATACCTATCAATGACACGTAAAACCTGTTCCGTTAACCAGCTCCACATTTCCATTGTCTGCATCCCCTGCATTTTTCTACCCCATTCTATGCATCCTAATTCTTGCCTCATCGCATTATAATTGCCCTTGTCCCATCGCTAAATCTTGACCTGTGGCATGTACTGATCCCTTTCCATTGCGAAACTAAACATAACTGAATTATGGTCAGTCTCTCCAAAGTGCTCACCTACAACTAAATCAAACACCTAACCTGCTTCATTGCTAAGCACCAGATCCAGTGTGTTTTCCCCTCTTGTTGTCACTTCGACATACTGTGTCAGAAAACCCTCCTGCACACTTTGGACAAAAACTGATCCATCCGATGTATTAGAGTTATAGGATTTCCAATCAATGTTGGGGAAGTTAATGTCCCCCATAATGACCAACCTGTTCCTTTCATTCTTAGCTAGGATAATGTTGCTAATCCTCTCTTCCAACTCCCTGGAACTCTTGCAGAAGCCTATAAAGAAACTCCAAGAATTGTGACCTCTCCTCTCCTGTTTCTTACCTCAGCCCACACAACCTCAGTAGACGAGTCCTCATCGAAAGTTCTGTCAGCCACCATTACGCTATCTTTGACTAACAAGGCCACCCCTCCCCCTCTTTTACCACTTTGCCGGTTTTTAATGAAAGATCTAAACCATGAAACCTTCAACATCTATTCCTCTCCCTACTCTATACACGTCTCCGAAATGGCCATAACATCGAAGTTCCAGGTGCTTACCCATTCTGCAAGCTCACCTACCTTATTTCGGATACTTCTGGCGTTGAAGTAGACACACTTCCAACCACTTCGCTGTCTGCCAGCATATTCCTGTGACCCTGAAATCCTGTCCCTGTCCTTCCTACTTTCATCCTCCTGTGCACTGCAGCTACACCTTCAGTTCCCATTCCCCTGCTGAGCTCGTTTAAACTCACCCGAATAGCACCAGCAAATTTCCCACCCAAGATCTTATTAGGCCTCTGGTTTAAGTGAAGACCGTCCTGTTTGTAGAAGTCTCACGTTCCCCAGAATATGCCCCAATTATCCAAAAACCTGAAATCCGCCCCCTGCGACATCCTTGCAGCCATGTGTTCAGCTGATATCTCCCCCGACTCCTTGCCTCGCTATCACGTGGCACAATAACAATCCAGAGATAACAATTCTGTTTGTTCTCACTCTCAGCGTCCACCCTAGCTACCTGAAATCCTGCCTTACATCCCTATCCCTTTTTCTTCCTATTTCGCTGGTACCTGCATGGATAACGACTTGAGGCTGGTCACCCTCTCCCTTCAGGACCCCAAAGATACGATCCGAGACATCACAGACCCTGGCACCCGGGAGGCAACATACCAACGACGAATCCCGTTCGTTCCATACAAACCTTCTATCTGAGCCTCTAACCTTCAGTCCCCAATGACTAACACTCTCCTCCTTTCCCTCCTTCCCTTCTGTGCCACATGAACAGGCTCTGTGCTAGAAACCTCAGCCCCACTGCTTGCCCCTGGTAAGTCGTCCCCCTCAACAGTATCCAAAACATGTATAGATGTTTTTCAGGGAAACGACCACATGGGATCCCTCCACTGACTGTTATTTTCCCCTTTCGAGCAGTCATCCAGCTTTCTTCTTGCCTAGGAGTAACTACTTCCCTGTAACTCCTATCTATGACATCGAGAAGACACTGATTTATATAGCAACAAGAATTCCCTCCGTTCCTAGAAACCTTAGCTCACTGACTTCAAATTTAAAACCACAAATAAGTGACTCACCGCTCCCGGCATACCCCTGGTGTAAGCTGCAGCCCTTCGAGTTGCTGCTGCCGCTGAAAAAAAACAGAAATTGTGGACTCCCGCTCTCGTGGTAAGTTTTTAAAGACGGACATCAGTGACTCACCTTATATAACCACTCGGTATTCAACAACATTATCATCACTAACTTTCCCCCACTATCGATATCCTGGGGGTTATCATTGACCAGAAACTCACCCGGACTCATCATCGAAATATAAGAGCAGATCAGAGGCAAGGAATACTGCGCAAGTAACTCACCTTCTGACTTCCAAAAGCCTGTCCAACATCTACCACGTACAAGTCAGGAGTGAGATGGAATACTCACACTTGCCTGAATGACTGCAGCCCCAACAACACTAAAGAAGCTGGACACCATCCAGGACAAAGCAGTCCATATGTTTGGCACCACATCCACAAGCATTCACTCCCTCCGCCATCAACATTCAGTGGCAGCAGTGTGTACTATCGACAAGACGCACTGCAGAAATTCCACAAAGACACTAAAACAGCACTTTCCAATCCCACGAATACTTGCATCGAGAATGACAAGGGCAGCAGATTTTTGGGAACACCTTCACCATCAAATTCCCCTCCAGTCAACATCCTGATTTGGAAATATATCGTCGTTCCTTTACTGTTTGCTGTGTCAAAACCCTGGAATTCCCTCGTTAATCACTCGTGGTTCACCGCACAGCAGGTAAATTGCAGTAGTTCGAGAAGGCAGGTCAGCAGCACCTTCACAAGGGCAACTGGGGCTGGGCAAGAAATGCTGAGCACATCCAGCGATGCTCACATCCAAAAAAAGATTTTTACAAAATAGATCCAAGTTGAGCATCTCGATGAGACAGGTTATCTGATTTGAACCCAGACAGGAAAGCAGCGTTTCTAATTTTGAACATTTTAGACTTTTCTGTTATTAGAAGTGTGTTCAGTATTCGATTACACATTGTTGCTGAGTGCTGTGAAAAATTGCACTGTTTTGTTAAATTCATCAATACTGGCGCCACAGGATCGATCCTTCGAAAATACCATCGTAGGGACAATGTACTCCCAGCAAATGAGACTCACAGATAGCAGCTCATATTCAAAATAATAATGGACTACTGGCTGACACTGAAGCTCCCACCGTCCATATCACAGAGGTTACCGTTGTCCAGAACATGAAGTCAAATCAACATAAAAATACAATGGTTACAAGAGCAGACCAGGGACTTACAATTCTGGACTGAATAATAGACCCTATGACCGAACTGGCATGAGATATAGCAATAGATCTCGGCCATTCAGCCCACCTTCAATCTGAAACTGTGCTGTTTTGTAACTGTCTCTCTGACCAATGGAAATATCTTCTACACACTGACTGTATCAATCCTTGCAGTAATCGATCAGTTTCAATCAGACCCTCCCCCCGCCCACCACCCACCACCACCCACCCCGCCCTTCTTCTATGTTCCATCGAGTACACACACTGCCGCTCATATGATAAGCCGTCATCCCCAGTATGGAACTCCTCCAACACCAGCCGATCTTTCCCCTGAAATAGTGTCTTCAGCAACTCATAATATGCCAAATGCCGTCCGACCATAGCCCATTACATTCTCAGTAGTATGTCCCCTCTCTTGTATTTTGAATACGAACATTGCATTTGCTTTCGTAACTACCAACTGAACCTGCACATTAACTATAAGGGAGGACGAGTGCTTCAAAATCCTTTTGTGCTTTAGATTTAATGGATCCTATTAGAACATAGTGTCTGCCTCTATTCCGCCTATCAAAGTGCATAATCTCACACGATTCCATATTGTGTTCCATCAGCTACATGTTTTCCCACAGTCCGAAACTGTCCAAGTCGTTCTGTAGCCTCCTCACTTCCTCAATATCATCCGCGCACTAAACCATCACTGCAACATCTTCAATCTTAGCAAAACTGCCCTCAGGTCCTTTGTCCAGTTTGTCCACGTATAATACATTTCCTGACTCCCTAAGGACTGGCCACCATCTACAAGGCACAACACTCAAGGTGCTTGACTCCATTCAGGTTGAAGCAGTGGCTTGACTGGAATTACATCGTAAAGTCTTCACTCACTGTGCCACTGACTGTCAGTAGCAGCACACCCTGACCCGTTTTGTTGTGAGTTTACTTCATTATGGTAAACAATCCCAGTCTATTGATGGCATTCTGTCTGGACACTAACCGTGTGGTTCTCACACGAACTAATGTCACTGTGTGTTGATGATGATGGAGGGAGGTGGGGGAAGGAATGTCTATAGTGAATAACTGTGTGACTGCCAGGCTGAAACCTGCCCCAACAGCCTCGGATGTATCTGTGCCCACTGTCACCGCTGCAGACATGATCAGTCTTCCTGAGAGTCAAGTCAAGGAAAACGACGGTCCTGGACGATGTTCCCGGCTGTGTACTCAGATCCTGTGAGGACCTACTGGTAGATGTATTCACATACAACTTCAGCTTCTCCCTCTTACAAGCCGAAGTGCCAACCTGAATCGAGAAGACCAACATCATCCTCGTAAGTGAGAAAGCACGTGTAAGTTGCCTTAATGACTACCGCCCAGTGACTCTAATCTCAATAAACATGGAGTGATTTGAAAGGCTGGTTATGGCCCACATCCCCTCCAATCTCCCAGCCTGACCTGATACCTTATAATTTGGTTACGAATGTAACAGGTCGAGAACGAATGCCATACCCCGATCCCTGCACTCATCCCTGGGACATCTGGACAACAATGTCACCTATTCCAGAGTCCTGCTCATTGACGACAGCTCCATCTTCAACATTATTATCCCCTCCAGACTGATCTCAAAATTCCGTGACCTTGGTCAAGGCTCCACCCTCTGCAACTGGATCCCCCGGTTTCAGACCCACAGACCACAATCTGTGAAGATTGGTATCTGCACCTCGACCACAATCACACTCAACACTGGATACCCCAAGGATGCATCCTCAGCCCCCAACTGTACTCCCTGTACACACACGGCCGTGATGCCAATTTCCAAACAACGCCACCAGCTGCAAATTCGCTGATGACATGCCCATGTAATTGCAGGTATCCCCTGTTTTTCAAAAGTTCGCTTTTCGCCGCTTCCCTTTCCAAATGACCGACATTAGGACCTATTTGCGCTAATCAAAACAAATCCAAAGATTTACGAAGATTGCCAAATTTTTCCCCATACAAATTAATGCTTCTACGCTTTGTATAATATCAGCTTATGAAAGGAACACTGTACTTTAAGATAGCGTGGGAAGCCTGTATATGTCTAAGACAATGTTAAAAGCGATTTGACCTCCCTGTCTCACTTCCCTGAGTGTGGTCATCTTCTTATATTCCTTAATGGGTATGGGTATCACAGGCTGGGCCAGCATTATTTCACTTTCTAGCTGCTCTTGAGAAGACCGTGAGCCATTGTAGTCCACGTGTTTGATTTGATTCGATTTGATTTATTTTAGTCAAATGTGCAATGGAAAGCTTTGTTTTGTGAGAAGTGCAGGAACATGATAGTAAAAAAGAAAACACAGCTCATGGGGTACTTCAAAAGAGTGAGGCATATAAGGTTACAGTTGCACAGGAGATATGCAAAGTAAGATCCCTATTAGCAAGACTAGTATTATTTGAAAAGTTAGAGATGCCAATTCATCTGTCTAATTACGATAGGGAAGGTGTTTCTGAGTATGCTGGTCCATGTTTTCAAACCATGATTTCAAATCTTCTCCCTGTTGGAAGAGATTGTAGGAGATCATTCCCGGTTTGGGAGAGAGTTTTTTTGTTATCAGCCTTTCGGTGAAAATGAGAAGTATAAATGGATGGAAGGATGCCTTCCGTGATGGTCTGTGCTGTGCACACAACTGTCTGTAGCTTCTGATGGTCCTAGGCAGAGCAGTTACCATGTCACACGAATAGAATGCTTTCAGTTGCCAGTATACAGAATAACAGTAAAGATACATCTCATATTAAGCTGGAAGAGACAATGGGTTGAGTTTCCTCCACCTTTGCTGTAATAATTCTGTATTATGCATTGAAAGCTTATCGAAGGGGGAGACAAACTTGTTCAATGAAGGACACAGATAAACCATCATCAAAAATCGATTCGTGTTATTTCATGAAGTTCAGTTGCCTCTAAAAAGTTCAAACAAAGGGGATTGATTAAGATTTACAGGGTAGTCAGAAAAATGTTTTATTTCTCTCTTTGAATCTTAAAGAAGAAACAGATTTCGGCCGTAACACACATGTCATAGAGACACCAACTGAAATAGGACCACAGTGTCCAAATACAACCAAGATCAAGATATGGACCTGTGAGGAAACATGAAATATAATGATATGCAAACATGAGACACAAACTGAAACTGGTGGAGAAACGAAAAAAAAAGATGAGGAAGTATCTGCAGAGAGAAACAGAGTTAACATATTGATTATGATGTGACACTTCTGAAAAGTCAAAGGTTAATTCTGGGCATCTAGAACATAGAACATAGAAAATAGAAAAATACAGTGCCGCACAGGCCCTTTGGCCCTCGATGTTGCGCCGATCCGAGCCTACCTAACCTACACTAGCCCGCTATCCTCCATATGCCTATCCAATGCCCGTTTAAATGTCCATAAAGAGGGAGAGTCCACCACTGTTACTGGCAGGGCATTCCATGAACTCACGACTCGCTGAGTAAAGAATCTACCCCTAACATCTGTCGTATACCTACCACCCCTTAATTTAAAGCTATGCCCACTCGTAATAGCTGACTCCATACGTGGAAAAAGCTTCTCATGGTCAACCCTATCTAAACCCCGAATCATCTTGTACACCTCGATCAAGTCACCCTCAAGTGCCTCAGCCTTTCCTCATACGATCTTCCTACCATACCAGGCAACATCCTGGTAAACCTCTTCTGCACCCGTTCCAGTGCTTCCACATCCTTCCTATAGTTTGGCGACCAAAACTGCACACAATACTCCAGATGGGGCCGCACCAGAGTCTTATACAACTGCAACATGACCTGAGGACACCGGAACTCAAGTCCTCTACCAATAAAAGCCAGTACGCCATATGCCTTCTTCACAGCACTATTTACCTCTGCTCAGATTCTGCTAGATTTGCTGAGTTTTGCTCCAGCTCTTTTGATTTCTTTTTTTTTCTGAACTGTGACAAATTGTCTGATCTGAACGATAACAGCAACGTCCCTATCTCACTTGGATCTTGATTAAATTTGTTGTGGATATTAAATGAAAAATTACATTTGTTTGGCAAGGCTCTAAATATTGATTACGCATTGCATTGTGAGAACTTGCCATGAAAATGTTGAAACAAAAACCGATGTTTCTTCAAAAGCTCAGTAGGTATGGCAGCGTCTGTGCAGAGAAATCACAGTTAACGTTTTGGGTCCAGTGACTCTTCCTTAAAACTGATGGTAGCTCAGGAAATGTTGGTTGATATGCAGAAGATTCTAGACAGCTGTTAATGGAGAATATTAGTAGCTAACAATAGAGGGTGAGTAATGGAAGGCTATGTGAGGACCGGGCCTGGTGTATTATGGGGCAGGGGCGAGGACATTGGGAAGTTCAGGGCCGAAAATTATTGAACTTGATTTTGAGTCTGAAGGGCTTTAGGGTCCGCACGAGGTAAATTAAGCGTTTTACTTCCAGTTTGCATTGACATTTCCTGGAACAATGTAGCAAGCCTGACACAGAGATATTGGCCAGGGAATAGGATGCAATGTTAAACTGGCAGGCAACCGGAAGCTCAGGCTCTTTTCTTTAGGTACAATTTGGATGTTCAGTGAAGCAGTCACCCAGTCTACTTTCAGTTTCCCCAGTGTAGAGGAGACCACATTGTGAGCAGCGAATCTAGTAGACTAGATAATGGGAAATGTCGGTAAGACGCTGCTTCACTTGGGAGGTATTGTTGGGCACTTGTTTAGTGAGGAAGGAGGATGCAAGTGCGAAAGTGTTACACCTTCGGCAGGGGCAAGTGAAGTGGACCTGTGGTGTAGGAGGGATGAGGGCGGGGCTTTGGGAGTGAATAAGAGTGAACCAGGACGTCCTGGTACCCCCAGAAGGCGGATAAGGGAGAGGAGGAAAATATGTATCTGGTGTTGGCATCTTCTGCAGGTGGGGGAAATGTCGGCTGATGATCCTCCACATGTGAACGTTGGTAGGATGGTAGGCCAGGATGAGAGGAACTCTCTCGCTGTTGCAGGAAGGTAGAGAGAGGGCGAGGATAGAAGGGCAGGAGGAAGGTCAGACCTGGTTGAGGGCCCTGTTGACAACATGTTCGGGAAATCCACAGTTGAAGAAGAAGGTGGACATTTTGCAGGCGACATTTTTGAAATTGACAATAACAGAAGCATTGCGGTGGAGACAGAAGAACTGGTGCAATGGAATGAAGTCTTTGCAGGATACAAGGCGTGAGGGTGTATACTTCAGGTAGCTGTGCGAGTCATTGGGTTAATACTGGACATCAGTGGCTGGTCTATCCCCAGAAATGGAAACAGAGATGATAA
This sequence comes from Chiloscyllium punctatum, assembly GCF_047496795.1. Lineage (NCBI taxonomy): Eukaryota > Metazoa > Chordata > Chondrichthyes > Orectolobiformes > Hemiscylliidae > Chiloscyllium > Chiloscyllium punctatum. The sequence goes on from NC_092752.1 coordinate 52,810,073, forward strand.
GGAAAAGAGGGGATAAGTCAGAGAAAGACGAGGTGAAAGTGAGGAAGGGATGCAAATTGGAATTGAAATCAAAGAATTTTTCCAATTCAGGACGAGAGAGAAGCAGATTCGATGATATCATCAATGTATTGGAGAAGGAGATGTGGATGGGGCTGGAATTGAACTGGAACAGAGCATAGTCTACGTACCCCATGAAGAAACAGGTATGACTGGGGCCCACGTGTGTATGCATACACCCCCCTCTGTGTGACAGGAGCAGGCTGAAGCAATGGGTCTGCCCAGCCAGATCTGTTTGTGTATTTTCAGGAGGGGATGGAAGCGAGCTATGCTATCAGAGGACCATCAGCTTGGGGACCGTTAGGTGGGGGCAAGTGGGGTGGGAATGTCCAGATGAAATGTGGTCAATTATCATAGTTGAGACAATGGCCTGATGTGCCATGGTAGCGTCATGGTGCAGCAGGTGATATAAGGAGGTAACTGCGAGCTGGCGCTCAGTCTCTGCAATGTAGAGGTCAGTCCACGAGACTACAGCCGCATCGCCCTTACCAGCACAGGCTGAATAACGCAGTCAGTGTTGGATCAAAGCACACTGCGTACAGCCTGTTCAGAGGATAATTTGTGGATTGGGTGAAGGCATGCAGAGAAATTAAGACAACCAATGTCAATTCAAGCATTCTCAATGAACAGATTGAGCTCAAACAAACGTCAGAGGGAGAGGTCCAGGTGGAGGATGAGTATTGGAGCTAGGCGAAGAGACTGTGGGACGGGAGTGCAATCTCTGCCCAAAGAACTGGTCACCAGGAAGAAGACGGTGGAAGAACAGTTCAACATCATGCCGTGCCCAAAATTCAGTAAAGTGGAGGCACAGTGGGATAAAGCTGAGACCTTTGTTAAGTACAGAACATTCAATATCAGAGTGTGGAAGGTTTGGAGGGATGATGAAGATAGGACAGGAGGTGCATTTGGGGGAGAAGATGCAGTCAGCGTGCAGGTCACGGGTGGGGAGGCATTTCCAAGGGGTCATAGGCATCTCTGTGTTATTGCATCTGATGAGCATAGTGAATGAGCCGGAGAAAGAAATAGAATTCGGGAGCGGTGCAGCCTTGAGCCAATGAGATGTGATGCTTTTGGACAGATAAAATTTTGATATCAGTGGTACTTACATCACACGATCAGTCCTCAGAAAGTAACTGATTAAAAATAATCTGAATCGTAATCTTATTGTAACGAGGTAAAAACAATGACTGCTGATACTGGAAACCAGATTCTGGATTAGTGGTGCTGGAATGCTGCCTGAACTGCTGTGCTCTTCCAGCACCACTAATCCAGAATCTTATTGTAACTCCCTGATTTCATTGGGGTGACACTCAACCAGCAAAGTCTTACTGTTCCGAGATTTTAGACCAAACTGTGAAAACATAATATATGTTGATGTTATTAACAGGAAAAAGTCATCCATGGTTTTGGAAGGTACTGGAAGGGCAGAGTTTATTTGGCATTCTCAAAAGCTCTGGGGAAGGTGTCATTGCTCAGTGGGGAAATTGCGAGCACAGAATTTCCTCTGATTCTCATTGACCACACTTTACTCAGGGTCCCTGATGCCACATGAGTCAAATACTACTGTGACGCAAGGGAAGTTACTCTGACCTCACCTCAAATGACATTGGAAAATCTTTAAAATAATAAAAAACGAAAGGATAGAACATGGCTTGTTTGAACAGTATGTTCACTGTCCTCACAAAGTTTAAAGGAAAACTGATGGATGGACGGCTGATTCTGAGGAGAGATTCATCCTATTTGTGATGAGGCTGTTTGGTTAAGCGCTGTGACAGAGAGACAGAAAGACACTCCACTCTGTTGCATGGGGAACAAAACCATTCTGTTCATGGTACATTAGGCAGTGAAAGAAACACACAATTGTCTGTTCCGATTTGACATTGATCATCCTAATCTCATCATTCACTGATGATCAATAGCAGCACAGAAGCCAGCAGCTCCCATCATTCAAGTTGGAAAGCAAAAAGTGAATGCGATGGTCAGTTAAACATAGAAGAGTACAGCACAGAACAGGCTCTTCAACCCACGATGTTGTGCTGGCTTTTGATTCTCATGTAAGGTAAATCTGATGTATGAACCCTCAAATTTCTGTGACCATATGCATGTCCAGCAGTCTCTTAAATACTCCCACCGACCTGCTGGCAACGCATTCCATGGTCACAGAACTCTCTGCATAAAGAGCCTACCTCTGACATCCCCTCTATACTTTCCACCAAACAGTTTAAAATTAAGACCCCTCGCGTTAACAATTTCTGCCTTGTGAAAAAGTCTCTGGCTATCAACTCTATCTATGCCTCTCATTATTTTGTACAACTCATTTCGTTCCCCTCTCTTCCTTCTTTTTTCCAATGAAAAATGTCCGAGCTCAGTCAACCTCTCTTCGTAAGATAAGCCCTCCAGTCCATGCAGCATCCTGGTAACCTTCCTCTGAACCCTCTCCAAAGCATCCACGTCTTTCCTATAATAGGGCGACCAGAACTGGACACAGGATTCCAAGAGTGGTCTAACCAAAGTTTTATAGAGCTGCAACAATGTCTCACGGCTCTTAAACTCAATCCCCCTGTTAAGGAAAGCCAAAACACAATATGCTTTCTTAACAACGCTGTCCACTTGGGTGGCAATTTTATGGGATCTATATATCTGCACACTAAGATCCCGTTGTTCCTCCACACTGTCAAGAATCCTGTCTTTAATTGAGTACTCAACATTCAAGTTCGATCTTCCAAAATGCATCTTTCGCACTTATCCATGTTGAAATCCATCTGCTACCTCCCAGCCCAAGCCCATCTCTGCATCCTGTCAATGTCACGCTGCAACCTACAACAGTCCTCTGTACTGTCAACTACACCTCCAACCTTTGTGTCATCTGCAAACTTGCTTCAATTTGCGCATACATGTCATTCATAAAAATGGCAGAGTAGTGGTCCAAGAACATGGCCCTGTGAAACACCACTCGCCGCTGACTTCCAGGTGGAATACTTTCCTTCAACTACCACTCGCTGTCTTCTGTCCACCAGCCAATCCTGTATCCAAGCAGCTAAACTTCCCTGTATCCCATTCCTCATGACCTTCTGAACGAGCCTACCATGGGGAACGTTATCAAATGCCTTGCTTAAGTCCATATACACCACATCCACCGCTCGACTCTCATCAACTTGTTAAATCCTCAAAGAACTCAGTAAGATTTGTGAGGCATGACCTGCCCCTCACAACGTCGTGCTGACTACATTTAATCAAGCCATGCTGTTCCAGATGGTCATAAATCTTATCCCTCACAATCCTTTCTAACACCTTGCAGACGAATGACGTGAGACTGACTGTCTGGAATTGCCGGGGATTTCCCTATGTCCTTTCTTGAAGAGACGAATTACATTTGCCTCCCTACAGTACTCAGGTACGACTCCGGTGGAGAGCGAAGATGCAAAGATCTTCACAAGCGGCGAAGCAATCACATTTCTCGCTTCCCAAAGCAGCTGAGGACAAATTGGTCTGGCCCTGGCGACTTGACAATCTTAATGTTTGTCAAAATGTTCAGCACAGCAGCTTCCTTAATCTCCATCCGTTATTAATGCATACCTGCTCCTCAGTGGCTTCATTCATTACAAGGTACTTTTCTTGAGTAAAGACAGAAGGAAAAAACTTCGTTCGGGCTTTCCCTACCTCCTCAGACTCTACATACAAGTTCCCTTTGCTATCCCTGTTCGGCCCTACTCTTTCTTTGATCATTGTCTTATTCCTCACATACGTGTAAAATGCTTTGGGATTCTCCCTAATCCTTCCTGCCAACCCTTTGTCGTGCCCTCTCCTGGCTGTCCTCAGACAATTTTGAGCTCCTTCTTCGCCTGCCTGTAATCCTCTAGAGCTGAGAAAGACCCTTGCTTCCTCCACCTTACTTAAGCTGTCTTCACTCTTTTGACAAGAATCTCCTCTGCTCTCGTCATCCAAGATTCCTTTATCTTACCCCGTCTGGCCTGTCTCAGAGGAACACATTTATGCATCACTCGCAACAACTTTTCCTTAAAATATCTCTACATGTCTATAGTGCCCTTTCCATGGAACAATTATTCCCAGTCCATGCTTCCCAACTCACGTCTGATAGCATCATAGTTTCCTTTTCCCGAATTAAATATCCTCCAAATGTGCCTGCTTCTCTTCTTCTCCATATCTATGTAGAATGTGAGGCAGTTGTGGTCACTATCACAAAAATGCTCTCCCACCGCAAGATCTGACACCTGCCCCGGCTCATTGCAGAGCACCAAATCCAAAATTGACTCTCCCCTCGTAGGCATGTCAACGATTTAGGAAACCCTCCTGAACACACCTTACAAAAACAGCTACTTCCAAACCATCTGCTTGAAGAAGGTTCCAATCAAAATTGGGAATGTTAAAGTCACTTATTACAAAAACCCTACTACATTCACACTTTTCCAAAATCTGTCGACCTATGCTTTTTTCAATCTCCCTGCTGCTATTGGGATGTCTGCAGTAAGCCCCTAATGAGGTGACTGCTCCTTTTCTGTTCCTAATTTCCACCCATACTGACACAGTAGGCAGACCCTCCTCGACAATGGAACTTCTGTAGCTGTGACACCCTCTCCGATTAGCAGTGCTACACCCCCTCCTGTTTTCGCCCTCACTATTCTCTTTAAATGTTCTAAACCCTGGAACATCCAACTACCATTCCTGCCCCTGTGAAACCCATGTCTCTGTTATGGCCACAGCATCATAGCACCAGGTACTGATCCATGCTCTAAGCTCATCACTTTTATTCCTGATACTCATTGCAATAAAGCAAACACACTTTAACCTATCGCTTGGTTCTTTCCCAGGAAGTTCCTTCCCACTGGCTGTGCTATCTCTTGCTATTGCCTCATCTGCATCAACTCTCACCAGCGGTATATAGCTCAGGTTCCCACCCCCCTGCCATACTAGTTGAAACCCTCCTGAACCATTCGAGCAAACATTACACCGAGGACATTGGTCCCCTTCCAGTTCAGGTGCAACGAGTCTTTCATGTACAGGTCCCACCTTCCACAGAATGCAACCCAATTATCTACATATCAGAAGCCCTCCCTCCTATACCAGCTGCGCAGCAGTAGGAGTAACTGGGGGATTTGTGTAACTTACAGTGGGAGTGGCAGAAGAATGGTATAAGGGAGATCATCAGTGGAAGAGTGTGTAGCAGCAGAAGGGGTAGTGCAAGGGATGTAGGAATGTGAGGAAGAATGGCAAATGGCGTTTTAGTGACAGGGAAAAACTTGTTTTGGGGGAAGCGGGATTGTGTGTGAAAAAATCACCATTCAGGAAAATCGAGATCTGGTTTCCACTTAACATTAAGGAAAGATTTCATGTACTTTCTTTTCTATCAGATTGCACATGTACTCTATATTTCTGTATCTCCATCAATGCAGACGACATAATTTTTTTGTTCTCCCCTAGTGTGGTGTTTTTTGAATTATTTTAATTATTTAAAATAATTTAAAATTATTTACTTGCTCCCAGTTCAAGGTAGACATGACTATATGATTTGATCTCCTGCAGTTTGTCCATAACATAGAATTTAATTGCATATTTACCCTCATCACACTTGCTGATTTAGAGAAACAATGAATTACTCTGTGTCTGTCCTGCAGATGAAAAAAAAATCCACTTTTGGCTATTGCAGTGAATGCAATAAAGATTAAAGCCTCCAAAATGCTAATGTTTCAGTGCAAGGTGCCAAAAATTAGTTCATCATAAATTATTTACAAGCTTTATGAATAAAACATGCAGAGGGGCGAAGTGTAAAAGATGAATTCAACTCTGTGTCGAAAATGTTTTTTGTGGCTTTCTCATAAAACATGTTAGCCAAATCACTCTGTAAATTGACCAAAATAAGAAAAGTCAGAGACTGGAATTCTCAAATCCTCCTCTGACGAACATCTGGAGAGCAGGAAGGAAATCACAGTTGATGTGTGATATTCATAAATGATGATGGCGAGAATGTGGAAGATGTGGGGGACGGTGGCAGTGGAATGATAAACAATGCTGTGGATGACACAAAGCTGAGCTGGGTGGCTCATAGTCAGGAGGAAAGGGTTCGGCTACAGGAGGATAGAAACATATTATTCAGATAACAAGATAAATGGCCGATGAAATTTAACACTGATAAATGTGGGATGCTACATGTCAGAAGTAATAAGAAAAGTGAGTACTCAAACTATGAATGGGGAGGGATAAATTTATTCGCTTTTCCTTTGCAGCAGGGAAGGTTCAGGAGGGAATATGGTCCAGGTGTACAAATGCACAAGGGGTATGGAAGGCTGACAGACAGAAGCTGTTTCCCTTAGTCAAAAGGTCAAAAACAAAGGGATGCATTTTTGAAGTGAAAGGCAGGGAATTGACAGTTTCGAACTGAGAGGGTGGTATGAATCTGAAATGCATTGTCTAGGTGGGTCGTTGAGGGAGGTAACCTCACAAACGTTTACAAAGCCTTTCGATGTGCAATTTCTGGCGCAGACGTGATAGCCCTTTTCTTCGTTGCATGATTCTATGCGGTGGCAGCCATGAATACTCTGATATATTCTGAAGCAATAAGCAATGGCAGTTTCTGGTTTGTTCCTTTGACTGGACTCAGTAAGTGGTGAGATTACAAACCAGCATCATCTCATGCAGCTTTCAGCACTTACTCAACCTACAGCAACCGAGCCATCTAAGGGAACATCCAGACTAATTCACATGCTCAGTGTAAGCATTGTCCAACAATAGCAGGAGCAACTTTCCAGCTGTTTGTCACCATTATTATAGCTACAGAAATATCATAGACACAACTTTTCCTTCAGTATAATGCAGACTTTTAGCTCTGCGGGTTCTATTTCTCTGAAGCATAATAAATTCCTTCCAAGGTATTCACTTTGACAAAAAGCATGTTTTCCGTTGTTTTCGATCCAGTTGTTTATCACAGAATTCCCCACTTCACTCCACACCGACCTCTTTCCCCTTTAATATTTTCTTTTGCACTGTCTTCCTGATCTCACACATCTCAATCCCTCACATCCCCCACACTATCAATCCTTATTTGTGCAACTCATTTCTATCATTTATTCCAACTTCCATTTCACAATCTGAACTAATATGATTCCTTCCCTCAGCATGGTCAGTAGACTGGCCGTGCCTGATGTCCTGTTCACCTCGACCTTCTACTCAGTTTCTGACCTGCTGCTTTCGTTCGCACATTCCTGCTTTATTAGTTTAAATCCATTCGACTTGCATTAGCAAACTGCCCCACAAGGACGTTGCTGCTCCTCCAGTTAAGATGCAACCTGACTTTTTTGTACAGTTCCCACCTGTCCTGAAAGAAATCCCAATGATCCCAAAATCTGAAAACATCAACCATGAACTAGCTTTTAACAACATGTTAAACTATACTGCTTTACTAATCCTTACCTCTTTTCCATGTGGCACGGGGATTAATTCAGAGATTAAAGAGGATTGTTCGGTCTCTCTCTCACTCACTCACACATACACACACAGACACAGACACACACACACACACACACACACATACACAGACACAGACACAAACGCACACACACACACATACACACACAGACACCACATTACATTGCAGAAGTATACCAATGACCTTAGAAATAATCAGAATGATAACTAGAATGACGGATTTAATTCAAGAAAGGATAAGAGAAATTGCGTTTCTTCTGGATGTCAGTTTGCTCGCTGAGTTGGAGAGTTCATTATAAGACGGTTCATCACTTTACTAGGGAACACTATCAGTGAGCCTCCGGTGAAGTGCTAGTGTTTTTCGAACTTATTGGTGATTTCATGTCCTGTTCTTTTTCTCAGAGAATGTTAGTTGGAATCAAAGTCGATGTGTTTCTTGATGGAGTTCCGATTAGAAAGCCATACGTCTAGGAATTCTCGTACGTGTCTCTGTTTCGCTTGTCCTAGATGTAAGTGCAGACCCAGTCAAAACGGTGAACTTCCTCATCATATGTAAGGGTAATAGTAATAGTGGGTCATGTCTTTTTTCTGGCTAGTTGTTGATGATGTATCCAGGTGGCTAGTTTTCTGCCTGTTTGTCCAATGTAGTGTTTGTACAGTTCTTGCAAGGCTTATTCTTCCTGAAGCAGAATAGACAAAGATGTGAACTTATTACGATGCTCAAAGTTATGAACAAGTGTTGCAGAGTAAAACAGGATTACTCTGTTTCCATTAGTTAGCATTACAGCATCATTGTTTTCTAATTTCAAGATTTTCAGCAAAAGATCCAGGAGTGTGATAAGGAAAAGTGTCTTTATTGAGAGAGTTGTTAGGATTTAGAATGGACTGCCTGGGTGAGTTGTGGATGAAGAATCAGAAGAGAATTTGATCTATATTTGAAAATATGAATTTAACAGGCTGCAGATAGGGCTGGCAAATGGGAAGGGCTTGTGAGAAATTACTGGAGCTGGTGCACACACAGTGGCCAATGGCCTCCTCCTGTACTTTAAAGTTTTGTACTCTATCATGTGTCTGATGGGAATAAAAGTCAGTATCCGATTATTTCTCATTGTAAATGCTCGCAAATACCTGATTATTTGGTACAGCATGAGCATTTAAAATGCAAGTATTACAAGGTTAGCTTCATTATGAAGTCTAATTATTACTAAAACAAATCTCTCATTTTTTTGGAACAAATCTCTTTGAAAAGGTCTGACCTATCACTCACATGATAATATGTTCATCGTTTTTGCTCAGTGTCCACCTTTCATATTAAATATCATTCCTTCTAAAAATTGATTTTTTAAAAAGTATTGTTCACTAAAATTTGATGACACAAATCATTTATTTAGGTTAATATTCACAGTGCATTTTGATTTATAGCCATTTCTAAATCGCTGGCAATTGGCTGAAGCTCGTCCATTTCAGTGAGAAATTAAACTGATTAATTATGTATAAATGTATAAGAACGCTAATTCTATTTGATTGTTCAATCATTTACTCACCCTGAACATGTAATCATGTGAACATGTCATCAATTCCGGAGCCAACCACATTCAAAATGTTGGAGTGACAATGTATTGTTTTGAATCCTGTATTTGTGTATTTAATTCTAATTGCCAAAAGAGTTAGATCCATGTTGTTTGTTCGATATAAAATAAATGTATATTCTTTATTGCTGTGTTAGAAAATCTTGACAGGTCCATTATTATAGGTCCATAAATATGGAATCAACCTAATTGTTTTCAGACATTATAGTTCATTTGAAAAGTTATAGCTGACGACTTATTTTTGCCAAATTCACGAAACATCGCAAATATCACCCAACAGATTGTATCTGAAGAAAGCAGCAGCAAATGACAAGTGAAGAATCACGTTAACAAATGAAATTGGTGGAGCCTACCTGGTGTCAGACACCACAGATATTGTACTGGCATTCAGGTGAATGTAACAATGAATAACATAACTGGAAGTTATGGGCTAACGCCCCTCCCCAGCTTCCTAATCTCACACACATCAATCCATTACATATTCAACAATTGATAAGAATTATAAAACACAGAACAACACAGCACAATGCAGGCCCTTCAACCCTGGACGTCCTGCCTATCTTTTATCCTACTGAAAGATCAGACTAATCGACATACACTTCATTGTACTATCATGCATGCGCCTATCCAACAGTCACTTAAATATCCCTAATGAAGCTGACTATACTACCGCTGCTGGCAGTGTATTCCACGCACCCATCACTCTCTGTGTAAAAAACCTAGCTCTGACATCCCCCCCAAACCTTCTTCCTATCACCTTAAAATTATGCCCGCTCGAGATAGTCATTTCCGCCCTGCGACAAAGTCTGTAGCTATCCACTCAATCTATGCCTCTCATCTTGTACACGTCTATCAAGTCACCTCCCATTCTTCATTTCTCCAAGGTGAAAAGCCCTAGCTCCCTCATTTTTTCTTTGTTTGACATGCCCTCCACTCCAGGCAGCATCCTCCTAAATATCCTCAGCACCCTCTCCAAAGCCTCAACATCTTTCCAGTAATGAGGCGACTACAACTGAACACAATATTCTAAATGTAGTCTCACCAGAGCTTTTTGGCGCTGCAGCATAACATTGTGGCTTTTAAACTCAATCCATAGCTAATGAAAAAACTAACTGTCTTAATAATCTTATCAACTTGGGTGACAGCTTTGAGCGTCCTATGATATGGACCACACGATCCCTACGGTCTTCCACGCAGCCACAAATTCTGCCTTTAACCCGTATTCTGCATTCAATTTCGACCTTCCAAAATGAATCACTTCACACTTATCCAGGTTGAACTCCATCTGCCATTTATCAGTCCAGTTCTGCATCCTGTCAATGTCCCATTACTACTTACATTACTTGTTTCTCAAAAAGCCACGCTGAAAATTTCTAATCAAACTGATTTTCCAAGTAATCATAAATTCTGTCTCTTAGAATCCGCTCCAATACTTTTCCCATACAGAAGTAAGACTGATGGGCTGAATTTCGCAGGATTATCCCTATTGCCATTCCTGAACAACGGAATAAATTTTGCCACCTTCCAATCATCGGGCAATAATTCAGTGGTCTGTGGGACAGAAAGATCATCGCGAAAGGTGCAGCAATCTCTTCCCTCACTTCCTCTGGTAACCTCGGGTGCTTCCTGTCTGGTACAGGGGACTGATCTATCCTTACGTTTGTACTTCAATCAGTCTGTACTTGACCTCACTTTTTCTACTCCCTGTCCAATTAACTGATTGACTGCTTTCCATTTTAGGACTCTATACAGTGCTGCTTTCCTGAGAAAGTACAGTTCCAAATATCCCGTGAATCATGGAATGGAAAAACATGTGAACACACTAATGCCTTCCTGATGAATGGCTTCTGCTCAAAGCTTTTGCTCTCCCACTCCTCAGATTCTGCCTGACTTGCTGCGCTTTAACAGCGCAACACCATTCGACTCTGATCTCTAGCATCTGCAATCCTCACTATCTCCAAACAGAGGGCTGACCCCTTTGCACATTGAGCATGGAATTAACCAGCAGGAATACATTGTATGTGGAGCTAACTGTTCAGTTCTGAAGCGTTGCATTTGATTGACACCTTAATTAAAAAAGAAATTACAATTCAACAATTATTCATTCAATCCCAGAGTTGCAGTTTTAGTTCATGGAAAGGAGCTTCATAACAAACAGTGACAAGAAATCTGAGTATTCCAGGTGCCATATTCCAGGCTGGATGCCCTTTTACTTAATGCTGGGCATATTATCGGACCGACTGATGTGATAAGGGAACGAGGTGATATGTGGAAGTGGACAATTTTGCCATCACATAGATGTGTATGAGGGAGGTCAGGGCTGACATCTCAATATTCTGTTGTACAATAACTATAGGCAGCACAGAAAAGGGTTAAAAGAGAAGGCGGTGTTGCCTTATTAATCATGGAGTCAATGACTGCAGTAAGAACGGATGATATCTTGGAACGGTTTTCAAATGACGCTTTGTGGGTTGTGTTTCGGATCAAAACAATGACAGATATATATTAGAGACCCCCAGTTAAATGAAAATACAGGAACAGGTATATAACTAATTCACTTAGGTGTGTAAATACAATAATAGGATCATTATATTCAGAAAGTTCAATTCCAAATATTCATTAGGGCAGTGATTTTTTTAAGAGGTGAAAGATGTTTGACATTTTTTCCAGCGAAGTCCTTATATCAACATGTAGCAGATACAACAATGGACGGGGCAGTGCTGGGCCTTACGGTGGGGAATGAAGCCAGTCAGGTATTGCAGGTAGGATTGGGAGAGCATTGCAGGACCAGTGACCATTTTTAGCTTGATAAGGAAAAGACCAAAAGAAAAAAGTTTGAAAAATAAAAATAATTTCGATGAGGGGGGCAGATTTTATCAAAACAAAAGACAGGATATGGCCACAGTACAGTTACTTCTGAGTGAAACTGTAACAGAATAGCATGGGGGCTGTGGTGGATCACATGCTCAAATTGGAATTGATGAGAGTGTCACCGCCTCATCTTACACCAAAGATGAAATGTAGGAAAACAAGCCCGGAGAACCTTGGATGTCTACAAATATTCAGAATGGAATTAAGAATGAAGGAGATGCTAAAAGGAGGTATAAAGTGAGCAAGTCAATGGAGGTCCCAGAAGAGTAGAGAACGTGTAGGGCTAAACTCAAGAAAGTAAGTTGAGGAGCAAAAGTGGGGGGTGGGGGTTGGGGGGTTGGGGGTTTGGGGGGTGGGGGGTGGGGTGGGTTGTCAAAAACTTTTGTGAGCAATATTATCAATAATTCAAAGACATTTTATCGGTTCATTAAGTGTAAGAGGGTAACAAGAGAAATAATAGGGAGTATTAGGGACCGAGGAGGCAACCTGTGCATAGAACCAGAGAATATGTCAAACACATACTACATATCAGTCTTCACTTTGGAGAAGCAGTTCCTGGATTCACTGTCAGTATCGAACAATGTGATCCTTGAGCAAATTGATGTAGAAGCTGAGGAAGAATTAAAAGTTGATGCAAGATAAAAAGTGGGCAAATCCCTCCGTCCAGATGAACTGTATCTTAGACCGATGTGGAAGATGAGGGAGGAGATTACAGGCTCTTAAACTCTGTGTTGTTTTTTGTTTTGCCTTGAGCCACGGAGGTGGTTAGATCGAACAGGACAACATCTAATGTAGGTTCAACTTTCACACAGAATACTAGGAAAAAGGCCAAGGGATTAAACACCACGAAGACTCACATCAGGTGGCGAGAAACAATTGTAGAAAATTGTGGAGGCTGTTGAGAATAGGCCACTAAATATTTTCAAGGCTGAGATGGACAGATTTTACACAAGGGTTAGAGAGAAACGCAGGAAAATGGAATGGAAGGTTATCCGAATAAATATACCTTAATTGAAAGGAAAAGCAGAGTCAGTGAGCGGGTGGGTATAATATCACTCGCATGTCTAATGGTAAACCTTTACCCACATCCTGTATTCACTGGAACATCAACATCTCTCCCTCCGGAGTGAGACACAGTTTGGAATACAAACAATAGATTCAAGGAATTCATAAATGCAGTGCTAATAGACAGAGAAGACCAAAGGACTGCGACAACGTGGATTGGCTGTCAGGGTAAATATTTGCATCAGCGCAGTCACCAGTACTAGAAGGATGACCTCAGGAAGACACCCTACAAGTTCAAGCATGGGCTTGGAGTTAAGGAGTGCTTAAAGTCCAAACAACACATCACTGCACTGTCTCCTTCCTTCCCTAACCAAAACTAAATATGGAGTGGTCTATTGATCTGCTGTTAGTAGCAGAGTATGTAGTAATGCTTTGTTCCAGAGCCTTCGGTGAGCAGCAGCTCAGCAAAAGGTACAGATAAGCTCAGGTAAAATCTTTTTAACGCTAGCCTGACAGCAGTGGAAATGGCAGTTGGAGCAGTTGCAGGTTCCTCCCGCAGGATATGGGAGCTCAGGGAGATTTCCACCGTCCATGATGACTACACGTGTGGGCAGTGCAACCAGCTGCAGCTCCTGGGAGACCATGACCAGGAGCTGGAAGTGACTGCTCTCCAGATCATCCAAGATACTGGGTACTTTATAGATAAGAGCTTTGGTGAAGTGGCCACCCCAAGTCCCTCCCATAGCCATGTTTCTGTAAACACTTTGAATCACAGTCCCATGTAATGATCTAGGCCCTGAGTTCATCAGTCTTACCTGTCAGCCGTGTTGCATTTGAATAAATGCAATTTAATGCAACAGAGATTCCTTGCTTCCTGTCATGTTCCAGGCAGAGAGTAGCAAGGCGAACACCAGGAATGGCGAATGAAGTAGGCAGGGAGTGCAGGAATCCCCTGTGACCATTCAGCTCGAAAACATATTCCATTTTGGATTCTGATCTTGTGTGTATTGGCAGATGGGGGATGGGTGTTAGAAATAACTGTTCAGGGGAACGCAGCAGTAGCCAGTTTGGGTGCACTGTGACTGCCTCTGGGGAGCAGCAGGAAAGGATAAATGTAAACAGGGTCTTAGTGTTAGAAGTTTCGATTATTAGGGGGACAGATCAGAGATTCTGCGGCCTCAAAGGGGAATCCAGGCTGGTGCGTTGCCTCTCAGGTGTCAGGGTCCACGATGTCTCTGAGTGGCTGCTGCATATTCTCAAGGGGAGGGTGAGCAGCCAGAAGTCATTGTGCGCATTGACACAAATAACCCAGGTAGACATAGGAATGTGGTTGTACAGAATGATGATTGAGATCTAGGAGAAAAGTTAAAACCAGGACCTCAACAGTGGTAATCTCCTGATTACTTCCAGTGTCATGAGTTCGTGAAGATAAGAATAGAAAGATATGGCAGATGAGTATGTGACTAAAGATTTGGTGCAGGGGGAGGGATTCATATTTTTAGATTATTGGGAGCTTCTCTGTGACAGAGTTGACCTTTTCAAGAGGCACTGCTGGCAAATGCACTGGAGGGGGGCCCAATATCTTCGCAGCCAGTTAAGCTAGATGAGATTGGCAGGAGGTGGTATCCTCAAGAGCAGGGAGGAAAGTACGAGGCTGGAAGGAGATGCAGCAATCATAAATAGTACGTTGAAGATACAGATCAGGCTAGAACACGATGGGGAGCAAGGAATGCATTTAGTTCAATGCAAAAAGACTGACAGGTAATGCTGCTGAATTCAGTGTGTGGATAGGTAATCGGCGCTGAATAGGCGAGCTATTACTGAAACATGGCTGAGGGAGGGATTGGACTAACAGCTTAATGTACCAGGGTTAAATGCCTTAGGAGGGACAGAGACGCTGTTCAGAGGGAAGAGCAGTTGCATTTCATGATTAAGGGGAGTATCACAGCAGTGGTCAGAGATAAAATAACTGATGGATCATCCAGTGAGGCTTTGTGGGTGGAACTCAGACATAAGAAGTGTACTATAGGCCCCAAAATAGTCAACTGGAATTACAGGAACACAAATATGTAGAGAGATTGGGGAGACTTGCAGGAACATCCGGGTTGTCATAATAGAAAAGACGTGGATGCTTTGGAGAGGGTTCAGAGGAGGTTTACCAGGATGCTGCCTGGACTGGAGGGCTTATCTTATGAAGAGGGGTTCACTGAGCTCGGACTTCTTTCATTGGAGAAAAGGAGGAGAAGAGGGGACATAATTGAGATAAACAAAATAATGAGAGGCATAGATAGATTCGATAGCCAGAGACTATATCCAAGGGCAAAAATGGCTTACACGAGGAGTCATAGTTTTAATCTGGTTGGAGGAAAGTCTAGAGGGATGTCAGAGGCGGATTCTTTACACAGAGAGTTGTGTGAGCAATGAATGCGTTGCCAGCAGCAGTTGTGGAAGCAAGGTCATTGGGGACATTTAAGAGACTGCTAGACATGCATATGGTCACAAATATTTGAGGATGCATACATGAGGATCAAAGGTCGGCACAACATCGTGGGCTGAAGGGCCTGTTCTGTGCTGTACTGTTCGATGTTTTATGTTCTATGTTCTATAATAGGGGTTTTAATTTTTATAACACAGACTGGAACTGCCAGAGCACTAAGGACTTTAATGGGATGTAATCAATTAAGTGCGTCAGGAAAGTTTCCTCAAGCAGTATATTGAGGGTCCTAATTGGAAAGGGTCAAGGTTTGACCTACTCTTAAGAAATAGGTCTTGATAGGTGAGTGAGGTGTCAGTGGATATGCACTTTGGGACCAGTGACCATTGTTCTATTAATTTTTAAATAGTTATGGAAATGGATAAATTAGGTTCACAGATTAAAGTTCTAAATTGGGACAAGGTTAATTTTGATGGACTTAGACAATTGTTTGCAGGGCTTGGTTGAAGTAGTCTGTTTGCATGCAAAGGACCTCAGGCAAGTGGGAGTTAAAGATCAATATGTTCCTGTGAGGGTGAAAGGAAAGATGACAGGAATAAGGAACCCTGGATGACAAGAGATGTTTTGACATTTTCCAAAAAGAAATTGTGGAAGCGTGGCTCAGGTACAGGCAGCTGGGATCAAGGGAATCCCTGGAGGTGTACAGGGGATACAGGAGTTTATTGATGAAGGAAAACAGGAGGGCGAAAAGCGGGTATGAGACCACCTTGACTGAGAAGATCAGAGTGAATCCAAAGAGGTACTTTAAGTATATTAACTGAAAAAAAACATTAACTTGAGAGCAAATATGACGCCTCAAAGTCCAAAGAGAACATGTACGTGTCGTACCAGAAGAGATTGGCAATGTCCTCAACAAATATTTCTCCTCTATGTTTATTGTGGATAAAGACATAAATACTTGGGAATTTGGGGAAATTAGTGGTGATATCTTAGAAACAGTCTATATCACAGTATAGGAGGTGTTGGATATACTAGATTGTTTGAAGTTGGATAAATCTCATCGTCCTTACGAGATATATGCAAGAACACTGCAAGTGGCTAGATAAGAATTTGCGGGGGTCCCTGGCTGATAATTTTGATCACCAGTTACCACAGGTGAGATCCCAGAAGACTGCAGGATAGCAAATGTTGTGCCCTTATTCATGAAGGACTGAAAGGTAATGCCTGGGAAATACAGACCAGTCAGCTTAACATCTGTGGTAGGCAAATTACTTGAGAAGATTCTAAGGGATAATTTGTACATGCATTTGGGAAAACACGGTTTGATTAGAAATATTCAGCATCGCTTTTTGAGTGGAAGTTCATGCTTGACGAATTTGTTAAAGTTCTTTGATAACATGACCAGAAAGGTTGACAAGGGCTGGCCGGTAGACGTCCAAACGTGTGGTGTTGGAAAAGCACAGCAGGTCAATCAGCATTCCAGTGGTGGGTGAATCCACGTTTTAGGCATAATCCCATCATCAGGAATGCCCAAGCCATCGATACTCCTGCCTCTGGGATGCTGCCTGACCAGCTGGGCCTTTCCAATGCCACACTTTTCAACTCGGATCTCCAGCATCTGCAGTGCTCAATTTCTCCAAGGGTGGTAGATCTGGTCTATATGGACATAAGTTACACCAGAACAGAATGTGGCTTTTCAGCCCATGGACCATGATATGCAGTTACAGGAGGAGACCAATCAGACCCCCGAGTTGATAGAACTAGATCCAGTTTAAATCTTGCAGCAGCAGTTTCAGTCTATTCAGCTACTTGAAATCAGTAACACAGGAAATGGAAGAGGCAACAAAGTGACTGCACAATGGGGAATCCTGGAATAACACCAGGCTATATCGCCCGTCAAGTCTGTTCTTCCCTTCAGTAAGGTCAGGGCTGATCTCTCTTGGCCACAATTTCTCTTCCATGCCCAATTCTTTGTAGTCATCAACTCCCTGATGTGTCAAAATCCATTAACACAATTCTGCTCCCCCAAACATTTCAGAGATGTAGCTCTCTGGGATAGAGAGGCCCTGACAGTTACTACCCTCTGAGAGAAGGAAACAGTCCCCATACATTTACCTTGGGCTTTGACGTGAATAGGAAATTGGAACACAGCGTCAGCGTGAATGTCCCTGACTTAACAGCAGGACGTGACTGAACAAGATGTCAAGGAGAATGAAAAAGAAGCACCTATTGGGAATCTGTTGTAAACTCCCAAGTGATTGGGCATTCTGGACATCATGTGGCTGACACAGATATTTTCACTCAGTCCCTGGAAATCTCTGTGGGCCATCCTCTGGGTAGCTTCCTTGGCACAAACATCTTCAGCTGATTCAGCAACGTCTTACCCTCCATCATTCGATCAGAAGTGAGGGTGCTCAGAAAAGATCGCATAAAACAGCAAAACCTGGACAACATTCAAGCTCATGCTGTTTATGTGTGGGTAACATTCATGTAACGGCACTGCTGGATCCTGAACATTTCCATGGGACTGAAAAAGAGGTGATCATTCAGCAACTCAAGCTGGTTTCACAGAAATATGAGAATGCCATTCAGCCCATCGAAGCTATTGGTTAAGAAAGACACAGCTCATTCACTCTCTCTTACCTATTGCACAAGAACAGATTTTTTTAAAAACTGCAAATGGTGGAATGTAGGTGGCTGGAAGAACACAATAAGCCAGGCAGCATCAGGAGAAGAGGTCCACACCTTGGGTATACCTTTCTTCAGGACTGGGGTTCGGGGTAAGGGTGTGTACAGATAAAGAGGTGAGGTGAGGGAGTAGGAGTAGGCGGCGTGGTGAAGTTGGAAACACAGGTAGAGGGTCCTACCCGGTTGGTCAATGGGAGGAATGAATCGAGTTGACAGCTGGAAAATGGGTTGATCAGAGGAATGGAAGGAGCAGGGGTTGGGAAGGTAGTCGGGAATTGGAAAGGAGGTTACTAGAAATTGGAGAACTCTATTGAGTATCCCTGGAAGTAGGCTACACTGGTGGAATATGAAGTGTTGCTTATCCAGTTTGTGCTTTGGTTCGTTGTGGCAATGGAGGAGGTCAAGGATAGCCATGTCGGAAATGGAGGTGGAGGGGGAATTGAAATAAGCTGTGACTGAGAGCCATGTCAGCCCTTACAGTCCTGACTGAGATATTCAGAAAAACATTTCCCTTTGTTTACATTTAGTCTCCAGATATAGAGAAGACCACTTCAGGAGTGCCAGATACAGTAAACTAGGTTGGATCCGATCACCTGGTATATCTTCTACAAGGACCGATTCCGTCATCAATTTTGGTTCGTGCCACGCTCCCCACCAAACCCGCCAATCCCCACTGGCAACTCATTCTGCAGATAAGAAAAATGTATCACCTGCTGGCACACCACCTCCCTCATCTCATCTAAGCCCCCAAACAGTCCTTCCACGTTGAACAGAGGTCACCTGCCTCTCCTTCAAACTAGTTTACCGCATCAGATGCACCTGATGTGGTCTTCTCTACATCGGGGAGAGCACTTTAATCTAAGGGCACATTTCACCGAACATCACAGCCGGACCCAAATGGGCAGACCTGAGCTCCCAATCGCCACTCATTTCATTTCCCCTTCCCAATCCCTTTCCAACATGACCACCCTTGGCCTCCTCTGTTGCCACTGTGAGACAGACAGCAATTTGAAGAAACAACATCCTACCTTCTTCTTGGGTAGCCTACAGCCTGGACGACTCCACATTCAGTGCTCAGATTTGAAATAACCTTCTCAGCCATGGCCCTACTCCCTTTCCAGCCCAAACTCCTCACTTACATTCCACCAAAGTACCCCGGCTTCCAGCTCCCAACCGGATTCATCCATCACATCGATCAGCCAGGTTGCACCCACCACTTGTGTCCACCAATCCCCTACCCCATCATCGTGCTGCTCTCCCCACCCTAACCACTCGCTCCCCTATTTATCTGCATCGACCCCGACCCACACATGCAGTCCTGAAGAATGGTTATGCCTGAAATGTTGACTTCTCCACCTCCTGATGCTGCCTGACTTGCTGCTTCTTCCAGCCTCCTGTTGTCTATTGTTACACAGGAAGATAAGGAATCTAGTCAGCACAACATGCTGGCAAGCAGCTACCACGGGTCACCTAATAATGAAGCTCTTCCATGGAACGAGGAAGAGGACATTCAGCCCCTCGAGACACAGACACACGAACATAAGATGCCATTCAGCCCCTCCAAACTGCTACACTGTAATAGTAGTATGTCATTGATACTGCAACACAACCAACCAATGAAGCAGAGGCTGCACAGATCGACTGCTCCATGTTGTGCCTCCTGGCTCCATTGCCAATGTTTCACGTGTGTTACATTAACATGGTTTTCTGACGGTAAGGAGTCACAGTGGATGGTTTGTGCCACATCTCAAGGAGGCAGCTTCATCTCCGAGAAGACAGGCTAGTCTTCAGCATGGAGGTCAGAATCTTTTGAGAATGGCCAACCCTGTCAGAGTGTGGCTGCTCACAGGATTGTGAACAACATGATGCTTAGTGCAGGGTCTCACTCCAACTGTACATTCAGACGTCAGCGTTTGTTGGGAACCTGGAGCTCTCTCTCTTCTAACATGGTTACTCCACAGAGATATGCAAACCCTCACATAGCCATAGTGTTCAACAGCCCTTTAGCCCAAACTGGTCCATTCCGACTAAAATGTCCATCCATGCTAAATCCATTTCCCTGCACTTGGCCCATTTTCTTCTAAACCTTTCCTATCATATATTTGTCCCAATGTGAAAACATATATTGTGCAAAACATGCAATATCTCACGATATAGATGTTTTGGTTTGAAAATAATCAACGTTGGTCTATAACGCTCAAGTTTTCTTGCAATCACTTTTTATTCTTTTGTCGCATTATAAATTAAACACTCATTTCCTACACATGGTAAATTCGCCGTAGGGATTAGTCTAGTGTAACAACTTTACTCTGTCTCATTGTGGCAAGGAGATCAGTCCTCATAAAGGAGAGAAAATGTGTTCACAGCGCCGCAAGTTCTGTCTCAATATTACTCTACAACTTCAGTAAGGAGTCTTCACTCTTATACTTCCATCATTTTGCAATGAAGGACACTATGTATTTACTGTGATGATTACTTACTGTTCCATTTGAATTCTGTCAGTGGCTCATGACCAAGGACATCCAGCTCCATTTCACTAAGAATACTTCCCATCAACGCCTTCTCATAAATACAAAATGAAAAGGATGGTATGTTTTGCCAAATCCTTTGGTTGCCTTGCAAAGCGCTATGCTTTAAGCACATCCGCGCCAACAGCAACACTACTATTGCTATTAGAGAAGTTTGGAAAAGCTGCGGAGGCGATGGCCTAGCTGTGTTATCTCTGGAATATCAACGCAGGGACCCAAGTGATGACCCAGACCCCACATTCGAATCCCACAATGGCAACTGTTGGAATTTGCATTCAATAAAATATCAGGAATTGAGAATCAA
This sequence comes from Chiloscyllium punctatum, assembly GCF_047496795.1. Classification (NCBI taxonomy): domain Eukaryota; kingdom Metazoa; phylum Chordata; class Chondrichthyes; order Orectolobiformes; family Hemiscylliidae; genus Chiloscyllium; species Chiloscyllium punctatum. The sequence continues at coordinate 52,830,989 of NC_092752.1, forward strand.
ATGAAAGCATTGCGTTTGTCCTCCCTGGAACACTCATGCCCTTCAGTGAAGGCAATCTACCATCTTCACCTGGTCGAGCTTACATGTGACTCCAGATCTACAGCACTGTGTTTAACACACAGTTGCAGTTTGAAATGGCCAAGCCAGCCATTCAATTATATCACTCACTACAAATTCCGAAAGAAATGAAACCGGGGTGGACCTCAGCACTGACTACTTACAGGCCACGGACTGCAGTGGGTCAGGAAGGCAGCTCACCAACACATTTTCAAGGACAATGAGGAAAGGGAGTTAAATACTGGCCAGCATCCTATTAATGAATAAAAAAAGATCACACTCAAGAAAGAGAGACAAAGGGACATAACTCACTTCAAACCGGAACTTTTATGTACACCTTACATGGGCACGAATTTCAGCAATACGGGAACGGGGGGAAAATAAATAAGATGAATCTGGATTTTTATTTCCATTTCAGCTGATCATCAACAATCCCTGTGTTTGTTTCTTTCCCTCTCTCCCTCTCTTTCTCTATCTATTCAACTCACTCCTTCTCCCCTTCACAATAGACATTCCTGTCACCAATGGGGAGAATGCGGGTAAGTGGTGATGAAATGCCCATCAGCCATGATTGAATGGCGGAGTGGACTCGATGGGCCGAATGGCCTTACTTCCGTTCCGATGTCTTATGGTCTTATGATCTTATTAAACACTCTATTTCCCAGCTGCGTTCAGTTCTGACGTATGGCGATTGGACTCGAAATGTTACTTCCAGTTTTCTCTCAGCCTGAGGCTGCTAAACCTGTTCAGTTTCTCTGTCACTTCCTTGTTATTTTTGTATCTGATCTCTCGCATCATTCTTCATTTTTTTCAATCTTTTCTGTTGTTATTACATGGGATGTCTGCATCACTGGCAAGGGCAGCATTTTTTGATCTCACTGATCCATTGTTGGAACATTCCAGTCTTCTGTTTTCAGAATCTGGTCCATTATTGGGACACTCCTGTCTATGGTTCTCAGATTCTGATCTCTCCTCTACCCGTCTCTGCAACAGCTGATCCCTGTTAGTGTTGGAGGTGAAGCATCTGCAGCTATAATGGGATAAAGCATTGCAAGAAAAAAAGGAAAACCATCCAGTAGCACAATTAGGATCCATGGAGACTGATATCAGTCACAGTCACTGAACAAACAGATCCAGTTAACTCCTTTCAGTATGCTACTTCAGTTCACAATAACAATTGGATTGAATTTAATGTTGAAATCGCTGACTCATGGTCACATCTCCCATCAGCAATTACTGTCGTGAAGTAAATTGTGGCAGACAATATGGATGTTTTCTTATCGCACGCTCGATGCTTCTGCTGTGTTGTTCATTTGCAATACTATAACCGTCTGAACGCTCCACCATGAACACCCACAAAAAAATCCCAGATGTTGTTACCATGCTGATTACTCCTCGACTACAACAGGCGCCAAGCAACAGTTTCCCGGTGGGCATATTTGTCCTGACCATAAACACGAAGTGCGGATCTGTCTGGAAATTCCTCTCGTTGCTCTAAGACAATGTTGAATCTTCAACACACAATACCATTGAGCACTCTTTTATGTTAACTCACAAACACCTTAATACACTTTATTAGCTTCAAAGCAGTAAGACTTACATTTTTGGAATTCAGTCCAGCATTTAGATAGCGAGTGGCAGATGTTAGTTATTTCGTATGTTGATTTGGTGAGTAAATAGATCTTCAGATAGCGATGGTTCTTGCAGGAACCAAGCTTGTTTTGGAGTTGGATAAAGTGACCTTCGGGGTTTTACAAAATGCGCATAAGTCCAAGCAGCGAGAATTAGTAGATGAAAGGAGTTGAAGCTACCTCCTCATGTGAGGAGAAAATGAGATGATTGCAGCAACATCACAGCATTCCAATTTGATGGAAACTCCATTATGATCTGTGGAGATGACTACACTTCAATCGCAAATTAAGCAGCTTGAGTTAGAAGCAGAAATGACGCAGTTTGAGCTACGACTAAAATCAGAAGAGTAAGAAAAAAAGGAAATAGGTTTAGCAGAAAAAAGAGAAAAAAAAAAAAATAGCTTGAGCAGGAGAGAAAGGAAAAGGGAGAGCATTTGAGTTTCAGAGATGGACACTTAGAGAAAGTGGCTAAAACATTTGTTGGCCAGTGACCATGTGGGTTTTGCTGACCCAAACAAAACTTGTAGGTAGAACTAGTGAGGTATTCACAACACTATCAGAGGAGGGATCTGGAGTGTATGAGGAGTGGACATGTGCATATGAGCTTGTGCCAGAAGCCTACAGACAACGTTTCAGGAATTTAAGGAGGTATCCTGGTCAAACTTATTTTGAGTTTGAAAGGATCAAACAAAGTAATTTTGATAGATGGATAATAGCTTTAAAAAGAGAGCAAACCTACGAAACTCTTCGAGAAACAATTAATTTGGAGGAGTTCAAAAATTGACTGCCTGACACAGTGCCAATTCACTTGGAAGAGCAGAGAGTTAAAACGGCAAGGCTGGCAGCTGAAGTGGTTAATGATTATGACTAGTAATTAATGATTATAAAACTTGTTTTGGTTTCCAGAATCAATTTCAGTCCATGATGGATTGAAATTGGGGCAAAGAGAAATCCTCAAATAGAAAGGGAAAGGTAGGTCTTGGTGAAGATCATAATGGTAACTTTCCACAGGGCAAACAGGAAATACGTGAAGGAGACAAAGAAGTTAAAAAGCTCTTTGTTTCCACTGCAACAAATTAGGACACATGAAATCACTATGTTGGTGGGTTCAGAAAAAAAAATACAGACGCAGGAAAACGGGATAAGCCTGGGAGTTTTGTTGGAGTGGAAGCTAGAAAGCACAGTGGAAGCTTGAAAGCTGCATCAGAGTGTATACACGGATTGGAGGTTTGTTAAGGAGGAAGTACCAGACTGCTTAGAAAATATACCTGCAAAGGGAAAGTTTATTCCCATAGGGCAGGTAAAAAGGATGCAATTTTAAGAGACACAGTATCCTCTCAGACTATGAAGCTGAAAAATGAGGAGATATGTACTCCTGAAGGATTATTTCCAGAAAATATACTGCTAAAGGGAATTCATCTTGGGACAAAAGTGCAACGTTTTGTAAAGCGATGATAACTTGTCCAGAAAAATGTGGCGCAATTGTGTTAGGGGTATTGGACAAACTCTCAGTTCCAGGAATACCATTTGTCCTTACCAAAAATACAACTGATTCACTGGTCGGAGTATTGCCAACTCTGGTTGAAGAGGCAATGGAGACACAGGAAACTGAAGCAATGAATGGATCTTATCCTGGAAGCTTTCCTGATTGTGGGTTAACAAGGTCCCAGTGTCACCAGTTGAAATAGGCAATATCAAAAATGTAAAGATAAGGAAGCTTAAGTGGCATTAACAGAGACTTTGTACCATTAGATAGTTGAGATAAAACAGGAGCAAGTAGGTGATCATGCAAATATTTTTAGTTCAGCTAAAGTAATTGAGTTACAGCAGAAAGATAAAAGTTTAAACCAGTTGTATCAAAAAGCATATACATTAGGAATTTTGAATGTATCCCTGAGTGTCATTACCTTAAAAATGATGTCCAGATAAGGAAATGGAGACTATCACATATTCAAGTAGATGAGAAACTGGAAGAGATTCATCAAATCGTTTTGGCAATGCGGTACAGCAAGGAGGTGATGAGAATGGTGCATGAGCTACCAACTAGAAGTCATTTAGGAGTGAGGAAAACACAGGCTGAAATACAGAGACATTTTACTGGCCTGGACTGCAACAGGATGTAGTTGAATTTTAACCAGACATGTCATACATGTCAGGTAATTGGAAAAACACAGGTGATAATAAAACATGCATCTTTCTTAACTATTCTGGCATTTGAGGAATATTTTACAAGACTCTTAATTGATTGGCTAGGTCCCCAAACTCAAAAAGAATGGGCACCAGTATTTGTTAACAATAATGGATGCATCGACTAGATTTCCAGAGGCCACCCCAAGATGCAATATCACAGCTAAAAGAACTGCAGAGGAATTAATCTTTTTATAAATAGATACGGACCACCAATGGAGCTACGTTGAGATCAAGGGTTCAAACTTCACACATAAATTATTCACTATAATGTCTTCAGGATAAAGCAATTCAAATCGACTGCATACCATGCAAAATTGCAGGGAGCGCTAGAAAGGTGACATTAAACATTAAAGACAATGTTGAGGGCTTATGATAAGGATTATCCAGATGATTAGGTAAGGAAGTTATATTTGCGCTTTTTGTGATCAGGGATGCACCAAATTAACAGAGCAAGTTCAATCCATTTGGATTAGTGCTTGGGCCATTAAACTTGATTATGGAGAAAGTAGTAAATCAGAATTCAAAGGTCACACTTTTGGAGTATGTCTCAAAATTTTATGGAACGATTAATAACGCTGTGGAGTTGGTTGGAAAGCATTTAAAAGTATTGCAGCATGCAATAAAACAGGAAGCGGACAGGAAACTAAAAATTTGCAATTTTGCTATCGGGAATAAGTTATTACTGTTACTTACAGTGATAGGTGAACCTTGAAAAGTGAGGCTTAGTGAACCTTATAAAATAAAAAGAATACTGAGTGGGGGTAACTACTAGATAAGGACTCCAGACTGAAAGACATCTCACAATGTATGTCATGTGAAAATGCTCAAAAGGTAATTTGGCAGGGAAGGAAAGCAAGAAGAGAAGGTATTAATGATTATGGCGTTCCTTAAATAAAGAGGACAATGAGGTAGTTGTCTAAAATTGGGATAAATTATGGAGTTACCTTTCTGAGAAAAATTGAAATGACCAGAAAGAGGTATTACTATCAGATGTGGAGATAAGCAGAAATTAACTTGGAAGTAATAACCTAACTGTGCATAATGTAGCTATATGAGATGCTGTTATGAGTAAGCAACATCCTTAGAGGCATAATCCTCTAAAGTTGGAACAGGTTTAGAAGGATATTGAACGCAAGCTCTAAGATGACATAATCAACGTGCGTTACAGTGACTGGAACTCACCCATAGTCATGGTGCTAAAGCCAAATGGTACCCAACGGTTATGTGTGGACTATCGTAATGTCAATGCACTTAAAAACATTGATGTATACTCAGTTCCATGGTTGGAAAACTGTGTTGAAAATGTAGGACAAGCAACTTACATTTGGTATGAAAAACGTGCTGGCCACATTTTAGAGGCTAACCAATAAGTTACCTGATTATCTAATGTGTGATATACATTGATGACCTGGTGATTTTTAGTCAGTCATGGAAGGAATATTTACAGCATTTATTGCATTTGTTCGATCGACTTCACAAGGAAGGCTTGGTGGTAAAACTAGCAAAAAGTGAATTTGCCAAACAAAAATCACCTTCGTGGGCCATGCTATTGGACATAGTTAAACGGTGTCATGGGATGTAACAGTGAAGGTAATTGGGCATTTCCCATACTGTTGACAAAAGGAACAGTACTATGGTTCCTGGAATTGTGTAGATTTTATCGAAGGTTTGTGCCTCATTTTCGCAATGTGACTGCTCCACTCACGGAATTGGTCAAGAAAGGCAAGAAGTTTCAGGGGACAGAGGACTGTCAAAAGTCATTTGAGGGCATGAAATATGCATTAACCCATGCCCCACTGTCAGCCACACGTGATTATGCAAAACTATTCAAGGTGGCTTGAAATGCAAGTGATGTGGGTGTCGGTGCTGGGCTCCTGCAGGAAAGCGACAAGAGGACAGAAAGACCAATTAGGTATTTCTCCAAGAAGTTGGGTGTTCAATGGTAGAAATATTCAACAGTTGAGAAAGTGACTGTGAGCTTTGTGTTGGCACTACAACATTTCAGAGTTTATATTACCAGCAACACATCTGAGACAACCATGTACACTGATCATAACACATTGACGTTTTTGGAGAAATTAAAGAACAAAAATGCGAGACTGTTTCGCTCGAGTCTGTTGTTACAGCCATTCAATTTGAACATTGTGCATGTGGCAGGTCTTGAAAACATGATTGCTGGTGCATTTTTAAGATTTGAATGACAGATTGAGGTACTGAGTAATGAGAATACCACACACTGAATCCGGATGTAGTTGTGCATATTTGATTGTATATAGTAAGTTAATGTACATCCATATTTTAGTGTACTAACCACATTTGTTTTGGGGGGCGTGGGGGGGGGGGGGGCGGTGCGAGGATTGAAACGTGAAGGCATCTTTGTATATTGATGATTCAGTTTTATATCAGGGGTGTTGTCACAAAGGCGGTCTCTTTACAAGGTTATGTTTTTCTTGAATTATTTTCAGAGATTTTCTGAAAATCTGGAACCAGTCCAAGGTTCCAACATGTCTCAATTTTGAAGGCTTGATTGGAGTGCTTTGGTTTTTACCTAACAAACAATACCTCGAGCAGAAGGCTTTGAAGTCTCCAACATAAAAACTGGTGCAATCAATGGGATGTGGTCAGCCTTCCAGCTGCACAGGTCAGTTTAGTTCAAGGGTTAGTTGAGTCAGTGTCACAGTTGAAACTGGACGCTCTCCCCCTCCATCAGCCCTCTGACTACGTAACATGTAAATTTATTCAATTTAAGTTTTACTCTTTGTGCTCAGGGGTTTGTTTATTGGGATTGTTGCAAGCAATTTGGAACAGCGTCATTAAGTTGTTCTCACCTGTCAAGTTCGGATAGGATGAATTATTCAGATATTGTATTTTCAGTTCGTTGTGTTTCATTCCTCGCATTTGTAAATAAATTCTACTTGTTTAAAAGTCGGCAGTCGGCCCAGCTAATTAATTCTGGGTATATCTGCTATACATTTAACCTCAACCGATAGCAATAATACAGTCTGGGCTACCTGCTTAAGAATGTTTTGAGGTGTCTGGCCTGGTCCATAACAATGAACCATAACATTGTTCAATAAAAGTCATGAATTAATGAGTAGGGGATGGAATGAATAAGACATTGGCTATGAGACAGAAAGGACTTGGGCCAGTGGCTGAGCAGCCCTGAGGGGAGTGCAGTAATATCTCCCAGTCACGAGTATTCAGCCATCACTCCTTCTGATAAATGTAATGAAATGCAGTGCAGAACAAGATAACAGATGGCCTTTGGTGCATGAAATGCTGAATGACAATGTGAATAGCACAGAACAATTTTAAATGTGATATACAGAATTATATTTTAGATATAGACAGTTAAATCACAGGTTATAAAGGTTGTTAAGATGGTTTATATTTGGACGTGATATTCAGAAATAAAAACAGACACAGATTACAAAATGTGTGGGGTTACAGTGAGTTACAGCAGAATCAGAGTGAGGATTCAGCTCATACCGAGCTGGTACAGAGATGATGGACTGCATGACAACCACCTTTGCTGAAATTATTCAAAAAACATCATATTGAAAATGTTCAGATACTGAGGAGATAATTTTAGTCAAAAAAGGAAACAGACAATGTCATAATTAATAAACTATTCCTATGTTTTAAATCAAGTGCTGCTGTCTCTCAAATGGCTTTTAAATCAAAATCACTTTCATGAGATCCGCGCATTTATTTTCAGAACTTAAAGAAGAAAACGAATGCACTGTAATACATGCGTCGCTGGCACAAGTAATGGGAACAGGAATGGAGCATATTGTTAAAATATAACCGGGTTCAACATCTCGACCAATCAATAAAAAAGCAAAATATTAGAGATAGTGGAAATCTGAAATATAAATGCGAAATGATTGAGAAATGCAACAGATGGCACAGGATCTGGGCATAGAAACAGAGTTAGCATATCGAGTCTGATATGGACCTATTCTGGACAAGTCATATTGGACTCAAGAAAATTTACTTCAATTTTCCTCTGCTCCGATACTGCTAGAAATTTGGGGTTTCTCTCCAGCACTTTCAATTGGTGCAATGTCAGGAAACAGAGCTTAATGGTGGGCAGTTGCTTTTTGGACTGGAGGCTTGTGCTCAGCATTGTTCTACAGAGGTTGGTTCTTGGATTTCATTGTTTCATTTATGTAAAAGATTTGTGTGAGAATGTCAAATGCATGGTTAGTACGTTTGCAGATGACACCAAAACTGGTGGCACAGTGGACAGTGAAGAAGTTTTTCGAAGATTACAAAAAGACCTTGATAAAATGGGTCAATAGGCTGACAAATAGCAGATAGAGTTCAAACTGGAGGAATGTGAGGTGCAGGCAATAGTGTGTGTTTGTTGCTGTCTTGTGAACAAGGAATGTTATTTTATCCCCATCTCCTGGGTTCAAAATATCGGCATCCTTCATGATCTTTGAGAGGCCTTACACTCTCCGTGGTTACCCTCTTGCTCTTAATATGGTTGCACAATATCTTTGGATTATCCCTCACCTTTTCTGCCCATGTTATCTCATATCTCCCTTCTGCTTTCCTAATTTCTCTCGAAATAATGCCCCACACACATTATATTGATTAAGAGATTCAATTGAATGAAGTCGTCTGTATCTAAAGTAAGCTCTTCTTTGATTCTTGAATAAAACCTCAGTGACTTTAGTCTTCCATTGTTTCTTAAACTTACCAGCCTTACCCTTCACTCTAACAGGAACATAATGCCTCTCAACTCTCGACGTTCGACTATTGAATGCCTCCCACTTGTCAGACATCATCTTATCTGTTAATAGTCTACTTCCATGAAACTTGGAAAGGCCATGCCCCATGCCATTAAAATTTATGATATTCCAATTTTAAAAAAATGAAAGGCTTATTCTTTTCCATAATCATTATGGAACTGATGGAGTTATGATTGCCATACCCAAAATATTCCCTCACCTTTACTTCAGTCATTTGCCCTGCCTATTGCACAAAAGATCATAGAGAAGGTTTTGCTCCTTCTCTATTGCGATCATCTACATATTTAAGAAGAAAGTTTTCGTGAACACGTTTGACAAAGTCTTTACCATTGAACCCTTTTACACTGTGGTAATCTCAATCAGTTTTACAAAAATTAAAATCCCTGTTCTTAAAATCTTATTAAGTTTGCATATATCTCAAGATATCCCAACATGTTTGTTTTTCAATTTTTTCTAACTGTTGGAGAGCGTATCGTACAATACCATCAACGTGCTCTTTATTTTCTTATTTTAAATTTCTACGAATATATTTTCACTGGACGATTTGTCACTAATGAGCATTGAGTGCAATCTATTCAAAGTGATCTTTATTTTCTTATTTTTAATACTACCCACATATTTTAACTGGGTGAATTTTCAGAACTATCTTCTCCAGTTACAGCAATAACTTATTCTTTAATCAAAAACGGCAGTCCTCCCTCTCCCCGCATACAACATGTCTTTTTCCCATCCTTTCTATGACACTTAACACCTGGAATGTTGAATTGCCAGTCTTGAACGTCTCTCAGGCGAAAATGAGGACTGCAGATGCTGTAGATTAGAGTCAAGAGTGTGGTGCTGGAAAAGCACAGCAGGTCATGCAGCATCGGAGGAGCACGAAAACCGATGTTTCAAGCAAAAGCCCTTCATCAGCCCATTCCTGATGAGGGGCTTTTGCCTGAAACTTCGATTTTCATGCCCCTCACATGCTGTCTGACCTGCTGTGCTTTCCCAGGACTCCACTCTCGACTTGAACATCTCTCAACCAACTTTCGGTAATAAATATTATGTCCCAACCCCATGTTCTTTATCATGCCCTTAGTTCATCAGCCTTCCCTCTTCGACCCCTTACATTGAAATAAATGCAATTTAGTGCTTCAGAATTACTACATACATTTAACTCTCTCGTCATTCTTTTCTAATTGAAATGCTCTCCTCACATTCATAAAGTTCACCTTCCATCCTACTATGTGTAATGCTATTTGAAATATGCCCCTTGCTGTCACTATCAACATAAAGTCTCCCTACACAGACTGAGCAAATCTCCCTGCTAAGATATTGGTTGCTTTCCAGTTTAGATCAGACCAATCCTTTCTGAGCAGATCTTTTCTATTCTAAAATAGATTCCAATCTCCCGAAAATCTAAATCCCTCAACTCCACAGTAGCTCTTCATCCATTGATTTTTTTACTGAAACCGTTTGTTCCCTTTAGGGTCAGGTTGACATTGGGAATAAAGCACAAATTACGACATTTAAGGTATTATTTTTAACCTTCGAACTCACCTCTTAAATTCACTCTGTACTACTTTAATCATTCCCTAAAAATATCATTCCCACCAATATGTACTATAACTTTTGGCTACTTTATCTCCCCTTTAACAATATTCTTGAAATGTTTCGAGACGGTCTTAATCCTATCACAGGGAAAGCAACAAACCATCCTAAATCTATGGTCACTGTCACAGAATCCCCTATTGATGCCCCTGACAGAAGTCTCCACTGTAGCAATAATTCTAAATCTTCTCAAACGCTGCTGAACATAAGAATCATTCAAAGTGTCCAAAAATTGATTGCTGTTCCATTCTCCTCAGAGAGACAATTCCCTTCAGCAGTTTTAAAAACTGCAAATCAGTTTGAGAGCGAAATAGCCACCGGAGAGATTGCAGAGAAGGTTTATTAGGATGTTGCCCAGTATGGAAGTTGATAGCTATTAAGAGATGTTGAGTAGGTAAGGTTTATTTTCATTAGAAAAAATGAGATTGAGGGGGGACCTGATTGAGATTCACAAAATCATGAAGAATATACACAGGGTGGATATAATTAAGCATTTTCCGAGGGTGAAGGATTCAATAACGAGAGGTCATGCTTTCAAGGCGAGAGGTGAAAAGTTTAAGGGGAATACACGTGGCATGTACGTCACACAGAGGGTCGTGAGTGTCTGGAACGCATTGCAAACAGAGGTGGTAGAGGCTGCATGGTAGATTCTGTTAAGATGCGTCTGGGCAGATGCATGAGCAGATGAGGAGCAGACGGATGCAGATGCTTAGGAATTGGGCGACAGGTTTAGACAGTAGATTTGATCGGCTCAGGCTTGGAGGGTTGAAGGGCCTGTTCCTGGTCTATAAGTTTTCTTTGTTCTTTGTTCTTTCGAAATATTGGTCTTTGAATCATAGTTGGGAAAATGTATCTGTGTTTGAGCATGTTGGCGAGTTGAATGGGAAAACCGTGTCTTATTTCAATGAACAGATTGCGAAACTGAAGCACGAGGACCAGGGAACCTGGATCACAAAACAAATCTCTGCTTCAACATCACATTTTTGGGGAAGGCAATATAAATCTGAAATATTTGAAAACCAAATACATTTAGAAATAGGAAAGTTTTTCTACAGTTTACAGATTAATGACGAGACCACTTTCAGATTTTTAAAATTCCTTCACTCCGCATGGTCATTTAACTGGCTCTGCCTGTTTATTCGACTAACCTTTACTTTCTGTTCAGTTTCTGATCGGTTGCTTTGGTTCCCAGCCTCCTATATCTTAGCTTAAATCTGCACGAACACACCTCCCTTCGAGTATGTTGGGGCCCCTCCTGTTAAAGTGCACACTTTCCTTTTTGTACCGTTCCCACGTGCACTGGATGCGATTCGAATCATTCAAAAATCAGAAACGATCGTCCCAAACTAGCTCTTTGCCACATATTCAACTGTGCTATCTTCCTCTTCTTTGTCTCACTTCCAGGTGCCCGGGGAATAATCCCAAGATTACAACCCTGGCGATCCTGCTTTTAAACTTACCCCTAACTCCCTTACCTTTCTTTGCAGGATCTTTTAACCTTTCACTCTTGTAACCGATATCATTGGTATCAATGTGAACCACGACTGCTGGCTGTTTACCTTACCACTTCAATATGCCCTGAACATGCTCAGAGCCATTCTTGGTCTTGATACTGACTGCCATTTTTATGAAGGAATCAGGCAATCATAGAATCCCTACAGTGGGGAAACAGGCCATTTCATAAAGCTCGTCCACGCTGACCTTCCAAAGAGTAACCCACCCTGACCCATTCCCCTACTCTATTATTCTGCATTTAATCCTGACTAATGCATCTATTTTTTTTTTTTTTTTTTAAACTGAAGAGACTCTGAATCTCCTGGTTATATATTTTTTTTTTTCTTCTTTTTCTTTTTTAGGAATCAGGTTCTGACTAATGCATCTAACCGGCACATCACTGAACACTATTGGCAAAAAGTAAACAACTCAGACCCATTTTTCTACATTATGTTGAATCTGCTTTCTCACAACAGATACTGCCAGAACTACTGAAAATTCCAAACAACTTCTCGTTTTGTCACCGATGATGAGTGCATATTGATAAAAACGTATGCAACACAGAATTGGGGAAAGAAAAAGCTGAATTTAAACACTAGGTTGAAAACTAAATATTTCAACATTTAATGGCCTCAGAAAAGGTTCAGTCCATGAACATTGTTTGTTCACTTTCCCAATCCATGAATAAAGGAGATTGTGTACATCTTTTTTGACATCAGAAAGCTTGTAAACGTTGCAAATTTGCTCCTTCATATGTGATTGTGATTACATGTCATTCATTCATCTCCCACACAGTGTATTACTTTGATGAAGAATACGGGTAACATTGTAAGTAATTGGAATGATAGCTGGAAAGAAGGTTTTAGGTAAAGGAAGAATGGTAGGCTACTGCAAAAATAACAGAGGTATGGCATTGAGGGTGCATTAGAGGTTTGGATTAGGAATTGGCTGGCTGGAATGAGACAAAGGGTAGTAGTTGATGGTAAAGGTTCATCTTGGAGTGCAGTTACTAGTGGTATTCCACAAGGATCTGTTTTAGGATCATTGCTGTTTATCATTTTTATAAATGACCTGGAGGAGGGACTTGAAGGCTGGGTGAGCAAGTTTGTGGATGATACGAAAGTCGGTGGAGTGGTGGACAGCGAAGAAGGATGTGGCAGGTTACAGCGGGATATAGATAAGTTGCAGAGCTGGGCAGAAAGGTGGCAAATGGAGTTCAATGTAGCTAAGTATGAAGTCATTCACTTTGGTAGGAGTAACAAGAAGATGGACTACTGGGCTAATGGTAGTCTACTTGGTAGTGTGAATGAGCAGAGGGATCTTGGAGTCCATGTACACAGATCTCTGAAAGTTGCCACCCAGGTAAATAGTGCTGTGAAGAAGGCATATGGTGTACTGGGCTTTATTGGTATAGGGATTGAGTTCCGGAGTCCTGAGGTCATGTTGCAGTTGTATAAGACTCTGGTGCGGCTTATCTGGAGTATTGTGTGCAGTTTTGTCGCCATACTATAGGAAGAATGTCGAGGCACTGGAACGGGTGCAGAGGAGGTTTACCAGGATGTTGCCTGGCATGGTTGGATGATCGTATGAGGAAAGGCTGAGGCACTTGGGGCTGTTCTCATTGGAGAAGAGACGGTTAAGGGGAGATTTGATAGAGGTGCACAAGATGATTAGGGGTTTAGATACGGTTGACAGTGAGAACCTTTTTCCGCTATGGAGTCAGCTGTTACTAGGGGGCACAGATTTAAATTAAGAGGAGGTTGGTATAGGACATATGTTAGGGGTAGATTCTTTACTCAGCGGGTTGTGAGTTCATGGAATGCCCTGCCAGTATCAGTGGTGGACTGTCCCTCTTTGTGGTCATTCAACCGGGCATTGGATCAGCATATGGAGGTTATTGGGCTCGTGTAGGTTAGGTCGTCTTCGGTCGACACAACATCGAGGGCCGAAGGGCCTGTACTGCGCTGTATTTTTCTATGTTCTATGTTCTATAATGAGAGAAAATGTGTCTTTTTTGGAACAGAAAAGACTATTATGTGGACTTACTAAGTTGATCAAATTTATGGCAAGCTATGCATGGCAGATGAAAGATATTGTTATGAACGTGTAGAGGTATATGTTACCTTTAAGAGAGACTGGAAACTGACACAAAGTGTTCTGAAAGAAGTTAAAACGTAATATTTGACCGTGAAATCAATAGTGATGCCGAGTTGCCATGAACAAAAACATTTCAAATTCGACCAGTCAGTTTAAATTATGCCCCAACATACTGAAATCAATTTGAGTTTGAAATATAATGTATTTAATGACATCAAAATCAATGAAATGATCCAATGTTTTGAGGTCTAAAACCGGACATTTTGAATATTTAGGGGGAGCACTGCCAAGGGCAACCACAAAAATAGACTGCACGTTGAAGAGCTTTCTGTAGGTCCCTGTCTGTAAGAAATTTGCACAGCAGAATATCGACGCCGACCTAGACTAAAATCTACAGAGCAAAATCTACAAAGGAGAATCAACAAAACTGACTGGTTTTAAAACATGATTATAGTTTTTGAAAAAAATAATTTTTTTGTTTCATCAGACCAGTATTGTAGTGTGGGAGGTAAAAGATACGTTTAACCGAAGGGATTTCTGAATAGTTGTTTTATTATTCTATGTTAGACTTAACTCAGAAAGGTGTTAATTTTACTTTAAATAGTGACTGTGTAAATGGATATTTGCCTCTCGAAATTTATGAGATTACGGCATGAGGTGAACTTTTTCTGTGTGGTTGCTTTAAATTAGGAGAAGTGTAAACCCTGTGTTGTAACAGTTTGAGGGCTTTTCTCCGCGATTTGAACAGGTTTAGACAAGTCCAAACTAAGATTTGGGTAGATTTGAATAGATTTGAGGCATGAAAAAAGCTCAGTCTATTTAAACATTTGCATGTTAGTGTCTGAGATCTTTAAATAAAACGACAGTGAGACAAATTGCTTAATTTCAAAAACTTGTGGTTGGTTCAATTCAAAGTGAGAGAAATGGCTCTTAAAAAATTAAGAGGGGATTGAAGATGACCCTCAAAATTGCCAAGAAAGTTTAGAAATAAAGATAAAGGCCAAAATTTTAGAATTAACAAAGAGCATAGATTTGTGTTTAACAAAGGACAAAAGTAAACCTGGAATTATCAGGGAATTACTCAAACACTAAGGTGTGTCAGAGAAACAGACAAGTGCAGTAGAGTGAAAAAAGCCTAAATTACAATTGAGGAAAATGGAGTTTAAACATAAACAAAGGAAGAGACAAAGAGAGAGAAGAAACAGAAAGCAGGAGAGAAAAGAGAGATGAAAAAAATGGAAATGGAAGGTTAGTAGCTGTGGAAAGAGAGAGAGAATAATTTGAACTTGAGAGGTTTTGACTTAGTCAGCAAAGTCAAATTAACAGGATGGAGATTAAAAGGGAAGGTCGTGATACATACAACTATGTCAATACTCTGCCAAATGTTGATGAGCAAAATGTTGAAGCCTTCTTTATTTCATTTAAAACTTGGCTCGGGATTCGGAGTGGTCCAAGGTTTTATGGGGGAATGCTAGTTCGAACTAAACTGGTAGGTAGAGCGAGTGAGGTTTTTGCTCCGCTGTCAGAAGAGGGGTCAAGAGACTCTGACGATGTCAAAGAAGCTATTGGAACCAGAAGCATATAGACCGCAGTTCAGCAACATAAAGAAGGAACCAGGTCAGACTTATATTGTGTTTGAAAGAATTAAACATGAGCATTTTGATAGATGGATGCTTGTTTTAAAGATATATATGACCTGTGAGGCTCTAATTGAGATTATTCTGCTGGAGGAATTGAAAAGCTCATTTCCAGAGATGGTAAGAATTCACGTGGAGGAACAGAAAGTTCAGGAATTGAGAAGGGCAGGAGAATTTGCAGATGAATACATGTTGCTGCATAAGATAAGCTTCTGGCCAGAATTTCGTCCTGTGAGACACAGAATTTGGGAGAAGGGGAGATGCTACACTATAAAAGAAAGAGTAGAGAATAGGAGATTACCACAGATTAAAGAAGATACACAAGAGTGTGGAAAAGTGGTGGCAGGTCTCAGATACTGAAATAGAGTGGGACACAGAAAATTACACGCCCGGTGGTTTCCGAAGGGCACTGGGCGAAGATATATCGCTGCCATAAGGTGGCATACGTAAGCTTACAGTGCTGGTCCTTAAGAAAGGCATTGTGGGAAAAAGATGTGGTAAAAGAAGCTAAGCCAGTGGCATTAATGAATGTATTAAAGGAAACCCCAACAAGAACCAAGGAGTTGGACGGAAGTACACAGCCTAGGCAGAGGCTTGGTATGGAGTTAGTATCTGATCTCGATAAAGAATTCCCTTCTGTGAGTGAAGTTTACTCAGAAATAACAGGGGGAGAAGGAGAGGAAGTTAAAATTTTGAGAGATACCGTATCTAACCAGTTTTTTTTATATTAAGTGATGAGTAAGTTTTCAGTATGTCTGATCTGTTCCGAGAGTGCTGTATGTTGTAGGATAGATGGACAGGCATTTAGCATTCCTCTATATAAGATCAGGTTGGAGTGCCTACTCAAGTCTGGGGAAGTAACAGTGGGAGTGACGGACAGAGTGTCAGTTCCAGGAATCCAGTTTGTTCTTGGGAATGATTTAGCAGTGTCCAAATTGGGAGCAACATCCCTTGTTGTGGAGAAGCCCAAGGAAGACCAAGAAAGCGAGTAGTTAAAACAGAAATATCCTGGTATTTTTCCAGACTGTGCAGTATCCAGACCCCACTATCATATGTCACAGCACGAAGCATAAACTAAAGACAAAGTGAAGGAGTTGAGGTTCAGTTAGTGGACACTCTTGTTAACATATTTTGAGGCACCCATATTTTGCAGAGAGTGTTACAGTGTGTCTGAGAGAGTGTCAGAGAGAGTCAGAGAGTGTCACAGTGTGTCTAAGAGAGTTTCAGAGAGAGTCAGAGAGTGTCACTTTCTGTTTCAGTGTATCTCAGAGAGTCAGGGAGAGTCAGAATGTGTCACAGTCTGTCTCAGAGAGTGTCACATTGTGACAGTCTGTCAGAGAATGTTACATTGTATTTCAGAGTGTGTCAGAGAGAGTCAGAACGTGTCACAGTGTGTCATACTGTGTCTCAGAGAGTGTCAGAGAGTGTCAGCATTTGGCTCAGAGAAGGTCACAGTCTGTGGGAAAGTGTCACAGTGTGTTTCAGGGAGTGTCAGAGTGAGTCACAGAGTGTCACAGTATGTCATACTGTGCCTCAGAGTGTGTCATAGAGTGTCAGACTGTATCACAGTGTGTCTCAGAGAGTCTCAGAGAGTGTCACAGTGTGTCACAGAGAGTGTCAGAGTGAGTCAGAGCGCGTCACAGTATGTCATACTGTGCCCTAGAGAAAGTCAGTGAGTGTCACAGTGTGTCTCAGACAGAGTCAGAGAGTGTCACAGTCTATCTCAGAGAGTGTCACAGTGTGTCTCAGGGAGTCAGAGAGACGGAAAGTGTCACAGTGTGTCTTAGGGAGTGTCACAGTGTCGCAGAACATGTCACCGTGTGTCAGAGAGTGTCACAGTAGGTCAGAGAGTGTCATCGTGTGTCACAGAAATTGTCACAGTCTGCCACAGTCTGTCAGAGAGTGTCACAGTGTTTCTCAGAGAGTGTCAGAGAGTGTCACATTGAATCTCAGTGTGTCAGAGTGAGTCACATTGCGTCTCAGAGAGAGTTAGAGAGTTACACAGTGTGTCTCAGAGAGTGTGAGAGAGAGTCAAAAAATGTCACAGTGTGTCTCAGAGAGTGACCAAGTGTCTCAGAGAGTCAGAGAGAGACAGCAAGTGTCACAGTGTGTCTCAGAGAGTTTCACAGTGTCTCAGAAAATTTCACCGTCTGTCAGAGAGTGTCTCACTGTGTCAGAGAGTGTCTCAGTGTGTCCCAGAGAGTGTCGCCGTCTGTCAGAGTGTGTCACAGTGTGTCTCAGAGAGGGGCAGAGAGTGACATAGTGTGTTCCACTGTGGCAGATACAGTCACAGAGTATCACAGTGTGTCTCAGACAGTGTCAGAGAGTGCCACAGAGAGATTCAAAGAGAGTCAGAGAGTGTCACAGTGTGTCTCAGAGATTAAGGTAGAGTTGCAAAGTGTCACAATCTGTCAGCCTGTGTCACAGTGTGTCATACTGTGGCTCAGAGAGTGTCATAGAGAGTCAGACTGTATCACAGTGTGTCTCAGAGAGTGTCACAGTGTGTCTCAGAGAGAGTCAGTGAGTCAGAGAGTGTCACAGTATGTCATACTGTGCCTCAGAGAGAGTCAGTGAGTGTCACAATGTGTCTCAGAGAGTGTCACAGTCTATCTCAGGGAGTGTTACAGTGTGTCTCAGGGAGCCAGAGAGAGACGGAAAGTGTCACAGTGTGTCCGAGAGAGGGTCGCATTGTCGCAGTGTCACAGAAAATGTCACCATGTGTCAGAGAGTGTCACAGTAGGTTAGAGAGTGTCATCGTGTGTCTCAAAAATTGTCACAGTCTGTCACAGTCGATCAGAGGGTGTCACAGTGTTTCTCGGAGAGTGTCAGAGAGTGTCACAGTGAATCTCAGTGTGTCAGAGGGAGTCACATTGTGTCTCAGAGAGAGTCAGAGAGTGACAGAGTGTGTCTCAGAGAGTGTGAGAGAGAGTCAAAAAATGTCACAGTGTGTCTCAGAGAGTGACCGAGAGTCTCAGAGAGTCAGAGAGAGACAGCAAGTGTCACAGTGTCTCAGAAAATGTCACTATCTGTCAGAGAGTGTCTCAGTGTGTCAGAGAGTGTCTCGGTGTGTCCCAGAGAGGGACAGAGAGTGACATAGTGTGTTCCAGTGTGGCAGATATAGTCACAGAGTGTCACAGTGTGTCTCAGAGAGAGTCAGAGAGTCTCACAGCGTGTCTCAGACAAAGTCAGAGAGTCCCACAGAGAGTTTCAGAGAGAGTCAGAGTGTTACAGTGTGTCTCAGAGATGCAGGGAGAGTAATAAAGTGTCACAATCTGTCAGCGAGTGTCACAGTGTGTTTCAGAGAGAGTCAGAGAGTGTCACAGTGTGTCAGAGAGTGTCTCAGTGAGTCCCAGAGAGTGTCGCTGTCTGTCAGAGTGTGTCACAGTGTGTCTCAGATGGGGACAGACAGTGACCTAGTGTGTTCCCATGTGGCAGATAGAATCACAAAGTGTCACTGTGTGTCACAGTCTGTCTCAGAGAGAGTCAGAGAGTGTCACAGTGTGTCTAAGAAAGGATGACAGTGTTCTCAGAGAGTCAGAGAGAGTCAGAAAGTGTCACAATTTGTCTCAGAGAGTGTCACATTGTGACAGTCTGTCAGAGAATGTTACATTGTATTTCAGAGTGTGTCAGAGAGAGTCAGAAAGTGTCACATTGTATCATACTGTGTCTCAGAGAGTTTCAGAGACTGTCAGCATTTGGCTCAGAGAGGGTCACAGTCTGTCAGAGAATGTTACATTGTATTTCAGAGTGTGTCATAGAATGGCACAGTGTGTCATAGTCTGTGAGAGTGTCCTAGCTTGACTCAGAGAGTGTCAGAGAGAGTAAGAGAGTGTTACAGTGTTGGCTCAGAGAGGGTGAGAGATTATTACAGTGTTTCCCAGAGTGTCAGAGATAGACAGAGAGTGTCACAGTGTGTCTAAGAGAGTGTCACAGTGTATCACAGTATGACACAGTCTGTCAGAGAAGGTTCCAGTATTTTTCAGAGAGAGTCAGAGTGTGTCACGGTGAGTCATACTGTGTCTCAGAGAGTGTCCGAGAGGGTCAGCATTTGTCTCAGACAGGGTCACAGTCTGTCAGAGAGTGTCACATTGTGTCTCCGAGAGTGACGGAAAGAGTCAGAAAGTGTCATCGTTTGTCTCAGTGAGTGTCACAGTGTGACACAGTCTGTCAGAGAATCTTACAGTGTATTTCAGAGTGTGTCAGAGAGAGTCAGAGAGTGTCACAGTGAGTCATACTGGGTCTGAGAGTTTGTAAGACAGGGTCAGCGTTTGTCTCAGAGAGGGTCACAGTCTGTCAGAGAGAATTGCAGTGTGTCTCTGAGAGTGTCAAAGAGAGTCAGAAAGTGTCACAGTGTTTCTCCTTGAGTGTCAGAGAGAGTCAGAGAGTATCACAGAGAGAGTCAGACAGTGTCCCACTGAGGCTCAGGGAGTGTCAGAGAGAGACAGAGCGTCACAGTGTGTCTAAGAGAGTGTCAGGGAGAGTCAGAGAGTGTCACAGTGTGTCTCAGATAGTATCACAGTGTGCCAAAAAGAGAGTCAGAGTGTTTCACAGTGTGTCACATTGCGTCTCAGACAGTGGCAGAGATGGTCCGAGTTTGTCTCAAAGAGAGTCACAATCTGTCAGAAAGTGTCACAGTGTGTCTCAGAGTGTCACAATGTCTCAGAAAATGTCATCGTGTGTCACAGAGAGTGTCAGAGGTCCCACAATGTGTCACAGAGAGTGTCAGAAATCCCACAATGTGTCTCAGAGAGTCAGAGAGAGACAGAGAATGAGACAGTGTTACTCAAAGAGTGTCAGAGAGTTCCACAGTGTGTCTCAGAGAGAATCACAGTGTGTTTAAGAGTGTCAGAGACAGTCAGAGAGTTCACAGTGTGTCACAGTCTGTGAGACAGTGTCACAGTGAGTCAGAGAGTGTCACAGTGTGTTTACGAGAGTGTCAGAGAGGGTCAGAGAGGGTCACAGTGTGCCACAGTCTGTAAGAGTGTCACGGTATGTCTCAAAGATTCAGAGAGAGTCGGAAAGTGTCACAGTGGGTCTCGGAGAGTGTCACAGTGTGTCAGAGAAGGTTACAGTGTATTTCAGTGAGACAGAGAGTCAGAAGGTGTCACAGGCTGTCTTTGAGAGTGTCACTGTGTGTCATAGAGAGTATCACGAAGTGTGTCTAAGAGAGTGTCAGAGAGAGTCAGAGAGTTCACAGCGTTTCACTGTATGTCAGAGAGTGTCACAGAGAGTGTCACAGTGTGTCTAAGAGAGTCTCACAGTGTCACAGTGTTTCACAGTCAGAGATTCTCACAGTGGTCTCAGAAAGGCAGAGAGAGTCAAAAAGTGTCACAGTGTGTCTCAGAGAGTCAGAAAGTGTCACAGTCTGTTTCAGAGAGAGTCAGAGAGGGTTACAGTCTGTCAGAGAGTGTCACAGTGTGTCTCAGAGAGGCAGAGAGAGCCAGAAAGTGTCACAGTGTGTCTTAGAGAGAGTCAGAGAGTGTCACAGTCTGTCAGAGAGTGTCACAGTGTGACTCAGAGAGTGTCACAGTGTGTTTCAGAGAGTCAGAATGTGACACAGTCTGTCTCAGAGAATGTCACAACGTGTCACAGTCTGGCAGAAATGGTTACAGTGTATTTCAGAGTGAGTCAGAGAGAATCGGAAAGTGTCACAGTCTGCCTTTGAGAGTGTTGCAGTGTGTCACAGTCTGTCTGAGAGGTCACTGTGTGCCTCAGAGAGTGTCAGAGAGAGTCAGAGTTTCACAGTGTCTCACAGTCTGTCAGTGAGTGTCAGCGAGTGTCGGACTGAGTCAGAAAGTGTCACGGTCTGTCTCAGAGAGTATCACCGTGTGTCACAGTCTGTCAGAGAGCGTCATAGTGTGTCATACTGTGTCTCAGAGTATGTCAGAGAGGGTCAGCATTTGTCTCAGAGAGTGTCACAGTCTGTCACAGTCTGTCAGTTAGTGTCACAGTGTGTCAGAGAGTGTGAGAGAGTCAAAAAATGTCACAGTGTTTCACAGTGTGCTTCAGAGAGTGAACCAGTGTCTCAGAGAGAGAGACAGAGAGTGTCACAGTGTGTCTCAGAGAGTGTCACAGTATGTCTCAGAGAGTGTCACAGTGCCTCAGAGAATACCACCATGTTTCAGAGAGTGTCACAGTCGGTTAGAGAGTGTCACAGTGTGTCACAGAGAGTAACAAACTGACTTTCAGAGAAAGTCAGAGAGTATCACAGTTGTGGTTCTGTTCGCCGAGCTGGGAATTTGTGTTGCAAACGTTTCGTCCCCTGTCTAGGTGACATCCTCAGTGCTTGTGAGCCTCCTGTGAAGCGCTTCTGTAATGTTTCCTCCGGCATTTATAGTGGCCTGTCTCTGCCGCTTCCGGTTGTCAGTTCCAGCTGTCCGCTGTAGTGGCCGGTATATTGGGTCCAGGTCGATGTGTTTGTTGATAGAGTCTGTGGATGAGTGCCATTCCTCTAGGAATTCCTTGGCTGTTCTCTGTTTAGCTTACCCTATAATAGTAGTGTTGTCCCAGTCGAACTCATGTTGCTTGTCATCTGCTTGTGTGGCTACTAAGGATAGCTGGTCGTGTCGTTTCGTGGCTAGTTGGTGTTCATGGATACGGATCGTTATCTGTCTTCCTGTTTGTCCTATGTAGTGTTTTGTGCAGTATATTGTACACTACATTGGTTTTGATCATGCTGGGTATCGGGTCCTTCGTTCTGGTGAGTTGTTGTCTGAGAGTGGCTGTTGGTTTGTGTGCTGTTATCAGTCCTAGTGGGCACAGTAGTCTGGCTGTCAGTTTGGAAATGCTCCTGATGTATGTTAGTGTGGCTATTCCTTTGGGTTGCGGCATGTCCTCGTTCCGTTGTCTTTCCCTTAGGAATCTGTTGATGAAATTGTGTGGGTATCCGTTTTTGGTGAATACCTTGCATAGGTATTCCTCTTCCTCTTTTTGCAGTTCTGGTGCGCTGTAGTGTGTTGTGGCCCTTTTGAATAGTGTCTTGATGCAACTTCTTTTGTGTGTGTTGGGATGGTTGCTTTCGTAGTTCAGGACTTGGTCTGTGTGTGTGGCTTTCCTGTAAACCTATGTGGTGAATTCTCCGTTCGGTGTTCTCTGTACCATCACGTCTAGGAATGGGAGTTGGTTTTCCTTTTCTTCCTCTCTCGTGAATCGGATTCCTGTGAGTGTGGCGTTGATGATCCGGTGTGTTTTCTCTATTTCTGTGTTTTTAATGATTACATAGGTGTCATCCACATATATGACCTAGAGTTTGGGTTGAATTTGCGGTCATACTGTTTGTTCTAACCTTTGCATTACTGCTTCTGCTATGAGTCCAGAGATCGGTGAGCCCATGGGTGTGCCGTTGATTTGTTCGTATATCTGGTTGTTGAATGTGAAGTGTGATGTGAGGCACAGGTCCAGTAGTTTAAGTATGCCGTCTTTGTTGATAGGTTCAACGTCCTTTTGTATGTTGTGTATGTCCAGCAGGTTGGCTATTGTTTCTCTGGCTAGGGTTATGTCGATAGAGGTGAACAGAGCCGTTACATCGAATGAGACCATAGTTTCTTCCTTGTCTATGTGTATATTTCTGATGATGACCAAGAATTCCTGTGTCGATTGTATAGATTGTCTGGATCCGCTGATCAGGTGTTTCAGTTTCTGCTGTAGTTCTTTAGCCAGTTTGTGTGATGTTGTCCCTGTTAGTGATACTATGGGTCTGAGTGGGCTGTCTGGTTTAGGCACTTAGGGTAGTCCATAGAATCTGGGGGTGCTGTTGCTTTCAGGTTTCATTCTTTGTAGGTCAGACCTGGTTATATGTCCGTTTTTTTTGTAGATTCCTCAGTGTGTAGCTTATCCTATTGGTGAGCTGTGGGGTGGGGTCAAACTCCCTCTTTTGGTAGGTGTTGGTATCTGCAAGTAGTTGTTGTGCTTTTTGGATGTCCTCTGCTTTGTCCAGGATGACCGTCATTCTGCCTTTGTCTGCTGGTAGTATGATTATGTTCTTATCGTTTCATAGTGATTTTAGTGCTTCACTCTCCTTGGTGTTGAGGATATGTGTTTGTCTTTTCCTTGTTATCAGGGGCACGATGCTTTGTCTCACTGTTTGGTATGTCTCTTCTGTCAGTCCATTGTTCCTGAGTGTGCATTCTAGTGCTGCTAGGATGTCTGCTGTCTTGGCGTCCCTGTGGTTGCAGTTGAGTCCCTTGGCAAAACCAATGTAGTGTACAAAATCCCATGCAAGGACTGCACAAAACACTACATAGGACAAACAGGAAGACAGCTAACGATCCGTATCCATGAACACCAACTAGCCACGAAACGACACGACCAGCTATCCTTAGTAGCCACACACGCAGATGACAAGCAACATGAGTTCGACGGAGACAACACTACCATTATAGGGCAAGCCAAACAGAGAACAGCCAGGGTATTCCTAGAGGCATGGCACTCATCCACAGACTCTATCAACAAACAAATCGACCTGGACCCAATATACGGGCCACTACAGCGGACAGCTGGAACTGACAACCGGAAACAGCAGAGACAGGCCACTATAAATGCCGGAGGAAACATCACAGAAGCGCTTCACAGGAGGGTCCGAAGCACTGAGGATATCACCTAGACAGGGGACAAAATGTTTGCAGCACAAATTCCCAGCTCGGCGAACAGAACCACAACAAGCAACCGAGCTACAAATCTTCTCCCAAACTTTGAGTATCACAGTGCGTCTCAGAGAAGGTCAGAGAGTGTCACAGTGTGTCTCAGACAGTCAGAGAGTTACAGAGTGTCACAGTGTGTCTCAGAGTGTCAGAGAGAGTCAGAGAGTGTCACCGTGTGTCTAAGAGATTGTCACAGTTTGTCTCAGAGAGGGTAAGAGTGTGTCACAGTGTGTCACGGTCTGTCAGAGAGTGCAACATAGTGTTTCCAAGAGTGATAGAGAGAGTCACGGAGTGTCATAGTGCATCTCAAAGAGTGTCAGAGAGAGGTACAGAGTGTCACAGCGTATCTCAAAGTGTCAGAGAGAGACAGAGAGTATCACAGTGTGTCTCAGAGAGTGTCACAGTGTCTCAGAGAATTTCACTCTGTGTCAGAGTGTGTCACAGCTAGTCAGAGAGTGTTACAGTCTGTCACCGTGTGTCAAAGAGTGTCACATTGTGTTTCGGAGAGTGTCAGAGAGAGAGTCAGAGAGAGTCAGAGTGTGTCACAGTGTGTGTCAGAGAGAGACAGAGAGTGTCACAGTGTGTCACAGTCTGTAAGAGACTGTCACAGTGCATCTCAGAGAGTGTCACAGTGGGTCCCAGAGAATCAGAGAGAGTCAGAAAGTGTCACAGTGTGTCTCAGAGAGTGTCACAATGTCTCAGAGAATGTCATCGTGTGTCAGGGAGTGTCACAGTCAGTCAGTGTCACAGTGTGTCAGAGAGTGTCGAAGTGTGCCTCAGGGAATCAGTGAGAGACGGAACGTGTCACAGTGTGTCACAGAGAGCATCACAGTATCTCAGAATATGTCACCGTGTGTCAGAGCGTGTCACAGTCCGTCAGAGAGTGTCAAAGTGTGTCTCAGAGAGTGTCAGAGAGAGTCAGAGAGTGTCACTGTGTGTCTAAGAGTGTCAGAGAGTGTCACAGCGTGTTTCAGAGAGAGTCAGAGAGTGTGACAGTGTGTCTAAGAGAGTGTCAGAGAGTGTCACCGTGTGTCTAAGAGAGTGTCAGAGAGCATCACAGAGGGTCACAGTCTGCCTCAGAGAGGGTCAGAGTGCGTCACAGTCTGTCAGAGAGTGTCACAGTTTGCCTCAGAGGGTGTCAGAGAAAGACAGGGAATGTTAGAGAGGATCATAGTGTGACTCAGAGATAGTCAGAGAGAGTCAGAGATTGTCACAATGTGTCTCACAGTGTCAGAGAGAGTCACATAGTGTCACAGTCTGTCTCAAAGTGTCAGAGATAATAAGATAGTGTCACAGTGTGTCTAAAAGAGTGTCACAGTGTGTCACAGAGAGTGTCTGAGCAGGTCAGAGAGTGCCACAGTGTGTCTCAGAGTCTCACACTGTATCAGAGAATGCCACAGTGTGTCACAGTCTCTCAGAGAAGGTTACAGTGTATTTCAGAGTGTGTCAGAGAGAGTCAGAGATTGTCACAGTGAATCATACTGTATCTCATAGAGTGTCAGAGAGGGTCACTGTTTCTCTCAGAGAGGGTCATAGTCTGTCAGAGAGTGTTACAGTGTGTCTCAGAGAGTGACAGAAAGAGTCAGAAATTGTCACAGTATTTCTCAGAGAGTGTCAAATTGTGTCCCAGTGTGTCTAAGATAGTGTTACAGTGTGTCTGAGATCGGGTAAGAGTGTGTCAGTCTGTCAGAGAGTGTCACAGTGTGTCATCGCCAGCCACGCACGGGTGCCTGCCTGACCCTCACTGCTGTCGACACACCACACACAGCCTGACACTCACCAACATATATACACTGCCCCCAGCCTGACCCTCACCGCCATCCACACACCGCCACCAGCCTGTCCCACACCGCCATCCCGCACCGCTCCAGCCTGACCCACACCACCGTCCACCAACCGCCTCCAGCCTGACCCCCACCGCCACCCACACACCATCTCCAGCATGACCCTCATTGCCTCCCGCACACCGCCCCCAGCCTGAACCCCACTGGTGTCCAGACAGCACACCCAGCCTCACCCTCACTGCTGTCTACACACTGCCCCCAGCCTGGCACTCTCCACCGTACACACACCACCCCCAGCCTGACCCTCACCACCGTCCACACACTGACCCCAGCTGGACCCTCATCATCACCCACACGACATCCCCAGGCTGACCCACATTGATGCCGAACACACCGCTCCCAGCCTGACCCTCACTACCTCCCACACACCGACCCCAAATTGACCCACCCCGCCATCCATCACCGTCCCAGCCTGAACCTCACCACCATCCACACACCACCCCCAGCCTGACCACCACCGCTGTCCACTCTCTGCGCCAAACCTGATCCCCACCGCTGTCCACACACCGCAACCAGCCAGATCCTCACCGCCGTCTACATACCACCCCTAGCCTAACCCTCACCACCATCAACGCACCACCCCCTGCCTGACCCTCACCACTGTCTACAAACCGCCCCCAGCCTCACCCTCACCACCGTCCATCAATCGCCCCCAGCCTGACCCTCACCGCTGTCCAAACACTGCCCCCAGCCTGAACCTGACCACCATCCACATGTCGCCCCCAGCCTGACCTGCACCATCTTACACACAGCGCCCCCAGCCTGACCCTCACCACCATCCACTCACCACCCGCAGCCTGACCCCCACCATTGTTCACACGCCGACACCAGCCCAATTCTCCCTTCCGAACACACACACCAATGTTTGCCTGACACCCACCGTCACACAACACTGCCCCCAACCTGACACCCACCGCCACCCAACACCGCCCCTAGCCTAAACCTCACAGCCACTCACACACCACCCCCAGCCTGACCCTCACCGCAGTCCACACAAAGCCCCCAGCCTGACGCTCACTGCCATCTACAAACCGCCCTCAGCCTGACCCTCACCGCCACGCACACACGCCCCCAGAATGACCCTCACCACCATCCAGGCACCGTTCTCAGCCTGACACTCAATGCCGTTCACACACCGCCCCCAGCCTGACTCTCAACGCCATCTACACACAACTCCCAGCCTGACATTCACTGCCGTGTACATGCCGACCCCAGCCTGGCCCTCACCGCTGTCCACCAACCGCCCCCAGCCTGACACCACCGTTGTCCAACACTGTGACAAGCCTGACCCTCACAGCCACCCACTCACTGCCCCTCGCGTTATCCTCATGCTTTGGCCCCACACACCACCCACAGCATGACTCTCACCAAGAACACACAACACACCGAGCCAGACCCTCACCACCACCCACACGCCGCTCCAAGCCTGACCTTCACTGCTATCCACATGCCGCCTCCAGCCATTCCCTCACCGCCGTCCAAACACCACCCCCAGCCTGACCCTCACTGCCATCCATACATCGTCCCCAGCCTGACCCTCAATGCATTCCGCACACCGCCCCAGTCTGACCCACACTGCCGTCAACACACCGCCACAGGCCTGCCCCTCACTACCGTCCAATACCGTCACCAGCCTGTCCCTCACCACCGTCCACACACCGCCCACAGCCTGACCCTCCAGCCATCCACAAAGCACCCCCAGCCTAACCCTCACGGCCACCCACACACGATCACCAGCCTGAACCCCCACCATCATTCACGCATTGACCACAGCCTAACTGTCCCCTCCAAACACACACCACCCACTGCCTGACACCCAATGCAAACCAACACCACCCCCAGCCTGAAACTCAGCCTCCCACACACCACACCCAGCCTGAACACCACCGCCGTCCATACACCGCACCCAGCCTGACACCCACCACCACCCAACACCACCCCCAGCCTGAACCTTACAGACACCCAACACCACCCCCAGCCTAACCCTCACCTCAATCCACACAACACCCTCAGCCTGAAGCTCACCACCGTCTACATACCGCCCCCAGCCTGACCCTCACCGTCGCCCACACACCACCCCCAGAAAGACCCTCACAACCGTCCAGATACCGCCCCCAGCCTGACACTTAACGCTGTTCACACACTGCCCCCAGCCTGACCCTCAACACCATCTGCACACCACCCCCAGCCTGACCTTCATTCCCATGTAGACGCCGACCCCAGCCTGCCCCAGCCTGACACCACCGCCGTCCAACACTGCCACAAGCCTGACCCACACGACCGCCCACACAACGCCTCTGGCTTTATCCTCACTGCCGTCCATACCACCCACAGCATGACCCTCACCAAGAACACACAACACCCCGAGCCAGACCCTCACCACTGCCCACACTCCACCCCCAGCCTGATGCTCACTGCCGTAGAACACTGACCCAAGCCTGACCATCACCGCTGTCCAAATACCGCACCCAGCCTGACCCTCATCACGGTCCACACGCCACCTCCAGCCTTTCCATCACCGCTGTCCACACACCGCCCCCAGCCTGACCCTCACTGCCGTTCACACACTGCACCCAGCCTGACCCTCACTGCCATCCACACACTGCACCCAGCCTGAACCCCACCGCCGTCCACACACCGCACCCAGACTTACCCTCACCGCTGTCTATACACCACCCCAGCCTGACCCTCACCACCTCCCACAAACAGCCCTCAGAATGACCCTCGTTACCGTCCACACACCACCAGGAGCCGGACCCTCACCGCCTCCCACACACCACCCAAAGGCTGACCCTCAGCACTGCCCACACACCGTCCCCAGCCTGAAACTCACTGCCACCCCCACGCCATCTCCAACCTGACTCTCACCGCTACCCACACACTGTCTCCAGCCTGACCCTCTCCACCGTCAACCAACCGCCCCAGCCTGACCCTCACCGCCGTCAACCAACCACCCAGCTCCTGACTCTCACAACCGTCCAATAATGTCCCAGCCTGTCCCTCACTGCCTTCCAATAACGCCCCAGCCTGACCCTAATTGCCGCCCACACACCAGCCCTAGCCTTATCCTCAAAGCCGTTCACACTCCACTCCCAGCCTGACCCTCACCTCCACCACACACAGGCCCCAGCCTGTCCCTAACTGCCATCCACACACCGACCCAGCCTAACCCTTACTGCCTTCCAACACCATCCCAAGCCTGTCCCTCACCGCTGGCCACCCGCCGCCCCCAGCCAGACCCTCACTGCCATCCACACACTACCACAGCCTGACACTCACCCCCGCCCATACACTGCCCTTAGCCTGACCCTCAACACTGTCCTCACACCGCCACCAGCCTGACCCGCATCGCGTCCACACACCACCCCAATTCTGACCCTCACCACTGCCCACACACTGCCCACAGCCTGACCCTCACCACCACCCACACACCATCTCCAGCCTGACCCTCAATGCAACCCGTACACCGCCCCCAGCATGAACCCCACTGCCGTCCACACACCACTCTCAGCCTGACCCTCACCGCTGTCTACACACCGCCCCAAGCCGAACACTCTCCACTGTCCACACACCACGCCCAGCCTGACCCTCTCCGCCATCCAATAATGCCCCAACCTGACCCTCACTGCCATCCAATAACACCCCAGCCTGACCTTCACTGCCGCCCACACACTGGCCCTCGCCTTATCCTCACAGCCATTCATACTCCACCTCCAGCCTGACCCTCACCGCCGTCCACACACAGCCCCCAGACTGTCCCACACTGCCATCCACACACCAACCCAGCCTGATCCTCACCGCTTTCCCGCACCGCCCCAACCTGACCCACACGACTGTCCACCAACCATCCCCAGCCTGACCCCACTGCTGTACACCAACCGCCCCCAGCCTGTCCCCCACCACCGTCCAACACTGCCACAGCCTGACTCTGACTGCCACCCTCACACCGCAACTAGCCTGACCCTCACCACCGTCCACAAACCACCCCCAACCACACCCACGGCTGTACACCAACTGCCCCCAGCTTGAACCCCACTGCTGTCCAACACTGCCACAGCCTGACCCTCACTGCTGTCCATGCAATCACCCCAAGGCTGACCCTCACCACTGCCCACACACCGCCCACCGCCTGACCCTCACCACCACCCACACACCGCCTCCAGCCTGACCCTCACTGCCACATGTACACTGCCCCAAGCCTGAACCCCACCACTGTCCACACACCACACTCAGCCTGACGCTTACCGCTGTTGACACACCGCGCCCAGCCTGACACTCTCCACCGTCCACACACCACCCTGAGCCTGACTCTCACCACCGTCCACACACTGTCTCCAGCCTGACGCTCACTGCCGTCCAACAATGACCCCAGCCTGACCACCACCAAGGTCCACACACCATCCTGAGCCTGACCCCCACCTCCATCCACCAACCGCCTCCAGTCTGACCCGCACCGTTGTACACACACCGAAACCACCTGATCCTACCCTCCGACCACACACGAACCCCTGCCTGACTCCCACCGCCACCCAACACGGCCCCCAGCCTGAACCTCACAGCCACCCACACACCATCCTCAGCCTAACACTCACCGCCATCAACATACCATCCCCAGCCTGACCCTCAACGCCGCCCACACACCGCCCCAGCCTGACCCTCACTGTCGCTCACACACCACCCTCAGCCTGACCGTCACTGCCGTGTACATGCCGACCCCAGCCTGACCCACACTGCTGTCCACTAACCGCCCCCAGACTGACACCACCGCCGTCCAACACTGCCACAAGCCTGACCCTCACGGCCGCCCACACACCGTCTCTAGCTTTATCCTCAATGCCGTCCACACACCACCCACAGCATGACCCTTACCGAGAACACACAACACCCCGAGTCGGACCCTCAGCATGGCCCACACACCGCCCCCAGCCTGACGCTCACCGCCGTCCAACACTGACCAAGCCTGACCTTCACCGCCGTCCACAAGCTGCCTCGATCCTATCCCTCACTGCCGTCCACACACCGCCCCCAGCCTGACCCTCACTGCCATCCACACACCGCATCTAGCCTGACCCTCACTGTCATCTGCACATCGCACCCAGACTGACCCTCACTGCCATCCACACACCGTCCCCATGCTGACTCTCACTGCCGTCAAGCACCACCCAGCATGACCCTCACTGCTGTCCACACACCACCACCAGCCTGTCTCTCACCGCCATCCACCCACCACCAACAGCCTGACCTTCACAGCCGTCCACCCACCACCCACAGCCTGACCTTCACAGCCATCCACACACCCCACCCAGCCTGACCCTCACTGCCGTCCACCCGCTGCCCCCAGTCTGTCCCTCACCACCGTCCAACACCATCACCAGCCTGACCCTCACCACCATTCACCCACCGCCCAGAGCCTGACCCTCACAGCCGTCCACACGCCACCCCAGCCTGACCCTCACTGCCATCCACACACCATCACCAGCATATCTCTCGCCGTCGTTCACACACCGCCCCCCCGCCTCACACCCACTGTCATTTACGCATCGACCGTAGCCTGACCTTCCCCTCCGAACACATACCATCCCCTGCCTGACACCCAACGCCACCTAAAACCGCCCCCAGCCTAAATCTCACCACCGCCCAAGCACCACCACAAGCCTGACCCTCACTGCTGTCTACACACCGCCCCCAGCCTGACCCTCACCACCGTCCACCAACCGCCACGACCCTGACTCCACTGCTGTCCACCAACCCCCCCAGACTGACCTCACCACCATCCAACACTGCTACAAGCCTGACCCTCGCCGCCACCCACACTCCGCCCCTAGCTTTATCCTCACTGCCGTCCACTCACCATCCCCAGCATGACCCTCACCGAGACCACATAAAGCCCCCAGCCTGACACTTACCATCGCCCCCAGCCTGAACCTCACCGCCACCCACACACCATCTCCAGCTTGACCCTCACTGCCGTCCAACAATGACCCATTCCTGACCCTCACCACCATCCACACACTCCCCAGCCTGACCCTCATTGACATCAAAAACACCTCCCTCAGCTTGACCCTCACCGCCGGCAACCAACCACCCCATCCTGATCTCCACTGCCGTCCACCAAGCCCCCCAGCATGACCCCCACCAATGTCCAACACTACTACAAGCCTGACCCTCAATGCCGTCCAATACCGCCCTAGGTTGACCCTCACTGCCGCCCACACACCGACCCGAGCCTTATCCTCACAGCCATTCACATACCATCCCCACCCTGACCCTCAATGCCATACACACACCGTCCCCTGCCTGACCCTCACTGTTGTGCACACACCGCACCCAGTCTGACCCTCACCGCAGTCCACAATCCAACCCCAACCTCATCCTCACTGCCGTCCATACACCGTCCCCAGACTGACTTAAAACACCGCCCACATACCGCCCCCAGGCTGACCCTCATCACCACCCACACACCGCCCCCAGCCTGACCCTCAACATCACGCAGACAGCATCCCCAGGCTGACACTCATTGACATCGAAAACACCACACACAGCCTGACCCTCACTGATGTCCAAATGCCGCTCCCAGCCTGACCCTCAACATCGCCCACACAATGACCCCAAATTGACCCTTACTGCAATCCAACACCGCCCCCAACCTGACCCTCACTGCCATCCTCACACCACACCCAGCCTGAACCTCACCATCATCCACACAACGCGCCCAGCCTGACCACCACCGCCGTCTACTCTCTGAGCACAACCTGATGCCGACCGCTTTCCACACACCGCACCCAGCCTGACAATCACCGCCGTCCACACACTGCCCCCAGCCTAGCTCTCACCACCATCGTACAAACCACCCCCAACTGACCCTCACCGCTGTCTACATACCGCCCCCAGCCTTACCCTCACCACCGTCCATGCACCGACCCCAGCCTGACCCTCAGCACCGTCAACCAACCGGCCCATCCTGATCTCCACTGCCGTCCACCAACCCCCCTAGCATGACCCCCACCACTGTCCAACACTGCTTCAAGCCTGACCGTCACTGCCGTCAAATACCGCCCTAGCCTCACCCTCACTGCCGCCCACACTCCGACCCTAGCCTTATCCTCACAGCCATTGACACACCACCCCCCGCCTGACCCTCACCACCGTTCACACACTGACACCAGCCTGACCCTCACCGCCAATAACACACTACCCCAAGGCTGACCCTCACCATTGCCCATACACCGCCCCCAGCCTGACCATCACTGCCAGCCACACATCGTCTCCAGCCTGACCCTCACTGCCGTACAACAATGACCCCAACCTGACCGTCAGCACCATCCACACACCACCCCCAGCCTGACCCTCACCGTCGTCAAAGCACCACCCCAGCCTGACCCCCACTGCCATCCACTAACCGCCCCCAGCTTGACCCCCAACACCGTCCATCACTGCCACAAGCCTGACTCTCACCGTTATCCAATACCACCCCGGCCTGACCCTCACTGCCGCGCACACATTGACCCTAGCCTTATCCTCATAGCCATTCCCACACCAGGCCCAGCCTGACCCTCACTGCCATACACACACCGTCCCTAGCCTGACCCTCACTGTTGTGCACACACTGCACCTAGCCTGTCCCTCACCGCAGTCCACAAGCCGACCCAGCCTATCCCTCACTGCCATTCACACAGTGCCATTAACCTGACCCTCACTGCCGTCCATACAGCCTCCCCAGACTGACTCACGACACCACCCACACACCGCCCCGAGGCTGACCCTCATCACCGTCCACACAACGGCTGCAGCCTCACCCTCAACATCGCCCACACAGCATCCCCAGGCTGACCCTCATTGACGTCGAACACACCGCCCCCAGCCTGACCCTCACTGCTGTCCAAACGCCGCACCCAGCTTGAACCCCAACATCGCACTCACACCGACCCCAAATTGACCCTCACTGCCATCCAACTCCACCCCCAGCCTGCCACTCACTGCCATCCTCACACCACCCCCAGCCTGAACCTCACCACTATCCACACACCGCCCCCAGCCTGACCCTCACCGCCGTCCACACACCACCCCAAGGCTAGCCCTCAGCACTGCCCACACACCATCCCCAGTCTGAAACTCACTGCCACCCACACACCGTCTCCAGCCTGACCTTCACAGCCACCAAAACACCGTCTCCAGCCTGACCCTCACCGCCATCCAATAACGCCCCAGCCTGAACCTCACTGCCCTAGCCTGACCCTTACTGCCACCCTCAAACCGACCCTAGCCTTATCATCACAGATACTGCCCAGACACAGACCCAAGCCTGTCTCTCACTGCCATCCACATTCCAACCCAGCCTGACCCCCACCGCCGTCCAACACCATCCCAAGCCTGTCGCTCACCGCTGGCTCCCCGCCGCCCCCAGCCTAACCCTTACTGCCATCCACACTCCGCACCCAGCCTGCCGCTCACTGCCGTCCACACGCCGCCACCAGCCTGTCCCTCACTGCCATCTGCACACCGCCCACAGCCTGACCCTCACTGCCATCCATAAACCATCCCCAACCTGACTCTCACCGCTGTCCCGCACCGCGCCAGACTGACGCTCATCTCCATCCACACACCGCCACCTGCATGTCCCTCACCGCCGTCCCGCACTGCCCCAGCCTGACCCACACCACCATCCACCAACCAAACCCAACCAGACCCCCAGCGCCGTCCAACTCTGCCACAGCCTGATCCTCACAACCGCCCACACACTGTCCCTAGCCTGATGCTCACCACCATCCACACACTGCCACCAGCCTGACCCTCACCACCAACGCAAGGCTGACCCTCACCACTGCCCACACACCACCCACCGCCTGACCCTCACTGCCACCGCACACCGCCCCCAGACTGAACCCCACTGCCGTCCACAGACCGGACCCAGCCTCACCCTCACCGCTGTCTAGACACCGCCCACAGCCTGACACTCTTCACTATCCACATACCGCCACCAGCCTGACCCTCACTGCCATCCACACACCACCCCAAGGCTGACCCTCACCACTGCCCATACAACGCCCCCAGCCTGACCCTCACCACCACCCACACACCGTCTCCAGTCTGACCCTCACTGCCGTCCACACACCACCCTCAGCCTGAGGCTCACCGCCGTCAACCAACTGCCCCATCCTGATCTCCAGTTCCGTCCACCAAACCCCATCCTGACCCCCAACTCAGTCCAACACTGCCACAAGCCTGACCCACACCGCTGTCCAATACCGCCCCAGCCTGACCCTCACTGCCGCCCTCACACCGACCCAGCCTGACCCTCACTGCAGTGCACAAACCATACCCAGCCTTTCCCTCACTGCCATCCACACAGCACCCCCAGCCTGACCCTCATCACCGCCCACACACCGCCCCCAGCCTGACCTTCAAAATCGCCCACACACAATCCCCAAGCTGACCCTCATTGACTTCGAAAACACCGGCCCCAGCCTGAGCCTCACTGCCGTCCAAACAAAGGCCCAGCCTGACCCTCACCCCCTCCCACTCACCGACCCCAAATTGACCCTCACCACCATCCAACACCACCCCGAGCCTGACCCTGACCGCCGTTCACACACCGCCCCAGACTGAAACTCACCACAATCCACAGACCACCCCCAGCCTGACCCTCACTGCCACCTCCATGACTGAATCTCACCATCGCCCACATCCTGACACCAAATTGACCCTCACCGCCATCCAACATCGCCCCCAGCATAACCCTCACCGCCATCCTCAAACTACCCCCAGCCTGAACTTCAACACCATCCACACGCCACCCCCAGGCTGACCACCACTGCCGTCGACTCTCTGCACCCAGCCTGATCCCCACCGATGTCCACACACCGCACGAAACCTGACCGTCAACTCCATCCACACACCACCCCCAGCCTAACACTCACCGCCATTTTCACACCACCCCCAGTCTGACCCTCACTGCTGTCTACATACCACCCCCAGCCTCTCCCTCACCACCGTCCACACACCGTCCCCAGCCTGTCCCTCACTGCCGTCCACACACCTCCACCAACCTGTCCATCACCACCGTCCAACACCGTCACCGGACTCACACTCACCGCCGTCCACACACCGCCACCAGCATGTCCCTCTCCGCCCCAGCCTGACCCACGCCACCATTCACCAACCACCACCAGCCAGTCCCCCACCGCTGTCCAACACTGCCACAGCCTGACCCTCACCACCGCCTACACACCGCCCCTAGCCTGACCCTCACCACCATCCACACACCGTCTCCAGCCTGAACCTCACTGCCACCCGCACACTGTCCCCAGCCTGAACCACAATTCCATCCACAGACCGGACCCAACCTCACCCTCACTGCTGTCTACACACCGCCCCCAGCCTGACAATCTCCACCGTCCACACACCGCCACCAGCCTGACCCTCACTGCCTTCGACACACCACCCCAAGGCTGACCCTCACCACTGCCCATACAATGCCGCCAGCCTGACCCTCACCACCACCCACACTCCGTCTCCAGCCTGACCCTCACTGCTGTCCAACAATGACCCCAGTTTGATCCTCACCACCATCCACTCACCAGCCCCAGCCTGAACCCCACCGCCATCCACCAACCATCCCCAGCCTGACCCCCATCACCGTCCAACACTGCCACAAGCCTGACCCTCACCGCCTTCCAATACCACCCCAGCCTGTCCCTCACTGCCGCCCACACACTGACCCTAGCCTTTTGGTCACAGCCATTCACACACTACCCCCAGCCTGACCCTCACCACCATCCAGCAACTGCCCTCATTCTGACCCCACCACTGTCCACCAAACGCCCCCAGCCTGACCCCAACCGCCGTACAACACTGCCACAAGCCTGACTCACCACTGTCCACACACCACCCCAGCCTTATCCTCACTGCAGTCCACACACCATCCCCAGAATGACCCTCACAGAGACCACACAAAGCCACGAGCCTGACCCGCACCACCACTCACATACCATCTCCAGCCTGACCCTCACTGCCATCCAACAATGGCTCCAGCCTGACTGCACCACCGTCCACACACTCCCCAGCCTGTCCCTCATCGACGTCAAACACACCACGCACAGTCTAACTCTCACCACCGTCACACAACCACCCCAGCCTGATCTCCGCCGTCCATCAACTGCTCCCGGCCTGACCCCCACCACTGGCCAACAATGCCACAAGCCTGACCCTCACTGCCGTCCAATACCGCCCTAGCTTGACCCTCACTGCCGCCCACACACTGACCCGAGCGTTATCCTCACAGACGTTCACACACCACCCCCATCCTGACCCTCACTGCCGCCCACACAAAGACCAAGCCTATCCCTCACTGCCATC
The DNA here is from genome assembly GCF_047496795.1 of Chiloscyllium punctatum. Lineage (NCBI taxonomy): Eukaryota > Metazoa > Chordata > Chondrichthyes > Orectolobiformes > Hemiscylliidae > Chiloscyllium > Chiloscyllium punctatum. Next base: position 52,868,286 of record NC_092752.1, read on the forward strand.
CACACACCATTCCCAGCCTGACCCTCACTACCGTCCACACACCGCACCCAGACTGACCCTCATTACTGTCCACACACCACAGCAAGCCTGACCCTCACCGCCCCCTACAAAAGGCCCCCAGCCTGACCCTCACCGCCGCCCCCAGCCTGACCTTCGCCGCCGCCAACACACCGCCCCAAGTCTGACCCTCCTCTCCACCCATACACCGCAACCAGCCTGATGCTCACCGCTATCCACACGCTCCTCACAACCTGACGCTCACCACCGTCCACACACCACCACCAGTCTGACCCTCACTGCCATCTGCACACCGCCCCCATCTTGACCCCATGCCGTCCACGCACCACCCACAGCCTGACCATCACCGCAGTCCACACCACCCCAGCCAGACCCTCATTGACTTCAAACACACTGCCTCCAGCATGACCCTCACTGCTGACCACCAATAACCCCAACCTGACCCTCACCACCGTCCACCAACCGTCCCCAAGCTGAACCCCACCACCGACGAAAACTGCAACAAGCCTGACTCACACCGCCGACCTCACACCACCCCCAGCCTGACCCTCACTGCCGTGCACACACCACACCCAGACTGACCCTCACTGCCGTGCACACTACACACCCAGACTGACCGTCACTGCCGTCTACACACCGCACCCAGACTGACCCTCACTGCCGTGCACACTCCACACCCAGATTGACCGTCACTGCCGTCTACACACGGCACCCAGACTGACCCTCACTGCCGTCCACATACCGCACCCAGACTGACCCTGACTGCTGTCCACACACTGCCCCAGCCTGACCCTCACTGCTGTCCACACACCGCACCAAGACTGACCCTCATTACCGTCCACACACCGCAGCAAGCCTGACCCTCACTGCCACCTTCACACCGCCCCGCCTGACCCTCACCACCGCCTACAAACCCCCCAGCCTGACCCTCATTCACACCGCCCCCAGCCTGACCTTCACTGCCATCCACACAATGCACCCAGACTGACCCTCGCTGCCGTCCACACACCGTATCCATACTGACCCTCACTGCCGTCCGCTCACCATACCCAGACAGACCCTCACGGCTGTCCACACACCGTACCCAGTTTGACCCTCATTGCCGTCCACACACTGCCCCCAGCCTTACACTCACCACTTTCTACACACCACCCCCAGCTTGACCCTCAACCCCGCCCACACAAACCCCCCAGCCGAACTCTCACTGCCACCAACCACACCACCCCCACAATGTCTCTCACCGCCAGCCACACACCGCACCCAACCTGACCCTCACCACCGCCCTCACACCACCCCCAGCCTGTCCCTCTCCGCCATCCACACACGACCCCCAGCCTGACTATCATCGACGTCAAACACACCACCCACAGCCTAACATTCTCTGCCATCCACCAACCGCCCCCAGCCTGACCCCCACCACCGTCCACCAAAAGGCATGGCCTGAAGCCCACCACCGTCCAACACTGCCACAAGCCTGACCCTCACCTTCATGCAATACCGCCAAAGCCTGACTCTAATCGCTGCAGACACACCGCCCCTAGACAGACCCTCATCATCGTCCACACAACACCCCAGCCTGACCCTCACCGCCGACAACACACCTCCCCTATCCTGACCCTCACCGCCACCCACACACCGCTCCCGGCTTGACCCTCTCTGTTATCCAACACTTACGCAAGCCCGACCCTCATCGCCATTCATACCCCCTCCCCAGACGGACTCTCACCTCCGTCCAGCATTACACCCGGCCTCACCCTCACCGCCATCTACACACTACCACCAGCCTGACTCTCACTACCGTCCACACATGCACCCAGCCTCACCTTCACCGCCATCTACACACCGCCGTCAGCCTTACCCTCACCATCGCCCACACACCACCCAGACTGACCCTCATTAATGTCGAACACACCACCCCCAGCCTGACCCTCACCGCCATCCACAATTGACCCCACCCTGATCTTCTGCACTGTCCACACACCACCCCCAGCCTGACCGTCATTGACGTCAAACACACCGTCACCAGCCTGACTCTCACCACCATCCAAACACCATCCCCAGCCTGACCATCACCATCGCCCAAACACCGCCCCCAGCCTGACCCACATCACTGCCCATACACTGTCCCCAGCCTGACCCTCAACATTGCCCACACGCCATCCCCAGGCTGACCCTCATTGACGTCGAACACACTGCCCCGAGTCTGACCCTCAACGCCGTCCACCAATGACGCAAACCTGACCATCTCCACCGTCCACACACACCACCTCAGCCTGACCGTCATCGACATCTTTCACACTGTCCACAGCCTGACCCTCACCGCCGTCCACCAACCGCCCCCAGCCTCACCTCCACCACCGTCCACCAAATGTCCCAGCCTGAAACCCACTGCCTTCCTACTCTGCTACAAGCCTGGCCCTCACTGCTGCCCAATACCGCCCCAGCCTGACCCTCACCATTGTCCACCAATGATCCAAGCCTGACCATCTCCACCGTCCACACACAACCCCAGCCTGACCATCATTGACATCAAACACACTGACCCCAGCCTGACATCCACTGCCGTCCACCAACCGCCCCCAGCCTGACGCCCACTGCTGTCCACTAACCGCGCCCTGCCTGACACCCACTACCATCCAACACTGCCACAAAAGTGACCCTCACCGCCATCCAATACTGCCCCATGCTTGACCCTTACTGCCGTCCACAGACCGCCCACAGCCTGACCCCCACAGTCGTTCCCACACCGAAGCCAGCCTGACTGTCCCCTCTGAACACACAGCGCCCACAGCCTTACCCCCACCACAGTCCAACAGCGCCCCCAGCCTGAAGCTCACCGCTGTCCGCACACCACCCCCAGTCTGACCCTCACTGCCGACCACAGACCGCCTAAAGCCTAACCCTCATCACCGCCCACACACAGCCTCCAGCCTGACGCTCACCACCGTACAAATGCCGCCCACAACCTGACCCTCACTACCATCCACACACCGCCCCAGCCTGACCTTAACTGCCGCGCACACGCCAGCCCCAGTCTGACGCTCACCACCATCCACACGCCACCCACAGCCTGACCCTCACTGCCATCCGCACGCCACCACCAGCCTGACCCTCACCACCGTACACACCCCGCCACAAGCCTGAACCTCAACGCCGTCCAACACCTTCCCAGCCTGACCCACACTGCCATCCTCACACACCGCCCCTAGCATTATCCTCACAAGCATCCACACACCACCCCCAGCCTGCCCCTCACTGCTGACCACGCACCATCCCAAGCTGACGCTCAACACTGCCCACGCACCACACCCAGCCTGTCCCTCACCACCATCTAACACCTTCCCAGCCTGACCTCCACTGCCGTCCACACGCCGCCCACAGCCTGACGCTCACCGACATGCACATGCCACCCACAGTCTGACCCTCACTGCCATCCGCACACTGCCACCAGACTGACCCTCACCACAATACACACCCCGCCACTGGCCTGTCCCTCACCGCCATCCAACACCTTCCCAGCCTGACCCTCACCCCCGTCCACACACTGCCCTAGCCTTATCTCACTGCCAACCACACACTGCCCACAGCCTGACCATCACCGCCATCCACCAATGACCCCAACCTGACCCTCTCCACTGTCCACACACCACCCCCAGCCTGACTGTCATTGACATCAAACACACTGTCCACAGCCTGACCCTCACCACCATCCATCCACCGCCGCAGCCTCACCCCCATCGCCGTCCACCAACCGCTTCGGCCTGAACCCCACCGCCGTCCAACAATGCCACAAGGCTAACCTTCACCACCGCCCAATACCGCCCCAGCCTGACCCTCACTGCCACCCACACACCACCCCCAGCCTGAGGCACACCGGCGTCCATAGACCATCCACATCCTGATCCTCACTGCCATCAGCAAACCGCCCCCATCCTGACCGTCAGTGCCATCCACATGCCATCCCCAGACGGACTCTCACCACCGTCCAGGACTGCCCAGCCTGTCCCTCACTGCCATACAAACACTGCCACCAGTCTGTCCCTCACTGCCGTCCACACACACCGCACCCAGTCTGACCCTCACTGTCATCCACACACCGCACACAGCCTGGCCCTCACTGCCGTCCACACGCCGCCTCCAGTCTGTCCCTCACCGACGTCCACATACTGCCCCAATCCTGACCCTCACTGCCGTCCACACGCCGCCCCCAACCTGTCGCTCACTGCCATCTGCACACCACCTCCAGCCTGACCCTGACCCTGACTTCCATCCACACACTGTCCCCAGGCTGACTCTCACCGCGATCCAGCACCGCCCGAGACTGGCCCTCTCCGCCGACCACACACCGCCACATGCCTGTCCCTCACTGCTGTCCAAGACCTTCCCAGCCTGACCCACTCCACCGCCCCCACACCACCCCTAGCCTTATCCCCACTGCCATCCACACACCACACCCAGCCTGCCCCCCACTGCTGACCACAGACCATCCCTAGCTGACCCTCACTACCGCACACACACCGCACGCAGCCTGACCCTCACCACCGCCCACACACTGCACCCAGCCTGACCATCACCACCGCCCATACACTGTTCCCAAACTGACTGTCATCTATTTCAAACACACCGCCCACAGCCTGACCCTCACCTCCATCCACAAACTGCCCCCGGCCTGACCATCACCAGTGCCCACACACCGTCCCCAAACAGTCTTCATCGACTTCAAACTCACCGCCCCCAGCCTGACCCTCACTGCCATCCACACACCGCACCCAGCCTGACCCTCACCACTGCCCACACACTGCACCCAGCCGGACCATCACCACCGCCCTCACACTATTTCCAAACTGTCTGTCATCAACGTCAAACACACCGCCCACAGCCTGACCCTCTCCTCCATCCACACACCGCCCCAGCCTGACCTTCACCATCGCCCACACACCGTCCCCAAACAGTCAGTCATCGACTTCAAACACACTGCACCCAGCCTGACCCTCATCACCGTGCATACACACCACCTGCAGGTTGACACTCACCGCCGTCCAATAACGTCCCAGCCTGACCCTCAATGCTGTCCAATATCGTCCAGCCGGACCTTTACCGCCACCCAATACCGCCCCAGCCTGACCTTCACCACCGCCCAATACCACCCCTGCCTGACCCGCACTGCCGTCCAATAACGCCCCAGCCTGACCCTCACTGCCGTCCAATAATGCCCCAGCCTGACATTCACTGCCGCCCAATACCGCCCCAGCCTGACCCTCACTGCTGTCCACCAGCCGTGCCCAGCCTGACACCCACTGCCATCCAACACTGCCACAAATCTGACCCTCACCGCCGTCCAATTCCGCCCCCTGCCTAACTCTCACTACCGTCCACAGACCACCCCCAGCCTGACCCTCACCACCGCCTACACACCGCCTCCATCCTGACCCCCACCATCGTTCACACACTGACCGTCCCCTCCGAACACACACCGCCCACAGCCTTACCCCCACCGCAGTCCATTACTTCCCCCAGCCTGAAGCTTACCGCTGCCCACACACCGCCCCCAGCCTGAACCTCCCTTTCGCAAAATCACCACACAGCCTAATCCCCATCGCAGTCCACTCTCTGTCCTCAGCCTGACCCTCACCACTGTCCACACACCTCCACCAGCCTGACACTCACCACCATCCACACACCAACCCCAGCCTGTCCCTCACCACTGCTCACACACCGTCCCCAGACTGACACTCACCATTGCCCACATATCGTCCGCAAACTGACCGTCATCGATGTCAAACACACCGCCCTGAGCCTGACCGTCACCGCTGCCCAATACCGCCCCAGCCTGACCTCCACCATCGTGCACACAACGCCCCTAGCTAGATCCTCACCGCTGTCCACACACCGCCCTCAGCCTGACCCACACCACTAACCACACACCGCCCTCAGCCTGACCCTCACCACCGTCCACAAACTGCCCCCAGCCTGACCCCCACCGATGTCCACCAACCGCCCGGGCCTGAACCTCACTGCCATCCAACACTGCCACAAGCCTGACCCTCACTGCCGCCCAAAACCGCTCCAGCCTGACCCTCACTGTCGTGCACACACTGCCCCTAGCTAGACCCTCACCACCATTCATGCACAACCCCCAGCCTGACCCACACCGCCGACCACACACTGACTAAAACCTGACCCTCACCGCCATCCACACGCCGCCCACAGCCTGACCCTCACTGCCATCCGCACACTGTGCCAAGCCTGACCCTCACTGCCGTCCACACGCCGTCCCCAGACTGACTCTGACTGTGGTCCAGCACTGCCCCAGCCTGACCATCACCACCGTCCACACCCCACCACCAGCCTGTCCCTCAGCACCAGCCAAAACCTTCCGAGCCTGACCCTCACCAACGCCTACACACCGCCCCTACCCTTATCCTCACATCATCCACACACCACCCCCAGCTTGCCCTTCACTGACGACCACACACCGTCCCTATCTGACCCTCACCACCGTCCACACCCCACCCCCAGCCTGTCCCTCACCACCATCCAACACCTTCCCAGCCTGACCCTCACCGACGCTTACACGCCGCCCCACCCTTCTCCTCACCTCCATCCACACACCACCCCCAGCTTGCCCCTCACCGCCGACCACACACCGTCCCTAGCTGACCCTCACCACTGCCCACACACCACACAGAGCCTGACCCTCACTGCCATCCACACACAGCCCCCAGCCTGACACTCACCGCCGTCCACTAACGACCCCAGACTGACACTAAGCACCATCCACAAACCACCCGCAGCCTGACACTCATCGCCGTTCACACAGCGCCCCCAGCCTGCCTCTCACCACCGTCCACATGCTACTCGCAGCCTGATCCTCACTGCCATCCTCACACTGCCCACAGCCTGACCCTCGCCGCTGTCCACCAATGACCCCAGCCTGACACTCACCACCGTCCCAACACCGCCCCAGCCTGACCCTCACCACCATCCACCAATGACCCAACTTGACACTCTTCACTGTACACAAACCGACTCCAGCCTGACCGTCATCAACAACAAACACAATGCCCACAGCCTGACGTTCACTGCCGTTCAACAACCACCCCCAGCCTGACCTACACTGCTCTCCACCAACAACCCGCCCTGAACCTAACCGCCGTCCAACACTGCCACAAGCCTGAACCTCACTGCTGCCCAATACCGCCACAGACTGACCCCCTCTGCCACGCACAAACCGACCCTAGCTAGACCCTCACCGCTGTCCACACACCACCCCAGCCTGACCCACACCGCCGACCACACACCACTCTCAGCCTGACCCTTACTGCCGTCAACCAACCGACCTCAGCCTGACCCCCACCGCGGTCCGCCAACTGCCCGGCCCTGAACCTAACTGCTGTCTAACACTGCCACAAGCCTGACCCTCACCCCCGCCCAATACCGCCCCAGCTTGACCCCCACCGCCATGCACACAACCGCCCCTAGCTAGACCCTCACCACTGTCCAGACACCGCCCTCAGACTGACCCGCACCACCGCCCACAAACCACCCAGGCCCGAACCCCACTGCCGTCCAACACTGCCACAAGCCTGACTCTCACTGCCGCCCAGTACCGCCCCAGCCTGACCCTCACTGTCGTGCACACACCACCCCGAGCTAGACCCTCACCGCCGTTCACACAACACCCACAGCCTGCCCCACACCACCGACCACACACCGCCTAAATCCTGACCCTCACCACCGCCCACACGCCGTTCCCAGCCTGACGCTCACCGCCATCCACACGCTGCCCACAGCCTGATCCTCATGCCATCCGCACACCATCCCAAGCCTGACCCTCACTGCCGTCCACATGCCATCCCCAGACTGACTCTCACTGCGGTCCTGCACCCCTCCAGCCTGACCCTCACCCCCGTCCACACCACACCACCAGCCTGCCCTTCACCACCATCCAACACCTTCCCAGCCTGACCCTCACCAACGCCTACACACGGCCCCTACCCTTATCCTCACCTCCATCCACACACCACCCGCAGCTTTCCCCTCACCACTGAGCACACACCGTCCTTAGCTGACCCTCACCACTGTCCACAGCCCACCACCAGGCTGTCCCTCACCACCATCCAACATCTTCCCAGCCTGACCCTCACCTCCATCCACACACTACCCCCTCACGGCCGACCACACACCATCACTAGCTGACCCTCACCACTGACCACATACCACAACCAGCCTGTCCCTCACTGCCATCCACACACAACCGCCAGCCTGATCCTCACCGCAGTTCACACAGCGTGCCCAGCCTGACCCTTACTGCCGTCCAAACACCGCACACAGCCTGACCCTCACTGCCATCCACACGCTATCCACAGCCTGATCCTCACTGCGATCCACACACCGCCCCCAGCCTGACCCTCACCACTGTCCACCAATGACCCCAGCCTGACACACTTCACTGTCCACACACCAACCGCAGCCTGACCGTCATCAACATCAAACACACTGCCCACAGCCTGACCCTCACCACCGTCCAACAACCGCCCTCAGCCTCACCCCCACCCCCATCCACCAACCGCTCCATCCTGAACCCCACCGCGGCCCACACTGCCAGAAGGATAACCCTCACTGCCGCCCAATAACGCCCCAGCCTGACCCACACTGCCATCCATACACCTCCCCCAGCCTGACCCTCACTGCTGCACACACACCGCCCCCAGCTGGACCCTCACTGCCATCTACACAACTCCCCCAGCCTGACCCTCACTGCCATCCACAAACCGCCCTCAACCTGACCCCCACTGACGTCCAACACTGCCACAAAACTGAGTTTCACCGCCGTCCAACACCACCCACTGCCTGACCCTCACGGCTGTCTACAGACCGCTCCCAGCCTGACCCTCACCACGGTCCACCAATGACCCCAGCCTGACACTCACCACCGTCCATTCACCAATCCCAGCCTGACCGTCATCGACATCAAACACACTGTCCACAGCCTGACCATCACCGCCATCCACCAATGACCCCAGTCTGATACTCACCATCATCCACACACCAATGCCAGCCCTGACCACCATCGGCATCAACACATTGCCCACTGTCTGACCCTCACCACAGTCCAACAACCACCCCCAGCCTCACCCCCATGCCTTACACCAACCGCCCTGGCCTGAGACCCACCACTGTCCAACACTGCCAAAATGCTAACCCTCACCACTTCCCAATACAGCCCCAGCCAGACCCATAGTGCCACCCACACACCACCCCCGTCCTGACCTCTCTGCCATCCACACGCCACCCACAGCGTGATCCTCACTGCCATCCGCACACCGCCCCCATCCAAGCCCTCAGTGCCATCCACACGCCGTCCCCAGACTGACTCTCACCGCTAACCAGCACCGCCCAGCCTGTCCCTCACCACCGTCCACACACTGTCACCAGACTGTCCCTCACCACCGTCCAACACCTGCCAAGCCTGCCCCTCATTGCCAAACACACACCGTCTGTAGCTGATCCTTATCACCGCCCACACACTGTACCCAGCCTGACCCTCACCACTGTCCACCAATGACCCCAGCCTGACACTCACCACCATCCACACACCAACCCCAGCCTGACCGTCTTCGACATCAAACACACTGCGTCCAGCCTGCCCCTCAATGCCGTCCACATGCTGTCCCCAGACAGACTATCACCACTGTCCAGCACCGCCCCAGCCTGACCCTCACCGCCATCCACACAACACCCCCAGACTGACACTCACTACCATCCACACTCTGTCACCATCCTGACCCTCACCACTACCCACACACAGACCCCAGCCTGACCCACACCATCGCCCACACACTGTCTCCAGACTGACCCTCATTGATGTCGAACACACTTCCCCCAGCCTGACCCTCACTGCTGTCGACCAATGACACCAGCCTGACCCTCTCCACCGTCCATACACCTCTCTCAGCCTGACCCTCACCGCCATCCATACACCGCCTCCAGCCTGACCCTCACCGCCATCCACACACCACTCCCAGCCTGACCCTTACCGCCATCCACATGCTGCCCCAGAATGAACCTCACCACCATACACACTGCCCCCAGCCTGACCCTCACTGCCCTCCACACACTGCTCTCAGCTTGAATCTCTCACCAACGCCCACTCACCGCCTCCATCCTGACCCTCACCACTGCACAACACCGCCCCCAGCCTGGCGTTCACCGCCGCCCACACACCGCCCCAGCCTTACCCTCATCATCGTCCACACATTGCCCCAGCCTGACCCTTACTGCCGTCCAACACCTCCCCAACCATAACCCTCAATGCCGCCCACACTCTGTACCCAGCCAGACCCTCATGGCTGCCCACACACCGCCCCAGCCTGACCCTCACCACCGACCATACACAGCCCTCAGCCTGACACTCACTTCCGCACACCAACCGACCCCAGCCTGACCCCCACCGCTGTTCACCAACTGCCCAGGCCTGAACCCCACTGCCGTCCAACAGTGCCACAAGCCTGACCCTCACCGCCGCCCAATACCGCCCAATCTTGATTCCCACCGCCGTGCACACACCACCCCTAGCTAGACCCTCACCGCTGTCCACACACCACCCTCAGCCTAACCCTCACTGCCGTCCACCAACCGACCTCAGCCTAAGCCCCACCGCTGTTCACCAACCGCCCTGGCCTGAACCCCACCACCGTCCAACACTGCCAAAATGCTAACCTTCACCACTGCCCAATCCAGCCCCAGCCTGACCCACAGTGCCACCCACACACCACCCCCGTCCTGACTCTTACTGCCATCCACACGCCACACACAGCCTGATCCTCACTGCCATCCACACACCGCCCCCATCCTGGCCCTCAGTGCCATCCACACGGCGTCCCCAGACTGACTCTCACTGCTGTCCAGCACCGCCCCAGCCTGTGCCTCACCTCCGTCAAGCATCACCCCAGCCTGTCCCTGAACACCGTCCAGACACTGCCACCAGCCTGTCCCACACCGCCGTCCAACACCTGCCAAGCCTGCCCCTCACTGCCAAACACACACCGCCCCTAGGTGATCCTCACCAGCGCCCACCGCCTGCCCCTCACCACTGTCCACCAATGACCACAGCCTGACACTCACCACCATCCACACACCAACCCCAGCCTGACATTCTTCGACATCAAACACACTGCCCCCAGCCTGCCCCTCAAAGCCGTCCACATGCTGTCCCCAGACTGACTATCACCGCTGTCCAGCACCACCACCAGCCTGACCCTCACCACTGCCCACACACATATCCCAGCCTGACCCTCACCATCGCCCACCCACTGTCCCCAGACTGACCCTCATTGATGTCGAACACACTGCCCCCCATCCTGACCCTCACCGCTGTCTACCAATGACCCCAGCCTGACCCTCTCCACCGTCCACACAACTATCTCAGACTGACCCTCACGGCCATCCACACACCGCTCCCAGCCTGACCCTTACCGCCATCCACATGCTGCCCCAGAATGAACCTCACCACCATACACACTGCCCCCAGCCTGACCCTCACTGCCCTCCACACACCGCTCTCAGCTTGACTCTGTCACCAACGCCCACTCACCACCTCCATCCTGACCCTCACCAACGCACAACTCTGTCCCCAGCCTGGCGCTCACCGCCGCCCACACAGCCCCAGACTGACCCTCATCATCGTCCACACATTGCCCCAGCCTGACCCTCACTGCCGTCTAACAACTCCCCAAACCTAAGCCTCACTGCCGCCCACACTCTGTCCCCAGCCTGACCTTCAGTGCCTTCCACACACCTCCCCAAACCTGACCCTCACTGCCATCCATACACCTCCCCCAGCCTGACCCTCACTGCCATCCACAAACCGCCCTCAACGTGGCCCCCACTGCCATCCAACACTGCAACAAAACTGACTTTCACCGCCGTCTAACACCACCCACTGCCTGACCCTCACGGCCGTCCACAGACCGCCCCCAGCCTGATCCTCACCACGGCCCACCAATGACCCCACCCTGACACTCACCAACGTCCATTCACCAACCCGAGCCTGACCGTCATCAACATCAAAAACACTGCCCACATCCTGACCCTCACCGCCAGCCACCAATGACCCCAGCCTGACAATCACCACCATCCACACACCAATCCCAGCCTGACGCTCATCGACATCAAACACTCTGCCACCAGCCTGACCCTCACTGCCATCCATCAATGGCCCCAGCCTGACTCTCACCACCATCCACACACCAATGTCATCGAGATCAAACACATTACCCACTGCCTGACCCTCACCGCAGTCCAAAATCTACCCCTAGCCTCATTCCCACCACCTTCCACCAACCGCCCCTGCCTGAACCCCACCACCGTCCAACACTGCCAAAATGCTAACCCTCACCACTGCCCAATACCGCCCCAGCCTGACCCACAGTGCCACCCACAAACCACTCCCGTCCTGACCCTCACAGCCATCCACACGTCACTAACAGTCTGATCCTCACTGCCATCTGCACACCGCCCCCATCCTGGCCCTCAGTGCCAGCCACACGGCGTCCCCAGACTGACTCTCACCGCTGTCCAGCACCAACCCAGCCTGTCCCTCACCACCGTCCACACACTGCCACTAGCCTGTTCCACACCGCCGTCCAACACCTTACCAGCCTGCCCCGCACCGCCAAGCACACACCGTCCCTAGTTGATCCGCATCACTGCACACACATCATACCCAGCCTGACCCTCACCACTGTCCACCAATGACCCCAGCCTGACACTCACCACCATCCACACACCAACCCCAGCCTGACCGTCTTTGACATCAAACACACTGCCCCCAGCCTGCCCCTCAATGCCGTCCACATGCTGTCCCCAGACTGACTCTCACCGCTGTCCAGCACCGCCCCAGCCTGACCCTCACCGCGATCCACACACCACCCCCAGACTGACACTCACTACCATCCATACACCGTCCCAAGCCTGACGCTCACCACTGCCCACACACAGACCCCAGACTGACCCTCATTGATATCGAACACACTGCCCCCAGCCTGACCCTCACTGCTGTCTACCAATGACCCCAGCCTGACCCTCTCCACCTTCCACACGCCACCCCCAGCCTGACCCTCACCGCCATCCACACACCGCCTCCAGCCTGACCCTCACCGCCATCTACACACCGCTCCATCCTGAACCTCACCGCCATCCACACACTGCCCCCAGCCTGACCCTCACTGCCGTCCACACACCGCTCTCAGCTTGACTCTCTCACCACCGCCCACTCACCACCTCCATCCTGACCCTCACCACTGCACAACACCACCCCAGCCTGACGCTCAGTGCCGCCCACAAACCGCCACAGCCTGACCCTCATCATCGTCCACACATTGCCCCCAGCCTGACTCTCACTGCCGTTCAACACCTCCCCAACCCTAACCCTCACTGCCGCCCACACTCTGCCCCAGCCTGACCCTCATGGCTGACCACACACCGCTCCCAGCCTGACTCTCACTGATGCCCACTCACCGCCTCCATCCTGACTCCCACCACAGCACAACACCACCCACAACCTGGTCCTCACCACCGTACAGACAAAGCCGCCAGCCTGAACTTCAACGCCATCCAACACCATCCACAGCATGAACCTCACTGACCCTCCACACACTGCACCCAGCCTGACACCCACCACAGTCCAAACCTGCACCCCGCCTGACCCTCACCAGCATTCAACTCCGCCACCTGCCTGACCCTCACTAGGATTCACCACCTCTCCCAGACTTACCCTTACCGCCATTCACACACTGCCCCAGCCTGACCCGCAATGCCGTCACCACTCCACCACCAGCCTGACCCTCACCGCCGTCCACACACTGCCCCCAGACTGACTGTCACCACCGTCAAGACACACCACACCCTGACACTCTCCGCCGTCCAACATGAACGCCGCCTCCCGCACTCAGCACCACACCCCACACCCAAACCCATGCCCTCTGCTCCCATCCAACACTGCTAACCCGCCACGAAACCAATCCCCAAACGCTTCCAACACCTCCCCCTCCCCAACACCGTCCAACACCTCCCATCCTCAACACCGTCTCCACCGCAACCCCATCCAACACCCCCACCTCCCCTACCCCATCCAACACTGCACCCTCCCCCAACCCCGTCCAACACCGCCCCCTCCCCAAACCCATCCAACACTGCCCCTTCCCCAATCCAATCCAACACCGTCCCCTTCCCCCAACCCCGAACAACACCACACCCTCCCCCAACCCAATCTAATACCGCCCCCTTCCTCCAACCCCGTCCAACAGCACCCCCTCCCCAACCCCGTCCAACACCGCCCCCGCCCCAACCCATCCAACACCGCCTCCTGCCTCAACCCCCTCTCTCACACTCCCTCTCGCCTCTCTCCACCCATTCTCTCCCCTCTCGCTCTTCCCTCTCTCTCCTCCCCCTCTCTCTCCCCCTCTCTCTCTCGCCCCCCTCTCTCTCTCACCCACATCTGTCGCCCCCCTCTCTCTCTTGCCCTCTCTCTCTCGTCCCCACGCTCCCCTATCTCTCTCTCAACCCCCTCTCTCTCTCTCCACCCCTCTCTCCCTCTCTTAACTCCCTCTCTCTTGCCCTTATTCTCTCTCTAACTCGCCCCCCACTTTCGCCCCCCTTTTGCCTCCCCCTTTCATCCACCTCTTTCGCCCCTCTTTTCGCCCACTCTCTCTTTCACTCCCCCTCTCTTTCGCCCCCCTCTTTCGCGCCCTTCTCTTTTCCCATCCCCTCTTTTGCCCCCTCTCTTTCTCCCCGTCTCTTTCGCCATTCCTTGCCCACGCTTTCTCTCGCCCCCCTCTCTCTGGTCCCCCTCTCTCTCGCCCACCTCTCCCTCGCCCCCCTCTCTCTGCCCCCCTCTCTTGCGCCTCTCTCTCTCCCCCTCATCCTAACTCTCCCTGCTCATTCACTCTCCCTGCACATTCTCTCTCTCTCGCCCACATTCGCTCTGTGGCTCTCCCGTCCCTCTGTCTGTCTGTCTGTCTCTCTCTCTTTCTTTCTCTGTCACTCTCTCTCTCTTTCTCTCTCTCTGGACCCTTCTCCCCCCTTGCTCACTCTCTCTCTCTCTCAAGTCACTATTGCCTCATCTCTCTCGTTATCCCCCTGTCTCGCTTTTTCTTGCCACCATCCCCTCCCTCTCTTGCCCCCTCTCTCTGTATTGCTCAGCTCCTCTCTTTCTCTTGCTCAGCCTCTCTCTCTCTCAATCTCTCTCTCTCTCATCCTCCCTCTCACCCTCTCTCTCTACTACTCGCCCTCTGTCTGTCCTTCTCTCTCTCTCCTCGCATGTCTCTCTCTCGCTATCTCCTTCTGTCACCCCCTCTCTCTCACCCCATTCTTTCGCTTCCTCGCTCTCATCCATTCTCTTCCGTTGCACCCCGCGTCCCTTCTCTCTCACTCTCGACAATCCTCTCGCAGCCTTCTGTCCTTCTCACTCATCCTCTCTCTTTCCTCTCTCTCTCACCCTCGCTCCATCGCTCTCTCACTCCCCCTGTCTCTTTATCTCTCTCTCTACGTTGTTCTCGCTGACTCTCTTTGGTCCCCTTATTCTGTCTTTCCCGTTTCTTTTCTCCCTCTCTCTCACTCTGTCTCTCGATCTCTCTCTCTCTTTCTGAGTCGCCCTGTCTTGCCCCTGCACTCTCGCTGTCATCGTTTCTCTCTCCCACCCCCTTTCTGTCAAACCCCCTCTCACGGAGCCCTCTCTCGTTCTTGACCTTCCTCTCTCTCTCGTCTCTCTCGCCCTCGCTCTCTCCCAACACAACAATCTCTCTCTCATCTTTCTCTCGTCCTCACTCTCTTTCTTGCCCTCGGTCTCTTTCTTGCCCTCGAGCTCTCTCTCTTGACCCCTTTCTCTCTCCCTCACCCCCTCTCTATCACTCCCTCTATCTCTCTTCTTCCTCCATGTCTCTCGAACCCCGCTTCTCTCTCTCTTGCTCCCTCTGTCTCTCTTGCTCCCTCTCCATCTCTCGCCCCTCAATCTCTCTTACCCATGTCTATTTCTTGCTCTCTTAACGCCTCTTTCTCTCGCATTTCCTTCTCTCACCCCCCCTCTCTCCTTGCCCCTCCTTCTCTCTGTCTTGCTCTCCCCTCTATCATTCCCTCTCTCTCATTTCCATGTATCTCTCATCCTGTTTTTCTCTCTCTTACTCACCTCATCACTCTCTCACCCACTCTAACTCTCTTTCCCAGTCTCTCTCGCCCTCACAAACTCTCTCTCACTCGCCCTCTCACTCACTCTCCCGCCTGCTTCCTCGTCCCTCTGTCTCTCGATCCCCCCTCTCTCTCTGGACTCCCTCTCACTCGACCCTTTCTCTCTTGCCGCCTCTATCTCTCGACCTCCTTCTTTTTTGCACTTCCCTCTATCTCTCACGCCTGCCTCTCTCTCATTCTCTCAGCCCTCATTCTCTCTCTCTTCCCTCTCTCCTCTTCTCTCTCCCTCTAGCCTCCCCATCTCTCTCTTCCACTTTCTCCCTCCTTTTCCCCCTCTCTCTAAGACTTGCCCCCTTTCTCTCTCGTTCTCTTCCTCGCACCTCTCTGTCTCTCTCTCTCTCCCTCGCCTCTGTCTCTCATTATCTTCGCTCCAGTCTGTCTCTCTCTCCCTACTTCACCCTATCTCTCTCTTGCCCCCTGCTCTCTCTCTCTGCTTCTTCACTTTCTCTCCACGTTCTCTCACTCGGTGTTTCTCTCTCTACCCACCTCCCACCGTTTCTCTCTGACTGGATCTCTCTTCCTTCTGTCCTTCCCTCTCTCTCTGACACACTCTGTCTCCCTGGTCCTTCCCTCTCCCTCTAACCCAGAGACTGGGGGTTGTTAGTGCGTCTGCGTGTGGGGGGTGGGGTGAGATGATAGAGAGATGTGGGAAGTGGAAGGTGGGGAAAATGGGGTAGAGACGGAATTGCGGGAGGGAGACAGAGACGTCAGGAGAGAGATATAGAGTGAAGGTGAGGGGGAGAGAGAGAAGAATGGAGGCAGGTGGATAAACATATGTTGGGGGTGTGAGAGAGAGGGGGAGAGTGAGGCAGATAGAATAATGGAGGCAGGTGGAGAAACCGGGGTTGGTAGGGTGTCTGAGAGGGGACGAGAGAGAGTGAAAGGGAGAGGTCGTGAGAAAGAGAGAGTATGCAGAAAGAGAGAGAGAGAATTGAGGAGGAAAATTGGGGGAGAGGGAATGCGGAGACCAGGTTGGAGTGGGGAGACGGAGGGACTTAAACCCAGCTCCTGAGCTCAGGGCCCGGTGCCCTCCCCTTCCCTGAGGACCAGGACTTGGGGCTGAGTCCGTCTCTTTCCAGCTCAGCTTCTCCAACACAAAGACACTCAACAACATCGGTCACTCTGCTGCACAGCACGCTTTAATCAACATTTTTATTGGCTACAAATGACAGTGATGTATACAGTCAGTGGGATGGTGCCTTTTCTCACTGGCCCCTGAGTTGTGAGAAACATTGAAATATTTCCCTGTAACCCCCCTGTGGGATAAGGATGGACAAACCAGCGCTACCCTCAGTCTTTTACCATAGCTACAGGCTGCTCCATCACTGAAACACTGAACTGAAATGAGAAAATCCCGGATGGTGTGATTAATGAGGGAATTTGTTGGATGGATGGATTTGGGTGAAGGGATATTTCAGCACATTCGTCAGCTGCTGCCTGAACTTAGTCTGGGTCACGGCATAAATCGCGGTGTTTGTGCAGCAACTGAGGAGCTGCATCATGAAGCCCAATTCCCGCACAAAGGGATGGAGATGCACAGGGAAATGCACAATCCAATACAATCGCCTCCATATAGAAAACAGCATGAACGTTGACCATAACAGGATGAAATTGGCCGAGATCACAAACAGTAAAATGATGGATTTTTTTCGTTTTCTCATTTCTGTGTCAGACTGAACGTCCCCATTGGTGTGAGCGCGGAGTCTCCTGCGGGCTCTGCTGGTCACTAAAATGTGTCTGACGGTGAGAACATTGAGCAGCAGAATCAGGAGAAATGGGACACACGGGGTTAGAATGTGGTGGAGGAACTCAATTGTGGCCCAGACAATGGAGTAACGAACAGCGACTGTTACATCACAAAACCAGGGGTCGTTCTTCAGCCAATACCGAGCCTTGAGCATAAAATACCAGAAAATGTTCTTTAAACAGCACAGCACAGTCACTGCTCCCAGAACCACAGCCGCCGTTTTATCACTGCAATATTTACTTTTCAGCTTCTGGCAACAAATGGCCACAAACCGATCAAAGGTGAAAGTGACGGTGAACCAGACAGAGCAGTCAGTGGCTGCATAAAGCAGGACGGCGTGGATATTACACACGGGGACGGAGTCCCTCAGGAAATGAAACTGTGCCGAATAAACAATGGGAATGTGTCTCAGGATCAGGTCGAGGATAATGACCAGGAGATCTGCCGTTGACATGGCCCCCAGGTAACGTCTGACACATGGAGACAATCCACAATCTTTATAAAGCAGGACGTAGATGGTCACTACGTTAACTGTGAGGAAGGAAAACATCCCATTATCCATCAGCCTGGAGGCAAAGGGCCTCGTTTGATCGGGGACTCAGTGAGATTTCCAAATGTGTCCCTGTATTCAGGGATTTATTAAAATAATTGGAGCTGGAATAACAAATGGGAAGGTCTGAATTACTGACAAAAATGTGACATAAACCACAAGAAACCCTTTCCTCCCCAAACACACAGAGACACATCCATAAGGACATAAGGTTTCTAGAACATTCCCCCACACTCGATTCTCTCCCAGTTTCCTGAAGACAAACGGAGCTTGGGAATTTCTGTATTTTGGTCTAAATTGTGGTCGATCCTCTGTCGTGGAGAAATGTAAACGCAGGGAAAACGTATTCACCCCTTTAACTGCCTGAAGGGTCTTCGGAACAGTGTCTCCTGCTCCCTGGAACTGGATCTCTTGCCTCGGGATCTTATCGCTGTTTCAATTCACTGACGTCCGGCCGTTCACAAACAATGTCAAGGACATTACTTTCTGGGGAATGTCAATTATGGAATGTCGGGGACAGAACGTTCCGGGGAATGTCTGTTATAGAATGTCAGGGACAGAGCATTCCGCGGAACGTCAGTTATAGAATGTTGGGGACAGAACGTTCCCGGGAACGTCAGTTATAGAATGTCTGGGACAGAACATTCTGGGGAACCCCTTGACCTGTCCATCACCTTTACCCCCTACCCACCCCACCAACATGATGTCCTGTGCCTGGGCACACTGTAACATTAATGGGGTGAGAGATAGAGGGTCCAATCACAGGAATAGGAATTAAAGGCATTGCGAGATCAACTGAAAGTTTTAGATATACCACATTCTCAATCCACCTCACAGAACCAGCCGAAACACCATAAACCCAGAGGAGATATCTGTTCACCGTGGAACTCGGTGTGGACCAGGCCAATGTACTGCTCAGTACAACCCAGAAATCTGGCCAGATTCATCCATTACACTGGTCAACACAATCCAGCAAACTGGCCAGAGTGGAACACTGCACCGATCAGATCAGGGCATTGATCTATAAACACAGACTAGATATCTGTCCAGCGCGGTGAGAAGTGCAGACCATAGCAGTGCATTGATCTGTAAACCCGGACGAGCTTTCTGTCCAGCACGGGGAGCTATGCAGACCACAGCAGTGCATTGATCTTTCAACCCAGACGAGATATCTGTCCAGCAAAGGGAGCTGTGCAGACCACATCATTGCATTATCTATAAACCTCAACCAGATAGTCTAACCAGCACAGCGACCTGTGCAGTGATCACCAGTGAATTAATCTGTAAACCAGGGTAAGTTACCCTCCCAACATGTAGGACTGTGTACCCCATCCCAGTGCATTGATCTGTAACCAAGGAGCATGTACCTTCCCAACATGTAGGATTGCGTACCCCACCCCAGTGCATTGCTTTGTAACCCAGGAGCAGTTACCCTCCCAGCATGTAGGGGTGTGTAGACCACCCCAGTGCATTAATCTGTAAACCAGGAGCAGTTACCCTCCCAGGATGTAGGACTGTGTACACCACCCCAGCACATTGATCAGTAACACTGTGTTCGATCCCTGCCCAGTGTGGGGAAACTTACAGCTCATGCTGAAAGTGACCGGATGTGCAGCTCACATCCATTTCCAGCTCCATCTCTCCATTGTGCCCTGACAAGGGGGTGCTGTGAGTGTGAACATCACTGCCACAGAGATACAGAGACGGAGGGGGAATCAGTTTAAACAATAACAAATGGGAGGAGTATAGGATATAGACAGAGTGGAGGAGACTGAGAAACAGTGTTATGGAATGATGTGTTCCCAGGTTTGAGAATGCAGAAATGAAAACATTTAACAGCATCCTGTAACTTAAGCCAGTGTTTCCAGGAATGGTAGGTGAACAGGATATTGGTGGGTGTACAGATGATGCAGAGTTTTGGATGTGTATTTGTTCTGCAGCATTGTATCTGGATGTAGGGTCAGCAGAATCTTTGACTCAGTGGGCTTAGTCTAACAATAATTTGTCTCAGTGCCATTTTCATTTACTGTGACAGAGGGATCATCTACACTAGGCCGAGCTAGTTTCCTGGTGCTATCTAATCGAACTTACCTCATTAACTACCCACCCTACCCCATGATATCCATCTCATTCACTACCAGCCCGATTCTCCCACCCATAATGGTGGAGGTACTCACCATCGCCCGGGTGACCCTGGATATTCCACGATCCATGACACTGGCGCCATCTTTAAAAGGCCAAGGGGCACACGGTTGAGCTTTCTCCGTTTGGAGCTGCTCTGCACAGTTTACCCCGAGCATGGCAGTTAAGGGGTAATTACACCACGGTTTGTCGTCAGGGGCACGGAGGTCCTGGTGAATGGGCTAGTACAGAGGAGGACCATTCTCTTCCCAGAGTGGGCCACACCACCAGAACCACCGAGCATGGTCTGAGCTCACCACCCAGCTCAGTGCAGTATTTACGGTCTGAAGAAATGCCCAGCAATACAGGACAAGCATCAATATCCTTCCCCGCTCTGTCAGGATAAGGGTCACTGTATTCTCTCTGCTCCCTCGCACTCACTGTATATCTGTTACAGCACTGACTCCCGAACAAGGCTCATTGTCCACCACTCTCACTGCTGCATGCAGCACCTTCTATCTCTCTCTCTGTCTCTGTGTATCTCTGTCTCTGTCTCTCTTTCTCTCTCTCTCTCTCCCTCCCTCCACTTTACACCCCCCCCCTCAAAATAATAACACTGCATGGATACAACACTGTGGACTGACTCCCTCCGGACACCTCACCATGACCATGTCCCCCACCTACACCAGCACTAAAAGCAGGGCCACCCACTCCCACCCTCCCTCCCTCCCTTTCGCCCATTCCCGGAGAAACAGCCTGGAATAGGACTGGAATGGCCAAGCCTGGTGGTGGAGTGTCCGATATCCGTTCCCTCATACCCCTCCCCCTGCCATGTGGGGAGGACCCTGGTACGAGCCGGAGAGGACAGGGACACCTTGTGTGGAGATTCTGAAATATCCACGTCCCACCGACCGAGTAAGGAGCAATATTCAGTGAGGGACAATTCTCACTTTAAACCCACTGGCAGCTCCGTTTCCCCTGGCACAACTTAGAAGCCGTGGCCTTGATGCCATCTCCCTTTTGTGTCAAGCTGGTACAAATGGAATCCCCACGGTCACCGTGGGCAGGAGGGTGGGCTCACAATACATCATCTCCACCACCTCCCAGGAAGGGAGCACCGAGACTCCCTCCTACACCTCCTCCTGAAAACAGCTCAGATACTGAAACTAATCTGTGATAGTTACTGCTCTCCCCACTTGTCCTGACATATTCAACAATCTGTGCTCATATACACCCAGCGCTTTCTGTTTCTGCAGACCCTTTATAATGGCACAGCCTGTTTTATACTTTCTTTCATTGTCTTTCTGACCAAAGTGCATCACCTCAAACTGCTCTGCATTGATCCCCATGTGCCATAAACCTGAACACTACACCAACGTGTGATTGTCCTGTTAGAGTTCCACAAACTCCTCCATAGACTTCAGAGTTCTTCCAGGTTTGGTGCCATCTACAAACATTGAGAATGTTATAGCCTCACAGTCCCCATGAAACAACTGAAATCCTGCCCCATATACACGAGTGTGAGCAAGTGAAATACTGATATATTCCTCGAGACAAAGTCGAATAATGACATGCTGTCAATGGATCAACAAAAGTACTGACACACACCAGACGGAGCGAATGAAATATTGACAAACCACAGAGCAAGAGAAATCCAGATAGGTCCCACTTATCGATATTAATCAGGGTATAATGTGATGAAGTTGAAAGTGTGTACTGTACCTTCAAGAGAGAGGGAATGCTGTTTTGAACTGAGAGCTTACAACCACCTGTGATATGACAGGATGTCAGACCCAGAAACAGTATATTGTTATAGAGCTGGAGTCGGGTAATAAGCAGTTAAGAGAAAGAGGGTCCCAAAGTTGTGAATAGTTGATGGAAAATGTTCACTTACAGTGTGAAAAAATAATTTGATGGCTTTTTTTAAACAGTCGAATTTGACAGATCTGTCACTCATATTTTAACGGTTTACGAGGCGAATTGAGTATTTCTTTGTGTTTCATTTAAATTACCAGATGAGCTTCACACCGTGTCCTCACCATCTCCGTGTGTGTATCTGTGTGTGTCTGGTTTGGCAGTCTCTTTGGTGCTTAAAGCGATGCAATGCCACCCTCTGCTGTCCTCCACACGCCGCTGCAAGGCATTGGCAGAGGGTGAAAACCAACAGGGATTAATTCAGAGATGGGGAGGGAGAGGGCAGCTGTTCACAGCACCATCCAAACTGATGTCTTATCCATGGATTGATCTAAATGTCCTTTAAACGTTGTAACTGTCCCTGCTTTCACCACTTCCTCTGGAAGTTCATTCCACACACAAGCCAGCTTCTGTCTAACATAATTACCTCTCATGACTTTCGTAACTCTTTTTTCCTCGCACCTTAAAAATCCCTCATTTTTGAATCCTCAACTCTAGAGAAAAGACATCAGCCCTTCAGCTTCTCTGTAACCCTCATTATTTTATAAACTTCTGTAAAGTTACCGCTTAATGTCATATTCTTCAGTGAAAAAATGTCCCAGCCTATCCAGCCTCTCCTCAGAGCTCACTTCCTCCTTTCCCAGCAACATCCAGGTTAATCTATTCTCAATCCTCTCCAGTTTAATAATATCAACGTCAGTAACATCAAAGTGAATAGTCAAGGTATTGTCTAAGGGTACGGGGAGTTCAAAACTAGAAGACATAGGCTTAAGGTGAGAGGGGAAACATTTAAAAGTGACCTAAGGGGCAGCCTTTTCACCCAGAGGGTGGTGTGCCTATGGAATGAGCGGGCAGGATGACCAGACTGGACACAGTATTCCAGAAGAGGTCTCACAAACGTCCGGTACAACCTCAACATGACATCCCAATTCCGATACTCAAAGGTCTGTCCTATGAAGACAAATGTGTTAAACACTTTCTTAACCACACTATCTATATGAGGTGCAAATTTTAAAGAATTAAACCTGACGGCCTAGGTTTCTGTACTACACCACTGCCAAAGGCTCTACTTTTAATTGTATAGGTCCTGCTGTTGTTTGATTTACCAAACCCAATACCTCGCATTAATCCAAACTAAACTCCATCAGCCACCCCTCAGCCCAGTGTGTGATATTACTGTCACCTCACCCTGCCCCTTCAATTTTAAAACGCCCATCCCTCTCCAGGAAGCCTACACACTCCGGCTTTGATTTTCACAAAGACCCTGAGCTTGGGTTGCCTTGTGTGGTTAGGGGGAGGAGGGACAGATTGCAGACACAGTCAGTGGGGAGGAGAGGGTGGACAGGAATCAGCGGCCTGGTGTCATTTCATGGTTTTAGGAAAAGGGGAGTCACACGTGAGAGTTGGGTAAGAGTGATCGGTGTTTTGGGGTCAGAAATTAAGCTCTTCCTTCGTCTCTGGTGTACAGTAATAAATATCTATTTGAGACCCTTCATTGGGCAGAGTATGTCTGCAGGATTTCTTTCCTTAATATTGCAGACTAAAGATAATAGCAATTAAAGATGTTTATAGTTAATTTCGATGACACAGCACGTACACTCAATATCCTACAGTTGAGACAAATATCTTGCATTTGTTTAACAATACAGTGTTTTGTGTCGTTCAGTAATGGGAACCTGATTATAATAAATCCACACCGAGCTGAAAGTGGGCACAAAAATATGACCCAAAATCTGGGTATGGTAGTGTGGTGGGTAGTGTCTCTGTCTCTGAGCCAGAGCTCTGGATTTGATTCCAATTCCTGAACTTGTGTGGTCGTGTTCCTAGCTCTGGGCTATAAGGCCTGTATTCAAGTCCTGCCTGTTGCAGAGGTATGTCACAGCATGTCCGAACAGGCTGATGAACAAACACACAGGAGAATACTGTTACAGCTTTATGGGTATTGCTGAGTGATGCTAGTATCCCTACCTCCGGGCACAAAGGTCCAAGTGTAAAGGCCACAGAAGTGTCTCAGGATACATCTGAACAAACTGATTAAAATGGATTTAGAATTGTGACCAGATGGAGAAGGAAGAGGTGTCAGTATTGAATTTCAGAATTTAGGCCCAGGATGACAAAAGTACAGCCATTCCTGTTGATTGGGGTCACATTTCACAGCAGGAAAGGTTTATAAAAGCAGAATGGTCATGGATAGGGTGAGTAGTCAGGGGACTTTTCCCCAGGTTAGGGACGTCGAAAACTAGAGGGCATTGGTGGAAAGTGAGAAGGGAAAGTTTTTGAGGAGGCCTGAAGGGCACCATTTCACACAGAGGGTGGTGTGCGTATGGAATGAGCTGCCAAAAGAAGTGGTGGAGGCTGGTACAACTACAGCACCTGGGTACTGAGAGACCTGGCGAGCTTTTCCAGCAATGTCTGTATTTCTTTTAAAAATGCATTCAGTTTAACACAGGTATTCTGAATAAATTAAACATTTTTTTATTTTTTTAATGACGCAGAGACATATAAACATATCTTCAAATTGACCGAGACCATTTTCTGTGAAGGGGATGGCTCTGTGTATGACAGCAGCAATGATGCACCTACATGGAACAGGGAATGTGATGGAGACATAGTTTGGACAATGTACAAGGAGACCTCACATGGTCCAGTTTGGGAGAGGATGACATTACTGTGTGATTCAACTCAGAGAGGGAGGAAATGTAATCTGCCTGAGAAGGAATGGCCTATTGCACTCTCTCTCCTTCATTGTTCCTCATCACAGCAATGTGTGCGAGCAAAAAAAAAACCTCTGCAGTCATCGTTACCGTTCTTGTTTTTTTATGGAATCCCTGCAGTGTTGAAACAGTGTTTGACCCAACAAGTATATACCATCCTTCCCAACCCATTCCCCTATATTTACTGCTGACGATTGCACATTACCTAGAAATCGCTGAACACTACGGACAATTTAGTATGACCAATTCACCGAACCTACACAGTTTGTGGTAGGAAACTGGATCACCCATTAGACGCTCACACAGACAAGGGGAGAATGTGCAAACTCCACACAAAGTCACCCAAGGCTGGAATCGACCCCAAGTCCCTGGTGTTGTGAGGCAGCAGTGCTAACCACGGTGCTACCCTTTGGATGATCCCTGACCAGAATTTACTGGAATCTACTCACTGCCTAAAGCAAAGGGAATTCAGCCAAATCCAAACTCTCCCAGGATGAAATCTCATTGCTAGCAGCGTGTGTGAATACAATATCTTCAGATACAGAATAACGTTTTGGACAATCTCACAATTTTTCCATTGTCATGAGTTCCAATAATATTTGGACCAAGTTCTTTCAAGTAACAATTGCAGAGATTTTGTGTGTGTGTGTATG
Organism: Chiloscyllium punctatum; assembly: GCF_047496795.1. Taxonomy (NCBI): domain Eukaryota; kingdom Metazoa; phylum Chordata; class Chondrichthyes; order Orectolobiformes; family Hemiscylliidae; genus Chiloscyllium; species Chiloscyllium punctatum. The sequence continues at coordinate 52,894,248 of NC_092752.1, forward strand.
TGTGTGTCAGTGTTCTTAGAAAGGGAAATATTGATTATATATTTGCAATACCTAAACAGTTTGCCATTCATCTTTCCATCATAGTTTGAGTAACATTGCACAGGATCATAAACGTGTTATTTTAGCAGATTAAAGAAACTAGCCTGACTTATTCCTAAAACTGACCCTGACCAAGTCTGAGACAAATATCTTCGGCCATATCACCAACCTCGTTACATTTAACATTTGTTGTGAGCAGTGGAGGAGTGGGACTAGAAAAGGAAACAGTGACCCAAAAGCCGGGGAACTATAGACCGGTGAGCCTGATGTCAGTGGTGGGGAAGTTGTTGGAGGGGATTCTGAGGGATAGCATTTACATACATTTGGGAAGGCAAGGGCTGATCGAAGTAGATAACGTAGCTTTGTGCATGGGGAATCATGTCTCATTAATTTGGTTGAGTTATATGAAGAGGTGACAAAGAAGATTGATGAAGGCAATTTGGTAGACATTGTCGAAATGGACTTCAGCAAGGTGTTCTTTTAAAGAACAAAGAACAAAGAAAATTTACAGCCCAGGAAGAGGCCCTTCGCCCTCCAAGCCTGAGCCGATCCAAATGTACTGTCTAAATCTGTCAGTCAATTGCTAAGCATCTGTCTTCCTCTGCTCCCCACCTACTCATGCATCTGTCCAGACGCATCTTAAATGAATCGACCGTGCCTGCCTCTACCACCTCTGCTACCAACGTGTTCCAAACACTCACCACCCTCTGTGTGAAGTACTTACCGCGTGTATCCCCCTTACACTTTCCACCCCTCACTTTGAAAGCACGACCTCTCGTTATTGAATCCTTCACCCTGGGAAAAAAGCTTGTCTCTGTCCACCCTGTCTGTACCCTTCATGATTTTGCAAACTTCAATCAGTTCCCCCCTCAATCTCCTTTTTTCTAGTGAAAGTAAACCTAACCTACTCAGCCTCTCTTCATAGCGAATATTTCATTCTGATTGGTAGACAGATTAGTAAGTTTCAGTCACATGGGATATAGAGGAAGCTAGTCATAATTGGCTTGAAGAAAGAGCGATATTTTTCAGACTGCAGGCTTGTGAGTAGCAGTGTGCTGTAAGAATCAGTACTGAGTTCCCTGCATTTCAACATTTATGTAAAGGGTTTAGATCTGAATATTGGGGCCATAGTTAGTAAGTTTACAGATTACATCAGAAAGGTGGTGTAGTGGATCACCTCAGAGTACAACGTGACCACCAAATAGATGGGACAAAAGGGCAAGGAGTGACAGATGAAGTTTAATTTAGATAAAGACGAGGTTTTACAAGTTGAGAAGGAAAATCAGGACAGAAATTATACACTTAATGGTATAGTCCTGCGGAGTGTTGTGGAACAAAGGGACATAGGGCTGCAGGTACATTGTTCCTTGAAAGTGGAGTCGCAGGTCAACAGAGTGGTGCAGAACACATTTGGTACATTTGTCTTAATCAGTCAGAGTATTGAGTATAGGTGTTGTGGTGGCATGTTGCATCTGTACAGGATGTTGGTGAGGCCACTTTAAGAATACTGCGTCCAACTCGGTTTTCTGCAGAACTGACTTACACGGATGTTCCAGGTCTGGAGGTTTGAGATTTAGGGAAAGACTAATTAGTTTGAGGTGTTTCCACCCGGAGTGTCAGAGGTTGAGGAGTGACATTATAGAGGTTTATAAAACCATCAGGGGCATGGATATTCTGAATAGCCACGTTCTGCTCTCCAGGGTGGGGGGGGGTGGGGGGGGGGGGTCCAGAACAAAGAGGTTGAAGGCGAGGGGGATTGATTTAGAAGGGACCTGAAGATAAATGTTTCACACAGAGAGTGGTGTGTGTACAGAATGTGCTGTCAGAGGAAGTGGTGAAGGCGGTTACAATCTCACATTTAAAAAGTATCTGAAAGAGAAGGGATAATGGCCAAATGCTGGCAAATGGCACTGGATCAGATTTGATGTCTGATCGGAGTGAACAGATTGGACTAACGGGTCTGTTTCCGTTCTGCATGACTCTCTGATTCTATAAGAGGGATGACGAAAAGTTCTGAAAGGGCCATTCAAGTCGGAATTCTCTTCACTGGAAGTTTATCGTGCCTCTAAGTTCACATTGATTGAAATCTCTTTTAGGTAAATATTTGACAGAGAAATGAGTCATGCACAATGGGATGCATACAGGAAAATGGGGCTGAGACCACAACCTGATCAGCCACAATCTTAGTGGCTGGTGGAGAAGGCTCAATGTATCACATGACCCACTCCTGCTCTTCAGTCCCATGTTTCTGTGTTCCATTCAGCCCCTCATACCTGCTGGACAGAACAGTTGGAGGCTACGTACTCCTATAATCTGGTGCAAAGAAACAGAGGAGACCATTCAGCCTCTCAAGACTGTTACACACGCTTTGAGGTGATTTGGGAAATGTAATTGGAAAACACAGACTGAGTATGAAAGAGGTCTCATCTCTCTTTACAGAGTTTCCCCTCTCTGCAACTTGTGCTACGTTTGTTGGTCATGCTGTATAACCCGATTCACTGAGAATGCAGCCCCTATACCGCACCCAGCGATGATTCACAAAATCCTCTGGGCTTCCTGAATGCAAAATTCAATGAGAAACATTCATTAAAATAATTCCCACTAACGTTCCAATAACATAATGTGAGTACATCAGAAACAGGGGCAAGTCGTTCACTCCCCGAGCCTGCCTTGTCCTTAACTAAGATCATGGCTGATCTGCTCTCGATCTGAAATCCTCTTTAATGCCCAATTCCTCGTAGCCCTCACCTCTCTGACAGATCAATATCTATCTATGTCCGCTTCAAATACTTTCAGTCATCTAGTTCCCCAACACTCTTGAGAAGCGAAATCCTGACATTCAATACCACCTGTTTGAAGAAAACATGTGCTGCTCCTATATCATGGCCTATTGATGTGAACAAAAGAGGTTGACATCTTGTGTAAAAATGACTGGCCCTGATATCAAGGTAATGGTTAACTTCTGTTGACATAAAGCAGCTCAACAAAACTGGACTTAATGGGAATCAGAGTAAACTCTCCAGGGTTAGGAGTCAAACATGGCACAAAGGAAGAAGGGCATCATCTCAGTCCAGGGCCACCTCTGTGGGAGATCCTCAGGGTAGCTTCCTCTTCACAAACAGCTTCAGCTGCTTCATCCATGTTTCCCCGCCACCACACCCATCCCCACCCTCCCCACCATAAGTTCAGAAGTGGGTATGGTCACTGAATTGTCCACAATGTTCAGAACATTTTATGCCTTATCAGCTCCTGAACTGGTCTGTCTCCATGTGCAGCAAAACCCAGACTCCATTTGAGATTTGTGCTGTTAAAGTGTCTGTAAAATTCATGTAAAAGCACTGCCTGACACTGCACATTACCACAGTAAAACAAGAGTTCATTCAGCACCTCACGCTGGCTTCACAGGAATATGAGGAAGTTATTCAGCCCATTGACAGTATTAGAGTAGAACAGGGACAGCCCATTCAGTGCCTCCAGCCTATTACTCAGGAAGGGAAGGAGTCTAGTGTGATGGACCACACCAGAGCCCCTCAAAAATATTTGAAGGCAGTAGCCTATACTCTAATGTTATCTTATTTTATAGGAAATATAAAGTGTCTGTTCCAAATGCAATGTGACTGGTCAAACTACTCGGTGCGAAGCAAAATACCATTTATTTCAAAACGAAAGATGTAATAAAACCAAAAAATTGGAATTTAGAATAAGGAAATTCTATTGGACAGCTTAACAGAATAATAGATCTAGGAACTATTACGAATGATCTAGTCCAACACAGGAAATTCCCATAAACACAGCCCTTAGCAAAAAGGAAAATTCAGGAATTGAAAACAGTATCAAGAGAAAATTCAGAGAGTAGCAGCCAGGAGACATCCACTGAAGCTTCCAACTCTGTGGAGACCCAAAAAGTTTCTGATCTTACTGAGAAACCAAAACCCAGTGATCCTCACCTGTGAGAGCTGGCCACACCCATTCAGGCTGCATTAAACGAAGCCCAAGGCCTTGCTAGCTGTTTACTCAAGTGGTCTTAACTATCCAGCTTGGTAACGATCGTTCAATCTCTCTCTTAAAAGAAACCAGGTCAAAATAACCTCTTAAACCTGCAGCACCATCACACTTGTCAGCAGATCGAACTGTCAAACAGGAACCAGGGGTAACCCAGTCAGGCCCCTGTCCTTGTCCAATCGGACAAGGAAGAAGCCAGTCAGTCCCTTGAGTCACTTACACAGGAATAGTAAGAGGCTATTCCCACCTCAGTGCACTTACACGGGGGCAGAATGAGGGAATTTATGCTGATTCCTGATGAGTGTCTTATGCCCGAAACGTCGGTTCTACTGCTTCTCGGATGCTGCCTGACCTGCTGTGCTTTTCCAGCAATCGACTCTCTACTCTCATCTCCAGCATATGCAGTCCTCGCTGTCTCCTAATCGATGCTCTAACATGATGAACACGTGGAGCAGAAGCTGCACAGACAAACTGTTCCACGTTGTTCCTCATGCCTCCGTTGCTTATGATATGCACGTGGGACCTTAACATGGTTTTTTATAGCAGGGAAGCCATATGTCTTGTGTGAAGTCTCAGAAAGGCAGTTTTCTTCGCCAAGAAGCCAGCCTGGTGTTCTCTATGTAGGGTGGAAGCTGTTGGAAAAAGCTACCTGTTTCAGCCGGAAGGTATTGTGGCTGCTGTTGGGGATTGTGAATAACCTGACGTTCAGTACAGGGTTCACACGCTGACTGCACAATAACGTGGGGAGAGTTAATTTAGGCATATAAACTATTAGGAAAGTCACGTTAGACTGATGAATGAACTCACTAAGTTCAAATAATGCTGATCTTGTTCATATTGATCTTGTCTATTGCACGTCCTGTTCAGTGTAACCTGTATGCCTTACTCTGTCCAAGTCTATTTCCACCGTATGATCTGATTGGACATGCTGCCTATGATCTGCCTTCACTGCTCATAATCAAAGTGTTTCCCTGTACTGAGGTACACGTGGCAATAAATCAAACCAATCAATCCTGGTTAAAGTATGGAATATCTCTCCCTGTCAATGTCTGTTTTGCAAATAAGTGATCGCTGCCACTCCTCATGTTTCAGCATCACCATTTCTTCGAGTCTTACAGCTCTACAGACTAAACACTCAGCTTCTTCACTTTATTCTCATGATACCATCACACATGTCTGTGGTAAGGAGATCATCCCTTACAAAGGAGTTCAAATCTGTAGAGAGTGCCCCAAATACTCTCTCAGCAAGGCTCTACAACAGCCGGAAAATGGCTTTACTTATGTACTCGAATCATCTTACAATGAAGGACAGCATACCATTATCTGTACCCATTACTTACACAGGGTTTGATTCAGACCGGTCAGCATAGACTTCTGAGTGGGAGATCATGCTTCCCAAATTTCTTAGAGTCCTTTGATGAAGTGACCAAGAAGGTTGATGTGGGCAGAGCGGTAAATGTAGTCCCTATGTATTTCAGTAAGGACTTTGATAAAAGTCCACATGGAAGGCTGCTCTGAAAGGTTCCATCACGTGGAATGCTGAGAGATTTGGCCAATTGGATACACAGTTTGCCTGTTGGTAGTAAGCAGAGTTGAGTGGAAGGATGCTTGTTAGACTGGAGGTTGTGCCCATAGCTGTTTGTTATCTATGATTTTTTTGAGAATGTACAAGCCATGATTAGTAAGTTTGCAGATGACACTAAAATAAATGGTAGCTTGATCAGTGAGGACGTTTATCAAAAATTGCAGCAGGACCTTTATCAGATGGGCAAGTCGGCCGAGAAATGACAAATGGAATTTAGTATAGAAGTGTGAGGTTTTGCATTTTGGAATCTCAAATCAAGGTGGGAATTCCATGCTGCATGGGAGCTACCTACGGGGTATAGTTGGCAGAGAGACCTTTAGCGTTCAGGTGCACGGTTCCCTGAGAGTGGAGTCTCAGATAGACATTTGGGACACTGGCCTTCATCAGGCAGGACATTGATTATAGAACTTGGGAATTTATGTTGCGGTCACACAGAGCTTTGGTAAGGCCGCACTTGGAGTATTGTGTTCAGTTTTGTGACCTTCTTATAGGGAGGGTGTAATGAAATTAGAAAGAGTGCAGAAGAAATTTGCGAGGACGTTGCCAAGATCCAATGGTTTGAGTTATAGGGAGAGGTTGGACAAGCTAGGACCTTTTGTTAAGAGTGTAGGAGACTGAGGGGGGACCTTATTAAGCTGTATATGATCATGAGGAATATGGGTTAGGGTGAATGCTCTCAGTCTTTTCCGAGATTTAGAAAATCGAGGACGAGGGGGGATCAGTTTAAGGTTAAAGGGGAAGGAATAAAAGGGAACCTGAGGGGCCACTTCTTTACAGAGGATGGTATGCAGATGAACTGCCAGCAGATGTGGCTAAGGGGGGTACATGAACAACATTTCAAAAGCAATTGGATAAATATGTGCCTCAGAAAGGACTGGAAGGATATGGGCCAAGTGCAGGGAAATGGGGTTAGCGTGGATGGACATTTACAAGGTGGACTCGAACCCCTTTGTTAATTAAAACCAAAACCCCAGAAAAGCTCGCCTCACCTCATAATCTGTTAAAATATGAGCACCACAGATCTCCTACATTCCACTATTTAAACAAAAATTAACAAGTTATTTTCTTAACTTTAATAGTGAACACTAAACAACAACTATTCACAAATACAAACCCCTCTTGTCTTAGCTACCTATAACTGACTCCAACCTTGTAGAAATATGCTGTTCTAACAACCCACACATTAAACTTTACAATCTCAAGACCACACAGTATCCATCTTCCCCACTGTGTTCACTCTTCCAGCTGCGGATCTCCCTGAGTCATGGTTTGTTTACTGCAAGTAGGTTTGACAAGACCATACATCTTTGATAGAGAGTCTTTGAGATGTCCAGTTAGCATTCCTGCTCTACAGCAGTTACTCTGTTGTTGTATAGCAGTGGCTCTCCCTCTAGTATTCAAAATGCTGAGTTTATATAATCCCCATGATATAATAATACACATAATTTGATTGCTGTGCAGGTATCCAAACAATAATATTCATATTCTGTTGGCTTCTGGTATCCTGAACGTTAGTTAAACTCTTTGGTTGTATTTGAATTGTTGTCAAAACAGCAACCAAAACTCAGCCATTTAATTTCCTAACTAATGGTGACATGTGGAACAGTCTGACCTTTAGCTGGCATCTATGGCTGTACTTTCTATTCAGCAAAACCCATTCTGTCTTAAAGTGACCTGACATGCTTTTGACTTCATAACACTTCCCCACTTCAGGAAAAAAAACATGAACCATCAGAATGAAAAGGCGGCATCGTTTCTTTTCTTCTAATTCTTAATTCCATTATTATGAAATACAAAAGTATTCATCTCAGCTATACCATGCATATTACTTCTGCATACATATATAACACTGCAATAAGTCAAATCTTATCTGAACTTTTTCCTTTATATCCACGATAACGCATCTGCTATCACATTTTAGGACCCACAGCATGTACATTTTGTGGGGTTAAAGTCGGTAAGATAAGACTCCAATGAAATAGTCCCGTATTCTGGTCTTTAAATATTCCAAAAATTGCGAGAGGTTTGTCGTTGTTCACAACCATCTCCGACAATTCCTTTGTCATATAAACATTAAAATAATGTCAGTCCAAAACTTAATCATTCTTTTTCAATAATGGTGATTTTCTATTTTTTTTTCTGGTTGATAGAGATTTTTCGACAAGTAGCCAATTGGCCATTCAATTCCATGGTCATCTTTCCGTATCATTACATCTCCGACCACTATATCCCGAGCATCAAACACAATTATCAAAAGGTTTCAAAATATTTGGTGCAGATAAAGCTGGTGTGGTAATTAATACTGCTTTAAAATTCTCAAATGCTTCCTGCCATTGTTCTGTCCACCACAATTCTGTGTTCTTCTTTAATAATTCCATCAGTGGTGCCAATATGCTGCGAAAGTTTGGAACAAACTTCCGATAGAATCCACTCAGTTCCAAAAATCGTGCATCTCTTTCTTCGAGGATGGTCGTGGAAATTCCTCAAAGTGCTTCGTCTTTGTGTTTCATGGGGTCAATCTTCCATGTCCAATGTAATGTCCTGAGAATGTCCCCTCTGCCTTCGTGAATTCTGTTTTCTTTAAGTTTATTACCAAGTTTGCTTCTTGTAATCTTTCAACATGCTCTGCCAACTGTAACATGGGAGCTTTCAATTGCTTGCTAAAGATCACTACGTCATACAGATAAATTGCACAATTTGTTCATCTGGCCGCAACTGTGTTCCTGAGTCTTAAATGTGGCTGGAGCATTATTCATTCACATGACATACTCGATAAAGTTTTTGTCATACCCGGTATCTTTACCAGATATTTTAACTGACTCAACATTTTTTTAATTTGAAAGGGGCCACTACACCTGGCTTTGAAGGGATTTCCTACCACTGGTGACAATACTAAAACGTCATCCACACAGGAAATCAACAAAGTTTTAGAGTTTTTTTTATCTGTCACCTGCTTCATTCCATGCTGTGTCCACTTCAGGTGCTGTTTACATAACTCACCTACTCCATCTAATCTCTCCCTCAACTCACATACATAATCCAAGTCTGAGATATCCGGCTTTGGTCCTGTCAGTTTATATTTGATTAATTTCAAAGGACCTCTCACTTCATGTATGGATATTAACTCAAAGGAAGTAAACTGAGTAGATTTATTTGGGGCATCTCCGATGGCAAGCAAGTTAATGGGACACCTTTATCCCAATCATTCAGGCAATCTTGATAGTACGTTGTTAACATGGTCTTCAGTGTCTGATGCTAACTTTCCAAGGCTCCCTGGGATTCAGGATGGGACGCCCTGGATTTGAAGTTCTGTATGCCTAAGCTATCCATGACTTCCTTAAACAGCTGAGCGGTAAAATGAGACCCTTGGTCTGACTGAATCTCTCTAAGTAGCCCACAGCGAGTAAAGAAAGCTGCCAACTCCTCCACCTCCCGGTTTGCCTTAAACACCCCAATAATAGAATTGCCTCTGGCAATCTTGTGGACACATCCATTATGGTCAGCAAATATTGGTTTCCACTTTTATTTTAGAAACGGCAGCTATACAATTAATCATAACCCACGTGAAAGGTTATTCAAGTGCAAGAATTGGCAACAAAGGTGCTGGTTTTAATACTGCCTGTGACTTACCTACGATTTGACATGCATGATGTACAAGAAAAAGTAACCACGTCCTTGTGCATTCCAGGCCACTAGAAATGCTTCCGTATCTTAGCCTGAGTCTTCTGTACACCTAGGTGACCATCTGCAGTTAGTTCTTGTGCTAACCATAATGCTGTATGCTACCGGTAACACAATCTGGTTCACTTCAGTCTATTTCCTTTCTGCACTGACCTAACGTGGTCTCCGGTTTAATTTTAGGATTCTATCTTGAAGTTAATAATGTTTGACAATACATTCTGATTCCTTCTCTCCCTCTCTCTTTCTCTCTCTGTATATATGTTCTACGTCCATTAGCCTTTCAGGATTAAACACCTCTGCCTGACCCTCTACCTGTTCAGGTTTTTCCTTCACCAAACAGGGTGTCAGGTAACTGAACATCAACTCCTTTGTTTCTTTCTTTCATTTTTCCTTCCTGCTGTAAATTATGACAGTGGGATCTTGTTACTACACTGGCTGGAAAAATTCCTGGGTATTTTTTCTTTTAACTCCCCAGCTCCTTAGTCTTCCTTTGCCTTCTCCACTACAAGTGGTGCCTCTCACATCTTGGATCCCAACTACAAGAACAAACTGTATTCCTGGAACTGACACTGTCCCTCATTCTCACTGTTACTTCCCCAAAATTGATTTAGCATTCCAACCTAATGTTACACAAGGGAATGATTAATTTCTGTCCCATTCCACAAATTATCACGCTCTTGAATAATATGTCACAAAGAGTGAAAATACTTCCATCTCTTACTATAAGAGGCAGAGAGAAAGTGAGGACGGCAGACGCTGGAGATCAGAGTTGAAAATATGGGGCTGGAAAAACACAGTAGGTTAGGCAGCATCCGAGAGCTATAAGAGTTGACATTTCAGGCATAAATCCTTCATCAGGAAAGTGGGGTTAAGGTAGGGGCAAGGGGTCTGAGAAATAAATAGGAGGGTGGGGCTGGAGCTGGATGGACGGGAGCTTGGAAGGCGATAAGTAGATGCAGGTGGGGTGTGATGGAGATAGGTTGGAGAGGAGGGTGAAGTGGAAAGGTGGTAGGACAGTTGGAAACTTCAAACTATACAGCATCAACATCAACTTCACCAATTTCCAAATCTCCCTTTCCCAACCTCATCCCAGATCCAACCGTTCAAATTAGCACCACCCTCTTGAACTGTTCTAATTGTCCATCTTCCTTCCCACCTATCGACTCCACCCTGCCCTCCGACATGTCAGTATCACTCTCAGCTACATCTTCCTATGCCCTTCCCAGTGACCCTCCCACCAGCCCAGATCCTACCCTCCTATTTATCTTTCAGCCCCATTTCCCTCCGCCGCAATCCTGATGATGGGTTTATATCTGATATTTCGACTGTCCTGCTCTTAGTATGCTGTCTGATCTATTGTGCGTTTCTGGCACCTCACTTCTCAACTATTAGAGACTGAGCAGTTCCCATATCTCACAAAATTATTATTTATTGTCCTCCTTCCCCCAACACCTTCTGAGTAAGCTTTATCCACAGAGGTGAATTCTTTATAGAGACCAGACACTGACTCTGTACCCAGGCTGTGCACTCTCCTGTAGCTCCTTGGAGACTTGGGGTCTTCTTTACCAGGTTCACTAATGCCACTGTCTTAACCTCTGTTATGGCATCTTTGCCCAAAGTGTCTTCCTTCAATGCCCAGCACGGTGTGTCCCAGCTTACTGCAGTGAAAACACCTTTTCCCAGTGCTCTTCTTAAACCATTGGCACTGTAATTCTATGTGTTCCACTCCGTTATAGTGAGTACACCTGAGGCCTTTCACCACCTTTCAACCCTCTTGTGCTTATTTTTCACCTGTGGTAAACTATTGCCAATGTGCTTTACTCTATGTTTTGCAGTGTAGGATCTCCCCTTCTCCCAATTTTTATTCCTCACAGAATGAAAATCCTCCCAGAAGCTAAATTTCATCTCATGCACCAATCCATATTTACCTGCCATTTCTGCCACGCTTCTCACTTCTTGAAATTTCTGTTAATTCACATGAATTCTTACCATCCCTGGAAGTGAGTCTTTAAACTCCTCCAGCAGAACAATCTCCCTTCGAGCCTCACAGGTTTTATCCATTTTTATGGCCCACACCCATCTATCAAAATGACTGTGTTTAATTCTTTCAAACTCAATATAAGTGTGACTTGGTTCTCTCTCTATTTTTCTGAAACTTTGTCTATATTCTTCTAGTACCAATGCATCACCACTAAAAATAGTTAGATTGACATCTGCATAATCTCCTGAGCCGTCATCTGACAGCGCTGCACATGCCTCACTAAATGTGCCCGCCAGCTTTGTCTGAACGAGCATTACCCACAAGTTCACTGGACACGCCATCTACTGAGCTATTTTCTCAAATAAAATAAAAGACGTTTTGATTTTTTTTCACCGAAATATGGCAAGGTATTAACATAGTTGCATACATCCCTACGTTCTCCCTTCATCTCCATCCTGTAAATTTAACTTTCTTGTCTAATTCCCAACTTCTGAATTTCAAATTCGCTCTCTCTCTTTCTTTAGCCTCTCTTTCTCTTTCTTCTCTCTCTGTTTACATCTCTTTCTTTATTTTCTAACTCCAGTTGACATATTTGCAATTTATGTTTTCTCTAACTCTACTACAGTTGCCTGTTTCTCTGATACACCAAAGTGCTTGACCAACTCCATTACGATTTCAGCTTTCCTTTTGTGCCTGGTTAAACCCAATTCCAACCTATTTGCTAATTCTAAAAATATTCCTTCTTCTGTCTTTGTAAACTTCCTTGGCAAATTTGGGAACCTTTTTATTTATGTTAAAAGCCATTTCTCTCACTTTTAGTTTAACCAACTACAAGTTAACAAAATTAAATGCATTTTCCCACCGGTTTTATTTGAAGATATAGGTCACTAATTACTACGTGTTGGAATCTGCTGGGAACTTTTGTACCCAAAATCTGTTCAAATCTGTCCAAATCCCATACCGCAAGGCCACAAACTGTTATGACATCAATTTCGAACCCCTCTGTTGATTAAAACCACACACCCAGAAAAGCTCACCTCCCCTCGTAATCTGTTAAAACACGAGAACTCCCAAATGCCACTAATAAAAGTAAAATAACAGTCTATATTTATGCAAGTTAGCTGTTTGTGCGTGAAGGTTTGTTTTCAGATCTTTCAACACCATGAATAGGTAACATCGTCAATGAGAGTCTCCGCTGAAGCACTGGTGGTATGTCCCGCCTCTCTATTTATAAGTCTTGGTTTGTAAGGTGGGTGATGTCATTTCGAGTTCTTTTGTTTTACAAAAGAAGATAGATAGGATCTAAATTTATGTGTTTATGGATGGACTTCTGGTTAGAATGCCATTCCTCTAAGAACGTCCTTCCGTGTCTTAGGATGTGTGTGCGTTGTCCAATCAAAGTGGTGCCTTTCTTTGTCTTTATGTATGGAACATAGTGCCAATGTCGTGTCTTTGGTGGCCAGTTGGTGTTCATGTATCCTGGTAGCACGACAACAGGACTATTTCAATGGCGGAAAAATAATGTTATACACACTGTTTAATCAATGTGTATGTGTAGATATTTAACATTTTTCATATGTGCACAACAGTCTTAATGAACAACGGAGTCACAGTTAGCGAAAAATGATGCATATACCAGCACATGATGTACAAAATTTATAAAACATTATTGGATGCTCATCGAAAGTGATACGTTCCCCTTTTCTCAATTTTCCCTTTTTTTCTGGAATTCTCGACTTTAATCTCTCATTCTCATCAGGATGTGTGTTATAACTTCTTGCTTCTAGTATCCCAACTTATTTCAGTTCATCCAATTTCTACCGGGAATTCAATATATTGGTTTTCTGGGTTCTTTCCAAAGTTAGTGTCTGTCATATCATTGGAGATAAAAATTCTGCCATCAGACACAGCATTTGAACACATTGCCCTGTTATATTTGCACTACACAAAGGCCCACAGCACACAGGCATTGCCAAAACATTGAGGGATGTACATGTAAAACTTTCAATAATCAGGTTTTTTCATTTTTCACATTTCCTCATGTATATCCTCTCTCTCGTTCTCTCTTTGTATCTAGTTAAGAAATTTACCAATTATTCTTCACAACCCTTCTCTTAAAACTCCTCCTTTTGGTTTATATCTATTGCTCTCTTCGTGATGTAATGTGATCATAATTGAGCTTTTTTTACTACAAATACATGTGGGAGGAGATGGCCAGAGTTAATTGGTAGGGGAGCCGAGCAGGAAAGACCATGGAGCAGCAATGACAGGAGTTTCTGGGGATAATCCGGAGGATATCAGAAATTCATCCCAAAGGAGATGAAACATACTCACGGGAGGACAAGACAGCCATGAGTGATAAGGCATCAAACCAAAAGAGGAAACATACAATGTGGTGAAGATGATTGGGAATCCAGGCAATTTATTGGCTCTGAAACTACATAAGACTGGCATCACTAATACTACAGAGCTCTGAATCATGGTCAGAGAGAGAAACAGAGGGAAACACATTCACCTCAAACACAGAAGATGGCATTACTGAAGGAAAACTGCAGATGAATTAAGTAATTGCATAAAATCAGTTAAATGCTTTTGCGGAATGTGTCAGATTGGAAGCATAACCCGGGGAGCGACCCTCAGCTGAATGAGAGATTGAAAATGAAAGTATTTCCACATCAGTAGCCAGAGTAGGTCACTGAGTACAGGGCTGATGGGAGAATGGGTCTCAGTGAGAATTGGGGAACAGACAGCAGAATTGCACTGCAGATATTGCAGCTCAAAACTGCGTATTTTTGTAGTGCTGTAAACCACAGCTGCAGGAGAAGCAGAACAGCATTTAACCACAATCTGTAACTTTTCTGCCCAGGGATAATCTTCTCAGTCTGTCATTACCATTAACACGACATATGTTTTAGTAATGACTGTGGGTGAACGTGTCAGGGTGAGAAGCATGTGAACCTAAACCTGATACTAACACATTAAAGCTACAACACTTGACAAACAGATCTGATCGAAGCTCTGCAGTCCTGCCACATTCAGTCATAAATGGTGATGGAAGATTAAACAAATGACTGGAGGAGAGGATTCCATAAGTATCCCCATACTAAAAAACAGAACTGCCATGTACACCAGTGTAAAACACAAGGATTTCGTATCTGCACTATTCTCAGCCAGAAGTGTTGAGTGGTTGATCCACCTCACTCTCGTCATGATGGCCACAGAATCATGGATGCCAGTCTTCAACCAATTCGATTCATTGCACGTGATATGGAGAAACAGCTGAACACAGAAGATACAACAAAGGCCTGGCACCATTCCTGCAATAGGATTGAAGACTTGTGCTGCACAACAAGCCGTGTCCCTGGGGAAGCTGTTTCATTCCAGCTCCAACTCTGACATCTCCCTGGCATTGTGGAAAATTTACTCAGCTCTGTCCGGTCCTCTAAGAGGAGTATAATTACAATCTGACCAATTACGACCTCCTCAGACCAATCACGACAGTCACATTGGTGGGTGTTCTTTTTGACAGAGCTGTCAAGCAGCACAGAAATAACCTGCTCAGTGTGGTTTCCGATAGGTCCCCATGTGGAGATGGTTCTGTTGTGGAAATGTCACTGGATTACTAATCCATACCAGGATAATGGTCTGGCAGCTGGTGGAAATAAAACATAAATGATATCATATTAAGACGCAAAATCTGGCATCAGTAACCGTGACCTTGAAGCCAATGTCGAATGTAAACACCAATTTCCTTCCCCAATGAATTTTCAGGAACTGATTCTCCCATGCTTTCCTGGTCTGGCCTAAACGTGACTCCAGACAAACAGACATATGATAAACTGTTCAATTGTCAATTAATCGGCCAATCAAGCCACGCTATTGTCTCAAACTGCTTTGAGTTCTTAAAGGATATACCTGGACAGAACAACCACCCCCAGCCGGTATCGGAAAAGGGAACAGGAAACGCAGGTCTGTTGTGCCCTGCAGAGACCTCCTTCCTAACATCTGAGAGTAGTGACAACTTTTACAGAGTTTCCCACAGACTGCACAGAAACATCAGGAAAGGAGTAGGCCATTCAACACATTGAACCTTCCTCATTGTCGTTCATGTTCAAACATCTCCACAATGCACTTATCCCACACAATGAATATATCCATTAATGTGATTAACCTTGGAAAGCTATAAAATAGGAAGTGCAGTAGTCCCTTTGGTCTGTCGAGTTTGCTACACAATTCAATATAATGATGCATGGCTCTTTATTTCCACACCATACTCCTGCTCACCCAACATCCCTTTACTCTATCTAAATCCGTATTTATATTCAGTGTCTTGAAATCCAGATTCGGGCACATTCGCCACGTTCACCACTCTCTGAATGCAGACATTTTTTCCCATCTCATGCAGAATGGCCTGTCAGGACCTAGTACTGTGGCCCCTTGTGTTAGACACCATAGCCACACCCTGTCAGAGTTTTTTTATCTCACTGAGATCTCCACTCATTTTCCTAAACTCCATGGAATACAACCCAGTTGTCCCAAACTCTGCTCCCACAATAAGCCTGTAATCCCAGAGATCAAAAAAGAGAAAATGCTGCAAAATCTCAGCAAGTCTGGCAGCATCTGTAAGGAGAGAAAAGAGCTGACGTTTCGAGTCTAACTGACCCTTCGTCAAAGGGTCAGTTAAATTCGATATGTCAGCTCTTTTCTCTTTACAGATGCTGCCAGTCTTGCTGAGATTTTCCAGCATTTTCTCTTTTCTAGTTTCAGATTCCAGCATTTGCAATAATTTGCTTTTACTCCCAGAGATCAGTCTGGTCATCCTTCACTGCTCTCCTTCAATGTCAGGATATCCCTTTATGAGGTACGGAGACCAGAACTGCACACAATATTACATAATGTTTGAGATGGGTTCTCACCAACGCCCTGTAGAGCTGCAGTAAGACACCCTTACTCCTGCATTCGAATCACTCTGAAATGAAGGTCAGCACACCATTTACCTTCCTAATTGCTTTCTGTTCCTGCAATATTGTTTTCAGTGACTGGTCTTCAGGGAGTTCCAGATCCTTTGCAATGTTATAGCTCCCCACTTGGTGGGTCTATGTACACTGGTCAACGTGTCAATGCCATTCCCAGTATTTATTTCTGGGTTCAGAACTCACTGCACTGCGGGGACCTCGGACAGCTGCCAAAAGGAAACAACAAAAAGAAGCATGCGTCCCTTTGTAGGTCATCATGTTTCAAACAATCCCTTTTTAAACGATAGGCTTCCATTCTATTGTTACCGCCAAAGGGCACACCATCACCTTTACCCACCCTGCTCTCCATCTGCCACGTATCGGCCCATTCACTTCACTTTTCTTAGTCAGCGAGAAGCTTTTGTGCAATCTCCTCACCCACTCACAATACAACTTCATTTAGTGCTGTCAGCAGGTTGGGATATATTGTATTTGATTCCCACAAACAAATGTTTAATAGGTATTGTGAACAGTTGGGACCCGAGCACCGATCCCTGTGATACCACCGCAACTTTCCTCTGTTAAAAAAAAATATTGTTTTTCAATTTATTTATTTCGTGTATCTGGGTGTGACTGGCTGGTCCAGCATTTACTGCCTGTCCCTGGTTGCTCTTAAAGAAGTGGTGGTGAGCTGCCTTGTTGAACCTCTGCAGTCCACTGTGGATTCAGTGATAGTAGCACCATTGAATGCCAAGGGGCAGTGGTTAGATTATATTTTAGTGGTGATAGTCACGGTCTAGCATTTGTGTGGCCTGAAGATTACTTGCCATTTGTCAGCCTGGATACTGACCAGATCTTGTCGCATTTGGGCATGGGCTGATTCAGTATCTGAGGAGCCACTAATGTTGCTGAACATTGTACAATCATTGGCGAACATCCCCACTTCTGACCTTTTAGTAGAGGGAAGGTCATTGACGAAGCAGCCCTGAAGATGTTTGGGTCTAGACCACTGCCCGAAGGACTCCGACAGACTTGTCCTAGAGCTGAGTTCTCTGACCTTTATCAACCATAACCATCTTCCTACGTGTCAGGTATGATTCTAACCAGTGGGGAGTTGTTCCCTCGTGCCCATTGATTCCAGTTTTGCTAACACACCTTGGTCGATGGCAGTCTTGTTTTAAAGGGCTGTCACTCTCATTCCACATCTGGAATTCAGCTCTATTGTCCATGTTTGAACCAAGGTAATGAGGTCGGGAGTTGAGTGACACTGGTGGAGCCCAAACTGGGTGTCATTTACCAGCTTATTGCTGAGCAGGTACTGTTTGAAAGCATTGACACCTTCCATCACATTACTGATGATCGAGAGTAGACTGATTGGGTGGTAATTAGCTGGATTGGATACGTACTGCTTTTTCTGTATAGGCGATGCTTAGGTAATTTTCCACTTAATTGGGGAAATGTCATTGTTGAAATGGTATTGGAACAGCTTAGCTAGGGCAGTGACAAGTTCTACAGCACAAGATTTCAGGACTATTCATGCCAGAATGTTGTCAGCATGTGTCCCCTTTGGGGTATCCAGTGTCTCCAACTGTTTCTGGATATCGTGTGGAGTGAACCAAATTGGCTGATGACTGACAACTGAATTTCTGAGGACCACTGAAGTAGGCCGAGATGGACTGTTGCGAATGCATCATCTTTACATTTTGCACTGAAGCGCTGGACTCTTCCACCATTAAGGATGGGGATACTTGCAGAATCTACTCCTTCAATGACTTGATTAATTGTCCATAACTACTCTCAACTAGAAGTGGAAGGATTGCAGAGCTTAGATCAGATCCGTTGCTTGTTGGATCTCTTAGCTCTGTCTATCGCTTCCTGCTTATGCCAATTGGCACGTGAGTAATCCTGGTTGGTGGCTTCTTGTTGACACCTCTTTTTCAGATATGTCTGGTGCTGCTCCTGCACTCCAGCACTCTCTAGGAATCCAAGGTTATTTCTCTGGCTTGATGGTAATTTTTGTGAGGGGGTTTGCTAGGCCATAAGGTTGTGGGGGAGTACAATTCTGCTGCTATTGCTGACCCATAGCACTGTGGAAACCCAGACTTTAGCTGTTAGATCTGTTTAAGTCTGTCATATGTAGCATGGTGATAGTGCCATTCAAACTTATGGAGGTTATTCTCAATGTAAAGATATGACTTTGTCTCTGCAATGCCTCTGCGGTGGTCACGCTTACCGATACTGTCATGGACAGATTCTTCTGCAGCTGGCAGATTAGTAAGAATGTGGTCAAGTATGTATTTTCCTCTTGTTGGTTCCTTCACCAGCTGTCACAGACCCAGTCTCTCAGTTGTATCTCTTAGGACCCGAACAGCTCGATCAGCAATGCTGCTGCCGAGTCACTCTTGGTGGTGGACATTGAAATCCCCCACTCAGATTACATTTTGCGCCCTTGCCACCCTCCGTGCTTCCACCAAGCGTTGGTAAGCATGGAGGAGTACTGATTCATCAGTTTAAAAAGGTGGTACATGGTAATCAGCAGGAGGTTTCCTTTCCAATGTGTAAACTAACGCCATGAGACTTCGTGGGACACAGAATCACTGTTGAGATCGACAACAGTGAGAGCAATTCCCTTCCAACTGTATCCCACTGTGCCGCCTCATCTGCTGTGTCCATCTTGCTGGTGAGACAGGACATATCTGGGGAAGGTGATGGGGAGTCTGGGACATGGTCATGGTCACAGAATCATACCTTATAGACAATGTCAGGCTTTTGCTTGAGGAGTCTGTTTATTTCTATTCATTGTTTCCTGCCAGCTGTCCCATTCTAGAAACATGTCCATATCTTCGCACCGATTCACTAAGATTTGATTTTGCAAACCAAAAGAATTTCTGAAAATCCAAATGTTTTACACCCATTGCTTCTATTTCATTTGTCTCCCAGTCTGTTTCTCAAAAACAATTCCCGTTTCTTAAATCTATGTTAGTGTTTTCTATGATTATTAGTTCAGCTCCAATAATTTCTCCTAAACCATTCACTTACTATGTTTTATGTTCCATGTATTATATCGTTTTCCACACCAGACTTGGTTTTCCTAGTATTGGTAGAAAGTTCTGTGAAGACAGAACTGAAGCAGCTGTTTCATAGTTCTGCCATTTCCCTGTTCCCCATTCTCCATTCTCTGGTTTCAGATTGGAAGGAAGCTGCACTTGTTTTCTGTTATTTCTCACATTGACATTATTTGACAAGCTATTACAGTTCAGTCTTATAACCCTTATGAATATACCCTTCACAAGCACAACAATTCCTGCCTTAGCTGCTCAATGACTGACCTTGTATAGCCACACACTCACAGGAGTATATATTCTGTACTGTCAGAAATACAGCTGTCAGAAATACAATAGTCCCACTTTCCTACACCAGACCGATAGCCGGGAATGATATGACACTTCCAAGTGCTCGTTCAAGCACATTTTAATGGTTGTGAGGATATCCGTGATAACTCTCCTCTCAAGGAGTAAATTCCTGACACCAACATCCTCTGGGTGAAAAATAACAATCCTTAAATTCTCACTAAACTTCAAAACCTTCACTTTAATAGTGTGCTCCCTTGTTCTTGACCATCCGACTAAAATGAACAGCTGCTGTCTATCCACCGTGTCCGTGTCGCTAATAATCTTATCCTTCTGAATCACGGACCCCTCAGCCTTCTCTGCTCTAAAGTAAACAACCCGAACTTACGTAGCCTCTCTCTATAGCTGATATGCTCCATCCCAGGGAACATCCTGATGAATCTACTCTGCACCCTCTCCGGTACAATCACATCCTTCCTGTAATGTGGTTCCCAGAACTACACACAGTATTCCATCTTGGCCTACCAGAAGACATGTATAGCACTTATAACGTACGCCCCAATTAATAAATGCTACACCCAAGGTCCTTTTCTTAACTAACCTATTACCCTGTCCAGTCACTTTCAGGGATGTGTGGAGAAGCACCCTCTGAGCTTCCTAGTGTGCTCCCATTCTTTGAGTCCTCGCCTGTCTGCTTCCTTCTTCCAAATTGCATCGCCTCATATTTATCAGGTTTATATCCCATATTCCATTAATTCAATCCATCTGTATATTTCTGTAACATATGACTTTCCTACTCACTGGCAAACAACCGGACAAACACAAACTTACTTACACAACCTCCACCCGATCCACCCAACAACCCCCCCCACCCCCATTCACATCTGCACCATTTAGGAATACCACAAATAACAGGGACGCAGCACTGATCCCTGTGTCACACCAGGGGATACTGATCTCCAGTCACACAAACAGCCTTCTCCTCCACCCCCGTCTCCTGCCATTAAGACAATTTTCGTTGTAAATTTTCAAGCTTTTGGAACGTCGAATTTGAAAGCTGAATATTGGATTAAGGATAGGATTCTTGAAAGTGTGGAGGAACAGAGGGATTTTGGTGTGAACATCTTTCTTATAATAGGGCGACCAGAACTGGACGCAGTATTCCAAGTGCGGTCTTACCAAAGTTTTATAGAGTTGCAGCAAGATCTCACTACTCTTAAACTCAATCCCCCGTTAATGAAAGCCAAAACACCATATGCTTTCTTAACAACCCTGTCCACTTCGGTGGCCATTTTAAGGGATCTATATACCTGCACACCAAGATCCCTCCTGTCAATGTCCCGCTGCAGCCTACAACAGCCCTCTATACTGTCAACGACACCTCCAACCTTTGTGTCGTCTGCAAACTTGCTGACCCATCCTTCAATCACCTCATCCAATTATTAATAAAAATTACCAGCAGTAGAGGCCCAAGGACGGATCTCTGTGGAAAACGACTCACCACTGACGTCCAGGCAGAATATTTTCCCTCTACTAACACTTGCTGTCATCGGTTGGCCAGCCAATTCTGTATACAGACAGCTAATTTCCCCTGTATCCCATTCCTCCTGAACTTTGCAATGAGCCTGCCATGGGAACCTTATCAAATGCCTTGCTGAAGTCCATATGCACCACATCCACAGCTCGACCCTCATCAAGTTTTCTAGTCTTGTCCTCAAAGAACTCGAATTCTGTTGCTGCCTCCTCCTTCTCCCAAGTGAAACACATGTGAAGATCTCATGTCACAATCTCTCAGTGTTCTCCAGCTTCAAACACAGATTGCCCCCTTGATTTGTGATGGACACTAACTGTTCACTGATTATTCTGTTCTATGTATGGTCCGCGTAGAATATCATGGGATTCTCCCTAACGGCACCTGCTTGCAGTTCTCCATGTCCTCTGTTATTCAATCCCCTCTATGTTTCTAAGATTCACTACAATCACCTCTCATTATTTGAAATTCGAGATCAGAGGCTGAGTGTCCCAATCAAACAATCTTGCCATTTTAGGGATTAATCTGGATATTGCCTTTTGCAGTTCCTCTATACTGAGTATGTTCGTTTTTATATGGGGACTCCACACCAGTACACAATACTTTCAGTATTGTCTCAGCAACACGCGATGCAACGGGTGCATGACATCTTCTATATTCCAGTTACAATCACATGAATGTAAACATAATTGTTACTTTCCCATTTGCATATGTTCTGCCCAATACATTCCGTTTTAACTTTTCTGATGATATTAGTATGTGAGTTCTTAAAAAAGCGCTCCTGAATATCGAACTATACGTTATCCATTGATTCCTCATGGCTGAAGACTACAAGAATCACCTTAAAACTATTCCAAAAGATTGTTTGCCATTTCTGATTTTCCTTTCATCGATGCATTATCACACTCCCCAGTTATGTTATTACCTTCTATATATCCAGTAGCATGCACTTTGTAATTGAGACCAACAGACACGCTGCTGCGGATGATACGTTACTGGTCTGTCGTTCACCACTCTCCATTTTCATCCGTTCTTAAACTGGCGGATTATATTTATAACCGTCCCTTATCCCGATTGGCTCCCTGTGTTTCGGGAATGTGTCGGAAAATAACATGAAAATGCGTAATGCAATCAATATGACTATTGCTGAAATTTTTGTATGAAGCAAATCTGGTCTGTCAGATTTATCAACACTCAATCCAGCTGTCCTTTCAAATGCTACCTCATCACTGATATGAATGAACTTAGACTTTATTTATACAAGTCCCATGGTCACTTTGTATTTCTGGGAGAATTTCAGGATATTCTTCCACGAAGACAGACACAAAGAATCTGATTCTTTTCCCTATAATGTCTCTGTTCTTTACAATAAATTACCCTGTCCACACACTCACTGTTCCACGTTTGATCTTTTTTTTAGTTTTGTCTCATACATTGTTAGAAGCTTTATAGCAGTTTTTATGTTGTTTCTTTGTTTGCATGCTTCTTCGCTTTTTGAGTTTTTTTCCCTCAGTTTATTGGTCCGAATTTGCTAGGTCCTATATTTCTCTGAATCCACTGGCTTACTACAACACTTGGCATTTTTTGTAAGCTGCTTCCTTTGATCTAATAGGTAGATGGCGGAATGTGAATGTGATAGCTCAGAGAGGAGGGTGGAGTGGATAGGTGGGAAGGAAGAATGGCACATATGAACATTCTAGATGGCGGTGCCGAGTTGGAAGGTTGGACTGGGTTAAGGTGGGATTTGGAGAAATGGAGAAACTGGTGAAATCCACATTGATCACTTGTGGTTGAAGGGACCCACGGGGTACGATGAGGCTTTCTTCCTCCATTACTCAGGTGGTTGGGGTTTGGTGATAGAGGAGGCCCAGGACCTGCATGTCCTTGGTGGAGTGGGAGGGGGAGTTAAAGTGTTTAGCCACAAGGTGGTGACGTTGGCTAGTGTGGCTGTACCAGATATGGTCTCTGAAATGATCCTGTGCCCCAATGTAGAGAAGAACACATTGGGTTTAATGGATGCAGTAGATGAGGCGTTCAGTCTCCCTTCATCACCTTTCACTTTCAACCCGTCCTTCATCTACCTCTCACTTTCCAGGCTTCCTCCCCCTTCCACATACCCCTCCCATTTATATCTTATTCCCGCCACCCCCCCCACCCCGGTCCACAAGCCTCTTTCCTGATGACGAGCAAATGCCTGAAACGTCGATTCTCATGCCACTAAGATGCTGCCTGACCAGCTGTGATTTTCCAGCAGCACATTCTTCGACTCTGACCTCCAACATCTGCAGTCTCCACTTTCTCCTCACAAGTTCATGGCTTACATGAATCAGATTCATAATGGTTACTTCAAATAAAACAAAAACTGTTGTGTACACAAACATCAGAAAACCAGTAGAGTCCGCACCGTGCTTCATTGTCGAGCATGCAGCCTAACAACAACAGGGACCCCTATTTGATTCCAATCTCGGGTGACTGTTTGTGTGGAGATTGCAGATTCTCCCCGTGTCTAGGTAAGTTTCCTCGGGTACTCCGGTTCCCTCCCACAGTCAAAAGATCTGCAGGTCAAATTAATTGGCCATATTAAACTGCCAATAGCGGTAGGTGCATTAATCAGAGGGAAACCAGTTTGGGTGGGTTACTCTTTGAAGGGTTGATGTGGACTTTTTGGCCTGAAGGCCCTGTTTCCATACTGCAGGGAACCTAACCTCAAATAAAAAGTTGCGGTCACTTTTCCCAAATGTCGTTTACAGCAAAGTGTTTAATTAGCTCTTCTGATCATTCTGCACCAATTCCTAAAAAAACCTGATTTTGACCTCGGTGCTCGAAATAATGTTAATGCAAGCCATCTCCCGCATGCTCATGAAATTCTTTTTTTCCCAGCATTAGCATTCAATTGGGTTAACATAGCTTAGATATAATTTAAACAACACATTATTTCTGCAGACCCCACAAACGTGTATATCCCATTTCCTGCTTTATAATCCAACATTTGGATTGCAGATTTCACTTTAATATATAACTCCCATCAATGTTTGCTTCTCATTGCTGTTTCTGAGGTCCACCTTTCAGGGTTCATTGAAACCTCAGTGAAGTTAGTTCTGGGGAGACTATTGGTAGAAATCGTCTCGCCACATCATTTATGATCTTCTCAAGCTTTATTCGGAGATTTTATCCAGATTTCCTGTTATGCTGATGAAGTAGAGAAGGAAAACGATTTTTCAACAATGCTGTGTATTCCCCGCGACAGCTGAGACAGCTCTAACCTGGTTGGGAACCTTACAGCAGGCTGGTAAACCGTTGCTGCTACTGTACAGGTTCTTAGTGAGATCACAGCTGGAGTACCGTGACAGATTTATTCTCCTCACTGAGGAAAATATATTGTTACATTGGAAGCAGTTCTGCGATGGTTCCCTCAACTGATTCGTGTAATGAAGCTGTTAGTTTATAAGGAAAGGATGGTCAGGTTGATCCAATAAACATTGGACTTTACAAGAATGAAAGATGATCTTATTTTTACATAGATGACCAGAAGGTGTGAACAACCGAAGCCAATTACACACATAATGGAGAAATCCATGCCATTCTCCAGCCTGTTACACAGGAACAACACAAGAATATTCAGGCTTTCAACACTGTGACACCAGAACAGGACGAGGCTATTCAGCCCTTGGAGCCTAATATACAGTTACAAGAGAAGGCCAATCAGCCCCTCGAGCCTGTAACACTGGACCCAGAGTAGACCACAACGGACCAGTATCCTATTACACAGCAAACGGATCAGTTCATTCAGCCCCTGCAAGTCTGTTACACAGGAAATGGAAGAGGCCACACAGTGACTAGAGATTGTTATGCTGGGATAACAGGAGGCCATTCAGCCCCACAGAGCCTGTTACAAATGAATTGGATAAGGATACAATGTATCTGAGACTTTTCTTATGAGAAAGGCGGAGGTAATTCAGGCACGTGTCTGTTGTAAGGGAGCAGGATAAGACCAATCATAGAAGACCTCGGTCCCATGTCAGGGATGGGTGAGGAGACCGTTCAGTTTCTCCAGCCGTTACGGACGAATATGAGAAGACCCATTATCCCCCACCCCTCTAACACATCAACAAGAGGAGGTCATTCTGGCCTTGGAGCCAACAAAATGGGAGCACCCAAAAGACGTCAGCCCATCAGGTTAGGACACCAGCAGGATGATGAGTCCATTCAGCCACACATGGCTCTTACACAGCAATTGGATCAGATCTCTTAAAGCCTTGTGCCTGTTAAACAGGAATTCAAAGAAAACGTAAAGGTTTTCGAAAGGGAAGAACTTATAATAATGGTATACATTAGAGAGTAAAGTTTAACGATAAACTATAGTAATTTAAGACAAATTGTTAGAATCCATTGTTCAGGACATTTGCAAAGTTACTCCACACTTCATCAGAGTCAACATGGTTTTACGAAGGCAAAATCATGTTTGAATTGTTTGCTTGAGTTATTTAAAGATGTCACAAACAAGGTGGATAGTGGGAATTCTGGAGATGGACTATATCTGGTCTTCCAGAAGGGATTGGATATATCACTTGTCCAAAGAGTAAGCAGTAAAAGCAGAAAATATGGGTTTAGGAGGAATTTATTAGCTTGGATGGAGGATTGGTGAACCAACAAAATGAAGTCAGATGTCATTTTCCTTTGACAAATGTACCTTGTGGGGTACCACAGATTTCAGTACTGATGCCTTAACTATTTGTCATCAATATTATTTCACGGTTGACAGGATAGAAAATACTACAACCAATTTTTCAGATGACACTAACATCGGTGGAAAATTACATCGGAATGAGAATGTAAGAGGTTCAAAAATGAATATGGATAGGCTGGTTAAATAGGCTGACATTTGGCAATGAAAGTTAAAGTGGATAACTATGAAATTATTAAATTTATCCAGCGACATAGAAAGACAAAATATTATCTAAATAGAGAGAAACTTTAAAGTGCTCAGGTGCAGAGGGGTCTATGTGCTCACGTGAATTTCACAGAAAATCTGCATGCAGATACAGCAAGTAATGGGAAAGACAAGTGTAGGTTCAGTTTTTATACGTAAAAATATAGAGTAGAAAGGTAGGGAGTGTTGCTGTAGCTACGCAAGACATAAGTGAAGCTGCAACTGGAGTACCATTTGGGTGAGGAAGGATGCATTTGCATTGGAGGTAATTCAGAAGGGGTTCCAGGGGGATTCCAGAAATGAGGAATGAATGGAGATTGAGCAGTTCAGGCGGATACTCTCAAGTTTATAATAGTGAAAGGAGATAACATTGAGGTCTGTAAGATGCTAAAAGTAATTGAAAGTGTAGATGTGGAGTGAATATTTTTTTCATGTGCCGCAATCTACAAGAAGAGACCAGAAGATTGGAGATGGTAGAAAAGTGGAACAGAGGCCGTGATGAGGTCATCCATGATTGTATTCAGTGGTGGAGCAGGCTGGAGCGGCTGAATTACTGACTGATGTTCCTTGTTCTTATTTAGCCTTACGAATGTGTTACAAAGGAATGGGGGAGGACTGGTTATCAAACAGGAAGCAGGCACTCCGGATAAATCAGTCTCAATCAGTTTGACAGAACGTCACCAGTGATGTCGACATACTGGGAGATGATGGATATATCACTCAGTCCTGCCTGGAAAGATCCGGATCATAGAAGCTGAATGAAACAGTGACCCTAACAGCCAGTGGCAGCACCGTTCTCCCCCGGTGTGAAGCTGCAGGTCGTGTTAAAGGGGGTTACAGGAGGAAGGAGCCGACACTGCTTTGTGACCAGCTCCTTGTTCAGTCAGGGCCCCCTCACACTCTGCTCCTGGGTTACGTGGAGCTTGGGAAGCTGTCCCTAGAAAACCCGGAGTGGATAGAGCAGCCCCACACACACTCACTCCGTGGTTTCAGAGCTTTCCCTCTCTGCAGCTTCTGCTCCAATTATTGTTCATGTCACAGACCCAGGTACTGTAACTACAGTCCCCAGGCTCCATCTAGATTTGGGTCAGCAAATCATCAGGTCTCCCTGAATGTGTGAGGCAGCTCAGAGCACAACCTCCAGCAAACCATCCGCAGCCCCTCCACTAACTTTCCAATAACAG
The DNA here is from genome assembly GCF_047496795.1 of Chiloscyllium punctatum. Classification (NCBI taxonomy): domain Eukaryota; kingdom Metazoa; phylum Chordata; class Chondrichthyes; order Orectolobiformes; family Hemiscylliidae; genus Chiloscyllium; species Chiloscyllium punctatum. Next base: position 52,921,486 of record NC_092752.1, read on the forward strand.
GAGTCAGTCAGAAGCCCCTGAGCTATAAGAGTTATGGATCAGACGAAACCCCCATAAAGTATTTTAAGAAGATTGCTCCAGCCCAAACTTTTCCTTATTTTAACCATAGATATGCAGTGTGAAGCAAAATACAATCTATTCAAATGCGTTAGTTAAAATTCAGTCAAAGAAAAGAACAATTGGGTTAGTTTATGTGTTGGAACACATACACAAACAATAGATGCTGTACCTTCTTGGTAAGCACCGCTTGGCACAAAGGAAAACTCAAATACAAATTACTACGTGCAGTTTTACAATCCAGAAAGAAACTGCATGAGAAGAGATCTCAGAGAGAAGAGCAGCTGGGGATCATGCATTGAAACTTCCAACCCTTCTGTGACCCCAAGCAGCCGCTGAATGCTGCAGCTAAATACAAAAAGAGTAGACCTGGTCTGGTCGAGCTTGCCCCTGCCCTTTTATTGTTCTCATCGTTTTAATAAAACCTAAAGGCCTCCTCAGTTATTCTCTTCAGTCGTTTTCAGGCGGCAGTTTGGCATCACTGCCTTTAAGACCTGTCTTCAAAAACGACCGAGAGAAAATAACTTTTCTAAAGTGACAGTTTCGTCAAAACTCCCCCTTTGAAAAAAATGAACCATCAGTATACAACTGCAGCTTCATTTTAAGCTCCTTATTATTAGTCTATTAGTAGACTACAACACATTTGTATGATATTGACCCTAAGCACGCAAACATTCACAACCCCATTCAATTTCAGTCAGTTTACTCCCGCCACAAAATACCTCTGTGTTTCATCACCCAATTCTCGACAACTTGGCAGCAAGTACAGTTTCTTGTCCTGTCACCTGCATAACTTCCAAACTGAATGGCAACAATTGTAACCTCTATCTGAACAGACTAGAAGTATTCTCCCTAAATTTTTCTGAAAACTAATAGATGTTATGATCAGTATATAGATTTTGCTCAGGCATGTTGTTGGCAATGTAAATGCTGAAATGTTGCAACGACATCACCAAGCTCAAGGCCACCTTCCCAATTGTGAAATATTTTTGTTGATGGTTTCAACGGACACTCCAACCTCACGTTACATAATGGAGCACTTCTCATCTCTGTGATTGTCATTCTAAATGACATATCTCCTTATGTCTCAGCATAAAAGAATTATATGTTTCTCCACCTGTTTATTTGTAACCTCTTTACCTGCTACTCCTGGCCTACGCCAGTAAACCATACATTCACTGGTATATGTTTTAAGAAGTTCTCGCACATCCTTCTCAACCCTTCAGAGAAGCCAATCATTGATTTAAAAGCCAACTTGTCATCATCAGTCTTTGTAGCTTCTAAACTTGTCATTGTAACTCTCTTCTCTTCCAAATGACTCCGGAAGTCAATATTTGAGCTACTCCCAAGTAAGAATCTCTCTAAGAGTGTCACAGGTTTGCTCTGCTTTTACTGCCCTTATCTATCTTTCAAAATTACTTTGACTGACTTTTTCAAACTCAATGTATGTTTAAACAGGGAGCCTTTTTAAAAAAAGATTCTTGAAACGCTGTCTGTAGGCTTCTGACACAAGCTCATATGCACTTCAGAAGGCTTTCTTCATCTTCTCACAACCCTCCCCCTCCCCAAGATACCTTCTCTGAAATGGATGCAAATACCTCAAACCTGATACCTATTAGCTATGTTTGGATCAACTAAATCCACATAGTCACTGGACACTGCATTCGTTTATCCACTTTCTTAAATAAAATAAAAAAGGCATTTAAATCCTTCTCATCAAATGTCGGCAATGCCTGGATATATTGAAACAGATCTTCATCAGGTCTTTGGCTACCATCGGGTTGCTCATCCTCACGATTCTCCTCATTTCAGCCTACTGTCTACCTTCATCTCCGCTTTCTATGTCGACTGTTATCTCTAATTGCTAAATGTATGGATAAATGGCTCATGCCCGAAACGTCGATTCTCCTGCTCCTTGGATGCTTTCTGACCTGCTGCGCTTTTCCAGCAACACATTTTCAGCACCAGTCAATGAAGGCAAGCATGCAGGTACAGCAGATAGTGAAAAAAGCTAATAGCATGCTGGCCTTCATAACAAGAGGGATTGACTATAGAAGCAAAGAGGTTCTTCTGCAGCGGTACAGGGCCCTGGTGAGACCACACCTGGCATATTGTGTGCAATTCTGGTCTCCAAATTTAAGGAAAGACATTCTGGCTATTGAGGGAGTGCAGCGTAGGTTCACGAGGTCAATTCCTGGAATGGCGGGACGATCTTATGTTGAAACATTGGAGCGACTGGGCTTGTATACCCTTCGGTTTAGAAGACTGAGAGGGGATCTGATTGAGACGTATAAGATTATTAAAGGATTGGACACTCTGGACGCAGGAAACATGTAGGCTATTCCCACCACACTAATAACACTGCATGGATACAACACTGTGGGCTGATTCCCTCCAGACAAACAGCAGGGCCACCCACTCCCACGCTCCTTCCCTCAGTCCCTTTCTCCCATTCAGAAGGAAGCAGCCTGGAATAGGACAGGAAGAGCCAACCTAGGTGGTGGGGTGCTCAATATCCATTCCCTCAATACCTCCCGCCCCCCCTGCCCCGTGGGGAGGGCCCTGGTATGAGTCGGAGAGGACCGGACGCCTCGTGTGGAGACTCTGAAACATCCACGTCCCACTGATTGAGTAAGGAGCAATGTTCAGTGAAGGGCAATTCTCACTTTAAACCCAATGGAAGCTCTGTTTCCCCCCGGCGCAATTTAGAAACCGTGGCCCTGATGCCATCTCCCTTTTGTGTCGACATGGTACAAATGGAGTCCCCACGGTCTCGATGGGCAGGAGGGTGGGCTCACAACACATCGTCACCACCACCTCCCAGGAAGGGAGCAAGGAGACTCCCTCCTACACCTCCCCCTGTTAACAGCTCAGATACTGAAAATAATTTGTGATATTTACTGCTCTCTCCACTTGTCCTGACATCTTCAATAATTTTGCTCATATGCACCCAGCGCCCTCTACTGCTTTATAATGGTACAGAATGTTTTATATTGTCTTTCAGATTTATTCCTACCAAGGTGCATCACCTCACACTGTCTGCATTGATCCTGATCTGCCATAAACCTGATTACTACACCAACGTGACACTGTTCTGCTGGATTTCCACACTGTCCTCCATAAACGTTATAATTATTCCAGATTTGGTATCTCCAAACATTGAAATTGTCCTACAGTCACACTCCACGGAGAAATACTGACTCATTCGCTATTTTGAGCAATTGCAAAACTAACACACTCCCTGAGGACAGACTTCAATACTGGCAAACACCAGACAGAATAATTGAAATATTGACAAGGTCAACATGGAGCAGGAGAAATACTGACAGACAATGCATGTCTTTATTAGTTTCTGTGTATTAGTGAGTGTCTCTAAGACTCTGTATTAGTGTGTGTCTATCTGTGTGTATCAGTGTGGAACGAGTCTGGCAGTCTTTATGGTGCTTAAAGTTATGTAATATCCCCCTGACACGAGATCCGAGGAAGGGTCGTTTCATTACTGTCCACAGATGCTGTCAGACCTGCTGAGCTTTCTGTTGCTGCCAGTCTCTGCTGGCCTCGCCACACCACTGTACATGTGGGAGTGGAGGGTGAAAATCGTCAGCAATTTAGTTTGCGAGGGACAGAGGGAGGGCAGCAGCTCACAGCACCATCAACACACACACACAGACACACACACACACAAACACACACAAAAACACAGACACATACACGCACATACATAAACCCACAGACCCACAGACCCACAGACACACGCACACAATCACACACAGACACCCACACACAGACACATATACACAGTCACACACACACATACACACAGACACGCACACGCTCACAGAAACAGGCACACATAGATGCAGACACACACACACAGTCAGACACAGACACAAACTGAACGGAATAGACACACACACACACACACACACACAAACAGATGCAGACACACACACACATATTCACAGAGTCAAACACAGATACATTCACAGATGCACATACACTATCAGGAACAGGCACTCATGCATACACACAAACAGCCGCACAGACGCACACACATTCTCATAGAAACCCCACACCCACACACACTCAGATGCAGAGAGACATCCTGCTACTTGGATGCTGCCTGAACGGTTTTGCTTTTTAGCACCAAACACTTTCAACACAGAAACACACACATACACAATCACAGACACAGACAGACAGACAGACAGACACACACACACACATACTGACACCCACATAAACACATAGACAGCCACACTCCCCATACGCGCACACATATGCTCTCACACAGGCACACAAACACATACAGACAGACATACTCAAACAGTCACATACATACCCGCACTCCCCAAACATATACACATACGCTAACACAGGCACACACAAACAGATATATACACACAAGCAGACACACACTAACACAGCTGCAGACACACGCAGAAAAACACACATACACACACAGATACACATATACACACACAGACAGACATACAGACACAAGCACACAGACAGCGGCACACACGCATTGACATGCACCAAACAGAAACACACACATACAAACCAACACACAGGCACTCACACACACACAAACAGATAGATATCCACAACCACCAATGTACAGACACCCATATTCCTCATACACATGCACACCCATGCACACACACGGATGTACACAGACACACAGGCACGCACGCACACAGAACAAGGACAGACACTAACACACAGACACACAGAGACGCACAAGTCATGTACACACACAGAGGCACATACATGCACACAGCTGCGCACACACAGACATACAAACACATAGACACACACATTGATACACGCAGACAATAACATCTTGCAAAATTGAACGTTTAGCGACTTATTCTTCCAAATAATCTTACATGTAAGAAAGGATTGAAAATTCCTAAAATACACCAGCAGAGCATTGTATAGTATCACTTTCAACAAAAGAGGGATAGGGAGGGAGGGAGGCTTGGAAACCTATTCAATGATTCACCCAAAAACAAAACAGTTCCCATTGCACACAGATGCAGATGTAGAGTTACAAACACACAGACATTAGTGCAGAACACACAGAGAGATAGATACATTGAGATACACAGATAGACACACAAATCGACAAGTGCTGATATACACGGAACCATTGCGTTATGCAGGGGGGTTGAAAACAGATCTGTCAGCTCATACACTAAATGCTAACGATAATCTCAAACTAAAGTAGCACCACGTTCCTGCGCTTGGAACATATTTTTCCAAACATTCTCTTATCCTTTTACGTAATAAAATGTCTTTTTAACATTGTAACTTTTCCCATATCCATCACTTCTGAGGATGCTCATGCCATACACGAAGTAAATGATGTGTAATCACAATGTACATCACAGGTCTTGATCAGATACACGTAAGAACTCTGTGGGAAGCTCGGGAAGTGACTGCTGGAAATCTTGATGAGATTTTCTTATCATGAATAGCCACACGTGAGGTGCAGGAAGGCACAAAGCTGACTAACGGGGTGCCATTATTAAACAAACTGGCAAAGAAAAGCCAGGGAACAAATGACCAGTGCGCCTGACATCGGTGATGGGCAAGTTGTTGGAGAGAATCCAAACGACAGGATTTAGATGCATTTGGAAAGGCAAGGACTGATAAGGGACAGTCAATAATGCTTTGTGCTTGGGATGTCATGTCTCACAAACTTGCTTACTTGCTTCTTTCAGAAGTAACAAAAAGCACCATGAGGGCAGAGCAGTGGACATTATCTATATTGACTTCAGTAATGCATTTGATAGACGGGTTGGCAAGGTGAGATTTCATGGAATACAAGGAGAACTAGCCATTTGGATACAGAACTGGCTCAAAGCTGGAAGACAGAGGGTAGGGGTGGAGGTTGTTTTTCAGACTGGAGGCCTGTGACCAGTGGTGTGCCACAAAGATTGGTGCTGGTTCCACTGATGGTTCATCATTTACATAAATGAGTTGGACGTGAACACAGAAGGTATGGGTAGTAAGTTCATAGTTGACACTAAAACTGAAGATACAGTGAACAGAGAAAATGATTACCACAGTGTATAACGGGATCTTGATTAGATGGACCAATGGGCGGAGGAGTTGCAAATTGACTTTAATTTAGATAAATGTGAAGTGCTGCCTTTTGGAAAGGAAAATAAAGGCTTGGCTTCTACATTTCGTGTTAAGTTCTTGGGGAGTGTTGCTAAACAAAGAGACTTGGAGTGCAGGCTCACAGTACTTTGAAAGTGGAGTGTACGTATATAGGATATTGAAGAAGGCGATTGATATGCTTGTCGTTGTTTGACAGTGCATTGAATATAAGAGTTAGAAGGTCATATTGCGGCTGTAAAGGAGATTGGTTCGGCCACTATTGAATACTTCGTGCAATTATGGTCTCGCACTTCGAAGAAGGATTCAGAAAAAAATTACAAAGATATTGCCAAGGTTGGATATTTTGACAATTATGTAGATGCTGAATATGCTGCGGTTATTTTCCCTGGAGCATCAGCGGTTGAGAGGTAAGCATTGAGGTTTATATACTCACAAGTGGAATGGTTAGTGTTAATAGCCAAGGTCTTTTCCCCAGGGTGGCACGTTCAAAATCTAGAGGACAAATCTAGGTTTAAGTTCAGAGGGGAAAGACTTAAAAGGGATCTAAGGGGTAACGTTTTCAAAGAGAGGGTGCTTTCTATGTAACAAGCGGCCAGAGGAGGTTGTGCAGGCTCGGACAATTACAACCTTTAAAAGGCATCAGGATGGGCACGTGAATAGGAATTGTTTCGTGGTATATGGGCCAAATGATGGCAAATTGCAGATGTCCCACATTAACGTAGGACATCTGTTTGGCAGGGACAATTTGGGTAGAGCTGGGTAGCTCGAAGATTTTACGTCTTCTGTATAAATTTCTCTTCTCATCTTAAAATTGCCCCCTGGTCTTGAAATCCACCACCCTAAGGAAAGGACACCTGCCATTCAACATTATATATACCCTTCATTGTCTTATAAACCTCTATAAGGTTGATAAGGTCTCAACCTTCTACGTTGCAGTAGAAAAAGTCTTAGTCCACCGAGCCTGTCCTTATAATATAAGCACACCATTCCCAGCAACAAACTGATAAATCTTTTCTGAACCCTCTCCAGTTTAATAATATCCTCAATGGAACTGGGTGACCAGAACTACACAGGACTTCAGGAGAGACCTCACGAATGTCCAGCTTAACCTGAAGATAATGTTCCAGCTCCTGTACTTAAACGTCTGAGCAATGAAGGCCAGCAAGAAAAACGCCTTCATAACCACCCTGCCCACACGTGATGCAAACTTCAAAGAAATATACCAGAACTCTAGATCTCTCTGTTCTACAACGCTACCAATGGCCCTACTTTTACAGTTAGATGTCCTCTCCGTGTTTGTCTTACCAAATTCCAATACATTGTATTTATTGAAATTAAACACCTTCTGCCACTCCTCAGCCCAGTGAGTGATCGTAGTGGGTAAGAAAGGCTGGACAGGAATCAGCTGCCTTGGATTCCTTCGTGGCTTTAAGAAGAGGGCAGTCACACGTTAGAGGCAGGAAATAGTGATTGATGTTTTTAATCCAGACAGTATATTCTTTGTTCGTCTCTGGTGTTTAGTGATAAATATCTACTCCAGGTCTTTTAAAGTGCAGAGTGTGTCTGCAGGATGTTTTTCTCTCATATTTCAGACCACAGACAATAACCAGTTAAGGTGGAAATCATAGCCAAACAATTTAAGATCTTAATAGTTTATCTCGAAGGCAGCGCACAAAGACTCAACATCCTAGAGTTGAGGGGAGTACATTTCATCTGGTGAACAATGTAATTAATTTAACATTGTATTTCAGCAAAGTGAACCAAATTTTAATGAATCCACACAGAGCTGAAAGCTGACATTTAAAATGTGACCCAAAATCTGGGCACGGTTTAAAACTTGTGTCGTGGGTAACGCCCATGCCTCTGAGCCAGAGCTCTGGGTTAGATTCCAATACCTGAACTGGCGTGGTAGTGTCTCTCACTCTGGACCAGTAGGTTTGGTTTCAAGTCCTGCCTGTCACGGAGTTATGTCACAGTATTTCAAAACAGGCTGATGAACAAACACACGTGAGAACAATGTTGCAGCGTTAGGGTTTAATGCCAAGTGGTGGTAGCATGCCTACTCTGAGCCCAAATATTTTAGATACAAATCCCACAAAGGTGCTTCATAATGTGGCAGAACAATCTGTTCAAATTATTTTAGAATTGTGATGTGATGAAAAAGGAAGAGGAGTCAGTAATGATTTTCAGAATTTAGGCCCAGGTTTACTGAAAACACAGCCATTCGAGTTGTTTGTGATCAAAGTTGCACATTCTAGATTCTTATAAAACCATGAAGACCATGGATAGGGTGAATAGTCAGGGACTTTACTCCACGGTAGGGAATTGCAAAACTACTGGACATAGAATTAACGTGAGATGGACAAGATATAAAAGGGACCTAAGGGGACTATTTTCACACAGAAGGTGGTATGTGTATGCAATGGGCTGCCAGACGAAGTGGTGGAGGATGGTATAATTACAACATTTAAACCGCATCTGGATGGGGACATGAATTGGAAGGCTTAAGAAGGATATGGTACAAATGCTGGAAAATGAACCTAAGTTAATTTACGACATCTGGTTGGCACGAATGAATTTGACCAAAGTGTCCATTTCAGTGCTGTACATTTCTATGATTCATTGATCCAAATAAACATGATCTCTTTGTAATCTTACATAACCTTCTTCACCAACCACGATATAACTAATCTTGGTGTCATCTGTAAACCTGCTCACCATACTTTGTATAATTCTCATCTAAATCTTTGATATAAATGACAACCAAAAGTTGATCCAGCAACAATCCCTGTGGAACGCCATTGGTCACAGGCCTCCATTCCAAACGTCAACCTTCCTCCACCACCCTCTGCCGTCTGCCAATAAGCTGAAACACACACACACATACAGACATAGAGACACAGACTCATTTCTGCCTTTAAGACAGAGATAGATTTTTTTTTTAATTGATAAGGGGATCAAGGTAACAGTGAGAAACAAGTCATCCATGACTGAACAGCAGATCAGACTTGATGAACCAAACAGTCTAGTTCTGCACCAATTTCATACGCTCTATGGTTTACACTGTCTGAAATGTGTAACCAAGAGAGTAGTGGAGGCTGAATTTGATAAATACTTTACTGAACTGAGTCAATTGGAATGTGGGATAGGTTTGAGGGGCTGAATGGTCTATGTCTTTCCTATTGGTTGTGTCCTCATTTTTTAAAAGGGGAAGCTGACTTGCTGTGAGGTTCATACACTTTTAAATTTAAAGGCTTCCCCATTTAAGATTGAGATAAGGATGTTCCTATCTCCTTAGGGTTATGCTGTCTGTGGTATTCTCTCCCCAGGGAACAGTGAAGACTTTGCCATTGAGTCCTAGATGCCTAGAGAAGTACAGCATGGAAAGAGATCTTTTGGTCCAACTCATCCATGCTGACCACATATCCCAACCCAAACTATTCCCACATGCTATATCCCTCCAAACACCTCCTGTTCATATACCTATACAGATGCCTTTCAAATTTTGCAATTGTACCAGGCTCCACCACTTCCTCTGGTGATTCATTCTATGCACGTACCACCCTCTGCATGAAACAGTTGCCCCTTAGGTCTCTTTTATATATTTATCCCCTCACCATAAACCTATGCCCTCCACATCTTGACTCCCTTACCCAAGGGAAAATATCTTGCCTATTTACCCTATCCATGCCCCTCATGATTTTTTAAATAAAATCTATCAGGTCTCCTCTGAAAGACAATTGCATATTTTACCGTATAGTGACTGTGGCAAATGTTCAACACAACAGCCATAAATGAAATTAATGATGAAGATTATTGGTTATGTTACTAAGGGGATGCATGTTCATCAAGCTAATAGGAATTATCCTTCGCTCCTCAGTGTCTGAAGGTCAAAATTGAGCACATGACTGATATTGCAGATGGTTCTAGCATTGCAACCGAAAGACAGCATTTTTGACCGTGTAGCGATCCCTCAAATCAAACATAGAACACAGAACATTGAACAATACAGCACAGAACAGGTCCTTCGGCCCATGATGTTGTGCCAAACATTTGTCTTAGCTTAAGCACCTATCCATGTACCTATCCAATTGCCGCTTAAAGCTCACCAATGACTCTGACTCTGCCACTCCCACAGGCAGCGCATTCCATGCCCCCACCACTCTCTGGGTAAAGAACCTACCCCTGACATCACCCCATGCCTTCCAACATTCACCTTAAATGTAAAGTTATGTCCCCTTGTAACACTCTGTTGTACCCGGGGAAAAAGTCTCCCCACTGCCTGAATTAAAGTGAATTCAGCTAAATCCACCTGTTCGAGAAAGTAATCCCATTACCAGTAGTTTGTAAGAGCAGAATAGCTCCAAAAGCTGAATGATGATTGGGACAATTACTGGTGTTTCCTTTTGTCAAGAGTTCAATTGATATTTGGGCAAAATGCTTTAAAGTTAACGCTCTGCAGAGATTTTATTTTTCAGTTTGTCATCAAATGTATGCATGTGTCAGTATTTTTGGAATGGGAAACATCGGAGCACAGATTTACAATATCCAAACGGTCATTTATCTTTTGATTGGGTCATAAAGTTGTTAATTTTAGCTGATCAAAGAATCCTGCATGACTTGTTTCTAATCCTCACACAGTCTGAGAGCTATATTATTGATCATATCACCAACCCGGTGACATTAACATTTACAATGAGCAGCAGAAGCGTGGGACGAGGAAATAGAATAATGTTCTGAACTATGGGTCAATGAGTCTGACGTCATTTGTCGCCACGATGTTGGGGAGTATTGATTGGGGCAGGATTTACGTGTATTTGCAAATGCAACAGCTGATGAAGGATAGTCGACATGGTTTTGTGCATGGGAAATAATTTCTAACAAAGTTAATTGCGTTTTGTGAAGAGGTGACAAAGAAGATTGGTGATGACAGTATGGTAGATGCTGTCCGTATAGACTGCAGCAAGGCATTTAACAGGATTCCATTTGGCAGACAAGTTAGTAAGGTTAGGTCATAAATAGATCCAAGATAAGCTAGCCAAAATACTACAACATTAGAGTGAAGGTAGGAAACAGAGGACTGATTTTCAGACTGGAGGCCTATGACCAGTGATATGCCACGAAAGGCAGTGCTGAATCCACTGCTTTTCATTATTTATATAAATGATTTGAATGTGAATATTTGCCTGTTCATTATGTTTTCAGATAACCTTAAAATTGGAGGTGCAGTGGCCTGCAAGGTTTGCCTCAGAGTACAATGGGACCTTGATCAGATGGGCTAATGTGTCAAGGAGTGACAGATAAAGTTAAATGTAGGTAAATGTGAAGTGATGCATTTTTGTAAGGAAAAATAGGGCAGGACATGTACAATCAATGGTGGGGCCCTGGGGTGTGTTGTTGAACAAAACTGTGCAGGTTCATTGATCCTTGGAAGTGGAGTCGCAGGTAGACAGGGTGGTGAAGAAGGGGTTTGGTTTGCTTGCCTTTATTGTTCAGTAAGTTGAGTATGTGAGCTGGGAGATCATGTTGTGACTGGGCAGGATGTTGGTGAGGCCAGATTTAGAATACTGAGTTTAATTCAGTTCGCTCTCCTACAGGAAGGATGTTGTTAAACTTGAGAGGGTGCAGTAAAGATTTACAATGATATTGCCGGGCATGGAGGGATTGAGCTACAGGGAGAGACTGGACAGATTGGGGCCTGTTTACTCTGGCGCATCGGATGCTGAGGCGTGACATAATGGACGTTTGAAAAATCAGAAGAGGCATAGATAATCTGAATAGCCAAGGTCTTTTTCCCAGGATTGGGAAGTCCAAAGATATAGGACAAATGCTGAAGGTGAGAGGAGAAAGATAGTAAAAGGACAATATTTTCATCCATGTTGTGGATTTCATTTCATCCAAATTTTCATCCAACATGTGAAAGGCATCTGGGTGTGCATATTAATATGAAGGATTGACAGGGATATGGGCCTAATGCTGACAAATTGGTTGAGATCAGATTGGGATGTCTGGTTTTTGTGGACAGGTTTCCCTGCTTTATGTCACTGTAAGAGAGATGATAAGAAATTCTAAAAAGGCAATTTGAGTGGGAATTCTCTTCCCCAGAGTGTGGTGTCTCTTTGTTCACATTTAGTCAAACTGATTTCATTAATATTTGACAGAGATTGAGGCATGGACAATGGAATACAGACAGGAAATTGGGACTAAGACCACAACGTGATCGTCCACAATATTAGTGCCTGGTGGAGCAGTTTCATAGTGTCGAACGACCTAATCTTGCTCCTGAGTGCGAAGCTCCATTGTTCCATTCAGCCCCTCCAACCTGCTAGACAGGAGCAGTTGGAGGCCACTTGCTGGTGCACAGAAACAGGGAAGACCATTCAGAGATATTTCAGTGATTTAGCTCCCCAGACTCTGTGGAATAGAGAATTCCCGACATTCACTCCACTCTGTTTGAAGAAACCACTGCTCTGCTCATACACCATGACCCATTGATATTTGAGCGATAGAGGTGAATTCAAGGGCTTAGCGAAGAGTGACTGGCCCTGGTATCAGGGCAGTATTTAAATGAAGATAACATAAAGGATCCTGAGAAAAATCGCACTTCACGAGAATCTATTGCAAACTCTCCGTTGTTTGGAGTCATTCACAGCTCAAGGGAAGATGTTTACCATCATTAGGCATTAATCATCTCAGCTGTGGGGCATCACTGCAGGAGATCCTCATTGTCGCTCCCTCAGTCCAGGCATCTCCAGTTTGTCACGGGGAATCCCTGCAGTGTGGAAACAGCCCAGCCAGCCCATGGGATTCACACTGATCAGAAGTGAGGATATTCACTCCAGACTACACAATGTTCAGAACACTTCGTCATCCCTCAGGTCCTAAAGCAGTCTGTGTCCATGTGCAACAAGATCTGGAGAGCATTCAAGCCTGTGCTGTTAAACTATCCGTAACATTTATGGAACAGCGCTGCCAGAAAAAGCACATTTCGACAGTAATCGAAGGAGTTCACTCTGCACCTCAATCTGGCTTCACAAGAATGTGGAAAAGTCATTCAGCCCCAAAAAAACTATTGTATAAAAAGAGGGACAGCCCATTCAGTCCCTCATGCCTGCTACACAGGAAGACAAGCAGTCTGTTCAACACTACACGTCACTTACACATGATCAGAAAGAGACCATTTCATATTCGGAGTCATTTATAAATCACCAGGAAGTGGTCATTCAGCTTCTCCAGTCACTAATGCAGGAACTGGAAGGTGTCAGAGATGGTCCAACATCACAAACAAATGGAGTAGATTAATATTTAACTTTGACATTTATCTTACCAACATTGAGGGGCTAAGGTGGGGTTAGGCATTTTTGAGACGCTACTACAGTGGCATAGATAGTTTAGAAATAGTCCATTCCGTGAGGTCCTTGCAGCCGCGGCCTGGTCGTGTGGAGTGATGGTCAAACTCTCACAGAGCCAGGATTCTTAGTTTTACATTTCCTCATTTATTGTTGGGATCTCAGCAGGTTTGAAAGCAAGTCTCGCCCGGTTGCAACGCTCTCTCCCTGAGATTTCTCGCAGTAATGTCTCTTGATGTTCCTTCCTCCTGAATTGGAGAACTGCATGTGAGACAATATGTTTCCTGAATTTATTTTTTGACAAGTATGTGTTTCCGGGATGTTACAATATTGTAGCAGTTACTATTTAGTAATTAAATAACCAATTAATCTGTTGAGGTTTCCAATAAATTAAGTTTTTCCAAGTTCCTCCTGTTTTGTTGTATTTGGTCTACAGTGTTTGAATAAATTGTGTCTTGCTTAATGTTGAATATTTTGACCAAACGAATTGCATCTGAAACATAGCACCACACAATTACCTTTAAAATAAGGAAATGTTCGGGACGACTACCTTCTTCATATATTGTGAGAGGCGTCTGTTGGAGACATGACAAGAAGGATAGATTTTCATGGTTTAATTGGATAATTACTAATGGACAATACGTTGCAGAAACAAGGTGTTTGGCAGAGGAATGCATCGAGTTGGACGAGTGACAGCTCTATCAGAAATTATGTCGGATACACAATCCACCTCACGGATCCAGCCCAGATACTATAAGACCAGATGAATTATCTGCTCAGCACGGAGCACTGTGCAGACCAGTCTCAGTCCAACCCACCAATCTGTCCAGGATTGAACACTGTGCAAATCTGACTAACCCATACCTATCGGTCCAACATGGGGAACAGTACAGACCACATCAGTGCATTGATTCAGAAATATGGACAAAATACTTAGTCCAGCATGGGGTAATGTGCAGCGCAAACAAGTGGGCTTGTTCTATAAACGTGGATAAGGTATCTGTGCAGTATGGGGTGCTGCACAGTGAATAGCAGTGAATTGATCTGTAAACCAGGAGCAGTTACCCTCCCAGCATGGAGAGCTGTTTACATCACTCCAGTGCATTGATCTGTAAACCAGGAGCAGTTACTCTCCCAGCATGTAAAGCTGTGTACCCCACCCCAGTACATTGTTCAGTAACACTGTATTAGATCCCTGCCCAGTGTGGGGAAACTTACAGCCCATGCTGGAAGTGACAGGATGTGCAGCTCCCATCCATTTAAAGCTCCATATCTCTATTGTGCCATGACAAAGCAGTGATCTGGGTGTGAAAATCCCTGCCAGAGAGAGATGGTAGGGGAATCAGTTTAAATACCAAAAAAAACAAAAGGACTTTGGGAAAATGAGAAAGGGAGGTTGAGAGACAATTTACTGGAAGATCACAGGTTTCAGAATACTGAAGTGAACATAATTCAACAGCATCTTGCAACGTTAGCCAGTATTCCCTGGAATGATGGGTGAATGGGATATCACTGTGAATTCAGATGATGGAGCTCTGAATGAACATGTGTTCTGCAGCTTTGCAGCTGGGAGTGGGCTCAGCGGAGTCTTCAACTCATTGGGCTAAAGCTAACAATAATCTGTCTCAGTGCCATTTTCACTTAGTGTGACAGAGGAATTGTCTGCACGAGGCCGAATTAGTTTCCTGGTGCTATCTTATCGAACTCAACTCATTAGCTACCTTCCCCACTCCATGGTATCCCTCTCATACAATGACAGTCCTATTCTCCCAACCAACATTGTTGGCGGTACTCAACATCGTCCAGATCCCCCTGGCTATTCCGGAAACACTGGCACTGGTGCCATCTTTAAAAGGCCAATGGGCACACGGTTGAGCTTTCTCTGTTTGGAGCTGCCCTGCATAGTTTACCCCGAGCATGGCAGATAAGGGGTAATTACACCAAGGTTTGTCGACAGGGGCACGTGGATGAGGTAGTACAGAAGAGGATTGTTCTTTTCCGAGAAGGGGCCATAAAACTAGACTCGGCGAGCATGGTCTGAACTCACCACTGAGCTCAGTGCAGTATCTGCGATCCGAAGAAATGCCCAGCAATACAGGACAAACATGAATAACATTCTCTGCTCTGTCAGGATACGCATCATTGTATTCCGTCTGCTCACATACACTCACTGTATATCTGTTATAGCACCTACCCCCGAACAAGGCTCATGCTCCAAAACTCTCACTATCAATGCAGCAGCTTCCCTCTCTGCCTTTCCCTCGCTCTCTCGCCTTTTCAATACTCCCACATGGCGATAGACTATTCTGGAGAATGCTGATTATGGGTTGTTCGGGATAATGTTCCAAATAATTCAATTTTTCAGGAAAATGTCAGTGCCCCAAGAGTAGAGATGTACGTTTTTTAAATCTAATACGTTTCAAATCCATCATGAGGCCATTCAGCCCTTAAAATGTGTTCTAGCATTCAATAAGATCGCAGCTGATGTGATGGTTTTCTCATCTCCATGTTAGAGGAATTTTCAGTCATTCAACCCCCTGGGTTTCTGTCACTGACCAGACAAAACTTAGGCCCTTTTACCCCGATTATCTTCAAGCGCCTGTTCAAGGGCATTTGGAATGGGAACGCACTCTACAAACAATATATTCCATCCGCTTTATACTTTTACATAATGATAAGCACATTTTCCATAGATCAATCAGAAATACACACTTATTGATGGTTAACGATACCAAATTACAATTAATAATCCTGGCTAATTCACTTGTCTCACTTTATTTTATTCAGCCAAATGCCGCTTCTTAACAATTTGTTTCAGTATAGAATTCAATTTCTGGCAGAGAACGTTTTATTCCCAACTGTTACCCTGACCGTTATCTGAATTGTACCACTTTCCTTGTTATGAAAGTTTCTCTTGCCCTTTGCCTGTGACTGTTTCTGGCTGTAAGAGTCACACTGTCTCCAACTCAGTTGGCTACACGGCTGGTTTGTAATGCAGTGGGAGGCTAACAGCGCAGGTTAAATTCCCCACACTGACAGAGGTTACCATGATGGGGACACTCTTTCAATCTCACCCCATCCCTCGAGATGTGGTGACCCTCAGAGTAAACCACCACTAGTGGTCTCTCCCTAATGACAGAGCAGACCCATGGTCATTTGGAACTGCATTCTGTCACTGTTGCATTTTAACTTTTTATCTATGTTATAATTTTGTTTTGCATGTTATTTATGGATGTTTTGAATCAGTGTCATTTGGTACCCCCTCAGCATTTCACCCACACTCCATACTCGTGCCTAATAATCCTTCCCTCGTTGTTATCTATGAGCCTTTCGTCCGTACCTGAAAAAAAAATTCAATATCTCTGCCTCCAATACTCTTCGGGGAAGAGAATTACAAAGGCTCACTACTCTGAGAAAACAAACATAAAAGTCATCTGAGATTATTTTCTGTCTCGTTATCTGAGTAAGGATATAATGACATTGGAAGCAGTTCAGATATGTTCCGCTTCTGATATTTTTGTTTTTCAGCGGCAGCAGCAACTCGAAGGGCGGGAGCTCGCACCAAGTGTCTGCCGGGCGCAGTGAGTCACTGATGTGAGCCTCTAGAAACTGACCATGAGCACTGGAGTCCTGTCTTCAACCCTTTCATCCCAGGAACCCGTCTATTGTACAAACATAGTTACTTGCTGCTGAAAATGTGTTGCTGGAAAAGCGCAGCATTTCAGGCAGCATCCAAGGAGCAGGAGAATCGACGTATCGGGCATGAGCCCTTCATGCTGACGTTATGTTTCATACACAGGAACATTCCAATCCCTTTGTACTGCTCTTTAGTTTGGGAGTCCTCTTCAGTAAGTAAAAACGTGCGATTTCGTTCTCAGTGTCATCCACAAATTCAAATGTATATTGCGCTCAGCTCCCACCATCAGGCTCTCAGTATAGATTGTAAATAATTGAAGCCGTCAGACTGATACTTGTACTTCAGTCGACACATCTTTATCATAAAGATCGATGAATCCTGATTCTCCTATTTCTATGCGTTAACCAATCGCCATTCCATGTAAATGTCATCTGTCTTGTGTAAGAACCTTTATATTGTGATGCCTTGTGGAAAATCTCTGGAAAGCCTCGCGTCTGCCAGTCTCCCTTTATCAATATGCCGATTACACTCTCAGGGATCGCCAGAAGAACTTTGCATTATTTTACAGGCAAAACATCGATCCCCTTGTGTGAAGCTTTACTAAATTCCCTGTAATTCCTTCCTTAATAACATACTCTAGCAGATATCCAGCAATGATTGTTAGGCTAAATGGATCCTGCTTTCAGTCTCGCTCCTTTCTTGAAAACATTCGCCACATTGGAGTGTCTCCAGTTTCGCTGGAACACTCCTGTAATCCAGAGAGTTATGGAATATTTCACACAGTGCGAATAGTCTCTCTGTAAACATATCTTTTAAAACCATGAATTACTGCTTACCTGTCGACCATAATCTTATATGTTTGTTAAAAACCTTGTTTCTTTTGTTAGAGACAGGTCATGAACTTCCCTCCAAGTACCATTTTGACTGTGTCATTGAAATACTTACAGTACCTTCCCTGTGAGGAACTACGTCAGATACTGGCATAAAATATCAGCCTGTTCAGTCCAGCCAATTCTGCACTCACACTCTCCAAATGTCCTCAAATGCTTTCCTGACTTCATTTCTGTCTAAGGTCACACACTCATCTTCAACTTTCTTTTTATATGCATGGAAAAGCTCCTGATGCTTGTTTTATATTTCTTGCCAATTTGCTTACATCATATCTTTTCTTCCTTCTCCCTCGCTTTCTAGATTCATAAAGTCATATTTTGTGAGATGATTTGTAGCTCGGGTGCTCGTTGTTGTGGTTCTGTTCGCCGAGCTGGGAATTTGTGTTGCAGACGTTTCGTCCCATGTCTCGGTGACATCCTCAGTGCTTGGGAGCCTCCTGTGAAGCGCGTCTGTGATGTTTCCTCCGGCATTGAAAGTGATTTGCATCTGCCGCTTCCGGTTGTCAGTTCCAGCTGTCCGCTGCATTGACTGCTTTATTTTGTCCAGGTCAATGTGAAATTTGATAGAATTTGTGGATGAGTGCCATGCTTCGAGGAATTCCCTGGCTGTTCTCTGTTTGGCTTGTCCTATAATATTTTTTGTCCCAGTCGAACTCATGTTGCTTTTCATCTGCGTGTGTGGCTACTGAAATTAGCTGATCATATCGTTTCATGGCTAGTTGGTGTTTATGGATACGGATCGTTAGCTGTCTTCCTGTTTGTCCTGTGTAGTGTTTTGTGCAGTCCTTGCATGGGATTTTGTACAATACGTTGGTTTTGCTCATGCTGGGTATTGGGGCCTTTGTCCTGGTGAGTTGTTGTCTAAGAGTGGCTGTTGGTTTGTGTGCTGTTATGAGTCCTAGTGGTCGTAGTAGTCTGGGTGTGAGTTCAGAAATGTTCTTGATGTATGGTAATGTGGATAGTCCTTTGGGTTGTGGCATATCCTCATTCCGTTGTCTTTCCCTTAAGCATCTGTTGATGAAATTGTGGGGATATTTGTTTTTGGCGAATACATTGTAGAGGTGTTCTTCTTCCACTTTTAGCAGTTCTGGTGTACTGCAGTGTGTTGTGGCCCTTTTGCTGAAATGCAAAGTTTAGAACAAACTGTCTTACCACAAATTCAACCCAAACTCTGGGTCAGATATGTGGATGACACCTTTGTAATCATTAAAAACACCGAAATAGAGAACACACACCGGATCATAAACGCCACACTCAGTGGAATCCGATTCACTAGAGACGAAGAAAAGGACAACCAACTCCCATTCGTGGACATGATGATACTGAGAACACCGAAGGGAAAATTCGCAACAAAAATACACAGGAAAATCACACACACAGACCAAGCCCTGAAATTCGAAAGCAACCACCCTAACACACAAAAAAGAAGTTGCATCAAGACACTGTTCAAAAGGGCCACAATACACTGCTGCACACCAGAACTGCAAAAAGAGGAAGAAGAACACCTCTACAATGTATTTGTCAAAAATGGATCACCCCGCAATTTCATCAACAGATACCTAAGGGAAAGAAAACGGAATGAGGACATGCCATAACACAAAGGATTAGTTACGTTACCATACATCAAGAACATTTCTGAACTGACAGCCAGACTATTACGATTACTAGGACTCATAACAACACAAAAACCAAAAGCCACTCTTAGACAACAACTCACCAGGACAAAGGACCCGATACCCAACATGAGCAAAATCAACATAGTGTACAAAATCCCATGCAAGGACTGCACAAAACACTACATAGGACAAACAGGAAGACAGCTAACAATCCGCATCCATGAACATCAACTAACCAGGAACGACACGAGATTAGTAGCTACACACGCAGGTACAGCAACATGAGTTCGACTGGGACAAGAAAATATCATAGGACAAGTCAAACAGAGAACAGCCAGGGAATTCCTAGAGGCATGGCACTCATCCACAGATACTATCAACTTTCACATCGACTTGGACCTAATGTACCAACCACTGCAGCAGACAGCTGGAACTGACAACCGGAAGTGGCAGATTCAAACCACTACAAATGTCCAAGGAAACATCACAGAAACGCTTCATAGGAGGCTTCCAAGCACTGAGGATGTCACCTAGACAGGGAACGAAACGTCTGCAACACAATTTTTCATCACGGCGAAAAGAACCACAACAATACAGTCATATTGCACACAAACAGAACCTTTGGCCCAACTTGCCCACGCTGACCAAGTCTTCCAAACTAAACTAGTCTAATCTGCTTGCATTTGGCCCATATGCCTCAAAACATGTCGCCTTCATACGTTTGTCCAAATGCCGATCTTGAACTTAGTAGCTGGTTCAGATGTTCCAGAGTACAGTAAAATGTAAAAGACATTGCTGTGGATTTGCATTCAGGCACAGACCTGACCAGGGCAGGATGACCCATTGCCTTCTCTGAAGAATGTGAGGCAACAGATAGGCTTCTGTTTATTACAAATGATAATAGTTTAATTTAAATTCCATCAACTTGCTTCATGAGACATCAACAGGTTATTATTCGGTGCCTCTAGATTAAGAGTCAATGATTGAGCACCATGCACTATCTACATGTCTGACAGATTCAACGGAGAGTACAAATTAAATATCTCAAGTGCAATTATCTTGTAATGGACATGTGGTTAGAAGGGTCTTGAAACAGATGAATCCAGATTTCACAAGGGCCCAAATTCTGAAGTTTATTCAGAGTTTGCACTGAGGCTGGCGAGTAGACCGACACATCATAATGGTCGTACTGGGCAGGATTTGTGAGTGGGAAGCTGGTGGAAATGTAGACAGGTGCAGGGCTGGAAGGATTCTGGAATTTGAGAACAGTCTGGTTCCTTCACGCATATCAGTGAGTAATTTATAAATAGTAATTTACTTTATAGAATTCATCAGGAAAGGCTTTTTCGTTGGCAATGAAGACACTGACTTAATCTTTTCGAAAATTTAGCTGTCATGAGCAGAAACACAGTTCAACCCGGTTTAATTGACAAAGAGAATGACCTACTCGGAACACCAACTATAGCGATGATGGGATAATAGCCACCTTGCATAATCCAAAGGATATCTTCGATCCGTGATGCTAATGATAACAAAGGCTGAGAAGATAGTAAAGACCGAATGATAAACTGCTGTCCATTGTTGGAACGTTCCAGTCTATTGTTCTCAGATTCAGATCCATTCTTAGAACATTCCAGTCGAACGTTCTCAAATTCTTATCCATTGTTCGAACATTCCAATCCAATGTTCTCAGATTCTTATCCATTGTTGTAACATTCCAATCAAGTGTTCTCAATTTGTTTGTCCAATGTGGGAACATTCCATTCTAATGTTGCTAGATTCTGATCTCTCCTCCTTCTCTGTCGGCAGCTGATTATCCCTGTTAGTGCTGTTAGCGATGCTCCCCCTCATACTATGGGATAATAAATTGAACCGAATCCTTATAGAAAGAAGAGGCTAATCGTCCAATGAGACATTTAGAATCCATGGAGACGGACATTATTCTCATTCACTGAGTAAATAGCTCCAGCTAACCCCTTTCAATGAAATATTATTAATACTGTTATTATTAAATTTGAAAATAACTTCAAATTTACACATGCTGAATGGGATATATGAAGGTGAATGAAGGAATGAATGGTGGAGATGGTAGATTGATTGTGCGTTATCATTCAATTTGATTTGGATGTGGGAGTAATGACAGAGGATTGTCAGAACATCAACAAGTTTCTCTATTTATAATTGGAAACATACAGCCTGCAACTCGTGATCAGTCATTACAATATCAATAAAGCATTGAGACAATTTTGAAAGTCGAAAGTTGATCTGAGAAGAAAATGTACCTAAGATAAATAGGGTAATAACAGACAAACGTCATGGATATCTTAACAGACAATTATCCCTGACAAATGCAATTCAGATTGTTATTCCAGGATTAGAGAGGGCAGGTGAGGGTCATGCTGTTGATACTTTTGATGTCAATCAACTGTGATGAAGTATCAATTACTGGACTTCAAATGAAGTATGCTGATGGCACTGGGGAGGAGACAGAAAACAGACAGATTTGGGGGGCACGGCTGAAGAGACGAGGGTGAGCGAACATGATATTGCCCAGTAATCAGTAATGGAAAGTTCCTCTTTATAAATTATATGAAGATCAATTTCAGTATAAATCTACAATGAGGACTGAGGATAGCCAATATTAGTAGAGACCATACGAGCAGAAGACATAGAAGTACAAACCGGGCCATTCAGCCAATCGAATCTGCTCCAACATTCAATCAAAGCAGATCAGTTTCTCAACCCCATTGTCCCCATAAACCTTGATCCACTTTATAATCGAGAACCTATCCTACACAGGCTTAGATATACTCAATGACCTGGCCTCCATAGCCTTCTGTGGCAGTGAATGTCATAGAATTACAATACTCTGGCTGAAGAAGCTTCTCCTTACATCTGTTCTAAATAGGTCTTCCCTGTAATCCGTGGCCATAGCTCGGATCCCGACCAAAGCACAAATTCTCACAAAATCCACTCTGTCCAGGTCATTCAGTAATCTGTAAGTTTCAATTAGATTCCTTCTCGTCCTTCTAAACGTCAGAATCCTCAAGCATTCGTCATATGTTAAGCTTTGCATTCATATGACCATTCTGGTGAACTTCCTCGGAACAGGGTCTGGGGCCAGTACATCCTTGATGAGATAAAGGGCCCAAAACTGCACACAAAAATCCAATTGCGGCCTGACCAGAGCGTTTTAGTGCCTTAGAAGTACATCCCTGCTTTGATATTCCATTGCTCTCGAAATAAATCCCTTCATTGTATTTGCCTTCCTAAGCACGAACTCAACAAGTCTCTTTGCACTTCAGACTTCTGAATTTTCTCCCAATTTAGAAAATATACCACGTCTCTATCCTTCCGACCAACGTGCATAACCTCATAGTAGTGCATGTTTTAGTCCAACTGCAACATCCTTTCCCATCTCCGAAGCTGTCCAAATCCTTTTGCAGCTTGTCTGCGTCCTCAGTGCTATCTGTCTCTCGGCATATCTTTGTAATGTCATCAAACTTAGCCAGAATGCCCTCTGGAACCTTAATGTGGAGTGAAATGTTGCCCCAACACTTAGTCTTGTGGAACACATTTTGTCACCTGCTGCCATCCTGAGAAGGATAATTTTATCGCTACATTCTGCTTTTTGCCAAAAAGCCAACTTCTATCCATGCTAGCAGCTTGCCTCGAAAATTATGGGCCCTTTTCTAAATCAATAGCTTCCTGCGTGGCATTTGTCAAAGGTCCAAGTAGAAACCATGCATTGGCTCTCTTTCGTCTAAGCTGCTCGTTACTTCCTCAAAGAATTCTAACAGATGTGTCAGGCATGAACTCCCTTAATAAAACCATGCAGAGTTTGCCCTATACTACTATACACCTGCAAATATTCAGGAATACCAGGCTTCGCGGTCGATTCCAGGATTAGATTAGATTAGATTACTTACAGTGTGGAAACAGGCCCTTTGGCCCAACAAGTCCACACCGCCCCGCCGAAGCGTAACCCACCCATACCCCTACATCTACATCTACATCTACCCCTTACCTAACAATACGGGAAATTTAGCATAGTCAATTCACCTGACCTGCACATTTTTGGACCGTGGGAGGAAACCGGAGCACCCGGAGGAAACCCACGCAGACACGGGGAGAACGTGCAAACTCCACACAGTCAGTCGCCTGAGGCGGGAATTGAACCCAGGTCTCCGGCGCTGTGAGGCAGCAGTGCTAACCACTGTGCCACCGTGCCGCCCACTGATCTTACCACCGACTGAGATTAGGCTAATTGGTCTGTACTTTTCTGTCTTCTGACTTATTCCATTCTTAAGCAGAGGTTTTACGTTCGTCCTTTTCCAGTCCTCTGGGATATTCCCTAATTCTAATGATTCTTGAAAGATCATGACTAATGCCTCCACTACCGCTTAGCTTTCTCCCATAGAGCTCTGTGGTATAGTTCTTTTGGTCCAGGTGATTTATCCACCTTCAGCCCATTCAGTGATTTTCTACCACGTTTGCCTTGGCGATGGGTGACATACTCAGCTCTGCCCCATCACACGGTTGAATTTTTTGGAAATTTTTCGTGTCCTCAGCCATTTCTTTGCTTCCTGCTACTGTCTCTCCTGTGCCATTTCCAGCAGCCCAATATCCACTTTCTCTCATCTTTGTCTGTTATATATCTAAAGAAAATCTTACAATTTTCCTTTATTTTACTGGCAAGCTTAATCTTATACTTAATCTCCTCCCTCCATATTTATTATTTTGATGGCCTCCATTGGTCTATCTGAGCTTCCAAATCGTCTGGTTTTCCTCTGCCCTTCGTCACATTATACGCTTACTCTTTTGCTCTTATGCTGTCCCTGCCTTCCCCCGTCAGCCACGGTTGCTTCATCCACCTTTGGCATGCTTCTTTTCTCTTGTGAAGAATCTCTATTGTGTCTCTTGAATTACTTCCAGAAACCCCTGCCATTGCTGTTTGACTGTTTTTCCTGTTAGGTCCCTCTCCCAGTCAATTCTACCCAGCTCCTCCCTCATGCCTCTGTAGTTGCCTTTATTCAGCTGTAATACCGTTACCTCTGATTCTCTCTTCTCCCTCTCAAATTGCAGAATAAATTCAGTCATATTATGATCACTGCTTCGTACATGTTCATTCACCTTAAGATCCCTTAAATAGTTTGTCTCATTGCACAACACTAAATCCAGTATTGCCTGTTCCCATTTGGCTTCCACAACAAGCTGTTTCAAAAAGCCCGATCGTAGATATTCCATAAATTACTTTTATTGTTAAATACTACCGACCGGATTTTCCCAGTCCACCCGCATATTTAAATCTCCCACGATCACTGCACTTCGCCTTTTTGACCCATCTTTTCTATCTCCTGGGGTATATTGTGCCCCAGCTCCTGACTACTCCTTGGAAGCTTGTACATAACGCCAGCAATGTTTCTTTTTTCAAACTTTGCGGATTCTCAATTAAGCCCACACAAACTTTGTGCCAACTGACCCTACTTCATGGCATACAGTCAGAAAGTCATAAAGTCATTGAGATGTACAACATGGAAATAGACTCTTCGGTCCAACTCGTCCAGGCCGAACAGATATCCCAAGTTAATCTATTCCCATTTGTCAGCACTTGGCCTAGATCCTTCCGACCCCACCTATTTATATAACCATCCAGATGTCTTTTAAAATTTGGAATGGGATCAGCGTCCATCAATTCCTCTCAAAGCTGTTTCCATACACGCACCAAACACTGCATGAAAAACTTCCCCCTTTGATTCTTTCCCCTCTCACCCTAAACCTATGTTCTCTAGTTCTCCTCCACTCCAGGGAAAAGACATTGTCTAATTATCCCATGCATGCCCCTCATGATTTCCTAAACCGCTACTGGGTCACCCCTCAGCCTCCGCCGCTCCTGGGAAAGCAGCCTCAGCCCATTCAGCTTCTCCCTATAGCTCAAATAGTCCAATCCTGGTAATATCATTATAAATCTTTTCTGAATCCTTTCACGTTTCACATCTTTCCGATAGCGAGGAGACCAGAATTCTTACAATTGATTTATTTTCATTCTTACTAATAAGGCAATCGCTTCCCCCAAACCGCGCCTCCCCCACCTATCATTGAGATAGGATGTACATCATTGAATATTTAGCTGTCAATCCCGCTCCCCTTGTCGCTCACGTCTCTGTGATTCTTACTACGTCATAATTGCCAATTTCAATCTGCGCCACAAACCCATTTACTGTATTCCTTGTACGGCATGCATTCCGATGTAACCCTTTCAGTCCTGTCTTAACCGTCCAGCCTCTCAGTGTCATTTATTTGACCAGTGTGCTTGAAGTTTGATTGCTTACACTTTCAATCGACTCTGCTGGAGATTTTAATAAACTCTCATGAGTTCTGCACTCTTACCTCCTATTTTAATTCGAGTTTTTTAATTTTCCTTACAAATGAAACCCTACCCCAAACCTAAAAAGTTTTTGAAAGATCTATCCACAGCCCTAGTTATGTGATTTGTAAGGACTCTGGTCCCAGCATTGTTCAGATGAAGATCGTCCCACCAGAACAGGTCCGTTCTTCTCCAGTAATAAAATGTTTTATTAAATACAAAATACAGGGACAAAATCACTTTTTGCAAATTCCTAAATAAGTAAAAACTGATAAGATTGTTAAAATACATTCAGACATGAAGCTATATAAATAGAAATATGAATTATAAAACCATGGAAGTGCTCTGTAAACTTTATTAAACATTATTTGACACACAGCTGAGATCCTGATTTCCCCTCTGTCAGTGATCTCCCTCACTGAGATTCTCTGGCCCAGTGTCTCGCACAGTGTCTCGTGGGTTCACCATTTCCTGCTGCTGATGGTACAGTCCATTTCAATTTATCCACCTTCTCCCTGGAACCAATCTATTGGTCTATTTAATTCTGTTTCACTGTAAGCTAATCAGCTCTGTGATGTTATTGGAGATAAATAATCTGGGATGACAGCCAGTATCAGCACAGTGCTCACAGGGTAAGGGACGAGACTAAAGGTTTGCTTTCCAGGGGAATATCTAACTAAAATTCCCATCTTCTGTCTACTTTCCTCATGCTGACTCCTGATCTATCCAACTTCAATCTCATCTAACACCCGCCCTCTCATTCAGTCTGCTGGTCCGCTTTCTATCCACTGTCTATTAGCTCCCTTCACATT
Source organism: Chiloscyllium punctatum (assembly GCF_047496795.1). Taxonomy (NCBI): domain Eukaryota; kingdom Metazoa; phylum Chordata; class Chondrichthyes; order Orectolobiformes; family Hemiscylliidae; genus Chiloscyllium; species Chiloscyllium punctatum. Next base: position 52,948,346 of record NC_092752.1, read on the forward strand.
ATTTCATTCTGTTTCGTTTTCTCTCTCTCTCTCACACACACAAACACACTGTCTCCAGACACTCTCTCCTTTCAGATAGTGCAATTGGAGGGCTTATGGCTATGCGATGGGCGGAATGGCCTCCATCTGTGCTGTATTAATTATGAAGTTCTCTGACCCACAATAAAGACTTTAGGAGCCTGGAGCGAAAGGCTGCTCCTCCGAAGGACACAGTGCACAATCATCCATTATCTCTTCCTGTTATCTTATATGCAGTTTCCTCGAAATAGCTGTTCAATCAAAATAGATTTAAATTCGATCAGTTGCGAGGACATTCACCAGATGATCTTGCAATCATGATTTAATAAACAGCTCCCCCATGCAAAATGTGGGTTTGCCTAACATCAGGTCCTCCCAGTTAATATTCCCTCACTTCAGCCGGATGTTGATGTAATTTGACTTCCACCAATTTAGTAAGTTCCACAAGATCCTTACTTATTCCATGGTGGGAGCTATCTTAATACTAAAGGAGTTGTGATCACTGTGGGGAAAATGCTGTCCCACTGAAAGGTCAGTCACTTGGACAAGCTCAATATATAATTCAATGTCCAGTATGGCCCCACCCGCAGATCGAACTATCCACATACCGCTGCAAGTAACTTACTTGGATGCGCTTAACAAATTCTCCCCAGTCTAAGCCTCTTACTCTAATGACTCCCAGTCAAGACTGGGGATGTTAATGTCACTCACGATGGCAACTCTGTTTTTAATACAAGTTTCCATAATCGGTCTCCATATTTGTTCCTCAATCTCTCGTCGCTGTTGGAGGGATGACGGTATTATCCTAAAACAGTGCTTGCATCCATCTTATTTTTGAGCTCTATTCATTTTGCCTCAGTGGATGAGCCCCCAGCACTCCCTGTCTAAGTGCAAATGTAATATTCTCCCAGATTAGTAATGCAACTTCTCCCTTCTTTTACCTTCCCCTCTATCTCATCGAAAACAGTAAAACCCTGGAAAGTTGAGCAACCCTGTCCCTCACTCAATCAAGTCCCTATAATATTTGCAACATCGTAGTCCCATGTACAGATTCAGGCTCTAAACTCATGTGTTTGCCCATAATAATACTTGCATTGAAATAAACACACTTCAAACCAACGCATCAGATACTGACCTGGTATCTGGTTTGACTTTCCCTGATGTAAATTCTCTGCTTCTATTTTCCGGTGACAGGAGATTACAAAAGACTGTCAGTAAAGCTGAAAATATTTTAAACAGACAATTCCAGTTTCCTCCTTTGTCACTTTAATCTGTACATTGCATTCACACACTTACCGATTTTGATAAAGTGTTGGATATTTATTTTACTTGAAACAATTGTCTCAAGCCACTCACTGCATATTCGGCAACTCTCTCCTGACCCACTGAATTGACTGCTCTCTTGTCCCTCTCTCAATGAAATATCTGATTTATTTACATTGTAGTTATATGTACTCACCCAATTTCCAAGTTCTTACGTGCCAGATTCCTCACAGTAAAGTAATCACACTTCAGGTTGCCAGTCCCATTGTATTTAGTCCCCTCTATGTGTTTGTTATTGGTCTTAGCTGCACTGGTATAAGTCTCCAATTCCTCCTCAGTTACTGTATTGTGGACGTACTGCTCTGGTTCCGACTCCAAATTCCCACTCCCCCACCCCCAACCACACCAATCTAAACACTCCTGAGTGACAATAGCAAATCTGCCTGTCAAGAGATTGCTTCCAGTTCAGGTCCATTCCTTACTTCTTGTGTTGGTCCTACCGATCCATGAATCCCAATGATCCACATATCAGAAATTGCTGCCAGTTCAGGTCCATCTTGTCCTTCTTGTGTATTACCTACCGAGCCGGAACTTGCAATGATCCACATTTCGGAAGGCCTGCCTCCTCTACCAATCCTTTTGTAATGTATTTAATTTACTACCTTCCGATTTCTAACCTTACTTGCACGTAGCAGAGCCTTCTCTCTCCAAAATTCAAATATACTTCAGCATAACTCTGGCAAGTCTTTTTTTTCTTTTTAAAATCGATTTATTAATAATAAAAACTTAAGGGTGACCTCATTAACCAGGAGAGTGGAGTCCACTGAATGAGTCAAATGACCACAGGATCTGATATCTATCACCGCTACCAAACCTGTTTGACACATATACATATGGACCATCTATTTGCAGATGGACAGCGATAAACATTAGTTATTCCAAAAGATCAGAAAGTGTCAGAGCAGATGGATGCAATTCAGCCTCTTTACTCTGATTTGCTGTTCAATATGATTTTAGCTTTTCAGTTCCCTTCAATAGCAGAATCTTTACGCAGCATCCCTCGTGGGTCTGAAAGTGCCCAATGTTTTTGTGTGCACAGTCCTGCATAGGGAGCATCCAGTGCCAAGTTTGGGGAGCTGGGGAGTCCCAGGGGTGGCACAAGCAAAAGCTACATGCAGTCACGGATGGACTGAGGGACTGAGAGAGATGGAATTGATATCCAAGGACACTTCACTCACACAAGTGGCCGGGAAAGATTCCTAAACACCAACAGGAACCAGAACACCACAGCCGCTTTTACAACAAACCAATCGCATTTGAAGCATTTCTCAATTGAACAAAAGCAAAAAATACTGTTGATGGCAAAATCCCGAAACTAACACAGCGAACAAAAATAGTTAATTCTTCCAATGCAAGCACGAGAAAATTGCACAACTCCACAGATTGAAATTGAACGCAGATCCCTGGCGCTCTGAGGCAACCGTGCTGTGCCACTGTGCCACCCAAAGATGATAACCTGCTTGTTACACTTACATGCTTAGTTTCATCAGTCAATTCACTGGAATACTCTCACTCAGTCTGTGTAAGATTGGGAAATCTTTACATAGCAGCAGAGGATAATTTTAAAAAAGCAATAAAGTTGTGAAATGAAACATGTAAGCTAGCTCGCTGTAGAAAAGGAGACTGCAGGAGTTTTGCTTAGATATATAAAAGGACCAGAGGCAAAAGTGAACGTTCGAGAACTAGAAAATGAAGCTGGCTACAGACAAATGGAGAACAAAGAACTGGAGGATGAACTGAACAGGTTCTTTGCATCAATTCTCACAACGATAGACACTAGGAGCATTCCAAACTTACAAGAGAGTCAAGGGCGAAAGTTGAGTGTAGTGATCAACGCTGAGGAGAACGTGCTGGGGAAGCTGCAATGTTTGAAGATTGATAAATTAAACAGGCTGGCAGGATAACAACCCAACGTTCTGAAGGAAATAGCGTAGGAGGTTGTGGAGGCACTGGTGGTGAATTGTCGAAATAACTGTCGTCAGGGAGAGTTCCAGAGAACGGGAAAATGCACAATATAAAATCTGTATGCAAGGAAAGGAGGAAGGCAAAAGACAAGAAATCATAGGCCAGTTAGCCTGACATCGGACATTAGTAGAGTTTAGAGTTCATTATTAACAATGTCATTGCAGATTAGTTGGAGGTGTATGGTAAAATAGGGCTGAGTCAGCATGGTTTCATCAAGGTGCAGTATTGCGTGACATTTCTGTCAGGAATCTTTCAGAAGATAATGAGTCGGTTTGACCAGGGAGGTGTGTGATTTGATTCCCTAATAAGGACTCTGATAAAAATCAATCTGCATTAAATTTAATTTTGTTAAGCCATTTGCCTGTGAGCATAAGAGGTATAGTTAGTTAGTTTGCTGATGACACCAAAAGGTAGTGTACAGGGAAGAGGGTTACCTCAGATTACAATAGGATCTTGATCAAATGAACCAATGAGCTTAGAAGTGGTGGATGGAGTTTAACTTAGATAAATGTGAGATACTGCATTTTGGGAAAGCAAATCTTAGCAGGACATATCTAGTTAATGGTAAGGTCCCAGGGAATATTGCTGAACAAAGGGACCTTGGAGTGCAGGTTCATATCTCCTTGAAAATGGAGTCACGGGTAGATGGGATAGTGAAGGAGGTGTTTGGTGTGCTTTCCTTTAATTGTCAGAGCATTAAATATAGGAGTTGGGAGGTCATGTTGTGGTTGTACATGACATTGGTGAGGCCACCGTTGGAATATTTCTTGCAATTCTGGACTCCTTCCTATCGGAAAGATGTTGTGAAACTTGAAATGATACAGATAAGATTTACAAGTCGTTTTCCAGGGTTGGAGGATTCGAGCTATAAGGAGAGGTTGAAAAGGTTCGGACTGTTTTCCCTGGGGTATCGGAGACTGAGGGGTGACCTTATAAAGGTTTATAAAATTATGAGGGGAATGGATTGGATAAATAGACAAAATCATTTCTTTGAGGTGGGGATTCCAGAACTAGAGAGCGTAGGTTTAGGGTGAGAGGGGAAAGATATAACAGAGACCTAAGGGGCAAGGTTTTCATGCAGAGGGTGGTACGTGTATGGAATGAGCAGCCAGAGGAAGTGATGGAGGCTGGTACAACTCCAACATTTAAAAGTTATCTGGAAGTGTGATGAGGGACATGAGCTGGGTGCTGGCAGGTGCGACAAGATTCGGTTGGGATATCTGGTCAGCATGAATGAGTTGGACCGAAGGGTCTGTTTCCATGTTGTATATCTCGATGGCTCTGTAACTCTATTGTTTACAACTTGCATAAACATAGATAGAAAAACTGTCAATTAAAAAAATATATCAGAACTAGCTAAATAAAGTAAGGATGGCGTGTCAGGTGATGTGCTGTGTCTGCATCATGTGGGAGCTGGTAGATGCGGTTGTAGAAACTCGGTAAAAACAATGACTGCAGATGCTGGAAACCAGATTCTGGATTAGTGGTGCTAGAAGAGCACAGCAGTTCTGTCAGCATCCAAGTAGCTTCGAATTCGACGTTTCGGACAAAAGCCCTTCATGATTCCTGATGAAGGGCTTTTGCCCGAAACATCGATTTCAAAGCAACTTGGATGCTGCCTGAACTGCTGTGCTCTTCCAGCACCACTAATCCAGAAGTTGCCGTTGTAGATCCTCGTGATAATGTCTGGAGGAAATGTTGGTTGCTGGAATAACTCCAGGTCAGGGTTGAATAGTTGGAGTCTGAGCTTCAAACATTGTGAGACATCAGGGAGGGAGAGAGTTACCTGGATACTGTTTCAGGAGACAGTCAGGAAGGGAGAGAACCCAAACGAGAAAATGCTGGAAAATCTCAACAGCATCTTTAAGGAGAGAAAAAAGCTGACGTTTCGAGTCTTACTCACCCTTTGTCAAAGCTTAAAAATGGAGACATAGGGAGGTATTTATACAAGGCTAAGAGTCATGGCTCCAGAAGCAAAGGTAGCAATACAGAGGTGATAATGACTGTGCACAGAAAGATTATAGGGAGATTAGGAGCTGTGGTTGACCAAGGCTGAAGCCAGTAGAATGTGATAAAATATGTGGGGGATGGGGGGATGAGTGAAGCAGAGGCAAAATGGAAAACAAGGGAGAAGGGTAGCAAACGGAGAAGAGGAGAGGACAAATGTGATGAGAGAGTGGGGAGCGAGAGGAAGAGACACAATCATGAAATAAAAGGTACTTAACAGTGAAAACATATTTTTAAAAGATTAAATAAAATGACGGAGCAGAATGAAGACAGAGGGGTCCAGATTGGATAATCATCTGAAGTTGTTGAATTCAATGTTGAGACCGTCAGGCTGTAACGTGCCTCGTCAGAAGATGAGATGCTGTTCCTCCAGTTTGCGTTGAGCTTCACTGGAACATTGCAGCAGGCCAAGGACAGACATGTGGGCATGGGAGTAAGATTGTATGTTGAAGTGCCAAACCGCAGGAAGGTCTGGGGCACACAGACTGAAGGTGCTCAGCAAGGCGATCACCCAGGCTGCGTTTTGTCTCTCCTATATAGAGGAAACCACACTGGGAGTAACGAATGCAATAGACCAAATTGAAAGAAGTACAATTGTAACGCTGCTTAATCTGAAATGAGTGTTTGGGGCCTTGGATGGTGGGCATGGAAGAGGCAAAGATGCAGTGTTGCACCTTCTGCGATTGCATGGGAAGGTGCCGTGTGTGATGGGAGAGGTGTTAGTTGTGATGGAGGAGTGGGCTAGGTTGTCTCGGAGGGAATGATCACTGTGGAATGCAGACGGGAAGGGAAGGGAAGATGTGTTTATTGGTGACGTCGTCTTCGATTTGGCGAAAGTGCTGGAGGATTATTCTTTGCATGTGAAGGCTGGTGGGGTGAAAGGTGAGAACAAGAGGGACCCTATCCTTGTTCTGGGAGGGGAAGGAGGGGTGAGGGTCCTGGCGTGGGAGATGGACTGCACACTGTCGATAGCCCTGTCAACAACTATAGGTGGGAAGCCACGGTTGGAGAAGAAGGAGCACATATTAAGAACAAATGCAGCGGAAGTGAAGGCGCTGAGGGAAAGAGTGTGAAGAGCTGTAGTCCAGCTAGCTGTGGGAATCAGTGGGCTTGTAATGGATATTAGTGGATAGACTATTGCCGGAAATGGGGACAGAAAGTTCACTGAAAGTAAGGCAAGTGTCGGAGATGGACCAGGTGAAGGTGATGGAGGGATGGAAACTGAAAGCGAAGTTTATGAATTTTTACAGGTCAGGACGAGAGCATGAAGCCACACCGAAATAGTCAACCGACAAAGCAGTTGTGGGAGGGGACCTAGGTAGGCCTGGAACAAGAAATGTTCCACATTCCCCATTAAAAGGCAGGCATAGCTAGGACCCATGCGGGTACCCATTGCTACACCTTTGATTTGGAGAAAATGGGATGATTTGAAGAAGTTGTGTAGAGAGAGAACAATTTCAGCTAGGCGGAGGAGAATGGTGGTGGATGGAAATTGTTCACGCCTCGTTTCGAGAAAGAAGCGAAGAGCTTTCAAGCCATCTTGGTGTGGGATGGTGGTGTAAAGAGATTGCACATCCATGGTGAATAGAAAGTGGTTATGGCATGCGAATTGAAAGCTATCAATGTGTCGCACGGCATCAGAGGAATCCTGGATGTAGGAAGAAATAAGTTCAGTGGGGCAGGAGCATGCTGGCACAATGGACCTGCCGGGACAGTCCTTTTTGTGGATCCATGTAATCTTATATTTCCCATGACTGACGCACACATCCCTGGACAATATGGGAAAACTAGGCTGCCTAATCCACCCTATGCTGCTCATCTTTGGATTTTGGAAGGAAACTGGAGCACGTGGAATACATCCACACAGACACGGGGAGAATGGTCAAACTCCACACAAAGAGTTGTGTGAAGTTGGAACTGAAGTCAGCTTCTTGGTGATGAGAGGCAGCAGTATGAACCACATGTACACCATGCTCCTCCGTTAGTTCTATTACTTACGTGTGGCTGACTAAAGAAATCTGCCTGTCTTGTTCCTACCACTGAATCTGAATCAGTCTGAGACCTTTATTATCGACCTTTTCACCAACCTGGCTACGTATAAAATTTGGTGTGAGAAGTGGAGGAATGGGGCGAGAAAAGGAAACAGTGACACCCTGCAACCTCATGCAAAACAGGAATTTTGAGAAATTCACAAAGTGGGATTTCATTCAAGTGGAAATTCTCTTCCCAGAGGTCGCATGAATCTTTATATTTAGGCGAGGCTGACTTCGCCTGACTTTGTTCAGGTGAATCGTGGATAATGGTGCATGGAGACAAAGTACAGCTGGGACCACAATGAGATGAGCCACGATCTTACTTACTGGTGAAGTAGTGTCAAAGGGCCGAATTAACCTCTTGTGTCCCTCAGTCCTGTGTTCTGATGTTTCATTCAGCCCTTCGAACCTGTTACACAGGGACAGATCGAGGCCACTCCGATGGTTAGGTGCAGGTTCGGAAATGTACTTGGAAAATCCAGTTCGGACAGGAAGTGACCCCACCCCCAATACCTCTTTCCAGTCTTTCACTCTCTGTAACTTCTGATCCAGATTGGAGTAATGTTACAGACCCAGATTCACTGTGAATACAGCCCCCATATCCTTTCAAGGGTTAACTCAGACAAATCCTCTGCTCTTCATGAATACAACATTGCACAGCACAACTTCCAGGAAAACAAACAGTTACTTTGCAAAGGCATAACATAGGACCATAAGAAATAGGATCAGGAGCAGGCTATTCGGCCCCTCAAGTCTGTCCTATCATTCAATAGGATCATGGCTGAAGTACTCCACGGCACAACTCCACTTTTCTGCTAACCCCTTGTATCCCTCAACTCCCTGATATGTCAAAAACCTATCCATCCCTTCTATAAATACATTCAGTAACCCAGCTTCCATAACTCTCTGGGTTAGGGAATTCCAGCCATTCGCTACTTTCTGAAAGAAGACTTGTTTTGCATCTCAGTTTGAAATCAATATCAATTATTCTGTATCTAGGTGCCCAAGTTCGAGACTCTGCCCTGGTGTGGAACCATATTCTCAACATCTACCATGTCAAGATTCCCCTGTGTCTTGCACATTTCAGTAATATCACCCTCATTCATTTCAACCACAATGGTAATCATCTCACCATTTTAGATGTATTCAATTATTCAACCCTTTCATCCCAGCAACCCGCTGAATATGCCAAACTAGTTATTTGCTGCATCAGCAAACTGACTTTATCTTTCAGACACAGGAACACGCCAATACCTTCACACTGTTCCTTTTTTGGGAGCCCTTTTCATTTCCTTTTTACAGACAGCTCTCAGACATGGAAAGAACAATACTGACCAAGGGACTCAACTGCAACCACAGGAACACCAAGACAGCAGACTTCCTAGCAGCATTAAAATGCACACTCAGAAACAATGGACTGACAAGAAGAGACACAACAAACAGTGAGACAAAGTATCGTACCCCTGATAACAAGGAAAAGACAAACACATAAGCTCAACACCAAGGAGAGGGAGTCACTAGAAGCACTAAGAAACGATAAGGACATAATCATACTACCAGCAGACAAAGGCAGAATCACGGTCATCCTGGACAAAGCAGACTACATCCAAAACGCAGAACAACTACTTGCAGATACCAACACTTACCAAAAGAGTGAGTTTGACCCTAACACACAGCTCACTAATAGAATATACAACACACTGAGGAATCCTACAAAACAAACGGACAGATAACCAGGTTTGACCCACAGAGAATGAAATCTGAAAGCAACAACATCCCCAGATTCTATGGACTACTTAAAGTGTACAAACTAGACATCCCACTCAGACCCATAGTATCACTACCAGGGACACCATCACACAAACTGGCTAAAGAACTACAACAGAAACTGAAACACCTGATCAGTGGATCCAGACACTCTACACAGTCAACACAAAAATTCCAGGACATCATCAGAAATACACACATACACAAGGTAGAAACTATGGTCTCATTCGATGTAAAGGCACTTTTTACCTCTATCGACAAACCCCTAGCCAGACAAACAATAGCCAACCTGCTGGACAAACAGAACAGAGAAGATGGGGAACCTATCAACAAAGACAGCATACTCAAACTACTGGACCTTTGCCTCACAACACACTTCACATTCAACAAATAAAGATATGAACAAATCAACAGCACACCCATGGGCTCACCCATCTCTGGGCTCATAGCAGAAGCGGTAATGCAATGATTATAACAAACAGTCTTACTGAAAATTCAACCCAAACTCTGGGTCAGATATGTGGATGACACCTTTATAATCATTAAATACACAGAAATAGAGAATACACACCAGATCATCAACGCCACACTCACAGGAATCCGATTCACTAGAGAGGAAGCAAAGGACAACCAACTCCCATTCCTAGACATGATGGTACAGAGAACACCGAACGGAGAATTCACCACAAAGGTTTACAGGAAAGGTACACACACAGAACGATTCCAAAACTACGAAAGCAACCACCCCAACACACACAAAAGAAGTTGCATCAAGACACTATTCAAAAGGGCCATAACACACTGCAGTACACCAGAACTGCAAAAAGAGGAAGAAGAACACCTATGCAATGTATTCGCAAAAAGTGGATAGCCCCGCAATTTCATCAACACATGACTAAGGGAAAGACAGCGGAATGAGGACATGCCACAACCCAAAGCACTAGCAACAACCATACATCAAAAACACTTCTGAACTGACAGCCAGATTACTGCGACAACTAGGAGTCATAGCAGCACACAAACCAACAGCACTCTCAGACAACAACGCACCAGAACGAAAGTCCCGATATCCAGCATGAGCAAAACCAATGTAGTGTACAAAATTTCCTGAACAAACAATTTCCTGATTTTCTGAAGAGGGACTCATGCCCGAAACGTCTACTCTCCTGCTCCTTGGATGCTGCCTGACCTGCTGCGCTTTTCCAGCAACACATTTTCAGCTTTGATCTCCAGCATCTGCAGTCCTCACTTTCTCCTAGTGTACAAAATCCCATGCAAGGACTGCACAAAACACTACATAGTACAAACAGGAAGACAGCTGACAATCCGCATCCATGAACACCAACTAGCCACGAAACAACATGACCAGCTATCCTTAGTAGCCATGCACGCAGATGACAAGCAACATGAATTCAACTGGGACAACACTAATTTATAAGCCAAGACAAACAGAGAACAGCCAGGGAATTCTTAGAGGCATGGCACTCATCCACAGATTCAATCAATAAGCACATCGACTTGGACCCAATATACTGACCACTGCAATGGACAGCTGGAACTGACAACTGGAAGCGGCAGATAAAAACCACTATATATGCCGGAGGAGACATTACAGAAGAGCTTCACAGGAGGCTCCAAAGAACTGAGGATGTCACTTAGACAGGGGAAGAAACGACTGCAAAACGAATTCTCAGCTCGGCGAACAGAACCACCACAACGAGCACCCGAGCTACAAATCTTCTCCCAAACTTTGAACACCTACGGTTATTTATTTTTCTCCATGTTGCAATACTAAGACAGCATGAAACTCTTACGAGAGCCAATAAGAAGGCAAACAACTGAATTGCTTTGTCTGAAGGGGGTGATAATCTCTTCAGTGAAAATGTATCATTTTCCAGATCTATATAATGCCACATGGTCAACATTCTCCTTCCTGATCTCCCTATGAGCTTGTATGGTTGCGTCCTCTTCATCTTGCACTCAATACAGAGATGCCCTTTCCCCCATTCACAGCTTAATTTCAACCCTTTTTACATCATCTTCTCGTTCAACACTGCTAAAGCCCGTTTTCCTTTTGCCACACGCTCTTGTACCTGTCACCCATCCCCCACCCTCGCCCACCCTCTGAAGACGTCTTCTCCTGCCTCCAACACACACAATCCACCTGGAAACCTCGTGCTGGCCTCTTACCCGCCCTCGATCTCTTCATAGCCAACTGCCACCGCAGCCTTAACCGCCTCAACCTATCCACCCCTCTCACCCAATTCAACCTCTCATCCTCGCAACGTGCAGCCCTCCACTCCCTCGGCTCCAAGCCCAACATCACTGTCAAACCGGCAGACAAGGGAGGCTCGGTGTTTGTTTGGCGCACCAATCTTTACATTGCTGAGGCTAAACGCCAGCTCGCAGATCCCTCCTCCTACAGCCCCCTTGACTATGACCCCACCTCCCACCACCAAACCTTCATCTCCCAGACCATCCATGACCTCATCACCTCAGGGGATCTTCCATCCACCGCCTCCAACCTCATAGTCCCACAACCCCACACCGCCCATTTCTACCTTCTGCCCAAAATCCCCAAACCTGACTGCCCCATCCGAACCATTGTCTCAGCCTGCTCCTGCCCCACCGAATTCATCTTTGCATACCTCGACACGGTCCTGTCCCCTCAGTCCAAGAACTCCCTACCTACGGTCGGGCACCACCCACGCCCTCCAACTCATTCATGATTCTCACTTCCCTGGTCCCCAACGCCTTATCTTCACCATGGACATCCAGTCCCTGTACACCTCCATTCCCCCATAACGAAGGACTCAAAGCCCTTCGCTTCCTCCTTTCCCGCCGTACTAACCAATACCCTTCCACTGACACCCTCTTTCACATGACTGAACAGGTCCTCACTCTGAACAACTTCTCTTTCCAATCCTCCCACTTCCTCCAAACCAAAGGAGTAGCCATGGGCACCCGCTTGGCCCCCAGCTATGCCTGCCTCTTCATCGAATGTGTGGAACAGTCCATCTTCCGCAGCTACACTGGCACCACCCCCACACCCACCTTTTCCTCCGCAACATCGATGACTGTATCGGCGCTACCTCATGCTCCCACGAGGAGGTTGAACAGTTCATCCACTTTACTAACACCTTGCACCCCGACCTCAAATTTACCTGGACGGTCTAAGACTCCTCCCTCCCCTTTCTAGACCTTTCCATTTCTATCTCAGACGACTGACTCAAAACGGATGTTTAATATAAACCGACTGATTCCCACAGCTACTTAGATTAAACCTCCTCCCACCCTGCCTCCTGTAAAAACGCTATGCCATATTCCTAATTCCTTCGCCTCCGCTGCATCTGCTCCCAGGAGGATCAATTCGATTACCAAACAACCCAGATGGCCTCCTTCTTCAAAGACATCAATTTCCCCTCTGACGTGGTTGACGATGCTCTTCACCACATCTCCTCCACTTCCCGCTCCTCCGCCCTTGAACCCCGCACCTCAAATCGCCACCAGGACAGAACCCCACTGGTCCTCACCCACCTCCACTCCCACCTCCAGATATATCGTATCATCGTTCATCATTTCCGCCACCTCCTTTCAGACGCCACAACCAAGGGTATATTTCACTCCCATCCTCTATCAGCGTTCCGGAAAGACCATTCCCTCCATGACTCCCTCGTCAGGTCCAGAACCCCGACCAATCCAACCTCCACTCCCAGCACCTTCCCCTGCAACCTCCAGAAATGCAAACTTGCGCCTAAACCTCCCCCCTTACTTCCCTCCAAGGCCCCAAGGGATACTTCCATAGCCGTCACAAATTTACCTGCACCTCCACACACATCATTTACTGCATCCGCTGCACCCAATGGGGAGACAGGGCGCCTACTTGTGGAACGTTTCAGAGAACACCTCTGGGACACTCGCAACAAGTAACCCAACCACCCAGTGGCTGAACACTTTAACTCCCCCTCCCACTCCGCCAAGGACATGCAGGTCCTTGGACTCCTCCATCGCTAGACACTGGCAACACGACGCCGGGAGAAATAACGCCTCATCCTACGCCTAGGAACCCTCCAACCACAAGGGATGAATGGGGATTTCACCAGCTTCCTCATTTCCCCTCCCCCCATCTTTTCTCAGTCCCAACCCTCGGACTCAGCACCGCCTCCTTGATCTGAAATCCTCTTCCCGACCTCTCCGCCCCCACCCCCCTCTCCGCCCTATCACCCTCCCCTTAACCTCCTTACACCTATCGCATTCCCAACGCCCCTCCCCCAAGTCCCTCCTCCCTCCCTTTTAACTTAGCCTGCTTGGCACATCCTCCTCATTCCTGAAGAAGGGCTGATGCCCGAAACGTCGATTCTCCTGCTCCTTGTATGCTGCCTGAACTGCTGCACTTTTCCAGCAGCACATTTTTCAGCTCTGATCTCCAGCATCTGCAGTCCTCACTTTCCCCAATCCCCCAACTCAGAAATGAATAGGCAGAGCACAAATTTTCAATTAAACTAATAGCTGTGGATATTGGAAATAAAGATGCAAATATTTCTGGAAAATCTGGGAGCTTTGTAGAAGGGTCACTGGACCTGAAAGATTAACTTTGTTTTCACTCCACAAGATGCTGTCAGACCTGCGAAGTTTCTTCAACAATTTCTGTTTTTGAACAAGTTCCAAAGGCGTGTGAATATGTTAAATTATTTGAGTAATGTAACAAATTGGAGGCATGACACCAGGGAGAGACCCTCAGCAGAATGTGAATATGAAAATGGAAGTGTTACCACATCAGAAACCAGGTCAGGTCACTGAGTACGGGGCTGATGGGGTGAATGGGTCTCGGTGTGAACTGGGGGACAGTCAGTAGAATTGAATTGCAGATTTTGCAGCTCAGACTGGGTTATCATCTGATGCTGTAGACCACAGCAGCAGCAGAAGCAGTGTTGTATTCAAACACAATCTTATTTCCCTGGAATAATCCATCAGTCTACCATTACCATCAAGCTAATGTATGGTTCAGTGAAGAGTGTGGGTGAACATGCCAGGGTCAGAACCATGTGTACCTATCCCTGATGACAGCCCATTAAAGCTATGGTACTTGCCCAATAACTTTCTAACCTGCAGGACTAACATTTGTTCAAGAGAGAGAAGTTATAGCAAAACGAATAGATCAGATCTAAACACTGATGTCCTGCCACATTCAGGCATAAATGTCGATGGACCAGTAAACCACTTAGTGGAGGAGAGAACTCCAAAAATATCCCCATACAAAATAACGGAATAGCCCTGTACATCAGTGTAAAACACAAGGTTGTGGTATCTGCACCATCCTCAGACAGAAGCGTTGATTCGATGATCTATCTTACCCTCGCCATGTTGCCCACAGAATCACAGGTGGGCAGTCTTCAACCAATTCAATTGCCTGCCCTTGACATGGAGGAACAGCTGAACACAGAAGACACAACAAAGGCAATGGGCCCTGATACCATTCCTGCAATAGGACTGAAGACTTGTGCTGCACAAAAAGCCGTGTTCCCGGGAAAACTGTTTCATTCCAGCTCCAACTCTGACATCTCCCTGGCAATGTGGAAAGTTACTCAAATCTGTGCAGTTCCCAAAGAGGAGAATAATTACAATCTGACAATTTGCCACACCCTCAGTGTCATCACGATAGTCAAATTGGCAGGAGTTCTATTTGACAGAGCTGTCAAGCAGCACAGTAATAAACTGCTCAGTGTGGTTTCCGATGTGTCCCCATGTGGCGATGATGCTGTTGTCGAAATATGACTGGATTATTAATCCAGAAGAGGCTAATACTCTGGCAGCTGCTGCAAATTAAAAACAGTTAATAACACATCGAGATGTAAAATCTGGTGTCAGTAATAGTGATCTTGTGTTCAATGTCAGTTGTAAACATCAATTTCCTTCCCCAATGTACTTTCAGGAAGTGAATCTCCCGTGCTTTCCTCGTCTGGCCGAAAAGTGACTCTAGAAGCACAGACATGTGATAAACTCTTCAATGCTCTCTGAAATGGCGAAGCAAGGCACTCAATTATATCAAACTGCTCAGAGGTTTTAAAAGATAAAACCAGATAGAACAACTGGCATCAAGCTTGATTTTGGGAAAGAGAACCGGAAACACAGTCCTGTCGCCAGTCAGATGCTGCGTTCCTTATATTTGAGTGCTTGTAACACCAGTTACAGAATTTTTCCACAGACTGCGGAGAAACATCGGGAAAGGAATAGGCCGTTAGACACATTGAGCCTTTCCCATTCTGGTTCATAGAGAAAATATCCTCAATGCAGTTTCCCCACACAGTGTTCATATCCTTTAGTAAGTTTAAACACCGGGACATATCAAATAAGAACTGCTGTAGTACCTTCAATCAAGTAATTTTGCTCCTTCATTCAATATACAGGCAGTTCACTGATAAATCCATGTTTATTAAAAACGAAATGACTGCAACATAATTCGGGAATTGTGCAGCTTTTTTCACAACGCAAGCTCCTGTTCATTGTGACGTGATTCCATCTCTGGTACCAGCTGAACAGCAAAACCCAGCCTCACCATCCTCTGTCTCCAAAATGCACCCTCAGTATGTTCAGCTAAATCGGAAATGTAATCACTTCTGCAAGTCCTGAGCCTGAGCCTGAAACTTTGAACTGTAGTCTAAATTTAGAAGGAACTTTATTTCAAACCAGGGGAAGAATCTTGGGGAGAACTGAAATCCGGTGTCGGCATCACGTGGTAAGTCAGCCCCGCGCACTTTCTGATGAAGAGCGTGGTGAAAGGTCCACTGTTGTCGTCAGTGACGGTCGTGTGAAAGTGTTACGTTTACTATACTATTTCATTAAAGCATATGATTTAAAGATTTAATTCAACTGTGCTAGTGTGCGTGTTAGACAATCTTTAATTTTTTTATTTTTACTGATATTTCGTGGGGTTCGCCCCATATGCTCTTTTTCCCATAGGCCCCATTATTAATATTGCACGATTTTCTACAACACTGTGTTACACAGTAACACAGCTACCGCGTTATTGCAGGACAACCTGTAATGTTATCTGATCCTCTATCATCACACCATTCTCCTGCTTTCTCCCTATCCCTTCAGTATGTCGAAATCCTGATTTATATTCAATGCCTTGACTTCCACAGCCTGATCTGGAAGAGAATTCCCCAGGTTCACCAGTATCTGTGTGCAGGCATTTATTGTCATCATAATGCAGAGTGGCCTGCCTGTAGTTAATACTTTGGCTGTTTTCTTTTAGACGTCCCAGCCGGGGGAATTATCTTTCTGCTTCCAAAATTTCTCACCCTGTCAGTGTTTCATATATTTTACTGAGATCTCCACTCATTTCTCCACACCCCATGGAATACAGACCCAGTCGATCCAAACTCTGCTCCCACAACAAGCCTGAATCCCAGAGATCAGTCTGGTCTGGCTTCACTGTTCTGCCTCAATGTTAGTATTGTCCTTTATCAGGTACGGAGACCAAAACTACACACAACACAGCACAATGTTCGAGATGGGGTCTCACCAAGGCCTGAAAGGCATTCAGTAAGACACGCTTACAGCTGGACGCAAATCTGTTTGAAATGAAGGCCAACACACCCTTTACCTTCCAAACTCTTTACTGTTCCTGAAGTATTGCTTTCAGTGACTGGTGTGCAGGGTGATCCTATCCTTTTCAATGTTACACTTGTTGGGTTTGGGCACACTGGTCAGTGTGCCAATGCCATTCCCAGTATTGACTTCTGGTTTCAGAACTCACTGCCCTGCATGGACCTCAGAGATCTGCACAGAAGGAAACAAAAATGCAGCAGATGTTCCTTAATACATCAATATTTTTTCAACCAACCCCGGTTCAAATGGTAAGCTACTGTTCTGTTTTTCCTACCATAGTGCACAATGTCACATCTACCCCTATTTCTCTCCATCTGTCACATATTTGCCCACTCACTCCACTTGTCTCAATCACCTTGGAGCTTTTTTACATTCTCCTCACCCACTCACGATCCGACATGGCTTAGACTTGGAAATTGATTCTCTCAACCAAAAGAGTGGTGTGTATTGCGAACAGCTGGGAGCCAAGACCCGATTCCTGCTATATCACCCAGGCCTTCCACTCGAAAAAAACAACAGTTGTATTCCTTGTCACTGCTTCTGGTCAGCTCTCCCATTCAAAAAATCTTGTCCACATATTAGCCGCAGTCCCATAAGATTAGAATTTGTATAGTAACCTTGGGGCTTTAGCTGAACTCTTGCGGAAATCCCAAACGTATTTCATTGATTGCTTCTCCATGATATTGTAAGTCACTTTCTGAAATATGATTCCCATTTCATATATCTATGTTGACTTTTTATATGCCCATTAAATTAAATCCGAATACTTTCTCTAAAACTGTTTATTTGCTACGTTCATTTCATTCCATTTTTCTCAACAGACTAAAGTTTCCTAATATGAATGGGAAGATTTCTTTTTCATTTTGTTTTGTCCTCTGAAGACATGACTTTAGCATTTGTTCCATTGTTCGGCCATTTCCCTGTTCTCCATTCTCCATTTTCTGGTTTCAGACTGTAAGGAAGCTGCACCTTTTCCCCCTTAAGTTTGTCATTGACATACTTTTAGAAGCTTTTACAACTTCACTGTTGCAACCCTTGTTAATACACTCTTCAAAAACTCATCAATTCCTGTCTTAAGCTGCTCACTGATTATCCTTACACAGCCATACAATCACAGGGACATAGTCTCGGTACTGTCAGAAAAACAGCACGGTCTACATTAATCTCACTACCCTACACGAGCCCATAGCCATGTATGTTATGACACTTCAAGTGCACGACAATGCACTTCTTAACGGTTGTGAGATTAACCCTGACAACAGCCTTTTCGGAAGTGCATTCGAGAAGCCTACACCCTTTGGAAAACCAATCCTCAAATCCTCACTAAAGCTGAAACACTTCACTTTAAAATTGTGCTCCCTTGTTCGTGCCACATTGACTAACAGGAACAGCTGCTGTCTATCCACCCTGTCCATGCCCCTCGTAATCTTATCCTTCTGGATCCAATCACCTTCATCCACTCTACTCCAAAGTAAACAACCCGAGCTCATGTGCTCCATCCCAGGGGACATTCTTGTGAATCTCCTCTGCACCCCCTCCAGTGCAATCACAATCTTCATGCAAAGTGATTCCCAGAACTGTACACAGTATTCCATCTTGGCCGAACCAAAGTTCTGCATAGCTATTTTCATTTGCGATTCAATGAACAAAGGCTATGTTTATGGTCCCCTATGCTTTCTCAACTAGTGCATCAATCTGTTTCGTCACATTCAAGCATGTGTGGAGAAGCACTCTCTGAGCGTCCTAGTGTGCTGTCATTCATTGAGTCCACTCCTATCTGGTTCCTTCTTCAAAAGTGCATCACCTCATATCAATCAGGGTAACATTCCATCTGCCATTGATCCACCCATCTGACCATTCCATCTGTATCTTGCTGTAACATAAGACCCTCCTCCTCACTGCCAAACAACCGGCCAATCTTTTTGTCAAACGCAAACTAATTTATAACTCTCTTCCCACCCGCCTCCATATCCACAATGGCATCATCTATGACGACCACAAATAATAAAGTTAAAGATCACACACCACCAGATGATACTCCAACAGGTTTATTCGGAGGCACTAGCTTTCGAATCGCTGCTTCTTCATCAGGTGGTTGTGCGCTTTGAAAGCTCGTGCCTCTGAATAAATGTGTTCGACCATAATGCAGTGTTCTGTGATTTTTAACTTTGTCTACCCCAGTCAAATACCGGCACCTCCGAATCACAAACAATAAGGGACACAGCACTGATTTCTGTAGTTCACCATTGAATACTGGCCTCCAGTCACACAGTCAGCTTTCTACCACCACCCTCTGTCTCCTAACACTAAGTTGATTCGGAAATAACTTGTCAAGTCACTAACAGGTCCGACCTGTTGCCTGGTTATTCAGTTGCAATTGATATACGTGTAGAATATCTGAGGATTCTCTCTAATCTTGCCCTGCCAGGAGGTTCCCATGCCCCTGCGTTAGTCAGTCCCCTCCGCGTGCATAATTTCCTCTTTATTGCGTTCTCCTCTCATTGGTTGAAACTGTAGAGAACAAAAGCTGCGCTTCCTCATCAGCCAATCTCGCCATCTGAGGGACGAATCTGAAGAATGTCCATTGAACTTCCTCTGTCGGCAGTATATTCTTTCTCAGATTGGATCACCAACTTTACACAATATTCCAGGTACAGTCTCACCAAAATTCTGTGCTACTGCTTCAACATGTCTTTCCATTTCTACTCCGGCAAAACACCTTTATGTTTCCACTTACATATATTCCTCCAAATATCTTTCAAATAATTCTGAAATTTATCAAGTATGATTTCCCTTTCAGAAGTGAATACTGAGTCTCTCCAATGTGGCTGTTAATTTCTAAAAATCCAGTATCTCATCCTATGTGGTAGATTCCAATAGTTTCCCTCCAGATGACAAATTAATAGGCCTGAAGTTCTCCGCACTATCTCTTCATCCCTTTGTAGATGCATGGATCTATGCCATTCAACTACCATGCTTTAATCATGTTTACTAACTTCCCTTTATCTGCAATGGCTTCTAGGCTCTACAAAGTGTGCAGGAATATAAAACTAAGTGCAATTAATACTTTTGCTACTGGTTTATTTCTGACATTTTGATATGAATTGCATTTCATTCGTCATACATCCAATGAAGTTATTTGGGTGGAACTGAGAAATAAGAAAGGGGTGATAAACTTAATGGAATTGTATTATAAATCCCCTAATAGTCAGAGAAATGGAACTGAGAAACAAGAAATGGATTATAAACTTAATGGAATTCTATTATAAATCCCCTAATAGTCAGAGGGAAATTGAGAAACATTTTTGGAAATAGACCTCAGCAATCTGTAAGAATAAGAGGGTAGTTATGGTAGGGGATTTTAACTTTTCAAACATAGACTGTGACAGCCATACTGGTAAGGGTTTAGATGGAGAGGAATTTGTTAAGTGTGTACAAGGCAAATTTCTGATTCAGTATGTGGATGTACATACTTGAGAAAGTGCAAAACTTGACCTACACTTGGGAAATAAACATTTGTGAGAAGATTTGTAGCTCGGGTGCTTGTTGTTGTGGTTCTGTACGCCGAGCTGGGAATTTATGTTGCTGACGTTTCGTCCCCTGTCTAGGTGACATCCTCAGTGCTTGGAAGCCTCCTGTGAAGTGCTTCTGTGATCTTTCCTCCGGCATTTGTGCTGGTTTGAATCTGCCACTTCCGGTTATCAGTTCCAACTGTCCTTTGCAGTGGTTGGTATATTGGGTCCAGATCGATGTGGACAGCTGCAACGGACATCTAGAACTGACAACCGGAAGCGGAAGATTCAAACCAGTACAAATGCCGGAGGAAAGACCACAAAAGCACTTCACAGGAGGCTTCCAAGCACTGAGGATGTCACCTAGACAGGGGACGAAACGTCTGCAACACAAATTCCCAGCTCGGCGAACAGAACCACAACAACTTGGGAAAAAAGGCTGTGCAGGCGACTGAGGTATCACTCAGAGAGCACTTTGAGACCAGCGACCATAATTCTACTCGATTTAAAATAATGATTGAAAAGGATTGAAGAAAGGCCAATTTTGACGGTATTAGGCAAAAACTTTTGAAAGCTGATTGGGGGCAGATGTTCGCAGGTGAAGTGACGGCTAGAAATTTGGAACCTTCAGAAATGAGATAATAAGAATCGAGCGAAAGCATATTCCTGTTCGGGTGAAATGAAAGTCTGGTAGGGATGGGGAATGCTGGATGACTAAAGGAAATGAGGGTTGCTTACGAAAAAGATGAAGCATATATAAAGTATTTACAGGATATATCTAGTGAATAATTGGAAGAGTGTAAAGTAAGTAGGAATATTCTCAAGACGGAAATCTGGAGGGAAAATGGGGACATGAGAAAACTTTGGCAAATAGAATTAAGGAGAATCCAAAGAGTTTTTACAAATACATTAAGGACAATAGGGTAACTAGAGAGAGAATAGAGCACCTCAAATATCAGCAAAGTGGCCTTTGTGTGGAGCCGCAGAAAATGGTGGAGATACTTAATGAGTATTTTGTATCAGTTTACGCTGTGGAAAAGGATATGGAATATATAGCCTGTAGGGAAATAGATGGTGACATCTTGCAGGATGTCATATTGCAGAGGCGGAAGTGCTGGATGTCTTGAAGCGCATAAAGGTGGATAAATCCCCAGGACCTGATCAGGTGTACACTAGAACTCTGTGGAAAGCTAGAGAAGTATTTACTGGGCCTGTTGTTGAGGTGTCTGTATCAGTGAAAGTCACAGTTGAGGTGCCGAAAGACTGGAGGTTACCTAACGTGGTACCACTGTTTCAGAAGTGTCGTAAGGAAGAGCCAGGGAACTATAGACCAGTGAGCCTGACGTTGGTGGTGGGCACGATATTGGAGGAAATCCTGTGGGACGGGATGTACATATATTTCGTAAAGCAAGGGCTGACTAGAGAAAGGCAACATTGCTTTGTGCGTGGGAAATCGCGTCTCACAAGCTTGATTGAATTTTTTGAGGAAGTAACAAAGAGGATTGATGAGGGCACAGCAGTAGATGTGATCTATGTGGACTTCTGTTTTCGTTCGACAAGGGTCCCAAAGGGAGATTGACTAGCAAGGTTAGATCTCACGGAATACAGGGAGAACTTACCATTTGGATATACAGAACTGGCTCAAAGGTAGAAGACAGAGGGTGGTGGTGGAGGGTTGTTTTTCAGACTGGAGGCCTGTGACCAGTCGAGTGACACAAGGATCAATGCTGGGTCCTCTACTTTTCGTCATTTACATAAATGATTTGGATGCGAGCATAAGAGGTACAGTTAGTAAGTTTGCAGTTGACACCAAAATTCAAGTTGTTGTGGACAGCAAAAAGGGTTACATCAGACTACAACAAGATCTCGACCAAATGGGCCAATGGGCTGCGAAGTGGCAGATCGAGCTTAATTCAGATAAATGCAAGGTGCTGCATTTTAGGAAAGCAAATTTTAGTAGGACTTACACCACTTAATGGTAAGATCCAAGGGAGTGTTGCTGAACAAGGACTCTTTGGAGTGCAGATTCATAGCTCCTTGAATATGGAGTCGCAGGTAGATAGGATAGTGATGACAGCGTTTGGTATGCTTTCCTTTATTGGTCAGAGTATTTTGGACAGGAGTTGGGAGGTCATGTTGCGGCTGTACAGGACATTGCTTATGCCACCGTTGGAATATTGCATGCAATTCTGGTTTCCTACTATCGGAAAGATGCTGTGAAACTTGAAAGCGTTCAGAAAAATTTACAAGGATGTTGTCAGGGTTGGAGGATTTGAGTTATAGGGAGACGCTGAACAGGCTTGGACTGTTTTCCCTGGAGCATCGGAGGTTGAGGTTTAAGAAATTATGAGGGGCATGAATATGGTAAATATGCAACGTATTTTTCCTGGGGTAGGGGAGTCCAGAACTAGAAGGCATAGGTTTAGGTTCAGAGGGGAAAGATATAAAAGAGACCTACGGGGCAACACTTTCGCACAGAGGCTGGTACGGGTATGGAATGAATTGCCAGAGTAAGTGGTGCAGGCAGATAAAATTGCAACATTTAAGAGGCATTTTAATGGGTATATGAATAGGAAGGGTTTGAATGGATATGGGCCTGGTGCTGGAAGGTGGGACTAGATTGGTTTGGGATATCTGGTCGACATGGACGGGTTGGACTCAAGGGTGTGTTTTCATGCTGTACATCTCTATGACTCTATGACTTAGAAATGCTGAATCCAGCTACCTTTAAAGCTACCTATTACTGATATAAATTGACTTTATCTTTAGTGCCATAAGCCCTATATTATCACTTTGTATTCTTAGAGATTTTTTGGATCTTCCTCCATGAAGACAGATGCAATGCAGCTGGTTGTTCTCTTGGCCTTTTCCGTATTCTCCACAATAAACTCTCCTTTCCCATGACAAATTTCCACATTTAACCTTGCTTTTATTTAGTTTTCTTTGAAATATAGATCGTAGATTTGTACAGTCTTCGTGTTCATGTTTGTTAGCATGCATGTTCTCATTTTGATTTCCTCATCAGCTTTATGGCCCTCCTATTGTGGATCGTCAATTTCTGAGACTTCTCTGGTTCCACAATGTCTGAAATTCTTCTGATGTCACTTCCTATGATTAATATAATCTTTAGTTTATTATGTTCACCATCATTAAGTCACATTCTCACTCCTTGATGGTTTTACCTTCAAGAAATAGACGTATTGTTCAATGTTTCTATAAATCTCCTTGTCTTGACCAGATAACTCTAAGAACACTTCAGGAGGACAGAGAAGAAATTGGGAGGGACCTTGCTGATATTTTTGCATCATTGCTGGCCACAGGTGAGGTCGTGGAGGACAGGAGGGAAGCAAATTCTGTGCCGTTACTCAAGAAGGGCTACAAACCGAAATTCTAGTGTTAAGTAAGTCACTTAAGTTAATTCTGAGAGAGAAGATATACATGCATTTGGACAGACAGGGTTTGATTAGGAACTGTCAGCACGGCTTTGTGCATGGGAGATCGTGGCTCACAACGTTGACGAAGGCAGGGTGGTTTAGGTAGTCTATGTGGATTTCAGTAAGGCCTTCAATAACGTTCCACATAGTATGTGCTCGAGAAGGTTAGATCGCATGGAATTGAGGGGGAGCTTGCACATTGGATTCAAAATTGTCTTGATTTTGGGATGCAGAGGTTAATAGTGGAAGGATGCTTGTCAGACTGGAAGCCTGGCACTAGTGGAGTGCCTCAGGAGTCGATGATGGGACCATTACTGTTTGCTATATGCATAATGGTCTTGATTAGAATGCATAAGGCATGATTAGTAAGATTGTAGATGACACTAAAACATGTGGTATTGCGGTTGGTGAGGAAGGTTATCACAAATTGCAGCAGGTTTTTGATCAGCTGGGGATATGGAACGAGAAATGGCAAATGTAGTTTAATATAGATAAATGTGAGATCTTGCATTTTCGAAAGTCAAATAAGGGCCGGAATGTCATGGCGAATGGTTGGGCCTTAATAGGTGTAGTGGAACAGAGGGACCCTGGAATTCAGGTGCACGGGTCTCTGCAAGTTGTTTCAGAGGTATACAGGGTAGTAAAGAAGCCTTTTGGTACACTGGCCTTCATCAGGCAGGGCATTGAAAATCGAAGTTGGGGAGTCATGTTGCAGTTATAGAGGACGCTGCTCAGCTCATACTTGTCGAGTTATGTTCAGTTTTGTTCACTTTGCTACAGGAAGGATGTTATTAAACTGGAAAGAGTGCACAAGAAATTTGCAAGTTTGTTGCCAAGGATTCAATGGTCTGAGTGAAAGGGAGAGGTTGGAATAATTGGCGACCTTTAAGCGGCATTTGGATAGGTACATGGATGGGTGCTTAATCTAGGATAGAAGTTCGGCACAACATCGTGGGCCGAAGGGCCTGTTCTGTGCTGTATTGTTCTATGTTCTATGTTCTATGTTCTATGTTGGACAAGCTAGGACTGTTTACTTTTGAGTGTATGACACTGAGGGGCAATCTCATATAAATGTATCTGATCATGGGACACATGAATAAAGTGAATGTACTCAGTCTCTTTTCCCAGGGTTGGGAACTGACGGACTAGAAGGTATCAGGTTAAAGTGAGAGGGGAAAGAATAAAAGGGAACCTGAGCAGCAATTTGTTTACACACAGGATGGTACGCATATGGAATGAGGTACCAATATAAGTGGTTGAGGTGTGCACATGAACAACATTTAAAAGGCATTTTGACAAATACACGGAGAGGAAAGGATTAGCAGGATACAGGGCAATGGCAGGGAAGTGGGATTAGCATAGTTAGACATTTTGGTCGGAATGGACAACTTTGGACCGAAGGGCCTGTGTCTGTGCTGTAGAGCTCTCTGACTCTCACAACCATTGCTTGTCTCCCACTGAATGTTATATTGTACTTCCCAATTCACTGGAGCGAACTTGACCCTCTCGTCTCCAGGCTTCCATGCTGTTTGACCAGAATGTTCACACATTCTATATTGTATGCAGACACCGTGTAAAATGCAACATATTAATGTCACTATTCTTCAAAAGCTGCTTCAGAGAAAGGTTAGTCATTAGTCCTCCTGCCCACACAAAACCAAATGCAAACAAATATGGTCTCCAGTTTGGTTCACAACATACTCTTCAACCTACCTGATACGCATTTGGATTTTTTTTTCACCACATTAGAAGTCACTTAGTTAATGAATTTTAGATGTAACTTGACACCATCCATTATTACTGCAGCATCCACGATTATTTGTTACTCATTCACAGAACGAGAGTGTTCCTGGGTAATCAGCATTTTTTGCCCATGTCAGAGGACAGTTAAGATTCAACAACATTGCTGTGTATCTGGAGTCACACGCAGGCCAGACCTGCTAAACATAGCAGTTACCTTCCTGAAAGGGCTTTAGTGAACCAGATGAGTTTTTCCAACAATCGATAATGGATTCATGGTCATCATAGACCCTTGATTCCCGATACTTACCTAATTAAAATTCCACCATTTGCCATGGCAGGTTTCCAAACCAGGTACCAGAACATTACCTGAGTCTCTGGTTTAAGGGTCCAGAGTTAACAACACTAAGCCATTGTTTCCACTTGTATATCTGATTTCTAGAGCATATGATGCAAACTATTTGCACACCAGTTTTACTTTAGATATATGACACATGAATGTTTGTTTCTCCTTGCTATTTGTAAGATCCACCCAAATGTACTATGTGGAATCTGAGGGAAAGGGTCTGTGGCGTTATTAGTGATAGACTTGGAAAAGACGTTCAGGGAGGCTCACCTTGACGCTAAGATGATACTGAAGAAATATCCAGCGATACAGGACAAGCATAAATACCCTCCCCGCTCTGCCAGGATAAGAGTCACCGTATTCTCTCTGCTCCCTCACACTCACTGTATGTCTGTTAAAGCACCTACCCCGAAACAAGGCATATGCTCCATCTTCAAACACGGCTCAAGCACTACCACTATCACTATAGAATTCAACACCTTCTGTCACCGACGCAATACTCCCCCCTCCCCCCACACTAATACTGCTCCACGGATACAACACTGTGGACAGACTCCCTGAGGACACCTCACATTTCACTCACCCACCTACACTAGCACTAAAAGCAGGGTCACCCACTCCCAACCTCACTCCCTCCCACTCTTTCTCCTGGAATAGGACAGAAAGGGCCAAGCTGGGAGGTGGAGTGCCCGAAATTCGTTCCGTCCCCACCCTCCCTCCACCATGTTGAAGGATCCTGCCCAAGCCAGAGAAGACCGGGACACCTCATGTGGGGATTCGGAGCCATCCACGTTCCACCAACCAACTAAGCAACAATGGCCAGGGAAGGGCAATTCTCAATTTAAACTCCCTGTCAGTTCCAGCGCCAGCTTTCTCACTCCCAAAATAGACATACCTCATTTCACAGGATGCAGGCATAGATACACATATAAATATTGATAAACACCCCAATATATTATCACACACAATATGTACAAGCAAATAGGCATGCACACACGTAGAGGCACACAGAGGCATATACAGTCACACACAACTAGGCGCGAAAACAAAGAGAAACACACGTGCTGATACACAGACATTCAGACATAGACACACATATACTCAGATAACAAGCACATGGACACACACACACACACATGCATGCACACAGAGACACAGACACTAGTGTCATTAAGACATAAATCGATAGTTTTTGTATTTATAAGGGGATCAATGATGCTAGGGAGAAGGGTGGAGAATTTGGTTGCGGAACATATAAGAAATTATTGAACGGCATATCATTCTCGATGGGCCGAATAGCCTAATTCTCTGCCTTTTTTAATGCTCGTGTGGTATTTTGCTACCATGTATTCTCTTCCAGAGACAGCAGCAGATGCTGGGTTTGTTACATATTTGATTAGAAAGAGTCAGTGGTAATGTGGGACATTTCTGGAGAGCTGAATGGTTTATGTCTATTTCTAATCATTATGTCCTTATATCTGAAATGAGGTGGCGATATGATGTTCGGTTAACACAGTTTTAAAATAACGGGTCCTGAAATGAAATAAGGATGTCCCTTTCCCTTTAGTGTTGTGCTATCTGTGGTGCTGTCATCCTCAGAGAGCAATGAAGATTGGTTATTGAAGAGATTCAAGACTGAGCTGGACTGATCTTTGCTGGACAGGAGAGTCACTGTTTATTGGGAATAGACAGGAGGCGGATGGTCAGACCCACTCAGACCAGCCATGAGCATTCTGACTTGTGCCGTTGAATGGACAACTGCTGCACCTACCCCATGTGTTGTGCCATCAATCCACCATCGGGCCTGTTACAGAGAAATGCAGCTGCCCCTTTCACATGTGCTCTTTCCAAAATCCACCCTCGAAGCTGTTACAGAGATATACTGCTGCCCCTACCCCATGTGTTGGTCTCTCAATCCAACCGAGAAGCTGTTCCAGAATCTGGGACTACCCCATTTAGCCACGCAGGATCGCAACAATGAAATGAGAAAGTATCATTCTCCCCCTCTATAGAGTTATAGAGGAATGGAGAATGAAGTAACTCAGCTCGTTGAGTACATTACAGAGACCAACAGGAGGCCAATCAACCCGCCTGAGCTGTTATATAGGGACAGGGAAGCTGTCACTAATAAGAAATAAGGATAAATGTTTATTTTCAGGTTGCAAATCTGTAACTAGATTAGTGCCTCAGAGATCACTGTGCGGGCATCAATGATCAATAATCTGTACCAAAGATCTGAAAGAAGGGGACTGATTGGCTTGAAGCTCATTTAGCTCGTAAACCAAGATGGCCATTCAATATATCGTCAAATGGAAGTAGTTAGTGTGCAATGTGATATGCTCAGGGAAGGTAAGCGAGCAAACCTTCAGCATAACGTGAGTTGTCTATTTTGGTAAGAAGGATAGAACCGCAGGAAACCATTTAATTGAATGGAGATTACAGAACTCTGTTATAGAGATGTTTTTTGTGTGCTCCGTACATGATTCATGTGAAGTTAGTCTGCAGATGCAGCAAGTAATTTGGAAGATAACCGGAATGATACTGTTTCTGGCTAAGTGTATCGGATTTAATCATGAATGGCTACTGCATCAGTACAGGGCATTGAGGCCACATCTGATACGTTGTGTGCAATTTTGATCCCCTAAAAAAATACAATCTCTTTAGAAGATTTTCAAAGATGTTTCCCTTTACTCATTCCTGGAATGAAGGCCTTTTGGTCTGGAGTATAATCACTCTCAACCTCAGATGAGCAATCTAATTGAACCGTACATGATTTTCAGAAAATTTTACCAGCTGGATTCTGTTGTCAGGGAGACTAAAGCTAGTGAATAGAATTTGAGGACAAGGTGTATTTTTATTAACACACTTATGAAGACATCAGCAATTTTTAAAAAATATGCAGATGCAGATAAACATGTCATCAAATTACAAAGCCGGGTCATTTTTTTTTGCTCATGAAAGGCACTGTGTACAACAACAGCAATGATGCACTTGCATTATCAGACATTCCAGAGAATATTCAAGGAGATTGCACATGATCCAGTTTGATGTTCAGTTGACATTATTGGATGGTTCAAAATAGCGAACGGGAAAAATGTTACCTGCCTGAGAAACAACAGCCGATAGATCCCTTTCTCTTACTTTGTTTCTCCTGACGACAAAATGTGAGACCATAAAATTCCTGAATCATCTTTACCACTCGAGAAATATTCCCGATGAGGCTTTATTGAAATCTCACCATTGCCTGAAGCAAAGGGAATTTCGCCTAACCCAACTGTTCCAGGAAGTAACCCCCATTAAAAGCAGCTTGTGTAAGTAGAATAATTTCAAAGGCGGAATAACAACATTTGGGACGCTCTATTATTTTACCATCAGCTATGAGTTCATTTTTCTGTGTCTTATTTTTTTTCTGGAAAATGACTCAGTCTGAGATATATATTATTGGCCACATCTCAAAACTGGTGACATTTAAATTTTGTTTTTAACAGTGGACGAGTAGGGCTGGAAAAGGCATCGATAATCCTCCGACATTGGTTGGAACACAAACAAGAGATTCTCAAAGTGCTGGTAAAGTGGGAATTCCCTTCCCCTGAAGTGTGTGGTGCCTGGGTGTTTGCATTTATTTAGAGTTGTGTTTGTTCAACATTTGACGGTGAAGTGAATGTGGAAAAATGGTATACAGATAGAAAAGTGGTGCTGAGTCCACAATCAGATCAGCTAAGATCTTAGTGCCTGGTGGAGTAATAACAAAGTATCTAATGACCAGCTCCTGCTCCTCAGTCGGATATTCCTATGTTAAATTCAGCTTCTCAAACCTACTGCAAGGAGCAGATGGAGGCCGCTTGCTCCACGCTCTTGGTCCACAGTAATACATGATATCATTCAGTCCCTCAAAATTGTCACACATGGTTTGGTGTGGGTAGGAAAATGTTATTGGGAAATCCAGGCTGGGTTCGTAATACGCCTCCAGTCTCTTTATAGAGTGCTTCATTTGTTGGTCATGGTCTAGACCAAGATTCATTGTGAATGCAGTCCCCATACCTCACCCAGAGATATCACATGAAATACTTGTCGCTCTCTGACTGCAACACTCAATAATAGAATGAATGTCCAGGAAAATTACAACCACTGACTTTCCAATCACAGAATATGAGAACATAAGAAACAGGAGTATCTAATTCGGAAAATCCAGCAATTATATGTGATCATGGCTGATCTACTGTTGGTCTTAACGTCTCTTTAATGCCCTATTTATGACATCCTTAGCTCTTTGACAGCTCAAATAGACATCGACCTCCTCTTTAAATACTTTCAGTGATCTAGCTGTCTCAGCTGTCTACCCCAGATAAATCTTGATGTACATTACCCTCTGTGAGAAGAAATCACTCCCGACAATACACTGGCACCTATTGATATGAACAAGTGCTGAACACAGGGGGTCAGGAAAGAGTGAATGGCTCTGATATCGAGGTAGTATTTGACTGAGGATCTTATCGGGACCAGCTACGTATTTGAATTTAATGTGAATCAGGTGTACCCTCCCCATTGGTCGAGGTCTTTCAGAGCACAAAGAAATATGTTTGTGTTCGATGGCAGACAATCCTGTCTGTCCTGAGACATCTCTGCAGGAGATCCTCAGAGTAGCTACCTCGGCACAAATACTTTCAGCTGCTTCATCAATGTCTACGCTTCCCCTTACCGCCCCCCCGGCCCCACCCACCATAAGATCTGAAGTGGGGCTGGTCACTGATGATCACACAATGTTCAGAATATTAAGTCCCCCCTCAGCTCTTGAACCAGACTCTGTGTCCATGTGCAGCAAGACCTGGACAGCTGTTAGGTTCGTGCTGTTAAAGTGCCGGTAACATTCATGTAACAGCATAGCCAGACACTGCACATTTCCACAGTGAAAAGAGGAGCTTATTCAGCATCTCCAGCAGGTTACACACGGATATGTGAAAGCCATTCAGCCCATTGAAACAACTGAACAAGAAGAGGGACAGCCCATTCAATGAGGATGGGTGAGGGAACGTTCTTAGAGGCACTTAAACTATCCAGAATCATGCAGCCCGAGTAAAAAAAAACAAGCCGTTGAATTTATCACCGTATCAGTGTCTGTTTAGAACATAACGAGTGATTGTGCACCCCCCTCAAGGTTCAATGCAATCACCTCTAATTCTCTCACAGCGCTACAGATTAATCTTCACTTGTACCTTAATTCCAGTGTTGAGTCCGGTGAAACCCCATTGAACTCTTTCTGTGGCAAGGAGATTACTCCTTATAAAGGAGAGAATGCCTGTCCACAATACCCCAATTAATACCCAAATAACACTCCAGAGTTGATCACAATAATTCTTTTCCCTCACATAGCTGCCTCCGTTTCTTTCTTGTGGCGGAAAAAGCCATTCCTTCTCTATGCACTACGACTGACGTGGAATTTAGATGTTCCTTAAATCTGTATGTCAGCATCAATCAAACCAGGACCAGAGATACCGATGGAGATGAGCATCACGCTCAGGGAGAATTTCAATGAGATTGAGTACATTAAAATAGGGGATGGTCACCGAACTGATTGGAAATGAGCTGGTGGAACATGGGAAACGGGCAGAGGAAGGGAGCGACCTTTCCTTTGGTTCTTTTTTAAGGGGATGTGTGCAGCCCTGGTCAGAGCAGCATCCGGATCTTGAACTGAGTGGCCGGTTCAGCTGCTCCACAGGACAGTAAAGAGTAAAACACTTTGCTATGGGTTTGCAGTGTTACGACACGGGATAAATTCTCCTGCTTGATTTAAAACCAGCAACAGAGAAAAGATTTACCCCGTGCAGTAATGCCTGAAAATTCTAGAGTCCAAGAACTATTTAAAGTAAAAATTAGTATCTTCACTTCATAAAGTATAAAGAATTATTAACGAACACTTATTTACAACTTCTTCCTCTAACCTATCTTTGAACATCCCCCTCCACAATACTAGTCCGAAAAGTCGCTTTTTCGATTTACAAATCAAAACTTCTTATCTCAAAACCAGGAAGCTTTCAGTTCTTCTGCGTATTCCTGTCTTCTTTTCTTCTTGGAGATTCTGCTTCACCAGTTACTGAACAATAAAGGTACCTTTAAGAGAGCTATTTTTCATGCAACCTTTACATGCTTGTAGCTTGCCAGTTCTCCTCTTAACTGTTCAATTGTCCACGGTCTTTTACTCCCAAAGCATTGGACTGCGTCATAGGCTCTTAAGATTGTCAGTATAGTATATTCAAAGTTGATTAAAGGTGGGTATTTTGGGGTATAATGTAAACTGTTTGGTAGAATTTTTTTGTCACCAGGCATCAGCTAATCAATTTATTTGAACAAATGTTACACTATATCATTTTTTTCAGAACACTTGGTGCAGTCAGGTAGTTATTGCTGGCTTTTAATTCTTTTTAATGTACAGTACAACCACATGTCCATCACAGAAGTCACACAGAAACCTGACTATGGAAGGATGTCACATTGACTTCCCTAAAGGACTTGCAGCAAGCTGATGTGCTCTTTATAATAAATCATAATGGTTGCTTTTAAATTCCACCAATTACTTCATGCGATATCAACAGAGTAATAATCTGCGGCTCTAGATTATGATTCAATGACTTGGCCACCATAAATTGTCTTCGTATGTGCAGAGAACAAGCAAAACATTCTCAAAAACAATTACTTTGTAATGGACATGTGGTTAGAAGGGACTCAAAAGTGTTTGAACAAAGGCACAAATCATGGTTTATTCAGGAGTTGAGATTGAGGACGAGACTGGGATATCATGGTGGAGCATTGGACAGTATTGGTGAGTGGAGATATAAATCTGTGAAGACAGAAAGGATTATGGAGTTTGAGATTAGTCTGGTTCCTTCTCGCATATTAGTGAGCAATTTTTAAATGGTATTTTGATAGTTATAATTTATGAGGAAAGGATTTTTTGTTTGGAACTGATAACAATGACTTCCACTTTTCCAAACTTCACATAGCATAAGAAGAAATTCAGTTCAACCCGGTTTAATAGACACATAAAATGACTTACTAGGAACACCAACTATAGCGAGGATTGGATAGTAACCACCTTGTATAATCCAAAGGACACACTTGATCCGCAATGTTAATAATATCCCAGGCGAAGAAAACCAGTAAAGACCCGAAGATAAACTCCTGTCCATTGTTGGAACATGCCAGTCTAATGTTCTCAAGGTTTGATCCATTATTGGAACATTCCAGTCTGTTGTTCTCAGGTTCTGATCCACCGTTGGAACATTTCAATCCATTGTCCACAGATTCTGAACCATTATTGTAACGTTCCAATCTAATGTTCTCAGATTCTGATTTTTGCTCCTTCGCTCTCTGCAGCTGCTGATCCCTGTTTGTGCTGTCAGTGATGCTCCCACTCATACTATGGGATAACACTTTGAACAGAGCCCATTTATCAATGAACAATGGAAACTCTCCACTGGGTTAATTAGAATCCACAGAGATTGATAGTAATCACAGTCACTGAACAAACAGCTCCAGTTAATCCCTTTCAATACAATACTGACTTTATTAAAATTCAAGAGAACGTTTAAAACGTACACATTTGGCATGGGATATGTTGGGGTCACTGAGGGAAAGAATATTGGAGATGCTAGATTGATGGTGTGTAATCATTCAGTCTGCTTTGGATATGAGAGTAACGTCATAGGATTATCAGTATATAAACAAGTTTTTCCATATAAATGGAAATATAATGTCACTAAGATATGGAGAGAACGTTTCTAGTCCATAATCTGACAGGAAAATGTGTCTAAGATAACATGAGTTATAACAGACAAATGGCATGGATATGTTCACAGAGAATATGATGTGACACACAATTCAGATAGTAATTCGAGGATCAGAGTAGGCAGGTGAGGGTCATGCTGTTAATGCTATCGATGTCAATCAACTGTCGTTAAGTACCATTCACTGGACTACAATTGCAGTGTGATTATGATGTTGGGGAGGAGACAGAAAGCACGGAGAATTGGGGACATGGCTGCTAAGACTGGAGGGAGGGAACATAATATTTCCCAGTCATTAGTATTGGAATGCTACTCTTTATAAATCATATGAAGATCAAATTCGAGGATACATTTCCAAAGAAGAATGAGGAGAGCCAATATTAAGCAAGCGACAAGAAGACATTGGAGCAGAAATTTGGCCTTTCAGCCCATTGAGCATGCTGCGCAATTCAATGATGGCTGTTAAGCTTCTTAACCCCATTCTCCAGCTTTCTACCTGCAACCTTTGATCTCCTTTACAATCAAGAACCTTTCTGTCTCACTCTTAAATGTATTCAATAATCTGGCTTTGACAGCCTTCTGTGGCAGTGAATTCTATAGATTCACCACTCTCTGGCTGAAGAGGCTCCTCCTTACTTCTGTTCTAAAGGTCTCCTCTTTACTCTGTCTCTTCGGGTCTTAGTCCCTCCTACCATTGGAAATATCTTCCCGATATCCACTCTGTCAAGTTCATTCAGTATTTTGTAAGTTTCAATTCGATCTCATAACATTCTTCTAATCTCGATTAAATATAGACCCAGAGCCCTCAAATATTCTTCATATGTTAAGCTTCTCATTCCTGGTACCATTCTCGTGAATCTCCTCTGAAAACGCTCCAGGTCCAGTACATCCTTCCTGATGTTTGGGATCCAAAACTGGGCACAATAATCCAAATGTGGCCTGACCAAAGCTTATAGAGCCTCAGAAGTACATCCCTACTTTTATATTCACCTTTTATATTTACCTTTCGAGACTCCTGGACTAGAACTCCCAAGTCTTTTTGCACTTCAGTCTTATAAATTCGCTCCCTATTTAGAAAATATTCCATGCCTGCATTCTTCCAGGCAAAGTGCATGAAATCACACGTGATACGCCATCTGCCACATCTTTGCTCAATCCCCTAAACTGTGCAAGTCTTTCAGTAGGAGAAAGTGATGACCGCAGATACTGGTGATCGGAGTCAAAAAGCGTGGTGCGAGAAAGGCACAGCCTGTCAGGCGGCATCCAAGGAGCAGGAGAGTCGAAGTGTCAGGCATCAAGCCTTCTTCAGGAATAAGGAGTGTGGGTGGAAGGGAGTTGAGAGATAAATGGGAGGGGCTGGGGCTTGGAGGAAGGGAGCTTGGAAGGCGGTAGCTCGATGAAGGTGGGTGGTGATAGTTATAGGTCAGAATGGAAGGTGGTGTTGGTACATGGGAAGGAAGATGGAGAGTAGGCCAGTTACAGAGCGTGGTGCTGAGTTGGAGGGTTAGATCTTGGATAAGGTGGATGGAGGGAAGATGAGGAATCTTCTAGTGGCTAGAATTTTGGCAGCGGAGGAGGCCAAAAAACTTGCATGTCCTTGGCGGAGTGGAAGGGGGAGTTGAAGTATTCAGCCACAGGGCAGTGGGGTTGTTGGATATGTCTGTCTGAGAGTAATCCCTGAACCGTTCTGCAAGTTGACGTCCTGTCTCCCCAGAGTGGAGGAGAGCAGGAGCAGTGGACTGAGTAGATGAGGTTTTTGGATGTACAGGATGTTCACTGCCGGATATAGAAGGATTATTTGAGGGCTTGGATGGATGTGAGGGGGGAGGTATTCGCATAGGTGTAATACCTATTGCAGTGGCAAGAGAAGGTGCCAGGAGTGGAAGGTAGCTTGGTGGGGGAGGGGGGCGTGGACCTAATGAGGGTTTTGTGAAGGGAATGGTCTCTGCAGAATGCTGCTAGGGATGGGGAGGGAAGTATATCGTTGGCGGTTGGGTGTGACTGTTAGTGGTGGAAATGGCAGAGGCTGATGCATCGTATCCTGACTTGTTGGAATGGGAGGAAAGGACCAGAGGGGCTCTATCTTTTTTGTATTTGGAAGGGTGAGTTTCAAGGGTGGAGTTGTGGGAAATTGATGAGATGCGCTAGAGCACCCTCCTGCAGCCGAAACACCTCTTCAATGCTACCTATCCGTCTATCTGTCTTTGAACTGTTTGAAAACTTATTCAAAATTCCTTCAGTTCCTTCATGTAGATCATTCAAGCACAAAATGAAAAGATATGGTCCTAACACTGAGTCTTGTGGAACACAACTTGTCCCTGGCTGCCCTCTTCAAAGGACCCTTTTATCCCACTCACTAATTTCTGTCAGACAGCTAAGCTTCCGTCCATGCTAGCACTGTTCCACATTCTCATTAGCCTCCTCCGTGGCTCCTTGTGAAAGGATTCTTAAAGTGCAGGTGGATAACATCTATTGTTCTCCTTGATCTAATCTGCTCATTCCTCTCTCAATGTATTCTAGCAGGTTTGTCAGGCCTGACCTCCCCTTGATGAAACCATGCTGACTCTGTCCTATTTTATCAACCACCTCCAAGTATCAAAAATCCCATCCTTCACGATGGATTGCAGGATTTTACCCACCAAAAAGATTAGGCTAATCAGTCTGTAATTTTCCATATTCTGCCCAAATCACTTATTAAACGGGTGTCACGTTAGCAATTTTCCAGCCTCTTGGCCCTTTCCTGATTTTAATCATTCGTGAAAGTTTACTAGTTACACTTGCACTATCTCTTCAGCTATCTCCCATACAAGGTTGGGATGTAGTCTATCTGTTCCAGGTAATTTACCCACATTCAGGCCATTCCGGTTTCTAACCTGTTCTTCTGGATGATGGCCACCATACTTAGTTCTGCCCTCTCACACTCTTTAATTTTTGGGAAATTACTCGTGTCTTCCACCACGAAGACTGATGTAACGTTCCTCATTCATTTCTTTGTTTCCCACTAATGTCGCTCCAGCATCATTTTCAAGTTGTCCATATTCACTTTTACTTCTCTTTTGCACTTTATATATATAACGAATCTCTTAGTTACCTCTTTATTATTGGTTAGCTTACCCGTATATTTAATCTTCTCCCTCCTTATTTATTTTTTCTTGCCCTCTGTTGGTCATTGTAAATTTCCCAATTCTCTAGTTTTCCACTGCCCTTCACCACATTATATGCTTGCTGTTTTGCTTGTATGCAATCCCTGACTTCCCTCATCAGCCCTAGTTGCCTCATCCTCTCTGTACCAATCCTCTATTCCTCAGCATGAATCTCTGCAGTCTCTCCTGTTTTAATCTTGGTATCGCCTGCCATTGCTGTTCCCCTGGCCTTCCTGCTCGATCCCTCTCCGGGCCATCCTACCCAGCTTCTACCTTATGCCTCTGTAGTTGCCTTAATTGAGCTGAAATTCTGTTACCTCTGATTCTGCCTTTTCTCTCTCGAATTGCAGAATAATTTCAAAGATGTTCTGATCACTGCCTCCGAAGTTTTCCTTCACCTTATGCTCGTTTATCTAGCCTGCCTCATTAAGTCCAGTATCATCTTTTCCCGAGTGGGCTCCACCACAAGCTTCTCCTAAAAGCCATCTCGTAGACATTCCTGAAACTCCTTTACTTGAGAACCACTACATGATTTTCCTAGTCACCCTGCATATTAAAATCTCCCATGATCACTGTACTTTGCCTTTCCTACACATCTTTTCTATCTCCTGGTGTATCTTGTGCCCCAGCTCCTGACTACTCTTTGATGGATTGTACAAATCTCCAACTGTGGCTGTCTTATATTTGTGGCTCCTCAATTCTACCCATGCAGATTCTACACCATCTGACCCCAGTTCCTTTCTTATTATTGATTTAGATTCATTTCTGACTAATAATACAAATCCACTCACTCTGCCTACCTGACTATGTTTTCGTTAGGATATATGTCCTTGAATATCCAGATCCCCTTGCAACCACATCTACTGATGCCCATCACATCATAACTGCCAATTTCAGTCTGCGTCACAAGCTAATTTATCGTATTCCTTATATGCTTGCATTCAGATATAACACCTTTAGTCCTGTATAAACCGTCCCTCCTCTCAGTGCCATTCGTTTGTCCAGTGTGCTTGAAGTTTGATATGTTAAACATTTCCAGATGCTCTATTCTATTTGTGTCTGTGCTGGAGATTTTAATAACCTCACCTGAGTTCTGTACTTTTACCTACCTTTGAATTCTGCTTTTCTAATTAAACCCTATAACTGAACAACCACCACACACACACACACACACACTCACTCTGTCTCGAGCCCTGGTTAGGATTCACTCGGATTCTGGTCCCAGCACGGTTCAGACGACGGCTGTCCCATTGGAGCAGGTCCTTTCTTCCTCAGTAATAAAATGTGTTTATTCAACACAAAATACAGGGACAAAAAAAGCTCTTCTGTTCATACCAAAGTATGAAAACTGCAAAGACACAAGGTTGTTAAAATACACTCACAGTATTGAGCTATATGAATTGAAACGTGAATTACAAAATCATGGAGGTGTGCAAATATTATCAATCATTATTTGACACACAGCTGAGACCCTGATTTCCCCTCCATCAGTAATCCCCCTCACTGAGATTCTCTAGCCCTGTCTCTCACACAATGTCTAGAGGGGCTACAAGTTTATGTTGGCCCAGAATTTTTAAATTAATCCTCCTTCTCCCTGGAGCCAATCTATACTTCTTTTGGATTGTTATTAACTGTTAGCAACCCAGCTCTGTGATGTCATTGGCGATAAATGATCTGGGATGACAGCCAGCATCAGCACAGTGCTCACAGGGTATGGCACCAGAGGAAGGGCTGACAGTCTCTGGGAGTTTATAAACAAAGTTTCTGTGTATTTCTCCTCAAGCTGTCTCCTGATAACTTCACACTTGTCTAACACCCCTTGCTCTCACTCATTCTGTCGCGCCGTTTTCTCTTCATTCTGTTTATCTCACTTCACTTGCTTTCTCCATGTTTATTTCTCTCTCTCTCACTCTCAGTTTATCTCCGATCATTCTATCTATTTTCAAATTGTGAAGATGGAGAGCTAGTAGACGCATGGTGGGCTGAATGGCCTCCTTCTGTGCTGTATTATTTCTGAAGTTCTCTGACCCACAGTACAGCCTTTAGGTGCATGGACAGAGAGGCTGGTTCAGTGAAGGACACAAAGCACAATCATCCATTACCTTTTCCTGTTCTCTGACATGCAGCGGCCCCGAAATATCTGTTCAAACAAAGAGACTCCTCACATGAAAATCAGCACACTTCAGACTGCCAGGCGCACTGTGATCAGTGCCCTCTGCCTGTTTGTTGTTGGTCTTAACTGTACTGGTATTAGTCTCCAAATCCTCCTCAGTCACTGCACCTGTGGACCTACTGCTGTGGGTTTCCACACCCCTCCGCACCCGCCCCCTCTCCCCCACGGGCGATACACACTAGTTTAAATCCCGCTGAGGGCTAATAGCAAATCTGCCTGCCAGGAGATTGCTGCTAGTTCAGGTCAGTCCCGTCCTTATTGTGTATATCCTACTGAGCCAGAAATCCCAATGATCCACAAATCGGAGATTCCTGTCAGTTCAGGTTT
Organism: Chiloscyllium punctatum; assembly: GCF_047496795.1. Lineage (NCBI taxonomy): Eukaryota > Metazoa > Chordata > Chondrichthyes > Orectolobiformes > Hemiscylliidae > Chiloscyllium > Chiloscyllium punctatum. Next base: position 52,987,529 of record NC_092752.1, read on the forward strand.
ATCCCGTCCTTCTTGTTTTGGGAATCCCAATGATCCACGACTCGGAGATTGCTGGTAGGTCAGATCCATCCCATCCTTCTTGTGTACATCCTCCCCTACCCGGGAATCCCAATGATGCACATATCGGAGATTGCTGGCAGTTCAGCTCCATCCCATCCTTCTTGTGTATATCCTCTCGACCCGGTGATCACAATGACCCACATATCAGAGATTGCTGCCAGATCAGGTCCATCCCGTCCGTCTTGTGTATATCCTCCCGAACCAGGAATCCCAATGATCCACATATCAGAGATTGCTGCCAGTTTATGTCCATCCCGTTCTTCTTGTGTATATCCGACCGAGTCGAGAATCCCAATGATCCACTTATCAGAAGTAGAACGACTCTCCCAGCGCTTTGGTTGTGCCACCTTCCTATTCCTAACCTCACTCGCATGTGACATATTCTAATGTCTACAAATTTCAAATATCCTTTCAGCACAACTCGAGCAAGGCCTTTCCTTTAAAGTGAATAGAATTGATAATAAAAACTTCAGTGTGACCTCATTAACCAGGAAAGTGGAGTCCACTGACTCAGTCCAAAGACCAAAGGATCTCATATCTATCACCACCACCAAACCTGTTTGACAAGTTATACATATGAACCATCTATTTACAGATGGATGAGGATAAACAGAAGACTATAAAGTATCTTTCCAGATGGATGTCATTCAGCCTATTTACTCTGCTTTGCTATTAAATTGGATTTTAATTAGTCTGTTCCTTTCAATGGCAGGGTCTTTACCCAGCATCCACAGCGTGTCAGTAAGTGCCCAATGTCGTTGTGTGCACAGTCCTGTGAAGGGAGTATCCAGTGCCAGACGATAGGGTGTGGGGAGTCCCAGGGGTGGCACAAGGAAAGGCTGCATGTACTGACAATGGACTGAGGGACTGAAAGAGATGGAATAGGCATCCACGGACACTGTATTCAGACAAGTGGCCGGGCAAGATTCCTAAATACCCAGAGGAAACCGCGAACCGCGGCTGCTTTTACATACTCCTGTCACTTTTGCTGCATTTCTCCATCAAACAAAAATAAAAATACTGGAGATGGTGGAAATTCGAAGCAAACACAGAGACGCATTGTGGAGAGAGAAAGGAGTTAATGTCCCCATTGCAGACATGGGAAGAATATACAAAGACCACACAGACAGGGTCCAGAGATTGGAATTGAACACGACGCAGCATTGCTGTGTCACCGTGCTGCCCAATGATGAATAATTGGAGGTAGTATAGTTAGAGGCATAGATACTGTTCTCTGTGACCAGGATTGAGAGTGCAGAAGGTTGTATAGCCTACCTGGTACTTGGGTTTGGGATATGTCATCTGGGTTGCAGAAGAACTTGGGTCTGTGCAGGTACCAACGGCTGGACAAACAAATGACAATGAGAAAAGGGACGGTTAATACAGGAATGAGCTGTTATATCGGAATGTATGCAGTATAAGGAATAAGGTAAATACACTTGTGACTCATACACAACTTGGCAGGTACGACATGATGGGCATCACAGTGACATCGCTGCAAAAGGATCAGTATTGCGTGCTGAATATTTAAGGATATTCATCCTGTCGAAAAGATAGGCAGGTGGGCAGAGAGCTAGATTTGTCTCATTAGTAAGAAATGAAGTTGAAGCAATAATAGAAAATGAAGAAAGGTCAGATGGTGTAGAATCTATGTCGGTAGAATTGAGGAATCAAAAAGGTGAAAAAAGTGCAGTTGGAGTTATGTACATGCCGCCAAACAGCAGGCAGGAGGGGGTGCAAGATATACTAGGAACTAGAAAGATCTGTAGGGAAGGCAACGTTACAGTGATCATATGGGATTTCATTTTGCAGGTGGACTGGGAATTCAGGTTGATAGGGATTTGCAGGAACGGAATTTCTGGAATGGCATGAGATGAGATAGCATTTTGGAGCAGCTTGTGCAGGGAGACTAGATGAGGGGAGCTTACGGTAAAGGAAATCATAGGAGGCAGTGATCATAATATGATTGATTTTTTTCTGCAATTTCAGATGGAGAAGTTAAAATCAGAAGTAACGGAATGACAGCTGAATAAAGGCAATTGCAGAGGCATGAGCGAAGAGCTGGGTAGAATTGACTGGGAGACGGGCCCAACAGGAAAGACAGTGGAACAGCAATGACAGGATATTTTTGGAGTAAATTAGAATATAGCAGATATTTATTCTGAGGAAAAAGAGGCTTGTACTGGGAGGATGAGGCAACTATAGCTGACTATGGAAGTCAGATATAACTTTAAAGCAAAAGGGAAAGCACATAATGTGGCGAGGGGCAGTTGGAAACCGGAGGATTGGGAAGCTTACAAAGGCAAACAGAGGGGAAACAAACTAAAATAAGGAGGGAGATTGTTAAATTTGGGGGTAAACTAGCCACTAATATAAAGAAAGACTGCAAGTGTTTCTTTCAATATATAAAGTTCAAAAGAGAAGCAAAAGTGGGCATTGAACTGTTGGGAAATGATAGTGCACAGATAGTGATGAACAAAAAAAATGTTGAGGCACTGAATTTTGCGTTAGGTTCACGGTGGAAGATACGAGTAATACCTTAACATTCCAGAGGGTGAGAGGCCAGGGCTGAGTATGATGGTCACCACAATGGAGAACGTGCTGGAAAAAAACTGAATGGCGTGCAGGTGATTAGATAATCTGGACCAGATGCACTACATCCAAGTGACATCACGAAGATAGCTGAAGATGGAGTGGGGGCGATAGTGGTGATCTTTGAGCAATCACTAGAGTAAGGAATGGTTCCGGAGCAACGGAAACCCACTAACGTGACACCCCATTTTAACAAGGGAGCAAGGAAAATGACAAAAAAAAAATCCAAAATGACTACCTGAACCTCTGTCGTGGGTAAGATCCTGGAATCCATATTTAAGCAGGAGAGTTTAGAATACTTGGAAGTGTTTGGTAAAATCGGGCAAAATCACTATCGTTTCATCAAAGGAAGGTCATGCCTGACAAATCTGTTGGAATTATTTGAAGAATAAATGAGCAGGCTTGACCAGGCACATCCAATGGATATTATCCACCTGGACTTCAAGAAGGACTTTGACAAGGTGTCACAGAGGAGATTACTGAGTATGATAAGGGTCCGTGGTGTTAGAGGCAAGGTAGTGGCATGAATAGAAGCTTGTCTGTCTGGCATAAAGCAGAGAATGGGGATAAAATTGTCCTTCTCAGGATGACGGCCGCTGACAAGTTGTGTTCCACAAGGCTCTGTGTTGGAATCGTATCTTTTCACTTGTTACATTAACATTCTGGATGATGGAACTGAGGGAACTCTGGCTAAGTTTGCAGACGATACAAAGATAGGCAGATGGACAGATCGTATTGAGCAGGCAAAGAGGCTGATGAAGGATTTGGGCAGGTCAAGAGATTGGCAGATGCATTCCAACGTTGGAAAGATTGAGGTCATGCACTTTCGCACAAAGAATAGAGTCATGCTCTATTTTCTAAATTGGGAAAGAAATCAGAAGTCTGAATTGCAAAGTGACTTGGGAGTTCTAGCGCAGGAGAAAGTGAGGACTGCAGATGCTGGAGATCAGAGCTGAAACATGTGTTGCTGGAAAAGTGCAGCAGGTCAGGCAGTATCCAAGGAGCAGGAGAATCGACTTTACTGGCATGAGCTCTTCTTCAGGAATGAGGAAAGTGTGCCCAGCAGGCTAAGATAAAAGGTAGGGAGGAGGGACTTGGGGGAGGGGTGTTGGAAATGCGATAGGTGGAAGGAGGTCAAGGTGAGGCTGATAGGCTGTAGTGGCGGTGGGGGCGGAGAGGTCAGGAAGAAGATTGCAGGTTAGGAAGGCGATGCTGAGTTCTGCAGGTTAGGAAGGCGGTGCTGAGTTTGAACTCAGCACCACCTTCCTAACCTGCAGAACTCAGCATCGCCTTCCTAACCTGCAATCTTCTTCCTGACCTCTCTGCCCCCACTCCCACTCTGGCCTATCTTATCACCCTTACCTTGACCTCCTTCCACCTGTCGCATTTCCAACGCCCCTCCCCAAGTCCCTCCTCCCTACATTTTATCTTAGCCTGCTGGACACACTTTGCTCATTCCTGAAGAAGGGCTCATGCCCGAAACGTCGACTGTCCTGCACCTTGGATGCTGCCTGACCTGATGTGCTTTTCCAGCAACACATTTTCAGTTCTAGTGCAGGGTTCTCTCAAGGTAAGCTTGCAGTTTGAGGCAGTAGTCAGTACGGCAATTACATTTATTATTGATGGCGTTTATTACGAGAGGAATTGATTATATAACAGGTTGTATACTGCTCTAGTCAGAAATATTTGGAGTATTGTGCGAAATTTTGAGCCCCATAACTCAGGAAGGATGTAGTGGCCTTGGAGCATGTGCAGAACATTTTCAGGAGAATTGTCGAAAGGAATGAAAAGCTTGTCGTATGAGGAATGTTTTTGGGATCTGGGTCTATACGTCAAAACCTGACCTCTCTGTCTCTCTCAATCACTGTGGGTAATGGGGGCTGGGGTGGGTAGGCGTAACGCTCTCCCAGGCACTTGAACTATCCAGACTCATGCATCCTGAGTGAAACAGCAGTCATGGAATTTATCGCCTCCTCATTGTCTGTTTAGAATAAAATGAGTGATTGTCCATCCCACTCAGGATTCAAGGCACTCACCTCTTATTCTCTCACATCTCTCGAGATCAATCTACACTTACTCCTCATGGTGCCATCATCCCAGGAATTAATATGGTGAAACTCCTTTTCATATTCTCTGTGTCCTTATAAAAGAGAGAAAATCTGTCCACATTAGCCCAAATACTGCCTCAACAACACTCTCAGGTTTGATCACACTAACCCCTTTCCCTCACTTAGCTGGCTCCGTTTCTTTCGTGTGACTCAGCGAACCATTCATTTACAATGCACTGCCACTGATATCGAATTTAAAACATCCTTACATCTGTTCGTCAGCCTCAATGAAGTCAACATCAGAGGTGCATATCGAGATGGGCATCACTTTTCTGAGAGACTCAATCACAAATAATACATCTAAAACAGTGAATATCTGCCTACCTGAACGGAAATGAGTTGCAGGAATATGGGATGCAGGCCGAGGAAAGGAGCTATTTTTACTTCTGTTCTTCCCTCACGTGATGTGTGCAGCCCTGGTCAGGCCAGCATGTGATGCCGACCTTGAACTGAGTGTCTGGTTCAGTTATTCCACAGGACAGTAAAGAATAAAAGACATTGCTTTGTGTTTGCAGTTACACAGAGACCTGACGAGGGAAGGATGACACACTGCCTACTCTAAAGGACATCAGGCAAGCCGATATCAACAAATTATTATTCTGTAGGTCTACATTATGAGCCAATGACGTGACCACCATACACTGTCTTTGCATCTTTCAGGTTCTGTGCAGAGAACACCTTAAACACCTCACGTGCAATTATTTTGCCATGAACGCGAGGTAAGAAGGGACATAAAAACGATGTATCCGAAATTAACAAAGGCACAAACGATGTTTATTCAGCACTGAGGCAGAGGAGGAGACTGGGCCATCTTAATAGTGGAACTTGACAGTAGTGGTATGTGGGGAAAATTTGGAGATGTGCACTTTGCAGGAGAAAATGAATAAAGGTGCGTTTCATCCTCGCATGCTGGTGAGTAATTTGTAAATAATAATTTGCTAGTTAAAATTTCTAAGGAATGGAACTTTTGATGGGACCTGAAAAAGTTGACTTGCACCTTTCCAGAAACTACATATCATGAGAATCAATTCAGTTCAGACCATCTCACTGGAAAGACAGCGTGACATACCAGGACCACCAACGATAACAAGAATAGGATAAGAACCAGCTTGAATAATCATAAGTACATCTTCAATCCGATATGTTAATGATATCCAAGGCTGCGAAAGACAATAAAGATCATCAGATAAACTCCTGTCCATTGTAGGAACATTCCAGTACATTGTTGTTAGATTCTGATCCATTGTTGGAACATTCCAGCATATTGTTCTCAGATTCTGATCCATTGTTGGAACATTCCAGTCTAATGTTTTCAGATTCTTATCTCTGGTCCACCTCTCTCTGGAGCTGCTGATCCCTGTTACTGCTGTTGGACCTGCTACCGCTCATACTATGGGATAAAGTACTGAAAGCATTCCCTTATTGATAGAAGAGAGAAACTGTCTAGGGACGCATAGGATCCACGGAGACTGACATAATCACAATCGCTGAACAAATAGCTCGAGTAAACCCCTTTAAATTCAATGCTGTTTTATTAAAATTCAAAATAACTTTGAATATTTATGCAATCTTGATGTGATAAATGAGTGTGACTGAAGGAAGGAAGGAATGTTGGAGACGGGATATTGATTGTGTGTAATCATACAGTCTGCCTTGGATATGGAAGTAATGCCACAGGTTTAACTGCACATAAACATGCTTCTCTGCTCCTAAATGGAGAAATAAATCCTATAACTACAGATCAGTCATTGCAAAATCAGTAAAACATTGAGAAAGCATCTATCATCCATTATCTGATAGCAAAATATTCCTCAGAAAACGTAGGTTATAATAACCAAATGGCATGGACATGTTAACAGAGAATTGTACATGATAAACACAAATCAGATTGTTATTCCAGGATCAGAGAGGGCAGGTGTGGATAATGCTTTCATAGTATCGATGTTAAGGAACTGCGATAAAGTGTCATTTAATAGACTTCAATTACATTGTGATTATGGCATTGGGGAAAAGACAGAAGATGGAGAGGAATGGCGGACATGTCTGTTTAGACTGGGCAGAGGGACAGTGATTTTCCCCCAGTCACCAGCATTGGAATGTTACTCTTTATAACTCATATGAAGAACAGATTCAAGGATACATCTACAATGAGGAATCAGCAGAGACAATATGAATGAATTGCGTTTATGTAATATAAAATACAGGAACAAAATAATTTTCTGTACATACCAATATATGCGAAGTACAAAGAGATAAGGTTGTTAAAATGCACTCCTGAAACTGAGCTATACAAATTGAAATGTGGATTACGAAACTAGGGAAGTGGTGTGTAAACTTTATCAATCATCATTTGACCCACAGCTGAGATGATGATTACCCCTCTGTCAGTGATCCCTCTCACTGTGGTTCTCTGGCCCAGTTTCTCACACAATATCATCGGGTAGTTATCATTTCCTGCTGCACTTGGAAATTCTGCTTTCTCCATGAAACCAATCTATTGGCCTAATGGGTTCTGTTTAGCTGTCAGTAAACAACTCTGTGGCATTATTAAAAATAAATGATCTGGGATGACAGCCAGTATCAACATAGTGCTCACAGGGTATGGCGCCCAAACAAAAGGCTTGCAGTCCAGAGGAAATTCTAAATAAAACTTCTAACTTCTGTCTGCGCATACTCATCAACCCTAATGCGGTCTTCTGATCTATCTAACTTCACCCTCATCTAACATCTCTTCATCTCCCACTCAGTCAGTTGCTTCCCTTTCTATCCTCTCTCCGTTTATCCCCCTTCACTTTCTTTTTCTCTGTTCACTTCTCTCACACAACCTATCTCCACATACTCTCTCTCTAAATCCAATTGTGCAGTTGGAGTGCTTGTAATCTCAAGATGGGCTGAATGGTCTCCATCTGTGTTTTATTAATTCTGAGGTTCTCTGACCCACAATAAATAGTTGCCTGGATAGACATGCTGGTCTGGTGACAGGTACGGTGGACAATCATCTATTATCACTTCCTGTTCTTCTCTGATGTGCAGCTGCCTTGTAGTGTATGTTCAAACAAAACAGACTGAATGAAATTCGAGCAGTCGGGAGGACATACATGACCGTAAATTTCAATCAATATTTAATGAAGGATGAGATTACAGAATAACATAAACAATGAAAGAAAAACAGGGCAACACAAGAAATAGCAGCTGAGCACAACATGTGGTTCCAAGCAGGCCTCATGGTATTATCGCTAGATTATCAATCCGGAAAATCAGGTCCTGTTCTGTGGACCCGAATTCGAATCCCTCCACTGATGATGGTTGGAATTCAATTCACTTTTTTAAAAAAATATACCTGGAAATTAGAATCTACTGATGAGAATGAAATCATTGCCGATTGACAGAAAAATCCATCTGTTTCACTGGTATCCTTCAATGAAGGAAGCTTGCATCCTCACCTAGTCTGGCCGACATGCGATTCCAGACCCAAAGCAATATCATTGACTTTCAATCGCCCTCTGAATTCGTCTAGCACGTCATTCAGTTGTACCAATCGCTACAAAGTCTCAAAGTAATGGAACCGATGGACCACCTGGCATCACACTTGGCACCAGAAAAGTCAATATTAGAAACATCACTGTAGAATCTGCACAGTCCTCCTTAGTAATGCCTGACCGCCACTGCCATCATTGGGACAACTGCCTTACAAACTAGCCAAACAACAGCCTGACATAGCCATACTCACGGAACCATATCTGACAGGAATAACCCAGACACCATAACCATCCCTGGATATGCACTGTCCCAAAGGCGGGACCGATCCAGCAGAGGGAGCATCTCAGTGCGATACAGTTGGGAGGTAGTTGCTCTGGGAGTTCCTAAAATTGACTCCGGACCCAATGAAGTCCTATGGCTTCAGATTGAACAAGGACAAAGAAGTCTCTTACTGATTACCACGTAATGTCCTTCCTCAGCTGAATCCGTACTCCTCCATGTTAAATCACTGAATGTGGCAAGGGCACAAAGTGTATTCTGGCTGGGGATTTCAAAGTCTTCCAATAAGAGTAGTTTGACAGCAGACTACTGATCACGCTGGTCGAGTCCTAAAGTACATAGATACTTGATTGGGTTTGGAGAAGGTCGTGAGGGAACGAACGAAAAGAGAAAAAACATACCTGACCTCATCCTTACCAATTTACAGATGCATCTGTCCATGACATTATCAGTAAAAGTGGCCACCCCACTGTCTCTGTGGAGACAAAGTCTCACGGTCGCACTGACAATAAACTCTATTGCATTGTGTGGCATTATCACCATGCTAAATAGCACAGACTTCGAATAGATCTAGCAACTCAAGAGATAGCATCCACAAGACACTGTGGACCATCAATAGCAGCAGAACATTACTCCAGCACAATCTGTAACAACACAGCCCAGCATATCCCCCACTCAATCATTACCATCAAGCCAGAGGATCAACTCTGGTTCAATGCAGAGTGTAGGAGGGCATGCCAGGAGTAGAACCAGAAATATACAAAGATAAAATGTCAATTTGCTGAGGTTTCTAAACACATATACCTGCGTGCCAAATAGTATAACCAGCAAGGGACAGACAGATCTAAGCTATCCCACAACTAATGCATCAGATTTAAGCTCTGCAGTCTTGCTCGTCCTATCGTGAATGGTGGTGGACAGTTTAACAACTCACCAGAGTAGGTGTCTCCACAAATATCCCTATTCTCAATGATGGAAGAGCCGAGAACATCAGGGCAAAGGATAAAACTAAAGCTTTCGCAGAAATCTTCAGTCAGAAGTTTCGAGTGGATGATCTATTTTGGCCTCCTCCCGTGGTCCCTATCATTACACATAGTAGTCTTCAGCAAATTAGATTAACTGATATCTTGAAAAGATTGAAGGTACTGAATACTGCAAAGGCTATGGGCCCTGATTACATGATAATAATAGTGCTGAAGACTTGTACTCCAAAACTTCCCGCTCCCCTCTCCAAGCTGTTCCAGTATGATTACAAACGGACAATGGGAAAAACCTGCTCAAGTATGTTCTGTACATAAAACGCAGGGCAAAGTTAGCCCATCCAAATACTGCCTCATCAGTCTACTCTCCATCATCAGTAAAGTGATGGAAGGTGTCATCAACAGTGTTATCAATCAGCACCTGCTCAGCAATAATCTGCTCAGGGACGCCCAGTTTGGGTTTTCCAGGGACACTCACCTCCTGACCTCATCGCAGCCTTGGTTCAAACAAACAAAAGTGAACTGAATTCCAGCCCTTGACATCAAGGTTGCATTCTGCCTAATGTGACATCAGGCAGCCCAAGTTAAAAATGGATTGCGGGCCAACACTTCATTGTTGGAGTCATTCCTGACAGATAGGAAGATAGTCATTGTTGTTGGAGGTCAGTCATCTCAGCTACAGAACATCTCTGTAGTAGTCCCTTAGGATAATGCTCTAGGTCCAAACATCTTCAGCTGCTCCAACAATGATCTTCCTTCCATCATAAGGTCAGAAGTGGGGATATTCGACAATGACTGCACGATGTACAGCACCATTCACAAATGGTCAGGAACAGAATTAGTTCATGCCCAAATGCAACAAGATCTGGGCGATATCCAGGATTGGGCTGGCAAGTGGCAATTGACATTCTCACATCCAGACCATGACCATCACCAATAAGAAACAATATAGCTACTTGTTATTCAGCAGCATTATTATAACTAAATATACAGGGGTTATCACTGACCAGAACCTCAACTGGACTCGCCACGTAAATACAAGAGCTGATCAGAGGGTAGGAATACTGTGCGAGTAACTTATCTCCTGACCCCCAAAGCCTGTCCACCATCTACAAAGCACAAGTCAGGAATGAGATGGAATAATCCTCACTTTCCTGAATGAGTGCAGCCCCAAAGACACTAAAGAAGCTTGACACCATCCAGAACAAAGAAGCCCATTTGATTTGCATCACATCCAGAAACCTTCACTCCCTTCTCCACGGTCGCTCAGGAGCAGCAGTGTGCACTATCTACTAGACACAATGCAGAAATTCGCCAAAGACTCTCAGACAGCTCCTTCCAATCTCGCAAACACTTGCATCTAGAATGACACGCGCAGTAGACTTTTGGGAATACCACACTTTCAAATTCCCTTCCAAACCAGTCAACATACTGGTTGGAAATATATTGCCATTCGTTCACTTTTGCTCGGTCAAAACCCTGGAATTCCCTCCTTAATCACAAGTGGGTCAACGCACAGCAGGTGGATTGCAGCTCTTTGAGAAGGTAGCTCAGCACCACCTTCTCAATGGGGCAACTAGGGACAGGCAAGAAATGCTGGGCCCATCCAGCGATTCCCATATCCAAAACAGCGTTTTTTTAAAATTAGTTCCAAATTGATCATCTCGATGGGACAGGTTATCTGATTTGAACATGAACAGGAAAACAATATTTCTAATATTGAACATTTTAGACTTTGCTGTTATTAGATGAGTGTTTAGTATTCGATGACTTATTGTTGCTGAGTGCTGTGATAAATTGCATCTGTTTTGTTAAAATCAACAATACTGGCGTAACAGGATCAATCCTTCGAAAATACCAGACAGAAAATGACAATCATCGTAGAGACAATGTTCTCCCGCAAGGTGAGACTCACAGATAGGCGCTTATATTCAACAGATTAATGGACTACTGGCTGACACTGAATCCCCACACCGTCCATATCACAGGGGTTACCATTGACCAGAACGTGATCTCAAATCAACATGCAAGCACAAGGGTTACAAGAGCAGGTCAGAGACTTACAATTCTGCACTGAATAATAGACTCTATGACCTAAAGGGCATGTGATGTAGCAATATATTTAGGCCATTCAGCCCATCCCTTCAATCTGAAACTGTGCTGTTTGTCATTGACTCTCTGATTAGTGGAAATATCTTCTACACACTGACTGTATCAATCTTTGCAGTAATCGATCAGTTTCAATCAGACGCTCCCCACTCCCACCACCCCGCCATTCTTCTAAGTTCCATCGAGAACACGCACTGCCGCTCATATGACAAGCTGTCATCCTCAGGATGGATCAACTCCAACAACAGCAGATATTTCCCCAGAGATAGTGTCCAAGGCAGCTCACGATATGCCAAATGCCGTCTGATTATAGCCCATTACATTCCCAGCAGTATGTCTCATCTCTTGCATTCTTGCTCCCTTGAACTGAATGCTAACATTGCATTTGCATTTGTAATAGCCAACTGAACTGGCACATTAACCATAAGAGAGGACGAGTGCTTCAAAATCCTTTTGTGCTTCAGATTTAATGGATCTTGTTAGAGCATAGGGTCTGTCTCTATTCCGCCGACTAAAGTGCATAATCTCACATGATTCCATATTGTGTTCCATCAGCCACGTGTTTTCAACAGTCCAAAACTGCCCAAGTCTTTCTGCAACCTCCCCACTTCCTCAATATTATCTGCCCACCATCTGCATCATCTGCAAACTTAGCAAAAACGCCCTCAGGTCCTATGTCCAGTTTGTCCATGTATTATACATTTCCAGGCTCTGTAAGGACTGTCCATCATCTACAAGGCACAACACTCAACGTGCTTGAATCCATTCAGGTTGAAGCTGTGGCTTGACTGGAATTACACCTAAAACGTCTTCACTCCCTGCACCACTAACTCTCAGTATAAGCACACCCTGCCCCGTTTTGTTGTGAGTTTACTTCATTATGGCGCACAATCCTAGTCTATTGATGACACTCTGTCTTGAAACTAACGGTGTGGTGCTCACACCAACCAATGTCACTGTGTACTGATGATAACGGAGGGACGTGGGGGAGGTTATATCTATAATGAATGACTGTGTGACTGTCAGGCTGCAAGCTGCCCCGATAGCCTCGGATGTCTCTGTGCCCTCTGTCACCGCTGCAGCTATGATCAGTCTTCCTGATAGTCAAGTCAAGGGAAGCGACGGACCTGGGCGATGTTCTCAGATCCTGTGAGGATAAACTGGCAGAGGTATTCACATGCAACTTCAGCTTCTCCCTCTTACAAGCCGAAGTCCTAACCTGCTTCGAGAAGACCACCATCATCCTCGTAAGTGAGAAAGCACATGTAACGTGCCTTAATGACTGCCCAGCGGCTCTAACCTCAATAAACATGAAGTGATTTGAAAGGCTGGTTATGGCCCACATCCACTCCAATCTCCCAGCCTGACCTGATCCCTTATAATGTGCCAACTGATGTAACAGGTCCATAACGGATGCCATATCCCGATCCTTGCACTCATCCCTGGGGCATCTGGACAATAAGAACACCTAGGCCAGAGTCCTGCTCATTGACAACAGCTCCACCTTAAACATCGTTATCCCCTCCAGACTGATCTCAAAATTCCGTGACCTTAGTCGCGGCTCCACCTTCTGCAACTGGACCCCCCCACCCCCACCCCGGTTTCTGACTCACGAACAACAATCTGTGAAGTTAGATATCTGCACTTCGACCACAATCACACTCAACACTGGATACCCCAAGGATGCGTCCTCAGCCCCCTACTGTACTCCCTGGACACACACGGCTGTGTTGCCAAATTCCACACAAAGCAAGCTGCAAGTTCACTGAAGACATCACCACAGCAGGAGGGATATCAAACAACGGTGAGTCTGAATACAGTAAGGCGACAGGGGGCAGGAGATAGTGGGCTTGGTGGCATGGTGTAATTCTAATGACCGTTCTCAAATTCGGTAAAAGTAAAGGACTGATCATTGACTTCCGAAGGAAAGGAGAGGAACACGCCCCCATCTACACCAACGGTTGGGGGAGTGCAGAGAGTCAGGTTGCTCGGCATGATGATAACTGACAACCTATCCTGGAGTTCCTACATAGGTGTGACAGTCAAGAGGTTTCAACAATGCCTCTCCTTCCTCAGGTGGCTCAATTAATTCAGCATGCACTACTTCTATAAATGCACCATTGAGAGCGCAGTGTCCGGGTGCAGAACGGCCTGGTGTGGCAACTGCTCTGCTACGGACTGTTAGAAAATACAGAAGGTTGAGTGCACAGCCCAGACTACGAGGAATCCAACCTCTCAATCATTGACTCAATTTACACGGCTCGTTGCTGCAGAAAGGTTGTCAATATCTATCCCAGATTACTGAGGGCAGGGAGTGAGGAAGTAGCTGGTGTCTTGACAGATATGTTTGTAGCATCCTTGAACATGGCTGAGGACCCGAGGACTCGAAAATTGTTAATCCCCTTGTTCAAGAAGGTTAGCGGGGATATTCCAGTTAAATATAGACCTGTGAGCCTGACGTCAGTGGTAGGGAAGCTGCTGGAGAAGATACTGAGGGTTGGCATCCATTCTCATTTGATGAAAATTGTCTTATCAGTGATAGGCAACATGGTTTTGTGCAGTGAAGGTCATGTATTACAAACTTAATAGAATGCTTTGAGGTAGTCACAATGTTGATTGATGCGGGAAGGGCTGTTGGTGTCAAGTAAATGGATTTCAGGAATGCGTTCAATAACTTTTGACATGGCTGGGCTATGGAGAAAGTGACATCGTTTGGGGTCTAGGGTGTGCTCGCTACATGGATAAAGAACTGGCTGGGCAACAGGAGGCAGAGAGTAGTAGGGGAAGTGAGTTTCACAAAATGGAGAACTGTGACTCGTAATGTTCAATTTAAGCTGTTTCTGGAAAAGTACATTAATGGACAGAGAGCAAAGGCATACAGACCCTTAGACAATAGGCGACTGGTTTAGGTAGAGGAAATGGATCGGTGCAGGATTGAAACGCCGAAAGGCTGCTGCTGTATTGGAACGTTCTTTGTTCTTTGTTCTAACATTATCAAAGGCTCATCACAACCCATTAATGATCTCCTACAACCTCTTCCATCAGCCTAGAAGATACAGATGATTGAAAACACGGAGTAGCCGGCTCAGGAACAGTTTCTTCCCGACTTATGGATGGGCTCTCTAATCTCAAATAATGCTGATCTTGTTCTAGTTGATCGCGCCTAGCGCATGCCTTGTGCAGCGTAACCTACATGCCTCTCAGACATGCTTTACAGCCATTATTCTGTACATACATTGCTTACTATGATCTGCCTGTACACCTTGGCACAGGTGACAATAAATCCTCACCTGCGTCCCCCCAGCTCCCTCCAGTGCTCATTCACAGCTCTCCCCGTTCCTCACCCCAGCACCTCCCATTGCTCACCCCCAGCTCCCAGTGACCCCACCCCCAGCTCCCCGTGTCCTTTGTCTCTCACTGTTTTTCTCACTCTGTCTGTTACCCTATTATCCTTTTCTCTGTCTTCTGTTTCTTTCCCTGAATTTCCTCTCTTCCCTTGTCCCTGTTCATGTGACTGTCTGTTTCCTTGGTTTGTTTCCTTTCTCTCTTTGATTGATTCTCCATCTGTTTCTCGCCTTGTGTTCTCTCTCTCCTTCCCTTTGTGTCTGACTCTATTTCATTCGTTGTGATGGTGATGGCTTCTCTATTAAATTGAAGCAGATGATGGCTCATTGGTTTGATGTTGCCAACACAATTAACTCACCCGAGTTTTGTTATCATGGGCATTGTTTACATTTATTGGTGAACTTTCAATTGTTGTCAAAACAGCAACCAGAAATTGGGTATCTATTTAACAGCCAATTGTTACATCTAACTATTTTAGAACTGCCCGTCTCCCAGTACTCTGTGTACTAGCAACTGAAAGCATTCTATTCACGTGACATGATAACTGCTGTGCCCAGTACAATAAGAAACTTCACGCGGTTGTGTGCACAATCCAGACCATCACGGAAGACAACCTTCCGTCCATTTGTACTTGTCATTGTCGCCGAAAGGCTGATATCGAAAAAGAAGACCTCTCCTAAACCGGTATTGATCTCCTACAGTCTCTTCCAACAGGAAGAAGGTAGAGAGGCTTGAAAACATGGACCAGCATACTCAGGAACACCTTCTTCCCTACCGAAATTAGACTGACGAATTGACATCTCTCACTTTTCACATAATACTAGTCTGGCAAATAGCGAACTTGCTTTGCAAATCACCTGTGCAGCTTTAGCCTTATATGCCTCACTCTGTTAAAGTACCCCATGAGTTGCGTTTTCATGTTTACTATCACATTCCTGCACTACTCACAAAACAAATATTTCCATTGTACATTTGATTAAAATAAATCAAATCAAATCAGATAAAACACGTGGACTACAGTGACTCACTGTCTTCTCAAGAGCAGCTAGAAAAGTGAAATAATGCTGGTCCAGCCAGTGATACTCATATCAAATTCAGGAATATAAGAAAATGACCATACTCACGGAAGAGAGACAGGGAGATCAAATCGATTTAAACATGGTCTTAGACATATACAGGTTTCGCTCGCTATCTGAAAGTACAGTGTTCCTTTCGTAAACTGATATGGTGTAAAGTGAAGAAGCATTAATTTGTTTGGGAAAATAAGTCAGCTTCCTTCATGAAAGTGAAAATCTTCGTTGGATTTCTTTTGATTAGCGAAAACAGGTACTAATATAGGTCACTTGGAAAGGGAGGTGGCGAAAAGTAAACTTTTGAAAAGCCGGGGATATCTGTATTTATATGGGCAAGATATTTTGGAAGATGAGAAGGGCGAAAAATAAATGAGGTGAACCTCACATCTGATTTCCATGCCAGCTGATCATCATTCCCTTTATTTGTTCTTTTTCTTCTATCTCCCTCTTTCTCTATCGATTCAACTCAGTCCTCTTCCCCTGCAAAGCTCACGTCCGTGCTACCAACATTATTCACACTATTTCCCAACTAAATTAAGTTCTGAAAAGCATTTTCTATTTTTTGCTTTTTTAAAATATAATTTCAGGTCAGTAACACACCCTCCACCCGCCCAGAAAAATCATCAGCACTGCTGATATCGATATGGTAGAAGTTCCCAATGGTGGAAATCATGACAAGACCCAAGGAAAACCTCCTCTCCATTGTTGCAATGTTCAAGTCCATTATTCTAAGAATCAGAACTGTGCTATCCATGTCTACGCAGCTGCTGGTCTCTGTTACTGTCGGAGCTGATGCACCTGCTTCTACAGTGGGGTAATGCACTGAATGAACGACTGACTAATAGGAGAGGGAAACCATCCAGTGACACAATTACAATGCATGAAGACTGACATCAATCACAGTCACTGAGCAAACAGCTCCAGCTTTCAATACAGCCCATTCAGTTCACAATATAAATGAACTGGACTGAACGTTGACATTGCCAGCTATTGGTCATATCTCCCATCACCAATTGTTCTCGTGAAGTCAGTTGTGAGGGAGAATGATGGATTTCTTCCGTAGGCTGGATGTTTCTGCTCTGTTGTACGTTTGCAATGCTGTACCATCTCTCCCCAAATCCATCCACGCACCAAAAGAAACACAATCAGGATGTTGTTACTGTGTGGATCTCTCCTCCACGGGAACAAACACCAGCCAACAGACTATCACTGAATACAGTTGCCCTGAACATAGACAGACACAGTTGCCCTGAACATACACAGAAGGTGTGGACTTCTCTGAATGTTGCTCTCACTGCTCCAATAAGGCAACTTTGGAACTTTCATACAGAATATGCTTCAGTAATGTTTTTAATATAAATTGACAAACATCCTAATGCAGTTTTATTTGGTGTAAAGCAGTATTTTTATACATTTTGGCCTCAGTCCAAAACCTACCGTGATAAGCTCAATGAACTTATTCATTAAGACTTATGAATTAATGAGTCAGATTTGAATGAATATGACATTGGCTGGGATATAGAACGGAATGGGGGCAATGTGTCTGTGGAGACTGCATAGAGTACAATAATATTTCCCAGTCATCATCGCTATTTCTGATAAATAGAATTAAATATATTACACAAGAAGGAGATGCAATGCTGAATGTGATTGGATAATTTTAAATGTGATAAAGTGAACTATATTTTATATGCATATTACTTAATCATTGAGTATACAAGTTGAGAAGGTCAACGAACCTGAAATATTAACTTTGATTTCTCTTCACAGATACTGCCAGACCTGCCGAGATTTCATTCCAATTCCTGTTTTTGTTTGAGATGGATCATATTGTTCATATCTGGTAGGATACTTACAATTAACACCAGGCACTAATAAGAAAATAAGAAGGTCTGTGGGGACAATACAGTATAACAGTAGCGATACAGCTCATTCTAAGCTGGAAGAGACAGTGGGTTGAGTGCCCTCCACCTTTGCTGTAATAATTCTGTGATATGCCTTGAAAGTTTATGGAGGGGGAGACAAGCTTTTTCAATGAAGGACAGTGTTCCATCATCAAAAATCGATTCTTATTATTTCATGAAGTTCAGTTGCCTCTAAAATGTCTTTTCAAAACATTCTGAGATTTACAGGACATTCAGAACAATGCTTTTTTTTCTCTTTGAATTTTAAAGAAGAAACAGATTTCGGCGGTACAACATGTGTCACACACAAACCAATTGCAATAGGAACAGGAAAGGACCACAGTGTCCAAATACAACCAACGTCAACATATGGACCTGTCAAGAAACATGAAATATAATGATATGAAAATGTGATACAAACTAAAAATGGTGGGGAAAGGAAAAATAAAAGATGACGAATTATCTGTAGAAAGGAACAGAGTTAACAGATTGGTTATGATGTGACGTTTCTGAAAAGCGAAATGTTAATTCTATGAATCTTTGCTCAGATTCTGCCAGATGTGCTGAGTTTTTCTCCAGCTCTTTCAATTTTTCTTCTGAATTGTGACAAATTGTCTGATCTGAACGATGGGATGGTGAAGATACGACAGGAGGTGCATTTGGAGGAGTGGATGCAGTCAGCGTGCTGGGCACGGGTGGGGAGGCAGTTTCCAAGGGGTCATAGGCATCTCTGTATTATTGCATCTTGTGGGCCTCACATATCTGATGAGCATGGTGCAACCTTGAGCCAATGAGATGTGATGCGTTTGGACATATAAAATGTTGATGTCAGTGGTACTGACATCACACGATCAGTCCTCAGAAAGTAACTGATTGAAAATAATCTGAATCATAATCTCATTGTAACACCCTGATTACATTGGGGTGACACTCAACCAGCAAGGTCCGACGTTTCTGAGATTTTAGACCAAACTGTGAAAACGCAACATATGTTGATCTTATTAACAGGACAAATTTATCCATGGTTTTGGAAGGCACTTGAAGGGCAGAGTTTATTTGGCATTCTCAAAGGCTCTGAGAAAGGTGACATTGTTCATTGTGGAAATCACCAGGACAGAATATCCTCCGATTCCCATTGAACACAGTTTACTCAGGGGCCGTGATGCCACCTGAGTCAAATACTATTTTGATGCAAGGCAAATTACTCTGATCTCACCTCAAATGTCGTTGGAAAATCCTGAAAAAGCAAAATGATAGAACACGGCTTGTTCAAACAATGTGCTCACTGTACTCACAACCTTTAAAGGAAATCTTATGCATGGACTTCTGATTCTGAGTAGGGGTTCATCCTATTTGTGATGAGGCTGTTTGGTTAAGCATAGTGACAGAGAGACAGTAAGACACTCTACTCTGTACCATGGGGAACAAAACCACCCTGTTCACGGTACATCCGGCAGTGACAGAAACACACTATTTACTGTTCCTGTTGGACATTGATCATACCAATCTCATCATACACGGATGATCAATAGCAGCATAGAAGCCAGCAGCTCCCATCATCCCATTTGGAAAGCAAAAAGTGAATGCGATGGTCAGATGAACAGGGAGTAACTGGGAATTTGGTGTAACTTACAGTGGGAGTGGCAGAAGAGGGTGTAAAGGGAGATCATCATGGAAGAGCATGTGGCAGTAGAAGGCATAGTGCAAGGGAAGTAGGAGTGTCAGGAAAGAGTTGGACGCAGGAGGAAGAATGGCACAAGAAGTTTGAGTGAGAAGGAAAATCTTGCTTTTGGAGAAGCGGGATTGAGTGCACAAACGTCACTGTTCAGGAAAGTCGAGATCTGGATTCCATTCAAAATTAAGAAATTATTTCGTGTACTTTTTTTTCTATTACTTCATACTTGTTCAGATTGCACATTTACTCTATATTTCTGCATCCCCATCAAGTGGAGATGACATGTTATTTTTCTGATCTAGTGCGGTGTTTCAACATTTTGATTTTATTGCAGTATGTATTTGCTTCCAATTCAAGATAGGCATGAGAATATGATTTGATCTCCTGCGGTTTGTCCATAACATAGAATTTAATTGAATATTTATCCTCATCACACTCGCTGATTTAAACTAACAATGAATTAGTCCGTGTCCATCCTGCAGATGAAACATTTCTTCAGCTCTGGCTATTGCAGTGAATGTAACAAAGAACAGTGTCTCCAAAATGCTAATGTTCCAGTGCAAGATAGAAAACCCTAGTTCATCCTTAATTATTTACAAACTTTATAAATAAAACATGCAGGGTGGCAAAGTGTAAAAGGTGAATTCAACTCTGTGTCAAAAATGTTATCTCTGGCTTCCTCATAAAAGATGTAAACCACAGCACTCTGTAAATTGACCAAAATAAGAAAAGCCATAGACTGGAATTCTCAAATCTTCCTCTGAATAACACCTGGAAAACAGGAAGGAACGCATAGTTTGTTTGTGAGATCCATAAATGGCGATGGTGAGCATATCGAATATGGGGGTGGAGGCATTGGAATGATGTGGATGACACAAATCTGAGCTGAGTGGCTCACAGTCGGGAGGAAAGGGTTAGGCTACAGGAGGATATAAATAGATTATTCAGATAGACAGATCAATGGCCGATGAAATTTAACACTGATAAATTTGGGATGATGAACTTCAGAAGTAATATGACAAGTGAGTAATCAAACTATGAATGGGAGAGCTAAATTTGCTAGTTTTTTTCTTTGCGGCAGGGAAAGTCGAAGAGGGAACCTGGTACAGGTGCACAAGAGCATAAGGGGTATGGAGAGGATGAACAACCAGAAGCCCTTTCCCTGAGTCAAAGTGCCAAAAACAAAGGGACACATTTTTAAAGTGCAAGGCAGCGGATTGAGAGAGGATTTATGGGATGTGTTTCGATTTGGGAGGGTGGTGTGAATCTGGACGGCATTGCCGAGGAGGGTGGTTGAGGTGGTTGAGGGTGGTTTGTGAGGTAACCTCACAGACATTTATAAAGCCTTTGGATGTTCACTTGCTGACACAGACGTGATTGGCCTTTTGTTCGTTGCATGATTCTATGCGTTGGCAGCTGTGAACAGTCTGATATATTCTGAAGCAATAGGCAATGGCAGTTGCTGGTTTGTTCCTCTGACTGGACTCAGTGAGTGGCGAGATTACAAACCAGCATCATCTCATGGAACTTCAGCACTTACCCAACCTCCAGCAACCAAGTCATATCTGGGAGCAACCAGGGTAATTCATATGCTCGGGGTATGCACTGTCCAACAACAGCACGAGCATTTTTCCAGCTGTTTGCACTATTATTATAACTACAAAAATGTCATCGACACAGATTTTCCTTCAATATAATGCAGACTTCTAACTATGAGGATGCTATTTCTCTGAAGCATAATAAATTCCTTCCCAGGTATTCATTTTGATAAAAAGCAAGTTTTCCTGTGTATTGCTGCCAGTTGTTTATCACAGAATTCCCCACTCCACTCCACCCCAACCTCTTTCCACTTTAATATTTTCTTGTGCACTGTCTTTCTGATCTCACACACCTCAATCCCTCACATCTCCCACACTCTCCATCCTCATTTGTGAATTGCTGATAAACCTGAGCCTCATCTCTATCATTTATTCCAACTTCCATCTCACAATGTGAACTGATATGATTCCTTCCCTCAGCATGGTCATTAGACTGGCCATGCCTGATGTGCTATTCATCTCGAACTTCCACTCAGTTTCTGACCCGCTACTTTGGTTACCAAACTCCTGGTTTGCTAGTTTGAATCCATTCGAATTGCACTAGCAAAGCTCCCCAAAAAGATGTTGTTGCTCCTCCAGTTAAGATGCAACCTGTCTTTTTTGTACAGGTCCCACATGTCCTGGACGAAATCCCAATGATCCAAAAATCTGAAACTATCAACCCTGAACTAGCTTTTTAACAACGTGTTAAGCTATATTGCGACCTTATCTTTATCTCTTTTCCATATGGCACGGGGAGTAATTCAGAGATTGAAGAGGATTGTTCTGTCTCTCTCACACACACACATTCGCGCACACAATCAGGCTGAAACCATAGTACTTTGCAGAAGAATACCAATAACCTTATAAATAATCAGAATGATAACTGGAATGAAGGATTTAGTTAAAGAAAGTTTGAGAGAAATTGCGTTTATTCTGGATGTCAGTTTGCTCGCTGAGTTGAAGAGTTCATTTTCAGATGGTTCATCACCATACTGAGGAACATTATCGGTGAGCTTCCAGTGAAATGCTAGTGTTATGTCCCACTTCATATTTAAGTGTTTAGGTTTCCTTGAGTCCGTGATGTAATTTCCAGGATTGGTGATTTCATGCCTGGTCCTTTTCCTCAGAGTGTGAATCAAAATCGATGTGTTTGTTGATGGATTCCTGGTTGGAATGCCATGCTTCTAGGAATTCTCGTGCGTGTCCGTATGGCTTGTCCTCGATTGATGAGCAGACCCAGTCAAAATGATATACTTCCTCATCTATATGTAAGGATCGAGTGAGAGTAGGTCATGTTTTTTTGTTTCTGGCTAGTTATTGTGCATGCATCCAGGTGGCTAGTTTTCTGCTTGTTTTCTGATGTAGTGTTTGTTACAGTCCTTGCAAGGCCACACTCAAGGGAATCCGATTCACGAGAGAGGAAGAAAAGGGCAACCAACTCCCATTCCTAGACGTGATGGTACAGAAAACACCTAACGGAGATTTCACCACACAAGTATACAGGAAAGCTTCACACACAGAACAAGTCCTGAACTACGAAAGCAACCATCCCAACGCACAAAAGATGTTGGATCAAAACACTATTTAAAAGGGCCACAACACAC
The DNA here is from genome assembly GCF_047496795.1 of Chiloscyllium punctatum. Classification (NCBI taxonomy): domain Eukaryota; kingdom Metazoa; phylum Chordata; class Chondrichthyes; order Orectolobiformes; family Hemiscylliidae; genus Chiloscyllium; species Chiloscyllium punctatum. The sequence continues at coordinate 53,010,318 of NC_092752.1, forward strand.
TGCAGTACACCAGAACTTCAAAAAGAGGAAGTAGAACACCTATACAATGATTTCCCCAAAAACGGATAACCGCGCAATTTCATCAACAGATGCCTAAGGGAAAGACAACGGAACGAGAACATGCCGCAACCCAAAGGACTAACCACACTAGCATACATCAAGAGCACTTCCGAACTGACAGCCAGACGACTGCGACCACTAGTTCTCATAACAGCACACAAACCATCAGCCACTCGCAGACAACAAATTACCAGAACGAAAGACCCGATACCCAGCATGAGCAAAACCAATGCAGTGTACAAAATCCCATGCAAGGACTGCACAAAAAACTACCTCGCACAAACAAGAAGATAGCTAACGATGTGCATCCATGAACAATAATTAGCCCCGAAACGACACGACCAGCTATCCTTAGTACCCACACACGCAGATCACAAGCAACATGAATTCGAATGGGACAACACTACTATTATATAACAAGCCAAACAGAGAACAGCCAGAGAATTCCTAGAGGCTTGGCACTCATCCACAGATTCAATCAATAAGTACATCGACCTGGACCCAATATACCGACCACTGCAATGGACAGCTCGAACTGACAACCAGAAGCGGCAGATTCAAACCACTACAAATGCCGGAGGCAAGATCACAGAAGCGCTTCACAGGAGGCTCCCAAGCACTGAGGATGTCACATAGACAGGGGATGAAACGTAAGCAACACAGCTCGGCGAACTGAACCACAACAATGAGCACCCGAGCTACAAATCTTCTCACAAACCTTGAACACCATGTTCTTTATTCGATATAAAATAAAATGTGCATTCTTTATTTTTGTGTTACAAAAACTTGACAGGAGTTTATACTTTACTCCCATAAATATAGAATCGACATCATTGTTTTCAGAAATTATAGTTCAGTTGAATAATCATACTTCACATCTCATTTTTGCCCAATTCACGAAATATAGTTAACAGCTGATTATTGTTCGGGTCAGTAAACTCAACACCTTGCAATGAGCTACGCTAAAAATGGCTTCCAAAAGGTTTAGAATCATTTACAGTGTTACTGGAATTCACAGTTACCTGTGATGCTGAGTGACACACTGACCTTCTCCTAAATCTGTGCAAAGAGTTTCTAACCTGGGTCAGGGCAGTCAGTCAAACATTTCTTCACAACAAATAATTTGGAATCCACCCTGGGAAAGGTGGGAGCTCGCTAACAGACTATTACTGGTCTCAGTGTAGATACAAATGATGATATCAATGGCTCATCAGCAACCAGGTTTTTAAAAAATCATCTTCAGTCAGAGCCTGGCCCAGTGGGCAGATGTGTCGACATTCAGTGTCAGAATCACACCGCACAACTTACTGATGGTGCTGACACCTGGCCTGTCTCCCAGACCCTATATTTCTGCACCCTGGACCGGATGCTGGGAAAAAAACGTTAAAAAAGCTGACAGTGTGATGCACTATCTTGAGACTCACAAAGAAACCTCTGAAACCATATCCAATAAATGTACCTTCATTAACACCAGTATCAAAATCAAGTTTTACATCTCTGTGGATGGCCAGAGATTAATACATGGTTCACCCAACAGAATGTATCTGAAGAAAACAGCAGCAAACAACAGGCCAAGAAGCACGTTAATAACTGAACTTGGCGGATTCTGCCTGGTGTATGTCACCACACACATATTGTACTGGCACTCAGGTGACTGTAACAATGCACACCGTAAATGTAAGTTTTGATCTAACGCCTCGTCAAAGCTTCCTGATCTCACACACGTCACTCCCTCACACACTCAAGAATTGATGAGAATTTACAAGCTTGGTGAAACAAGAATCATAGTACAGGCCCTTCAGCCCTTGACGTCCTGCCCACCTTTTATCCTGTTCTAAGATCAGACTAACCAACATACCTTTCATTATACGATCATTCATGTGCCTATCCACACTCCCACACTCTCTGTGTAAAGAACCTACCTCGGACATCTCCCATAAATATTCCTCCAATTACCTCACAATCATGCCCCCTCATGATAGCCATTTCCGTCCTGGGAGAAAGTCTCTGGCTATCCACTCTATCTATGCCTCTAATCATCTTGTCCACCTCTATCAAGTCATGCTCCATTCTTCATTCCAATGAGAAAAAAACCTAGTTTCCTGAAGTTTCTTTGCAAGACCTGCCCTCCAGTCCAAGCAGCGTCCTGATAAATTTCCTCAGTACAGTCACCAACGCTTCCACATGTTTCCTATAATGAGGCGACCAGAACGGAACACAACATTCTAAGTGTGATCTCATCAGGGTTCTACAGAGCTGCAGCATAACCTCACTACTTAAACTCAATCCCCTGCTAATGAAAACATCATCCGGCTTCTTAAGAACCTTATCAACCTGGGTGGTAACTTTGTGGAAGCTATGACATGGGTCATCAGATCCCCATGTTCTTCCACAATGTATGAATCGTACATTTAACCGTGTATTATGCATTCAAATTCGACCTTCCTAACGGAATCGCTTCACACTTTTCCAGGTTGAACTCGAACTGTCTCTTAGCAGCCCAGTTCTGCATCCTGTCAATATCCTGTGCAAACTTCAAAAGCCCTCCACACTACCCCAATTCCACCAAGCTTTGTTAAATTGAAAAATCTTATTAATCCACCTTCTCTCTTCCATATCGAAGTCATTTATAAAAATCACAAACAACAGAGATCCCAGAACCGATGCCAATGGAACACCAATGGTCACCGAGCTCCAGCCTGAATACTTGCCATTAACCACTTTCCTCTGTCTTCTATGGGCCAGTCAATTCTGTATCCAGACAGACCGGTTTCCCTGTATCTGGTGAGTCCTTACTTTCTGAATGAATCTACCATGGGAGATATTATCAAACGCCTGATTAAAAACCATGTACTCCACATCCACTAATCTCGCTTCTTCAATATGTTTGAAAGCATTCTCAAAGAATTCAATAATGTTTGTGAAGCTGACCTGCCGCTCGCAAAGCCATTTTAACTATTTCTAATCAAGCTATGATTTGCAAGTAATCATAAATTCTGTCTCTCAGAATCATCTCCATATCTTTGCCCAATACTGATGTAAACTGACTGGTCTGTAATTCTCAGGGCTATCCCTATTCCATTTCCTGAACAAGGGAGTAACATTTGCCACCCTCCAATCATCTGGCTCTACTCTAGTGGAAAGTGAGGACACAAAGATCGTTTCCAACGATGCAGAAATATCTTCCCTCTCTTCCTGTAGTAAGCCAGGGTGGATCCCGTCTGTCCTAGGGGATTTAGCTATCCCTATGTTTGTATTGCAATCAGTCTGTACTTCACCTCAACATGTCTACTCGCTGTCCAAACATCTGATTGACTGCTTTCCATTTCAGGGCTCTATACAGTGCTGCCCTCCTGAACACATATGGTTCCCAATAACCAGTTAATCATGGAATGGAAAACATGGGAAGGCACCAATGCCTTCCTGATGAAAGGCTGATGCCTAAACTTTTGACTCTCCTGCTCCTCAAATGCCGCCTGACATGCTGTGCTTTTCCAGCACCACACTTTTCGACTCTGATCACCAGCATCTGATGGCCTCACTTTCTCCATTACATACGGCTGTCCCCTCTGCACACTGAGCCGGCAATTAATCAGCAGAAACCCGTTGTATTTAGAGCTGACTGTTCAGTTCTGAAAAGATGCATTGGATGAATACATTTATTAAAAACGAAATTACAATTCAACAAATATTCATTCAGTCCCAGAGTTACAGTTTTGGTTGATGAATTGGGCAGCTTCATAACGAAAACTGAATGACTGAAGAACTCCGAAGTACAGAGTATTCTAGGTGATATATTCCAGGCAGAATGTGCTTTCCCTTAATGTTGGGTATATTATTGGACAGAGAGATGTGATAAGGGAACGAGCTGACACGTGGAATTGTGACATTTTTGGTATTACAGAGATGTGTTTGAGGGAGATCAAGGCTGACAACTCAATATTATGCGGTACAAGAACTATCGGCAGCACAGGAGAGGGGAAAAGGAGGAGGTGGTGATGCATTATTAGTTATGAAGTCAGTTGCTGCAGTAAGAAGGGAATTAAATCGGAAAGAGAAGCTTAAAGCAGGTACAAATTGAGCAGATCAATGGAGGCAACTAAAGAATACAGAAGGTGTAGGGCTAAACTTAAAAAGTCAGTAGAAGCGTAAATATGAGACGTGACATCACATTGGCGGGTAGTAAGAGCGGGTTGAGAGAGATAGGGAGTAATATATGATTTGTGAAGTGGTCTGAGATATAGGGAGGGGTGTAGGGTTTGGAGTGGATTAGAGGGATGGGGATGCGTGCAGTGTTTGAGAGAGATATGGACTAGTATAGGGTTTGGAGGAGGTTAAAGAGATAGGGAGGCATTTAGGGTTTGAGAGAGATACGGAGTAGTATAGGGTTTGGAGGAGGTGAGAGAAATAGGGAAGGGTGTAGGGATTGGAGGGGATAAGACAAATAGGGAAAGGGTTTGGAGGAGTTGAGATAAGTAGGGAGAGGCATAGGGTTTGGAGGGGTCAGAGAGATAGGGAGGGGTGCAGGTTTTAGAATGAGTTAAGGAGATAGAGAGTGGTGCAGGGTCGAGAGTAGGTTGAAGAGATAAGAAAGGGAATAGTGTTTGAAGGAGTTTAGAGAGATAGGGAAGAGTGCATCATTTGGAGGGGGTTAAGGAGATAGGGAGGGGAGTCGGGTTTGGAGGAAGTTAGAGGGATATAAAAGGAGTATGGTGCCTGGAGGGTGTAATAGAGATAGCGAAGGCTGTAGGGGCTAGAGAAAGTTACATAGATGGGGAGGGTGGAAGGTCTGGAGGAGGTTAAAGAGAGAGAGAGGAGTGTAGGGTTTGGGGAGGTGATAGAGATAGGGAAGGGGTAGGTTTGGAGGAGGTTAGAAGCTCATTGTGTCAGATCAAACACTGACACGGAAACCTCCTGCTGACCCCCCTCCCTCAGCCTCACGGGGTCAGATCAAACACTGACACAGAAACCTCCTGCTGACCCCCCCCCTCCCTCACGGGGTCAGATCAAACACTGACACAGAAACCTCCTGCTGACCCCCCCCCCTCCCTCAGCCTCACGGGGTCAGATCAAACACTGACACAGAAACCTCCTGCTGACCCCCCTCTCCCTCAGCCTCACGGTGTCAGATCAAACACTGACACAGAAACCTCCTGCTGACCCCCCCCTCCCTCAGCCTCACGGTGTCAGATCAGACACTGACACAGAAACCTCCTGCTGACCCCCCCCCCCCTCAGCCTCACGGTGTCAGATCAAACACTGACACAGAAACCTCCTGCTGACCCCACCCCCCCTCCCTCACGGGGTCAGATCAAACACTGACACAGAAACCTCCTGCTGACCCCCCCCCCCCTCCCTCACGGGGTCAGATCAAACCCTGACACAGAAACCTTGTGCTGACCCCCCCCTCCCTCAGCGTCACGGTGTCAGATCAAACACTGACACAGAAACCTCCTGCTGACTCCCTTCCCTCAGCCTCACGGTGTCAGATCAAACACTGACACAGAAACCTCCTGATGACCCCCCCCCCTCCCTCACGGGGTCAGATCAAACACTGACACAGAAACCTCCTGCTGACCCCCCCCCCCCCTCCCTCACGGGGTCAGATCAAACACTGACACAGAAACCTCCTGCTGACCCCCCCCCCCTCCCTCAGCCTCACGGTGTCAGATCAAACACTGACACAGAAACCTCCTGCTGACCCCCCCCTCCCTCAGCCTCACGGTGTCAGATCAAACACTGACACAGAAACCTCCTGCTGACCCCCCCCTCCCTCAGCCTCACGGGGTCAGATCAAACACTGACACAGAAACCTCCTGCTGACCCCCCCCTCCCTCAGCCTCACGGGGTCAGATCAAACACTGACACAGAAACCTCCTGCTGACTGCCCTCCCTCAGCCTCACAGGGTTAGATCAAACACTGACACAGAAACCTCCTGCTGACCCCCCCCCCTCCCTCAGCCTCACGGTGTCAGATCAAACACTGACACGGAAGCCTCCTGCTGACTCCGCTGTCTGAGCTCGTGGATCAGTGTCCCTCTACATTGAACAACACTTGGAGGACGCACTGACAGAGTGACACAGCTGGAGAATGTATACTTTATGGGCCATTTCAAAACCAACACGAACAGGGGATCAGCAGCAGCGTTGCTGATCGAAATGGTCGGGTCCAAAGGACACAACTGCTTCACTGCATCTGCACCGGGTCAGGGGTAAGGAGTGACAGGGAGAAACATCCTTGACCTCATCCTCACCAACCTACCGGCTGTAGACACTCTGTTCGATAACCGTATTGGGAACGGAGACGACTGCACACAGTATTTCTGGAGACAAAGTTCCACTTTTACATCATGAAGACCCCCTGTGTATGTGTGACACTGTCACTGTGCTAAACAGGGCAGATTTCCAATAGATTTTGAAATTTTGCACTGGCCTGTGTGAGGTGCTTCGGGTCATTACCAACAGCAGCAGAATTGTACTCCAGTATAATTTTCACTATCATTGCCTGGCGTATGCTCCAATTTATCCTGACCATCAAGCCAGGGATACAGCCTTGTTAAATGGAGAATACAGGAGGGCCTGCCTATAGTAGCGCCAAATACACCTCAGAATGAGATGAAGTTACTAAACTGGGCCACTTATATGGTATAAATAGCAAATGATACACAGATCTGACCAATGAATCAGACCTAACCTCTGCAATTCTCTCACAGTCTGGGTGAGTGGTGGTGGACAATCACACAATTCACTGGAAGAGGAGGATCCACAAATATCACCTTCCTCAAAGATTGAAGAACCGAGCACAATAATAGAAAAGCTAAGGCTGAAACTTTCACAATAACATTCAGACAGAAGTATCGATGGGATGGTCAAATTTAGTCTCCTCCAGATGGCAGTCTTCAACTAATCCAATTCACTGTGTGTGGGTATTTACAAACAGCTGGAGGGATTGGAGAATGCAAAGGCTGTGGGCCCTGATAACATTCCATTCAGGCTGTTCCTGCTGGGATTCAGCACTGGGACCTACCTGACAATGTGGGAACCAATCCAAGTGTGTCCAGTACACGCACAGAGAAAACATCAGACAATCAATGACAGCCCCATTGCTCTAATCCGTGTCATTAGTAAAGGGATGGAAGATATCACCTACAGTGGGATCAAGCAGCACTTCGCAGCACCAACCTGCTCACTTAGCTCAGTTTGGGCTCTCATCCCTTGGGCACATTGAAGCCTTGGTTTAACGATGTACAACAAGAAAATACACAGCTGAATTCTGGAGGTGAGGTGACAGTGACTGCACTTTTAACATCATCATAAGTGCATTTGCATCCAGGATTAACGGCAAAACTGGAGCAAATAAGAATCATCTGCACTGGCTGAAGTCACACCTGGTACAAAGGAAGGTGGCAGGGTTTGGTGGAAAACAGCGATCTCAGCTCGCCCATGGTTCCCCAGAGTAGGGGTTTCTGGATAAACGTGTAGATCAGAAATGGAAAGGTTAGGCACCATACCCCAACAGGATGAAAAGGCTTCTCTGGCATTAGACAGAGACGACTGGTAGTAGTTTAACTGGACAGTCATCATGCCTCAAGTGAGGTAGAGCGTGAGTCTGACAGATCTGTTCAGATACCTCAGTCAGTACAGGAATTGAACCTACACTGTTAGCATTAATCTGTATTACAAACCAGCCGTACAAATGATTGAGCGAACCAAGTCCTCACTCAGCGCCTTCGGTTATATCTCGTAATATTATCCCAGTCAGATATGTTGTTAGACCCCTCTGGATCAGGTGGAACGAGAAGCCAGCTTCATAGCTCAGAGAGAGGGACAGCATCAGTGAGCTGTAAGAGTGCTCTCTGCCCTATGGCCAATAATTTTCAGCTGCTTCATAAATAACCATCCCTACACTGTAAAGTCACAACTGGGCATGTTTGACAATGATTAGACAATGTTCAACACCATTTGTGATTTACTCAGATACTGAAGCCATCCTTATCCAAATGCAACAAGGACCTGGAAATATGAAGATGTGTGCTTAACAGTGACAAGTACCATTCCCATTGCACACATGCCAGACAACAATTACCTCTAACAATTGAAAATGGAACCATACCATCCAATGTTCAATGCCACCACCATCACCAAACGCCCAACGACGAATATCCTGGGACTTACCGTTAACCAGAACTGGACTGACCATATAATTTTATTACCCATTCCTGTAAAGGGCTTATGCTAAAACGTCGACTCTCCTGTACCTCAGATGCTGCCTGACCTGTTGAGATTTTCTAGCGCCAAACTTTGATGCATATAAATTAATTGGCTACAAGAATATCTCAAGGGCTAGGAATCCTGCTGAAATAACATACCTCATGATTTACAAAAGCCTGTACACCATCTATAAGACACACATTGAATGTGTGTGCGATGAAATACCCGCCCCCTCCCCGTTTGCCTGTGAATGCATTTTCACCCTCATCCACTGACACTCAGGAGCAGCAATACCTGCCATCTACTCGGTGCTCTGCAGAAATTTAACAAGGCTTCTTACAACGTTCCTCTGAAACCATGACCGTCAAGAACGACAAGGGAAACAGATACATGGGATCATCACCATGTTCGCTTTCTGTTCCAAGCTATCCACCATCTTGATTGGGAAGCATATTGTCATTCCTTCAGTGGCACTGTTTCAAGTTCCCTCCCTAATGGGATTGTAACTCTAATTACACCACATAGATTGCAGTGGCTCAACGTGGCAGCTCACCCCCACCTTCTCAAGGACTGGACAATAAATACTAGCCCAATCATATTCCATGATTAAATGAAAATGAAAATATTATCCAGACCTGCCCAAAGTTGGACACTGTGCTTTGGGATTTGTGAGCTCAGCCTGTTATGATCCAGGCAGTAACCTGTTTGTTGTAAACAGCTGAAGGGATGTGCTGTTTTAAATTATCTGTCAGCCCCTCAGAGGCATGGCCGACATACCGAGCATCTCACAGATGCTGCCATTAACAACCCTTATTACTGAGCTCTGAGATAGACAGAAGCAATTCAAAATGTACTCATAACTGACTGTGACATGTTTAAACACACAGTCATATTGTTGCTATGAAAATGATAATGAGTAAATATGAGCAGGGTCAAAGTGAGGACTGCAGATGCTGGAGATCAGAGTCAAAAAGTGTGGTTCTGATAAAAAAAAACATAGCCGTTCAGGCAGCATCCGAGGAGCAGGAGAGTCGAATACGAGTTCACAATATTAATACAAGGGAAAATAATTGTATATTTTCAAAGTCCTTGTACTGAATCATAATTCGGTTTTGGGTGTGGGAATGAGACTCATCATTTCAATGTTCCTCACTGTGGGTTGGGCACTGTTTTCATCATATTGTTGTTATAAAAGTGAACTGAATGAATGGGTGGATTTTGTGCATATTGGACAATTTAAAATTTGGTATTATGAAACGTTATCGGACCTTCAGTAAACATACTTTGTTGTTAATGGTTAGAACAATGCTGCTAACATTTACACAGAGATTTTCAGCTCAAGTTACAAACAAGGGCGTTGGGCTGGGATCATACTGGCCATCAATGGAGCTGCACAATTCTGTTTCCAGACTAACATTGTGGAGCTAAAATACACTGGATATAGTTTACGTGGGATTCAATGTAAGATGCCTTGTGCTGCAGGAGTCCATCACCTTCATAACACCTTCATTCAGGATCGGGTCCAAGGTACAGAATTACAGAGTTTAGGTGGCACACAAGAAGTGATATACTTGCAAGATATGGTTGTTTACAGGTCATTGTTACATGTGTTGAACTGTGCCATGTGCTTGTCCATTGACCAGTTTGCACACCGCCACACACATCTCCCCGTTGTTCATGTTTGTCTCTCACCAGTCTATTGTGAGGGATTGTGTGAGTAACTGCCCAGCTCCAGTTTGGAAGCTCTCTGGACAGATTTTGGAGATGGCCATTGTTTTGAAGGTCTTGGTGAGGCCCAGTAACACTGCCTGAATTCAGGCGTTTCCTCAAAGTCATTTCCAACAGTTTTGCTGCCTGCACGATGGTGTGTTCACTGACCTGAACATGAATCAACTGTTTACTACAGTCACTGAATTGTGTAAGAGTTAAGTGTGCGCTCTGGTATTTCAATTATTGTTCACTTCAGTTGTTTTCAACTGAAAAATATTGATGTTTGGTTTATTTTAAAATATGTAAGAAACAAAGTGATATGAACACTTCATTATACAAAATGTAAAATTGACCTGTTTTATATTTCCCATGGACTAATCAAAAAACAGTCAGATATTGCCTGTAGAGAAGGATTCTGTGAACAGGACTATGTCCCTGGCAACTTCGCCACCCTCTCTGGTAGGTTCAGTCCTACTGACAAGACACAGCCAGGTTGAGAGTGCAGCTCCTTGGTATATAGTCAATACAGTGCTCAGCTTTGATGATGGATCCTGTGGGTGCTAGAAGGCTTTGCGGCAGGTTATGGCAGAATCAGAAAAAGGGAAATACATAATTGCCACATCATCACAAATCTGTCTATCGCAGACAGACCTCTCCATTTCATATACCGGTAAGAATGGTCACTGCACAGTCCTTATTGGGAGCAAGGGCTATCTTCACATTTTGGAGGCGAAAGTGAGGACTGCAGATGCTGGAGATCAGAGCTGAAACTGTGTTGCTGGAAAAGCGCAGCAGGTCAGGCAGCATTGAAGGAACAGGAGAATAGACGTTTCGGGCATGAGCCCTTCTTCAGGACTGAGGAAAGTCGGGAGGTATGTCGGGCCGTGATGGTTACTGTACAGTGGGAGGTATGTCGGGCCGTGATGGTTACTGTACAGTGGGAGATATGTCGGGCTGTGATGGTTACTGTACAGTGGGAGGTATGTCGGGCCGTGATGGTTACTGTACAGTGGGAGGTATGTCGGGCCGTGATGGTTACTGTACAGTGGGAGATATGTCGGGCCGTGATGGTTACTGTACAGTGGGCTGTATTTCGGGCTTATGCCCGCCTGCTATATTGTCTCGGTATTAGCAAGAGGTTTTTGTGAGATAGAAGTGATTGGTGCAGCTGTTAATGCTGGGACAGCTGGGATAAAGGTGGCGACATGTCCTGAATGAGTGAGTAGGCAGCGCAGACACCAGGCAGAGTTGGGGAGAGGGACTGAGAAGAGGTTCGAGAGAGACCGAGAGAAGGTGCTGCATTCAGTGAGAATGGGAGAACATGAGTCTTGGTGGGAGATGGTTGCAGTAACAGAGAAAGAGTAAGGGTCAGGTCACGAAGTGCAGATGGTGGCACTTATCCTGGTGGAGGGGAGAAGTTCACTGACCTCCTTCCTACACCGCTGGGCATTCACCCAGAAGGCTGGCACCTCACTGACCCAGGGGTCCCCCTCGGACCAAGCTGGCAGGGTATAATGTCATAAGTATAATGTCATAATGCACCATGCCATTCACCAGAACCTCAGGATCTTGGCCACAAAGTGGGGCCCCAGTTTTACCCCCTCTACCATGTCCAGGGTAGTTTCGGATTGACAAACCAAGAATGTAATGACGTTTTAAAGATGGCCCCTGTAACAGCGAGGTCAGTGCATTCGGGGATAACCAGGCAGTGGGCAGTTGTTATGATGAAGGGGAAAAATCATCGCGTTAGTGTCAGGGGAGGAAGAGCACGTGGGTAGGAACGGTAGTGAATGAGGCAGATTGGGGATGGTATCATGAGAAAATGCACTTCACCTTGTGGAGAGAAACCCTCAATGAAACTCGCCTAAAGTGGGACTTGACGAAATCATAAGATGGCGAAAGCCTGTCTGTCTGAATCAAAATAAGGATGCATTGTAAAATACTGGAAGCAACAAACTTGGAGTGGAGAATTATACAGGAGATTCAAGTCCTTAAAAAGGGGCAACACAATGTTCCAGACTGTTAAAAGGAGCGGGAAAGTCCCCTGCCTTATAGTTACCTACATTATCCAATCTTCACTGGATCCAGGGATGGTGCCGGAGGACTGGAGAATGGCTCATACCACAACTTTGTTTAATGTGGAGCAAGGGACTGACTGAATAGGTCGCGGCTGGAATTCTGAGACAGTGGATAAACGGTCACTGAGGAAGTCCCAGGGACTCCAGGACAGTCAGTCTGGGTTTGTTCAAGGAAGATCGCGTGTAATTAATCTAAAAATGTCGGTTTGAGGCACTAACCTGTAACTGCATGTGAATTACTTGGATCTGACGAGTGATCCCATGGCAGGCTGTTTAAAAACAGAAACTATGGTGTCTAAGTAAATGGAGCAAACAACCCAGAGATGTGCAAGGAAAGGCATTTGGGGACATCAACAATAGAGAGGAATGGACAATAAATGAGACTATGGTCAGTGTGGGCAGAAAAAGGAAGGAAGCTGGAAACACCAAAAATCTCGGTAATGCAGCAATTGGCATTCTTTCCTCTGTCAGCCCAAGTTACATATGCTTATACAGGAACTGTATAAATAATGAGTTCAGTCACAGCTTGGGGACTATGTGCATTTCTGGTCACCCCATCACATGGAAGGATGGAATTGTACTGGAGCGGGTACAGAGGAGATCCGTTACCCTGTGAAAGTGGAAGTGCAGTTATGGGGAAAGATAGGACCACAGGATGCTGAGAGGAGATTTGATTGGGGTGCACATATTGTCAGGGGTCTGGGTAGAAAGATAGCGAACATCTTGCTCCTGTTGTAGAATTGCGTTACCAACGGTGAATATTAAATGCAGTTGGTTGAAATATTATCGAAGTGCTGAGTAACGTTGTTATTTCACCTTGAGTATGATCGGATCTGGGAGTCACTCATGGAAGTGGAGTAGAGGCAGAATCTCTGAAACCATTTTAAAAAGGTGCTGGGATCTTCACCTGAAATCCTATCCTCTCTGGCGAGACAGAACTAGGGCTTTAAAAATAACATTACATCTTGTCCACTGTGAAGAGTGTGCAAAGTGATTTCCTCTATACTGTGCTATTTTCTGAAGTTTTCAAGGGTTGCCAATATCTGATAGGATCAATACGTAGGAATGAGGGGAGAAAGGAGGGAGGAGCAGTGTGTGAATTGATTGGCATCACAATAATACTGATCACAATCTTTATACACAGTGTACTTCACTGTGTTCGCCTTTTTATCCTTGCTGTGTAAATGGTAATCCTCTTTTGTTATGTCCAGTACTGAGTCGTTTTCAAACTGCAGCCACATCTCCATAATGACAGCTCCATTTGACCTGGTTAATGTTATTTAAAGCTCCCATTTCACTGGGCTTGTTGAAACGTTAGGAAGGAATTCAGGGATGGCAGCAAGTGCAAAGTCCAGGATAGCCGTAGGGTACAGAGGCGGTTACAGAGATAGGAAGGTGTGTGAAGGTTATAGGATATTACAGGGATATGCGTTGTTCTAGGGCGGGAAGGAGATCACAAAAACAAGAATAGTTTTCGGTTTTGGTTGAAGTGAAAATGGAGCTGGACCAGCCAGATCAATATTTCGGCTACAAGGGCCTTGTAGAGAGAAACCCTCCCCGACACCTGATGAAAATGTTAACTGTACAATTTATCACATGATTTATTTCTCTTTATCTCTTTGCTTCAGAAATAAAAATTCTGTCCACTGTGCCTACAAACTGCCAGTCTCTGAAACATCCTTCATGTTCCATCGCCCTTCCCACTTCTGTAAACCCACTAGTTTCTAATAAACATTCCTATTTGTGTAAAGGTCTCCATGCCCAATGAAGCTCTCTGCTTCGAATACCCCTTCCTCCTTATGGATAAGGTCACACACAAACAGCTGATCGAGTTTTCGGAACCAGTTAGCGATTAGTAAGAGACGTTCTGGGTGGAGATCATCGAGACTGAGAGTGTGTAGAAAACAGGAAAAAAATGAGTGTATTGGTCCTGCAGGAGATTGATAACAGGAGGGTAGACAGAAAGATACAGGACTGCCGTTGGGGAAATTTACAGAGACGCTATTGGTGGCACTGGAGGAGGTTTCAGAGACTCGGGGATTTGTAGGTGTTAATGAACGTTAGAGATACGTGGAGCGTTGTTACAGTGATTGCAACGAGGCCAGTCAAGTAACCATCATTAATAAAAGTTCCCTGATTGGGAATGTTAACCTGCTCTAATCAGGGAATCCTGGCTCATAAATAAATAAAAGCATCAGGGGCTCTGTTCACAATCGGAGCCGGCTCTGAGCTAGCATGGGTCAGTGCCATGGATCATGCATGGACAAATAAAAGGGGATTTGGTAACAGGATACCAGCCTCCGTGGAACTATTGCAGTTTTAACATGTGGTAGATATTTCAGAGAGAGGGAGGGCTGGAGGAGTTTCCACAGATAGGGATGGATTTGGAATCTGGAGGTTGCATAGACAGTGAGCTGTGTCGGGGCAGAAGGTTGTTACAGAATCAGGAGCATAGTTGGGACTAGATGACGTTACACAGCTGGTTAGGCATGGGAGTAGGTTACACAACAGGGACAATTGTAGGGACTGGACAAAAGAAATGAGATGGGCAGGGTTGTTAGTGCTGGAGACAGTTGGAGATATAATGAACACTGTAGTGGCTGGGGTTTATGGAGATACTGCGATCTGTCAGGGCATGAGGGGGTTAGTAACACTGATTATTGTATGGACTGGAGGAGATTGCAAAGATTAGGTTTCTATGGATCAGAGTAGTTGCAGAGAAGGGGAGAGCCGTAAAGACTTGAGAAATATTTTATAGAGAGGAAAGGTTATCCAGATAAAGAAGGATTATATGGCCTGTATGTGTTACAGAGATAAGGAGGGCTACATTGGCTGATGGAGGTTGCAGAGATTAGAATGTATCAAACAGGATAAACGAGGTTACAAAGACGGGATATTTATGGATTTGGAGAACTCTCAAGACATCACACTGAATGACACAGACGCCTTATGGCGCAAAAAGGTATGATTTGGTCAACAATGGTTATACCAGCTCTTCAACTGAACTCTTTGCTGAATAATGATCTCCTCCTTCACTCACAACCTCACATTTCTTTGTATCAAAAAATCATCTAGTCACCTCCTGAGTGTTTTAGTCAAACATGCAGCGACAACGCATCTAAGTGCATCTTAACTACTTGTGAAGATCTTTTTCCAGGTAGAAACCCTCTTCCTAATTTTGAGTCATCCTTACTCCATCTTTTAACATGCTCATTACGAGGGGCACACAGGAAGATTCTGAGACAGCTCTATGGTGGCTCTCAGTTTTCCCATAATTCCGCTCTGCTCTATCATCTCCCCTCTGAACCTCCAGCATTCCTCCTGGTTCCCAATTCGATTCTCCAACTGACACAAATTCTATTGTTCTTCACTGTCACCGAGGGAGCATTGTGTTTGTTATCTTGCTGATTCCTATTTGAGGGACCATTCCTCGACTGGACCCAAGCCATCTCCTCTTTGCAGGAAGCCCATGGTTCACTTTATCTTTTTCTGACCAAATTGGTGTTCCAGTCAAACCTTCCCAGCTTCATTCTTGCCCCATTGAAAGCTGCACTCATTCAACTAATGGTTCACAATCTCAATTATTGTATATCATTCTTTACCATCATCCTGACCTTTACAATAAAATGATCTCTGTGACCCAAAATCTTCCCCTACTGACACTAGATCCACTTGCCCCACCTTTTCCCTAGGACCATGTCCAACAGTACATGCTCTCTTGGGCTGGACACATACTCCTGCAGTGACCTCTCCTCCATGTAATCCAGGAATACTCGAACCTTGTGACCCTGCACCATCAATATCTGGATAAATTAAGTTTCTCAATATAACTAATCTGTAGTATTGTCATCGCTCTCAAATGACCCTGAATATATATTCTCTTCATCATTTCTTTGGTTGCTGGCCGACAGACTGTACCTCACAGTGTCATTGTATACTTTTTGTTCTGCAGCTCCAACTAAATTCCTTCTGTCCTTGGATGAATCCTCTTTCTCTCGGACTTCTTAACTAACGCTACTCTAAACTAACACTTCTACCTTCATCCTTTCCCTTCCCTTCTATCATTTTGGAATCCTTTAACCCCAGCAATATTTTACACCCAGTTGTGGCATTCCTTGAGCCAGCCCTTGGTGATCAGTACATCAGATTTCCACACTCAAATCTGCATCTGGAACTCCCCAAACTCCGAGTTTTCATGTCCATGCAGAGGACCTCAGATTAAGGCTTCCTTTTTAAACTCCAGCTTCCACTAATTCACTTGTTGTTGGAAATTAGTACCAGCTGCATTTCCCATCATATTGAGAATCCTGATAGTCTCATGTACTCTTCCTTTTTGGACTCATACTCACGCCAAGTTATTTTCAATCCCTCCCGCACGCCCTACAAGGAATTCAGACCCAGCTCTGTCACATTAGACCATCCAGGATGTACAGCTGCTGCCTTCCCCAGAACCAGTCCCAATGTCCCAGGAATCGTTCCAGTCACACTCACATTTACTTAAAACTCTGAGTCCTGTTCTCACTTGGACACGGCACTGGGAGTATTCCAGGGATTGCTACATTTGTGGTCCCGCTTGCTGACCATCCACCGAGCTCCCTAACATCTGATGCCCAGACCACTTCACTCTCCCTAACCAGGTCATTCATACAAACATGGACATGACCTTTGACTGCTCACTGTCCCTCAGACGAATTTCCTGCAGACACAGTGACATACTTAACCCCACTTTCCTGGAATTGCAGACACGCTGAAACCTTCTTCACTTTCCTGTCTCCCCTGTGACTAGTGCTACTCCTACCTTCTCCCTCCCCTCCTGTACAGTCAGGCTGCTTGTGGTACCACAGACATCGCTACGACTGCCCTCCCCTGAGCAGGCAACACCTTCATCAGCTTCCAAACTGGGGAACTGAATTGGGAGGGAGACATCAGGATATTCCTGGATTCCCTGGTTGTTTCTCTTCGATTGTTTGGGCGTCCATTACTTTCCTTATTCCAGGCTGTCTTGTCTGCAGGGTGATTTGCTCAGTGTGCGTGCTACCCCCATACCTCTCAGCAACACAGGGTCTCTCGTCACTGTCTGAGCTCCAAGACCCAGTGCCCATCTAGAACACGAGCAGGGGCTATGACTTCCCAATGTAACAGAACACATTTTTCATCTGACAAACATGTCTTTACATGTCTTAAAATGCAACATGTCTAGAGTAACTTACTTAATGAATTAGAATGAAGTTAACATCCGAGACATAACAATATGGTTAAGTCCCTTATTCAATTGTGGCTTACTGAGGGTAATTTATTATACTGGCTCAGAATTTCACATCTCCCTCATATTTCTGAGTTCAATCCTTACTTCAGAAGTTGAAAACATAAATTTGCTAACTTACAGCAATTAACTGACAGTCACTAATAACGGTTTATTATTACCAATGAATTTACAGCCTTTTCTGTGAAGGCTCTTGAACTTCTTCCAAACTCAGTGCAGGCAGGTCCCAGCAGCAGAAGGTTATCTGTGTGACTCCCAGGTACGTGTAATCGTCCAGGTCTCAATCCACTCTGCCCTCTCACAGGGTCACCGTCTCTGTGAGTCCCAGGTACGTGTAATCCTCCAGCTCCCACTCCACTCTGCTCCCTTACAGGCTCGCTGTCTCTGTGACTCCTAGGTATGACCACACCTCGATCCTCTGTGCTGATTTATATCCTCCCACTTTGGTGCTTCTGTAACACCCAGGTATGAGTGAGCCTCATGTTCCTGCTTCAAGTTGCTCCTTCACATGGTCACTCCCTCTGTGAATCAGTGCTGATTTCGAGCCTCCTGCTCTGCTGTTTCTCCAACTCCAAGTCCCAGTCGGCCTCGATCCTTGCTCCTGATTAATATTATCCCGATCTGTGCTGCTGTCTCTCATGTTCTTTCCCTTTGTGACTCCCAGGTAATGGTCGGCATCAAGCCTCAGCTGAGATTTATAACATCCCATTCCGCACTGCTGTCTTACAGTATCGCTGTTGTGCCTGGAAAACAGTGGAAAAGAGGAAATTAGACAGAGCAGAGGCTGTTACAGCGATTGCGCGAGCTGTATGGGATGGAACAGGTTATCTGGGGAGCTAGGCAGACCTGCACCGACTAAAGAAGTTTACTGGAAGATACAGTGAGAGTTGCAGACACTGAAGAAGTCAAAGGAAATAGAGAGATGGTGGCTTGTTCATGACAGAGTTTTGTAGACTCTAAAGGGCTTTTTCTGAGCTGCTTACAGAGATGTGCAGACTTCAACAAATGCAAATTGACAGCCAGCAAGTTGATGTGTGGTACTGGAGACTGTTGGATGTTACAGAGTGAGAAGACTTGCAGTAGCTGGGGGAATATAAACTTTTGAGCACTGGTGCTGTTCAAGGATACTCAGGATCCGAGGAGGTGCAGAGAATGGGAGCATTCCAAATAGTGGGATTGTAGGGGCTGGAAGTCCTGAGATTGATAAGGAGGAAGAAAAGAGCTAATTTAGCACACACAAACATTGTAATTACACAGATTTAGGAAGGGAACCTGTGCTGTCATTGATTACAGTTATATGGAGAGTTACAGAAGCTGAATGGGTGACAAATTTACAAAGGGAGGGGTTTTAGGTGATCAGACGTTTAAACAAGAATAAAGAAATGTTTGAGATCTCAGGCACAGATGGGAGTTGAGGAGGTGAGATATTGTGCGGAACTATTATACTTATATATCGGGGAGGATGACAGATATAAAAGGAAGAGCTGTATTCTCTTGATACGGTTACAGACCTGAGGAGTGTTGTAGCGCCTGCTGGTGGGGACACAGATAACAACAGTTCCAACGGCTGGTGCAGGGGCTCAGGAAGTCAGCTCACCATCACCTTCTCAGGGACAGCTCCAAATCAACACTAAATGCTGGCTCAGCCAACAAAGCTCAACTTCATGAATAAATGAAGGATTAAAAGATCTACAAGCAGCACTGAGGTCACTCAGGAAGGCACTTTCAACAGCACTTCACAAACCCAGAACCACTATACCCTGGAAGGACAGGAGCTCCAAGTGCATGGGAACACCAGCATTTCCAAGGTGCCTTCCAGCCACGCTCCATCCTGCCAGCACTGTTTCTGTCCCTACACCCAAAGGACTGCAGTGGGTCAGGAAGGCAGCTCCCCACCACCTTCTCCAGGGAATTACAGATGGGAAGGTAATGGTGAAACTCTGCTGTTTACAGCCAGACAGAAAAATATATCCAGCAGTGGGTGTGAAATGAAATTTCCGTTTCAGAACAACATGCTGAACAATAAGAGAGGATTTATCTGATTGGCACAAGACAGAGAGTGTGAAGAAAGGGTCTTTTTCACAATGGGAACTGGTGATGAGCGGAGGTCCGCAGAGGGCAGTGTGGGGACTACACTCTACAGGTTATTCATTCAGAGTCTGGAAAAAGCATGTGAAGGGGTACGAGAAATGGGTTTCCAAGAAAGATTTCAGGGATGAAATTCGTGCCATATGAGGAGCAGGTGAAGTCTCTGGGTCTGCACTTGATGAAGTTTCAGAGGCTGTGGTGGCAGAATCTCATTCACATTTACAGAATACTGAGGGGCCTGGATGGAGTGGACGGGGGTGGGGTCTGTTTTCACTAGGTGGAGAGACTAGGGGCCAAGGGCACAGCTTCAGAGTGAAGGTACGACCCTTTAGACTGGAGATGTGGAGGAATTTATTCAGCCAGAGGGTGACGCACCTATGGAACTCACTGCCTCATGCGGCTGTAGATGCTAAGTGATTCAGTGTATCTAACTCCGAGATAGCTTGGTTCTTGATGAGTAAAGAGTTAATTTTGGGTAGTAAGTGTGAGAATGGGGTTGAGAAACAATTCAGACATAATCGAATAGTGGAATAGACCTGATGGTACAAATGGTCTAATTCTACCCCTATACATGATGGTTTTATGGACTGCGCTTACTCTATAGGTTTCTAAGTGTGCAGTTAGCATTTATGGCATATCATTTACGATACATTCCAGCACTTTCGTGATTATTGCTGTCACCTCTTGGTTTCAGATCGACTGCAGAAAGCTACACCATGGAATCCTTGTGTATAAATCTCAGAAAGGTGGCATACAGGGCCAGCAAGGGCCATTCCAAAGGGAATGGAGAATAAAGAGATGGAAGGCATGTAATAAATATAGAGGGTTCCTGTCAGCCCGCTCTGAGCATACTGTGAACAGGTGTGGTCCCCTATCTAGAGGGAAATGTCCTTGCATTGAAGGCAGTCCAGAGAAGTTTAACCAGGCTGATCTTCAAAATGGAAGGATATTGATGTGAAGAGGTGGAGAAGGTTAAACTTGCAGTCGTTAAATTTTAGAAAATGATGTAAATTTATTGATACACAAAAGATTCTTGTGTTCTTACAGATTCGGGACTAATACATTGTTTCCCTGAGCAAAGATCTGTAACTGGAGATAAAGGTGAATACAGACACCAGAGAAGCTAACAGAGAAAAGCTGGGTTGTAGAGACTGGAGGATGTTACAGAGATCGGGTGGTTTGAGATCTCTGTTGGTGGTTACAGATCAGATGGTTGCCGGGCTGAAAGAAGTCAAGGAGAGTTAAAGGGTTATCAGTCCTGAAGGAGTTACAGAGATCGGGAGGAATATAGGGACTAGAGATTACACAGATAGAGATAGTAGTTGGAGCTACAGAAGTTTTTAGAGAAAGGGAGGGTTATAGGCACTGGGGATTAGACAGAAGGGGTGTTTTTTTGGAGCTACAGGAGTTTATAGAGAAAAGGAGGATTGGACAGACTAGAGATTACACAGGTTTGGGTGGCAGTTGGAGTTGCAGGAGTTTATAGGGACCAGGAGGATTGACGGTGCTGGGAATTACACTAACATGGACAATAGTTGGAACTGCAGGAGTGAGTGAGATAGGCAGGATTGAACGGATTGGGTCAGGTCACACAGCCAGGGAGAAGTGTAGGGATTGGAGGAGCCAGAGATACTGAGGGTTGTAGGACTGCAGGAGTTCAGAGAGATAGTGAGGGCTGTGAAGGTAGGTTTGCAGCATTCCCATCAATTACACAGAGATGTGGAGTGCTGTCCTTGAGGTGGTTACAGAAATCACCAGAGTTGCAGACACTGGAAGATATTACAAAGACAGTAAGCTGTAGTATTTGCAGAGGTTACAGCGACACGATACATTGAGGAGTTGGAGGCTGCTGCAGGTATAAAACATGCTGCAAGGGATCATTAACCATAAATTGAATCATGGGTGTTGGAAGCTCTGGAGATAAAGAATGAGAATTGCAGTAACTGAAGATTATCACAGAGATGGGGAGTAAAATATGAGTTAGAGGAGTTATAACATGAGATGAGCTGTATTCAAGCGAGTCAGGAAAGATACAGGGAGATCTGTCGGGACTACAGGTGATCAAGAGGACAGTGAGGCTTCTCAGTGTAGGATTGGTGTAGTTTACACAGGCAGGGAGTATTTTATGGAATGGTGCTATTTACAGAGATTATGAAGTTGTGTAGAATTGAGGAACGAACAGAGATATGGAAGACTGTAGTTAATGAAGACATTTGCTGATGTCGAATGCTGAGGTTCTGGAAATTAAATGGACCGGAAAACTGGACAATCTGTCAGAGCTTACAGAGGCAGGAACAGCAATAGAGCCTGGAGACACTAACACAGATGGGGAACATTGCACACAATGCTTTAGGGATGATTTTAGGGGAGGGTAACGTTTACACAGTTAGGGGTGTAAGAGCTGGAGAATGTTATGGAGATAATTAGATTAGTGGGGAGACTGGACGAGCTTACATTGACAGGGCTAGTGATAGCGACGGGAGGATGTTACATAGATAGTAAGTCTTGTAGAAACTGAACGGGAGAGTCACAAGCATTGGAGTTGGTTCCACAGATCGGGGGTGTTGCAAGGACCTGAGCAGATTACGCAGATAGGGAGGTTTATATGATGTTCACATTTTCGGATTGTTTTAGGACTGGAAAAGTTTACACAGTTAAGGAGGGATGTTGGAGCTGAGAGAGTTCACAGAGACTCGGAAGTTTAAAGGGTTTGGGGCTATTTATGGATTGAGGGAAATATTTAGGGACAGTAATATAGATTCCCTACAGCATGGGGACAGATACTTTGGGCCAACAAGTCCACACCAACCCTCCAAAGAGTAACCGACCCAGACCCACTTCTATTTGACAATGCACCTGACACTACGGGCAATTTATAATGGCGAATTCACCTGACCTGCACATCTTTGGACTGTCGAAGGAAACCCATGCAGACATGAGGAAAATGCGCAAACTCCACGCAGACAGTCACCCAACACTGGAATCTAACCTGGGTCCCTGGTGCTGTGAGGCACCATTGCTCACCACTGAGCCACCGTGCTGCCCGAAATTTCAAAATTACTCAAAGAGACAATGTTTGAGGTGCTGGGAGGGCTGTAGGCAGTGAAGGAGCAATCAGAGATGTGGAGTGCTGTTGTGGCTTGAAAAGGGTCTGAAGGTGTTTATACAGATAGGGAGCTCGGTAGGAATGGGAGAAGGTTACTGAGGTCGCGTGGTGCTATTGGTCAGGAGGCAGGAGTGTTATAGGGCCTGCAGAAGGTTACAGTGATATCATGTACTCCTGGGCTTGGGGAAGGTACACAGGTGGGTATTTTGTTCCAGGTTGGAGGATTTTACAGAGACGGGGGCACTGTAAGTATTGTGCAAGATTAGAGAAATAGGAATTATTGTACTGAGTGCAGGATGTGATTAATGAGATTGGGCATGTTATCTACACTGGAGCAATTTACACACTGGGAGAGTCGTCAGCATTGGAGTAGGTTTCAAATATATAGCGGGAATATGGGAGGGGTGGACGTTATAGAAACAGGAAATTTTCTGGGAATTACAAGCATTCAAGACACTGGCACAAATGAGTTGGACCGAAAGGCATGTCTCCTTGCTGTATGACTCTATCACACAACAAGAGACAATGTGAGGTGGGGGGCGGACGAATATAGAACAGAAAGATCCCAGGTTTCAATGCCATCTCCTTGGGGGAGGCCTGCTTTCCCCTCTGTTATACTAATCCTCACTCAGACAGCACAAGCCTGGATCAATAACTGTCAACTTCCTATATTGACATAGGAAGGCTCAGTACAGCAGAGATGAAAGTTAACAAGAGGGTCGGGATTGAGCCTGGGACCATCATGCTCTGTGTTCGTGCTTCAACACTGTATCTATGTCATGTCTTCTGGACCAAAGTTCGATGCCTTAAATACAGTCTGCTCTGTTCACTGTGAGTGATCTTACCGATCTACAGGATTTACTGAAGGCTGCAAATCTCACTCTCCATCTCTCGGGCTGACCAACCGACTTCAGTGTGGTGCTGGACGAAACAGGAATTGGGAATTCTGTTGAGTCACGTGCATCCTGAGTACCTACAGGAGACAGAGAAATTAATAGAATGGGAAATTAGACTGATGCAGTGTGGTGACACATGGAGAATGGCACCGAGTCCTACAGATATCTAGAATATCCCAGTCTCCATCCCTGGACTGTGCTGCTGCGTCTCCCTGGAGTGGAGAATTCTGTTGGCTCAGGATCTGGATTAGCTGCAAAAGGTGCAGTCACCGGCATCAATTAGACCCTCACTGTGACAGATACAACATGGAGAGAGACTGTGTGATATCATCAGAGTGCAGGAAGGTATCAGGATCAAACCACGGTCAGGAAGCAGGTGCACTGGTATAGGTATGCACGGATGAGGGAGCTATCAGTGGGCCAGGCAATGCTCTCGTGTTACTCTCACTCGACTGATCATCCAGAATTTAATGCCGGTAGCAGGGATACCCATCTGACCGCTTAATACCCTTTAAGTAAGGAAATCTGTTATCGGCTGCCGGTCTGGCCTACATATGAATCCAGACCCAGAGCAAGGAGGTTGACTCTCAACTGCCCCCTGAAATGATCTGGCAAGCCACTCAGCTCAAGGGTAGCTCAGGGGTGGGCATGAAATGCTGGCCAGCCAGAGACAGCAACATCCCACAACTGAATTAAAAACAACACTGCTGGGAGCAGTGTCCTGGGCAAACATGTCGGTAGGTGTATGGACAGGGCTTTAAACTGACAGAGATGATGCAGGGAGAGGGTTCAGGTGAAAGGAACTTTCTAAATCCAAAGAGAAAAGGTGACGCATCAGAACAGCATAGGAATGTGACTGAACACAAGCAGAAAGGAACAGGAAGGCACAGAGTTTAACTAAAACTGTATATCAGTGAATTAGGCTACGATAGGAAATTCTGGGAAAAAGTCAATTACAGTTTTTTTGGACTTGTCAAAGTAATGGCAATAACTTGTGACACAGGGATAAATAAGATTTGGTCACCAGAAAGATGTGGTTACAGGAGAAACTGTGCTGCACGGTTCTGTGTTCCAAACAGGGAGGGTTACAATGGCAGGAAGAGGTTTCAAGAGGCTGGAGAGGATGGGACCTGAATGAATAATCAAAATTAGGAAGGTTTGCTCAGAGTGCCAGAGGTAACTGAAACACCAATGGCCTGATCTGGAACAGATGACCCAGACTGGGATGCGTGTGGGGATTGGAGGTGGTTTCACAGGGAGGGAGAACCATAGAGGCCAGAGGAGGTTACAGAAATGCGGAGAGTTGTATGGCCTGCAGGAGTTCATGGAGATGGGGAGGTTGGGAGGGATGGTCCAGTTTACAGGGATAAGGATGTTGGTCGGATAGAGTAGTTTACACAATGAGGAATGTTTTAGGCGAATCGAGCAGATTACAGCGATAAAGTGGGTTGTATAGACTGGAGGAACAAAGAGAGATATGGAGGGTAGTTGTGGCTGAAGATGTTTATAGATACAGGAAGGTTTAGGCTCTGCAGATTATTTAGATATGGAGGGTGTGGAGTCTGACAGATTTTCCAGAAGGGCAGTAATTTTGGTTGAAGACAGTTTCACAGATAAGGGAGCATGAGCAACCATCTCCAGAATGGTCAAAGTGGGAAGGATTGTAGGGGAAATTCCCTTCACACTAACAGGGAAATACTGGATTCTTGATATCACACTTTGAAAAACGTACCATTTGCCAGTAATTCCTTTTCATTCAAACAGACTGACCCATGATTTGGACGTGCCGGTGTTGGACTGGGATGGGCAAAGTTAATAATCACACAACACCACCTTACAAGTGCAATAGGTCTATTTAAAGGCTCTAGCTTTCGAAGTGCTGTTTCTTCATCAGGTGGTTGTGGAGCACAGTCATAAGACACAGAATTTATAGCAACTGGATGGCAGTGTCATGGAATGAAATATTAAACAAGTTTTGATTAAGTCTTTCATCTTTTAGAATGATCACCAGCGCTTGTAAATCTAGCGCTTCCAAACACAGAGAGTCCTCGTTTATCCAAATATCAATTATCTCAATATCGGATTATCCAAAGGAGATCTCGAGGTCCCGATAGAAACATTACATCAAAGAGCTGATTCATACCTAATTGTGTTTGTTTTGTTCACACTGATTAAAACAGATCTCGGCTCACAGAAATCCAGCCGAGAGCAGTCCTGGACATCGAGCCCAGGTACCATCTCCAAATGACTGACCTCCCACCCTCTCTGGCTCTCCCCACACTTAGTCTGGAGTTCTACATAGGGGTAAATCCTAAACCACCCTTTCCCAGATATTATCTCGAACATTGCCCTATACAGTGCAGAGGTGGAACTTTTCGAAATATTGCATTAAAAAGTTGTGTGTGTGGCTATGTGCGCGTGCGCAATTTGGAGACTAATCGCCTCAGCGGGGACTAGACATTACCGAAAACTCCGAGCCCTAGAGGAAAGGCATTGAATTGATTAATTTAATCATCAATTATCTGAATGAACTATTGCCTGCCCATCTCGTTCAGATAATCGAGGTTCCTGTGGAAACCAGCTGGATGATAACCTGGTGTTGTGTGATTGTCACCTTTACCCTGCTTGATCCTTCTGAATGGCCCCAATATTGACCCTGTTCCAGTTTAAGACCTTAATCTGTGGACCTGACTGATCTTTCTCCATAACTATTTTAAAACAAAGACAGTTGTGGTCACTGGACCCAAAGTGGTCTCTGACTGGCACTTCAGTTACTTGCCCGACTTCGGTTTCTGAGGGGAGGTCCAGTGTTTCATCCGTCTGAGTAGCATAGAGCCCACTACACCTTGGTTCAGTAAATTTTCTTCGACATATTTGACAAATTCCACCCCATATGATCCTTTTACACTCTGGGTGACCCAGTCAATCCAGGGGAAGTTCAAATCTCCAATCACCATTACACTATTATTTTTATAGGTACCTGCAATCTCACTACACATTTTCTCCTCTCATACCCGCTGGCTATTTGGGGGTCTAAAACACGATCCCAGCAGACTGACTATCCCCTTTTTGTTTCTAACTTTTAAAAGTATGGCCTCATTTGAGGACCGCTTAATAATATTGTCTCTAAGCACTGTTGTAATGTCCTCCATAATCAAAGGGACAACTCCCCCTCCTCACTTTCTTGTCCTTCTGTCCCACCTGTAGCTTCTGTATCCTGGAACACTGAGCTGCCAGTCCTGCCCTTCTCTCAGCCATATTTCTGTTATGGCTATAATATCCCAGTCCCCAGAGCTAATCCATGGTCTGAAAGTTTCTGCCTTACCAGTCAGGTCTCGTGCATTGAAATTAATGCTCTTTAAACTGGAAGTCTTTTCCCTCCCTATACTGTACCCCGGATATCCTGGATAGGAAACTTGCTCTCGATGGCTGATGTATTTTCCCCTGACTAGTTGATGGCCCCTGTCTTATTCAGAGTCTCAGCTCCCTGCCAAACTATTTTAAATCCTGTCCGGGTAACACTAGCAAATCTCCTTCCAGGGATACTGGTGCCCCTCTGCATCCAGTGCCATCCAGCCCCCTGGTACATGTCGCCTCTACCCCAGAAGAAATCCTAATGACCCAAGAACTGAAAACTCTGCCCTCTACACCAGCTCCTCAGCCACACATCCAACCGGCCTATCTTTCTATTTCTTTCCCCACCTGCACATGGCACTGGGAGTAATCTGGAGGTCAATAACATCAATATCCTGCTTTTTTTAACTTTTCAACCAACTCCCTGTACTCATTTTACAGGACGCCATCCCTTTGTCTACCTCTGTCATATGGGCCGATGTACACAATGACCTCTGGCTGGTCCACTTCCACCTTCAGAATGTTCAGTAACCGCTCAGAGACACCCATTACCTGGTACCGGTGAGGCAGCACACCATCCTGGGGTCTCTTCTGCAGCCATACAGTCCCCTGTCTGTCCCCCTCACAACTGAGTCTCTTATCAGTATCACAATCATTAGACAGGATCTGGAAAACAGAGACAAGGAGGAACTCCCTGCAGTCGGGTCCATATTAGGAAAGTGGGAGTATTTTAAAGTGATGCAGTGAGAACACAGGGTCAGTGTGCTCCTTTAAGAGTGAATCGTAAAGGCAGCAAGTCCAGCGAATACTTATTAAGTCATAACACGAGTCTGATAAAGAAAATACAGTGCAATAAAATCAGATGAAACCCTTCACAAGTATAGAGATTGCAAGGAGATTGTGGAAAATGAGGGACAAACAATAGTCATGAAATATATTTGGCAGATACGATTGTGGAAAAAGCCACAGGTATTTTATCAGCATCGTGAGAGTAAGAGGATTCCTCGCGAAAGAGGGAGGCCTGTGAGTAACCAAAGGGACAATCTGTGCATGGAGCCAGAGGAAGTAGGTGAGGTCTTCACTGATTACTTCCCACCTGTATTCACACAGGAGAAAGGCATTTTAGCCAGGGATTTCAGTTGGGATGCTGAGGTTCCAGAATATGTTAAGATCAATAAGGAAGAGGTATTAAATGTTTTCACAGGCATAAAGGTGGAGAAATCCCCACTGCCCAATGAAATGTATCCCAGCCTGTTCTGGGAGATAAGGGATGAGGTTTCTGGGGCCCTGGTGGATATAGTTAATACTTTGCTGGCCACAGGTGAAGTGCCGAATGACTGGAGGATCGCTAATGTGGTTCCTTTGTTCAAGAAGGGCAGCAGGAATAGGCCAGGAATTTCCAGAGCAGATAGTCTGACAGCACGGGGAGGGAAATTATTGGAAACAATTCTGAGGGACAGATTTAATCAATAACTTGAAAGGCAGGGATCGATTAGTGATAGTCAGCATGGAATTGGAAGAAGAACATAATGTCTGATGAAATCAGCTAAGGTTTCCTTGAAATTACAGTTGAAGATATAGATGAGGGCCATGCAGATGTTTTGTTTTATATGGAGTTCATTTAGGCCTTTGACAAGGTCCCACATGGGATCCAAGGCAAGTTGGCAAATTGGATCCAAAATTGTTGGAGGGTTACTTTTGTGATTGAAAGCCTTTGCCCAGCGGGTATATCACAGGGATATGTGCAGAAACCATTGCGGTTCCTTATGGGCATTAATCACTCGAATGTGAAAGCAGAAGATATCACGAGTAGGTTTGCAGATTACATGAAAGGTAAGGGTGTTGTCCACAGTGAGGGGGTGGTCTCAGGCTACAGACTGAAGGTTGAGGCTAGGACAGAATTTCAATACAGTCATTTCAATTGACAAGGCAGGCAAGAGCACATCAGGCAATGAGGGAAAACAGATCAATTGAACTGTATTTACTTTAATGTAAAAGGCCTAACAGGTTATACAGATGCACGCATGGCATGGAAGGGAGCATAGGACAGAGGTATCACAGGAATTACAGCTGAGGGAGGGGCAGGGCAGGCAGCTCAATGTTCCAGGGACAGATGCTACAGCTGAGAAAGGAGGGGGATTGCTTTGTTTGATCAGTGAAAACTTCACTGCAGCGCTTAGAGAGGATATCCCTGGGGATCGCCCAGTGAAGCTGTATTAGTAGAATTGACAAATACGGCTGGATGATACAGTTTGATATGACGGTACTACAGGCCCGCAGTAGTCAGCGGGAAATTGAGCAGCAAATATGTCAGAGATCTCAGATATCTGTAAGAATGATAGGATTGTAATGGTCGGGGATTTTAACTTTCTAAACCTAGACTTGGACTGCCATAATATTCACAGCTTGGATGGGAGGAATTTGTTCAGTGTGTTCAAGAAAGGTGTCTCAGTCAGTACATAACTGTTCCGACTGGAGAAAGGGATGAAACCTGACCTCCCTTCGGGAAACAAGGGAGAGAAAGGGGTTGAAGTGTTTGTGGGGGGGCGGGGGGGGCACTTTGGCAAAGTCACCACAATTCTATTAGTTTGAAAATAGCCATGGAAACGGACAGGCCTGGTCCACAAGTTAAAGATCAAAACTGACCTTGCCCCAGTCCAGAGGTTATTAGGCAGGACTGTACAAACGTTGATTCATGGAGGCTATTTGAAAGTAAAAGGAAATCGGGCAAGTGGGATTCTTTCAAAAGAGAGATAAATTAAGGTTTAATTTGGGCGGCATGGTGGCACAGTGGTTAGCACTGCTGCCTCACAGCGCCAGAGACCCGGGTTCAATTCCCGCCTCAGGCGACTTGACTGTGTGGAGTTTGCACGTTCTCCCCGTGTCTGCGTGGGTTTCCTCCGGGTGCTCCGGTTTCCTCCCACAATCCAAAGATGTGCAGGTCAGGTGAATTGGCTATGCTAAATTGCCCGTAGTGTTAGGTAAGGGGTAGATGTAGGGGTCTGGGTGGGTTGCGCTTTGGCGGGGCGGTGTGGACTTGTTGGGCTGAAGGGCCTGTTTCCACACCGTAAGTAATCTAATCTAATGGGCAGCCTATTCCTGTTAGTGTAAAGGACAATGCTGACACAAGTGGGAAACACTGGATGACTGGGGATATTGAGGTTCTGGTCAAGACAAAAGGGGGTACATGTCCTATACAGCCAGCTTGATTAAGTCAGTCCCTTGAAGGACATTGTGGGTGTAGTAATACTCTAAAGAGGGAAACCATGAGGGCTTGAAGGGGAACTGACAGAGCTTTGGCAGAGAAGGTTCAAGAAAATCCTGAGAGATTCTACAAGTAAAATAACAACAGAAGAATAACTCGGGACAGATGTGACCCCTGAAAGATCAATGAAGCCATCCATGTGTGAACCCACAGGAAATGGGTGAGATCCGAAACAAAAATTTCAAGTCAGAACTTACTGTGGAAAACACACTGGGGAAGCAGTGAAATAAACTGTCATGTATTCAAAGAGTCCACATTGGAGAACAGGAGGTGCTGAAGGTTTTAAAGCGTATTAAAATTAGACACCTCCCTGGGAACTAATCAAGTACATCGCACGACATTGGGGCAAGTTAGGGAAGAAACTTACAAAAATATTTCTATCACTGACAGCCACGGGTGGTGAGCTGGGAGCCTGGAGGGTGGCTAATGTTGTGCCAGTATTTAGGAAAGGCTGTGAGGGAGAGCCACGGACCTAAAGACCAATTAGCTTGATGTCAGTGGTGCGAAAGTTGTTGGAAGCGATCCCGCGAGATAGGAGTGACATGCATTTGGAAAGGCAACGATTGAATAGGGATAATCAGCACAGCTTTGTGCGTACAAAGGAGTGTCTCTCAAACTTGATCGAGTTTGTTGAAGAGGTGACCAAGGGGATAGATGAAGACAGAGCAGTCGACGTTGTCTATACTGACTTCAGCAAGGCCTTTGACAGGGTTTAGTCTGATTCACTGGTTAGTAAGGTTAGATCACATGGGACCAGGGAAAGCAAGAAAAACGGACACAAAATGGGCTTGACAGTAAA
Organism: Chiloscyllium punctatum; assembly: GCF_047496795.1. NCBI lineage: Eukaryota > Metazoa > Chordata > Chondrichthyes > Orectolobiformes > Hemiscylliidae > Chiloscyllium > Chiloscyllium punctatum. The sequence continues at coordinate 53,041,148 of NC_092752.1, forward strand.
AGACAGAGGATGGTGGGAGAGGGTTGTTGTGCAGATTGGGGGCCTCTGACCAGCGGTGTGCCATAAGGATCGGTGCAGAGTCCCCACATGTGCACTATTGACATAAAGGAGAATATATGAATTATTGTTAGTAATTTTGTGGATAGTAAAATACGTGTTCTAGTGGGCAGTGAATACAGTTATCAAAGGTGATCTTAACCAACAGAGCCAGTGGGTCAAAGAAATGAATGATGGAGCTGAATTCAGGTGTTGGATTTTGTTAATATAACCAGGGAGGACTAACACAGTTAATGGTAAGGCCCTGGACAGTGTTGTCGAACAGAGAGAGTCCAAGGGGTGCAGTTACATTGTTCCTTGGAAGTGACATCACAGGTGGACAGGGCGGGGAAAGCGGATTAGGCACACTTGCCCTCATGGGTCAGAGCATTGAAGACATGGGTTGGTACATCATGATACGGCTATACAAGGCATTGCTGGGAAACCAGTTGAAGTACTGTGCAGAATTCTGTTCCTCCTGCTTCAGGAAAAATTTTCCGAAACTGCAAATGGAGCAAAGATTGACGAAGATGTTACTGATACTGGAGGGTTTGACAGAAACAGAGAGGCTGGATAAGCTGGAAAGCAACATGGAGGGAATGAGTTGGATTTGGCAGATAAGGTTAAGGAGAATCCAAAGAGATTCTACATCATACATGTACAAAAATGCAACTAGAGAGGCATGGGGCCCCTCAAAGATCAAGAAGGCCATCCATGCCTGGAACCACAGGAGATGGGCGAGCTCCTAAATGAATATTTCATATCATAACATACTGTGGACAAAGACTAGGAAACAAAGGGAGAGAACCATGATGTCTTGAAAAGAGTCCTCTTTACAGAAGAGGTGGTGCTGGAGATCTTAGAACACAAAGGTAGAAAACGCCCGAGGTCCTGAACAAATGTATCCCACAACATTGTGGCAATGTCGCAGCGCGGACCGTGGCAGAGATATTTGTATCAGTATCCTTCATATTTCCCTTGGGCGGAGGTGGCTGAGGGGTGACCTTATAAAGGTTTATAAAACCATGAGCGGTATACGTAATGTGAACAGTAAAGGTCTCTACTTCAGGGTAGGGGAATCCATAACTAGAGGTCAGAAATATGAGGTTAGAGTGGAAATACTTAAAAGCGACCAGAGGAGAACATTTCCATACAGAGAATGGTGCCTGTATGGAATGAGCGTCTGGGGAAGGGGTCGAGAAAAGTAAAATTACAACATGGAAAAGACATTTGGGCAGATACATGGAGAAGAGAAGGTCTGAAGAAATATGGACCAAACACATGCAAATGCAACTCGTTCATGAACAGTGGTCAGCATGGACTAGTTGGATGAAGGAACCGTTTCCATTCTGCATGCCTCTGTCTCGAGTTACTGGAGGAGGAGACTATAGAGATAAGACATGGCGTAGACACTGAAGAAAGTTACAGAGATAAGGATAATAGATTGAAATGCAGTACATTTCAAATATGGAGAGGGACTACAGGGAAGGTGGTGGTTACAGGGACAGGAACTGTTATAGGAGTTACAAATTATTGAAGACACTGGTCCATGAGACATGGTATATGTACATTTTTGGAGGGGAACACAGAACAGAAAGATCCCAGGCAGCATTCCCACACACTCATGGGAAGCCTGCTTTCCCATCTGTTGTCCTGGTGCTCACTAAGACATCACAGGCCTGGATTGATAACTGTGATACTCCCGATACTGTCTCAGAACAAAAAAACTTACAGTAGACGTGGTGATTGAGCCTGGGGTGTGTCTGTGCACTGCTCCCCCTCCAGCACTGTTAGCTGATGTTTGGAGCCCTCTCGCTGCTCTCTGCACTGTTCACGGTGAGTGATCTTACCTCAGTGAAGGATTTATTGAAGGCTCCAGATGTCCCTGACCTTTGTCTCTCTACATGACCAACTATCTTCATTGTGGTGATGGACGAGACACCCAGCAGCTGGGAAGTCGATTGAGTCAGGAAATTCCTGAGTACCTACAGGAGATAGAGAAACAGACAGAATGGGAACTTAGACTGCTGCAGTGAGGGTTACGCATGGATAATAGTACTGTGTCCCACAGAGATCTGGAAAATCCCAGTCTCCATCCCTGGCCGGTGCTGCTGCATCTCTCTGGAGTGCAGAATTCGGCTGGCTCAGGATCTGGAGTAGCTGCAAGAGTGAGAGATGCTGAAAGAGGCAGCAATTAGACCCACACATTAAGGGATACCACATGGAGACAGACTGAATGATATCGCCAGAGTGCAGGAAGGTATCAGGATCAAACAATCATGAAGAAAAAACAGGTTTAGCTTCGTGATACACTGGTATCAATGTTCAGGGATAAATAGCCTATGGGCAGACAAAGGTAATGGCTTACTGATATTGTTGCTAGAGCATGTATCCCAAACCTCAGCTGATGTTCAGGCGAGGCAGGTTCGAACCACATCATCTGAAATGGTGGAATTTGAAATAAGTTATTTTAAAAATAGTAATTGACAATCTATAAATACCATTACTAATGTACAGTAAATCCAAACGCTTGTCATTCAGAGAAGGACATCTGCCCATCCTCACGTGCTCTGTACGACATCCCCACAGCGAAGTGTTTGACTCTCAATTACCCTCTGAAATGGTCAAGCAAGCTACTCAACATAAGGGCAGATAGGGCTGGGCAAGAAAGGCTGGTCAGCGAGAGACGCCCACATCCCATACCTGATCTTAAAAAAAATACATTAAGGTGGGGTCCCACTGAAACTGAGCTGGGACCAGTATCCTGGCCAATCATGTCGGTAGGTTTAAGGACAGGGCTTTAAACAGACAGAGGTGAAAGGAGTCTTACAAATCCAAATAGAAAAGATGACGCATGTGAACAGCATGGGGATGTGGCTGAAGACAAGCAGAAAGGAACAGGAAGGGACAAATTTTCACTAAAACTATACATCAGTGAATCGATTTGTGACAGGAAATTGTGGGAAAGAGTAAATTATGTTTTTTTTTGCAATGGACAAAGTCTCTGCAGCAAGGTAGACTGATATGTGACACAGAGATAAAAGAGATTTAGACACCAGTGAGACATGGTTACAGGACAAACAATAGTTGGAACACAAATATTCAATGGTTCACAACCTTGCTGTAACTCAGGCAAAATGGGTAACGCTAACAATAATGGAGAACAAAGAGGTTACAGGGAAAGCATTTTGCCTCAGATCATGAAGTAGAGTCAGTCTGAATGTAAGTTCTGGCTACTACTTGCTAAGGTCACAAGCTGCAGAACAGTTTTCGGCCACTGAACAACATTTCATTGCTCATCATTGCATTAAAGAGGAACTCACTGGAATTTTTAGTAAAGGCATTGTGATAATTTAGTGAAACTTCAATTTTCGTATAACCTTGGCAATCACACTGACAAGAGTGATATTGGAAGAGGAGATTGTAGAATTTTTTTTCATTCTTTCTTTGAATATCACATTGTGCAACTGGCTAGGGACGTAACGATCTGATAGCGACCGTTGTGTCATGAAAATAAGTGAATGAGTAATGTCACCTGGAGAGATCCTCTGGGAAGTTGTGATAAAGTGCAGTTTAAAGTAATATAAAGTTTTAAAGTGAAGCACAGAAAGGACAAGCTACACCTAGAAACAAAAATAGCCAATTACATGAGTTTGAGAGGAGAACTGACCAAGGTAAACAGGCTAAACAGACTGAAACATGTGTCTGTAAATGAACAGTGGAAAACATTTGAAGGGACAGTGTAAAACACTTAACAAAAAGATATTCCATTGAAACAGACGTAACCTCAGCAAGAAATTCCCACCGGTCCGTCACTCAGGACAAAATGGATCATATCAGATTATGAGGCTTAGACGATTACCACAAAGTAATTAAAATCCGGAAATGAGAGAGCGTTTAAGCAGGAAGTGATAAAGGGATTGAAAAGGATCTGCTAGTAGGGTGGAGGGCAACAGGAAGAGGAATCTTTGTCAGGGTTTAATGACACGATAGGAACAGGGAGAGGTGAAGGTGCCGGAGGTGGTGAGAGTGTTACAGAGAGTGGTCCCGGCCTGAACGGTGTTAAAAAGCCAGTACGGATTGCTGCAGCTGGAGAGGTTTGCTGAGGTAGGGAGAGACAATGTATTTTTATTTATTCATTCATGGAATGAGGGTGTCACTGATTGGACGAATATTCTTTGCCCCACTGCTAATTACCCAGAGGGCAGATTAGCGTCAGCCATATTGCTGAGGGTCTGGATTCACATGTAGGCCACATTAGGTTGGAATGTCAGATGTCCTTCCCTAAAGGAGCTAAGGGAACCTGATGAGTTCTTCCGACTGATCAACAATGCTTTTATAGAGGCTGCACCAATGTCTTGTTCAGCCACATCATGAGATCCCAACTCCTACTCTCAATGCTTTGCCCAATGAAGGTAACCTTCCCAAACTCCTGCTTCACCAGCCTGTCTACCAGTGTCATCACTCTCAAGGAGCTGTATACCTGCATCCCTGGGTCACTGACTGACAACACTACCCAGGGCCCGAACATTAACTGTACAGTCCCACCCTGGTTTGTTTCACCAAAATGGAACACTTCAACTTTATCTAATGGAACTCTATTCTTCAGCCTACTATCCCAGAAGTTCTGTCCATTCTGTTGTTTCATAAATAAACTTCTTCACTGTCCAACTTACCATCAATTTCAGTTTCACCCAAAAAAACTTACTTACCAGGAAACCAATATTCCCATCCAAACCATTTATCCAAATGACCCACTGCACCGCTGGTAACATGCCTCCAGTCAGAAAAACAACATGTCTCCCACCACCCTCTGTCTCCTACCATCAAACCAACTTTGTATCCAGTTTCCTCGCTCCTCCGGAATGCCATATCCTTTTACAATGTTCTGGGCTTATGACTCAGTTTACCACATGGAACGGAGAACACAGAAGAGTACAATACAATGCCTTTCGGAAATGATGCCATGCCAACCTTTTATCCGTCTGTAAGATCAAAGTAACCTACATGCCCTTCATTTTACTGCGATCCATGTGCCTATCCAAGAGTCTATGAAATGTCCCTCATGTATATGACTCTCCTACCACTGCTGGCAGTGAATTCCAACCACGCAGCACTCTTTGTAAAGAACCTATCTCTGAAATTTCTCCTTACCCATCCACCAATCACCTTAAAATTATTTATGCCCACTGCCAATAGCCATTTATGCCATGGTATAACGAAGTCTCTCACTATTGACTCTATCTATGTCTCACGTCATCTTGTTCACCTTTACCAAGTCGCCCCGCACCCTTCTTCACTTCAATGACAAAAGGCCTACTTCGCTGAACCTTTCTACCAAAGACATGCTCTCCAGCCTGTGCTGGAGAGCATGTTTTTGGAAGAAAGGTTCTGGTAAATCTTCTATTTTCCCTCCCTAAAGCTTCCACTGCCTTCCTGTAATGAGGGAACCAGAACTGAACACAATATTCCAAGTGGGGACTAATCAGGGCTCTATAGAGCTGCAGCATAACCTCACAGCTTGAAAACCCAATCCCCCAGTAATTGAAAGGCAACACAACATATTCCTTCTTTACAGCCCTATCAGATTGGGTGGCAAATTTGAGGGATCAATGGACGTGCAACCCAAAATCTCTCTGTTCCACAACACTACCAAGTATTCTGCCTTTAACCCTGCATTCTGCATTCAAGCTTGACCTTCCAAAATGAATCATTTCACACTTTTCCAGATTGAACTCCATCTGCCACTTCTCAGAACAGCTCCACATAATGACAATATCCTGCTGCATCCTACAACAGCCCTCCACACTATCTACCATTCTACCAACCTCCACGTCATTGGCAAAATTTCTAACCCATTCTTCAACAACCACATCCAAGATTCACCTAATCTGCACATCTTTGGACGATGGATGGAAACGAGAGCTCCTGGAGGAACCCCACGCAGACATGGGGAGAATGTGTAAACTCTACACAGTCGCCCGGGACTGGAATCGAAATTGGGTCGCGGGTGCTAGAAGGCATCCGTGCAAACCACTGAGCCATCATGCTGCCCCCATATAACCCTATAGAGGTCTAACGATCCGAGCGTCCTCAACCTGATGTAAGCGTCGTTCTTCCTCTTGACTAGATGGACTACATCCCTTGGAATCTTGTCAAATGCTTTGCTGAAGTCTATGCAGACAACATTGACTGCTCTGCCCTCATCTATCTCTGTGCCACCTCCTCGAAGAGTCAATCAGGTTGGTGAAACACAGTTTACCACTCACAAAGCCATGCTGATTATCTCTAATCAGCCCATGCCTTTCCAAATATATGTCGCTCCTTTCTCTCAGGATCTCCTTCCCCATCACTGGGCTCACGGGGCTGTAATTTCCTGGCTATTCCCTGCAACACTTAAGTGATGGAACAGCATTAGCCGCCCTCCAGTCTTCCGACATCTCACTGTGTCTAATGATAATATAAATATCTCTGTTAAGGACACTGCAATCTCTTCCCGAGCTTCCCACAATATTCTCGGATCGACCTAATGCGCTACTTAGGATTGATCTACCTTTACTTCTTTTAATATTCCTGCATTTTCTCTTCTCTGTTGAGGATCCTTTTCAAGACATCACAATTTATTTTCCAAAGTTCCCAAGCTTTCATGTCTTTCTCCACAACAAATACTGACAAGAATTTTTATTTTTGTTTAAGATCTCAACTATCTCTTCTGGTTCCACACATAGGCGACCTTATTGATCTTTAAGGGGCCCTATTCTCTACCAAGTTATCCTTTAGCCCTAATCGAAACTTGCACAAAGGCATTTGAAAATTCAAATAAACCATATCCTTCGTACCATCACCACCCCCCACCCCCCAACTCCCACAACACCCTTATCTATTCTGGCAACAAATAAAATCCAACAGGCTCAAAAACAAATTCTCTTTTATAAAATATGTTTCTCAAGGTCCAGTTATGTTTTGTTGATATGTCGTTTCTCACTCATTTCAGCATGCTCCTGACTTACTGTCAGGCTAACATATTTGTTTTTAGACTGGAAACATAAAGGGTTGTGGGAGTTCTTGTTTATCAATCAGAAAAAAAAAGTAGCTTACAGGGTCATGAAGTAATAGAGAAGGCAAATCAAATGCTTCCATTTATTACAAAGTGAATGGAGGCTAAATATAGGGAGACCTTACTAAAACGATGCAAGGTACATGTCAGACTACTCCTAGAATATTATGAACAGTGTGAATGCCCGAAGGAAAGACATTCCTGTATCAGAGGCAGGCCAGAGAAGTTTAACTCGGCTGATATTGGGAATGGAGGGATTTTATAATAAGAAGAGGTGGTGTAGATTGTTAATGAACCCATTGAAGTCGAGAAAAATGAGAGAGAAACTGAATGAAACATGTAAGATTCTGAAGTGCTTTGATCGGTTAAATACTGGGAATATAGGAAATAGAACAGTGCAGCACAGCAATAGGCCCTTCGGACCACCATGATGCTACTCTCAACTCATACCATCCATATGTACATGGTCCATGTCCCTCTATTCTCTGCCCGTTCATGATTCTCTCTAAATGCCACTTCAAAACTTTACTCACATTTCTGTTTCTATGACCTCGCTTGGCACCTTCTTCAGGGCTTATGCCCGAAACGTCGATTCTCCTTCTCCTTGGATGCTGCCTGTCCTGCTGCGCTTTTCCAGCAACACATTTTTCAGCATCATCTCACATTTGTCCAGATTAACTCAATGTGCCATTTCTCTGCACGTCTTTCCAACTGATCTGCAACCTCCTGCAACCTTGGATCTCCTTGCTCATTAACCCAATCTCCATCAATTTTCATGTCATCCGCAATTATATTTGTCACTACCTTTCATTTCAATTTTGTGAGAATCGGTAACCAGGGGGCAGAAAATCCCAGCAACGGCTCACCCATTTAAGATGGAGATGAGGAGGAATGTATTCACTCAGAGGGTAGGGACTCTGTGGGAATTCCTGACTGCAGGGTGCTGCCGAGGCTAGCTCATTAAGAATATTTATTCCAGAGATGGTTAGACTTTAATGAATCAGGGAAACAAGGGTTTTGTGGAAAAGGCAGGAAAGTAGAGTTGAAGATCATCAGGTAAGCCATGATCTGATTGACGGGCAGAGAATAAGCAATGGCCAAATGGCCTAAAAACGATCCTACATCTCAACTCAGTATCTCCATTATAACATTGCGGATCTCTGCTCACAAAACTCCTTTATAATGTGATTATTAGATATTTGTTATTCCACAGCATTCGATCTACAATAGACAAGTTGACGGCTCCTTGATATGATGTTATGGAAAACCATCTCGTATACAATCCAGGATTCCATCCACTCCAGCCCTGATACTCATTAGTTATCCAGTCGGTATGGAGACCACTGTCACACATAGTTCCTGTTCTGCCCTTGCTGCAATTACATTCAGTGTCGTGACCATAACTATATTGACATTCCCATCACTACCTGGTGCCTACAAATGAATTCCAGCTAACTGTTGCTGCTGCTTGTTTATTCTCAGCTCCACCCAAATAGACTCCAAATTTTGATCTTCAGATCCACATGACTGTCTTATTAATGCATTAAACTCATCATTTCTTTACAACTTGGTGGCTTTTTGCATGTCCTGCCTTGATCCCAACAATCTATTCCCTTCCCAGCAATGGCCATCCGTAGATTTATCTCCGGAATGACGGTTCCAGTTCCATCATTCTAGCTGCCTTATGGCGAATGCAGGTCGTCATTCCTCAGTCGTGGGGGATTGAACAGATGGGTAGAGGTTAGAGAGATAGGGAGGCTTAAAGGGGCTTGAGGATGTTAGAGTTAAACAGAGTTACATCTGGTCAAGAATGTCAGTGGGACAAACGGGTTTGGAGATTGGAGGAATTTGCAGAGATAGAGAGAGCTGGATTAGATTCTGGAGATAGGGATAGGGATGGATGTAGGGTGAGGCAGGCAGTCTGTGAGGCACAGACAGAGGGTGTTATAGGGACAAGTGTATTGTATATACGAACAGAGATATGGAAGGTTGTAGTCACGGAAAACATTTACAGTTATAAGGCGGCTTCCAGATTCTGAAGGCTGCATAGATATGAAGGTAATGAAGAATGCCAGGTTGCTGGGTTGTAGAGAGTTACACAAATGGATGAATTGCACAAACTGAAAGAGGTTCCTATGGTCAGGAGGGTTGGGAGGGGAGGGGGCGGTTTTAATAGATTAAGATCGAAGAATTGGTGAAGGATAAGGAGGTTACAGATGGATGTACGGATTGGATGAGCTGACATTGAAAGTGAGTCTTATGGGAACTGGAGATTCACAAAGATTGGGGTTGGTGTTAAGATCGGGAAATCTGCAGGGACTTCAAGGGATTACCCAACAAGCGAAGATTAAAGGGGCTCCGTAGATTGGGGTGTTGTCAGGACTGGAAGAGATTACACGGATAGAGAGGGCTTTAAGGACTGGAGATGTTTATGGAGAGAGTGGCGGGGCTGAAGCAGTTAGCACAGACATGAAAACTTTTTAGGACAGTACTAAGATACACTGGCTTTAGTTAGTGCAAGAATGGGAAGCTTAATGAGACTGGAGGAGCGAAGAAAGTTACAGAGAGCAGTGGTGGCAGCACATGTTAACGGATTATAGAGAGACTTGCAGATGAGAGAGTGTGTGGGCTTCAGATTCTGGCAGCCGTTATACGAAGTGGAGTAGCCTTAGAAAATGGCGAATTTGCAACTATAGAAGATGCTGAAGGGACTGGAAGTGGTAAAAGATGTAGGGAGGGTTGTATAAGCAGTTGGTGGTTAGAGATAGGGAGCACTGCAGAGCGTGCAGGGAATCATACAGACAGGGGGGATTTCTAAGAGCAGGGGAAAGTGACAGAAATAGAGAAAGAGGGTTCAGCAACCAGGAGGTTTCAAGGTGCAGGACAAAGTTACAAAGACTGGGACAGTTGTAGGGATTGGAGGAGCATAGAAAGATAGGGAGGGCTTTCAACCCTGTAGGATAGTATGTTACAGAGAAGGGGGAAGTTTTACAACTAAATGGAGTTAGAAAGATCAGGAGGATTTGAGGTTACTGCAGAAGCTTTAACTGTATAGTTTCTCCAGAGAAAGGGAGAGTTGTGGGCTGGAATAGGTGACATAGAGAGGAGGGGTTTTAAGAATAAGGAGGACTTTTCAGAGAAACGGACGGATGTAGTGAGGGAACATGGTGAGAGTCACAGTGACAATTCCGGCAGCTCATGCAGGCAACAGAAATAAATAGTGTAGTGATGAGGGGTGCACATTAAAAAAAAGATTTGTAGTGACTGAAGAGATTACATGCACAGCGAGGGGAGGAAGGACTACTAGAGTTTACAGAGATTGAGTCTAATTGAGAGAGGAAGAGTTTACTGGCATCATTAGGATGGCAGTGACGAAATTCCATGATAGGGACAGTAGAACTTGATGGTATCCACAGTCATGGAGGACTCCTTGTGAGATTTTACAGATAGTGAGATTCTCAGGTCGGAGCCTGACATAGTTACAAAGACAGGGAGGTATTTCAGGTCTGGAAGGGATTACATAGATCTGGACAACTCAATGGACTGAATAATTTTTCACGGATAAGGAAGGGTTGGAGAAGCTGGAGAAGTTTAAATGAGATTAGATTAGATTACTTACAGTGTGGAAACAGGCCCTTCGGCCCAACAAGTCCACACCGACCCGCCGAAGCGCAACCCACCCATACCCCTACATTTACCACCCAGATAGAGACGGATGGAGAGGTTAAAGGCCAATATATTGAAATGGAGTCTGGTATTGGTAGAAGGAGCATAGAGGGATGGACAGGACTGTCGGGGTTTACAGGGATGAAGGAATTTAGTATCTACTGGAGAAGTTGTGGGATTAGGATGTTAGGGGTGAGAAAACCCGATAGAGACAGAGAGCATGGTGTGGTTGATAGAGGAGATTCCAAACAGAGGAAGGATTATCGGGACTGGAGGATATTACAGAGATCACTAATACAGCATGGACCAGGATTGATGCCTGGGAACTCCTGTGCTGTCTCAGTGAGGATCAGTACAGCAGAGGGGAAAGCAGGACACCCACAAGATGGTGGGATTAAAGCATTGAATGTCGCTGTTCCTTGCCAAACATTCTAACTATTCCCTATATCTGTCAGCCACGTTTCAGTTTTGGCTGGAATATCCTACTCCCTCGAGCCAATCCATGCTCTGAGCTCATCTGCCTTCCATTCAGGCCTCGTGCGTTGTCAGTCAGCCAACCACCCACCCCCACCCCTAACCAAGGGATATTGATGTCCCTCCTGTTCAAGTCCAACCCGCCCCCCGCCTTTGACTGGTCACCTCTACCCCAGAAGAGATCCTAATGATCCATGAACTGAAAACTCTGCCCCCGACTCCTGCTCCTCAGCCACACATCCTTCTGGCCTATATTTCTATTTCTATGCTCACTGGCACGTGGCACTGGGAGTAATCTGGAGATCACAACCCTCTAGGTCATCCTTTTAAACTTCTTCCCTAACGCCCGATACGCATTTCACAGGACCCCATCCCTTGCCTACCTCGGTCATGTGGGCTGATGTGCACAATGACCTCTGGCTGTTCACCCTCCCCCTTCAGAATGTTCAATAACCGGGCAGAGACATCCTTGAACCTGATACCCGGGAGGCAGAACACCATCCTGGGGTCACTTCTGCAGCCACACAGTCTCCAGTCTGTCCCCCTCACAACTCAGCCTCCTATAATTAGACACGACGTGGCAAACAGAGACTGGGCTGAACGACCTGCAGTTAGGGCTATATTTGGAAAGTGGAGTATGTTAAAGTGGTACAGTGAGGATCCATGGCCAGTGCGTTCACAAAGTGGGAATGACAAAGGCAGCAAGTCCAGGGAATACTGATCAAGTGGTATCGTGAGTTTGATAAAGAAAATACAGTGCAATAAAATCAGGTGAAGCTATTCACAAGTAGAAAGAGGGCAAAGGGTCCTTAGAAATGAGGGGCACTCAATGGCCATGAAACCTCCTTGGCAGACACTATTAAGGAAAAGCTACAAGATATTTTATGACTACAATCAGAGTCAGAGGATTCCCAGCTAAAGAGTGTGGCATGTTGGAAACCAAAGGGATAATCTGTATATGGAGCCAGAGGAAGTAGGTGACGCCTTCAATTAATACTTCTCTTCTATATTCAGATAGGAGAAAGACACTATAGCCGCGGATTTCCATTGAAATTGTGAGGTTCGGGAATATGTTAAGATCAATAAGGAAGAGGTATTAAATCTTTTCACAGGCATAAAGGTGGATAAACCCCAGTACCCAATGAAATGTATCCCAGGCTGCTATGGAAGGTAAGGAAGGAGATTGCTGGGGGCCTGGTGGATATATTTAATATTTGCTGGCCACAGGTGAAGTGCCACATGAGTGGAGGCTCGCTAATGTGGTTCCTTTGTTTAAGAAGGGCAGCAGGGATAGGCCAGGTAATTTCAGAGCCAATAGTCTGACAGCAGGAGAGGAAAACTATTGGAAACAATTCTGAGGGACAATAGGGATAGTCAGCACGGATTTAGTAAAGGAAGATCCTGTCTGATGAAGTCAGCTGAGTTTTCTTTGAAATCACGATTAAAAATATTGCTGAGGGCAGTACAGATGATGTGGATGCCTTGGAGTTCACTATGGTCTTTGACAAGGTCCCACATGGAAGGCTGGTCCAACACACCCATGGGATCCAAGGCAAGTTGGCAAATTGGATCGACAATTGGTGGAGGGTTGGTTTTGTGTTTGAAGTTCTTCCACCAGTGGGTGTACCACAGGGATCTGTGCAGGAACCATTGCTGTTTGTATGTACATTAATACCTTGGATGTGAAAGTAGAAGGTATATTTAGCAAGTTTTCAGATGACATGAAAGGAGAGGGTTTTGCCCACAGTGAGGGGGATGGTCTCAGGCTACAGTCTGAAGGTTGAGGCTGGGACAGAATTTCAAGAGATTCATTTAAATAGATAAGGCAGGCAAGAGCACAGCAGGCTTTAAGGGAAAACTGACCTATTAAACTACTTTATTTCAACATAACAGTCCTTACAGGTAAGGCAGATGAAATCGGTGCATAGACATGGGACTAGGACACCAGAGGTCTGACAGAAACACAGCTGAGGGAGGGACAGGACTGACAGCTTAATGTTCCAGGGTACAGATTCTACAGGATGGAGAGAACAGGGGGTGATAGAGGAGGGGGATTGGAGTTTTTAATCAGTGAAACATCACTGCAGTACTTAGAGAAGATATTCCTGGGGATCGCCCAGTGATGCTGTAATGGTGGAAATGAGAAATGAGAATGGGTCATCACTTCGATATGACTGTACTACAGGCACTCAATAATCAGCGGGAAAAGGAGCAGCAATTATGTCGGGAGATCTCAGATATCTGTAAGAAGGATAAGGTTGCAATTGTTTGGGATTTTAACTTTCTAAACCTCGACTGTGGCTGCCAGAGTGTTCAGAGCTTGGATGGGAGGGATTTGTTAGGCATGTTGAAGAAAACCATCCCAGCCAGAATCTCAATGGTCGGACTGCAGGAATGGGTAAAACCTGATCTCCCCTTGGGAAACAAGGTAGGGAAAGGGACTGAGATGTTCGTGGGGAAACTCTTTGGCAAAATCACCACAATTCTATTAATTTGAAAATAGCGATGGAAAAGGACATGGCTGGTCCACAAGTTAATGATTAAAACTGGCCTTGCCTGAATCCAGAAGGGATGACTCCAGAGCTTTTAACAATTGCTTGTGGAGGCTATTTACAGGGAAATGGACGTCAGGCAGGTGGGAAGCTTTCAAAAGAGAAATAAAATGGGAGTTCAGTGCCAGCATATTCCTGTTAGTCTGAAGGTCATTCCTGACACAAGTAGGAAACACTGGATGACTGGGGGTATTGAGGTTCTGGTCAACAAAAAGGAGGCAAAATGTCACATATAGCCAGCTGGATTAAAGGAATCTCTTGAGGAACATTGTGGCTGGAGTAATACACTTAAGTGGGAAATTAGGAGGGTACAAGGGGGACGACAGAAAGCTCTCGCAGATCAGGTGGAGGAAAATACAAGTATATGAACAACAGATGATTAAATACTGACGGAATGTGGTTCCTTAAAGATCAATGGGGCCATCCAAGTATGGAACCAGAGGAGATGGCTGAAATCCTAAATGAAAATTTCACGTATCAACTTTCTGTGGAAGTCGCTGAAATATACAGTGATGTCTTCAAAAGACTCCACATACCAGGACAGGAGGTGCTGGAGTTTCTAAAATGCAGAAAAGGTAGACAAATCCCTGGGAACTAATCAAGTATATCCCTGAATATTGTGGGAAGCTAACGAAGAAATTGTGGGGTCTCACAAAGAGATTTTTCTAACACTGACAACCACGGGTGATGAGCCGGAAGCCTGGAGGGTGGCTAATGTTGTGCCAGTATTTTGGAAAGGCTGTGAGGGAAAGCCAGTGACATCAACACCAATTAGCTTGATGTCAGTGATGCATGCGTGGTTCGAAGCGATTCCGCAGGACAGGAGTTACATGCATTTGCAAAGGCAAGGATTGATTATGTATCTTCAGCACAGCTTTGGAGTGCTGTGTAGAATTCTGATCATTTTGATTTAGGAAGCATTTCCTGAAACTGTGAATGGAGCAAAGATTGACGAAGATTGGGGGCAGCATGGTTGCTCAGGCGGGAAGCACGGTGGCTCAGTGGTTAGCACTGCTGCCTCACAACACCAGGGTCCCAGGTTCGATCCCAGCCTTGGGCGACTGCCTATGTGGGGTTTGCACATTCTCCCAGCTTCTGCGGGGGATTCTTCAGCGTGCTATGGTTTCCTCCCACAGTCCAACGATGTGCAGGTCAGGTAAATTAGCTGTGCTAAATTTTCTGCACTTGCTACGTGCATCAGTCAGAGGGAAATATGTCTGGGTGGATTACTCTTCTGAGGGTCGTTATTGACTTGTTTGGCCGTAGGGCCTGTTTCTACACTATAGGGAATCTAATCAATGTTACTGATACTGGAGGGTCTGACAGAATCAGAGAGGTTGGAAAGCAACATGGGGAGATGAGGGAGCTTTGGCAGAGAAGATTAAGGAGAATGTAAATAATTTTCTACAGCACACAAATACAGAAAACCAACTGGGGAGACAAAACAGGGCCCCTCAAAGATCAGTGAGGCGACCCAAGTGTGGATCCACAGGAGATGGGGAAGATCCTAAATGAGCATTTCATGTCAGAACGTACTGTGGACAGATATTGGATGCAAAGGGAAAGAAACAGTGATGGCTTGTAAAGAGTCCCCCTTACAGAACATGTGGTGATGGAGGTCTTAGAACACAATGGTAGAGAAAGTCCCAGGTCCTGGACAAGTGCATGCCAAAACATTGTTGCAAAGTAGTGGCAGGGTCACAAGCAGGGATGTTTGTATCATTATCCTTCGTATTTCCACTGGTCCTAGGTGGCTGAGGGGTGACCTTATAAAGGCTTATAAAACCATGAAGGGTACAGGTAAGTTGATTAACCCATGTCTTTACCCCCGGGCAGTGGAGTCCATAAATGGATGGGATTGAAGTGCAGGAGGAGGAGGTGTTAGCCATTCTGGAAATGTGAAAATAGGTATGTCCCCTGGGCCGGATGGGATTTATCCTCGGATTCTATGGGAAGCCAGAAAGGAGACTGCTGAGCCTTTGGCTTAGATCCTTATGCCGTCATTGTCTACAGAGATAGTGCCAGAAGGCTGAAGGATAACAAATGTTGTCCACTTGTCCAAGAAGAAAGCAGAGAAAAGCCTGGTAATTATATAGCTGTGAGCTCTTCTTCAATTCTGGGTAAAGTGTTGGAAAGGCTTGCAAGGAATAGGATTTATAATCATCTGGAGATGAATAAGTTTAGTAAAAACGGTTTAGCGAAGAGTAGGCTGTGCCTCACAAACCTTATTGAGTTATTTAAGAAGGTGGATGAGAGTAAAGCATTTGATGTGGTGTATATGGATAACAGTAAGGCATGTGTTAAGGTTCCCCACGGTAAGCTATTGCATACAATACGGAGAAATGGGATTGAATTTGATTTGCAGTTTGGATCAGAAATTAGCTCGCTGAAAGAAGACAGAGTAGTTTTTCATGGGGAACACTCATCCTGGAGTTTAGTTACTAGTTGTTTACGCCAGAATCTGTTTTCGGTTTAATTTTGCTTGTCATTTAAATAAATGACCTGGATGAGGGCATTGAAGAATGGGTTAGTAAATCTGCGGATGACAGTAAAGTCAGTAAAGCTATGGATAGTGATGAAGGATGCTGTGGGTTACAGAGAGGCAGAGATATGCTACAGAGCTGGACTGACAGTTCACAAATGGAGTTTAATGTGGAAAAATATGATGTCATTCATTTTGAAATGAGTAACAGGATTACAGAGTACTCGGCTAGTAGTAAGATTCTTGGTAGTGTAGATGAACAGAGAGAAATCTGTGTACATGGATATAGATCATTGAAAGTTGCTCCCCAGGCTGACAGGGTTGTTTAGAAGGAATTCAGTGTGTGAGCTTTTATTGTTACAGGGAATAAGTTTCAGAACCGTGAGATCCTGCTGCAGCTGGACAAAACTCTGGTGCGGTCGCATTTGCAGTGTTGTGTACAGTTTAGGTCACCACATTACAGGAAGGATGTAGAAGCTTTGCAAAGGGTTCAGAGAAGATTTACTAGGATGTCATCTGGTCTGGAGGGAGTGTCTTAGAAGAAAGGTCGAGGAACTTGAAGCTGTTTTCGTTCAAGAGAAGACGTTTTCATGTCTATTAACTGAGACAAATAAGATAATCAGAGGGTTAGATGGGTAGGGCAATGAGAAATTTTCCCTCGGATGGCGATGCCTAGCATGAGGGGAGATAGCTTTAAATTGATGGGTGATAGGACAGATGCCAGAGGTAGTTTCTTCTCTCAGAGTGGTAGGGGCATGGAACGCACTGCCTGCAACAGCAGTGGACTCGCCAACTTTAAGGGCATTTAAATTGTCATTGGATAGAATTGGAATAGTGTTGGTTAGATGGGCTTCAGGTTGGTTCTACAGGTTGGTGCATCATCGAGGGCCGAAGGACCTGTACTGCACTGTCATGTTCTATGTTTTGGAGGGCATGAATATGAGGTGAGAGAGGAAAGACTTAAAAGGGATTGGAGGCGAATATTGTTTGTAAAGAGGATGGTGCAGGTATGGAACGAGCTTCCAGGAGAATTGGTAGAGAAAAATACAATGACAATATGTAAAAGACATTTGGGCAGGTACATGTAGAGGAGACGGTTTGAAGGGATATGGGGCAAATGCAGCAAAACGCGACACATTCAAGGACTCTCATCAGCATTGACTGGTTAGATCGAAGGAACCATTTCTGTGCTTCATGAGTCTGTCTCCAGTTATTGGAGGACGAGACTACTGAGATAAGGCATGTTGTAGACACTGAAGCAAGTTAAAGAAATAGGGATGACAGACTGGAAAGCGGTAAATTTCAAATATGTCGAGGAACTATAAGAAGGGGAGGAGTTTAAGAGATAATACTTGTTATAGGAATTAAAAATTATTGAAGAAACTGCTCCACATGACATGCCGTAGATACAGTGTTGCAGAGCAGTAAGTCTTAGTACTTGGTAGTAAGTCTGTACTCTGCTCCCCGCCAGCACTACATCTGTGTCATGTCTTGTTAGAAGATGTATGGAGCCCTCTCATTGCTCTCTGCTGTGCACTGTGAGTGATATCACCAGGCTGCTGGAAAATGTCAGGGTCACACAATTGTGTCGGAAGAACGGGTTTAACTTCATGATGCACTGGTGTAACTGGTCAGGGATGCATGTATCCAAAACCTCACCTAATGTTCATTGGAGCCGGGTTTGTATCCCACCATCAGAAATGGTGGAAGTTGAAATCAATAACTCTAAATATAGTAATTATCATTTCATAAATATGTATGAAACTCTTGTTGATGTCAAAAAACCTAAACAAATGTCCTTGAGAGAAGGACATCTGCCCATCCTCAACTGGTCTGCACGACATACCCACAGCAAAGTGTTTGCCTCTCAATGACCTTCTGAAATGGCTGAGTAAGTTACTCAGCTCAAGGGCAGCTAGGGCTGGGCAAGAAAGGCTGGTCAGCCAGAGACACCCACATCCCATACCTGATTTACAAAATAATCCATTAGGATGGTCCCACTGGAACTCTGCTGGCACCAGGGTCCTGGCCGATCATGTCAGTAGGTTTTTGGACAGGGCTTTAAACTGACAGAGAGGATGGAGGGTACAGGTGAAAGGAGCTTTCTAAATACAAAGAGAAAAGGTGAAGCATCAGAACAGCATGAGGATGTGGCTGAAGACAAGCAGAAAGGAACAGGAAGGGACAGAGTTTAACTAAAACTGTACATCAGTGAATTGGTTTGTGACAGGAAATTGTGGGAAAGAGTAAATTATGTTTTGTTTTAGAATGGACAAAGGTTCTACCCTTTCATCATTTATCTATGTATAAAATCCCTTTGGATTCTCCTTAACCCTATTTGCCAAAGCTATCCCTTGTCCGCTTTTCGCTCTTAAGTACACTCCTACTACCTTTATATTCTGCTAAGGATTCATTGGATTTCTTCTAAATGTACTTGACATATGCTTCCTTCTGTTTCTTATCCAAAACATCAATTTCTCTAGTAATCTAACGTTCCCTACACCTATAAGCCTTCCCTTCGCCCTAACAGGAATACTGTATACTATCTCTGGACTCTCATTATCTCATTTTTGAAGGCTTCCCATTTTGCAAAGATAAGGGTTTCATTCTCTCAACATCAAAACTCTCCAATTCCTGCATCTCGTGAAACTGCCGCTGAAATTAAATGAAAAAAAAAGGATCATTCCATTCGAAGACTTTGTTGAGGTGAGCTCTGGTCAGTCATGCAGATCTGGCGGTCACATCAGCAGCACCAGGTCAGTGTCAGACACACAGACAGAATGGGAAAATAGATTCACATATGAACGCCACATCTCCCAGCCTGGGAACCTGAAGTTGTGTTCAGCCATTCTGATAAACATCTCCAAAATTAGCTCATAAAGGTTGGACAGTTGTCCAACCAAAAATAAAATCCGTCATTCAAACTGGAACATCCTTCTGTTTCCACAACCCATTCTAACTTGGTCCCATCCTGCAGGTTCTATAAATCCTGCTAACTTTAACCTCCTGCGGGATCCATATTCCTTCCTACATTTGTACCACCCTCCAGGTTCGGCAGTCCTTCCTAACTCCGTAAGACGGCCGGGACTCTATAACTCTTCCTTCATCTGCAATGTTTCCCCGAAGGGCACTGGAGGATGGTGGAGGTTACGTAGACAGGGAGGGATATGAGGACGGGAGGGTAATGCAGATATTAGGAATATTGCAGTGGCAAAAGGCGGTTTCAGGAATTTAGACTGCTCAAGGAATTTACAGAGCTAAGGGGGATTGTAGGAACGTGAAGATATTTCACAGTTTAGGAGTGTTGTAGTGACTGGAGGAAGTTACCAAGATTGGGAGGGTTTAAGATTGGTAGGATTTCACAGAAAACCTTGACAAGGTTATAAGCAGGATTCTTGGTAAGTGAGGAGGAACAACGGGATCTTGGGGTCCAACACATAGGTCCCTCAAAGTTGTCAAACAAGTTGATAGGTGTTTTGAGAAGGTGTATGGTGTGTTTGGCTTTCAATAGCAGGGGGATTGAGTTTAAGATTCACAAAGTTATGCTGCAGCTGTATAGACCCCTGGTTAGACCACACTTGGAATATCATGTTCGCTTCTGATTGCATTAATATCGGAGAGAGGTGGAAGCTTGAGAGAGGGTGCAGAGGAGTTTTATCAGGATGCTGCCTGGACTGCAGGACAGGTTATATGAAGAAAGGCTGAGGGAGCTCGGGTTTTCTCATTGAGGATAAGAAGTCACTTGATAGAGGTTCACGAGATGATGAGACTCTGAGATAGAGTGGAGAGCCAGAGAATTATCCCATTGTGAAGATGGCTATCAGAAGGGATCATAATTTAAAGGTGATTGGGGGAAGGTTCAGGGGCGTTGTCAGAGGGAGGTTCTTTACACAGGGAGTGGTGGGTGCGTGGAATGCATTGCCAGCGGTGGTAATACAGTCAGTTACATTAGGGATATTTAATTAACTCTTCGATAGGCACATGGATGATAGTAAAACGTAGGGTCTGTACATTATAGTTTCATCACAGAGTAGGATATAAGGTCAGCACATCATTGAGGGCTGAAGGGCCTGTCGTGTGCTCTACTGTTCTATATAGGCCGGGTTGCAATGGCACGCAGATGTTTCAGAAAGCTGGAGAGGATAAGATCTGGAGGAAGAGACACAAATAGGGACTGTTGCTGGAAAGTCAGAGGTAACAGAGACAGCAATGGTCTGATCAGCAGCAGACGAAGCAGGCTCCGAGGCTTCTGGGGATTAGACGTGGTTTCACCAGGAAGGAGGATCATAAAGCCACAGGACTTCACAGAAATGTGGAGAACCTTAGGGCCTACAGGTGCTCATGGCGATGGGGAGATTCGGAGGATTGGAACAGTTTACAGGGATAAGGATGTCGGGAGGATGGAGTGATTTACACAGACAAAGAGTTTAGGGTGTAGGTTTGCTCGCTGAGCTGTAGGTTTGATATCCAGACGTTTCATTACCTGGCGAGGTAACATCATCAGTGGCGATCTCCAAGTGAAGCGAAGCTGTTGTCTCCTGCTTTCTATTTATATCTTTCTCCGGGATGGGGTTCCTGGGATTTGTGGTGATGTCATTTCCTGTTCGTTTTCTGAGGGGTTGATAGATAGCATCTAGAGGTATGTGTTTGTTAATGGTGTTGTGCTTGGAGTGCCAGTCCTCCAGGAATTCTCTGGCATGTCGTTGCTTAGCCTATCCCAAGATAGATGTGTCCCACTCGAAATGGTGTTTTTTTTCATCCGTGTTTAGGGCTAAGAGGGAGAGAGGGTCGTGTCCTTTTGTGGCTAGTTGATGTTCGTGTAGCCTGGTGGCTAACGTTCTTCCTGTTTGTCTTACGTAGTGTTTGTGGCAGTCCTTGCATGGAATTTTGGAGATGACGTTGGTTTTGTCCATGGGCTGTACTGGGTCTTTTAAGTTTGTTAGTTTTTGTTTGAGAGTATTGGTGCGTTTGTGTGCTACTAGGATTCCGATTTCTGAAACCTCTTTGATATATGGTAAGGTGGTTTGTGTTTCTGGCTGTGTTTGGTCTGCTTGTTGGGATGGTTGCTAGTGTAGTTAAGTATTTGGTCAGTGTTTGTCGGTTCCCAACACACACAAACGAAGCTGTATCAGAACTCTATTCCAACGAGCCACCATACACTGCAGCACAGACGAACTTTGGAAACAGAGGAGAACCACCTTTATAACGTATTCAAGACAAACGGATACTGAAAAAATACAGTCAGCAGATTCCTCAAGAACAAACCGTGACAAGCATACTCCTACAGCTCAGCGAGCAAATCTACACCCTAAACCTCAACCTGAGCTACAAACCTTCACAAACCTTGCAAAGACAAGGAGTGCTTTAGGAGCAGATCACAGTGACAAAGTGAATTGTACAAATATGAAAGAAGAAACAGAAATATGCAGAGTAGTCAGACCAATAATGTTTATAGATATAGGAGGGCTAAAGTACTGGAGTTTGTTTGGATATGGAGGGTGTGGAGTCTGACCGATTTTCTGAGGGATCAGGACAGCAATTTTGGTTGGGGACAGTTTCACAGAAAAAAAGGGAGCATGAGTAAGCTCCGACAGTTTGGTCAAGGGAAGGGTTGTAGGGGAGGGTGACATTTACACAGATTGGGATGTCAGAGCTGGAGAAGATTATGCAGATGGGTAGATGGATGGAGAGACTGGTGGAGCTTACATTCACAGGGTGTGTGCTAGCGACAGGAGGATGTTACACAGACGGTGGGTCTTGTAGGAACTGCATCGGGAGAGCCACATACATTGGAGTGAGTTCTACAGATCGGGAATGCGGCAGGGACCTGAGAGGATTGTGGGGTCTCCAAGATCGCGTCTTTCGGACTGGAAGAGGTTATGTCGATACAGAAACCTTAAAGCCAATGTATGGCATCTTCTTTTTCCTGAGTAGAACCTCCATGTCTCCCATCAGTCAGGGATCCCTGAACCTGTCAGATTTTCCCTTCACCCTAACAGGGACATACTGACCCTGGATCCTTGAGATCACACTTTTCAAAGCCTCCCATTTGCCAGTCGTTCCTTTTTATTCGAACAGATTCACCCAGTCGATGGTAATCATGATTTGGAGATGCCGGTGTTGGGCTGTGGTGGGCAAAGTTAAAAGTCACACAACACGACATCCAGCAGGTTTGTTTGGAAGTGCTAGTTTTCGGAGCGTTGCTTCTCCATCGGTGGTTGTAGAGCACAGTCATAAGGCACAGAATATAAAGCAACAGGATTGCAGTGTCATGGAATGTAATATCAAACACATTTAGATTAAGTGTTTCATCTTTTGGAATGATCAATAGCGCTTCCAAATCTAGTTGGACAATAAACAGATGTTGTGTGATTTTTAGCTTCGCCCAATCGACCTCTGCTAGATCCTGCCGAATAACCCCAAAACTGTCCCTGCTCCAGTTTAGCATCTTAAACTGTGGACCTGTTCAATGTTTTTCCATAACTATGGGAATTCTCAGACAGTTGTGGTCATTGGACGCAAATTACTCTCCGACTGAGATTCAGTCACTTGCCAGACCTCTGTTTCTTGGGCATATTTGGCAAATTTCACTCCGTACGGGCCTTTTACTCCCTGGGTGGCCCAGTCAATCCAGGGGAAATTAAAATCTCCATACAATACTTATTGTCTACATTGTTTGTACGTAACTCATTCCTACTATTATCGCCAACCTCTCAATACATCTGCTCCTCTAGTATCCGCTGGCTTTTTGAGGGTCATAACACAGTCCCAACAGTTTGACCATCCCCTTTTTGTTTATAGCTTCCAAACATGTGGCCTCATTTGATGACCGTTAAGAGTATCCTCTCTAAAAACGGTTATTATGTACTCCCTTATCAAAAGGGCAGCTTCCCTTCCTCACTTCCGTGTCCTGTCACGCCTGTAGCTTCTGTACCCTGCAACACTGAGCTGCCAGTCCTGCCCTTCTCTCAGTCATGTTTCTGTTATGACTATAATATCCCTGTCCCTAGAGCCATTCCATGCTCTGAGCTTGTCTGCCTTGCCAGTCAGGTCTCGTGTGTTGAAATAAACGCTCGTTAAACCAGAAATCTTTTCCCTCCCTTGACTGTACCCCTGGATATCCTGAATAGGAAACTTGGTCTTGGTGGCTGATGTATCTTCCCCTGAATGGTCAATGGTCCCTCTCATATTCAGAGTCCCAAACTCCTGCCAAACTAGTTTAGACCCTTCCAAGGTAACACTAATAAATCTCCCTCCAGGGATATTTGTGCCCCTCTGGTTCAAGTCCAACCCATCCCACTTTTACAGGTCACCTCTATCCCAGAAGAGATCCCAATGATCCAAGAACTGAAAACCCTGTCCCATCCACCGGCTCCTCAGCCACACATCCATCTGGCCTAACTTTCTCTGTCGATCCTCACTCGCAAGGGGCATTGGGAGTAATCCAGAGATCACTACCCTTGAGGTACATTTTTAAAAATTCTTATTGAAATACGTGTACTAATTTCACAGGACACCATCACTTTGTCTATCTTGGTGAATCATACAAATGTGCACAATGGCCTCTGGCTGTTTACCCACTCCGTTCCGAATGTTCTGCAACTGTTCAGAGACATCCTTGACCCTGGCACACTGGAGGCAACACACTATCCTGGGGTCTCTTCTGCAGCCACACCGCCTCCTATCAGTCTCCCTCAGAGAGGTAAAAAAATGACTGCAGATGCTGTAAACCAGATTCTGGGTTAGTGGTGCTGGAAGAGCACAGCAGTTCAGGCAGCATCCAAGTCGCAAAAGCCCTTCATCAGGAAAAAGGCAATGAGCCTGAAGCGAGGAGGAGGGTGGGGGTGGGGAGAAAGTAGCATAGAGTACAATGGGTGAGTGGGGGAGGGGATGAAGGTGATAGGTCAAGGAGGAGAGGGTGGAGTGGATAGGTGGAAAAGAAGATAGGCAGTAGGACAAGTCCGGACAAGGTATGGGGACAGTTACTGAGCTGGATGTTTTGAACTAGGGTGAGGTGGGGTAAGGGGAAATGAGGAAACTGTTGAAGTCCACATTGATGTCCTGGGGTTGAAGTGTTCCGCGGCGGAAGATTTCGAAGCTACTTGGATGCTGCCTGAACTGCTGCGCTCTTCCAGCACCACTAATCCAGAATCTGGTTTCCAGCACCTGCAGTCATTGTTTTTACCTTGTTGATTTTAACCCTTCTCCGAATCCTTTTGCAAGGATGCCTGCCTTGAAGAAGTTTTCCTCCTCTCTACAAGAATCTCAGGGAGTCCCTCTCCCACTGCAACTCACAGGTCATTTCGTCTGCCCTGAAGCTCTTCAACCATGTCCTGAAACAAACTCGCTACCACAGCCACATTTGCGTCCTCAGTGCCTGCCTGCATAACCAACTCATCCCAAACAGACTCTGGACCACCTTTAAACAAGCAGAGTTCGGACCCAAACAGGACAAACAGTACAGACTACAGATTCAAAAACACCAGCAATGGTTCTCCTTCAAGATCCTCCCCTCCACGCTTGCAGCAATGTGCCGGCACCTAACCTCTCTACAGTCAGCCCTGCATCAGCTGAGGGCCACACTCTCTCAGAATTGCAAAGGACCCACTCTGCACTACATCCTCAGGAGAATTCATACTCGCAACAAACAGTATTTCAATTCCATCTCAAACATCAAAAACTGTAAGTACAACAAACTTTTATCCACACACCTCCATAACCAGCGCTCCTCAAGCATTCCAGAAGATTCCCCTGACCTTGGAACCCATTCCTCCATGAGCCATGCGGCTGATGCAGCTGCCACACCCACGCTGATTGATGATGTCACTTCCGCCCCCATCATGGCGGCTCTCCCAACCACTTCCACCCCTCACAATTCCTCATGCATCACACCTGACATCACTTCTGCCCTTCACATCATCGCTGATGTCACATGCTCAGTGATTTCCGCCATCCCTCCTGTCGTTGTCACCAGCACGTCCGCCCCCACCAGTGCCACTCACCTGCATTCTGCTGACATGCCCCCCACAGACCCCACTGTCACTATCCCCACCCCCCAGAACACCAAGGGGATCACTACCCCGCTCATGACTCCACCCACATTCCCCCCACCATCGCACCCACTCCAGTTATAGGTTCCGCCCCTACTCCCAGCTCTACACCCACACCAGATCCCAGCTCCCAGCCCTGTCGAGTTTTCACCATCCCCCCACACCTCCTCCTCACTGAGGACGAACGATCAGTCCTCAGCAAATGACTCACCTTCATCCCCCTCCATCCACGCATCAATGAATTTAATACACACCGTGATGTCAAACAATTCTTCCGTCGCCTCCGCCTCCGAGCTTACTTTCACAATCAGGACTCCCGCCCACATTCCGAGGACCCCTTCGCCCACCTCCAACACACTGCATCCACCTGGACACCCCGCGCTGGCCTATTACCTACCCTTGACCTCTTCATTTCCAACTGCCACTGGGACATTAAACACCTCAACCTGTCTACCTCCCTCCCCCACTCCAAATTCTCACCCTCACAATGCGCAGCCCTCCAATCCCTCTGCTCCAATCCCAACCTCACCATCAAGCCAGCGGATAAAGGGGGCGCAGTGGTAGTCTGGAGTACTGACCTCTACACCGCTGAAGCCAAACGTCAACTCTAGGACACCTCTTCCGACTGCCCCGTCGACCATGACCCCACCCCCCATCACCAAACCATCATCTCCCATACCATACAGAACCTCATCACCTCAGGAGATCTCCCAGCCACAGTTTCCAACCTCATAATCCGGGAATCGCGCTCTGCCCGGTTATACCTCCTTCCCAAGATCCACAAGCCTGACCACCCTGCCCGACCCATTGTCTCAGCATGCTCCTGCCCAACTCAACTCACCTCTACCTACCTCGACACCTTCCTGTCCCCCCTGGTCCAGGAACTCCCCACATACGTTCGAGACACCACCCACGCCCTCCACCTCCTACAAGACTACCGTTTCCCTGGCCCGATCGCCTCATCTTCACCATGGATATCCAATTCATCTACACCTCCATCCGCCATGTCTAGGGTCTCCAAGCCCTCCGTTTTCTCCTCTCCAGACGTCCCCAACAGTACCCTTCCACCGACCCTCTCATTCGTTTGGCCAAACTGGGCATCACCCTTAACAATTTCTCCTTTGAACCCTCCCACTTCCTCCAGACCAAAGGCGTAGCCATGGGCACACGTATGGGCCCCAGCTATGCCTGTCTCTTTGTTGGCTACGTAGAACAGTTGATCTTCCATACTTACACCAGCACCACTCCCCACCACTTCCTCCGCTACATTGATGACTGCATTGGCGCCACCTCGTTCTCCCGCAAGGAGGTTGATCAATTCATCAACTTCACCAACACATTCCACCCTGACCTTAAATTTACCTGGACCATCTCTGACACGTTCCTCCCCTTCCTGGACCTCTCCATCTCCATTAATGACGACCGACTTGACACTGACATTTTTTTACAAACCTACTGACTCCCACAGCTACCTGTATTACACCTCTTCCCACCCTACCTCTTGCAAAAAGGCCATCCCGTCTTCCCAATTCCTCCGCCTCCGCCGGATCTTCTCCCAGGAGGACCAGTTCCACCACAGAACACACCAGGTGGCCTCCTTCTTTTGAGACGGCAATTTCCCTTCCCACGTGGTTAAAGATGCCCTCCAACGCATCTCGTCTACATCCCGCACCTCTGCCCTCAGACCCCACCCCTCCAACCATAACAAGGACAGAACGCCCCTGGTGCTCACCTTCCACCCTACAAACCTTCGCATAAACCAAATCATCCGCCAACATTTCCACCACCTCCAAACAGACCCCACTACCAGGGATATATTTCCCTCCCCACCCCTTTCCACCTTCCGCAAAGACCGTTCCCTCCGCGACTACCTGGTCAGGTCCACGTCCCCCTACAACCCACCCTCCCATTCTGGCACTTTCCCATGCCACCGCAGGAACTGTAAAACCTGTGCCCACACCTCCTCCCTCACCTCTATCCAAGCCTGAAAGGAGCCTTCCACATCCATCAAAGTTTTACTTGCACATCCACTAATATCATTTATTGTATCCGTTGCTCCCAATGCGGTCTCCTCTACACTGGGGAGACTGGGCGCCTCCTCGCAGAGCGCTTTAGGGAACATCTCCGGGACACCCGCACCAATCAACCACACCGCCCCGTGGCCCAACATTTCAACTCCCCCTCCCACTCTGCCGAGGACATGGAGGTCCTGGGCCTCCTTCAACGGCGCTCCCTCACAACCAGACGCCTGGAGGAAGAACGCCTCATCTTCCGCCTTGGAACACTTCAACCTCAGGGCATTAATGTGGACTTCAACAGCGTCCTCATTTCCCCTTCCCCCACCTCACCCTAGTTCTAAATTGCCAGCTCATTAACTGTCCCCATAACTTGTCCGGACTTGTACTACCTGCCTATCTTCTTTTCCACCTATCCACTCCACCCTCTCCTCCTTGACCTATCACCTTTATCCCCTCCCCCACTCACCCATTGTACTCTATGCTACTTTCTCCCCACCACCACCCTCCTCTAGCTTATCTCTCCACGCTTCAGGCTCACTGCCTTTATTCCTGATGAAGGGCTATTGCCCGAAACTTCGATTTCGAAGCGACATGGGTGCTGCCTGAACTGCTGTGCTCTTCCAGCACCACTAATCCAGAGTGTCCTTCAGAACTGTGTCTCCTATCAGTATCACGATCATTGGACAAGATGGGACAAACATGGGCTGGGAAGAATCATCTGCCTTTGGATCCATTTTTGTAAAATGGTAGCATTTTAAAGTGATTGAGAAAAAAATCTGGGCCAGTGTGTTCACGCAGATGGAATGACAAAGGCAGCAAGTCCAGCAAATACTGATCAAACAATATTGTGAGTTTGATAAAGAAAATACAGTTCAATAAAACCAGGTGAAGCCCTTCACAAGTATGGAAAGTGAAAAGGGGTCCTTAAAAATGACGGTCAAACAATGGTCCCGAAATATCCTTCGCAGATATTGTTAGGGAACTCCACAAGGTATTTTACCAGTACAGTTAGAGTAAGAGGATTACTGGGGAAAAGAGTGGGGCCTATTAGAAACCAAAGGGACAACTGTGCATGGAGCCAGAGGAAGTAGATGAGGTCTTCAATGAATACTTCGGATCTTTATTCACACAGGAGAAAGGCATTGTAGCCAGGGATTTCAGTCGGGATTGTGAGGTTCCAGAACATGTTTTGATCAATAAAGAGGAGGTACTAAATGCTTTCGATGGTGTAAAGGTGGAGAAATCCTCAGTGTCCAATGATATGTATCCCAAGCTGCTATGGGAGATAAGGGAGGAGGTTGCCGGGGCCCTGGCGGATATATTTAATACTTTGCTGGCCACAGGAGAACTGCCGAATGACTGGAGGATCGCTAATATGGTTCCTTTGTTCAAGAAGGGCAGCAGGGATAGGCCAGGTAATTACAGAGCAGATAGTCTGACAGCAGGGGGAGGAAAATTATTGGGAACAATCCTGAGGGACAAGATGTATCAACATTTGGAAAGGCAGGAATCGATTAGGGAATGTCATCACGAATTTGGTAGAGGAAGATACAGTCTGAGGAATTCAGTTTAGCTATTTGAAATGGTGTCTAAAAATGTTGATAAGGGTTGTGCAGATGATGTGGGTTCCATGGAGTTCATTAAGGCCTTTGACAAGGGCCCACATGGAAGGCTGGCCCAAAAGGGAAGAGGCCATGGGATCCAAGGCAAGTTGGCAAATTGGATCCACAACTAGGGGAGGGTTGTTTTTGTGATGAGAAGCCTTTCACCAGCGGATTTACCACAGGGATCTGTGCAGGATTTATCGCTGATTATTATGTACATTAATGAGTTGGATGTGAAAGCAGAAGGTATCATTATCAGGTATGCAGATGGCATGAAACGTGAGGGTGTTGTCCACAGTAAGTGGGGATGGTCTCAGGCTACAGTCTGAAGGTTGAGGCTGGAACGGAATTTCAAGCGAGTCATTTCAATCGACAAGGCAGGCAAGAGCACAGCAGGCAATGAAGGAAAACTGATCAATTAAGCTGCATTTATATTTATGTAAAAGGCCTGTCAGGGAAAGTGCATGAACTCAACGCATGCATGGGAAGATGGGACTAGGACACCATAGGCATGAGAAAACCACAGCTGATGGAGGGAACGGACTGGCAGCTCAATTTTCCAGAGGACAGATGCTACAAGGAGGATTAAAGGGGAGGCGTGTGAGGAAGGGGAGAGGAGGTTTAGATTCGTGAAAACATGACTGCAACACTTAGAGAAGATATTCCTGAGAATCGCCCAGTGAAGATATACGAGTAGAACTGAGAAGTAAGAATGGGTCATCAAGTTGATATGACTGTACTACAGGCCGCAGATACTCAGCAGGAAATTGATCAGCAAATGTGTCGGGACATGCCAGAAAGCTGTAAGAATGATAGGGAATTTAACTTTCTAAACCGAGACTGAAGCTGCCAATATGTTCTGAGCTTCGATGCGAGGGATTTGTTCATTATGTTCAATAAAACTGGATCAGTCAATATGTAAATGACCCGCCTCGAGAAAGGGGTAAAACCTGAAATGCCCTTGGGAAGCAATGTAGAGAAAAGTGCTTGAGGTGTTAGTGGGTGAGAATTTTGGTAAAGTGACCACAATTCTATTAGTTTGAAAATGGCTATGGAAAATTGATAGACCTGGTCGACAAGATAAAGATCAAAATTGGCCTTGCCCTAATCCAGAAGGTATTAGTCAAGAGATTTTAAAAGTTGATATTTGGAGGCTACTTGCATGTAAAGGTACCTCAGACATATGGGAAGCTTTCAAAAGGAGAGAAAATGAGAGTTCAGGGCTATCATATTCTTGTTAGTGTGAAAGACATTTCCGACACAAGTAGAAAACACTGAATGACTGGGACTTTTGAGGTTATGGTCAAGAAAAAAGTGGGTACGTCATTACATAGCCAGCTGGATTAAGTGAATCTCTTGAAGAACATTGCGGGTGTAGTAATACACTTAAGAGGGAAATCAGGAGGGCCCAAAGGGGACCCAAGAAAGCTTTGCCAAACAAGGTTCAGGAAAATCCATAGATGTTATACAAGAATATTCATAAAAAAATATTAACTCGGGACAAAATGTGGAATCACAGGAGATGGGTGACATCTTAAACTAAAAAAAATCACATTACAACCTATTGTGGACAAAGGCGAGGGAAGTCAGGGAAATAAACAGTGATATCTTCAAAAGAGTCCACATTACAGAGCAGGAGGTGCTGGAGGATTTAAAATCCATAAAAACAAGACAATTTCAGGGAACTAATCAAGTTTGTCCCTGGATATTGGAGGAAGTTAGGGACAAAATTCAAAAGTCCCTCACACAGATATTTCTATCACTGATAGCCATAGCTGATGAGCTGGGAGCCTGGAGGGTGGCTAATGTTTTACCAGTATTTAGGAAAGGCTGTAAGGGAAAATCAGGGACCTAAAGACTAATTAGCTCGATGTCAGTGGTGCAAATGCTGTTGG
Source organism: Chiloscyllium punctatum (assembly GCF_047496795.1). NCBI lineage: Eukaryota > Metazoa > Chordata > Chondrichthyes > Orectolobiformes > Hemiscylliidae > Chiloscyllium > Chiloscyllium punctatum. The sequence continues at coordinate 53,071,982 of NC_092752.1, forward strand.
AAGTGATTCCAAGGGACAGGGGTTGCATGCATTTCAGAAAGTAAGGATTGATTACGGATAGGCAGCACAGCTTTGTGCATACGAATTCATGTCTCACAAATGAATTGAATTTGCTGAAGAGGTGACCAATAAAATAGACAGAATATAGGAGTCATTGTTAGTAGGTTTGCAGATAATAACATCTGTGTTTTAGTGGGCAGGGAATACAATTATCAAAGGGGCTCTTGAATAATAGGGACATTGGGACAAGGAATAAAAGATGGTGTTTAATTCAGGTGTTGGACTTTTTCAAGACAAACCAGGGAGGACAGACACAGTTAATGGCAGAGCTCTGGGCAGTGTTGTCAAATAGAGAGAGACCAAGGGGAGCAGTTACATTGTTTCTTGGATGTGGCTTCACACGTGGACAGGGTGGGGAAAGCGGATTTGGCACACATGCCCTCATGGGTCAGAGCAATGAGTACCTGAGTTGGTACATCATGATACGGCTGTACCAGACATTTCTGGGTCCCGAGTTGGAGCACTGTGTAGAATTCTGATCCTCCTGCTTTAGGAAGCATTTTCCGAAACGGCAAATGGAGCAAAGAATGATCAAGATGTTACTGATACTGGAGGGTTTGACTTACAAGGAGAGGCTAGATAAGCTGGAAAGCGAAACGGGGGGAAAGAGATAGATGCTCAGAAAATGTTAAGGAGAATCCAAAGAGATCCTACAGCATACCAGTAGAAAAACGCAACGAGAGAGACAATAGCCCACCCACCCCCACTCCTCCACCCACCCACCCCCCCCCCCCCTCCCGACCCGTGTGGAACCACAGGAGATGGGTGGAATCCAAAACGAATATTTCATGTCAAAGCATGTTGTGGATAAAGACCAGGAAACAAAGGGAAAGAAACAGTGATGTCTTGAAAAGAGTTCTGGTGCTAGAGGTCTTAAAACACAAAAGGTAGATAAAAATCCAGGTCCTGAACAAGTGTATCCCAGCACATTGTAGCAACGTAGTGGCAGTTACCACGGCAGAGATATTTGTATCATTGTCGTTCATATTTCCATTGGGTGTAGGTGGCCGAGGCATAACCTGATAAAGGTTTATGAAACCACGAGGGGTATACATAAAGTGAATTACCAAGATCTTTAACCCAGGGTGGGGGAGTCCACAACTAAAGGGCATAAATTGGGGTGGGAAAGGATAGTATTAAAAGGGACCGGAGGAGAACATTTCCCACACAGAAGATGGTGCACATATTGAATGAACAGCCGGGTAAAAGGCAGAAAAAATTACATTTAAACACCTGAAAGACACTTGGGCACGTACGTGAAGAGGAGACGGTTTGAAGGGATATGGGTCAAATGCATGCAAAAGCAACACTTTCAGGGACACTGGTCAGCATGTATTAATTGGATCAAACTAAAGATTCTGATTCAGATCTGTCATTGGAGGAGGAGACTACTGAGATAAAGCATGTTGTCGAGACTGAAGCAATTTACAGACGTAGGGATGATAGTATGGAATGCAGTAGATTTCAAACATGTGGAGGGACGATAGGGAAAGGAGGTAGTCACATGGACAGGAATGGTTATATGAGTTACAAATTATTGAACTTATTGGACCATGAGACATGCCATAGATACAGTGTTGGAGAGGGAACACAGAACAGAAAGATCCCAGGCAGCATTCCCACACTGTCAGGGAGGCCTGCTTTCCCCACCGTACTGCTGATGCTCAGTAAGAGAGCACAGGCCTGGATTCATAACTGCGACATTCCTGATGTTATCTTAGTACAACAAACCTAACAGTAGGGGTGGTGATTGAGACTGTGGTGTGTCTGTACTGTGCTCCCCCACCAGCATTGGCTCTCTGTCATGTCTTGTTAGCCGATGTTTGGATCCCTCTCATTGCTCTCTGCACTGTGAGTCACCTTACCTCACTGCAGGATTTATTGAAGGCTTTAGACCTCCCTCCCCTTTGTCTCACTGTCTTACCAACCATCTTCAATGTGGTGATGGACGAGACACCCAGAAGCTGGGACGTATACTAAATCAGGAATTTCCTGTATTACGCTACAGGAGACAGAGAAATTGACAGAATGGGAAATTAAACTGACGGAGTGAGGGCTACACACTTCGGATAGCACTGAGTCCCACAGAAATCTGGAAAATCCAGTTTCCATCCCTGGCCTGTGCTGCCTTGTCTCGCTGGAGTGGAGAATTTTGTTGGCTCAGAATCTGGAGTAGCTGCAAGAGTGAGAGACGCTGACAGAGACAGCAATTAGACCCTCACAGTGAGCGATACCACATGGAGAGAGACTGAGTGATATCGCCAGATTGCTGGAAAGTGTCAGGCTCAAACAATTGTGTGGGAAGAAGGGGTTCTGCTTCATGATACTCTGGTGCGAGTGCCCATGGACAAGCAGGTGAAGTGATCGTCAAGTGATATTATTGCTAGAGCATGTATTCAAGCCCTCAGCAAATGTCCAGGGGAGGCAGGTTTGAATCTCACCATCTGAAATGGTGGAATTTGAAATCAATAATTTTAAACATAATAATTAATAATCCAGAAATAGGTATGAGATAATTGCCAATGTACAAAAATTCCAAACACCTGTCCTTTCGAGAAGAACATCTGCCTATCCTCACGTGGTCTGCACGACATAACCAGAGCAATTTGTGTGCCTCCCAATGACCCTCTGAAATGGCCGAATAAGCTACTCTGTTCAAGGGCAGCTAGGGCGGGGCTAGAAAAATTCTGGTCAGTCAGAGACACCCACATCCCCCGAGTGAATAAAAACAATCCCATTGCACTGGGCCCCAATGGAACTGTGATGGTAACGCTGTCCTGGCCAATCATGTCGATTGGTTTATGGACAGGGGTTTACACTGACAGAGAGGATGCAGGGACAGGGTTTAGGTGAAACGAACGTTCCAAATCCAAAGGTAAAAGGTGAAGCATTGGAACAGCATGGGGAGGTAGCTGAATGACAAGCAGAAAGGTACAGGAATGGAGAGAGTTTAACTAAAACTGAACATCAGCAAATCGGTTTGAGATTGGAGATTGTGGAAAAGAATAAATCTTTTTTTTTGAACGGACAAAGTCTCTGCAATAAGGTAAATGGATTTGTGACACAGATGAAAGATATTTAGGCACCAGGGAGACATGGTTACAGGGCGAACAAAAGGTAGAACATAAATATTCAATGGGTCACAATCTTGTGGAAATTCAGGCTAAATGGACAACGCTAACAATAATGGATAACAATGGTATTACAGAGGAAGTATTTGGCCTCAGGGCATGAAGTAGAGTCAGTCTGAATGTAAATTCTGGCTACTACTTGCCTAGGACACAAGCAGCAGAACAGTTTTAGACCACCGAACAACATTTCATTACTCATCACTGCATTAGGCAGAAATCCATTGTAATTTTTATCAAAGACATTGTGATAATTTTGGGATATTTCAATAGTCGCATAATCTGGGACAGTCATACTGACAAGAGTCATATTGGAAGAGGATTTCAGAGAATTTTTTCAGTTTCTTTGAATAACACATTGTGCAGCTGGCTGGGGATGTAACTATCTCTGATTGACCATTGTGTGATGAAACTTAGTGAATGAGTAATGTCACCTGGAGAGATCCTCTGGGAAATTGTGATAAAGTGCAGTTTAAATAAATATAAAGTTTTCAGGTGAATCACAGAAAGGACAAGCTACAACTAGAAAGAAAAATCACTGATTACATGAGTTTGAGAGGAGAGCTGACCAAAGTAAACAGGCTGAACAGACTGAAAAATATATCTTTAAATGAAGAGTGGAAAACATTTGAAGGAACAATGCAAAATACTCATCAAAAGGATATTCCGTTAAAACAGACAAGACCTCAGAAAGAATTTCCCACATGGCCCTCACTCAGGACAAAATTAGATTATCAGGCTGAGAAGATCACCGAAAGTTCTAAAAAACCTGAAATGAAAGTGTGTTTTAGGAGTAAAGTTTATGGGGATTGCAAAGGGTCTGCTAGCAGGAGGAGGGCAGTGGGAAGGGGATGCATTGTCAGGGTTTATTGACACGATAGGAACAGGGAGAGGTGAAGGTACTGGAGGTGGTGAGAGTATTACAGACAGTGACCAGGGCCTGAAGGTTGTTACAAAGCCAGTACGGATTGCTGCAGCTGGAGGGGTTTGCAGAGGTATGGAGGGACATATGTATTTTTATTTACGCATTCATGGAATGTGGGTGTCACTGATTGGACCAGCATTCTTTGTCCCCACTGATAATCGCCAAGAGGGTAGCTCAGAGTCAGCCATATTGCTGTTGGTCTGGAGTCACATGTAAGCCAGAGCAGGTTAGAATGTCAGATGTCCTTCCCTAAAGAATGTAAGTGAACCAGATGAGTTCATCTGACTGATCAACAATGCTTTTATGGAGACCCCACCAATATCTTCTACAGCCAAACCTGACATCCCAACTCCCAATGCTCTGCCTGATGAAAGTAACCGTCCCAAATACCTGCTTCACTAGCCTGTCTACCTGTGACACCACTTTCAAAGAACTGTGTACCTGCATCCCTGGGTCTCTGATTGACAACAATATCCAGGGCCCGAACATTAACTGTACAAGTCCCACCCTGTTTTGTTTCACCAAAATGGAACACTTCACATTTATCTAATTAATTTCATCTGCTATTATTCAGCCCACTATCCCAGCAGTACTATTCATCCCGTTGTATTACAGATAGCCTTCTTCACTGTCCACTTTACCACCAATTCCAGTGTCACTCAAAAAGCTTACTTACCACGAAATCAATAATCCTTTCCAAATCATTTATCCAAATGACAAACATGCATGCAGTTAGTAAAACAACATGTCTCCCATCACCCTCTGCCTCCTACCATCAAGCCAATTTTGTAACCAGTTGACTAGCTCCTCCTGAATTCCATAGCCATTTGCATTGATCTGAGCTTTTTACTCTGTTTACCACATGGAAGCTAAAACACAGAACAGTACAGCACAAGACCCTTCGGCCATGATGTCATGCCAACCTTTTATCCGACTGTAAGATCAAGCGAACTACATACCCTTCATTTTACGATCATCCATGTGCCTATCCAAGAGTCTACTAAATATACCTAATGTATCTAATTACACTACTACTGCTGGCAGTGCATTCCACTCAAGCGCCACTCTGTGTCAAACAAAACTTACCTCTGAATCTCCTTAAAATTATTCCCCCTCATAATAGACATTTATACCATGCCAAAAAGAAGTCTCACAATATTCACTGTCTACGCCTCACACCATCTTGTTCTCCTCGACCATGTCACCTCTCACCCTTCTTCACACCAATGAGAAAAGCCTTAGCTCCCTCAACCTTTATTCATAAGACATGTTCTCCAGTCCAGGCAGCATCCTGGTAAATCCCCTCTTTACCCTCTCTAAAGCTTCTACATTCTTCCTGTAATGAGGGAACCTGAACTGAACAAAATATGCCAATGCCCCAGCTGATGAAAGTCAACACAACAGATTCCTTCTTAAAAACCTGTCAGCTTGGGTGGCAACTTTGAGGGATCTATGGGCATGGAACCCAAGATCCCTCTGTCCATCCACATTGCCAATTTTCCTGCCTTTAACCCTGTAATATAAAATCAAGTTCGACTTTCCGAAATGAATCACTTCACACTTTTCCAGGTTGAACTCCTTCTGCCATTTCTCAGCCCAGTTCTGCATCCTGTCAATGTCCTGTTGCAACCTACAACAGCCCTCCAGACTATCCACCACTCCACCAACCTTAGTGACAATGGCAAAGTTACTAACCCACTCTTCCACTCGCACATCCAAGTCATTTATAAAAATCACAAACAGCAGAGTTCCCAGAACCAATCCCTGCAGAACACGACTCGTCACCGAGCTCCAGGCTGAATGCTTTCCATCTTTCATTACCTTCGGTCTTCTGTAAGCCACGAATTCTGTATGCAGACAGAAAGATTTCCCTGTATCCCATGCCTCTGTAACTTCAGAATGAGCCATAAACGTGTTGTGTCACATTCTCGAAGGATTCAATAAGATTTGTAAGGCATGACCTGCCCCTTACAAAGCCATGCTGACTATCTCCAATCAAACTATCAATCACAAATGCTATCTCTCAGAGACCTCCCCAATAATCTGCTCACCACAGACATAAGACTGACAGGTCTGTAATTCCAAATATTGTCCCTATTCCTTTTTCTGAACAAGGGAATAACATTTTCCTGCCTCCAATCATCTGGTATGAATCCAGTGGACAGTGAGGGTGCAAAGGTCATCGCCAAAGGCGCAACAATCTCTTCCCTCGCTTCCTGCAGTAAATTTGGACATATCCCTTCGGGTGCAGCAGATTTATCTATTCTTACGTTTTACAAAATTCTCAGCACATCCTCCTTCTTAACATCAACCTGTAAAAATGTATCAGTCCTTTTCATGCTGTCCTCTCAAATGTCAACGTCCCTCTCAGTAGGAAATACTGAGGCATAGTATTAATTAAGGGCCTCCCCTGCCTTCTGTGACTCCAGACGGAAGCTCCCTCCACTATCCCTAATCGGCCCTACCCTCACGCTGGCCATGCTCTTGGTCCACGTGTAAGTGGAGAATGCTTTACAGTTTTCATTAATCCTTCCCAACAAAGCTTTTTCATGCCCCCTTCGAGCTGTCCTGAGTCCATTCTTCAGTTCCTTCCTGGTACCTTCACAGAATCCCTACAGTGTGGAAACAGGCGATTTGGCCCAACACCTCCATACCAACCCTCGAAAGCGTATCCTAACCAGACCCATTCCACCACCATAATACTCTACATTTTCCCTGACTAAAATTCACAAACCTACACATCTTTGAACACTCAGGGTAATTTAGCATGGCTGAGTCGCCTAACCTGCACATCTTTGTGCTGTCAGTGGAACGCAGAGCACCGGGACGAAGCACACACAGACGATGGGAGAACATGCAAACTCCACATACAGTCGCCGGGGGCTGGAATTAAAATCAGGTCGTTGGTGCTATGAGGCAGCAGTGTTAACCACGGAGACACCGTGCTGCCCCATGTAACCCTCTAGAGGTCTATTTGATTTTTGCTTCCTCAGCCTTAAGTCAGCTTCCTTCTTCCTCTTGACTAGATGTTCTGTATCCCTTGGAACCTTAACAAATGCTTTTCTGAAGTCCATGTGGACAACATTGACTGCTCTGCCTTCATCTATCTTTTGGCAAACTCCTCATTCCTGATGAAGGGCTCCGGCCTGAAATGTCGATTTTCCTGCTCTTCGGATGCTGCCTGACCTGCTGTTCCTTTCCAGCAACACCCTGTGAAGGCTGATCTCCATCATCTGCAGATCTTACTGTCTCCACTTCCTTGAAGAGTCAATCCGGTTTGTGAAACACGGTTTCCCACTCAAAAAGCCATGCTGACTATCTCTAATCAGCCCTTGCCCTTCCGAATATACTTAGCTCCTTTCTCTCAGGAGCTCCTCCAAAAACTTACCTATGTATCAGTCCTTTTCATGCTATCCTCTCAAATGTCAACGACCCTCTCAGTAGGAAATACTGAGACATAGGATTAGTAATTTCCTGGCTTTTCCCTGCCGCCTGAAGTGATGGAACAGCATTAGCCACCCTCCAGTCTTCTGACACCTCACTGTGTCTGTTGATAATGTAAATATTTCTGTTAGGGACACTGCAATCGCTTCCCTAGCTTCCCACAATGTTCTAGGATCGACCTAATGAGCTACTGAGGTTTGATCTACCTTTATTTATTTGACGACCCCAGCACTTCCTCTTTCCTGTTGAGCACTCTTGCCAAGACATCACTATTTATTTCCCCACGTTCCTGAGCTTCCGTGTCTTTCTCCACAGTAAATTCTGAAAACACTATTCTGTCTATTATCTCACCCATCTCCTCTGGTTCCACACATAAGTGACTTCATTGATCTTTAACAGGCCCTATTCTCTACCAGGTTACTCATTAGCCCTCTCGTAACTTGTGCAAAGTCTTCTGAAAGTACCACTTATTCCATATCCTCCGTTCCACCACACATCTCCGACACCCTTATCTACTCTGACATTTATATTCACGCCAACAAATAAAATCCAACATGCTCAATAACAAATTCTCTTGTATAAAATGTGTTTCTAAGGGTCCAGTTATTTTTTATTGACATATCCTGTCTAACACGTTTCAGCATGATCCTGACTTACTGTCAGGCTAACACTTTTTGCTTTCTGATTGACAGCAGAAAGGTTTGTGGGAGTTCTTGCTTATAAATCTGAAAAAGGTAGTTTTCAGGGTCAGCAGGTAGTAGAGAAGGCAAATCAAATGCTGGCATTTATTACAAAGGGAATGAAGTCTAAAAACATGGAGGTCTAGTGTAGGGTACAATCAGACCACACCTAGAATATTATGAGCAGTCTGAATGCCCTAAGGAACGACATTGTCACATTGGAGGCAGGCCAGAGAAGGGTCACTCGGCCGATCCTGTGAATGGAGGAATTTTCTAATGGGAAGAGGTGGAGTAGACTGAGGTTGAACCGATTGACGTTCAGAAAACTTGAGAGAGAAGTTGAATGAAACATTCAAGATTCTGGGAAGCTTTGACAGGTTAGGTGCTGGGATGTTAGAAAACAGAACAGTACAGCACAGTAATAGGCCCTTCGGCCCATCATGGCTGCGCTGTCCATGATGCTATTCTAAACTAGCCCCATCGACCTGCACATGGGCGATATCCCTCTATTCTCTGCCTGTTCATGATTCTGTCGAAATGGCACTTCAATGCTTTGCTCATATTGCTGCTTCTCCGAGCTCCCTCAGTAACTTCCACTCTCTAAGTTAGAAAAACGTGCCTCACACATCTCGTTTAAACTTCTTTTTTCTCACCGTAAATCTATGTGCTCTACTGTTTGAAACTTACACATTGGAAAAGAGATTCCGACTATTCACATGATCTGCCCCTGTCCTAATTTTATTTTCCTGTACATGGTCGCCTGTCAGCTTCTGATATTCTCACAAAACAATCCAACTTTTTAAAATTTCCTCTTATACCTAACACTCCCTTCAAAAACCTAATACGGGCAACGTGCTGATAAACCCCTTTTGCACCCTCTCCAAAGCCTCCACGTCCTTCCTATTGTGTGGAGATGAGACCTGCACACAGTACTCCAAATGTGGCCAAACAAACATTTGATACAATTACAACATCAGATGCAAACCACTATACCCAACGTTGTGACCGATGAAGGCCAGTGTTTCATTTGCTTTCCTTGCCATCTAAAACACTTGTGTTGCCATTTTCAGGGAGTTACTGACTTGCACCAACATCCTTCTGTATATCAATGTCCCACAGGATGGTAACTTTTTTCTTGAATTTCACATTACCTCAGACTTGTCCAGCTTAAACTCTATTTGTCATTTCTCTGCACATCTTTCCAACTGATCTGTAACCTCCTGCAACGTTGGATCTCCTTGCTCATTAACCCCAACTCCATCAATTTTCTTGTCATCTGCAATAATAATCTCTGTCACGTCCTTTCGTTTCAATGGTGCGAGAATCTGTAACCAAAGAGCATAAAATCCCAGCAAGGGCTCATCCATTTTTTATTGGAGATGAGGAGGAATGTCTTCACTCAGAGGGTAGTGACTCAGACTTGGTCAGATTTTAATTAATCAAGGAGACAAGGGTTTTGTCGAAAAGGCAGGTAAATAGAGTTTCGGATCATCAGATCAACCATGATCTGACTGAACGACAGAGCATCCTCAATGGGCCAAATGGCCTAATTCCGGTCCTTGATCTCATGGTCGCAACTCAAACTCAATATGTCCTGCATAACAATTTGTTGCTCAGCTAGCAAAACACCTTTATAATGGGATTACTAGATATTTATTATGACACAGCATTTGATCTACAAAATACAGTTTTGTTGATGGATCCTTGAAGTGATTTTATAGAAAAACATCTCGTATGCAATCCAGGATTCCATTCATTACAGCCCTGATACTCATTAGTAATCTAGTCGGGATGGAGACTACTGCCACACACAGTTACTATACTGCCCTTGCTACAAGTACATTCAGTATCCTGACTATAACCATATTGACATGACCATCACTGGTTGGTTCCTATAAAAGAGTTCCTGCTAAGTGCTGCTGCTGCTTGTTTATTCTCAGCTCCACTCAAATAAGACTCAAAATTTTGATCTCCACTTCCACGTGAATGTCTCATTACTGCGTTCAACTCATCCTTTCTTCACAACTTGTTGGCCTTTTGCCTAGACTGCCTTGATCCCACAAAACCCTTCAGTATTCACTTCCCTGCGATGGCCATTCTGCAGCCACATCTCCGGAATGACAGTTCGATCATATCTGTTCACTGTCATTCCATCTCCTTTATGGCGAATGCAGGGAGTCATTCCTCAGTAGTGGGGGGTTAAGCAGATGGATAGAGGTTACAGAGATAGGGAGGCTTACAGGGGCTTGAGGATGTTCGAGTTAAACAGAGTTACATCTGGTGAAGAATGTCAGTGGGACAAAGGGGCTTGTGGATTAGAGGAATTTACAGAGAGAGAGGGAGCTGGGTTAGTTTCTGGAGATAAGGATAGGGATGGATATAGGTTTGAGGCAGTCAGACTGATAGGCACAGACAGAGGGTCATAGAGATAGAGTCATAAAGATGTACAGAATGGAAACAGACCCTTCGGTCCAACCCATCCATGATGAACCCAACCCAATCTCGTCCCAACTGCCAGCACCAGGCCCATACCCCTCCAAATGCCTCCAATTCATATACCCATTCAAATGCATCTTAAATGTTGCAATTGTACCAGCCTCCACCACTTCCTCTGGCAACTTATACCATACACGTACCATCTTCTTTGTGAAAAAGCTACCCCTTAGGTCTCTTTTATATCTTTTATATCCCCTCTCACCCTAAACCTATGCTCTCTAGTTCTGGACTCCCCGATTCCAGGGAACAGACTTTGTCTAGTTATCCTATCCATGCCCCTCATAATTTTGTAAACAGCTATAAGGTCACCCCTCAGCCTCCGACGCTCCAAGGAAAACAGCCTCATCCTGTTCAGCCTCTCCCTATAGCTCAAATACTCCAACCCTGGAAACATCCTTGTAAATCTTTTCTGAAAGATTTTAAGTTTCACAACATTTTTTCCAATAGGATGGAGACCAGAATTGCATGCAATATTCTAACAGTGGCATAGCCAATGTCCTGTACACAACATGATCTCCCAACTTCTGTACTCAATACTCTGACCAATAAACAAAAGCATACCAAACGCCTTCTTCACTATCCGATTGACCTGCGACTCCACTTTCAAGGTTCAATGAACTTGCACCCCAAGGTCTCTTTGTTCAGCAAACCTGCCTAGGACCTTACCATGAAGTGTATAATTCCTGCTAAGATTTGCTTTCCAAATGCAGCACCTCGCATTTATTTGAATTAAACTCCATCTGCCACTTCTAAGCCCATTGGCCCATCGGGTCAAGATCCTGTTGTAATCTGAGGTAACCTTCGTCGCCGTCCACTACACCTCCAATTTTGGTATCGTCTACAAACTTATTGACTGTACTTCTAATGCTTGCATCCAAATCATTTATGTAAATAACAAAAAGTAGAGGACCCAGCAGCGATCCTCGTGGCACTCCACTAGTCATAGACCTCAAGACTGAAAATCTACACTCCGCCACCATCCTGTCTTCGACCTTTGAGCCAGCTCTGTATCCAGTGGCTAGTTTTCCCTGTATTCCATGAGGTCTAACCTGGCTCATCAATCTACCACGGGGAACCTTGCCGAACGCCTTACTGAAATCCATATAGATCACATCTACTGCTCTGCCCTCATCAATCCTCTTTGTTACTTTCTCAAAAATCTCAATCAAGTTTGTGAGACATGATTTCCCACACACAAAGCCATGTTGAATATCTCGAATCAGTCCCTGCCTTTACAAATATATTTACAACCTGTCCCTCAGAATTCCCTCCAACAAATTGCACACCACTGACGTCAGGCTCACTCATCCATAGTTGTCTGGGAGTTTCAGGGTGTTTCAGGGAGAAGAGTATTACATATAATAACAGAGATATGGAAGATTGCAGTGACTGAAGATGTTTAAAGATGTAAGTGGACTTCAAGGCTCTGGAGGTGACGTAGATAGGAATACAATGGACAATGCCAGGTGGCTGGGTTGGACACAGTTACACAGATGGGGACGATTGCATAAACTGACAGAGGTTCCGTTGTCGGGAGGGTTGTTGGGGGTGGGACATGGGGGGTTTGAGGGTGAAGTTTACATAGATTAAGTTCGAAGAATTGGAGAAGGATAAGGAGATTACAATTTTTTCACAGCTAATGAAGGATTGTTGGAGCTGGAGAAGTTTGCACTGATAGGGAAAGACGAAGAGGTTAAATACAAATACATTGACATGGAGGGTGGTATTGGTAGAGGAGTTTACAGGGATAAACAGCACTTTCAGGGTTTGCAGAGATGAAATAATTTAGTATCTACTGGAAAAATGTAGGGATTAGGTTGTTAGGGATTGGAAAATCTGACAGAGCATTGTTTGGAATCTCCTCTAATGCACACAGAGAGAGGATTATTGGGACTGGAGGATATTACAGAATCACTAATAAAGCATGGGCCAGGATTGATGCCTGTGATCTCTGTGCTGTCTCAGTGAGGACCAATACAGCAGAGGTGAAAGCAGGTCCCTCACAAGATGGTGGGAATGAAGCCGAGAATGTAGCTGTTCCTTGCCCATCTCTATATCTATATCCTGTCTTCCGTGTCTGAATACAGAAGGCCACTAACTCCTCCCTGTGCTTTTTATTGTGAGTGATCTTACCAGCTGCATGATTTACTGAAGGCTCCAGTGGTTAGCACTGCTGCCTTACAGCGCCAGAGACCTAGGTTCAATTCCCGCCACAGGCAACTGACTGTGTGGAGTTTGCACGTTCTCCCCGTGTCTGCGTGGGTTTTTGCGGATGCTCCGGTTTCCTCCCACAGTCCAAAGATGTGCAGGTCAGGTGAATTGACCATGCTAAATTGCCCGTAGTGTTAGGTAAGGAGTAAATGTAGGGGTATGGGTGTCGTTACGCTTCGGTGGGGTGGTGTGGACTTGTTGGGCCGAAGGGCCTGTTTCCACACTGTAAGTAAACTAATCTAATCTAATCTCACTCTCCATCTCTCTCTGTCTGACCAATTGTCTTCAATGTGGTAATGGACGAGAATTACGAATTTGGCCACGTCAGGAACATCCTGATTACCTACAGGAGACCGACAAACAGACAGAATGGGATATTAGACTGAGGCAGTGAGGATGACTCATGTCGAGTAGCGCTAAGTCCAGCAGACACCTGGAAAATCCCAGTCTCCATCCCTGGCCTGTGCTGCTGTGTCTCTCTGGAGTGGAGAATTCTGTTGGCTCAGAATCTCAGACCATCTGCAGAAGTGAGAGGCGTTTACAGAGATAGCAATTAGATACAGTGAGGGATACTACATGGAGAGGTACTGAGTGATATCACCAGAGTGCAGCAGGTTTCAGAATCAAAGAATGGTGTCAGAAGAAGTGGGTCTGATGCGGTGGGAACTGCTACCAGTTCTAAGGGAGAAGTCAGCTACTTTATTGGGATGGTACAGTGGTGGAACCAGTGCCCTGGTCAATCATATGACCATGATTATGCAGAGTGCTTTAAACTGACACACATGAAGAGGAACAGGGGTCAGCTGAAAGGAAATCCCAATTTCATGGGGTAGGGTTAAAATATTGAAACATGGGGATGTGGCTGAGGAGAAACAGAAAGAAACAGGAAGGAAGTGTGTTTAACTAAAATTGTACATCAGCAAATATACTTGTGACAGGAAATTGTGATAAAAAGTAAATTACTGTTTCTAGATTTGGATGAAAGAAGTATTTGCAATAAGGGATATGCACGTGTGACTTGTGATTTCTATCAAATCACATTCAGGGAGACATGGTCACAGGGTGAACAAGAGGGTGGGGCATTAATATTCACAGCTACACAACATTGTGGAAAGTCAGGCAGAATGGGAAGGAGGATGGGGATCTCTCATCGTTAGGGATAACAATGGGACGATCAAGAAAATATGTGGTCTTAGATTATCAATCAGTTGTAGACCAAATTCTGGGTAATAAGGGTCAGAACACAAAAGTGCAAGTGCAATGTTAAGGCTCCTTTACAGGATTACATTGTGAGACACTGAATTAACAGGGAATTATTTGAATTTGTAACAAAGGCATTGGGATAACAGTGAGGGGATTCAACTTTCCTCTCTCACCATCGCATTGGTGATGGGTCACAGACGAGGCTGACTATCTCCCACGCTCAGTGGGAGTCTGTTGGTGGCTGTACAGACCGATGTGGCCTTCCACAGACTCTGTGACACTTGGGGCAGAAGGTGGCCATGTGAAGGGGGTGGGCGCGACTTTGGGCTGACAGCGCGCTCCTTCTGCTGTTTTCTACTGGATTCCCCACTGTAAATTCCTTACACTTTTTTTTCAGATCTCCCCCATCAATTGTGACTCCACATAAACGGCCTCATTGACCTTTCAGGGGCTCTTTATTCTCCCTCGCTATACTTTAGCTCCTGTTGAATCATGTCAAAATGCCTCTGAAATTTTACATATCCCCCACCATTAACAGCCTCCCACACTCTTATCTATTCTGCTACTTATGCCCAAAATATAGAATACAACAGATTTAAAAATATTTTACTTCTACAAAACCATATTTCTCCCATTGTTTCTAAACATCCAGTTATCAATTTATTTTCATTTCGTTTATAATACAGTCCAGCATGTTCCCAACTTACTTTCTGGCTAAAACCATTTGATTTCAGGCTGTCTGCACAAAGGGTTTTGGGCGGCACAACACAACATCGTGGGCCCGTTCCTGTGCTACATTGTTCTACGTTCTATGTAACTCTTTAAAAATTATGCATCAAGGAAGGTTCTCGACCGAGAAAAGACTCGGGCCTCTCAGGGATGAAAGAGAAATGAAAGGGGGTTGTGGGGGAGGTGGATTGTTAAGAACAGGGAAGGGGAGGTGGGGTGGTAAGAACAGGGAAGGGAATACAGAGTGTAAGAGGGAGCATGAAGAATAAAAGCAAGCAGGAGCATAGGAAAGTCTGAGTGATGTTTGTGAGGGAGACCTCATAAATGAGTGGAATGCATTAACAGGACATAGCTTAGGGACATGCAATTTGAACATGACTGGAAGGAATAACAATAAACTATCACATTGGGTTAAAATCCACATTATTAAAGGTGGCGCAGGTGGGACAATGGAAAAGATATCGTCATGGAGGACAGGGATGATACAGAGAATGGATGGACATGGATTCAGATCCACAGTTCAAGGGATCACACCAATGAACCAATGAACCATAGCAAAGCAAGTTCATTATTGAATTATAGATGAATACTCAATAATATTCACATCTGAACCAATTTCATCATCCTTTAATGTAAACTCTCCGGTTGGACCGTGTAGCTGAGAAGATAGCACAGAACTGGAATCAGAGAAACGCTTCAATTTTCATTGCTTCCACTGCTCTGCAAAATGAGATGACAAAAGACACGTGTTGAGACACATTCAGAATAAACAAATATATATTTTGTTTTGAGTGCTAAACATCCAACTGTTCAAGGAGTTTCCAAAATCCACCACCATCGACTCAGGACGGGAATTTACAAAATAATTAGAGAGATCTCGTACTTTAATGACAAGGTTCTGTTGTAGAGATGATTTAAGAGATTTGATCGATGCATCCCATTTTATGATATTTTTCTAACCGCCAATTTTGTTCTTCCAAAGACTATTTGGAAAACAAAAGGTTGGAATACAGGGAAAAAAGTTATTCATGAACAGAATCAATCTTCTGTAATAACTGAATTCAATGGCGGGTGTAGATATCCCCAGTATGCCCCGAGGTGGTGAAAGCCCTCTTTTCTCACGAAAGGCGAGAGCAGCATATTGGCAGGACCGACTTTATCGCCACTGTAAATGGAAAGAGATGCGCTTTTGCACATGGTAAGGCTGCTGGAGCTGGAGAGCGTTTATAAACCCTTTCAGCGAGAAGCGAACACCTTGAAAAATAACTCTCGGTTAAATGTATCGCAGTTCCGAGGTGAACAACCGCCATCTTGGCCGGGGATGTGGACGCATGCGCAGACTGTCCGTTACGTCACCGCGACGGGCGGGTCCGAAGGGTGACTCATGCAGATGGTGAAAATCAGAGAGTAAATCAGACAGTGCTGGAGGAGGTCAGCAGGGTTTGGCAGGAGATGTGGACGCAGATACAGAGAGTGAACCATTCCAGTCCTGTGTGAACCTTTTTCAGAACCCATTACCCGGGTGTTGCAATGTCCTTGGCGATAGCTTTATAACAGCTTCACCATCAGGTGATCTTTAAAACAAACAGCAGTCTACCTGAATCTCGGATTTTTCTGCAGGTGACGTTTTTAACCATCCCATTCATACGTGTCATGTCCCACTTGTGAAGCAGGTGGGGGCTTGAGAATCCAGGCCTCCTTAGTTAGAGGGGAGTTCCTCAGGGTCGAGTCTTTGGGCCAACCATCTTCAGCTGCTTTGCCAATCAGTTTCCCTTCAGAAGTAGGGATATTGGTTGACGATTGGACAACATTCAGCATCATTTTCAAATGCTCAGACATTGATGTCGCGCCTATCCATATGTTCAGGTTGTAAGTTTGCTCTCTGAGCTGGTAGGCATGTTCACATTGAGAACAATCTTACAACCTGAACCTCAACCTAAGCTAAAAATGTTCTCAAAAATCGCATACTCATATGTAGCAAGACCTGGACAGCATCTAAAATCTGCACAAGTGGCAAGTAACAGCTGTATCACATCCGTGCCTGACAAAGAACATCTTCAACAAGAGAAAATCTGAGTATCCCTTGTTGACATTCAACAGCAATATCATTGTTGAATCCTCCATGAGCACCATTCCGGGGTGTAATATTGATGAGAAACTGAACAGGACTGACCATACAACTGTTTATGCAGGATCAGGATAGTGGCAAAAAGTCTTGCAGCTCTCAACTCACCTCCTGACTCCCCACCTTACAAGATGTAAGTCAGGTGTGATACGGAATTCTCTCCACTTGCCTGATTGAATGCTTTTGCAACATCACAAGAAGCAGCACGGTGGCTAGCACGGCTACCTCACAGCGCCAGAGACGCAGGTTCAACTCCCGCCTCAGGTGACTCTCTGTGTAGAGTTTGCACATTCTCACCATGTCTGTGTGGGTTTTCTCTGGGTGCTCCAGTTTCCTCCCACAATCTAAAAATGGGCCTGTTCCACACTGTAAGTAATCTGAGCTTGTCAACATCTGGGACACAACAGCACTTTTGGTTGTCAACAACCTTCACCATTGCCTTTCATCACCATTGATGTCCAGTAGTAGCGAAGACTATCATCTCTTGTGTAACTTCGATCTGTGTAGGGGGCTGTGCTATCCACCAGTTGGCGAGGAACATTCTGCAATAGGTTTCCACCTCAGGGCACACAACGTCTCAGGTTCCTTTTTGCATTTGATGGCGTTTTTTTGCTCTTTCGAGTCCATTTGACCATTTGTTTGCGAGGAAGTGTGGAATAGAGAAAGGGTGTCTTTCTGAAATTGGATTTGTTTGATCTGAGATTTTACACTGTATGGACCGCGATAATATTTGAAATCATTAACAGAGAAATACTTTGAAAGAACTGAAGATCAGTGAGACAAATCAAACATGATATAAAGATCCAACAGAGACACTAAATTCATTTGGACATAAAGGGAACATGTTTATCTGGTATGTCAGTGAGTAAAGGTTTCAAACAACATTGTGTGTGGTCAAGCACCAACAGACACACACACACACACACACACACACACACACACACACACACACACACACACACACACACACACACACACACACATCTAAACAAAATCGCAGACAGAGATGCCACCAGAAGTATGTTGTGTTTATGGTAAAGGATTCACCAGATCATCCAACTTGGAGAGATGTGAGGAGATCAGCACAATGGAAATGTCAGGATTGTGAGAAGGATTGCAGATTCCCAGACCAGCTGGAGACTCCTCGACACAGACATTCCGGGGAGAGATCGATCACCTTCTCATTGCGTGGGAAAATACTTACTTTGTCATCCAGCTTCATGTCACACCAGTGGCTTTACACTGACAAGAACCTTTCCCCTGACTGTGGGAAAAAATACTTTAAGATCTATAAAGGTCTTAAATTCAATGGTCTTCATTTAACATCACCCCATTCACATCGTGGCGAAGTCATTCAGCTGTTCCATGTGTGGGAAGGTATTCACTTGGGGATCCAGCAATGCCTTGCTCCTTCTTTCTTGATAAGAGACTCAAGCATTTTCCCCACTACAGACGTTTAGCTGACTGACCTCTAATTCCGCATCTTTTGTTTACTTCCTATTTTAGACAGTGGCGCCACATTTACTGTATTCCAATCTGCTGGAATTGCCCCAGACTCCAGCAAATAGGGACAATTACTGACAGTCCACCTGTTCTATACCCCACTGTCTCTTTTAGCACTCTGGGATGCATTACGCCAGGACCAAGAGACTTGTCTATCCTTAGCTCCATGAGCTTGCCCAACACTAGCGTTCCGTAATAATGTTTGTTTCCAGGTCCTCACCGACTCCATCACTTTGTCAATCACTGGCATGTTATTAGTGCCCTCCACTGTGAAGACCGATGCAAAAGACCTGTTCAGTGCCTCAGCCAAATCCCATAACTAAATGGCCCTTCTCATCCTCTGAAGGACCAACATTTACCTTAGCCACACTTTTTCATTTAAAGTCTTCATAGAAACTTCTGCTATCTGTCTTTAAATTCTGTGATACATCTTTTCTCTCCCGTTCTTTCTTACGGTTCTTTATCGCTCTTTTTCTGGCTTTCTTTTGACCTTTAAAGCTTTCCCAATCTTCTGCTTTTTTTGACCACTTTGCCTCATCGTTCAATGTGATCGCCTTCCTTATGTCCTGATTTGGAGATGCCGGTGTTCGACTGGGGTGTACAAGATTAAAAGTCACACAACACCAAGTTATAGTGCAACAGGTTTAATTGGAAGCACACGAGCTTTTAGAGCGAAGCTCCTTCATCAGGTGATAGTGGAGGGCTCGATCGTAACACAGACTTTAGAGCAAAAAATTACAGTGTGATGTAACTGAAATTATACATTGAAACATTGACTGTCTGTTAAGGCTTTCATCTGTTAGAATACAGTGATAGTTTCACTTCTTTCAGGAGTAAATCACAAAACCTTTTTTTAAAAGTTGCATTCTCGGGTTATCTGTTAACAATGGTGACAGCAAGACAATATGTTGAAGGTATTGGCCTCCTGTGTTCTCTGTCTATGCCATGATGTTTAGATTGATTCTAATCTAAAAAGTGAGGTAAAGGAGTTTTACATAAATTCATGCAGTTTTTGAGCTCAGAGTTCTACATGAATGCATGTAGTTTTGGAGAAAAGTACACTGTAACCCTGCAAGTACAAAGAGGGTGAAGGACAGGGGGTAAGGAGAAGGCGTGGGAATTGGAGGGAAAGTAGGGGGAGAGAGGAGGGAGGACAGAGGAGGGAGGAAGGGATTAGAAGTGAAAAGGACAAGTGTTGACGAGGACAGGGAGGGAAGGAGGGGCAAAAGGAGGGGGGAAATCGAGGGGAAGGGGGAAGGAGAGGGTTGCATGGAGAGAGGTACATGTTGGGGGTGTAATGGAAAGAGGGGAAGGAGGGGGAAGGGGGAAGGAGAGGGTCTGGAAGGAGAGGGGGAAATGGGGGAGAAGGAGAGGTGCGGAAGGCTGGGGTGGAGAGTGGGGGATGGAGAGGGGGTAGGAGATGGGGGAATGGGGAATGGGAGAGGGAAGTGGAGGGAGATGAGGATGGGAAGTTGTGGGAAGGAGGGAGGAAGAAGGAGGAGAGAGGAGGGAGGAGAGAGGAGGGAGGATGGAGTGGGGTGAAGGGGTGGGAGGAAATCTTGGCGAGGATAGGGAATGTGGAGAGGGATGGAGATAGTGGTAGGGGAGGAGGGCGGGGGAAGGAGAGTTGGGAAGGAGAGGGGATGAACAGTGGTATGTAGAAGGCGAAGGGGAGAGGAGAGAGGGAGAAGGAGGGGGAAGGAGGGGTGGAGAATGAGGGAGGAGGAAGGAGAGAAGGGGAAAGGAGAGAGGGGTAAGGAGCGAGGGGGAAGGGGAGAGGGGGAAGGAGAGAGGCAAGGAGAATGCGGCAGGAAGGAGTTGGCTTGTGAAGGAAGGTGAGGGGCGTAAGGAGAAGGCAGAAGAACAGAGGAGGTAGGGGAAGGAGTGGGGATAAGGAGAGGAAGGAGAGGGCTTTGAGCGGATGGGGCAAGGAGAGGGGGGAAGGAGGGGGAGGGGAAGGACGGTGGGAGGTTGGGAAAGACGGGTGGGGGAGGAAGGGCGAAATGAGGCAAGGTTGCGTGTGAAGGAAGGGAAGTGAAGGAGGAGTGGGATGTAGGGGCATGGAGAGAAGGATGGGGAAAGGGGGAGTGGGAAGGATAGGGGAGGACGAAGGAGGCAGGAAGGAGGAAAGAGAGGCAGGGGAGCAAGGGGTGAGCAAGCAGGGGCAGTGAAGATTGTGGAAAGAGGGGGAAGGAGAGGAGAGTGGGAGAAGTGTAATAGGAGGCGAATGTTGCAAGAGATGGGGAGGAGGGTAGGAAGGGGTGATAAAGTGAGGGAAGAAAGGCAGGGCATAGGTGGGGGAAGAAAAGGGTCTAAGGATAGGGAAGGAGAGGTGGTAGAAGTAGATGAAGGAAGGACAGGGGAGGTGGGGGTAGGAAGGAGAAGTCAGGAAGCAGAGGGGGTGGAGAATGGGGAGGAGCGGGGAGTTGCAGAGGCGGAATAAGAGGATATGAGTAGGGAGGGAAGGGGAGAAGGGAGGAGGAGATAATTGAAGGAGATGGGAAAGGAGAGCGGTAAAGCAGAGGGGAGAAAGGGGGGAAAGCAGAGGGGAAGGTGGGAAGGAGGAGTGGGAAGGAGGGGAAAGGTGGATGCGAAAGGGGAAGAAGGGTGGAGAAGGAGAGGGGAGGAGAGAGGGTGAGGAGACAAGGTGAGTACAAGGATAGAGAAGAGGGAGAGAGGGGAGAATACGAGTGGAAAAAAGGGGGGTGTAGGAATGAGGGGTAGGGGGGTGGAGAAGAGAGGGAGGAAAGGGTGGGGAAGAGGGGAAGAGGGAGGGGAAAAGAGAAGGTGCGAGAGGGTGAAGAGGAGAGGTCGAGAGGTGGAAGGAGAGGAGAGAACTGGAGGAGGTGGGAAGGAGGGGGGAATGCGGGAGGTGGGATGAGACGGGGAAGAGAGGGTGGGTGAGGTGTTAGGGGTGGAGTGAATGGGAGGAGGGTGGAGGAGGGGGAGGAGTGGGGGCGAGGAGAAATGGAGAGGAGGGGTTGGGGAGGAGTTAGGGGAGGACTGAATGGGAGGATGGGTGGAGGAGGAGAGAGGAGAATTGGGGCGAGGAGAGGGGAGGAGGGGGTGGAAGGAGAGGAAGGAAGGACAGGGGAGGAGGGGTGGGAAGGAGGGAGATAAGGAGGGGAGAGAGAAGGGGTGGAAAAAGATGGGGGAAGGAGAGGAGGAAATAGATGGGGAAGGATGGGTAGGCGTTTGGGAAAGAGTGGTGGAGTGAAGGAGGGGTGGGAAGGAGGGGGAAAGAGGGAAGGATAGGGAGGGCGAAGGTGATGGGAGGGGAGGGGAGAAAGGGGTGAGGAAGTGTGGGGGAAGGAGACAAGGAGGGGGCAATGAAGGATGTGGAAGGAGGGGGTGGGGTGTAAGGAGAGAGGGAAGGAAAGTGGGGGAAGGAGATTGGGAAAGAGGAGAGGGAGGGCAGAGTGGGTTGGAAGGAGAGGGGAGGTGAGGTATGATAGAGATGAGGGGAAGGAGCAGAGCGGAAGGAGACGTGTGGAGGACAGGGGGAGGACAGGTTGACGAAGCTGGGGGATCCGAGGTAGAGGAGAGGGCAGGAGGACATTGGGAAGGATGTGTGATCGGTATGGAGGTGTGGGGAAGAAATGGGGGGTGTAGGAGGGGAATGGGAGGAGCGGTGGACTGAAGCGGATGGAGGAAGAGGAGAGGGAGATTGAGAGGTGGGGAAGGATGGAGGGAAGGAGAACGGGATAGAGGAGGCAGTGTAAGTGGAGGAGAGGGAGGATGCGAAGGGGGTGGAGAGGTGGTGAGGAGAGGGAGTGAGGCGAGTGAGCGAGGAGAGGATACAAGTGGGGAAAACAGTGGAGGTGGGAATAAGGGGAGAAGAGGGGGAGGAGAGGGTGAGGAGAAGAGAGGGGAACAGAGGGCTGAAAGAGGAGAGGAGAGGAGAGGAGAGGACGGGAGACAAGTGCAGAAGAGAGGGGGAGAAGAGAGAAGGGGAAAGAGAATGTGGGAGAAGGAAAGGGGAAGTGGAAGGAGAGGAGAGAAGGGGAGGAGAGAGGGGGAAGAGAGGGTGGGTGCAGAGAGAGAGTGGGAGAAAAGAGTGGAGGAATGAAAGGGAGGAGGGGGCAGAGGGGAAGGAGAGGGGAAAAAAGAGGGAGGAGGAGAGAAGGGGCGGGAGGGCAAGAGGGGGAGGGAGGGAGAGATTTGGAGGAGAGAGGGGATGGAGAGAGGGGAGGGGGAGTGATAGGGGAGGGAGGTGGAGGGGAGTGGGGGCAGAGAGAGGGGGAGGGAGAATGGGAAGGGGAGGTGGAGGGAGAGTGTAGGACACAGGGGGAGAAGAGACAGGATGGAGGTGAGGGAGGAGCGGGGATAAAGGGACTGGGGGAAAGAGACAGTGCAGTGTAAAGAAGGAGTGGAGAGATGGTTATAGGAGAGAGAGAGGGTAGAAGAGAGCTGGGAACGGGGGCGAGAGTGGAAGGAGAGATGGGAGGACAGGGGATGAAGAGTAGATTTGGAAAGGGAGAGATGAGTGAGAGGACAGGGGAGAGGGGAAAGAAGAGAGTGGAGGGGGAGAGGAAAGAGGGGAAGGGGAGAGCGTAGGGGAGGGAGGGGAGGGAGAGAGGGGAGTGGGGATAGTGGAGAGTCAAGAGGGAGGGAAGAGAGGGGAGAGGAGAGAGCAGAAAACAGAGAGGGGAGAGGAGAGAGTGGTGAGGAGTGAGAGGGGAGGGTAGAGGACAGAGGGGAGAGGGCAGAGGGGAGAGGGGAGGGGAAAGGAGAGAGGAGGGGGAGGGGAGAGGTGAAAGGAGAGAGGAGAGGAGAGGAGAGAGTGGATGAGGAGAGAGGGGATGAGGAGAGAGGGGAGAGGAAAGAGGTGAGAGGAGAGACGGGAGTGGGGAGACTGGATGAGGAGAGAGTGGTGAGTAGAGAGCGAAGAGTGGAGAGGAGAGAGGTGAGAGGAGAGAGGGGAGAGGAGAGAGAAAAGAGCAGAGGAGAGGAAGAAATGAGAGGGGGATAAGGAGAGTGAAAAGAGGAGAGAGGAGGGAGGAGAGAAGGGAGTGGAGAGAATGGTGAGAAGTGAGAGGAGAGGAGAAAGGAGAGGGGAGAGGGGAGAGGAGATGAGGAGAGAGAGGAGAATGGGGAGGAAGGAATGTGGAGAGGGGAATGGAGAAAGGAGAGAGGGGAGAGAGGAGAGTGGGAGAGGAACGGGAGTGGGGAGTGGGGATAGGGGAGAGGGGAGAGAGGACGGAGAGAGGAGCGGAGAGATGAGAGACGAAAGAGCAGAGAGCAGAGAGGGGAGAGGGGAGAGGATAGAGTGGTGAGGAGTGAAAGGAGAGCGTAGAGGACAGAGGAGAGAGGGGAGAGGGGAAAGGAGAGATGAGAGAGGAGAGAGTGCAGGGGGAGAGGTGAGACGAAAGAGGAGAGAGGAGACGGGGAGAGGAGATAGGGCAGAGGTGAGAGGGGAGTGGGGAGAGTGTATGAGCAGAGAAGATGGGGAGAGGTAAAAGGGGTGAGGGAAGAGGGGAGCGGGGGAGTTGAGAGGGGAAAGCAGAGAGAAGAGTGGGGAGTCGGGAGCGGAGAGAGGAGAAGGGAAAGTGGATGAGGAGAGAGGGGAGAGGAGAGCGTTGAGAGTGGAGATGGGAGAAGGGAGAGGTGACGGGGAGAGGAGAGAGGAGAGAGGGGTTTGGGAGAGACAATGAGGAGTGATGAGGAGAGAGGGGAGAGAAGATTGGGCGAGGGGAGGGGGATGAGTGGAGAGGGGAGTGTGGAGTTGAGAGGGGAGAGGAGAAAGTTGAGAGGGGAGATGGTAGAGGGGAGAGGAGGGAGAGGATGGGAAGAGGGGAGTGGGGATAGGGCAGAGGGGAGGAGTAGAGGCGAGAGGAGAGGAGAGGAGAGAGGAGAGTGCAGAGAGCAGAGAGTGGAGAGGGGAGGGGGAGAGTGGTGGGGAGTGAGAGGTGAGGTTAGAGGAGAGAGAGGAGAGAGGAGAGGGGAAAGGAGAGAGAAGAGAGGGGAGGGCGAGAGGTGAGAGGAGAGGGGAGAATGGGACAGTGGAGAGGGGAGAGGGGATGAGGAGAAAGGAGATAGGGGAGGTGGAGAGGTGAGAGGAGGGGGGCGAGGTGAGAGGGGAGAGGAGAGAGGGGTCAGCGGACAGGGGATAGGACGGAGTCGGTTAGGAGTGGGGAGAAGAGAGGGTAGCGAGGAGAGAAGGGAGAGCAGAGAGCAGAGAGAGGTGAAGGGAGAGGTGAGTGGTGAGTGGGAGAGGCGAGAGATTGGAGAGGAGAGAGGTGAGAAGAGAGAGGAGAGGGAGAGAGGGGAGGAGGGAGGGCAGAGAGGAGAGTGGAGGGGGAGAATGGAGAGGAGAGAGGGGTAAGGAGAGAGGGGAGAGGAGAGGCGGATATGGGAGAGGAAAGAGCAGAAACAGAGAGGGGAGAGCAGAGCGTGGTGAGGAGTGAGAGGAGCTGGGAGAGGGTAGGGGAGAGCGCGGTGAAGAGTGATAGGAGAGAACGGGGGGAGAGGAGAGAGGTGAGAGTGGAGAGGGGAGAGGGTGAGGAGAGAGGGGAGAGGAGAGGCAGATATGGGAGAGGAAAGATCAGAGAACAGAGATGGGAGGGGGAGAGGAGGGCGTGGTGAGGAGTGAGAGAAGAGATGAAAGGGGAGAGGAGAGAGGGGAGACTATAGAGACTGGAGTGGAGACCGGAGAAGAGAGAGGAGAGAGGAGAGGGGGAGAGGGGATAGGAGAGTGGGAGCGGGTAGTGGAGAGAGGGGAGAGGAGAGAGGTGAGTGGGGAGAGGAGAGAGGGGAGACGGGAGAGGGGATACGGGCGAGGAGAGGGGAGAGGCGAGAGCAGAGAAAGGAGTGTGGAAAGGAAAGAGTGGTGAGGGAGAAGGGAGAGCAGAGAGCAGAGAGGGGTCTGGAGAGTGTGTTGAGGAGTGAGGGGAATGGGTACGGGGAGAGAAGAGATGGGAGAGGAGAGAGCATTTTGCGAGAGTAGAGAGAGGAATGGAGAGAGGAGCGAGAAGGGGATAAGTGGAGAGGGTTGATGAGAGGGGAAGAGGGGAGATGAGGGGGAGAGGGAAGGGAAGAGAATGGTGAGTGAGTGGAGAGTGGAGAGGGGAGAGGAGAGACTGCGGATGGAGAGAGGGCAGTAGGAGAGTGGTGAGGCGGGGGAGGGGAGAGAGGGGAGGAGATGGGTGACTGGAAAGCGTTGAGAAGGGCAGTAGGGGAAGGAGGGGAGGCAGAGACGGGGGAGACTTGGGGGAGGAGGCAGAGAAGAGAGAGATGGAGGGGGAAGGGGAGCAGCGAAGCAGGAGGAGGTGAGGAGAGGGGGAGGAGAGACGGGGAAAGGGAAAGGGATGGAGGAGAGAAGGGAGGAAGAGAGAGAAGTGTAGGAGCGAAAGAGGGAAGACGAGAGTGAGGAGAGGGGTTTGGAGTGGATGGAAAGGGCGGGAGGGTATGGGAAGGAGAGGGAGGAGACAGTAGAGTAGACAGAGGGAAGGAAAGAGGGGGTGCGTTAGGAGTCGGGGTGTGAGGAGAGGGGGTTGTGAGTGGGGGTGATGAAAGGGTGGGGTGCAGGGGAGAACTGAAAGAGAGGGGGTGGGAAGGTGGGTAGGAGAGTAACTCGACCAGACCTTTCTCTATCTGACCAGTTTACCTAAAGCTATGGGTAACGCTCCCAAGACCAATCCACCCTGATCTGTACACCTTTGGACTATGTGAGGAAACCCACGCAGATATTGGGGAGAATGTACACACTCCACACAGGCAGTCGCCTGGAGCTCAGGGGAGAGAGAAGAGAGAGGGGAGAGAGAGAAGAGAGATAGGAGAGAGAACAGACAGGCGAAGGGGATAGAGAAGGAGGAGAGAGAGGGAGAGGAGAGAGAGGGTTAGGGGATAGGGAGAAGTGGGCAGGGGGAGAAAAGAGGTGGAGATGAGGTGGAGAAGAGAGAGTAGGAAAATGAGAGAGAGAGAGAAAAAACGAGAGAGGGAGAGAAAGAGAGAGCAAGAGAGAGAGATATAAAAGGCAAAAAGGGAAAAACTGACCCTCAGCTGACACTCTGTTACAGACAGACAGAGACAATAACAGATAGATACTCCCCCTGGTTCGCCCGTATGGATTGAGAGTAATGGCTGACTGAGCTCTGTTCAAATACTCCCAGGGTTTGTCACTCAAACACCATCTCCTCCCCAACCCCAGTTCATCCAGTCAGCTCCCAGCTTCCTTTACCTGGAACACACCTCCCCCAGGTATGGGACACACCAACAATCACTTAAGACTTTGGTTCAGATCGTCAGGGAGGATATGATGGAGAAATTATATGCAGTGATTGGTAATGACTGAGTATTCAATACTTACTCAAACGCCAATCATTTTCAGTTTCTGATTAATCGATCGATCATATCAGATTTTGATTAAATGTTTGTTTGGTGTGTCCTGTCTGTGAATCTTCTTCAAATATTCAAAGAAGTTTAATAAAAGCAGTGTCAGTCCAGGTGAGAAATCAGGCAGACAAATAATTCCCTTTGTTTGATGTTTTTGTGTGTATATCCTTTCTTGCAATCCTCAGAAAAAAGGAGCTTACAAAATCCAGCACTGTTAGGGCAGAGAGAAAAGAATAATCAAAATAAAGTAAGAAATTGCCTCTAAACATGTGAACATCTAAACATGAATTGCCTCTAAACTCCTACCTTGATTTAAGCTTCCAAAATGCAAGACCTCACACATCTACACTACATTCCATTTGCCATTTCTCGACCCACTTGCACACCTGATTAAGGTCCTGCTGCAATTGCTGATAATCTTCCTCACTAATCACGATACCACTTATTTTATTGTCATCTGCAAACTTACCAATCATGCCTTGTACATTCTCAAACAAATCGTAGACAACAAAGAGCAATGGGCCCAGCCTCCAGTCTGACCATCATCCTTCCACAAAACCCTCTGCTTCCTACCATCAAGCCAACTGTGTATCCAAATGGCTAGTTTCCTCAGCATTCCACGCGATGTAACCTTCCAGAGCAGCCTGCCATGTGGACCCTTTTCAAAGTCCTTACTGAAATCCATGGAGACTACGTCTACCCCTCTGTCCTCATCACTCTTCCTGGTCACTTCATCAAAGAACGCTAACAAATTTAGGAAGCGTGATCTCCCACTCACAAATCTATTCTGACTGCTCCGAATCAAACCCTGTGTAAGTAATGGGATCAGTCAATGGTATGCTGTCCTTCATTGTAAGATGATTAGAGTACGTAAGAAAAGCCATCTTCCTGCTGTTGTAGAGCCTTGCTGAGAGAGTATTTGGGGCAATCTGAACAGAATTGATCTCCTTTGTAAAGAGTGATCTCCTTACCACAGACACGGATGATGCTATCATGAGAATAGAGTGAAGAAGCTGAGTGTTTAATCTGCAGAACTGTGAGAGACTAAGAAATGGCGATAATGAAACGCAAGGAGGGGTAGAGATCACTTATTTCCAAAACAGACATTGACAGGGAGAGAAATTTCATACTTTACCCAGGATTGATTTGTTTCATTTATTGCCACGTGTACCTCGGGACAGGGAAACACTTTATTTATGAGCAGTGGAGGCAGGTCATAGTAGGCATGGCCAGACAGATCATCGGGTGGAAATAGATTTGGACAGAGTAAGGCATACACGTTATACTGAACAGGGCGTGCACTAGAAAAGATCAACATGAACAAGATCAGCATTACGTGAACTTAGAGGGTCCATTCAGCAGTCTAATGTGACATTCCTAACAGTTTATATGCCTAAATTAACTCTCCCCACGTTATTGTGCAGTCGGTGTGTGAACCCTGTACTGAACGTCAGGTTGTTCACAATCCCCAACAGCAGCCACAATACCTTCCATCTGAAATATAACCATTCCCACCAGCTTCCGCCCTGCATGGACAACACTAGGCTGGTTTCTCGGAGTTGGAAGATGCCTTCTTGAGACTTCACACATTTGGCTTCCTTCCTCACTGCACGAAAACCAAATTAATGTCCCACGTGTGTATCATGAGCAACGGAGCCACGAGGAACAACGTGGAGCAGTCTGTCTCTGCAGCCTCTGCTCCACTTGTCCATCATGTTCGAGCATCGATTAGGAGACTGTGAGGGCTATCGATGCTGGAGATCAGAGTAAAGAATGTATTGCTGGAAAAGCACAGCAGTGCAGGCAGCCTCCGAGGAGCAGGAGAATCGGCGTTTTCGGCATAAGACATTCATCAGGAATCAGTATCAATTACTTCATTCTGCCTCCGTGTAAGTGCGTTGAGGTGGAAATGGCCTCCTACTGTTCCTGTACAAGTGACTCAAGGGACTGACTATCTTCTTCCTCGTCCAATTGAACAGGAACAAGGGCGTGACTGGGTTACCCCTGGTTCCTGTGAAACATTTCGATGTGCTGACAAGTGTGATGATGCTGCAGCTTTAAGAGGTTATTTTAACCTGGTTTCTTTTCAGAGAGAGATTGAATGACCGTTACAAAGCTGGCTTGTTCAGACCACTTGGGAAAACAGCTACCGAGGCCTTACGTTTATTTCAATGCAGCTGAATGGGTGTGGCCAGCTCTCACAGATTAGGCTCACTGGCTTTTGGTTTCTCAGCAGCATCAAAAACTATAGGGGTCCCACAGAGATGGAAGCTTCAGGGAATGTCTCCTGTTTGCTACTCTCTCTGAATTTTCTCTTGATGCTGTTTGCTATTCCAGAATTTTCCTTTTTGCCAAGGGCTGTGTTTATGGGATTTCATATGTTGAACTAGTTCATCAGTAATAGCTCCGAGATCTATTATTCTGTTTAGTTGTCCAATAGAATTACGCTATTCTAAATTCCTCTTTCTTTGGTTTTATTTCATCTTTCGTGTTTAAATAAATAGTGTTTTGCTTACTACCGAGTAGATTGACCAGTCACATTGCATCTGGAACAGACGCTTTACATTTCCTTTAAAATAAGAAAACTTTAGAGTCTAGGCTACTGATTTCCAATATTTTCTAGAGGCTCTGGTGTGGTCCATCACATTAGACTCCTTCTCCTCCTGAGTAATAGGCTGGAGGCACTGAATGGGCTGTCCGCATTCTTCTCCAATAGTGTCAATGGGCTGAATGGTTTCCTCGTTTTCCTGTGAAACCAGCGTTAGGCGATGAATGAACTCTTGTATTACTCTGGCAATACTCAGTTTCAGGCAGTGCTGTTACATGAATGTTACAGACACATTCACAGCACAAATCTCAATGGAGTCTGGGTCTTGCTGCTCATGGACACAGATCAGTTCAGGAACTGATGGGAGATAAAATGTTCTGAACACTGTGGAATCTTCAGTGACCATCCCCACTTCTGATCTTATGGTGGGGAGGGTGGGGGCGGGGAGACATTGATGAAGCAGCTGAATATGTTTGTGAAGAAGAAGCTACCCTGAGGATATACTACAGAGGTGACCCAGGACTGAGATGATGAAAATCTTCCTTTGTGCCATGTTTGACCCGAAACACTTGAGAGGTTACTCTGATTCCCATTAGGTCCCGTTTTGTTAAGCTCCTTGATGTCAACAGAAGTCAACCACTGCCTTGATATCAGGGCCAGTCATTTTTACCTGAACCCTTGTGTCAACCCATTTTGTTCATATCAATAGGCCATGATATTGGAGCCGCAAGTGTTTTCTTCCATCAGGTAGCATTGAATGTCAGGATTTCTCTTCTCACGAGTGTTCGGGGAGCAAGATGACTGAAGGTATTTGAAGAGGAGGTAAATGGATATTGGCCTGTCAGAGAGGTGAGGGCAATGAGGAATTGGGCATTAAAGAGGATTTCAGAACGACAGCCGATCAGCCACGATCTTAGTGAAGGGAGGGCAAGGCAGGCTTGGGGGGTTGAACGACGTGTTCCTTTTTCTGATGTTCTCACATGCTGTTATTGGAAAATTAGTGGGTGTTATTTTCATGTATGCTCTGTTACTGCATATTGAAGAGGATTTTGTGAGCCATCTCTGGGTGAGATATGGGCGCTGTATTCTCAGTGAATTTGGGTCTACAACATGACCAACAAATGGAGCATGAGTTGCAGAGAGGGGAAGCTCTGTAAAGAGTGATGAGGGGCCTCTTTTATACCCAGCCTGGGTTTTCCAATTACCTTTCTCAAATTACCTCAAAGTGTGTGGGACAGTCTTGAAGGGCTGAAATGTCGAGTCCGTTTCTGTGCACCAGGTTATAGTAGTAAGTAGCCTCCAACTGCTCCAGTCTGGCAGGTATGAGGGGCTGAATGGAACACAGAAACATGGTACTGAGGAACAGGACTTGGTCATTAGACACTTTGAGCCTTCTCCATCAGGCACTAAGATTGTGGCTGATTAGGTTGGGGTCTCAGCTCCACTTTCCTGTCTATATCCCACTATGCATAACACACTTCTCTGTCAAATACTTAACTAGCTCAGCGTTCATTCAATGTGAATATAGAGGCACCATAAACTTGCAGTGAAGAAAATTCCCACTTGAAAGGTCCATTCAGAATTTTTCATCATCCCTCTTATAGAATCAAAGAGTCATACAGAACGGAAACAGACCCGTTATTCCAATCTGTTCACTCCGATCAGATATCAAATTTGATGCAGTCCCATTTGCCAGCATTTGGCCAATATCCCTCCTCTTTCAGATACTTTTTAAATGTGCGATTTTAACCGCCTTCACCACTTCCTGTGACAGCACTTTCTGTAAACACACCACTCTCTGTGTGAAATGTTTACCTTCAAGTCTCTTCTAAATCAATCCCCACGCTTTCAGCCTATGCCGTTTTGTTGGACTCCCCTATCCTGGGAAACAGACCATGGCTATTCAGATTATCCATGTCCCTGCTGATTTATAAACCAATATAATGTCACCCCTCAGCCTCTGACACTCCAGGGGGTAACACCTCAACCTAATCAGTGTCCAGCCGAAGCTGAAACCATTCAGTCCAGGAAAATCTGTGTAAATCTTTTCTGCAGCCAAACGAGTTGTACGAAGTATTCTTAAAAGTGGCCTCACCAACATCCTGTGCAGGTACAACATACCACCACAACTCCTATAGTCAATGCTCTGACTGATTAAGGCAAATGTGCCAAATCTGTTCTACATCACTCTGTCTACCTGTGACTGCACTTTCAACGAACAATGCACCTGCAGCACTAGGTCTCTTTGCTCCACAATACGCCCCTGGTCCTTACAATAATTAAGTGTATAATCTCTACCATGATTTGCCTTCCCAAAATTCAAACCTCGTATTTATCTAAATTCAACATAATCTGTCACTCTTTGCCACTTTGAATCATCTAATTGTGGTCTCGTTGTACTGTGAAATAATCTAATACATCACCCTTCTGATATAATCTGTAAAATTTACTAAATTTGGTCCCAATATACACATCAACACCCTTCACATAAATGATGAAATTCAGTGAACTCGGTACTGATTCTTGCTTCATACTGCTGCTCACAAGCCGCCAGGTGAAAAACACCCCTCTTCCTTCAAGGCAATTGTGACTAACTTCATCTGTATCAAATGTGACCGAACCTTACTAATCTTCCTACAATTCGGAATGTTATGAACACCTTGCTGAAGTCCATGTGGACAATGTATACCAAACTGCATTCATCAATTTCCTTTGTCACCTCTTCATAAAACTAAACCAAATTAATGAGAAATGATATTCCATGCAGAAAGCCACGTTCACTACACTGATCAGGCCTTGCATTCCCAAATATATGTAAATCCTGTCCCTCAGAATCCCCTCCAACAATTTACCCACCACTGACATCAGGCTCGCCTGTCTATAGTTCCCCTACTTTTTAGGTCACTTTTTAATTTTCTAGTCCCACTCCTCCACTGCTCACAACAAATGTTAAATGTAACCAGGATGGTGATATGGCCGATGATATCGTTCTCAGACTGGGTCAGGGTCAGGTTTAGGAACAAGTCAGGCTAGTTTCTTTAATCTGCCAAAATAGCACGTTTATGATCCAGACCACTGTTACTCCAACTATGATGGAAAGATGAATGGCAAACGGTTTGGATATTGCAAATATGTAAAATATAATGGGCGGCACGGTGGCACAGTGGCACAGTTAGATGGAGGTGGGGAGGGGTGAAAGGTCAGAGAGGAGGGTGGAGAGGACAAGTGGGAAAGGTGATGGATTGGCCAAGAAGTTCCCCGGAACATTCTGTCTCCGGCATTCAACTGACAATCGCCGGAATGTTCTGTCCCCCACATTCAATAAACGACATTCCGCAATCATTCTATTCCTGAACGGCCGGACGTCAGTCAATTGAACAAACGATAGGATCCCGAGGGAAGAGATCCAGTTCCAGGGAGAAGGAAATACTGTTCCGAACTCCCCTCAGGCAGTTAAAGGAGTGAATATGTTTTCTCTGCGTTTACATTTCTTAACGAAACAGGATCGACCACTATTTGGACCAAAATACAGTAATTCCCAAACTCCGTTTGGCTTCAGGGAACTGGGAGAGAATTTTCAGGACAGCAAAGTTTCCATCCTCCATATTTGGAACTAGGAAGAAGTGACCTGTGTCTGCTCTCGAGTGATCGAGTGTGTGGGAATGTTCCAGAAACCATCTCTCCTTATGGATGTGTCTCTGTGTGTTTGGGGAGGGAGGGTTCCTTGTGGTTTATGTCACATTTTTGTCAGTAATTCAGACTTTCCCATTTGTTATGCCAGCTCCAATTATTTTAATCAATCCCTGAATACAGGGACACATTTGAAAATCTCACTGGCTCCCCAATCAAACGGGTCCCTTTGCCTCCAGGCTGATGGATAATGGGTTTGTTTTCCTTCCTCACAGTTAACGTCGTGACCATCTACGTCCTGCTTTATACAGATTGTGGATTGTCTCCATGTGTCAGACGCTACCTGGGAGCCATGGCAGCGGCGGATCTCCTGGTCATTATCCTCGACCTGATCCTGAGGCACATTCCCATTGTTTATCCGGATCAGTTTTATTTCCTGATGTACTCCGTCCCCGTGTGTAATATCCACGCCGTCCTGCTTTATGCAGCCACTGACTGCTCTGTCTGGTTCACCGTCACTTTCACTTTTGATCGGTTTGTGGCCATTTGTTGCCAGAAGCTAAAAAGTAAATATTGCAGTGAGAAAACGGCGGCTGTGGTTCTTGGAGTAGTGACTGTGCTGAGCTGTTTAAAGAACATTTTCTGGTATTTTATGCTCACAGCTAATTATTTGCTTGGGAACCTCCCCTGGTTTTGTAATGTATCATACTTCGCTCTATTCTCCAGTGTCTGGGTAACAATCGAGTTCCTCCACCACATTCTAACCCCGTGTGTCCCATTTCTTCTGATTCTGCTGCTCAATGTTCTCACCGTCTGACACATTTTAGTGACAAGCAGAGCCCGCAGGAGACTCCGCGCTCACACCAATGGGGACGCTCAGTCTGACACAGAAATGCGAAACCGAAAAAAAATCCATTGTTTTACTGTTTGTGATCTCGGCCAATTTCATCCTGTTATGGTCAACGTTCATGCTGTATTCTATATGGAGACGGATACGTGATATTATGGATACCCCAGTGTATCTCCATGCCTATGTGAGGGAATTGTGCTTCATGCTGCATCTCCTCAGTTGCTGCACAAACACCGCGATTTATGCCGTGACCCAGACTAAGTTCAGACAGCAGCTGAAGAATGTGCTGAAATATCCCTTCACCCAAATACATCAAACAATCAAATTTCCTCTTTAAGCAATCCATCCGGGAGTTTCTCATTTCAGTTCAATGTTTCAGCGATGGAGCAGCCTGTCGCAGTGGTAACAGACTGAGGGTAGCGCTGGTTTTCCATCCTTATCCCACAGGAGGGTTACAGGGACACACTTCAATATTTCATAAAACTCAGTGGCCAATGAGAGAAGGCACCATCCCAGTGACTGTATCCATCAATTCTATTTGTAAACAATAAAAATGTTGATTAAAGCGTGCCGAGCAACAGAGTGAACGATGTGGTTGTGTGTCTTTGTGTTGGAGAAGCTGTGGTGGAGAGAGACAGACTCAGCCCCAAGTCCTGGTCCTCAGGGAAGGGAAGTGGACCGGGAACTGAGCTCAGGAGCTGGGTTTAACTCCCTCTGTTCCCCCCCCCGACTCCAACATGGCCTCCCCATTTCCTCTCACTCCAACCTTGCCTCCCCATTTCCTCTCCACTACTCTTTTCCTAAATTCTCTCCCTCTCTCTCTTTCTGCACACTCTCTTTCTCACCACCTCTCCGTTTCAGTCTCCCTCATCCCCCCTCTTTCTCACACACAGCCCTCCTGGATTGTCCACCTGCTTCCACTCTTCCCTCTCTCCCTCACGCACACACTCACTCTCCTGCCGTCTCTGTCTTCCTCCCGCAATTTTGTCTCAACCCCATTTTCTTCTCCCCCCCATCTCTTACTCCGCTCACCCCCCTTCCCCCCCACACACGCAGCCTCACCACGGACACCCCCCCAAGTCTCTTGATCAGAGGGAGCGGGAAGGATCAGGGAGACAGAGTGTGACAGTTTAGTGAGGGAGGAAGGGACAGGAGGGAGAGAGATTCACTCAAAGAGAAACAGTTGGCAGTGGGGAGATAGAGACACAGGAGGCAGCGAATCGAGAGTGAGAGAAGGTATAGAGATAGTGATGGAGCAGGGAGAGAGAGAGAGTGGGGCAAGCCAGATTTAGACTGAGGGACAGAGAGCGACGGGGTGGAGATAATGAGAGACAGGGAAGAGAGTGAGAGAGTGGGCGAGAGGAAGAGTGAGATTGAGAGAGGGGCGAGTGAGGGGGCAAGAGAGAAAAAGAGACGCAGCGAGAAAGAGAGGGGGATGGAGAGGGGGACGAGAGAGAGGGGAGCGACAGAGAGAGTGGTTGTACAAAAGAGAGCGAGAGGTGTGCGAGAGAGAAACGGTTGCGAGACAGAGAGAGGTCAGCGGGGTGGAAGAGAGAGAGAGAGAGAGAACAGTGAGAGAGGGAGATGGAAAGCGTGAGGGCAAGAGAGAGTGGGCAAGAGAGAGGTAGAGTGGGTGAGGGAGAGAGAAGAGGCGAGTGAGAGAGAGAGCCAGGGCATAAGAGAGAAAGATAATGGATGAGAGAGAGAGAAATGCGACGAGACGGAAACAGAGGCTAGAGAGTTAGAGGGAATGAGAGAGAGTGGGCAAGAGAGAGAAATAGGGTCAAGGAAAGGGGTTGTGAGAGAAAGACGGGGCGAGAAATGTCGGGGGATGAGATGAAGAGTGGAGGGCGGGAGAGAGCATGAGGGACCAAGAGAGTTAGAAGGGGAAAGAGGGAGACGTATCGAGGGAGAGCGCGAGTGAGTGGGTGAGAGAGAAAGAGGTGCAAGGGAGAGAGGGATGAGAGAGACAGAGAGGGGGTGAAAGAGGGAGAAAGAGAGAGAGAGATTGAGGGGGAATGTGACAGAGAGCGTGAGAGAGAGAGAGCTAGAGAAGACAGTGCGAGAGCGCGTAAGACGGAAAAGAGAGAGCGCGTAAGGCAAGCAAGGGGGGGCAACGCAGAGAGAGAGAGAGGGCGGGGGAGAAGTGCGAGAGTGAGGGGTTAAGAGAGAGAGAGGACGAGAGAGAGGGTGCAAAAAAGAGAGAGAGAAAGTGCAAGAGCGAGAGAGGGAGCTAGACAGATGGGTTGAGAGAGAAAGAGTGGGGACGAGTCAGTTGGGAATAGAGAGAGTTGGAGAGACAGAGAGTTACAGAGAGAAGGAGAGGTGCCGAGCTTGAGAAAGGGGGCGAGGAAGAGAGAGAGGGACGAGGGAGAGAGGGAGAAAGAGAGAGAGAGAGATTGGGAGGACGAGAGAGAAAGGGTGCGAGAGAGAGGGGCAAGAGAGAGATAGAAAGGGGAGGAGAAAGAGAGGCAGGAGAGACAAAGGGAAAGAGGGAGGGAGAGAGGGAGGGAGGAGAAAGAGAGGGAGAAAAAGAGAATGAGCGTTGACAGACCGAGAAAGGCGAGGTGGTGGGAGGTGAGAGAGACTGGACGAGAGAGAGATTGAGGGCGAAAGAAAGAGCGAGGGCGAGAGAGAGTGCGCGTTAGTGACAGAGAGAGGGTAAGGGCAAGAAGGAGAGAGGGGCGTGAGAGAGACACAGCTAGAGGGTGGCGGGAGAGAGACAGAGTTTGAGAGCGAGATCGAGCGTGAGGGAGCAAGAGAAGGTGAGACAGAGAAAGAGAGAGAGGGCGAGAGAGACAGAGCGAGAGGGAGGGCGGGTGAGAGCTGGCGAGAGATAGAGAGATGGAGAGAGTGGCCAAGAGAAAGATAGACAGACGGGGAGCGAGAGATATAGCTATGGGGGCATGCAGGAATGCGAGCGAGTGAGAGATGGTGAGAGAGAGGAGAGAGAGAGGAAGGGCGAAACGGAGAAGGGGCACATTCGAGGCGGCGACGGTGGGCGAGAGAGGGGAAGGTGAGAGAGGGGCGAGAGAGGGGCGAGAGACAGAGGGGAAGGCAAGCGATGGGAGGGCGAGCGAGCGGAGGGCGAGCGAGGGGAGGGCGAGCGAGAGGGGAGGGCGAGTTGGCGTGATAGAGGAGAGAGAAATGGGAGGGCGTGAGAGGGGAGCACGACAGAGGGGAGAGCGAGAGAGGGAAGAGCGAGAGAGGGGAGGCCGAGACAGAGAGCGAGGGCGAGGGAGAGAGTAAGGGCGAGAGTGGGGATTGCAAGAGAGAGCACAAGGGCGAGACAGAGAGAGAGAAAGGAACAAGAAGGAGAGAGGGGAGTTTGAGAAGGGGCTCAAGAGAGAGGTGGCGGGAGAGAGAGTGGGTGAGAGCGAGAGCAAGCGCGAGGGGGCACGGGAGGGCGAGACAGAGAAAGAGAGAGTGGGAGAGGGACAGAGCGAGAGGGAGGGAGGGAGAGATTGGGTGAGAGAGAGAGAAACGGAGAGAATGGCGAAGAGAAAGATAGAGAGGGTGGAGTGAGAGAGTGAGAGAGGTGTGGCGAGTGCGTGCGCGCGTGTAAGAGAGATGGTGAGAGAGAGGAGAGTGAGAGGAAGGTGGAACAGGAGAGAGTGGTGCATTGGAAGCGGCGTCAGAGAGGGGGCGAAAGAGGGGCACGCGAGAGAGGGGAGAGAGAGAAAGGGCAGAGAGAGAGAAAGAGAGGGGAGACAGAGGGGAGACAGAGAGAGGGGGATAGAGAGGAGGGCGAGAGAAAGGAAGGCGCGAGAAGGGAGGACGACAGGAGGGCAAGAGAGGGGAAGGCAAATGAGGGGAAGGCGACAGAAGGGAAGGCGAGAGAGGGGAAGGCGAGAGAGGGGAAGGCGAGCGACGGGAATGCGAGACAGCAGAGTCGAAAGAGGAGAGGGAGACGGGGTGCGATAGAGGAGAGACAGAGGGGAGGGCCTGAGAGGGGATGGCGAGAGTGAGGAGGACGAGAGAGGCGGGAGGGAGAGAGAGGCAGGAGAGAGAGAGAGGGGAGGGTGAGAGATAGGAGGGCGAGAGAGGGGAGAGCGAGAGAGCGGAGGGCGTGGGGGGCGAGCGAGGAAAGAGAGAGGGGAGAGAGAGAGAAGGGAGGGCGAGAGAGTGGTCGCGAGAGAGAGGAGGGTGAGAGAGAGGAGGGCGAGGGGGGCGAGAGAGGGGCGGGCGAGAGAGTGGAGGGCGAGAGAGGGGTGTGTGAGAGACATGAGGGAGAGAGAGGGTCAGGGCGATAGAGAGGAGGGCGAGAGAGGGGAAAGCAAGTGGAGGGAGGGGGAGCGCGTGGGAGGGAGGGAGAGATACGGGAGATCGAGATGAGGAAGGCCACATAGTGAAGGGTGAGAGAGAAATGGGCAAGAGAGAGAAAGGGTGGGAGGCAAGAGAGAGGGGGCGAAAGAGAGGGGGTGAAAAAGAGGGGGCAAGAGAGAGGTGGGCGAGAGATAGGGGGCTAGAGAGAGGGGGCGAGAGAGACGGGAGAAAGAGAGCAGAGAAAGAGGAGGAGAGAGAGGGGGAGAGAGGGAGGGGCAGAGAGAGGGAAAGATAGGGGTTGAGAGGGAGACAGAGAGGTGAAAGAGAGAGTGAGGAAGAGAGACGGATGAGAGAGAGGGTGGGCGAGCAAGCGAGGCATGCGTGACAGAGAGAGGTGCAAGATGGAGGGAGAGAGGAGGGGAAGAGAGGAGGGGCAGAAAGTGAGGGGGAGGATGAGAGGGGGGGCAGAAAGACAGGGACAGTAAGAGGGCGGAGAAAGAGAGATGAGGAGAAGGACAGGCGGGAAAAAGAGGGTGTAGGGAGAGGAGAGAAAGAGAAGGGGACAGAGAGAGGGGCGAGAGAGTGGGGATAGAGAGAGCGGGGAGTGAGAGAGTGGGGAGAGAATGGGGAGGGTGAGAGAGGGGAGAGAGAGAGGAGAGCGAGGGGAAAGAGAGGGAAGAGAGAGAGGGTAGAGAGAGAGGAGAGAGAGAGGGGAGAGAGAGGGGACAGAGAGAGAGGAGAGAGAGGGGAGAGAGAGGGGAGAGAGAGAGGGGAGAGAGGGGGGAAGGAGGCGGTGGAAGAGAGAGAAAGGAGAGGGCGAGGGGGACGGAGAGGGGAAGGGGGTGGTGGAGAGGGAAGGGAGAGGGGTGGGAGAGAGATGAGGGAGAGGGGGCAGGGTGGGTGGAGGGAGAGCTGGAGAGAGGGTCAGAGAAAGAAGGGGACAGAGAAGGAGCAGAGAGAGAAGGGCATAGCGAGGGGAGAGCGAGGCGGGGAGAAATGGGGGTGAGTGAGCGTGGGGAGAGAGAGGGGAAAGAGTGGGGAAAAGCGTTTGGGAGAGAGAAGGGGAGGGAGCGGGGAGAGTGAGTGAGAGAGAGGGGGAGTGAGACGGGGATGTAAAGAGGAGGGAGAGGGGCAGGGAGTAGGGAGTGTGCATGCGGGAGAGGGGGAGGGAGAGGAGAGAGAGGGGGAGGGAGAGGAGAGAGAGGGAGATGGGAGAGAGAGGGTGAGAGAGAGAGGGGAGAGAGCGTGGGAGAGATAGAGGACAGAGGCAGAGGGAGGGGGCGGGAGAGAAGGGAGGGAGAGGGGGAGGATGTTTGGGTGGGAGAAGGGGAGGGAGAGGGTGAGGGAGTGGGGGAGTGTTGGGTGTTGGGGAAGGGAGAGGGGTGAGATTGAGGGAAGTGAGGGGGCAGGGAGCGTGGAGGGAGGGGGAGGGAGGGGTTAGGGAGAGGGGGAGAAGGAGAAGGGGAGAGAGAGGGAGCAGAGAGAGGGGGGCAGAGAGAGGGGCATAGAGAGGTGGGGAGAGTGAGGCAGGGAGAGAGAGGCGGGGAGAGAGAAGTGGGGAGAGAGAGGGTAGAGAAAGGGGAGAGAAAATGTGGGAAAGAGTGGGGAAAGAAGGGGAGAGAAGGGGAGAGAGAGAGGGAGCAGAGAGGGAGCATAGAGAGGCGTGGAGAGAGAGGGGAAGATGGGGAGTGAGGGGTGATGAGATCAATTCTGCAGCGCCTACTGTCTTAGTGGAAAAGGCCACTGGTTTAAAACTTTGAACAGGCTATCAGCTAATCTGAGTTTTCAATCTTGTTCTTTGACAGTTTGCAACAGGTTGTGCACAACAAATTAATGAAGAAATATATAAGGACATTACTGCAGATGTTGGAATCTGTATTGAAAACAACAAATGCTGGAGCTGACCGCAGGTCAAACAACATCCATGGAGACCAAGCAAACTAACGGTGAGTCTCAATGACTCGATCAGAGCTCTGACTAAGAGTTATCTGGACCCAAAATGTTAGCTTGCTCTCTCCATCGATTTTTTAAATGCAGTTCATTGGATGAGGGTGTCATTGGCTGAGCAGCATTCATTGCCAATCTCTAATTGCCCAATGGGCAGTTAAGAGTCAACGTCACTGTTGTGTGTCTGGAGTCACCTAGTTCTCCAGAATGCTACCTGGATCTTTGGATAAACAGTGCAGCAATAATACCACTCGGCCAACTCCTCCCTCCTTGGATTTTCAGTATTTGTTGTTCTCAGTTCTCAGGAAATATGTTATGCATGAATTCTGTACTCTGTAGTGGCATCCACAGTGAACACAAAAAGCCCACTTCCAGTCATGATGTTTGAGTCTGGATGACTCAGACAGACTGGCTAATGAAGCGGAGTTACGCATTTTAATATCTGGCATTCACTCCACAGGTCCGGCTGGCGTTCGATTGCTGTCATTCCTTCTGCAATGAAGCAAACAAAATAATGACATCAATATTCCCCACTAGGTCTCTAAATTCAATGGCACCGCAGCCATTGCAATTTATTTTAATTCAAACATTCTGCAGTGAAAGACATTTCAGCAAGCTCACCACCTCCTGTCTCAGTTCAATGGGAAATGGGATCAATTCTGCATCACCTACTATCCCAGTGGAAAAGGCCACTGGTTTAAGCCCTTGAACAGGCTAACAACTAATCTAAGTTTTCAGTCTTGTTTTTTGACAGATTGCAACAGGTTTTGCACAAGGGAGCAAGCAGACCGGACAAACTTCAATTGTAGTCAACACAACAAAAGGCAATTCAGTTTAAATGAGAAGGAATAATCGAGATCAGGCCTCAGGTGAGTCTACAAAACAGTTAAGTTTGGAATTTCCAGAGACCATCAAGACTGTCCATTCAATTACTGAAGTTTGACTCATAGCGCTTTCCAAACCAACCTATTTCGATGCATGATGACACCGATAGAGCAGGTTGGACTGATCCAGGCCTTCTGGCTCAAAGACAAAGACACTACCACAACATCACAAGAGCACGTTGTTTTCGTCTGAGTAACTGGTGGGTTAATTTGCCCAATTATCTTACTAATACTGTTACCATCCTAAAGATGGGAAATAAGCCAAGTATTAATGGGATGACAGATGTTATAACAGTCTCTCTGACATGGAACAAAATATCTTCCATCTGTTTTTTAGTTCATCATTCGATAGTTTAAAAATTTTAAACCTTCTGGACTCCCATCATCTTTGCAGTTTTGTACATCTTTTCTTTCAATTTGATGTCACTCATAATTCCCTCACCTATGCACCGCTGTTCATCGTGCATTTTTTTGCAAGTCAATA
The DNA here is from genome assembly GCF_047496795.1 of Chiloscyllium punctatum. Classification (NCBI taxonomy): domain Eukaryota; kingdom Metazoa; phylum Chordata; class Chondrichthyes; order Orectolobiformes; family Hemiscylliidae; genus Chiloscyllium; species Chiloscyllium punctatum. The sequence goes on from NC_092752.1 coordinate 53,113,429, forward strand.
TATATTCTTGAAAAATATAAAATAACTGAATATATTCTTCTGCTTTAACATTCTAACTATAGTCCCATTCCAGTTTAGCCAAAACTACCTTATCCACTTGTGACTGCCTTTAAGTTTAGATACCAGTTGACGAAACAAATCCCTCACCCAAAATCTAAATTCTATCATGCTGCATTGAATCTTACCTCAAGGGTCTTTTATTTCAAGCTCATTTACGAATCATATTATCAGGTCTAAAATAGCTGTTCCCTGATTGGTTCCAGAGCATCTGTTCTGAGAAATTGCACAGAGCAGTCGACCTCACATTGCTTCAGAAGGTAAAATAAGCTGAGTGTACAATACTATTTTAATTAACATTGAACCCACCGAAAACCAGGATTCTGTTAGATCCCCAAAATTACTCAGAGCATGGAATTCCCTACGTTGTGCAAACAGGCCCTTCAGCCCAACAAATCCACACCAACCCTCCAAAGAGTATCCAACCAAACCTATTCCTCAACATTTACCCCTGATTAATGCAGCGAACCTTTGCATCGCTGGACACTATGGGCAATTTAGCATGACCAAATCACTTAACCTGCACTTCTTTGGATTGTGGGAGGAAACCCATGCAGACGGGAGAATGTGCAAACTTAACACAGAAAGTTGCTTGAAGCTGGAATTGAACCTTGGTCCCTCGTGCGATGAAGCAGCATTGCTAACCGCTGAGCCGCCCCCCTTTTTTCCTTTAATGACTGACTGCATTTACCCTGCCATCACTGATCATAGATGACAGCAAAACCATCAAAAACTGTGCAACGAGCACCAAACTTCAGGTTATTAAGCCGTGAAGTTTAATAGTATTAATCAGATTGGGGCAGTGTAAAAATCTTACCTGCAAAGTTCAGCTCTGGTTAGCAGTTGCTTCATGAAGTCTGAATGTTTCAGACTCTCTTGGTCCAACAACACTGTCATTGACACAGGAGCTGTTCCACGGGATCGGTCTGTGGCAGTCAGAGATCCTGCGCACATGCCAACACAGTCATCTCAATCAGAAAGAATTAGTACAGCACAGATTAGAAGATAACTTGGATCACATTGTGCTTTTGAACTCAGATGCCCCTATTTAACCCATCACAACTGTGCTGCCTTTTTAAAATAGCTATTTGGCTAGACCCCTGCTCTCACACTAATGCAAATAATTTCTGTTTGCAAGTATTCAAATTTATTTTGGAAATTAACAGTGAATCAGCTGCCACCTGCTTTCCAGATGATCTCAGCTCTACTTTGAAACAGCAAAACACAATGAGAACCTTGAAGCATCCAATGTTAAAAAAATTACATGCTCGATCAATGTAATATGATGGATTTTTAAAAACTTACTTCTTAGCAAAAGTTAATTAGAGGCAAAAAGGAGAACTCGAAGAGAAAGGTGAACCACCCGTGGGTAACAAAGGCAGTCAAGGGCAGTACCCACAAGGAAAAGAATGACATATCAGCAGATGACTAAAAAGGAAGAAAACTGATAAAGTAATTAAATTGACAAGAAACAAACATGAATGGCAAGACTTGTACAGTTATATAAAAATTGTGTGTCTAAAGTCAGCACCGAACCCTTGGAGGTTCTGACTCTGGAATTAATAATGAGTACAGGGAAACAGCAGTTAATTTAAACTAATGTTTTATATTGGTCTTCAATAAGGAGGATACCGTTATCATCCCAAAGGTAGTAAATAAGCGAGTTAATCATGCGAAGAAAAATGTTATAAGAGTCTTTGTCACAAGGGACAAAGTATTAATCAACTAATAGGACTAAAGGCAGACAGGACCCAATGGCTTGTATCAAACATTTTAAATGCAACTGGCTGTAGAGATATTTAAGGCATCGATTGGAATATTCCAGAATCAAGGAATACAGGGAGCATCCAGTGGATCGATGCACCTGTTCAAGAAGGGAAGGGAGACAAAAATCAGGAAACTACAGACAAGTTAGTTTAATATCTGTTTGGACAGAGTGGAAAATTAAAGTAAGAAATAGCAGGACATTTAGAAAAGCTTTTCATGAAACATGGTGGACTGGGTTTTGTGAAAGAGAAACTATATTTGACAAATTCGCGACAATTCATTGAGGAGATAACAAGCAGGGCTGATAAAGGGCAATCCAATGATGTTTTGTATTTGGATTATAAAAATGCAAATGATAAGGTGTTACAGAAAAGTTAATTGCACAACATAGGAGCTCACTGTATCGGGGGTTACGTCTTTGCATGGACTGAGGATTGGTGAACCAAACTGGCTGTTGCTGAGACTAAACTTGTAGTATTGTACGCAATGTTAGATCCCATATTTAATAAAAGATAAACCAGTATTAGATTCCAATCAAAAAAGATTCACTTAGCTGCTTCGAGGATGAAAGGGTGGACCTATCAGGAATAGCTAAACAGGTTAGATCATTATTCAATAGAATCGCAACAAATAAGGGATGATCTTATGGAAACAGGATTCTGAGGAGCTTGACAGAGTAGATGTTAACTAGATCTTCTAGCACCAGTGAAGTCTCAAACCAGAGGACGTTACAGATGGGAACATTCATTTTTTTAAAAATGGAAAGTTTTTTTTCTCTCTCAGTGAATGGCTCGAATATCCTAGCCCAAAGAATTGTGAAAGTTCGATGTGGTAGAGGAATGGTTCTGGTTGGGTTACTCTTCGGAGGGTCAGTGTGCTTGTTGGGCTGCAGGGCCCGTTTCCACACAGTAGGGAATCTATGATTCTATCTCAAATGTTTTAAAAGTGGGCAGATCGATTTTTGAAATATTGAGCAGTTGAGGGCTATGCGGATCAAGCATAAAAGAGGTGTTGAGGCCTGGGTTGGCCAAGCCATGATCGAATAGAATGGGGGAACAAGCTGAAAGGGATGAATGCCCTACTGCTGCTCCGGTTCCTTGAGGCTCCATTTCATGCTTTTTTGTCTCCAAAGAAGAGCAAATGTGCCAATGATCTCAGGTGTTGTGAAAATGGGGTGTTTATGTACTGATTCAGATGGCATTGATTCATCAATCACAGCTGTACAGTCATGAATAAAAAGGTAATTCCCTCCATGAATAAAGGACATCTACTGCAGAGCTCACACAAAGGGAATTCTTACTCTCAGCAAACTCTCCCATCACATTACCCAACATGTCAGCAAAAGCAGGACGCACTAGGCATGGTCTAGCCAACAAAGGGACCCCGGGAGATTGATGTCAGCACCTGATCAATGAAAGAACGTCGGGCGGAGAACCTTGCGGGAGGTTGGTCCTCCAACCAATCAAAATGAATGAGGGCCAGAACTAGACGAAACCAAGTGATCACCCTCGAGCTCCGCGCAGTGTCGCTGGACTGAATGCTCTGGAAGTTATGGAGCAAAAGAATACGGTAACGAAATAAATAAACAGAGAGAAACAGGAGAAAAACTATATTGCTATGAGCGGAGAAGTCACGCCGGAAAACACAAATATGAACGTCCCAGTCTCGCATTTGCAGCGCGGCTGCAGGTCTGAATGAGCGCCGCCATCTTTATTCGGTGGAGCGATTCACTGGGCACGTGCGCTGCCGCCATCTTTGTCGGAGACAAGGTGCAGCCAGGCGCAAGAGCAGCGTTTCTCTGGGAGAGAGTCATTGGGACCACAGCAGCCAATACTGCTCTGATTTACCTCTGGGCTCCCTCATGACCACTTTGTCAAGATCTAGCTTCCTCAGTCTCGAACCATGGGTGTATTTTTGGTCTGTTTAGTACTGTATTATTACTTTTATAGACCCTTTGTAGATGAGATTTTCACTGCGGCCTAGCCCCTGACAATGTGCTGCTCGATTATCGGATTTTCTTTTTCTAGAATATCTTTCACAGTGAATAATTCTTTTTTTCCTCTCAGAAAGTGTATTTTCCTTCTATTTCTGACTATCAAATTCTGCACCACTTTCATTCCCTGTAATCCACTTGGCACTTCCTTAAACATCGACTGTGTTTCTCCTTCCACATGTACCAGTTATCAATACCAGAGCCCTGTTGCCTGTGGAGAGGGTGATGTTTGACTTTCTTGTACAGCTGTACTTTGAGTGGTGAAGGTGCTCCCAAATTGTGGTTGGGTAAGAGACATTACAGATTATTCTTTACAGCAACAGTGATGCTGTGAAGATAATGTCCAAATCAAGAGCAGTTTGTAGTTTTATTATCATGCTTATAATTTCACAAACGATATTATTGAGAACTTTAGATAGAAGGCTAGAAATGGAGATATTAAGTCAGGTGACCAAAATGCACTGTTGAAAAGCAGGTTTTGATGTATGTTTTAAACGTGGAAAGCAGACCTTTGAGGTTTTGTCTTCAAATTCCAGTTGATTTAGCAACTGTAGAATCAGCCACACAGTTGAAGTAATGAATCAACAAATCATTGGGAGTCTCGAAGAAAATGGGTTGTTGATGTCTCAAAGATTGTGTAGTGCAGGGAGCTACGGATGATCACAGGCAGGAATTAAATCAAGAGTGAGTTTTTGTAAAATCGTTGTTGCTTATGAATAGGAGTATTTTGACGGATGAACATGTTTGGGGAGAAGTGAGCACGTGGGCGACAGCGTTTTCTATTTTTCTTGAGATTACAGGGAGGTTGAATTTGGGAGGCTGCCCAGGAGTGTGATTGGCTAATTATGTCTGGTTATGGATGGCACGGTGGCTCAGTAGTTAGCACTGCTGCCTCGCAGCGCTAGAGACCCAGGTTCAATTACTGCCTCGGGCAACTGTCTGTGTGAAGTTTGCACATTCTCCCCGTGTCTGTGTGGATTTCCTCCAGGAGCTCTGGTTTCCTCCCACAGGCCAAATATGTGCAGGTTAGGTGAATTGGCCATACTAAATTGCCCGTACTGTCAGGTAAAGGGTTAAATGTAGTGGAATGGCTCTGGGTGGGTTGCTCTTCAGAAGGTTGATGTGGACTTGTTGGGCCGAAGGGCCTGTTTCCACACTGTAAGTAATCTAACAATCATAACACATGATGGATGAGAATTTCAGTATATGAGCTGAGGTGAGGGTGAAATCAGCTGGAAATAGTAGTCTTAGAGTGGGACTGGGCTGCCACTGTCACCTCACCTCTGGGATTCAGCTGGTTGTCAGGTTGTGAATCAGGGCGGTAACACAATCGGGAGCTGAGTGGCCCTGGTGGAGCCTAAAATGAGTGTCACTCAGCTGGCTGTTGCTGAGCAGCTGCTGCTTGCTTCCCCTGTTAGTGACTACTTCCATCACTTTACTGCTGATCGAGTGTGGGCTGATAAAGCGAACATGCCTGAGTTGGATTTGCCGTGTGTTTTTGTGTTGAACATCCCTGAGCAATGTTCCACTTTTTCGGTAGATGCCAGTACTGGAGCGGTACGTGGCTTGGTGGGTGGCAAGATCTGGAGCACAAGCTATCAGTATTATTGCCAGAATGTTAGCAAGACCCATAGCCTTAACACTACATAACCATTTCTTGATATTATTCAAACTAAATCGAACTGGCTTCAAAGTCACATCTATGATGTTAAGAACTACTGGAGAATGCTGAGATGGATCATCTCACTTTGCATCTGGCTGAAAATTGCTGCAAATGCTGTCATCTTATCTTTTGCATTGATGTGTGAGACCCCTCCATCAGTAAGGTTGGGGATATCCGTAGTTCTTCCTCCATTCAGTTGCTTACTTGTCCATTACCATTCACAACTTGGTGTGGCAGAACTGCAGAGGCCTGATCTGATCCATTGGTTGTGGGATCATTTAGCTCTGTTGTTGCTGCTGATGCTGTTTGATATGCAGATGGTCTTCCTGGGTAGATTCACCAGGTTGGCACTTCATTTTTAGGTATGCCTGGTGCTGCTCATGGCATGCCCTCCTTTCTTGTCGATTGCGATGGGTGATTGTAGGATTTACAAACCCATGAGATTACAGATTGTGCTGGAGTACAGTTCTGCTGCTGTTGTTATCCCACAGTGCCTCAGAGATATCCACTTTGAGTTACTACATCTGTCCCATTTAGCACGGTGATAGTACCACTCAACATAATGGAGGTTTTTCTCAACTTTAAGGTGAAGCTTTGTTTCCAAAAGGACTGTGTGATTGTTGCTCTTACCGGTACTGTCATGGACAGATGCATTTGCAGCTGGTAGATTCGTAAAGATAAGATCGAGTATGTTTTTCCCTCTTGCTGGTTCCCTTACCACCTGCTGCAAATGCTGTTGAATAGCCGTGTCCTTGAGGACCCACTCAGCTCAGTCAGTAACCCTGCTGTTGAGCTACATTGAAATCCTGTACCCAGACACCATTTTGTTGCTTCAGTACTTGCTCAAAATATTGCTTAACTTGGAGGAGCACTGATTCATCAGCCGATAGAGAACGGTACGTGGTAATCAACAGGAGCCATTAGACTTCCTGGTATTCAAAGTCAATGCTGAGTACTCACAGGGAAAATGGTACCTGTGTGTACACCATTGTGCAACCACCAGGTCTGACCTGCTGGTTGGACAGAACATATCCAGACGTTTCCGGAGAAATTGAAGACTGCAGATGATGGAGGTCAGAGTCGAGAGTGTGGTGCTGGAAAAGCAGATCAGGTCAGGCTGATGAAGAGCTTATACCTGAAACGTCGATTCTCCTGCTCTGCGGATGCTGCCTGACCTGTTGTGCTTTTCCATCATCACACTCGCGATAACAAGGGATGGTGATGGTGGGTCGCATCATTGTCTGTAAAGGATGATTCCGTGAGTATGACTATGTCAGGCTGTTCCTTGACGAGGCTGTGAGACAGCTCTCCATATTTTGTCACAAAAAAAACAGATGTTAGTGAGGAGGATGTTGCACAGTCGAGAGGGCTGATTCTGTGGTTGTATGTACTAGTGCCTTGTTAGATGTAAAGTGGTCCATCCAGTTTTATTCCTTTATTAAGACTTTGCAGTGATTAATATAATGAGTAGCTCGCTGGGCCACTGTCAGGTTGGCAGGATTTTTTTCTCAATTGACAATGGTTCCATTGACAATGGTTCCATGGAGATCAGCAGATTCCTAATTTCTGTTATGTTTTCTTGAATTCAGAGTCCACCATCCGCCGAGCTGGGATTCGAACCAGGACTTCAGTTGTATATTTTAATCTTCTGGATAAAAGTTAAATACATCAGGATTGTTCACACACATTAAGTGTCACTAACTCTTGTTTTTCTTCTTTGTAAACACTGTCCATTATCCTGTCTCCTTCATCCTTCCCTCTAACTACAAGATCAAGGAGCACATGGAGTGTCTCTGTCACAAAGTCTGAGACAATCGCATCAGCTGCCTCTGCTGTTTCCCTCCCTCCCACTAGCCCACCGAGCCAAATGGCCTCATGTGGTGTTCCTGCTTTTTGTCCCAAATTGACATCTTTCTGCAGTCTCTTGTTAAGCGTTATCGGAGTTCATCTTGATCTTTTACGCTCGTCTCTCTAAATTAGAGACATTACAACTCTGTTTCCTCATCATCATCATCACTCCACCTCGCCAATCCACAGATATTTTGTCTTGTTCTACATGTCTTTTCTGGTTCTGTCCTTCTCATCCATTCTGCTAAAAACTAATATTTGACCTCACCGTCGTTGTGAAATTCTGCTCTGTCTCCACTCTCCCTTTCATTTCTGAATTCCTTGTATTTCGTGTACCTCTATCCTTGGTCCCTCCTGTACTGCACACGCATTCTGCCAAGAGGTGACATCGTCCAAAAGCACCGTGTTAGGTTTCACATGTACACTGACAATACCCAGCCCTCTCTCCCCATAATCCCTGTCCATTGTTCCACTGTCACTCAGTTATCAACTGCGTATCACACTCCCACTACTCGAGTCGCTGCAGTTTCCTCCAATGAAACATTGTAATGGATAAACCCATTGCCTTCAGTTGCTATTTAAAAGTACTTTCCCGAACTGCTGAGCCTCTCCTTCCCACTGGGAACTATCTGATGCAGAACTACACTCTTCACAATATTGCTGTCATATCTGACCCTAAGGTTACCTTCTGATCAGACATTTACACAATCAATAATACCAGGATTTTTAGTCTCTAAAATGGTGCTTGTTCCCCCTCCCTGGCTCCATTGCTACTGAAACCCCTTACCTGCGTCGGTGTTGCATTAAACTTAGCAAATCTGTAACAGAACCTTTGATTCCACGACTGACACAGAATCTCCCCTTCCAGTATTTACTCTCAGACACAATCTCGCAGTATTTATTCTGTCAAACCCCTTAGGATCCCATAATTTTCAATGAGATCACCTCTCAGTTTCCAGAATCCAATTTGTAGATTCCCAACTCGTTTAGCCTTTGCTTAAAAGATAATTCCTCCAAACCAGATATCGTCCCAGTGAATCTTCCCTGAAATGCCTCCAATAAAGTGACACATTTCCTTCACTAAAGGGATGAAAACTGCTCACGTTATTCCAGATATGGTGGTCTCAACAGCACTTCATGCAGTTGCTCTCAGCTATGTACTCCAAACTCTTATAATGAAAACCCTTGAAACAAAACATTCCACTCTCCTTCCTGATGACATGTTGTAACTGTGTGCGAGCTTTCTGTGTTTCCTGCACAATTACCCTTGGTCCCTTTGTGGTGCGGTTTTCTACAGTTTCTACCATTTAAACAATACTCTGTTCTTTTGTTATCTCCTTTAAAATGACCAACTTCCCATTTTCCCGAATTATACCCCATCTGGAAACTTGTTGACCACTTCTCCTGTGCATCTCTCTCTCGCCACAATCCTCTTAGAACTTTACAGTTGTACCTTTTCTAGAAGGATCCCCCCTCCTCCATCCCCATTCTTCTAAATATTTGCTGGGAGCACTGGGCAGTGGGAAGCATGCAGAGTTGCGATGTTCTTAGGGATACTGTGTGGCATGACTGGGAGGAGCATGCTGGTCATTGGTCAGAGTGGAGACAACTTGCCCATCGAGCAGCATGAGCCTTTTACACCCCATGTCTTATTGATGAGGCACGGCGGTAGCACGGGAGGAAAGAAAAGGAAGCAAATCCTGCTCTCCACATCTCAGTAACTCTTGGAACATTCTGTCCCATGTGTCAAGGATCTGTCGTGTTCAGTCACATGAAGTCCCAAGGTGGAAACTCCAAGAAACCCACATTGATTTCCCCATGAATTGACTGGTGACCTCCACAAGTGTAATGTGTACAGTCATCCTGGGCCAGGAGTAAGGGAAGGTGTGAGTTTCTAAACTGAACTGACAGTGACAGATTTTATAAGCGTGTATTACAGGTGGGCATTCAGGTGGTAATCTCGGTAACTGTAACGCCAAACTCTGACAGAATTACTGAATTCATCAGGACCTGAATATTTGAATTGGGTGTGAATATTGTGCTCCAGCTCAATCCCATTTTCTGCATAAAAGTTCCCCTTTGAATCAGTCCATTCTCTCAATACATCTCCCCAAACCTTCAATGTGTCCTGTGATCCTTGTATAATGAGCTGATGAGTGTAAGGATTGACATCATAATGTATATGTTATGTAAACACTTGTCTCTCAGATCCCCTCAACTGCCTTTGCTACAAGGAGAACAATCACAGTTTCACCAAACCGCTGATTCCCCAATGTCTGTTTGCTCTCTATAAGGCACACAACAGGATTGTGTGGGAACATTCTCCACTTGCCTACATCAGTGCAGCCCCCAACAATATTAAATAAAGTGAACATCCTCCAGAACAAAGCACTGTGCCTGAGTGGAGCCCCATTCACCACCTTCAGCATTCCCTCTCCCCACCCCCGAGGTACAGGGGCATCATTGTGTAAAAGGTAAAGTCAGCATTGTCCTGCGAGACCATAGGGCTGCTCTCTCGTTTGGGAGAGATGTCTGGTGATGGTTTAACCTGACGGAAATGGGTGGTTGAGAAGGAAGAGTCCATCTATTGTAGATGGATATTCTTGATATGTATGAGCAAACCCATGTCTCTGCAACTAAAATCCTCCATTTCTTGAACCATGCAGGTAAATCTCCTGTGCGCCCTCTCAGGGACCCTGGCATCCCACCCAATGTGTGGCGCATCTCTGGTTTGCACAGATCCAGCTGCTCTGTGTTCCTGTGGGCAATGTCATCATAGTGCAACAGTTGCAGTAAACGTCACTGACTGTATGGGTGGGAGACACAGAAATCCCGAAAACATTTTAAGATGTATTTAGTGTGCACTTGCGATGCCATGATAAATAACACTTTTCCACAAGTACTGGAAAATAGGTGAGGATAATTAGGTGGTAGTTTTCTTTGTCACATACCCGATGGAACACCAGAGCTTTTTTCTGTTCTGTGGAACGCTGAGATGTTTATTATAGAAATATGATAGGCAGCATTGGACATCAGGTCCGAAAAGGTGATAGTAGAATAGATGACACATGATTGGTCAATGTTTTGGGGAGGGAAGTGAGACGGAGAGTTTTAAGACGAAACTCAAAAGTTCGGTGCAGGAATCGGAAAGGGCCATCATCACGTGAGAAATAAAAGTTGGGCGTCCTGAAGGCTGGACAAAAAGAAAGGTACATATAGGAAAGCTTTGAGAGAGGGGAGGGTATTCGAGATAGGGAGGATAATGAAGCTGGAGGACATGATATTTGTAAATGATTGTGAGGATGGAGGACGTTACAGAGCTAGAGATATTTGTGGTAGAAGTTTTTTGGGTTTTGAGACTGGAGAGGAATTATTGAGATATGGACGAGTTGTAAGGCTGGATGAGGTGGCATTGACAGGGATAGTTCTGAGCATAGAGGAAGTTACAGAGATAGTGAGCGTTAGAGTCATAAAGCTATACAGCATCGACACAGACCCTGTGGTCCAACCAGTCCATGTTGACCATAATTTTGAACTGAACTAATCGCATCTGCCACCACATGGTCCAAATCTATCCTAGTATTCCATATTGATATATGGGTCCAAATGTTTTTTCCTCTTAGAATCCTATTCCCCTACCCTTTTACTCTACATTTACTCCTGACTAATTCACTAAACCTAATCATCCCTGAACACTATGGGCAATTGAGCACGGCAAGTTCACCTACCCTGTACATCTGTGGATTGTGGGAGGAAACGGGAGCACCTGCAGGAACACATGCTGGCATGGGGAGGAATATCCAAACTCCACATGGACAGCCATGCAGGAATTGAATCTGTGTTCCTGGTGCTGTGAGGCAGCCCTGCTAGCCATTGAGCCACTGTGCCACCCTGAAATTGTGTTTGCATTCACAGCTACCACGTCCTCTCCACGTTTATTCCACACGTGAACCACTGTCTGTGCAAAAACAAAAAATAAAATCCCCAACGTCATTTTAATGCCTTTCTCAACTCACTTCAAAATGAATTTACCCACTCTTGAGTCGTAAGCCCTCCTGGAAAGTGCACATGCTGTTCATATTACCGATAGTCTTCAGGATTTTATAAACCTCTGATATGGTCACCCCTCAGCCTTATACGCTCAGTGAAAGAAGTCCCAGCCTATCCAGACTCTGCTTAAAATTCAAACCATCCATTCCCATCAACCTCCTGGTAAAACTCTTCTGAACCCGCTCCAATTTAATAATATCCTTCCTATAACACAATAACCAGAACAGGGCACAGTATTCCAGAAGAGGCCGCATCAACATCCTGTGCCACCTCAACATAACGTCCCAACTCATATACTCAAAGGTCTGAGCAAAGAAGGCAAATATGGTAAACACCCTTTTAACCACCCTGTTTACATGTGACACATACTTCAAAGATCTGAACCCCGAGGTCTCTTTGTTTTATATCACTTCTTATGGCCTGATTTTGAATGAGTGTAAATCCTGCCCTTGTTTGTTTTATCAAGATATCATATTTTGCATTTATTCCAATCCACAACATCCTTCGAGTATAAAGGCAGTAGGGGAATACTGAAGAGGGAAATCAGGAGAGCAAAAAAGGGACAGGACACAGCTTTGGCGAATATGGTTAAGGATAATCCAAAGGGTTTTTTTCACAAATACATTAAGAATAAAAGTGTCACTTGAGAGAGAATAGGGCTTCTCAAAGATCAGCAAGGCGGCTAATGTGTGGAGGTGCAGGTGATGGGGTTGGGGGCAGGTGTTGGAGGGGGAGATACTAAACGAGTATTTGGCATCAGTGTTTACTGTGGAGAAGGGCATGGGAGTTATAGAATGTCGGGAAATAGATGGTGACATCTTGAAAAATGTTCATATCACACAGAAGTTGGTACTGGATGTCTTGAAACGCATAAAGGTGGATAAATCCCCAGGATCTGATCAGGTGTACCCTAAAAGTCTGTAGGAAGCTAGGGAAGTGATTGCTGGGCCCCTTGCTGAGATTTCTGTATTATTGATAGTCACAGCTGAGGTGCAGGAAGACTGGGGGTTGGTTAATATGGTTTTACTATTTCAGGATTGCGGTTTGGACAATCCCGGAACTACAAACACGTTAACCTGACGCCGATGCTAGACAAGTTGTTGGAGGGAACCCTGAGAGATAACATTTGCATGTGGTTGGAAAAGCAAGGACAGATCAAGATTGATGAAATTGATGTGGTGGAAATTTTGGAAAACATTAAGATTGATAAGTTCCCAGGGCCAGACCAGATTTATCCCCGTCTGCTCCAGGAAGAGAGAAATGAGGTTGCTAAGCAACTGGCAAGGATATTTGCCTCCTCACTCTCCACAGGAGTCGTACCAGACGATTGGAAGGCGGTGAATGTTTTTCCTCTTTTCAAGAAGGGAATCAGGGAAATCGTTGGCAATTACAGACCAGTCATTCTTACATCAGTTGTCAGCAAATTTGTGGAAATAATTCTGAGGGATAGGACTAATGACTATTTGGCAAAGCATAGTGTGATTAAAGGCAGTCACCATGGCTTTGTGATGGGGCAGTTCATGCCTCAAGAATCTTCTTGAGTTCTTTGAGGAGGTGTCAAGATAAGTCGACGAGCAGTGGATGTGGTGTAAATGGATTTCAGCAAGGCATTTGTTAGGGTTCCCCATGGTAGACTCATCCATAAAGTCAGGAAGTATGGCATACAGGGAGATCTGGCTAACCGGATTCAGAATTGGCAGGCTGACAGAAGGCAGAGAGTGATTGTAGATGGAAAGTATTCTGCCTGCAGGACAGCATTGAGTGGCATGCCGCAGAGCTCTGTTCTTGTGCCTTTGCTCTTTGTAGTTTTTAAAAATGACTTGGATGAGGAGGTTGATGGCTGGCTAAGTAAATTTGCCGATAACACAAAGATTAGAGGTGTCGTCGATAGTATAGAAGGTTACTGCAGGCTGCAGCATGACATAGACAGGATGCAGAGCTGGGCTGAGAAATGGCAGATTGAGTTCAAACTGAATAAATGCGAAGTGATGTATTTAGAAAGGTTGAACTTGAATGCTGAATATAGGATTAACGACAGGATTCTTGGCAGCGTGGAGGAACAGAGGCATCTGAGTGTGCAAGTACATAAATAACTCAAAGTTGTCGCCCAAGTGGAAGCGTCAGAGGTAGTATTTTTACATCGAGAGTTGTGAATGCATGGAATGCGTTACCACGGGTGGTGGTGGAAGCGAAGTCATTGGGGACATGTATGCGACTGCAGGAAATGCACATGGATAGCAGTGAGTTGGGGGTGCGTCGGTTAAGTTACTATGTTTTACATTAGGATTAAATCTCAGCACAACATCGTGGGCCAAAGGGACTCTTCTGTGCTGCACTTTTCTCTTTTCAATGATTAGGGATAGTCGGCATGGGTTTGTTCGTGGGAAATCATGTGTCACTTACTTGATTAAGCTGTTTTTTGAAGAAGTAACAAAGACTATTGATGTGGGCAGAGTGGTAGATGTGATCTATATGGACTTCAGTAAGGGATTCGCCAAGGATTGCCATGGGAGACTGATTATCAAGGTTAGATCTCACGGATTAGAGGGATAACTAGCCATTTGGAGACAGAACTGGCTCAAAGTTAGAAGACAGAGGTAGGTGGTGAAGGATTGTTTTTCGGACTGGAGGCCTGTGACCAGTGGAGTGCCACAAGGATCGGTGCTGGGCCCTCTACGTTTTGTCAATTATAAAAATTATTTGGATGTAAACGTAGGAGGGTATAGTTAGTAAGTTTGCAGATGACACCAAAATTGAAGGTGTTGTGGACAGTGAAGAATGTTTCCTCGGATTACAAATGGGATCTTGGTCAGTTGGGCAAATGGGCTGAGGAGTGGTAGATGGAGTTTAATTTAGATAAATGCAAGGTGCTGCATTTTGGTAAAGCAATGCTTAATAGGACTGATACACATAATGGTCAGGTCACAGGGAGTGTTTATGGACAAAGATACCTTGCTGTGCAGGTTCACAATTCCTCAAAAGTAGAGGCGCAGGTAGGTCGGATAGTGAAGATGTTTGGTATGATTTCCGTTATTGGTCAGTGCATTGAGTACAAGAGTTGGGAGGACATGTTGCGGCTGTTCAGGACATTGGTTAGGCTACTTTTGCAATATTGTGTGCAATTCTGTTCTTCACCCATCAGAAGGATGTTGTGTAACTTGAAATGTTCAGAAAAGATTTACAAGGATGTTGCCAGGGTCGGAGGGTTTGAGCTACAGTGAGAGACTGTATAGGCTGGGGCTGTTTTCCCTCCAGTTTCGGAGGCTGACTGGTGACCTCAGAGGTTTATAAAATCATGAGCATGGATCAGAGAAATAGACAAGGTATTCTCACTGGGGAGAGGGGAATCTAGAACGAGAGGGCATAGGTTTAGTGTGAGAGGGGAAAGACATAAAAGGGACCGACGGGGAGACTTTTTCATGCAATGGTGGTGCGTTTATGGAATGAGCTGTCAGAGGAAGTTATGAAGGCTGGTACAATTTCAACATTTATTAGGCATCTGGATAGGTATATGAATAGGAGAAGTTGAGAGGGATATCGCACAAGTGCTGGCAAATGGGATTAGATTAGGTTCGGGCATTTGGTCGGCATGGACGGGTTTGACCGAAGGGTGTTTCCGTGCTGTCTGTCTGTGACTCAGAGCCGAGGATCAGCTCATCGATTTCAGTCTCTTAAAAGGTAAATGTTGGTCTGTTTTATTTCTAAAAGTCCACAACATTCAATAGGGTGAGGGTTAATTAGTTTAAATACGTGTCTTATGATCTTTTGGTTGAATGATTTAAATATGAAATACAAGTACTAATGTATTCGAGAGTAGTCTTTTGTAAAGCTGGAAGATGCTGCCTTTTTCTGGGTCTACAGATTAAGGTGCAGAGATGGCCATTCGTACAGTGACGTGCTCTTCCTGGAGGATGTCGGAGATTAGGAAGAGTTTCAATGATTCTGATGATAGTCTGCAGGAAGTGAGGATGTAAATCCTCTTGGATCGCATGGATCTTATGTAGCAGTGCTTAATGGTAAGGAAAAATTTACACGAGTCAGGATGTGTGATAGATGGCAGTTTCAGCCGGAAAACTGCAGGTACAGTCAGGTAGATGAGTTACATCTCAGAAAGGTAGAAGAGGAAGGTGGGTAGAGAAGTAGTCTGCTGTGGCTATTCCCATCTCAAAAAAAGTATAGTGTTCTGGAAAATGTAGGTGGTCATATACTCTCAGGGGAATATAGCACTGACAGCCAAGGTACTAGTACTGAGACTGTCTCTAACGTAAGGAGAGGTATATCAGATTCCAGGTGATCAATGATGATTCGGGACTCTCTGGTATAGGGCACAGACTGCCGTTTCTGTCGCTGACAGTGAGGCAGCAGAATGGGGTGGTACCTCCTTGGTGTCAGGGTCAAGGATGTCTCAGAGAGGGAGCAGACTATTCTCAAAGGGGAGAATGACCACTGGGACGTCGTTGTATATTGGCACCAATGACATAGCAAGAGAAAAGGATGAGGTCCTGACGAGAGAATGCAGCAAATTAGCCTGGAAACGTAGGTCCTCGTTGGTCGTAATATCTGGATTACGCCCGGTGCTACATGCTTGTGAGAAGAGAAATAGCAGGGTGGAGGGGATGAATGAGTGGCTAAGGAGCTGGTTTAGGATTCACATTTTTGGATCATTGTAATCTCCTCTGAAGTAGAGTTGACAAGCATAAGAAGGATAGATTGCACCCGAATTGGAAGGTGTCTAATATCCAGGTAGAGAGATTTGCTACTGCTAGTCGGGAGGCATTAGACCAGTGAGGGCGTGTGGGTAAACCCAAAGAGATAGTGAGAAAAGAGGTAAGTCTGAGGCTGGCACAGTTCAGAAATCAAACAGTCAAGGCAGGAAAGGGCAAGACAGAGAACGATGTAGGACTGACCAGTTAAACTTCTCTTATTTCAATGCAAGAGACCTGACAGGGAAGGCAGATGAGATCAGGGTATGGTTTTGAACGTGGCGCTGGGATATCATGAGTATTAAGTAAACGAGGCTCAGGGATGGATAGGAATGGCATCTTAATGTTCTAGGTTATAGATGCAAAAAGAAGGATAGAAAGGGGGACATGAGAGGAGGTGGAGTGGTGTTTTTGATCAGGGATAGCATTATATTTGTATTTGGGGGGATATTCATGGGAGAACGTCCAGTGAATTTATTTGGGTGGAACTGGGAAATAAGGAAGAGATGATCACCTGATTGTTAAGATCTGCATGGGTTTCGTCTGGTTGCTCTGGTTTCCTCCCACTATCTAAGGATATGCAGGTTGGGTGGATTATCCAGTCTAAATTGCCCATAGTGTTCAGGGCAGTGCAGGCTCGGTTGATTATCCATAAGAAATGCAGTTTTACATTGCGAGGGTGGGAGTCCCTGAGACTCCGTGCAGATGTGATGGGCTGAATGGCCTGCTTCCACACTCTTGGAATTCTCTGATAATTCTACTAGTTTTAAAAGATCTAAACGTTAGTGCTCTAAATTGGGCAAAGGCGAATTTTGACGGGACAAGGCGAGAAATTTCAATATTTCTTTGCTATTCCCAGGTAAAGGGACGGCTGGAAAGTGGGAACGTAAGAACATAAGGAATATCAGCAGGTGGAGGCCATCTGGCCCCTCAAGCCTGCTCGGCCATTCACTAAGATCAGGGCTGATCTTTTCATGGCCTCAGCTCCACTTTCCTGCTCTCTCACCATCACCCTTAGTCCCTTTCCTGTTCGGACATCTAGCTTTTGACCAAAAGGCATTCAAGATGAAAGCCTCAACTGCTGCATTCAGCAGGGAATTCCACAGATTCACAACCCTTTCGCTGAAGAAATTCCTCATCAACTCAGTCCGAAATCTGATACCCCCTTATTTTGACGCGATGCTCCCTAGTTTGCCCCGTCCCCAATGGAAATAACCTCCCTGCTTCTATCTTATTTACTCCCTTCATAATGTTATTTTTTTCCTATACAACCTCCCATTCTTCGAAATTCCAATGTATGTTGTATCAGTCTACTCAATCTCTCCACATACGGCAACCCTCTCACTCACAACTCAAACCAGTAACCCTCCTCTGCACTCCCTCCAGTGCCAGTACATCCTTGCTGAAGTAAGGAGACCAAACCTGTACATAGTACTCCAGGTGTGGCCTCCCCAGCACCCTGTACAGCTGCAGATAACAATCCCTCTAGCAATGAAGGACAATATTCCCTTCACTGCCTTAATTACCTGCTGCACCTGCAAACCAACGTCCTGTGATTCACGTACAAGGACACCCAGCTCCATCTGTACCGCAGCGTGCTACAAGTTTTCACCATTTCATAATCTATTTTGCTGTTCGTCCGACCAAAATGAATGACCTCACATTTCCCAATATTTTCCTCCGTCTGCCAGATCCTCACCCACTCACGTCACCTATCCTTATCCCTGTGTTGACTTACACACCTTGCTCTACCTCATCATGTAAAATCTGAACTCTGACACCTGGTCCTGAACTCCAAAACATCTGTGTAAATTGTTAACAATTGTAGTCCCAACACTAGTCCAAACACCCATTTATCCCCACTCTTTACTTTGTGTTAGTTAATCAATCCTGTATACATACCAATACATTAGCCAGAATGCTGTGCATCTTATACAGCAGTCTTTTGTGTGTGGCATCATGGTGAATGCCTTCTGGAAATCGATATACACCATATCCACTGGTTCTCCGTTGTCCAACGTGCTCGTGATGTCCTCAAATAATTCGAGTAAATTAATTAAGCATGACCTACCTTTCATGAATCCATGCTGTGTCTGCTCGATGAGACAATTTCTATCCAGATAGCTTACTATTTCTTCCTTGAGAGATTCAGGCATTTTCCCTATTACAGAAGTTAAGCTAACAGGTCCATTATGAAATATTGGCATCACATTTTCAGCTTTCCAGTCTGTCAGAACCATCCCAGACTCCAGCACATTTTCGTGAACTATCACGACTAAAGTTGCTATTTACCCTCTGTCATGTCTTTTCGTCCCCTGGGTGCATTCCAACAGGGCCAGGAGACCTAACTACGTTTAGGCTGTTAGCTTTCCCAATACAACCTCTTTACTGACCTCTCCTCATCGGCCATTGCCTCCATATGTCTGTAGTGTACAGAGAGTATGTTCCTGATAAGGCCAAGGCTGGTAGCTCTAGAGAATGCTGCCTGTGGAGAGAAATTGAGGATCTGGTCAAGAAAACGAAGGAGGGATATGGCAAGTATAGACAGCTGCGTTTGAGTGAATCCCTGTAGGGGCATGGGGCAGTAGGATTATACTCGCGGAAAACCAGGAGAGCAAAAATGGGACATGAGATAGCTTTGGGAAAAAGGTTTAGGGAAAATCCAAAGAGATTCTACAAACACACTAAGGACAAAAGAGTAACCAGACAGAAAATATGGACCCTCAAAGATCAACAAGGCTGTCTGTGGAACTGCAGGAGATGGAAGAGATAATACCCGAGGATTTCATGTCAGCTCTTACTGAAATCGTATATGGAGGCGAGAGAGGTTGGAGAAATAAATAGTGTTCACTTGGCAAGTGTCCATATTAGTTAGGAGGAGATACTGGATCTTGTATAATGCATGAAGATTGATAAATCCCTGGTACATGATCAGGTGAATCCCATAGCCTTTTGGGATGCTAGGGAAGTGATTGCTGGGCCCCTTACTGAGGTAGTTATATCACCGATAGCCACAGATGTAATGCTGCAAAGATAGCTGCCATTATTTGAGAAAGGTGATGAGAAAGGCCAGAGAACAATACACGGGTGAGCCTGAAGTCAGGTATGTTGTTGGAATGGCTTCTCAGGGAGAGGATTTAGATGTAATTGGAAAGGCAAGAAATGATTAGGGATAGTCAGCCTGGATTTGTCCATGGAAATCACTGACTTGGACTTAAGAAAGACATTCAAAAAGGTTCTACAGAACAGACTGATTAGCAAATTAGACACCATTGGATGCAGAGAGAACTAGCTATTTGGATACAAGATTGGCTGGAAGGTTGGAGACAGAGGGTCGGGGTGGAGGGTTCCTTTTCGAACTGGAGACCTGTGATGAGCAATATGCTGTAAGGATCAGTGCAGGGTCCACTGCTTTTCATCATTTATATCAATGATTTCTATGTGAATATATGAGTACGGTTAGTAGGTTTACAGTAGAAATCAAAATTGGAGATGTAGTGGTCAACGAAGAAGATTACTTCAGAGTTAAATGGGACTTCAATCAAATGGGCTGACGAGTGGCAGATGGAGTGTAATTCAGATAAATGTGAGGTGCTGCATTTTGGAAAAGCAAATCAGGGCAGGAGTTATGTATTTAATGTGAAGTTCCTGGGAAGTTTTGTTGAACTAAGAGACTTTGGAGTACAGGTTCATAGTTCCTTGAAAGTCAGGGTAGTGAAGAAGGTGATTTGTATACTTGCCTTTTTTGGTCAATGCATTGAGTCCAGGAGACGCGACATTATTTTTCGGCTCTGCAGGACATTGATTCAGCCACTTCTGGAATTCTGCCTTCAGTCCTGGTCTCCCCGCTGTAGGAGTGATATTACAAAACTTGAAAGGGTTCAGAGAAGATGTGCAAAGATTTTGCCAGGATTAAGGATTTGAGTTTTTCGGAGAGTTTGAATAGGCTGGGGTTGAGAGATGATCTTAGAGGTTGATAAAATCGTGAGGGACATGGATATGGTGAACAACCAGGGTCTTTTCCCACGGTTAGGTGAGTCCAAAACCAGAGGGGTCAGGCTTAGGGTGTGAGGGAAAAGATTTAAAAGGAATCTGAGGGGCAATGTTTTCAAGCTGAATGTGGTACGTGTATGGAATGAGCTGCCAAAGAAAGTGGGCAGGGGAGACATAGGGCCTAAAATTATGCTATTTTGGTCTTCGGCTTCTGATGACTATTCTTCTTCACACATTCCCAAATTCTCAGTGAATGATTTTGGCGGCGGACAATATCTCACAAATCGTGTTACCCGCTCAACTCTCCATTGAATCCAAAAACTGAAATCTGGTAAAGTTAATCGAAGCAGAACTGACAATGATTAACCTATTTTCAGACACTTGGACGCATAAATGTTGTCTGTGAGGCAGAGCTATTCGTCTGGGTCATGAACTGCTCATGGAAATGGCGGCGAGGCAATTCCACATGGTCCTTTCAACGTACTGGCGTCTTCGTGCACCATTCCTTCCCGGAAAGTGATCAAATATCATGAAACAGAACAGGATAACAATGAACCATGAAAAGTGAAGATTACCAATTACAGTCTCGATGAGATTATGTTAACAATGCGATGGTGTCTCTACCGGATCGAGAGGGCTGATCAGCAGCCTCCCTCATCGGGACAGAATGAAGGAAATGAGAGAAATATAACCAAGTTTAACATCGCGATTGCCCTCCTTTTCGCCACAACAACAGAAAACTGCGATCGGATTCAATGCATCATCTGAATTCACTTCAACAGGGAAATCACCATCTTCACTCACTTTCAGAGAAAATGGTGAACAACGCAAATTGTCTGGAATATGAAAACCTGACGCAGCCTGCTTGAGTCCTCTGTTATGCTGGGGGCCTTTCGAGCTTGAGGCGAATGTGATAACCACAGCAGTGTGGAAAAACAGCGTGGACACCGACATGGTGGTTGCTTTGTGCTGTGCCACATCACAGCCAGGTTTAGAAGAAATGACCATTGTTTTACCATTGAAATACAACACAATCATCCCTGCAAAACGTTGCCAGACTAATGCATTTGCACAAGTGCCAGCGCAGGGATGCAAATCCAAGCTTTCTTAAGAAGTAGGACCTGAAACCAGTGTCTCAGATTGCTCAGCCATGTGAGCACACAGGCAAAAACCAGAAACCCAAGAGCGTCCACCTTAAGATACTCTGATGCACACTCACAGCAACTGCACTAGTTCTGCAGAAGAAGCGGTGGAAAGGAATTCCTCCATCTGAGCGTTCATGGTTTTTGTTCTCATCAGCAAACCTGGCTTTGAATTTGCCAGCCCATGTCTGTTGCCATGGTGAAAAGGAAACAATTCCAAATAGTTGCTGTGTGAAGTTTCTCTCCTCAGATAAAATGAGTACCGGAGATGGTGAAGTGCTCCTGCCAGAAACGCCAAATCTCCTGCTGCTTGAATGAACTGAAAAACTAGTTTAGCACTGGAATACTAGAATGTCAGAACACGTAGCGAGGGTATTCGAAACGCGGTGCCCGTAAGAGCTGAAACATCCATTGTCTTTCTCCTTAATAGTGCATTTTCCAGCAGAGCCATGAACAACTTCCACTTGGCTGCAAGCTGGAGACCTGTGTGGGAATCGAGGAGATGAGACTCCCTGATTGTCTGAAAATCAAACAGTTCTTTCTTTGAGGTGTACAGAAATAAATTTCTCCTCATATTCAGGGAACGTCAAAGGCGATCTGAGACGTCAAAGAGGTGCTCACTGTATCATATTGTTCTTTGTTCGAAGTGTAAAAAGGTTTCCCACTTTCGTCGCATTCACGTTTCTTGTTGATGACTGAGTCAGCTAGAAGGTGTTTCACCAGAGCTGCACTTGACTTGCATTCCTCTTACCCGCCGTCATACATTCCTGCAACTCTGTGGTAATAAGAAACAAAATGCATACAATGTCATTCGGCAGACTATCTGTAATTTTCTCATTTTCAGTTAGAATATGGCTTAGATTTCAGACCACACGGTAATATTAGTAACTGTATGAGAGTAAGAGTCGAGAGTTCATCTGAGTCTGTAAATCTTTCTATTCTGGTTGCTGACAAAATGAGCTATAACCGTGCCTGCTGCTTAGAAACTCGAATATGTGAACTGTGCCAAACGATGATTTAAAATTTCTACTTTTGGTTCACACAGGTTGAGAAACGCCGTACAGCATCCAAATGATGTGTTTAAGAGCCTATTTTGGAAAGCATTTGACAGAAACTTACATCATGAATCCAGACTTCGTTGTGACAGAAGCTTTCCTTGTCACTGGTCGAATTCCTAAGCATCTGAATCCCTCTGCTCCCCACCTACTCATGCATCTGTTCGGACGCACCTTAAATGAATCTGCCGTGCTTGCCTCTACCGCCTCTGCTGGCAACCCATTCCAGACACCCACCACCCGCTGTGTCAAGTACTTGCCGCGTGAATTCCTCTTAAACTTTCATCTCTCAGCCTGACCTCCCGCTAGTTAATCCTTCACCCTCGGAAAAAGCTTATCTCTACCTACCATGTCTACTCCCTGCATGATTTTGTAAACCTCAATTAGGTCCCGACCAATATGTTTTTTCTAATGAAAACAAACGTAACCCCCTCAATCTCTCTTCATAGAAAGCACCTTCTTACTAGGAAATATCCTCATAAAGCTTTTCTGCTCCCACTGCAAAAAGTCCACATCCTTTTCGTAATGGTTCGACAGGAATCTCTCACAGTATTCCAAGTGCGGCTGGACCAATGTCTTGCATAACTTTAACATAATTTGTCAGCTACTATATTCAATACCCTATCCAATGAAGGCAAACATACTATATGCCTGCTTGACCACTCTATCCAACTGTGCCGCAAGCTTTAGGGTACAAGGAACCTGTACTCCCAGATCTTTCTGTCCATCAACCTTTCCCAAAGCTCTTCCTATCATTGTATAACTCGCTCAAGAATTAGACGGACCTCATTGCATAACCTCACATTTGTTTGGATTGAACTACATCAGCCATTTTTCCACCCAACTCTCCAGTCAGTCTATATCCTCCTGTATTATTTGACAGTCCCTTATACTTTCTGCTAGTCCATCAATCTTCGTGTCATCTGCAAACTTTCTGATCATCCCAACAGTGTTCTCTTGCAGGTCATTTATGTATATAAAAAACAACAGTGGCTACAACACTGACCCCTGTGGAACACTACTGGTCATCTTTCACCATTTCCAGAAGCTCCATCCAACTATTACTCTCTGTCTCCTATTGTTCAACCAAATCTTTATCCACCTATCTAGAACACACTGCACACCACGTGACTTCACTTTATCTATTAAGTTACCATGGGGAACCTGATCAAACTCCGAACTATATTCCATGTGTATAACATCAACAACCTTTCCTTCATCGATCAACTCGGTCACTTCCCCGAAGAACTCTATCAACTTGGTATGACATGAACTCACCCGCACAAAAACCATTTTGCCTATTATTGATAAGCCCATTGTTTTCGAAATATAAACAGATCCTCTCCTTTAGGACCTTCTCCAACAACTTTCCCATCACTGATGACAGGCTCACTCGTCTGTAGTTACCCGGAATATCCCTACTATCCTTCTTGTACAGTGGGACAACATGATCAACGTTCCAGTACTCCAGCACCTCGCCTGTCGTTAAGGATACTACGAAGATATCTGTCAGGGCTCCAGGTATTTCCTCTCTCGCCTCACTCAGCAACCAGGGATAGATCCCATCCGGTCCTGGGATATGTCCACATTAATAACCCCGAGCATACACAACACATGTTCCCTACTTATGTCAACATGACCTAGACTAATTAAACTTCTATCTCTCGACTCAACTCTCATCACGTTCCTCTCCTTAGTGAATACTTATGCAAAATAATCATTCAGAATCTCATCCACTCTCTCAGATGCGACACAGAGCCTTCCTTAATTTTCGTTTAGTGGACCAATCCTTTCTCTAGTTACCCACTTTCTTCTTACGTATGAATAAAAGACTTTAGGATTCTCCTTAACTCTGCTCGCAATTAGTTGTTTCATGATCCCTTTTATCCCGCTTGATTCCTCGTTAAGGACTTGTCCTGCTCTTCCGATATTCCTCCAGGGACCATTCTGTTCTTAGCTGCTGAGGCTTATGTATGTTTCACTTTTCCTATTGGCTTGTCATACAATTCTCCTGTCATCCATGGTTTACGGATATTGCCTTCAAGGAGACATGCCTATCCTGCACTAACTTTAACCTTCATTGGAAATCCTCCCACATATGAAATTTGGTCTTTCTTTCAAATAGCTCTGTTCATTCCACATTTACTGGCTCCTGCATAATTTTGATATA
The DNA here is from genome assembly GCF_047496795.1 of Chiloscyllium punctatum. Taxonomy (NCBI): domain Eukaryota; kingdom Metazoa; phylum Chordata; class Chondrichthyes; order Orectolobiformes; family Hemiscylliidae; genus Chiloscyllium; species Chiloscyllium punctatum. The sequence goes on from NC_092752.1 coordinate 53,137,870, forward strand.
ATTCACTTTGGACAAGTTTCATACTCTTTCCTTAGGACCACTCTCATCTTTGTCTGTGAGTATTCTAAAACATACAGAATATTGGACACTGTTCCCAAAGAAATCACCCACCGCAATTTCGACCACCTGTCCTGGCTAATTCCCCAATACCTGTTCCAAAATGGCCTCTTCCCTCGTCTGACTATTGACATACCGCTCTAGAAAACTCACCTGGACGCTTCTTACAAATACTACCCCTCTGACACTAAGAGTATCCCAGTCAATGTTGGGAAAACTGAAATCTTCGATCACCACTACTCTATTGTCTGTACACCTTTCCATAATCTGTTTACCTATTTGTTCTTCAACCTCACGTTCACTGTAATAGAGTCCCAACAATGTAACCATACCCTTCTTATTTCTCAGCTCCACCCATAATGCCTCACGACCCAAGCCCTGCATAGTGTCCTCCTTTAGCACAACCGTGATATCATCCCTGACCAGCAATGCAACTCCGCCCCTTTTACTTCCCTCCCTGTCCCATCTAAAGCATCTATATCCTGGATCATTTCCGTATCTACCATGCCCTTCCTTCAACCAAGTCTCTGTTATTGCAATAACGTCATAGTCCGAGGCACCAACCCAAACCCTAAGTTCATCCGCCTGTACTCCTTGCATTAAAGTAGATGCATTTCAGGACACCAGTTCTTTTGCGTTCATCTGGTGCCTGCTTACTCGTCCCCTTTTAATGCAATCTTCCTGATTCTTACAGTTTCCATTTTCCACCTCGCTGCTGACACTTTTTTCTCTTCTGGTTCCCAGCCGCCTGCCACATCAGTTTAAATCCCCCCCAACAGCAGTAGCAGAAACTCCCGAAAAGTCATTGGTTCCAGTCTGGTTCAGATTGAGATCGTCAATTATCATATAGTCCCTCCTTCCCTCGAACCGGTCCCAATTTCCAACAAATCTGAAACCATCCTTGTTACACCATCACTCAAGCCTCGTGTTCTTCGTGTCTTTTATTTTCATTTCAATGCTGGCTGACACGTGGCACCGGCAGTAAACCCGAGATCACTACCTTTGAGGTCTGCCTCTTTAATTCTGTCCAATCTCCCTGAATTCTTCCTTCAGGTCCGCATCTCGTTTTTTTGTCGTTGATGCCTGTATGCACCAAGACAACTGGCTATTCACCATCCCCTTTCAGAATGTTCTGCCGCCAATCGGTGACATCCCTGACCTGAGCACCTGAGAGGCAACATCATTCCTCAGCATTTCGGATGCTCCACAGTGAGTCCATCCGCAGCTCCAGAGTCGTCATGCGGTCAAACAAATGCTGCAGCTGGACATACTTCTTACAAATGAAAGTTTAAAAACCTTTACAAGCACTTGCAATGTTTGCACTGTTTGGATATTAGCAAGAAGCTGAATAGGCATTGCCGTATTCACTGGCGCTTCAGGGCTGAGAGATAGCATCACAGAAGCTTACAAAAACATGAGGAAGACAGACAGAGTAAATACACACGGAGCACTTTTTCACAAGTGACGTGAGTTAAAATCTACATAGCATACGTTTAACGTGAGAGAGGTAAAATTTAAAAGGGAAGTGAGGGACACATGTTTTTCACACAGAAATTTTGTCTGTTTGGAATGAATAGCCACATTTAGTGGCAGAATCTGGTGCACTCACAACATTTCAAAGGCATTTGAATGGATGTATAGATAGGAAGACTTCGAAGAGATAAAGCACAAACATTGGCCAAAATGTTTCAATACATTTCGTTTATGTGTTCAATAAGGGCAAGTTGGATAGCAGGACCTGTTGCCCTGCTCGACAACTCTGACATGCTCCAGCAGCCGACAACGGTTTGAATACAGCATTTGCAAAAAAAAAAAGCATGCTGTTTGTTACTCAGTCAGCACGTTTGGCTATTTTGTATGGAGGATTGATGGGCCCAACCGATCCAGAGATGAAGGTTTTCTGGACTTTTTGCTGTGAATGACCATTCTTCTTGACATGTTCTCAAGTTCGTAGTCAAAGATTTTGGCTGAAGAAAAATACCTCACATGCCATATTACCCATTCAGCTCTCCACCGAATCCAAAAACTGACAGCTCTTAACGTGGAAGCGAAGAAAAACTAAAAAGGCAGGACCATGATCAGACACACCAAAGCTTAAATGCTGTTCGTGAGGCACTGTGAGTTGTCTCTGCCATGAACTGCTCACACAAATCGCAGCGAGGCAATTCCTAACATTTATTGGAGATTTAGTGTATTGCCAATTCCCAGAAAGTGCTCAGGTATCATAAAACAAAACAGAACAACAATGAACCATTAAAAGTGAAGATTACAAATTATATCCTTGATTAAATTAGGTCAACAATGCGCTGGTGCCTCCATCTGATCGAGAGACCCAATAACCTTTCGCCCTCACCAGGACAGTAATGAAGTAATTGAGAGAAATATAACAACCTTCACATCGCGATAGCCCACCTTTTCACCACAGCAACAACAAACAGGATCTGCTTTCCAAATAATGGTGAACTAACTGTCTCTATTCACTTTCAGATTAAACGGTGAACAACGCAAGTTGTCTGGAATATGAACCGCCAGCATAGACTGCTTTGGTCCCGGATTCTACTGCTGCACAGGCTTTCATATGAAAGGGTACCTTTCAAAGACAGTGTTTGTGGATATCCATATGACAATTTCAGCTGTTGGCCTCGCTATCACTACCTGGGTACTGTCGGGATTGATATCTCCACCTTGCACGCGGTTGTTCAGTGTACAATTCTCTGCTGCGAATAACCAGAGTGTTTTGGAGCAGAAAGATGAGAAGCTCATGTGTGTCGTGGACGTTTTGTTAAAATATTTGGCGGACCTAGGAAGATGGTTTGCAGCCTTTTTCTCACCATTCTGGGTGACATCTTCAGGGCAAGAGAGCTTGTTGTGAAGCGCCGTTGTCCTGTGGCGGTTGGAATTGATTTTGTTTCATTACCGCTCCTTCCCATTCTTGGGGTTGCAGATTGGGTCAGGAGCAATCTGTTTATTGATGGAATCCGTGGATGAGTGCCCCGCTTCCGGAAATTTTCTGGCTGCCTTCTGTTTGCCCTGTCGTATTAACCTTGTGCTCTTCTCACTGAATTTGTGGTAATTGCAAGTTGTCCTTATTGCTAATGGGGACAGTTGGTCGTGGCAACTAGTGACTGCCACAAAAATTCTTTGCCAAAAATGGATAGTCCCGCAATTTGATTCGCAGATACCTGGCACAAGAACTTCGCAACGAGGATATGCCACGTGGCAATTTTAAAAGCATGCTTCCATTTATTAAAGTAAATTACTGGAACTGACAGCCAGTTTCCTCCGTTCACTCGGTATTATGACAACAATTAAACCGACAGCCTTGCTCAGAGAAAACTGAGCAGACCCAATGCCCATCATGTGCAGGACAAACATAGTTGACAAGGTTGCACACAGGGACTGCACAGAAAACTATACAGGAGAAGCATGCAGCCAACCAGCGATCTGCATTCATACAGCTGAGTTACGCAGTAATTGCCAAGGACAGCTGTTCCTTGTGGGTGTATGCAGGGCACAGAGTGTCTCTGATATCTGGGCTAAAAACTTGGATTATATGACCGTCTGCAGCACTAGTTACTTCCTGGTGTGAGGTAACTCCTGATGGAACACATGTAAAACTCGATTGCTCATTGAGAAATTCATCCAAAATAGTAGCCAAGAGAAATAATTCTGTTGTGTTTCCGGTGGTGTTCCTGATATGCCTACCAGTACTGTACTTATTCTGTGCTTCCTGACGGTTCAGTGCATGCATCCGTGATCGTATTGTGAGCAGTAATCTGCGTTTGAAACCCAGGTCCACCTGCCTCTATTTTGTTTTTCTCTTATTATGTGCAATTGCAACACAATAAGGTATCAATTAATATTGGAAGATCATACACACAGGCGTGTGCGAAATGCCCATGTTTTAGTGACATTTATGCAATGCTTAGAGATTATTTTGATAAAGGAGATAGGGATGTAAAATGTGTTTGTGTAGAGATGAGGAGCAGTGAGGGAAAAGGTCACCAGCAGGTGTTGCTTACAAGCCCACTTACAGTAACCACAGTGTAAATTAAACCATACAAGTAAAAAATTACTGCATGCGAGTGATAAAAGATGGCAACACTTACGGGCGATTTTCATTTCCGCTCTTCCACTCCAGTTTGATATGTAAAGAAAGTTTGGAGAAAAATAATTAATAAATCATATCAGTCCCATCGAACAACGCGCGCTATACCTTGGTCATCGATTACTTTTCATGTGACTTAATCTCTTTCTTTTATTGGGAACCATCTCTTTCGTTGTGAGCATCAGGAAAAACCATTTGCTTCGACAGAAAAAGCAATGAATATGTCACTAAGATTTGTTTGTTTCACGTCCAAATGCACTCAGATCAATAGCTCCCTTGATCAGCTGGTCATGTTCGCAGAGATCTGGCAAATCACCAAATATGACTTTCCTTTCAATAAATATTTTTGACTCAGTTTGACTGCAATCATCATTTCCTAACTTTGTGCTTTTCTTCTTTTGCAATGTTGTCTATCATCTTGCAAATGACAGCAAATATATGAAAGGAGATGAAAGCATTTAGACCATCAAGTTGGCGACAGCTTTCAATGAGATCACGGCTGATTTGGGTAACCCTCAACTCCCATTTTCAGCCTTATCTCCGTGGCCCTTAATGTCTGTCTGTCTCAGGCTTGAATATACCCAGCCTTCGCAGCCCTCTTTTGTAAAGCATTCCACAGATTTGCTACACTCGAAATGGGAGAGTATCGTCCTCGTCAGAGCCTTACATGTTTAAACCCTTCCGCTGTGAGAAAGCCCTCTGGTCCCACATTTTCCCAGGAGTAAATTAGAGCGTATTCAACTAATGAAGATAGCTCTGCACTGTCCAGTGCCAACTGTGTGTATTTGCACAATTTTCATATTTTGATCTAGTATAAAAAATGAACTAGACTTTCATATTAGATTTGCAAATGGTGAATATTTTCAGCAACATTTGAGTAGCTGTAAGTCAGCTGGCAGTCAACACGTTCGACAAATGACATTTTTCTTTCTCAATCTACTTCTGTGTTTATTAACCTCTGTACACATGAAAATGGATCCTACCCATCCAGTTTAACATTCATCAATATATATGCAATTCGAATTGTCCTCCGAACATACTTCTCCTTTCTGAACCAAGAGCGGGAGCCAGTGAATACTGGGGTCATGCTGCAGACAGGACAAACCAAATACTGGTGTTACAGGTTGGAATACTCCATTCCATACATATGCTAAACAAGCTCGCTGCGTGTGTAGCCATGGCTGATTGGTTAAAGTGATGAAATAAAAGTCCATTGGGGTTTCCCCGTGCACGTGCGAATCCTGTTGACAACGTTATAAATGACTACCTGCAATTCGAATTTTAGCCCAAAGTTCAGAAAGCCTATCTCACAAACGAGACCAGCAATTTTATGAGACTTGGAATCCTCGAGTTCTTCACCAGAAATGTACTGTACTTAAAGCATTACCTCGGTTTCTCTTTTCAGATGCACTGCGATACAAATTGGGTTTCCGCAGTATTCTTTGAACGTCGTGAGCAGAAGTGCTGTTTTTCTTAAGGTTCCTTTAATCGCAGTCCTCTGGTCACTGACTCTGGTCAGTGGCAACACTTCCTCCTGCTCGTCAATGTGCCTATCCCTACCGCTCCCTCTCCCATCATTATAAACAACCGCAGAAAATTGAAACTCATCAGCCTCGGGAATCTCTCCACAAAACGGGAGTTATCATCCCTGGACATGGTGAAATGTAGAAGGTTGTGAAGAGATACTGTAAAAATGTTGTCAATTGGCATTTGGAAAAATGTTAAAGAGGCAAACCACATAACCAGTCTCCAGCTTTGTGAATCTTGAGAAACTCTGGGAAATGGAATCAGAGGAGAATGAACAAAGGTGAACTGTCGGACCAAGCAAAGGACGTGACATTGACTCTGATGTTCTTGGGACAGGAACTTACCTGAGACATTGAAAGAACTTTCACTCTTGTACATGAGGAATAGAAACTTCATCTGGACTCTGGGATAATGAAAAACTCTGGAACACACAAGTCACTTAGTCACTGGAAGGGAGATTGTCCCTCTTGTAGGAGAGCTGGTTTCAAGTGACATAAGAGTATCTGTCGTGAGTTGGATCAGACAGTTACCATGTCCCCATAATGAATGGTTCAGTCATTAGTTTGGAAAAGTAAAACTGACGAAGCACAGTAGTCATTCTGGCAAGAACAGACTGAATTTGGAAGTCAGTCACGGTCTGGTTTCGAGGATTGTCCAAGATATTAGGTTGGACGTTTCAGCGCATTCGACGGTAAACTGAAATGCTACTGGTTCCAGAGCCTCCAGGGCGACAGCGATTGATATTCTTCCTGCTCTGCACAGTTTCGTGTTTCTAATGGCGTCAAGAAAATGTTATCCAAACAGAACACTTTCGTGTGACGAACAACATAGAAGTTCGGAGCAGCGAGAGTCGGGAGCCGGGAGGAGGTGACGTTGGTCCTAGATGATTGTCGGGAAGGCCGGTAAGTATATTTAAACTGCTTGCCTCCAGGCCAATGGTCCACTTCGTAGCAGCGAGAGGCGGGACGAGGTGACGTTGGTGCGAGGTGAATGTCGGGAACGGCGGTAAGAATTTTTAAACTTCTTACCTTCTGGCCAGCGAGGGAGGAACGAGCAAAGGACTTCTGGGAAGGGTAAGTAGAACAGTTTATATTAACGTGATTGCGATTACTATTCTGTCAGGTTTACTTTAGTGATGGAAAGGGGTAGGTGTACTCCACCGAGCAATAGTTACATCTGGGAGAAGGGAAATTACGATGCAATTAGGGAAGATTTAGGAGCGTAGAAGGGGGAAGGAAACGGCAGGGGATGAGCACGTTAAAAATGTGGAGCTTATTCAAGGAAAAGCTCCTGTGTGTCCTTGATAAGTATGTACCTGTCAGGCAGGGAGGAAGATATAGAACGCGTGAGCCATGGTTGACTGAGGAAGTGGAATCCCTGGTCAAGAAGAAGAAGAAAGCTTAAGATAGGACGAACTGTGAAAACTCAGGGCGCTTGAGTTTTACAAGGAAGTCAGGAAAGACTGAAAAACAGAGTTCAGAAGAGCCAGGAGGAGACATGAGAAGTTGTTGATGGATAGGAGCAGAGTTAAACCTAAGGCTTTCCATAGGTTCGTCAGGAATAAAAGAATAACGAGGGTTAAATTAGGGCCAATCAAGGATTTTAGTTGGAAGTTGTGTGTGGAGTCAGAGGAGATAGGGGATGGACTAAATAAATATTTTTCGACAGAGTTCACAATAGAATAGAAAATGTTGGCGAGGAATATACAGAGATACTTGCATCTGGGCTAGAAGAGATTGAAGTTCACAACGAAGAGGTATTAGAAATACTGCAGAGTGTGAAAGTCCCCTGGGCTGGATGGGATCTCTCCTAGGATCCACTGGCAAGCAAGGGAAGAGATTGCCGAGCTTTTGGCATTGGTCTTCAAGTCATCATTTTTTACAGGAATAGTGCCTGAGGACGGGAGGATAGCAAATGTGGTTCCCTTGTTCAAAAAGGGTAGTAGAGACAAGGGTAGTAATTACCAACCAGTAAGTCTCACTTCAGTTGTTGGTAAAGTGTTGCAAAAGGTTAGAAGAGATAGGATTTTAAACCATCTAGAAAAGAATAATCTGATCAGGGACAGTCAGCACGGTTTTGTGAAGGGTAGGTCGTGCCTCACTAATCTTATTGGCTGTTTTGACAAAGTGACCAAACAGGTAGATGAGAATAAACCAGTTGATGTGATGTATATGGATTTCAGCAAGGCGTTGGAAAAGGGTCCCTTTGATAACAGTGTGATTAAAGTAGGCTATCATACAAAATACGGAGGAATGTGATTGTGGGAGATGTAGCCGTTTGGATCAGTAATTGGCTTTCTGAAAGAAAACAGAAGGCAATAGTTGATGGAACATGTTCACCTTGGTGTCCAGTTACTAGTGGCGTACGGCAAGTGTCGGTGATGGGTCCACTGCTGTTCGTCATTTTTATAAATGAACTGGATGAGAGCTTAGAATGGTGGGTTAGTAAATTTGCGGACGACACTAAGGTCGGTGGAGTTGTGGATAGTGTCGAAGGATGTAGTAGGTTGCAGAAAGACATAGATAGGATGCAGAGCTGGGCTTAGAGGTGGAAAATGGAGTTTCATGAGTACAATTGTGAGGTGATACATTTTGGACGGAGTAATCAGAAAGCAAAGTACTGGGCTAATGGTAAGATTCTTGGGAGTGCAGATGAGCAGAGAGATCTCGTTGTCCATGTACACAGATCCCTGAAATCTGTCACACAGATTGACAGGGTTGTTAAGAAGGAATACACTGTTTTGGCCTTTATTATTAGAGGGATTGAGTTCCGGAACCAGTAGGCTATGCTGCAGATGTATAAAGCTCTGATACGGCCACACGTGGAGTATTGTGTACAGTTCTGGTCACCGCATTATAAGAATGATGTGGAAGCTTTGGAAAGTGTGCAGATAAAATTTACTAGGATGTTGCCTGGTAAGGAAGGAATCTCTTCTGTGGAAAGGTCGAGGGTTTTGAGGCTGTTCTCGTAAGAGAGAAGAAGGTTGAGAGGTGACTGAATAGAGACATACAAGATAATGGGAACATTAGATAGGGTGGACAGCGAGATCGTTTTTCCAAGTATGGGAACAGCAAACACGAAGGTACACAACTTTAAAGTGAGGGGAGATAGGTATAAGACAGATGTCAGAGGTAGTTTCTTTACTCAGAGAGTAGTAAGGATATGGTATGCTTTACCTGCAACGGTAGTAGATTTGCCAATTGTAAAGTGCATTTAAGTCGTCATTGGACAGGCATATAAACGTACATTGAATAGTGTAGGCGGGATGGGCTTCAGATTAGTATGACGTGGCGGCGCAACATCGAAGGCCGAAGGACCTGTACTGCACGTTAAAGTTCTATAAGTTTCAACTTTGCTTAATGGTTAATGTAAACAACTGTGGATTCTGCCAATCTGAAACAAAAACAGAACCTGCTGGCAAAAGTAGCTGGTTTGGCATTGCCTGTGGAAAATTGCCGAGTTCTGATCAGGTTTTGAAATATTGTCCCTGATTCTCTCGGCAAAGATGCTGCAAGGTCTGCCGAGTTTCTCCTGCAATTTCTGTTCTTGGTTTAGACTGAATGTCCATTCCATCCATCAGGATTACACAACCAAACCCACCATGCTCGGAAATTTCACGCTTTTGAAAACTGTGAATTGATTGGATTCAAACAAAAACGATGATGATTCACCCTTCCTCAGGTCCACAGGGAGAGAGAACTGGAAAGTGAAGAGGTCACTGTGGTTCTGTAGTCGTGGATAGGTGGTTAATGTATTTGACATTTAATTTGGCTTTCCCCTCACAGCCTGGAATCCTACTGATTGCAAATGAGGAATGTCAACAAATAAAATGGGAGATTGCACACTGTCTTTTTCTTTCATATTCAAATCACACGAGAAGGGAAAACAAGACATTTCGGACATTTGTGAATCGTGGGAATCTTCAACCCACTGCATGTCTGGGTGCAACTGTTGGAAAATGAGACGAGAACAGTCAGGTCCCGTCTTCGACTGGTGCAGACTTCATGGGCTGAAGGACGTTTTCTGTGCTGCAGACCTCTTTGACCACCTGCGGTGAGCTGGTCGGAGAAGCTGGCGAATGTTAAGTATATGGAACGTGACTAATCCTGAGACCTCTGTGTGTCTCCCTCTGTGGGTGATTACGAGGATGAGTTTAGCAGGGAAGTTACAACATAATGTGTCCATATCAAACTTCAGTTCCATTGTTGTGGCACTTAAGATCACAGGGAGAAACCCATTGAGATTCGCCCTGGTAACATCAGAAAGGCAAGGTTTTGGGCCACTTGCTTTAACAGGTACGCGAATAGGTGGGTGTCCAAGGAATCGCACTGCAGATTGGCCGAAAGCATTTTACACCTTTAATAATTGGAAGAAAGTAGAAACTGATCTACAGCTTAAACTATCACAGATGAAAGGCAAAAAAAAGGCATCATTAAGAAGACTCACATCATCATTTCTTTCCTTTCTCTTGTCTATTGCTGAAAGTTCACTTTCATCACTGTTGCACCAAATGGAGTTTTCCTCTGATCGTTAATGGTGGGGACAGCCTTTTCGATGCAGGGGATTAAGTATGGAGTTGGCAATTGATCCAGTTTTGTCGCAAACATGATTCAGACTAAATTTAAACAAAATAACTGCGAATACTGGAAAACCGAATCAGAAACAGGAATTGACAGAGAAACTCAGCAGGCTTGGCCGATTCTGTGGTGATAAACCGAGTTAAAAATGTTTCCGATCGACGGAACCAGGCTAGTTATGCATTTTATGGTTTTAATGCTCAGGTAATTGTCAGTTTTATTTATCAAAACACCATATTTATCAGAATATTTCATTAGCCAACAAACGCCAACTTTCGGAAATGTCAACTGACTTTTTCGATCATAATGCTGATTCTGTTGCCCTGAGCTGGCGAACGGTTAGCATTCAATCGTTCCATTTTCCTTCTCCTTTCTGTCACTGAGCACCAATGTTGAATGGAGAATCTCTGCTTTTAGCGTCAACCTCAATATGCCTCTCTATTTGTCTATCATTTTATGTGCGCATCCACCTCACTCTGTTCCACAGTCTCCCACTCTCTGTTTATCAATATCCGTTATTTTCCATTTCTACTCTTTGAGAAGTCTGATATTCAGAGATAATTTGAGAGTACGCCTGCTAATGGGCTTTCTGCACCCCTGGCTATGTTTTGTCCGACTTTACTCACATTTACCGTGTGTAGTCTCTGTCACTTAGGCCTGAGGTAATGTGACACATCTGCACTCTATCATGAGCTTTTACAATTCTTAATAGAATTCATAATCCACCAAGCAAAAAACGATTTCACCCCAACTGTAATATTTCAATGAAGCCTTTGCTGTTTGTGTAAAATCAATGAATGGTGACAGCAGAAAATGAGGGTTATCTTCTTGCCGTGTATATGCCATTACCACAATATTGTGGGGATATCTGCAATGTCTCCGACCCCACCTCGTATTTACCAAACATGTGGCAACGAAGAAGGGAGAATAAAAGTCGACGAGACGTTGACGTCCTTGTGGAACATAGTAAAGAATGTTTCTGTTGATCTTGCAGAGACGAGCATTGACTAATGGGGCCACAGCAGGCGGCAGGAAATGGTAACACGGAACAAACATGGGCTGAGCTCAAACACAAGAAGAATGCTGAACCGTCTCTTTCGGTATGGTGGATCAAAAATATGGAATTTTCAAGAAGTTTAAGCGACGAACCGTCAATGTACAGGACATGCAAAGCCAAGATTTGACACCACACCAGGCGCTATAACTAATTCATGTACGGTGACAGCGGAGACATTGCTGGTCAAATCCATTTGTGCATTTAATTAACTATTCAATCACAGTAACTTGGACATTTGTTTCTTTGATAAAGTTTCTCCGTGAGAATTTGAACTAACCTCCGCTGATACAGAAAAGAAAAATTCACAGCTGGACATTCTACACTGGAAATGCACAGAAAGGGGCAATCTCTTCTTGCGTTGGTTTCAAACTGATACATTCATCTGTTCAAAATGACAGTATAAAGAAGATGCGTTCATCCTCTCGTGCTCCATTAACCACGTTATTTTGCACAGAGGGAATATCACACCAAGAGAACAGTATCATTGTGGTGAGTTGATCAGCAGTATTGTGTGAGTCGTTGTAAACAGTGGGCAGTATAGGCTGGCCCATTAGATTCAACAATGAGCCTTGTACCACCAGCCTCTCTCTCACTCACTGCACCACACCTTCCAGTCATCATTGCCTTTGAAATTGTTTCAATCGCCCTCCTCCACTTCTTGCTTCTCCCAATCGCTTGTGGGCGTCCACGTAGAACCTGCAGGTATTCGAAACTCATTTGTCACGTATGGACATCACTCAATGGGATAGGAATCACTGTCCATCCCTAATTACTTCAGTGATTGAGATGATGAACTACTTTACAGAACCCTGAAAGAACTCAACAGAGGTACACCCATGATGTTGTTAGCGAGGGAGTTCCAGGATCTCGACCCAACAACACTGGAACAGCGAGATACTTCCAACTCAGAAAGGCGAGATCCTTGATGGATGATTTGCGCTTACAGTTGTCTCGTGTATCTGCTGTTCTTGTCCTTCGAGATAGATGCAAACAATCACAGGGTTGATTCTGGAAGTATCAGTGTCATTGTTCTATGCGTAAGCAGGAGTTAGTTTTCATTCAGATAACTCACAAGAAGAGAAATAAATATTCATTTCCAGACTGTGAATTTTATCCCTGTCTGAAAAATGCAAAGTCACACTCTGAAGCAGGGACTCGATTGATGCTGACAGTAAAACGTGTGACCCGATTTGTCCAAACTCTTATACATGCTCTTCACATCATCATTATCTTCAGCAGCAACATTTCTCTCGATACGTTTCCAAACAATTCCTATTGTCACCTGGGTTTCCATGGGAAGAAAGCAGAGCTGTGCTCACCTAATGTTACTCAACAGAAGTTCTGCAGGCCGGTACCAAACAGTTTGATACTAACAGCGGCTCGTTTTGAGGCGTTGATCTGCGGTGATGAGGCGGCAGCAATCAAGCCTTCGTTCGAATCGTTTGATTATGAATTCCACGCTGGAGATTACCAGAGATTTCTCGCTGAACTTGTTAACGAACTTGACTGGAAGAGAACCTGAATATAAGTGTAAAAGAAAATTTCATAGGAGTACATCTTAAATTAGCGTAGGGACTGTGAATATGACGCTGGTGACATCTAGCAGAAGAGCAGGCGACACTGAAACAGGCAACTGAGGACAAATGTGTTTGCTTTGCCTTCGAAAGTCCCTGCGACGCAAAGTGGATTGTCTTTGCTGGTTGATCACCTTACGAATGCCGTTTACCCCGATGTTCACGTTAACATTACAGATCCAAAGCTGTCCAGAAAGTGCATTTGCATTTGACCAGTGACGCAATCGATAAAACATCTAACTTTGGATCAGAAATTTGTAGGTTTATGTCCTACTGGTCTCGAATGTACTGTGCTACTTCGATCCAATTGCACATTGTCAGTTGTTGTTTTCTTAGGTTCTCTGGAGCTCCAGGGATGGCATTACTGTGTTTTCAAAATTGATTGTTGTGTTTGGTTCTATTGCAAATCAATGTCAGACAGGTGCATTGCAGGTCCTGTTTTGACTGGTTCTGAGGATCTGAAGAGTTTGTATCAGTGTATTTTCGAATTGGAAACTTGTATTTGGGCCGATTGTCTATTTTGAATTCCGGCTCACTTCAACGTTTCTCATTGTCTGTCAAACTGGCTGGTGTTCTACCTGAAGCTGCCTTTTGTCAGAATTTGTGTGGTGCGGAGGGCGGAAGTTAAGCACAAAGAGCTGGTGTAGTGCTGAACAATTTGTTCCATTCGGGAATTTTTTTTGCGTGTGTCTTCCTCTGTGGGTGAAAACAAGGATGAGTTCCTCAGGGGGGTGACAGCACAATGTGACCAGGTCAAACCTCAGTCAACTTGTTGGATCTTTGCAGTTCACAGTGAGAACTGCATTGACATTTGCTGTGGAAACTTCAGTACACATAGTCGTGGGCTGAAACTCGAAACTGGGACGATAATACGTGAATGTTTGGATGAGCCGCAATGCACGATGGACCGAATGGTCTCTTCCCGCTCTTTGACAACTCGAAGGCAAGGAGAAACTAATCTGCCGCGAAGCTGATCAGAAATGCGAAGGCAAAAACAGTTTGGTTGTGACTAAATGCAAGAGCGGTTGTCGCCTTCACTTGTTCTAGTAGTGAGCATCTTGAGGGAGTGCAGCGTAGGTTCACGAGGTCAATTCCTGGAATGGCAGGATTGCCTTACACGGAAAGACTGAAGCGACTGGGCTTGTATTCCCTTGAGTTTAGAAGACTGAGAGGGGATCTGATTGAAACGTATAGGATTATGAAAGGATTGGACACTCTGGCAGGACGAAACATATTTCCGCTGATGGGGGAGTGCCGAACCAGAGGACACAACTTAAAAATACGGGGTAGACCATTTAGGACAGAGATGAGGAGAAACAACTTCACCCAGAGAGTGGTGGCTGTGTGGAATGCTCTGCCCCAGAGGGCAGTGGAGGCCCAGTCTCTGGATTCATTTAAGAATGAATTGGTAGAGCTCTTAAAGATAGTGGAGTCAAGGGTTATGGAGATAAGGCTGGAACAGGATACTGATTGGGAATGATCAGCCATGATCATATTGAATGGCGGTGCAGGCTCGAAGGGCTGAATGGCCTACTCCTGCATCTATTGTCTATTGTCTATTGACGCTCTCACCGCCGCGACAAGGGTGGTATTCGCGGTCTGTTGTCACTAACCAAGTCTCAGTGTAGTTGCTTGACATCGCATAACAGCTGAATTGCACATTCTTGACTATTGTCAGATGTTCAAATTGAAAATAGAAAGGGATAATTTTCAGACCCAGCGGGATGCAGATTGTTGCAACAACCACCGTCGCAGTTTTCTTTGTGCAATATTTTGTGGTCAGCTTCTGACAATAAATGGCCACAAACCGGGAAAGGAGACCGTGAGGGTGAACCAGACAAAAAAAGTCCCTGGCTGTGCGTGTCAAGGTACCAATAACGTGACATACAGGAGTGATGTCCAGGAAAGACAGCACAAAATAATAATAGGGAAATTTCTATACTATATTCCTGTCCGGGTGAAAGGAAAGACTGGTAGACACAGGGAATGCTGGGTGACTAAAGAAATTGAAGGTTTGGTTCAGAGAAAGAAGGAGGCATATGTCATGTATAGACAGGACAGATCGAGTGAATCCTAAGAAGAGTATAAAGGAAATAGGAGCATACTAAAGAGGGAGATCAGGAGGGCAAAAGGGGGACACGAGATAGGTTTGGCAATAGAAGGAAAGAGAATCCAACGGGTATTTACAAATATATTAAGGACAAAAGGGCAACTATGGATAGAATAGGGCCTTTCAAATATCAGCAAGGCGGCATTTGTGTGGAGCCACAGAAAATGGGGGAGATACCAAATGAATAGTTTGCATCAGTATTTACTGTGGAAAATGATTTGGAAGATATAGAATGTGAGGAAATAGATGGTGACATCTTGCAAAATGTCCAGATTAATGATTAGGAAGTGCTGGATGCCTTGAAATGGGTAAAAGTGGATAAATCCACAAGACCTGATCAGGTATACCCGAGAACTCTGTGGGAAGTCAGAAAAGTGATTGCTAGAACTCTTGCTGAGATATTTGTACCATCCATAGTCACAGGTAAGGTGCTGGAAGATTGGAGGTTGGCAAACGAGGGGCCACTGCCTAAAAAGGGCGGTAAAGACAATCCAGCGAACTATAGACCAGTGAGCCTGACACCAGTGATGGATAGGTTGTTTGGAGGGAATCCTGAGGTACAGGTTGTACATGTAGTTGGAAAAGCAAGGACTGATGAGGGATAGTCAACACGGCTTTGCGCGTGGGAAATCATGTCTCACAAACTTGAATGAGCTTTTTGAAGAAGTAACAAAGAGAATGATTAGGGCAGAGCAGTCGATGTGATCTATATGTAGTTCAATCAGGCGTTCGACAAGGTTCCCCATGGGAGACTGATTAGCAAGGTTAGATCTCAAGGAATTCAGGGAGAACTAGCCATTTGGATACACAACTGGGTCAAAGGCAGAAGACAGACGGTGATGGTGGAGGATTCCTTTTCAGACTGGAGGCCTGTGACCAGTGGAGTCCCACAAGGATCGGTGCTGGGTCCTCGACTCGATGTCATTTATATAAATGATTTGGATGCGAGCATGAGAGATGCAGTTAGTAAGTTTGCAGATGACATCAAAATTGGAGGTGCAGTGGACTGCAAAGAGGGTTACGTCAGATTAAAACAGGTTCTGGACTAAATGGGCCAATGGGCTGAGAAGTGGCAGATGGAGTTTAATTCAGACAAATGCATAGTGCTGCATTTTGGGAAAGTAAATTTTAGAAATACTTCTACCCTTATTGGTAAGATCCTAGGTAGTGTTGCTGAACAAAGAGACCTTGGAGTGCAGGTTCGTAGCTCCTTGAAAGTAGAGTCAAAGGTCGATTAGGATAGTGAAGAAGGCGTTCAGTATGCTTTCTTTATTGGTCAGCGTATTGAGTACAGGTGTTGGGAGGTCATAATGCAGCTCTACAGGACATTACGGAAACCAACGTTGAAATTTTGTGAGCAATTTTGGTCTCCTTTCTATCGGAAAGATGTTGTGAAATTTGAAAGGGTTCAGAAAGGATTTGCCAGGATGTTGCCTGGGTTAGAGGACTTGAGATATAGGGAGAGGCTGAGCAGGCTGGGGCTGTTTTCCCTGGAGCGTAGGAGGCTGAGGGGTGATCTTATACAGGTTTACAAAATTATGAGGGGCTTGGATAGTCTTTTCCCTGCGGTTGGGGAGTCCAGAACTAGAGGGCTTATTTTTAGGGTGAGAGGGGAAAGATATAAAAAAAGACCTACGGGGCAACATTTTCACGCAGAGGGTGGAACTTGTATGGAATGAGCTGCTAGAGGAAGTGTTGGGCGCTGGCACAATTACAACTTTTAATAGGCATTTGGATGCGTATATGAATAGGAACAGTTTGGAGGGATCAGGGCCGGGTGCTGGCAGGTGGGACTAGATTGGGTAGGGATATCTGGTCGGTGTGGGCGCGGGTTAGACCGAATAATTTGTTTCCATGCTGTACATCTCTGCAACTCTATGACTCTATATAACCTCAGTGACAATAACCATAAGATCGGCAGTTGCCATAACCATTACGTAAGGAGTAGTGCAAGGGAGAAACACCACCTTTTTCCCAGGGAAAGGATTACATTCACCAGCAAATTAACTGGGAGACAAATGGGAGAACATTCAGTGAATTAGTAATCAGAGCTTCGCCTTTCCTATTCCAGAGATCAAAAATAACACGTTACCACGAAATATCAACACATTGTGTGAGTGGAAGAGATTAGAGGTGAGTGTGTTTTAATTTTAATAATGTTTTACCCACCTCAGATTATCCCTCAGCCCAATCCCTTCAGATTAGACATGATCGAGTGAAGTATAACAGATCATGCAGGGACAACGTCTGAGTGTTTGCCTGCAGAGTGATATTTCTACTGTAATCAACACAGCTAGACATGGCAAATATCTTGACGTGCAGTTTTCAAGAGAGCAATTTATCATGATTTGAATCTCATGACCACAGGCTGTAAGGATGAGAATTTCCAGAAGAGATGATTGTTAGATCAAGTTTTACAAATCAAAATGGATGCATATCCTTCAATCCTTTGCTTAATAGAAAAAAACTACCTTATATGAATTGACCAACCTGCCCAGCATCTACTGTCGTTTGAGCAAGAGAGTTCCAAACCTCTCCAAAATATTGTGTGTGGAACTGCTTCTTAAAATCTGTCCTGGATACTCTGAAACTCATTTTAAAACTCTACGCACTTATTGTAGAATCCACAACCAATTGAAATAGTTTACCTCTTCATTTTCATATTTTGCATTACTTCCCTTAGGTCACCACTTAACCCTTCGTTTGTATTCCAAAACAGAAATTGCTCAGCACGTCTTACGGCATCTGTGGGAGAGCGAGAAGAGTTAATGTTTCACGTCTTTTGACCATTCTTTGCAGCTGACATGCCTGATCTCTTCTCATACCTACAAGCGGTATGAAACTGGAACAAATGGCAGAACACTGAGATCAGGAAGTGCTGCATTTGTAGTGATGTTGGGAATCTCTATCGGTGGAGAATTCTAAGGAGAATACTGCTCAGTAAACTGCTATCGCTCTTCCTGTGTCTGAATATGGTAACCAGTCAGTGAAATGGAGACTTCATTGTTTAAAACCAGGGAGCAGATCAGCAGCAGATTAAAACAAGAGCAATTGCCATAATGCCATACCGGAAATGCCAATGAAGACCAGGATGGTGAAGATCACCTTCTCCACATGTTGAATTGTTTGAAGCAGTTTTCGGTGCGAGGTTATCTCTCCGTTTAGGCAACTGACAAGCTTCTTGTTAGAAAATCTGAGCTGAGGTATCACCAGAGATTTGGCCTTTTACTGTGTGGAAGCAGCTTGTGGAGGTTGAGACTGCAGCATTGCTCAGATTTGTTGTTATTTTTCCCAATTTCCGAGAATTGAAGAAGCAAAATGTAATAAAAGTTTAATCCCAGTTTTGGAGAAGCATTGCTAATCAGTACGTAATAATCAGCTCACGTGAAGATATTCCAGAATTGTTATCAGAGACCTGGTTCAAACCCTGCAATGATAGATGCCATGATTTCTAAGTGGAAGTTCTATGTCTGATGCCTATTAACCCAGTATCACTTATCATAGACAATCCTTTCCGATTCGCTAATGCCCCTTATGGAACGAAAGCTACTATTATTTTATCCAAGCTACGTGTGACTCCAGACGCACAGAAACGGGTTTGGTTGCTGCAGGTCAGTTATCTAAACTCCAGGGCCACACTGCAGGAATTCGTCAAGTTTCTGTTCGATAATAATTGCCCAATGTCCAGCAGCATTCTTACCTCCTCAACTCCTGAAGCATTCCATTTCACAATGCAGCAGAATTCTGGAAATGTAAAGGCCTGGACAGACAAGTTAAATTAATTTAACACATACTGAGTAAGATAACCTTATCAACACCTCTGGAAATTCAATGGTGTTGCCATGACTGAGTCTTCACGATCAACAGCCTGGGAGTTACTATTAATCTGAAAGTGAACTGGTCTCACTACGTAAAGAATGTGGCTACAACAGCATGCCAGATGGCAAGTATACTGCTATCAGTAATGGACTTCCTGACTCCAAAAGCTTTTCTAATACCAAGAAGTCACACTTAAAGTGTGTGATGGAATACTCCCCGCTTGACTGGACAAATGTATCGCCGACATACCTGAATTTGTTGGACAGCGCCATTATGAAACATTCATGTAAAAGGACAATGCAGCGGGCATTTAATACCTGAAATGAAAACAGAAACAACTTTTGTGTCGTTAATAATTTCCTTTAGACATCCTGTAACTCTAAAACTACTATCATCCTAAAGACAAAGGAAGTAAATGAATGGGAATACCATTATCTGTATGTTCTCTTCCAATCTACTAACCATCCTCAATTGGATAAGTAGTTCTTCACTCAGGTCTTCACCGTTCCAGTGGATCACAGTGTTTCTCTCCCGTCTCCCCCACTTCAAAGCAGCCAAATAGTTTCACGAACTGTTTAACTAAACTTTATCAAACTCAGTTGGTAGGAGGCCAACAGTCTCTGGGAGGTGAGAAAAACGTCACAAAAAATGCAACACTTGAGTTGCAGAGTTAAGAGGAGCAGTTTGGAAATATGCATCCCTGTTTTCTTGCAGCAGATCCATGTAATCAGACAATTGCCATAAGTAGACTCAGCAATTTGCCATGAATAGAAATGCTAAATTTGGTGATGAATTTTCACAGTATGTATTTTCCAGCAATAATTCTGTTTCAATGAAATTTGTATTGACGTACAGCTCCAATTGAGATGAACAGTTGCCAGCACACCTTGTCATCGATAATCAGCGTGAATCCAACATTCGTCATTTTACAAGGAAGCTGCTGATTATTACCATGCCTTAATCTGTTCGGAAGTCTAATCCCTACAGTGTGGAAACAGGTCATTAGGACGAAGAATTTCACATGCAAACTCTAAAGAGTATTCCACCCACACCCATTCCCCTACACTGCTCCTGACTGACACATTCTGGAGCATTACATACAATGTAACATTGTAAAAACAGTGACTGCAGATGCTGGAAACCAGATTCTTGATTCGTGGTGCTGGAAAAGCACAGCAATTCAGGCAGTATCCGGGGAGCAGTAAAATCGACGTTTCAGGCAAAAGCCCTTCACCAGTACGTCCAATTCATCTAACCTGCATATCTTTTGACTGTAGGAGGAAAGTAGAGCAACCTGAGTAAACCCATGCAGACACAGGGAGAATGTGCGAACTCCAAAAGGTCGTCTGAAGCTGGAATCGAATCCAGGCCCTTTGTGCTGTAAGGCAGTAGTGCTTATGACTGAGCTACTGCACCTTTCTTCAAACTCTAGTGGAGCCTTTCTTCTGAAAAAGCCTGAAAAAAAGATGAACACGTCACCATAGCCATTTTACAGCAAAAAGTAGTGTTTTATTCACAGAGACAGAAGTAGTCACGACATCCTCCAGCACATGGCTGAAGATGATCAGTTGAAGGAAAGCTCTTTTGGCAACCTTTCTTAGTAGATGACTAAGCTGCGGTACAGAAAGGCTGCAGCAGCAAGTCCTCAATCAAATATGTTCTTCATACCATTCCTTCTGCTAGAAATTAGGTATTTATCTTGATTTAACCTATGTTATATATGCTTAGTTACACCTTTCTCGTATTCGAAGCCATCTCCCGAGATTTCATTCAATGTCTTTGCTTGTTTGAATTTTGGAAAATCTCTCCGATACTGCTGAAACCACTTCAAGAGGTTTCCCCTCCCACAACCAGCTCTTGTCTTCTACATTCCCTTCAATATCAGTGCTGCTCCTCAGAAACCAATCGGAGACAATGTACATGTATGATGTCAGCGAACAGGTCATCACTGCACCTCACCATCTCCCAGGGAGCAGCACAGCTCAGTGTTGGTGATCAATGCATTTCACGTCCAGTTGTGATGATGTCAAGTGTCGTTGTCATCTACTTATCCATAATCAAAATGAACCTGAATCTGAGATATTACCATTCCAATAAGTTTGCAAGTCTACGTGTTAAAGGTAGATAAATAAGACTAATTCGACTGTGTATACCATAGATGAAGAAACAAAAGATTTGATCTTAATGGTAAAAACCTGTGATTTCTGAAGCGTGAGCACTGAATGCACAGCTTTAAACTGTTTCAGTGCAGATTTCAAAGCGCAGTTCCTGTGGGGGAGTGCGATTATCGTTTGCAGACATCAGAAACGACATATGGAAACAACATTTGTCTTTCAGACTGACTGGCAAATTGCACGATTAAAATAATTTTCATAAAATCCCTATGGTGTGGAAGTAGACCGTTCGGTCCACCAAGTCCACACCAACCCGTTGAAGATTAACCCAAGACCCAATTCCTCCTCTATCCTCTTGCAGCTTCTCATAAATAAATAATTTAAACTACACAGACCTGGACACATTGGATATTTTCCATTGGACAATCCACCGAAACTTCACATATTTTAAACTCACGCACACATGGGATGAATGCAAGCACCACACGGACAGTCACCGCAGGCGAGAATTGAGCTGCGTCCCTGGCACTGTAAGGCAAGACTGCTAAGCACTTTTATTCTTCCATTAGCTCATTGGGTTCAAAATAAATGACATTTAAACACCTCATCCAAATGTTTGAAGCATGTATCATCTCTTGAGCTAAGTTCTTCTTTGAAAGTGAACGACATTCAAAAGTTTATACAATGCAAAAGACGCTTGAAACTTAAGCTTTCATCACGAACAATCACAAGTTCAAAATTACATGCGGCTACGCGAGTAAATGAGTTCGATCACAGTGTCGATGTATACTTGCGTGTGGTGGTATTTCCGTGTACCAGCTGTGGAGTTTGCGGTTTTGGACTGAGGTGGATATAGAAATCACATCATTTTAGTGTAGACAAGGTTTATTTGAAATAATAAGATGTTGGAACAAAGACCCTTCGTCAGATGAAGTGAAAGGGAATAACACAGAACACAGAATTTATGGGCTGAGAGATTAAGGACAGACAGATCAAAAGATCAGACAAATTGTGAGTGAAGTAGCGAAGACTAAGACTCTGCAGGTGAACAAGAGTGCTAGACAGTGTGAGTAAAGTGTCAATAGTTGCATACCAACTGAAGGGACGACCTCGAATCCAAATAAATGAGGCATAAAGATGATTACAAAATATTAAAATAAGCTAGCACTGGAGACAAATCAGAGGACTGGAATAACATGGAACAGAAGCAGAAGCAGCTGGAAAAACCCTCCAAAAGAAAAGCACCAGATGTAGGGTCAACAGACCTAAAACATTAACTCTGATTTTTCTCCGCAGATGCCACTGGACCTGCGAAACTCTTGCCCCCCTCGCAATCATACCCCCGTCCTACACCCCCACCCCCAGTCACCCTTGTCATTGCTCCTGGTTTACAGCATTCCCAGTTCTTTTAATGTTTTGTTTGAATCTAGTCTCATGCCGAGGGTCTGACACACGTAATCAGTTAGCCAAAATTGTACAAACTGAATAAGGCAGAGAGATCATAACAATTTGACAAGGTGATGGTGTGAAAACAGAGGAATAAGGAAGATTTCACAGTTACAGAACAGTGTGGGGGGAATCACATGTAGCGTGACATGAACGCAAGACTTTGGTTGAGGCCATCCTCACGGTTACAGCAGTTGGCTATCCATTGCTGTTTGGCAATTTTTCGTTGTTATATCTCTCGATGGCCGTCTTGGCCAATGTTTATTCGAAGATTGAAAGCCAAATATCCTTGCTTGCTGAACTCTTCCCCGACTGGGAGTGAATAACCGTTCCTGGCAATTGTTGTGCCATTACCATTCATCCATTGCATCATCGTCTGCATGGTCTCACCAACATACCATGTCAGGGTATCTCAGGACAGCCTTGCCTGCAGCATATGATATAGACAACATTGGCTGAGTCACATGAGTACCTGTCGTGTACATGGTGGTTGGTGTTCCCACATGGGATGGTATTGTCCATGTCAATGAGCTGACAGGGCTTGCAGAAGTTACGACGGCAGGGTGCAGTGGTGTTGTAGTTAATGCTGTGTTAAGGCTGCGTAGTTTACTGCACACTGTGGTATGTTTTACTTTTGTTGGGTGTTTGAAGGTGAGAAATCAAGGAATCGGGATGATCTTAATGAGATGCTCATCATCATCGGTGACATGTTTAATCCTGTGATGAAGGTGCTGCACTCCAATGTACTATAGATGATGCAGGATACACTATCAGTTGAATCCTGTGTCTGTCTTCTGAGAAGATCATAGCAGTTTTTCGCTATGGCACATCGGAACTGGCGATCAATCAGTTCAACATGTATACCATCAACATGAGTGTATCCTTCAAAATCTTTGGTTGTCTGTCGCATTGCTCCTCATCCGGGCGGTACCTGTGCAGGTGCAGCGCCTGTCTTTCGGGTATGGCTACTTTAATTTATTTAGGGTGGAGGTTGGAGAAATGCAGCATCGTGTGGTTATCCTTGGGTATGCGGTAGAGTGAGGCACTGAGGAGTTATTCCTTAATTTTAGTGCATGGTGGATCTGGTTGTATCATCCTGACAGAGGAATGGATAGACAGTTAAAATCGAGAAGAGAAATAGCAGGAGAAACTCAGCAGATCTTACAGCATCCATGCAGAGAGAATCAGAGAAAATATTTGAAAACTTCATCAGAACTCAGTAATCTGCCATAAGTACTGCCAAACTGATTAGTTTCAACAGCACTTTCTGTTTTTACGTCAGATCCCAGAATCCACAATTCTTTACATGAACCATTAAAGCAATGCAGAAACTTTTTTTTGTGATTCCTCATACCAAAGATTTCTGCTTGGAGCACATTTTCCTGACCCCATTAGAAACATGAAACTGTGCAGCACAGAAAACAGATGCAGTAAGAACATCAATCACTGTCGCCCTGTGGCTCTTGAACCAGTAACTTTTCACTTAACAGTCGAATGCTCTGAAACCCTTAGGTCGGTGGAGTTGGGAAGAATGACGAGGGATGTGGAAGGTTGCAGAGGGACATGGATAGGGTAAAGAGCTGGGCTGAGGGGGGCATATGCTGTTTAATGTGGACAAGAGTGAGGTGATACACTTTTGACGGAGTCATCGGAATGCAAAGTACTGGGCTAATATTAAGATTCTTGGAAGTGCAGATGAGCAGAGAGATCTCGTTTTCCATGTACACAGATCCCTGAAAGTTGACACACAGATTGACAGGATTGTTAAGAAGGCATACAGCATTTTGTCCTTTATTAATAGAGGGATTGAGTTCCAGAAACAGGAGGTTATGCTCCAACTGTACAAAGCTCTGGTACCGCCACACTTGGAGTATTGTGTACAGTGCTGGTCACCGCATTATAAGAGGGACGTGGAAGCTTTGGAAAATGAGCAGAGGAGATTTACTAGGATGTTGCCTGGTATGGAAGGAATGTGTTACGAGGAAAGGCTGAGGGCCTTGAGGCTGTTTTCGTTCGAGAGAAGAAGGTTGAGTGGTGACTGAATAGAGACATACAAGATAATCAGAGGGTTAGATAGCGTGGATAGGGAGAGCCGTTTTCCAAGTATGGGAACGGCAAACACGAGGGGACACAACTTTAAAGTGACGGGAGATAGGTATAAGACAGATGTCAGAGGTAGTTTCTTTACTCAGAGAGTAGTAAGGGTATGGAATGCTTTGCCTGCAACGGTAGTAGATTCGCCAAGTTTAAGTGCATTAAAGTCGTCATTGGACAGGCATATGGACGTACATGGAATAGTGTAGGTGGGATGGGCTTCAGATTAGTATGACAGGGCGGCGCAACATCGAGGGCCGAAGGGCCTGCACTGCGCTGTAATGTTCTATGTTCTATGTTCTGTTTCTGAAGATTTACAAAATTGGAGACTGGGTTATGTGGTTTTTCTCCTGAACATTTTTCCACCTGCCAAATGACAATATTTTCCCAATCTTTTCAAAATCCTCTGTCTTGCACCATGACCTGGGATGAGAAGTCCCGTTTTGTGAAGAGGTTCAGAGGCTGGTGAGTTTCGCTTTGGAGCAAAGATGGTTAACTGGCAATTTCCTGCTGCAGTTTATAATGATGGGAGGGGAAGCGTTGGGGATCGGCAATTTGACGAGCATGTGGAAGTGTTGCCACTGAACAGAGTCAGTGAACAGAGGACTGAGATTAATGGAATCTCATGAAAAGCAGCACTTCTTTTCTGTACATTCAAAGAATACTGCAGAAGCTCGATGGCTCTAGAAACATCTGTGGAAAGAGAAACAGAGATAACGTTTTTAAATATAGTGCATTCCTGATTATGAACTCGAGTTTCTGCAGTCTAATCAAATGACTGTCTTGGTTTGTTGAGATGGGTGTCTTGAATTAGTCCTGCAGGGAGTCAATCAAAATGTAGTCAGCAGGATTCGACGCTGCAACCGATGTTTCATCCATGCCGTTAAACAATTGACAATGAGTACATGAATGGAAGCGTTGCTTAATATACCTTATAGAATGGAGAATGCCAACCTCAAACACGAATATTTGGCAGCATGACTCCAGTGTTCGCTGTCACCCTCTCTTGATTCAGAACGGAGGAGGATGCTGGACGATCAATTTGAATTACACACACATTGATGAGAGATAGATTGGATGGGAAAAGACCATTTACATGTGCGGAGAGATTAATAAACACAGCAGTGGATTCACAGCTAGCTGAATTACGGCCAATGAAGTGCTCTTGAAAACATTCACCATTGGCAAATCTAATGTGCAAATCAGGTCAATTTGCTTATTTAGAGGTCAAAATCTGAAAATGTTTCAAATACACACACCTGGCACTGGATAGTGCAGACCTACTCTGAGGGTTTATTCTGCTCTGATTTAAACTTGGGACAATGTGGGACAAGTGGGCTTCCTAACAGTGGAAGTTGTCAAATATTTAAGACTCTGATGACGAGGATATTCTCTCTTTCAGTGGGTAGTAAATCTGTGGAAATTTGAAAAGAAAACAGAAGTCTGTCAAAGCTGGGTACATTCAAGGCTGAGATAGACAGGCATTTAGTTAATTCGCAATAAAGGGCGATGGAGATGAAGCTGAAAAGGGAAGTTGGGGATTACTCAAATCCGCCGTGATCTCATTGAAAACTGTCGCTGATGTGATCGGCTAAATTGCTCCATCTGTTCTCCTAGTTTTGCTGTGATTTGGAAGATGACAGACACCATCGTATACGAAGAAAATCAGAAAGTTAGGAAGAGAATATTGCAGTCAAACTGAGTCAAAATTATTCATTGAAAGGAAAATGATACTTGGCAATTTGCCAGATTTGTTTTTATCAACATGTCCAGGAGAGCTGATCAAGGCAGCTGTTGATCTGAGTGTTCTTGCGCATGAAACAAACAAAGGTTGGTGACACGTTTTTGTTTCTGACAAAATAATTGGTCTTTCCTGTCGTTCACAATGCAAGAGACGATTTCAAAGAAAAGATAGAGACTAAGTCGCCTGCGAACTAATCTATGACCAATTTATGGCTCGCATTGTTCTGTGGGACATATATGATTTATTGATTATTGTTCTCCAATCTTCCTTTATAATTGAACCGTGAGTGGGAGAGGGGAAATTGAGATCGCCCATGATTATTGCCATCTTTTAATCACTCACATGCAGTATTTATATCTTGTACGTTTTAGTTCACACTGTGCTTGTAAACTGCATCTTCTGGTGATTTCTTTCCACACTGTCCCTCATCTGCAACCAAACTCATTTTACATCCCGATCTCCTGAATCAAAATAATCCCTAACCATTGCCTAAATGTCACTAAAATATCGGTATTTCACATGCCTCTGTATGTCATCTTCCAATATTAATTGGTACTTTTCTGTGCTGCAATTGCGCATAATTTGAGAAAAACATAAAACAAAACAAAATCAAAAATCCAGGACTGGTGGACCTGGATTTCCAACACACGTCATTGCAGTTAAAACGCAGATTATGTTGCAGAGAAAATATAGAGAATCACCAGGAGACGCATCGAGTTCTTCAAGAACTAGGTATTTTATTTGCAAACAGAAAAACCGTGACACCGCGAAAGCAGATTCTCGAAGGCCCCTAAACTTCAGGGTCTGTGGAATTTTATATATTTTCTTACTATGTTTCTGTTTGCTTATCAGCATGTCCAACTATATAAATCAAAGTACCACACGCTAGCTACACAATAAACCTGTGATGTTACTTCCCATTATTTCTTTAGTTGTACATTCTACATAATGTTAATCTAATGTCACGATTAGATATTTATTGCTAACTGTGCTACAATGGTCTTTTATACCACACGGTGGCACAGTGGTTAGCACTGCTGCCTCGCAGCGCCGGAGACCCGGGTTCAATTCCCGCCTCAGGCGACTGACTGTGTGGAGTTTGCATGTTCTCCCCGAGTCTGCGTGGGTTTCCTCCGGGTGCTCCGGTTTCCTCCCACATTCCAAAGATGTGCAGGTCAGGTGAATTGGCCATGCTAAATTGCCCGTAGTGTTAGGTAAGGGGTAGAATGTAGATGTAGGGGTATGGGTGGGTTACGCTTCGGCGGGGTGGTGTGGACTTGTTGGGCCGAAGGGCCTGTTTCAACACTGTAAGTAATCTAATCTAATCTAATATAACCCTAATTAATATTTTCCCAACGTCATGGTTAGCCATTTTCTATCACGTCTGCTACAGTGATCTTCCATTGCAGACTAACCTGCCATGATAGATCTTTAGCTTTTCCATCTAATACAACAGTCTCCTGCCTCGAGCAGACTCAACTAACGACTAAGCAGATATTTTAATGTCATGTCCCAAACATTTATGGTGCCAATAATGTCACAATAACACTTAATGGAGAAACTTGCATTATGAATTGCGTTATCTCGTCTCGCCATAGTGACCTTTCAGTATTATCCTTACTCTGCCATAGATTTCCAATATGGTTATCCCATCCTGCCTTCCACAGATCACAAATTCCCAGTGGTCTTCATGCTTTAACCCTTCCCATGCTTTCATTTTCTTTATTTTCCATATTCCCCCCTTTGTGACCTACTGGTCTCACCCAGAGAACGAAGACAAAAAGCTCAGCCTCTCTTGTGCCCAACACAAACAATATAGGTCCCAACACGAGAGAAATAATTTTCGGAGTCTTAGAAGTAAAGGGTTTTTCCTCTATTCCTGGGGTCCCTTGGGCCAAAAACCTCTTCTCCAATAACCAGAACAGGAAGAAAATGACCCAAGATCCCTTACAATATAGGACTCGTGTATTCTTCAGAAGTATCATCGTCGTTCCCACGTGGAAATGTTTCTTGCACAGTGGCGGTTTCCAGATCATAATAGCAGAGTAGTGGGGTTCCATCCGAGGAGTAAGCACTTCCTTGGGTAGCTGAAATGACCACATGTTGCGGTGTAGTGACGTGAAGTAAAATGGACTTAATGAAAGGTAAAGCACAACAAAAGATGAAAGCAACAACAAACAAAACCGCACCTACAATAAGACCAATCTTGACAAATCATGCTCCTCAAGACCCTAATATATCATTCACCCAATCAAAAGCCTGATAACCAAACACCTCATTGCCTTTTAGCTGCTGTCTTCGATTCTTTAGCTTTTCCATTGCTGTTGTAAATGGTCACCCAGAGCTCGTGTTGTTAGGTATAAATGTGCAGCAATTTTCACCAAACATCACACAACCTCCGCCTTTTTCTGCCAGTATCCAATCTAAGGCCTGTCGTTTTGGTAGTTGCATCCAATTGTTCTCCCAAGGCCACAAGTGCATCGTCAGTGTAATTTATAAATCTCTGCTTGTTGTAACAACTGTCAGTAATCCATTCAGCATTCATGCTAACTCCTACCACTGGGATGAGAGCTTCCAAGCAGCAATTTGATTGCGGGCCTTAAACTCATTAGGAATACCTCTTGGTGGCCCTATGCTCTCAATCCAAATTGTTAGATCAGGAACATACCATCGCTTAATTCGGCAGAAGACTGACTGTGACGTAACATCCAGCTGCGTGTGTGGTGATATAACTAGTTCATGCAGGAGCATTACACGGGCACCGCCGCCACTCCAGTCAGTGGGCAGCATCGGGCGCAATCCTACTTTCTTAACATACAGCCACCAAGTATCTGCCAGTGGGACGCGCTGAGAATTCAAAACCGCCCCAAACGTGCTGTCCCCCTCGAGTTCAATCGCATTCTCGCAATGGCCCTTAAAATAGCCGACTGGTGTGGAGCCATTTCACTTAAACTATTCAAAACTCAACCCTTCCCGTATCCTGAAAGCAGCTACGGGGAGTGTCTAATTAATCTTACCGATGGACCATGGGGTACAGTAGACAAGCCACCGTAGGAGTTGCTGCCTGCCCACGTCATCCTGCTGATAGATTATAGAGGTTTGAAGTAGGAGGTACCAAGATAGAAAATAGAATTGCCTGTAAGTCGATGAATCATCTGGATTAAGAGTTCGGCGAGAGTGCTACAAATGCCATGTCCAGTTATAGTGCATAGGCGCAACATAGTATGAGGGGTTGACTTAGTATACAAGGAACAGTCCTGTCTAGCCATCATTACCGCTGTACTGTTTCACACTGCTACCATTGAATGTCATGGGCGCATACCCATGTCAGGGCAGCGAAGTCTGCACTTCTCATACATCTTTGCCTCCCAGCCTGTGCGACCCTGGTATACCATTTCAGGTCTGCCAAATTAATGGTCTCCAAGCATGAGTATGCGGGCCTGCATTAGAGCTGGGGTATCATGGACATCACCCATGACTTCTCCGTCCCTCTGCCAGAAGGACTATGCACCACATCAGTATACCCAAGAACATTACCTGTACCTTATTTCAAACCCTGCTGAGGGGTACTAGCCGCCTGTGTGCCCTGCCTGTCTTCAAATTCCTCGGCCTCACCTCCACCTACCTCAGTATTAGAGTTAGTCTGTGCTGGTGGGCGAGCTTTAGTGCAATGATTAAGGTGGTAGCATATGTGTTGTCCTTCCACTTGGTAGTAGTTGGTGCCTTAGTAATGACGAAAGGTCCCTCTCTCCTTGGCTCATTCCAGCGTCTTCGAAAAACCTGCACATACACCCATTCCCCGGGTTTAATGGGTCCTTCCTGTTGACATGTTGCGGTTCCCTTTATGTTTCCTGCAGGTAGGTAGTCTCATGTATCATAGTTAGCTGCTGCATATATTGCTTAAGTTCTAAGATTAACCACTCCAAGCTAGGCCCTTTGTATGGGCCTCTCCACCTGGGTACTGGCATAGGTCTACCTCTGAGCATCTCATGCGGTGTTAGATTGGTCATGCGATTCGTCTGCATGCGATAACTCATTAGCGCCAGTGCATCAGCTCAGTTAAGGATGGAGATTGTGCAGATCTTGTTTATTTGGCTTTCAATGTCCCATTAATCCTTTGCAACATACCCTATGACTGGGGATGATACACACATCAAAACCTCTGTTTGATTCTCAAAGACTGCAACACCAACTTAACGACTTTCTGAACGAACGCAACCCCAGTGTCTGAACTAATTTCTGACAGTAAACCAAACTTTTGAATAACTTCATTAGTCAGAAATTTCACTACTGTCCTCGCTGCTGGTTTCAACCTTATGTCCACTGGGCTAAATAATGTCATTCTCTCCAGATCTGTATCATGCTGCAACCACAACGTGGCTGGTAATGCAACCAAATGCTGATTACCATATTGATCATCTTCTTTCACTGACATTGGCATACTCCGCTGGCGTGTTACTTTGATTTCCTTCGGATTCCCTGTTAAGGTGCAGTGTACTAGGATTTTAATATATCTGCCATCCCCAGATTCCCAAACCGCTGTCGTGAGCGTATGCCTTTCCCTAACTGTTTATACATGCCTGGCCATAGATCCTAAGTCGTTAGATTTATATCCCTTATTTACAAGTATGGTTGCATGTGGTGCGGCACCTGGTCCTCTATACCACTTTTCCAGGAACGCATTTCCCTCCATTTGCAGGATCACTCTCTGCTCCCCTCATACTATTACTTTCTTCTCAAATGTTGCAGAGCAGTGACTTCCTGCTGCCACTGCCTCTCTAACACCTCATCCTCAGATAGATCTAATATCACTATACAGTGCAGCTCAGATATGGGTGGTCTTGCTTTAGTCAATATCGTCAACACTTCTGCTTCATACATCCACTAAATGTCTTGAATATCACTTACTATATCCCCTATCCAATAAACATTAACATTGATAACTTCTTCCATCACTAACTGCATTGGCCTTTTCTATGAACAAAAACCTGCTGTGTGCATTCCAATCTTACCTCTAACTGGAGTAAAGCATCCCTGCATAACAAGTTAATTGGCGTCTCTTCAGACCATGTTATTGTCAGAACTATCTCGCTACCTTCCATTTCGAACCTAACTGGAGCTGTAAAACGGTTTAACTGTTCAAACCTGAGAACCTTCTGGTTTGAACAAATTTACTTGACATGGGAATGTGAGAGGCATACCGTGGCAGCCGACAAGTGTATGTGGCTCCAGTGTCTATCATCGCTGGTGTCTGCCGCTTTTAACTCGTACTACTGTTTCTTGATCAGCCTCCCATGCGACGAAAGGGTAGCGTCCATTTCCACCCAGGTTCTCAAGGCATCCCTAACAAATCCCACACGGGCTAACAACCCCGGCACGACCAAGAACGGCAGTGGGATCGAGGGCAACAGCTGCCAATTTCATATGGACAGCCACAAACACTCTCTTTGAAAGATATATTTTCATATAAAAGTCTGTGCAGCAGTATTATACGGGACCCAAGCAACCTGCGCTGGGTATTCATATCCCAGACAGTTTGGGTTGTTCGCCGTTTTCTCCGAAAGCAACTGGAGATCATTATTTTATTGCTGATGTGAAACAAGATCGTGCATTGAATCTGGTCGCCGTTTTTTGATTTTGTGGTGAAAAGGTGGGCAATCTCGATGTGAAACGTTGTTGTATTTCTCTCATTTCCTTAATTACTGTCCTGGTGAGGAAGGCTGGTGATTGGTCCGCTCAATCAGATGAAAGGACCAGCGCATTGTTGACCTAATTTAATCCAGAATGTAATGGGTAATCTTCACATTGCATGGTTTATTGCTCTTCTGTTTTGTTGTATGTTTCCTGACCACTTTCTCTGACTTAACAATGCATCAAAGCTCCAGTGTGTTTGGAAGCATAGTTTGGGATTGTCCTGCTGCCGTTTGTGTGAGAAATACATGACATAGATGAATTGCACTGCCTCAAAGTCAGCATGCACCCTATCGTGTGTCTGGCAATGTTTCTGCTTTTTCTCTTTTGCTTCTATTCCACGTTAAGAGTTATCAGTTTTTTGATTCACTGGAGAGCTGAGTGTGTGACACGATTTGTGAGATATTCTTCTTCAGCCATAATCTTTGATGGCGAACTTGGGAATGTGTCAAGTAGAATGGTCATTAGCAGCAAAAGTCCGCAAAGACCTTCATCTCTGGGTCGGTTCGACCCATCCACCCTCCAGGGAAAATAGCCAAATGTGCTAACTGAACACCAAAAATCGTGTGTTTCAGAAAATGGTCGAATCAAGCTGGTGTCAGCTGCTGGAGCGTCTCAGAATTGCCGAGCACGGAAACAGACCCTGATATCCAACCTGCCACTGCTGAATAAATAAGCGAAATTTATCGATCCAAAATTGCCAAAATTTGTCCCTCATCTCTCCGAACACGTGCCAGTTAATACTGAATGTGGCAATTCATTTTGCACACACAAAAATGTCTGTGTGCAAAATAAGTGTCCCAAATTTTACTGTTCTCACATAAAACCTATGCTATCTAGCTTTGAACTCTCATACCTTGTGAAAAATAATGCCCTGATTATTTACTCTGTCCATCTTCCTCATGATTTTATAAAATGCTGAAAGTAATTGCTCCAGAAAAAAAAACTGTCGAAGCCTATTCAGCTTCATGCTATTGTCCGAACAGTGCAAACCTTGCAAACACTTTCAATTTGCACCACGTTCCTTACTGGATGCGCGAGGTGTGAGTGTCTGTAGTGAAGTGATGCTGAAACACTAGTCATGACATATTCGCGTGTGCACTTTTGCATGGTCGTGTGGTCGAGTGGTCTCAACCGCTGGGTTTTGTTCAACTTCCCGTCTTTAGCGAGTTGTGGTTTCGAATCTCTCCCCTTCCAATAGTGTGATTGGAATACTGCAATCTCATGAACAATGAAAGTTCTACACTAGTCCTGCAAGTGTTCATTGTTGCGTTTGCAGCTTCTGATATCTTCGGAGATAAAACCGGGAAAATTAGCGACTGACT
Organism: Chiloscyllium punctatum; assembly: GCF_047496795.1. NCBI lineage: Eukaryota > Metazoa > Chordata > Chondrichthyes > Orectolobiformes > Hemiscylliidae > Chiloscyllium > Chiloscyllium punctatum. The sequence goes on from NC_092752.1 coordinate 53,171,113, forward strand.
CTGAAAACAGTGATAGTCCCTGCTGTCCAAAGCCTCCTCAAAACCACACTGCTTTCGGATATTTGCAGGGCCACTTTTGGTGCCAGTTTCTGTGTCTCAAATCGTCAGCGCATTTGGCTGAAAGTTTGGTGGTTCGAGCTCAGCCTGAGCACAGAGCCTTAAATATTTCTGTTCAAGCATTGAAACCGACTTTGTACCAGCACTGTAACCACGAGAACTCATTCACGATTCACCACGAGTCAGCAGGTCGTGAGACGTTTCTATGCAGCAGGATACGACCCCAATCTCTTCAAGTCCCCGCTGCCAACAGAAAGTGGCCACTGCAGCTTTAATCAGCGGCTTCCTGCCCAGCCCTGTGACACAGCTCAGAGAAACTCATTCCTCCGGTTCGGCCCTTTCCAGTTGAAAGTGGGAACAAATTTATTTGATACTCTTTGTTCCTTGTTCAGAATATGTGTGCACGTTTCCAGCACAGATGATCACGATTTTATGAGTATGGTCGGCGGGCTCTGATGCTTTCTGAAGAGTAGAAGCATCAGTTTTTGCTGAAAGTGGCCCTGCTCAGATCTGATCAGAAACATTGTCGTTCCTTCATTGCGGGTGACAGTCTTCCAGATCATGATTGATGGGGCAGTGACAAGGAGAGCATTAATTTGCTCATGTCACAGCGAGGACTGAATTCCTGATGTAAGTCTCTGTAAGTATCGCAAAGTAGGCACTGAAGAGCCTAATTTGGACGCGATCTGACGTTTCTCAACCTGTGTGAATCAAAAACCAGTAATCCTCAGTCATGTTTTGGAGCAGATAACATATTCGAGTTTCTAAGCACAAGGCACGGTTACAGCTCATTCAGTCAGCAACAGGAGTGAAAAGATTTACATACTCAGTTGAACTGCTTGACTCATGCTCTCATACAGTCACAAATATTTCCGAGTGGTCTGAATACTAAGCCATCTTGGAAATGAAATTGACGGACAGGCTCCCGAATGACTTTGTATCCATTTTGTTTTCTTTGTATCAACTTTGTATCCAATAAGTGAGTCGCATCTCTTCGAATTCCACATAGACTTCCAATTCAGCTGGCAGCCAGTTGGCAGTTGATTGTGGCTGTGCTGGAAAATGCACAGTTAAGGAGAAAGACAAGGAAAGTTTCAAATCTTTTTTGCACCGCATTTTGAATAAGGTCGCTATGTGTTCTTCCATGCTCAGATTCCAGTGCGAAAGCAGTTTTTTCAGATGGAGGAATTTCCTTCTTCCACTTATTCTGCAGAATCGGTGCAGTTTCTGTGAGTATTCTGCAAGCTTTCATCAGGTACAGTAACTTGGCTTTCCGGTTTTTGCCTGTGTGTTAACTGGTGTCAGGTTCCATTTCTCCAGAAGGTTTGGTTCGAATCCCTGTGCTGCCACTTGTTCTAACGGATTAGGCTGGCAACGCTTGGTGGGATGAGTTGTGTTGTAGATTAACAGAATAAACCGCAGTAATTTATTCTCAACCACGCTGTGACATGGCACAGTACAAAGCAACCAACGTGTCAGTGTCCACGCTCTCTTCCCCTGCTCCTGTGGATATCAGGTTGGTCTCCAACTCGAAATGCCCCCAGCATAAAACAGGACCCTAGCAGGCTGGTTTTCACATTCCAGGCAATTTGTGTTGTTCACCCATTTATCTGAAAGTGAATGGCGATAGCTATTTACCAGCTGTTGTGAAACCAAATCCGACATTGAATCCGCTCGCCGTCTTTTATTGTTGTGGCGATCAGTAGGGCAATGAAGATATGGAACTTCGTTTCCTTCATTTCTGTGCTGAGGAGGAAGGTTGGTGATCGGCCATCTCAATCTGGGGCAGACACCAACCCATTGTCAACCAAATCTAATCGAGACTGTAATTATTAATCCTCACTTTTCATGGGTCATTGTTAGTCTGTTCTGTTTAATATTACTTGAGCACTTTCTGGGATGTGGTGGTGAACTAAGAAACCAGTCGGTTGAAAGCACCATTTGGAAGTGTCTCGCTTTCATTTGTGTGACCAGTTCCTGTCCCAGATGATTCGCAATGTCTCACAGACAGCATTCATGCTTTGGTGTGTCTGAAAGTATGTTCTCCTTGTCAGTTCTGATTGTGCTCCACATTAAGAGTTGTCAGTCTTTGGATTCGCTGGAGACCTGAGGGCTTAACACGATTTGTGAGGTATTTTCCGTAGGCAAATTCTTTCATGGGAAACATGGGAATGTGTCAAGAAGAATGGTCATTCGTAGCTAAAGTCCGGAAAGCCTTCATTTGAGGGTGGTTTTGAACCAACTATCTTCCAGAAAACCACTCCAACGCGCTGAGCGAGTGATAAGCTCCCTGGTTTTCTGCCAAGAACTAGTTCAAACTCTGTTCGCCATTGCAGCGTCTCAGAGGGGCAAGCACGTAAACAGACCCTCTGATCCAACTCGTCCCTGCAGACCAGATAATCGAAATTCATCTCCCCCATTTGCCAAAATTTGTCCTTTTTCTATCTTCACCCTTCCTGTCTATACGCCAGCCCAGAAGCCTTGCAAATGTGGTGAGTGTACCAGACTCCACCACTAAATCTTGCAATTCATGCCTAACACGCAAAGTTTCTGTGTGAAAAGCAAGTGTATTTCAGATCCTTTATAAAACTTACCGCTCTCACCTTAAATCTGTGCATTCTAGTTTAGAAATCGCCTGTTTTGTGAAGAAATATTCAATGACTATTTACTCTATCCGTCTTCTTCATGATTATATACATTCCTGCAATGCCATGTCTCTGCCCTAAAGCTCCAGGGAAACTTCTCACAGACTATTTAGCGTCACACGACAATCCAAGCTGTACAGACCTTGCAAGGTCTCCATAAATATGATCGAACTTACGCCAAGTTCGTCATTGAATGTGTGTGGGAGAAAGTGCCTGAGGTGAGATGCTGAAAAACGTGGTTGCGGGTTTTTGTATGGCATCGTCGTCCAGCGATTGAAGGCGCTGAGCTTAAACTGTAGTCTCGATCCAATTATTGGTTTGAGTCCCAACACGACCAAAACCATGGGTGAAGTGGGTTACTTTGTTCTTTATGAAAGACTAACGCAGGTTGTAATGACGAGATATGAATCCATAATCGCCTATTTATTTACAGGAACTCCAACTAACTTAGACACAGCGATTGCCCAAAATCGGCTTTTCAATTCCATATGTGCATTAAATTAACTATTCGATCTCAGTAACTATCACACCATTTTTTTCTGTTACACAGTTGCTCAGTGAAACTTTAAATCAAACTCCGCTTTTGCAGAAGAGTTCATAGCTGCATATTCTCCACTGAAAATGCGCAGTAAAAGACAATCGCTTATTGTTTTTGTTTTAAACTGATGCCTTCGCCTGTTTGAGCTGACAGGATAACGATGATGCGTCCATCCTCTCGGGGCACATCAACTGCGTTAATTTTCGCAGAGGGAACATCATACTAAGTGGAATGGCCTCGTTGTGTTCAATTGACAAGGAGTGGTGAGTGAGTCAGTGTGAACAATGGGCAGTCAGTACTGACATCGACACTGAGCCTTGCACCACCAGCTCCTCACTCACTTGCGTGTCATGCCTCCCAGTCATCATTGGCTTTCACTTTTTCACCTCCCCGTTCCACTTTTCAACTTATTCCCGACCGCTTCGGAGTTCCTTTAAAAACTGCGGCTTTTAGAAACCTATTACTCGGATGCACTCATCACTCAATTGGATAACATGCACCGCCCATTGCTAATTACCCCAGAGATTGAGATGGAGAGTAACACTGCAGCACCCTGGATGTCCTCAGTACCGAGGTACAGCCATGATAACATGAAGGAAGGATTTAGTCCCGGCGACATTGAAGGAGCAGCGAGATATTTTCAACTCGGAAAGGCGAGATCCTTGGAGGGGGAACTGCAGTGATCACTTTCACGTCTATCTGCTGCTATTGTTCTTCTCGGTTGACGCAAACAATCACTGGATTGTTCTGGCAGGATTCGTGTGTGTGTTCTGTATGTAAGCAGAAATTAGTTTTCATTCGGATAATTCACAAGAAGAGAATTAAATCATCATTTCCTGACTGGGAATTATATCCTGGTCTGGGTGATGAAAACTCAGTCTCCTCAGCAGGAATCACCATTGATACTGACAGGAGCCTTTGGGTCCTGACCTGTACAAACTCTTGTGCCTGACCTTCACGTTCTTCATCGTCTTCTTTAGCAATGTTCCTCTCTCCAAGTTTCCAAACTTTTCATAATATCGCCCTGGGTTTCAATGTGAAGAAGGCAAAGTTATGATAATCAGATGTTGTTCAGCTGATATGCTGCAGGAAGGTAAGAAGAAGCTCATGCTAATAGGAACTCGTTTTAAGCTGCGCTGAGGTGCCGACAGCAATAAAGACGTCATTTAACTCGTCTTATTCTAGATGCTGGGCTCGAAATGGCCAGAGATTTTTCTTTGAATTTGTTCAGGTTCTGGTCTGTAAAATACTCCAAATGCGAAAGTACGATGAAAGTCAATGTTTCATAAAGTGGGACATTCCAAATGAAGCAGTGCCAATAATAATGTTTGTTGATTGTTAACCTTGTGAATGCGGTTTTCCCGATTTGCAAGTTTACATGACATTACAAGCTGACACAGCAGCGCCTGGTCTGTGGGCCAGGACTTTTTGGGTGAAGCGTCTGACGTCGGATTAGGGGATTGTAGGTTCGAATTCAACATCCCGAGAATGCAATGTACCAGTTCGTCCTCATTACCTGTTCTCTGTCAGGAAATGAAGCAGTTGGGTTTTCGAATTTAAAGCTGCATTTGCGTCTTTCGTCCATTTTAAACGCCAGCACATCGCAACAACACTCATTGTCAGGAGAACTGGCTTGGGTTTCACCAAAAACTGTCTTTTGGTGGATGAACTTGTGTGTAGGGGCAGAGAAAGGATGTGAAGATCAAGGAGCTTGTCAAAACATGAAAACTGTGACACTGTCGGGGTATGTGTCCGTTTATCTCCCTTGGTGGGTGAAAACGAGATGCGCTCCACATGGGAATTATAGCACTGTGTGACCATGTCAAACTTCAGTCCCATTGTTGTGTCATTTAAAAATCAAAGCGAGAATCTTATTGACATTTGCACCGCAACAAACAAAACACATAAGGTTATGGAACAAAGTTGGTAACTGCGAATAGAATAGATGAATGTCTTTATAATGGCACTGCACCATGGGCCGAATGGGCTTTTCCAATCTGCAAAACGTTGATACGAGTTAAAACCAATCTGCAGTGAAACTGATCAGAAATGAAAAGGCAAAAACCGTTTGTCTGAGAATGAGTACAAGAGCGGCTGTCTTCGTCCCGTGTAATCTCGTCATTAGAATTTGGAGCTAAAACCACAGCAGCATTTTTACCATTCTCAGTCGGGACATCGAATTATTTGTTATGGAAATATGTCGTGGTACGAGTATTTCTGACCGTTTTTCCGAAGCTTCGAGGGGATTGGTTTTGTGCCAAACGATATTCACTTTAACAGAATTCTAAAAGATGCAGATTTTGGAAATCTGAACTAAAAATGAGAATTGACATAGAAACACAGTACGCCTAGCAACATCTGTGGGGATAAACAGAATTGTTAAGATGGAGACAATCAGCTTTGTTATCCACTTCTTGATAATAATGTTAGGAAAACAATACGTTTTACCTGCAGAATCAGGATATTTATCAAAATATCTCTCGAGGTAACAACCATCGATGTTACTAATTTAAAAGTATTGAATCAGCTGTATTGCTGCTTCAATTTCCCCGAGCTGGTGAAAGACATTAATTGTTACCTTTTTCTTTTCCTTTCTGCCAGTACGCAGTAGTGTTGAATGCAGAATTGTTTCTTTCAGTGTCTTCCTCAATATGTGTCTCTGTTTTTATTTCTCTATTTGTCTCTGTATCCTCCTGAGCCTCTTTCACATTCGCCGACTCTCTGTCTTTGCATATCCCTCATTTCCCATATTTGTTATTGAAAAGCCTGAGTTTCAGAGACAATTTGCGAGTGGAACTTTATGGCCCCTACATGGAGTCAGTCGAAGTAGGCTCACATTCTCCCGATAATGCATCTGTCTCTTCGACCTGAGGCAAGGAGACTTTTTTTCCTCAAAATATAATGACTCCTTCGAAGTTAAAGTTGAATTCCTTATACAACAGAAAAAAAAAATGTAATTATATGGCAGCTGCAGGACTACAAGGGTGTAATTACTGTTGGTGTAAACCATATGATGGCGACAGCAGAGAATGTGGGTGATCAGCTCGTGGAGTTGTGCCATTAGCACAACATTCACTGGTAATTCAGCTGTGTAAAATCAATGACTGCAGATGGATTAGTGATGCAGGAAGAGCACAGCAGTTAATGCAGCATCCGAGGAGCAGTAAAATCGAAGTTTCGGGCAAAAGAATTTCATCATGTATAAAGGCAGAGAGCCTGAAGCGTGGAGAGATAAGCTCGAGAAGGGTGGGGTGGGGAGAATGTAGCATAGAGTACAATAGGTGATTGGGGGAGGGGATGATGGTGATAGATCGGGGGCGGGGGGAGGGTGGAGTAGATAGGTGGAAACGAAGATAGGCAGGTAGGACAAGTCATGGGGACTGTGCTGAGCTGGAAGTTTGGAACTAGGGTGAGGTGGGGAAGGGGAAATGAGGAATCTGTTGAAGTCCACATTGCTGCCCGGGGGTTGAAATGCTCCAAGGTGTTCTTCCTCCAGGCATCTGGTGGTGAGGGAGCGGCGGTGAAGGAGGCCCTGGACCTCCATGTCCTCGGTAGAGTGGGAGGGGGTGTTGAAGTGTTGGCCCACAAGGCGGTGTGGTAATTCCGCTGTGCCTCGTTCTTCACCTCTTTTCTTTCACCAAGATGGGAATCAAGCGAGGAGAATAGGAGGAGGAGAAGCAGAAGTGCTTGTTTAACAGCGTGAAGAATTTCCTGATTGAAATAGTACTTAGAAAGAACAAGATTCACTGCTGGAACTAAACCAGGAAAAAGAAGCGGGAATGGCAAATCTGAAAAGGCTGGATCTCAAGCAGAACGCTGTGTTCCTTGATCAGCAAATTTACACTTGTGTGAAGTTGAAAGAAGGTGCTTTCAGTACAATGAGCAGACACCACTGATGGGAGCTGCTATAATCAACTAAACCACGATGCCAGGCTAAAAGCGAGATTTCTCGTCCGTATGTGCAGTTCTTTCACCAGTTGACCACAAGCATTTGAAAATATATTTGCTGTATCAATATTGCTCAGTATGAATGGCAATCAAATTCCACTTTTGCTAAAAGACAAACATTTCACGGCTGAGCATTCTAAACTGTAAAGACACAGAAAAAGACAAACTCCTCTTGCATCGTCTTCCAACTGAGTTTTTTCACCTGTTTGAACTGTCAGAATAAAGAGGATGTGTTCATTCTCTCGGGACCCATTAACCGTGTTAATACACACACGGGGATCCTCAAACCAAGTGGAGCAGCCTCACTGTGATGAATTGACCAGCTGTGGTGTGTGAGTCATAGCAACCAGTGGGCTGTATAGAATAAACCAATACCACTTGGACAGAGCTTTGCACCACTAGTTCCACACTCACATCCTGCCTCATGTCTCCCAGTCATTAATGCCTTTGACATTTATTTCACTACCCTGCACCACATCTTAATTAATTCCCGACTGCTTGCAGTTACTGAATTAGTACCTACACTGAGGATTATATTTCTGGAACAAAGTTTTCTTTCAATGTGATAATATTCATTGCCCATCCAGATTACCCAACAAGTGGAGGGGGTGAGTTACTTTTATTGAATCTTAAACTCCTTTGCTCGGAGGACCAGACATGTCACCGCTGGCGATGGATTTCCTCGATTGAGAACCAGCGACACTGAAGGAACACCGAGATATTTGAAACTCAGAAAGGTGATTTGATTGCAGGGTGGTTTGTCTTGGTAGTTTTCCCGTGTATGTGCTGCCATTGTCCTTCTAATTAAAATGCAACAATGAATGGACCGATTCAGGCAGGATCCGGATGGATGAACAGTGTCTAACGATGAACGTGTTTTCATTCAGATGAAATGAGATAAGTCTTCGTTTCATGATTGAGACTTGCATCCTTGTCTGAGTGGTGCATACTCGAACGCTTTCGGAGGAACGCCTAGTGATGCTGACAATAGCACTTGCGACCTGACTTGTGCACATTCTCGTTCCTGTTCTTTACATCATGGCCACCATTGGCAGCACTATATCTCTCGGCACGTTTCCAAACAGTTCGCCTTAGGTTTCAAAGTGAGGAAATCAAGCTGTGATAATCTGATGTTATTTATCAAATGCACTGCAGGAAGGTACAAATCAAGCTGATGCAAACAGCGGCTCGTTTTGAGGCGCTTGTATGCAGTGAAGGGGTGGTGCCAATAAAACCTGTCGCTCATCTCGTCTAATTTTACATCCCCAGCTTGAAATGACTGGTGGTCTATCGCTGTGTTTGTGCAGAGTCTAGCTTGGAAGACACCATGATACATTTTCGGTGGAGTGGATCGTGAACTCGCGTTTTGACTATGTATAAAATGATGGAAACTTCCAGCAGAGAAAGGGGCGACCCTGAAGCAGACAGCTGAGGAAAGGGAATTCATGGAATGCTTACAGGATGGCTTTTTGGAACAGATTGTCATGGAGTCCACAAGGTAGCAGGCTATTCTGGACCTAGTGCTATGTAATGAACCAGACTTTGTAAAAGATCTTAAAGGAAGGGAACAATTAAGAAACAGCGATGATAACATGGTAGAGTTCAGTCTGCAATTTGAAAGAGAGAATGCAAAATCGGATCTAATGCTGTTACAGTTAAATAAAGGTAATTATGAGGGCGTGAGAGAGGAACTGACGAAAATAGACTGGAAACATGTCCTAGCAGGGAAGACAGTAGAGCAAAAATGACAGAAATGTGTTGATAAAATTGAGGACACTTTACAAAGGTTCATCCCCAAGAAGAGAAAGATTATCCGGGGAGGGATTAGACAGCCATGGCTGACAAAGGAAGTCAGGAAATCTATCAAAGAAAAAGAGAGATCCCATAAAGTGGCCAAGAGCACTGGGAAATCAGAAGATTGGAAAGGCTACAAAAACAAACAGAGGATAACAAAGAGAGAAATAAGAAAGGAGAGGATCAAATATGAAGGTAGGCTAGCCAGCAATATTTGAACTGATAGTAAAAGTTTCTTTCAATACATAAGAAACAAACGACAGGCAAAAGTTGACATTGGGCCACTCACACTGATGCTGGAAGCCTAGTGATGGGAGATCAGGAAATAGCACGAGAACTTAATAAGTACTTTGCATCAGTCTTCACAATGGAAGACATGAGTAATATCCCAACAATTAAAGGGAGTCAGGGGGCTGAGTTGAGTATGATTGACTTTACAAAAGGGAAAGTGCTAGAAAAGCTAAAAGGTAATTAAATTGATAAATCTCCTGGCCCCGATGTGCTACGTCCTTAAGTTCTGAGGAAGGTGGCTGAGGAAATAGCGGAGGCATTGATTGAGATCTTTCAAATGTTACTGGAGTCACGGAAAGTCCCGGATGATTGGAAGATTGCTGTTGTAACCCCCTTGCTCAAGAAAGGATCAAGGCAAAAGATGGAAATTTATAGGCCAATTAGCCTAACCTCGGTTGTTGGTAAAAGTCTGGAATCCATCATTAAGGATGAGGTTTCTAAATTATTGGAAGAGCAGGGTCGGATTAGAACAAGTCAACATGGATTTAGTAAGGGGAGGTCGTGCCTGACAAACCTGCTGGAGTTCTTTGAAGAGGTGACAAATAGGTTAGACCGGGGAAACCCAGTGGATGTGGTCTACCTCGACATCCAAAAGGCCTTTGATAATGTGCCACACGGGAGGCTGCTGAGTAAGGTGAGGGCCCATGGTGTTCGAGGTAAGCTACATGTATGGTTTGAGAATTGGCTGTCTGACAGAAGGCAGAGAGTTGGGATAAAAGGATCTTTTTCGGATTGTCAGCCAGTGACAAGCGGTGCCCCACAGAGTTCAGTGTTGGGGCCGCAGCTCTTCACATTATATGTTAATGATCGAGATGAAGGGACTGGGGGCATTCTAGAAAAGTGTGCTGATGAAACAAAGTTAGGTGGACAGGTAGGTAGTACTGAGGAATTTGGGAGGCTGCAGAAGGATCTAGACAGTTTGGAAGAGTGGTCCCGGAAATGGCTTTTGGAATTGAATGTAAGCAAATGCGAGGTCTTGCACTTTGGAAATAAGAATACAAGAATGGGCTACTTTCTGAACGGTGAGAAAATTCGCAAAGCCAAAGTACAGAGGGATCTGGGAGTGCTAGTTGAGGTTTCTCTATAGGTAAACATGCAGATTGAGTCCGTGATTAAGAAAGTGAACGTGCAACGTTGTCAATTTTCTCAAGAGGGTTGGAATATAAAAGCACCGTTGTGCTATTGAGTCTTTATAAAGCTCTGGTTAGGCCCCATTTGGAGTACTGTGCCTAGTTTTGGTCCCAACACTTCAGGAAGGACATACTGGCACAGGAGCGTGTCCAGCAGAGATTCACACGGATGATCCCTGGAATGGTAGGTCTAACATATGAGGAACGGCTGAGGATCCTGGGATTGTATTCGTTGGAGTTTAGAAGATTAAGGGGAGATCTAATAGAAATTTGCATGATAATGCATGGTTTGGAGAGGGTGGACGCTTGGAAATTGTTTCCGTTAGGCGAAGTGACGAGGACCCGTGGACACAGCCTTAGAAGTAGAGGGGATATGTTCAGAACAGAAATGCGGAGACATTTCTACAGCCAGAGAGTGGTGGGCCTGTGGAATTCATTGCCACAGAGTGCAGTGGATGCTGGGACGCTAAATGTCTTCAAAGCAGAAATGTTTAAAATCTTGAGGTCACAAGGAATTAAGGGCTAAGGGGAGAATGTGGGTAAGTGGAGTTGAAATGCCAATCAGCCATGATTGAATGGCGGAGTGGACTCGAATAACCGAATGGCCTTACTTGCGCTTGTATGTCTCATGGTCTTATGGTCTTAAATGTGTCTCCTTTTCCAGTGAAGGGCACTGCTTCACAAAGTGGAAGCTTCGAAGTGAAGCAGTGACAGTGATTATCTTCGCTGCTTGTTCACCTTTTTAATTCTGATTCCATGAAAGTCCATTATATTACATATTGACAAGCTGCCAAGGCAGAACATGCCGCTTGGCCAGTGGCATAATTCAAAACGCAACTGACTTCGGATCAGCAGATTGTCGGGTGGAATCCTGCCTGGCTCGAGAGCAACGTCTGTCTTTAAACTTGGTCCATGTTGACGCTCCCCTGTGAGGTGCTGTAGGAATGAGTTCTTAGCGTTTTCGAACTTAAAACTTGCATTTTTCTATTGTCCATTTTAAATTCCAGCTCCACACAAAGGAGACCTCTCACCCTCGGGGTAACTGCCTGTGCGTCTCCCTCTGTGCGCGAAAATGAGGATTAGTTGCCCAAAGGGATTGCATTACGTTGTGACAATGTCCAATTTAGAACATGGAACATAGAACCTTACAGCGCAGTACAGGCCATTTGGCCCTTGATTTTGCGACGACATCTCATACTAATCTGAAGCCCATCGAACCGACTATTCCATGCACGTTAATATGCTTGTCCAATGACGACTTGAATGTACTTAAAGTTGGTGAGTCGACTACCGTTGCAGGCAAAGCATTCCATAGCCTTACTCCTGCCTGAGTAAGGAAAAAACGTCTGACATCTGTCCTCTCCCTATCACCCCTCAATTTAAAGCCATGCTGCCTCGTGCTCACCCTCACCATACTTGGAAAAAGGCTCTCCATGTCGAAACCTCTGATTATCTTACATGTCTCTATTAAGTCACATCTCAAACTTCTTCTCTTTATCGAAAACCGCCTCAAGTCCCTCAGCTTTTCCTCGTAAGACCTTCCCTCCATACCAGGCAACATTCTAATAAATCTCCTCTGCATCCTTTCCAAAGCTTCTGCATTCTTCTTATATTGCAGTGACCAGAACTGTACACAATACTCCAACTGCGACCGCACCAGTCTTTTGTACAGCTGTAACATAACCTCATGGTTCCGGAACTCGATCCCTCTATTAACAAAAGCTAAAACACTGTATGCATTATTAATAACTCTGTCAACATTGGAGACAACTTTCAAGGATCTGTGTACCTGGATACCGAGATCGCTCTGCTCAATGACACTTCCAAGAATCTGACCATTAGCACAGTACTTTGTATCTGAGTTACTCTGACCAAAGTGAATCACCTCACACCTGTCTGCATTCAACTCCATTTTCCACTTCTCAGCCCAGCTCTGCAGCTTATCTATGTCTTTCTGTAAACTACAACATCCGTCGTCACTATGCATAACTCCACCGGCCTTAGTGATGTCTGCAAATTTACTAACCTACATTTCTCCGCCCTCATCCAGGTCGTTTATAAAAATGACGAACAGCAGTGGCCCCAACACCGACCCCTGAGATACACGACTGGTAACTGGACTCCAGGATAAGCATTTTCCATCAACCACCAACCTCTGTCTTCTTTCAGCAAGCCAATTACTGATCCAAACTGCTATATCTCCCACTATTCAATTATTCCGCGTTTTGTACAATAGCGTACTGTGGGTAACCTTTTCGAACGACGTGCTGAAATCCATAAACACCATATCAGCCGATTTAGCCTCATCTAACTGTTTGGTCACCTTCTGAAAGAACTCAATAAAGTTTATGCGGCACGACTTACCCTTCACAAAACCGTACTGACTATCCCTAATCAAATTGTTCTTTTCCTAGATGATTATAAATCCTATCTCTTATAAGCTTATTCAAAACTTTACCAACAACTGAAGTAAGTCTCACTGGTCTATTATTACCAGGATTGTCTGTACTCCCCTTCTTGAACAGGGGAACCACATTTGTTATCCTTCAGTCTACTGGCACTATTACTGTCGACAATAACGATTGAAAGCTCAAAGCCAAAGGCTCGGCAATCTTCTGCCTGTCTTCCCAGAGGATGCTTGGATAAATCCCATTCGGCCCAGGGGACTTACCTATTTTAACATTTCTAATATCCCTTCCTTGTGAACCTCAATCCCATCTAGTCTAGTAGCCTGTATCTCAGTATTCTCCTCGACAAAATTGTCGTTTTCTAGAGTGAAATCTGTTGAAACATATTCATTGAGTGCTTCTCCTATCTCCTCTAACTCCACACACAACTTCCCATTACTATTCTTGATTGGACCTAATCTTACTCTCGTCATTCTTTTACTCCTTAAATACCGTGAAAACATCAGAACACACAAGACTTTGGGCCAAAGTTGGAAACTGGGACGAGAATCGATGGCTCTCTGAGAGTTATTGCAGCACATGGAGCGGGTAGAGTTGTGATTCGACTCGAAAAATGTAGAACTAATCTGGCTGTGTAGAACTTAAATATTAACTCTGTTTCTCTCCATAGATGTTGCCAGGATTGCTGATTTTCTCTACCAATTTTCGTTTTTGGCGCAGATTTCCAGCAACTGCAGCTGTTTGTTTTATCATAATCTAATAATGTTTCGGACAAAACCAATGACGCGCCACCATCGCAAAATCGGTTCGAATTACTGGTACGCCGAAATATTTGCAGAACAAAACAACTACTCCATAAGTGGGATTAAGATCCAGGCCCCGATGGTGAGACTGCCGCATCCTAACAAGTAAATAACAAGACAAGGCGATAGACACTCTCGTATCTGGGTTTTTAGTTTCTGAACATTTCCGTTGCAGATTATATTCAACTTGTCTCCGAAGATATCCAGAGTGGACAAAGGCCATTCTGCCCATTGTACACTGTGGATCATCAGAAAAATATCAATTGTAGTCCCAGTTTCCAGCTGTGGCCAATGTCTTGGGTGTCCTGATGTTATCAGGGCAAATGTCAATGAGGTAATCCTGTGTTCGTAAATGACATAACAATGGGACAGAACATTGATATTGTCACAACGTATTGCAACCCCTTCGAGGAATTCATCCTCATTTTTACCCACAGAGGGAACACACAGGCAGATACCCGAGACTGACAGAGGTGGACGTTGTGGTGAGCTGGAATTTAAAATGGTGAATGAAACAAACGCAAGTTTTAAGTTCGAAATCTCAAAGAAGTTATCCAGAAACACCTCACAGGGGAGCGTCAACATGGACCACAGCTAAAGATGGGCATTGTTCTCGAGCCTCGTAGGACTTGAACCGATAATTTTCTGATATGAAGTCAGGCATGTTATTCAGTACGCCACTGGCCCAAATGTCAGGCGCTCAATCGGCAACGTGTCAATATATAATGTAATGGACTTTCACGGAAAACAAATTTAGAAGGTGAACAAGCAGCGAAGACAATCACTGTTTCTACTTCACATCGAACCCTCCAATTTGTGAATCAGTGCCTGCCACTGGCAAAGGGTACACATTTGACCTCAGCTGCCAGTTTCAGGATCGCCTCCTTCTCTGCTGAAAGTTGCCATCGTTTTATTCACAGTCACGACGCGATTTCATGATCCACACCAGTGAAAAGGTGTAATGGTGTCTTCCAAGCAAGACCCTGCACAAACTCAGCGAGAGACCTCTGGTCATGTGGAGCCTGGGATGTAGAATCAGACGAGATGAGCGATACTTGGATATTTCGAGACATACATATTGCTGCCAAAGGTGGTTATGGTCTGAAGGACAGGAAAGACAGTGAGTACAAGTCAGCTCGCAAGCGCTATTGTCAGCATCACTGGCGGTCCCTGCGAAGTAGTCCGAGTTTGAATGGGCCAGACATGGATGCAATTCCCAGTCAGGAAATGAAGACATTTCATATCATCCGAATGAAAACACGTTATTGATTAGATGCAGAAAACAAAACCGAATCCTGCCTAAATCAGTCCAGTGATTGTTGTATTCTATTTATAAGGACAGTGGCAGCAAACACACCGGAAAACTGCCAAGGCAATTCCCACTCCAAAAACCCACCTTATGGAGTTGCAAATATCTCGGTGTTCCTTCAGTGTCGCTGGTTCCCTGACAACCTGAGCATGAAAAAACAATTAATCTTTTACTATTGCAGGTAATGTTACAAAAAAGAACCTATCCCATTGTCACATAAACTACAATTGTTGCAGTACAGGGTGCCCAAACCCTTGCCCATCCGAAATTATTTACAAGTTTTTTGAATATAGCATGCATGGTGGCAGAGTTTGAAAGATGAATTCAGCTCTGTGTTGAAAATGATATTTGTGGCTTCCTCAGAAAAGAAACAAATTGCATCATCCTGTAAATTCACTGAATTAAGAACAGCAAGAAACTGAAATTTCTAATTGTCCTTCCGTGAATAACATCTCGTGAACAGGAAAGAAATCACGGTTTGCTTCTGTAACACATACATTGAGAATGTGAAAAATGAAGAGTAGTGGAATGATTGATGAAGTTGTGGATGACCCACAGATTTGCTGGGTAGTTCACAGAGGAGAGGACAGTGTTCGGTTATAATACGATATAAACATATTATTCAGATAGCCAGATCAATGACCAATGAAATTTATCGCTGATTAATATACGTGATATACATGAGAAGTAACAAGACAAGAAAGTACTCAAACTATGAAGACGGGTTAAATTTGCTTGTTTTTCTTTGCAAAGGGGATGGTTGAGGAGGTGTACAAGATCGTAAGGTGTAGGGACAAGATGAACGAACAGCCGTTGTTTCCCTTAGTCGAAGTGGTTAGGAACACAGGAACACAATAGTAAAATGAAAGCCAAGAGTTTGAGAGGATTTGTGCAATCTGTTTCGAGTTGAGAAGGTGGTCTGTCTCTGGAATGCTCTTTGTCGTTGTGTGATCGAGACAGGTAACCACACAAACTTTGATAAAGAATGTGGATATGCACTTGGAGGTGCAGACTCAATAGGACTCCTTTCATTGTATGATTCTATGTGATGGCAGCCATAAACATTCTGAAACATTTTGAACAAATAAACAGTTGCTTTTCTGGTTTGGTCCTTTGCCATACTCAGTAAGTGGCTATGTTACAAACTAGCATCCTCTCATGGAGCATCAGCACTTACACAATCTCGGGCAGCCCAGCTATCTCTGGGAACATAAAGGATATTTCACTTCCTCATTGCAACTGTTGCCCAGTAGCACAAATATTCCAGCTGTTGCCACCATTATTTTAATTACATCAATGATACAGATACAGTTTATACATCATTATACTGTCTTCCAGCTTACAGTTTTTTTTTTCTTCTGAAGCATAATAAATTATGTCCCAGGTGTTCGTTTTGACAAACGGCAAGTTTTCCTGGCAGTCTTCATCACAGCATTCACCACCCAAATCCCATCCCAACCGCCAAGGCCCAATGATTTTTCTACCTGTTTCATAGAACATAGAACATCGAAGAATACAGCGCAGTACAGGCCTTTCGGCCCTCGATGTTGCGCCGATCAAAGCCCACCTAACCTACACTAACCCACTATCCTCCATATACCTATCCAATGCCCGCTTAAATACCCATAAAGAGGGAGAGTCCACGACTGCTACTGGCAGGGCATTCCATGAACTTACGACTCGCTGAGTGAAGAACCTACCCCGAACATCAGTCCTATATCTACCCCCCCCCCCCTTAATTTAAAGCTATGCCCCCTTGTCATAGCTGACTCCATACGTGGAAAAAGGTTCTCACTGTCAACCCTATCTAACCCCCTAATCATCTTGTACACCTCTATCAAATCACCCCTAAACCTTCTTTTCTCCAATGAAAACAACCCCAAGTGCCTCAGCCTTTCCTCATACGATCTTCCTACCATACCAGGCAACATCCTGGTAAACTTCCTCTGCACCCGTTCCAGTGCCTCCACATCCTTCCTATAGTATGGCGACCAAAACTGCACACAATATTCCAGATGCGGCCGCACCAGAGTCTTATACAACTGCAGCATGACCTCAGGACTCCGGAACTCAATTCCTCTACCAATACAAGCCAGTACGCCATATGCCTTCTTCACTGCACTATTTACCTGGGTGGCCACTTTCATAGATCTGTGTACATGGACACCAAGATCCCTCTGCTCTTCCACACTACCAAGTAGTCTACCATTAGCCCAGTAATCCATCTTTTTATTGCTCTTACCGAATTGAATCACTTCACACTTAGCTACATTGAACTCCATTTGCCACCTTTCTGCCCAGCTCTGCAGCTTCTCTATATCCAGCTGTAACCTGCCATATCCTTCCTCACTGTCTACAACTCCTCCGACTTTCGTATCATCCGCAAACTTGCTCACCCAACCTTCTAACCCTTCCTCCAGGTCATTTATAAAAATGACGAACAGCAATGGTCCCAAAACAGATCCTTGCGGAACACCGCTAGTGACGGCACTCCAAGATGAACCTTTGCCATCAACTACTACCCTCTGTCTTCTTCCAGAGAGCCAATTCCTAATCCAAACCTCCAACTCACCCTCAATGCCATATCTCTGTATTTTCTGCAGTAGCCTACCATGGGGGACCTTATCAAACGCCTTACTAAAGTACATATATACCACATCTACCGCTTTCCCCTCATCGACCTCCTTAGTCACCTTCTCAAAGAATTCAAGAAGGTTTGTGAGGCACGACCTGCCCTTCACAAAACCATGCTGACTATCCTTGATCACATTATTCCTATACAAATGTTCATAAATCCTATCCCTTACAATTCTCTCTAAGACTTTGCCCACAACAGAAGTGAGACTCACTGGCCTATAGTTACTAGGATTATCCCTACTCCCCTTCTTGAACAAGGGAACCACGTTTGCTAGCCTCCGGTCCTCTGGCACTACTCCTGTCGACAAAGAGGACACAAAAATCAAGGCCAATGGCTCTGCAATCTCCTCCCTTGCTTCCCAGAGAATCCTAGGATAAATGCCATCAGGCCCAGGGGACTTATCTATTTTCACCTCTTCTCTACGTATCTCAAAGCCATCCATTCTACTTATTCGTGCCTCAGTATTCATATCGACAACAATGTCCTGTTCCTGAGTGAATACTGACGAAAAGTATTCATTCAGCGCCTCCCCAATCTCTTCAGCCTCCACACGCAACTTCCCATTACTATCCTTGATTGGACCTATTCCTTCCCTAGTCATTCTTTTATTCCTAACATACCTATAGAAAGCATTAGGGTTTTCCCTAATCCTCCCCACTAAGGACATTTCATGTCCCCTCCTTGCTGCTCTTAGCTCTCTCTTCAGGTCCTTCCGGGCTACCTTATAACTCTCAATCGCCCCTATTGAACCTTCACGCCTCATCTTTACAAAGGCCGCCCTCTTCCATTTAACAAGGGATTCCAACTCCTTATTAAACCACGGCTCCCTCACACGACCCTTTCCTCCCTGCCTGATAGGTACGTACTTATCAAGGACACTCAATAGTTGCTCCTTGAACAAGTTCCACATATCAATTACGCTCTTGCCTTGGAATCTACTTTTCCAATCCACACATCCTAAATCATGCCTCAACGCATCATAATTTCCCTGCCCCCAGCTATAACTCTTGCCCTGTAGTACACATTTATCCCTCTCCATCACTAGAGTAAAAATCACCGAATTGTGGTCACTGTCCCCAAAGTGCTCACCTACCTCTAGTTCTAATACCTGGCCTGGTTCGTTAGCCAGAACCAAATCCAGTATGGCCTCACCTCTTGTTGGCTTATCTACATATTGAATCAGGAAACTCTCCTGCACACATTGCACAAACACTGACCCATCTAATGAACTTGAGCAATAGCTTTCCCAATCAATATCAGGAAAGTTAAAGTCTCCCATAACAATCACCCTATTACTGTCACTCTTCTCCTGAATCATCTTCGCAATCCTTTCTTCAACGATTCTAGGACTATTAGGAGGCCTGTAAAAGACTCCTGACAGGGTGACCTCACCTCTCCTATTCCTAACCTCAACCCAAACGACCTCAGATGACAAATCTTCGTCCATCTTCCTTTCCACCGCTGTAATACTATCTTTGACAAGCAAAGCCACACACACCCCTCTTTTACCCCCACCTCTGACCCGACTAAAACATTTAAACCCTGGAACCTGCAACAGCCAATCCTGTCCCTGATCTAGCCACGTCTCTGTAATAGCCACAACATCGAAGTCCCAGGTACCAACCCACGCTGCGAGTTCACCTACCTTATTTCGTATACTTCTGGCATTAAAGTATACACACTTCAAGCCACTCTTCTGTTTACAGGCACCCTCCTTTAAGATTGATGCCATATTCCTAACCTCCCTACCCTCCAGGTCCTGCACCCTAAAGCTACAGTCTGGGTTCCCATGCCCCTGCAGAGTTAGTTTAAACCCCCCCCCCCCCCAAGAGCACTAGCAAACCTCCCCCCAAGGATACTGGTGCCCCTTGATGTATTTCCATGTTTTGGTGAATTGAAAGTGTGATTCCAAATAAAATATTGGTCGTTGAGACAGGTCCCATGGAGAGGGGATGAAAACACCAGTGTTCCAGTTGAACCCGAACCCAATCTTCAGCACCATTTCATAATCCTCAGGTACTGCAGCAGCCTATGTCAATTTTCCGAAGTACGTGGAGACTGTTTAGGTTTAGCTAATGAGGGGCAAACAGCAATAGCTCTTTACTTTGACATGGTAGTAAATTTCTCAAACAGAAGAGAATCCAAACGCTTTCTCTTGCTGCCAATAGTATAATCAATATCCAAACACAAATATCCTGTGAGTAACTATTGGCCAGAAATTTAACTGGATCAGCCATTTTAAAACAGCATTTCAGTTACTGACAATTCTGTGGTAAGTAACTCACCTTCTAATACTTCACAAATTCCACCCATTATCAATATTGTGCCACGCAGGGAGTGTAAAGGAAGACCCTTTGGTACCTTGGTGATGCAAAAACGGTACTCGAAGAGAAATCAGGCGGCTTGTTTAACCCTCCATTGATCACCAGTCATACTGAATCACTGCAACACTGACACACAAATGCATTGTGGGACACTGTCCCAACAGCACTGTAGATTGTCAACACTAACTGGACTTGAACTTCTCAAGGGTAATTAATGCAGGTATAGCTCTGTTAAAACCCCAAATTAATTCAACAGAAAACCGAATTTTCTAGTAATTATTGAATAAAGCAGATATTTTGATTAATCAGATGAATTTGTCATTGTCTCTGAAGTTGTGTGATGTATTTACGGAAACCATTTCATTCATAAATTAAAAGACCAACTGACAACCACGCTCACAGTTAATTCAAGATAATACAGCATTTGAGAAGCAGCTAATTAAGCATATGAAACCCAGGGCAGCGGTAGTCTCTAGATCTCGAGGTAAATGGCATTAATATAGCGTGTTGATATTTGGCTGGCATATTTTCGTCGGGCTGAAGGACAGGTCTGCACGCTGAATGCCTGCACGACCTTAATGTTTTGAAAATAGAATATGTAGTCTCAATATTTCCAACACTGTGAGCATCTCATGTTGGGGAGTACAATCTTCAAGGTCACACAGCATCCTGACTTGAAGTTATGTTATTGTCCCTTCATTGTCACTTGCTCAAAATCCTGTACTGCTATTTGAAGCGTATCTATTAGTCTCCCTGCGAAACGATGATTACCGGCGTTCACCACCATATTTTGAATGGAAATTAGACATAATTTCTAACAGTCTTGCTAACCTAATTAACCTTACGGTAACAAATTAAAGGAATCTGCACAATTAAAGACATCCGGTCCACCCAGTCTAATTACAAAAGCAGTTTGAATGACACTTTCACTTTGTCCGAAGTGTCTGATCTTACTGTAACGCCAAGAAACAGTCACGAGTGTTTTCCCAATGCTGTTCAAACATCACATTTGAAAGTTTTGCTCGTGATTCTGAAAGATAGAGCCTTTGTAGACATGAGAATGCTTTCATTATTTGTCATTGTCTAAAGACAATAGAAGCGTAGAAATTAAGATCAAGAGTAATCGAATCGATAATCTCAACCAACTCCACCATGCGATAAAACAATGAATGATCTGATTCTGGCCTCCTGCATACATTCCTCCTACGCCTTATCACGTTAATGCATCATTTGTAGACAATAAACTGTCTGGCTCCGCCTTTGCGGCAGCACAGTTTCTCAGTGGTTAGCACAGCTGCCTCACAGCAGCAGGATCCCAGGTGGGATTTCAGCTTTGGGCGACAGTCTGTGTTGAGTTTGCACGTTTTTCCCGTGTCTGCGTGGGTTTCCTCCAGGTGCTCCGGTTTCCTCCCATAGTCCAAAGATGTGCAAGTCAGGTGAACGTGCCAGGCTAAATTGCACATAATGTTTGTTATAGCAGTCAGAGGGAAATGTGCCTGGGTGGGTTGTGCTTCGGAGGGTCAGTGTGGAGTTGTTGGGCCGAAGTGACCTTTTCCACACTGTAGGGAATCTAATTTTAGGAACATTCACTGTCTTAACTTGCATCGATTTCTGGGAAGACAGTTCCACAAAAGAATTAAATTTTGAGAGTTTTAAAACAATCTCCATCTTGTAACTTCGATATTGTCCAGTTTAACAGTCCATCCACTTCTGGAAATCTCTCGCACAAATTGAAATATTCTTTCAGCATTCTACTTGAAAAGACACCTCAGAAAATTATTGGTCGAAACAGGATTACGCTCAATTTCCAAAATCTCTAATAGATCTAAGGACATTCTGTACATGATTTCCACCTAAGAAATCATGCCCTTCAGAGGAATCAGATGAGTGGATCTTCTCCGGACTGATTTCATGTCATTCAGCCTACCGCTCTCTCAATGTGGTCTCACCATGATCGTTACAAGAAAAAATTGTGCCATTACTTAATAGAGAAAATGTTGCAAAATTCAGTGGAATAGACAAGGCACTGGAAGGAATGAAGCAGCGAGATATTCTAGGCTTCAATCACAAGATACAAAACAGGGGAGGACATTCGTTTAACAGTAACAAAAATCAAAAGCACTGCAGACTCTGCAATATCCGCCTTCCTAACCTCTGTGGATTAGTGCCAGAATAGGGAGAGCTGTCCTGCACACTGTTCAAGCGACAATGTGACACAACGAAACTGCATGGTGTCAGATCAAACACTGACACGGAAACCTCCTACTGACTCCTCTACCTCAGCCTCATGGTGTCAGATCAAATATTCACATGGGAAACTCCTGCTGCTTTCCGTTACTTAGCTGATGGATCAGAGTTCCTCCGCATTGTCCAACACTTGGAAGAAACACTGAGAGTTTGACAAAGCCACAGAATGTACACTGCCTGGGACATTTCAAAACCACCAATAAGAGGGGGCCGGCAGCAGCATTACAGATCCTGATGGTCGGGTCCGAAAGGACAGATCTGCAAGACATGGTGTGCACCGGGTGGTGAGGGAACGAGCCAGAGGGAGAAATTTACTTGACCTCATCAATACCAATCAACCGGCTGTAGCCACATAGATCAATGACCACATTGGTTTTAAAATGTGTCTGTGTGAGGGGTGTGTGTGTGTGTGTGTGTGTGTGTGTGTGTGTGTGTGTGTGTGTGTGTGTGTGTGTGTGTGTGTGTGTGTGTGAGAGAGAGAGAGAGAGAGAGAGAGAGAGAGAGAGAGAGAGAGAGAGAGAGAGAGAGAGAGAGAGAGAGAGAGAGAGAGAGAGAGAGACTATCACGGCGCTAAATGTGACAGAATTCTAATAGACTTCGTAACCGAGCGCCCTGGGGTGTGTGAGGTAGCTTTGGTAATTACCAACATCAGAAGTATTGTGCTCCAGCACAATTTTCACTGTGACTACCTAGCATATGCACGACTTCACACTGACCACCAACACAGCGGATAAAACATTTTTCAATGAAGAACACAGGAGAGCCTGGCAAGAGAAGTACTAGGTACACCTGAAGACGAGGTGAAGTTACTGAACAGGATCACTTTCTCACCAAACAGAGTAAGCTGCAAGTGAACCACGACAGCTCACGAATAATTCGCTGGAATCCTATCATATGCAGCCTGGGAGAGTGGTAGTGGAAAATTAATCAACTCACTGGAGGTTGAGGATCCACAAGTATCGCCTTCGTGAATGATGGAAATGCCCACAACTGCAATAGAAAAGATAAGGCTGACACATTCATAGCACAGTTCAGACAGAAGTCTCAATATGATGATTGATTTTATTCTCCAGATGGCAGTCTTCAGCTAATGAGACTGATTTTTGGGATATCTGCAAGCAGCAGGGGTGATTGGCTAATGCAAAGGTTCTGTACCCTCAAAACATTCCATTCAAACTGTCGTGCTGTGTTGCAACATTGGCATCTACCTGACTGTGTGGAAAAATATGTGGCGTGTCCAGACAGAAAAAATGTCAGACAATAAATGAAGGCCCCATTTTTCTGATTCCTACCAATAATCAAGTGATGAAAAAGATGTCAAATACAGTGGTATCAAGTAGCGAATCCTCAGCGCCAACCCGCTCACTGAAGCTCAGTTTGGTCACTGACCTCAATGAAGACTTGTTTTAATTCGAGAGGTGAAGTGAGAATGACTGCCCTTCATGTTATCACGTCTTCATTGATGAAGTGTGGTATCAATGATTAACAGCAAAACTGGAGCAAATGGGAATGAGGGAATACTCTGTATTGGTTGAAGATTTACCTGGCACTAAAGAAGATGGTTGGAGTCGGTGAGTGCAGCCAGCTCAGCTCCAAGAGAGTTCTGCAGTCGTTCCCCAGGGGACGTATTCTGGGTAAGCCTGTAGATCAGAAAAAGAACGGTTGAGCACTGTACACCTACCGTACGATCGGGTTGTTCACTAGTTACACAGAGACAACTGGTGGTATTTTAACTGGACAGTCATCATGCCTCAAGTAGACAGTCTTTACAGTCATCTCAGTCAGTGCAGGAATTGAACCCACACTGTTGCCATTAATTTGCATAACAAACCAACCGTTCAAATGATTTAGCTAAACAATTCCTCACTCAGCTCCTTAGGGTAGATAGTTTAATATTAATCGGTTCAGATATGTTTTTACACACTTCTGCAGCAGGAGGAACTTGAAGCAATCTTCCTAGCTTAGAGGGAAGTACAAGATTAGTGAGTTATAAGAGTGTTTTCTCTCTGAGACCCATCAATTCTTAGCTGCTTCATAAATGTCCATCCCTCCACTCTAAATTCACAACTGGGGTTGTTTGCCAATGCGTGGATAACATTCAACACCATTCATGATTAATCAGATAGTGAAACAAGCCTTTTTGAAACGGAGCAAGACCTATGAAATATGCAGGCGTGTGCTTAAAAGTGACAAGTAAAATTTGCATTACGCACATGCCAGGAAACGGTGACCCCTAACAATACAGAATTGAACCGTATCCATTAACATTCAATGCTATCGCTATCACTGAACCGTCAGCCACTTGTATTCCGTGGATTACCGTGAACCAGAACTGGACTAACCATATAAGTGCGTTAAACGTTCCTGTGAAGGGCTAACGCGAACACATTGACTCTTCTCCGCTTCGGATGCTGCCTGACCTGCTGTGCTTTTCCACTGCCACAAATTTAATCCAATATAATTTAATTGGCTACATGAATACGTCATGGGCTCGGAATGTTGAAGGAATACCTCTCTTCATGATTTCTGAAAGCATGTCAACTTTGAATGCATTTGTGATTAAACACGTTCCCAATTTGCCTGGCTGAATGCAGGTTCACATCTCATCCACTGACGCTCAGTTGCAGCAATGCCTGCTGTATACACAGTGCTCTGCAGAAATTTACCAAGTATCCTGATAAAGTATCTCTGAAACAACGACCCTCAAGAAGGACAAGGGCAGCAAATACACTTTCACTTTCTGTTCCAAGTCCTCGCTATCCTGATTTGGAAATATATTTCTGTTCCTTCAAAGTGGAGGAGAAATTGAGGAGTGCAGATGCTGGATATCAGAGTCGTGGGTGTGGTGGTGGAAAATCACAGCAGATCAGGCACCATCCACGGAGTAGGAGAATCCAAGTTTAGGGCACATTCCCTTCGACACTGTCACTGTTTCAAGTTCCCACCCAAATGGCATTGTAAGTCGATCGACAGCATCTGTAATGCAGTCGTTCAGTGTAAAATTACGCCTCGACCTTCTCAAGGACAACACGAGTTGGGCAATAAATACTATCCCAAACACATTTCATGAATGAATTTGAATGAAAAACATTGTCCAAGCATGCCCAATGCTGGACACTAAGTTTTGTTTCTTGTGAGCGAGGGCTAGTTGGTCCAGTCAGTACCTTGCTTGTTGTGAAGGTCTGAAGGGATAGGCTGTTTGAAGCAAGTTGCCAGTCTTTCAGAAGTGTAACCGACACACCGATCATCATAGAGGTACTGAAAGTCACATACCACATTATTAATATGTGAGATGAACAGAAGCACTTGAAAATGTACTCACACGTGATTGTAGAATATTTATTGACACAGTCATATTGTTGCTGTGAATATGACTGTGTGTGAAATTTAGCACACATTGTTGATACAAGAGAAAATAACTGTATATTTTCAATGTCTTTGCACTTAATAATGGTTTGCTCTTTGGTATGGGAGCGAGACGTGTCACTTCAATACTCCTTACTGTGATTTGTGCACTTTTTTCGTCATAACGTTGTCATAAAATTTAACCGAATAAATGGGTGGCTTTTGTGCTTATTGGAGAATTTAAATGTAGATATTATCCAAGCCAGTTGGATATTCAGTAGAGAGTATATGCTATTAATGGTGAGGACAATGCTGAAAATATTTACGCAAAGTTTCCAGCTCAGGTTGCATACATTGACGTTGGGCTGGGTTGATGCTGGCCATCAACGAAGCTGCTCAATTCTGTTTGGAGACTGACGTTGTGGAGCTGACACACACTGCGTGCGATTTATGAGGAATTCAATGTAAGACTCCATGTGTTTCAGAAGCCCATCAACTTTATAACATCTTCATTCAGGGTTGGGTCCAATATGCATAATTAGAGTTTCGGACGCACACGAGAGGAGAAAAAAACTTGCAAAACATGCTTGTGGTCAATTTCGGACCAGCGCCAAACCCTGTGCTAATTCATTGGGCACGCATTTTCCTGCTAGTTAGCGATGTGTGCAACTGATCTGATGTGAGAGATTGTGTGAATAAATGCTCAGTTCCTGTTTGGAAACTCTCTGGACAGATTGTGTTGTTGGCTCATGTTTCCGAGATTGTCGTGAGGCGCTCTAGAACTGTGTCTGAATTCAAGTGTTTTCCGTGCTATTTTCAACTTCATTGCTGACTGCAAGATGGTGTGTTTACTGATTTGAACGTGAATTAGCTGTTTACATCAGTCACTAAATTATGTAATAGATAGGTGTACACTGTTGCAAGTTAATTATTGTTCACTTCAATTAATTTCAACTGGAAAACAATGACATTTCGTTTATTTTAAAAATATTTGAGAAATAAAGTGATATTCATTACTCTTTGTACAAAACATAAAAGTGTCCTGCCGTTTATTTCCCAAAACCAAATAAGGGAACAATCAGGCATTGTCTGCAAAACAGGAATCTGCGAACAGGACTGTGTTCAGGGTAGCATCGCCAACCTCTCTGCTCGGTTCTGATCCACTGACAGCATACACACAGGCAGAGCACAGACACTCATTGGTATGTAGTAATATCGTGTTGAGTATTGATGCTGGATTCTGTGGCTGTGAGTCAGCTCTGCAGTAGGTTATGAGGGAATCAATAAAAGTGATACATATAATTGATCTCATCACCACCAATCCGCCTGCTGTTGATACACCTCTCCATTTAATATATATTAAGAGCAGCCGCTGCACAGTTCTTGTGGGAGGTGGGGGCATTGTCACATTTGTAGACCCTCCCACGATATTACATAGCAAACTGTGTGCTGAATGGGACAAACTTTAAACAGATTGAAACACTGTCGTCGAGAAGTCCATGAGGTACAGTCGGTCAGCGGTAGCAGCAGAATCATACACAGTTCAACTCAAACAATATGCAACTTCACGGTTCTACATACCTCCCAATCTACAATAACGATCAAACAAGGGATACACCCAGGGACAATGAAGGGTGCACAAGTACATGTTGAAAACAGTACCAGCCAGAGTGAGATATAAGGGGACAACCTGGAGAAACTCTTGCTGTCTTTAGCTGCAAAACAGGCTGACTTGCATGCTAAATAGCATAAACAGCAAGTCGTCGACAGAGCTCAGTGATCCAACAATCAATGGTCCAGATCTAACTCTGTGGTCCTGACACAAGTAGACATAATAGAGAGTGAACAGTGAAAGAGACCATTGGAGGAGGAGGCTGATCTCCAACAATGAAATCTCCAGTTATTGAGGAGCGTCCCACATGAGGGAATCATAAAGTTGATGCATTTGTAACAATCTTTAGATAGAAGAGCTGAGTCTAGAATCTATTTTCCCGTCCTTTAACGGACCCCCACATCACAGATCCCAATCTTCAAACAGTTCTATTTACTTCGTACGATATCAAGAAATGGCTGGAGACACTGGAACTGTGATTTAACTCCACAGATTTTCACATCTTTACCCAAGCTGTTCCATTCCAGCAAGATTACTGACATCCACCAACAATGTGATCAATTTTCCAAGTGTGTTTTGTAAACCAAAAGCAGGACAGCTTGCAGCGCAGCCAGTAAATGACCCTTCGATACACTTCTAATTAAATGTGTAGGAAAGTGATAGCATTAATGTGATCAACCAGCAATACCCTGCTCAGTGATGTTCACTTTGGGTCCCGTGAGTGTCACTCAGCTTCTCATCCCTTTGCAAGCTTACTTCAGAGACTGGAATTCCAAAGGGACAGTGAGTGTTTTACTCTTAGCATAAAGGGACCATTCAACAGTGTGTGACAAAAGGAACCCAAGTAAACGTATAGTAAACCGGAATCTGGTGGAGATTATGTCCTGGCTGGAATTTCCAACACCAAGATAATGCTTATTGTCTGTGTCAATCCGTCGAACTCTGGGACAGCTCTGCAGCCATTCCTCAGGAAATACAGTGTCCGATGCTCAACCATTTTCAACTACAGCAATGACGTTCTTTCCATCATAAGTTCAGACGTGAGAATGATCCCTGATTATACCAGTCCTGAACCAGGTAATGTTCAAATGCTACAAGATCTTGAAAACATCCATGTGTTGTCTGATAAATAGAAAATAACGATCACTCCACATTGATATAAGTCAATAATTCAATAAAGAATCAAACCATTTTTAAAAAAAATTCAATAGCACTACTATCACTGAGTCTCCAACTGGGTGTTTCTCAGTATCCTGGATGCTATCATTGTTCAGAAATTGCCCTGGACGAGTCGCATAAACAACTTTATCTTCAAGAGCAGGTCAGAGGCTGAGAATTATGGGGTGAGAAATTCACATGCTAACTCCCCAATGCTTGGAATGGATTACATCCCATGAATATCCTAGACAAACGAGCCCATTTAATTGCTGTAATTTCCACCACCACCCATCCCCTCCATCACTGATGCTGAGTATTAGCATTGTGTACTATCTATAAGATTCACTGCATCAAGGCTTATTCGGCAGCACCTTCTAATCTCCCTGTCAACGAGAAGAACAAAAGGCAGCAGGTACTTTGGTAAACCAGCTAACTGCAGGTTCAGTCCTTCACACAGTCAGATGCAATAAACTTTGCTATTGATTTTATAGTACACAACTCCTCTGATCACAAAATCGGTCCAAATGCAGCAAGACTTGCACAACAGCCAAGAAGCATTTGTGCCACACAAGTGTCAGACAATGACCATCACAAACCATCTCACTATCGCTATTGAACATTTATAGAGAGTATACGTCCTGGATTCATTGATACTAACATTCATAGGTTAAGCAAGACCATATAGCTTCTATAGTAAGAACATCAGATCAGAATCTAGTAATCTTGCAGATGATAACTTTTCTCCTGTCTTGCCAAAGCCTGTCAATTATCTCCGAGGTTCAAGTTAGGAGTATGATGGAATAACCGACACTTGCTTTAATGAGTCCAGCTCAAAATATACTCAGACAGTCTGACACGATTACAAACTAAGCTGTCCACTTGAATAGATACCATCCGCAATCTCTCCCCCCACTCCCTCCACCACCGACAGTCAGCGGCAAGAGTGAGTACCATGGCACTAATTAGACAACATCATGGCATGCATTACCATTGCGGAGTGGAAGTTACAGGGCAGTTTTTAGGGAATCGTAATAATCATAATTCATTTGATTCAAGGACAAGTAATAATAGGACAAAGCTTGATTAATATCTGGGGTCTTATTATGAACAAATCAAACTTTATTAAGCTGTGATCAGATTTCTTTCAAGTGAATAGGAAAAAAAGTAACAAGAAGAAAAACCGTAATCAGAGTTGGAGCAGGTATTCCGAGGGACGGTTGAAGTTGTTCTGAGAAAATGTGTTCTCGCAATGTAAATAGGGTCAGGCTGCAACGCCCAGAGCTCCCTGGATGTCTTCAAACACATAAACAGAACAGGGGAGGTTACATCAGACAGTAGGAAATCAATACTACAGAAAACAGGATTGTGAAATTTATAAGACTTAAATTCAAAAATAAATTAGAAAGCAAACAATGTGTGTGCTTTTGTGCTGGCAAGAAATATAAAGTGATCTTTAACAAATTTATCTTCAATACAGAGAACGAAATAAGTAAGGATCATTTCAAAAGCAAAGAATGACATCCACATGTCGATGTAGACGTTTTATATATGAGCTTGAATTTCACTTCAAGCTGAAAGCGTTTCCACCAAATTAAGTTATAATGATTACTCTGTGTGGATTTGTATGAGTAGCCCGCCAGTCCCTTCTTCATATTACTGAATTTAAGAATATCATATCTGGCCATCTTGTCTGGTAAGATGGAAAGCTTTCGAAACCTCTGATGATTAGACAATTTGTGAGCTTTGTCAAAAAGGGAAAAGGAAGTATATCGAAGAGGTTGGAAACGGAAGAGAGTTGAAGGCCTTGGAAAAACACTGACAACTGGAAAAACATAAACAAGGCGGTAGGAGGGCGAAAAGTCAACATGATGTAGCTTTGGCAAACACGATGAAGGAAACTCCCAACCAGTTTATCAGGGTTAAGAAGGTAGCCAGGGAAAGAGTATGTCCATTCAATGACAAAGGGGGAAATTAATGCCTGGAGCTTATCCTCCTGGTCTCCGAAATACATGGGAAAGCAGAAAATATAATGGTATAGAGTTTTATCATGTGCCAGTTCAGGCTTGGGGGGCCGAAGGGCCTTCTTTAAGACTCATTTACAGCAAGATAGTGGCCAATTACTGACTGAATATTTACGGATTATCAACAGCCAAATTAATGTAAATCTTCCTCATCAATTTGCAGCTGCGTGTCCTCCATTCCACTTCGGGGAAACTCAACAGGGGGAATTTAACATTAATAGTCAGAGCTGCTGACTAGTGACTCCATCTCACTCCTCATTCCTGCGAACTTTTCTCTTGGACACCAATGTCTCGTAGAACGCTGCACAGACAGAAGCTGCGTATACTCCGCACCCACCAATTATGGCAGATCTTACATGGTAGAGTATCGATGCTATCACAGCACATCGGGCACCCATTTCCATGACGCTTCTGTACTTCAATGAGGCAGCTCAGCAAACACCAACACCTCCCATTTCAATGCTGCTGCAGGGACACTAGGCTCAAGGACAAAAAAGCAGCTCATGGACATAATCTATGGGTTGCTCACACTGTGTTTATACACACACACTTTGAGCTTACATGAATTCACACAGATATATATCTTTACCTAAACCTGCCTTGAGCAATGTTTACCCTGAGCGTGACCAAACAGGCTCACACGACTGTTATGTCGTGAGCACCGACACAAAAGCAGGAATTTTAATATCATTCCCCACAGTCCGTCAAGCTATCCAGCGCACTGAGTCAAGGTGAGTCTCAGATTCCTAACAACTAACAACTACGAGAGTCTGACTGACCGTGTCCACGTCCAGGACACGGTCAGTCAGACTCTCGTCGTTGTTAGGGACAGAATCCTTCCTCGGTTCTGAGTGAAAACCTGAATGTTTGGGAGACCCTTATCTTTCTTGGGTGTTTCTGCCCGATTGTGGAATGGTTCTAACTGAATTGAATAAATTACCAAGAATTATTATTGGAAATTGAAGTGGTTGGGAAATGTGTTAGTGCTGGTACAGCTGAGTGAAAGGTGGCCGAGATTCCCGCAGTTAGTGAGGAAGCAGCACAGACAACAGGGAGAGTAGGGAAAGTGACAGAGGAAAAGTTAGAGAGGGAAGGTGTTACATTCAGTGATAGCGAGAGAATAAGAGCCTTGGAGGGGGGTGGGTGCACGAACAGAGATAAGGTGATTGTATGTTCACAAGGTGCAGGTGGTGGCCCTTGCCTGGTGCAACAGAGAATGACAATGACGTCCTTCCTACATTGTTGTGAATTCACCCAGAAAGCTGACATCTCAGTGACCCAGGGATCAACCTCAGACCAAGCTGACAGATCCCCGTGTAATTCTCTCCATTGTCAATACTGGAGGACAATAATATTTCTCTCCTGCACGATACCGTTCAACATGCAGCCACGTCTCTAGAATGACAGCTACATCTGATCTGGTTCATTATATTTAAAGCTACCATTTCATTTGCCTTATTCAAAGGTGAGGAATACGTTCAGGATGGCAGCAAGTGCAAAACACCAGGATGGCTATGAGGTCCAGAGGAGGATACAGAGATAGGAAGTCCTGTGAAGGCTTGGGAATATTTCACGGATATGGAGTGTTCTTTTGGCTGAAGGAGATTACAAAAACAATGACAGTTTTATGTTTGGTTGAAGTGAGAATAGAGCTGGACCAGCCAGATCAATTTTATTTCTACAAGAGCCATGTTGAGAGAAAGTCTCCCCAAAAGCACATGAAAATAGCACGATGCCAGTTTATCTCATTATCTGGCTTTCTCTGTCTGTCTGCAACAGAAATAAATGTTCTGTCCTCTGCGCCTAAAAATTACAGTCTCTGCAACATCCTTCATGTTCTATTACCGTTCCCTCCACTGTAAAAATACAAGGTTCTACCAACATTCCTACTTCTGTATAGTTCTCCATGCCCTGTGAAGCTCACTGCTTCAAAAGCCTCTTCCACCTTTTGGACAATGCCACAGTCATACGGCGGATTGCGTTTTTGGAAGCGGTTAGATGTTAGTTAGAGACCTTTTGGGTGGGGGCGGTAAGATCGACAGTTTGCAGGAAAAAAGATCTAAAGCTTGTGTTGGTCCTGCAGGAGATTTATAAGAGAAAGTTCGACTGAAAAGGATGTGACATTGCTTGGTAAAGTTTACAGAGAGAAATGTAGAAACTGGAGGAGACTTCAGAGAGGAGGAGATTTGTAGGAGTTAATGAACGTTCGAGAAAGGTAGAGGTTTCTCCAGTAATTGGAAAGAGGGGGGGTCAGTCAGCCTAACCTCATTAATACTTGTTCCCTAACTGGGATTTTAACCTGGTCCAATCAGGGAATCCGAACTGGCAAAAATAAGGAGGGCCAACAACGGCTCTGTTCACGGTAGGAGCCGGCTCTCAGCGATCGTGGATGAGTGCTAAGTATCATGCAGAGGTAGTGAGCTGTGTAGGGGCGGAAAGTGGTTTCAGAATTAGGCGTGCTGCAGGGAATGGAGGATGTTACACAAGCTGTTTAGGCATTAGAGTAGGTTACGCCACAGGGAAATTTGTTCAGATGGAAACAAAGAAAAGAGATGGGCAGAGTTGTAGATGCTGGAGAAAGTTGCAGATATAATGAACACTGCAGTGACTGGAGAGTGTTTTGCAGATATTGTGATCTGTCGGGGCAGGAGGAAGGTCGTTATTGACTGTTGTATGGACTGGAAGGGATAACAAAGGTTAGGTTTCTATTTGTCGTATTAGTAACAGAGTAGGGGAGAGTTGTAAAGAATTGAGAAGTATGTTATAGACAGAGAGGATTATGGGGGTTGGAGAAGATTCCATCGAATAAAACTTTATAATGACCGGTATGAGGGCCAGTGAGGGCCGCACTGGCTGATGGATTTTGCACACATCAGAGTATATCTAACAGGATCGATTAGGTGACAAACACGAGATTTGTTTGGAGTTGGAGAGCTCTCACAACGTGACATCAAACCACACAGAAGTCCGATGGCACAGAAGGATGTCATGTGTCCTATCATCTTTACACGAGGTTTTCAACTGCACGTACGACTGAGTAATGATCTCCTGCTTCCCCCCATTCCCTTACACATTACATTTATTCACGGTAATGTTAACAATCACCTCTTGAATGTTTCCACTGGACATGCATTAACAATATATCCAAATGTATCCTAATTAACTGTAGAGAACATTTTTTCCAGGTAAAGGTCCTCTTACTGTCTAGAGCAAGCCTTACGTCTTCTGATAACACTCTCACTATGAGGTGCCAGCACAGGATTCTGGGACACCTTAAAGTTGACTCTCAAATTTCCCATAATTCCCCCTGCTCTACTATCTCTCCTCTGAACGTTCAGCATTCGCTTTGTTTACCAATTCGATTCTCTGTCTGATATCGATTCTATTGTTGATGTTTGTCTCCCAAAGAACTTTGAGTTTTTTTCCTGCTTTCCTATTTGAGGGACCATTTCACTACTGAACATAAACCATATCTTCTTTGAAAGGAGCCTAGTGGTGAGTTTTTCTTTTTTTCTGACCAATATGGTGTTCCAGTCAAACTTCCGAGGTTCATTCTTGAGCCATTTAAGCCTTCCCGCCCTTAATTAATTATTCTTACTCTCAACTATTGCATATATTTCGCGACTATCATTCTTAACTCTACAACAAAATGAACAATGTGTCCTAGAACTTCCCCTATGCAACTACATCCAACTTTACCCAACCACATTCCCAAGGATAATGTCCAGCACTACATGATCTCCTCGGCTGGACACGTCCGCGTGCAGTGGGCTCTCCTCCATGCAATCCAGAATACTCGCCCTGATGACTCTAATCAACCAGTAACCAGCATCTGAAGGATTTAAGTTTCTCAAGATAACTACTCTGTCGTATTCTCATCGTTTCCCTGCATTCTTATTCTCTTCAACATTTCCGATGGTTGGTGGTCTAAATGCTGTACATCACAATTTTCAATGTACACTTTTTATTCCAGTCAAATTCATTCTTTACATATCTTCTTTCTCTTGGACTGCTCAACTAACGCTTATCTAAACCAATACGTCTACCCTTGATCCTTTCCCTTCCGTTCTATACTTTCAGGATACTTTATACTGAGCAAACATTAACACCCAGTCCTCTCCTTCCTTGAGCCAGCTCCCGTTTCTCAGGACATTAGATTTCCACACAAAAATTTGCACCTGCAACTCGACAAAATGCAAGTAGTTATATCTATGCAGAGTTCCGAAGGTTTAGAGTTTGCTTATTGAATCTTGCACTGTTAAAGTTGTTGGTGTAAATTAGCACCAGCTCCCAAATATTTTGTCCATCCTGGTCGTCTCCTCTACGCTTCCTTTTTGGATCTCACAAACACGACAAGTTATTTTCAATTCCTACCAAATACCCCACAAGGAATTACCTGGGAAAGAACTAAGGGATCAGTTAAAGTGTGTTTGCTTTAATGCAAGAAGAATCAGGAATAAAAGTGATGAGCTTCGATCATGAGTCTGTACCTGGTGCTATGATGTTTTACCATAACAGAGACGTGGGTTTCTCAGGGTCAGGAATGGTCGCTGAATGTTCCAGGGTTTAAAACATTTATAAAGAATAGGGAGGCGGGAAAAAGAGGAGGGGGTGTAGCAGTGCTAATCAGAGAGGCTATCACAGCCACAGAAATTACCATTGTCGAGGAGGATCTGCCAACTGAGTCAGTATGGTTGGAAATTAGGAACAGTGAGGGAGCAGTCACCTCATTAGGGGTTTACTACTGGCTCCCCAATAGCAGCAGGGAGATAGATGAAAGCATAGGTCGGCAGATTTTGGAAAAGTGTGAATGTAGTCGGGTTGTTGCAATGCGTGAAATTAACTTTCCCAATATTGATTGGAAACTCCTTCGAGCAGATGGTTTGGAAGGAGCTGTTTTAGTAAGGTATGTTCAGGAGGGTTTCCTAACTCAGTACGTTGATAGGCAGACGAAGGGAGAGACCATTTTGAATTTGGTGCTCGGCGATGAGCCAGGGCAAGCGTCAGATCTGGCGGTGGGAGAGCATTTTGGTGATATTGACCAAAACGGCCTCACATGTTACATAGCTATGGAGAAGGAGAGATGCAGGCACAATGGGAGGATATTTAATTGGCGAAAAGGACAATATGATGCTGTCAGCCGAGAGTTGCCAAGCATGGTCTGGGAGAAATTGCTCCATGGAAAGGGCACTATCGAAAAGTGGAGACGGTTAAAGGAACAGTTGCTGTGAGTGATGCATAAATGTTTTCCTCTGAGACAGGCAAAAGTGGTAAGACAAAGGAACCTTGGATAACGAGAGCTGAGGAGCTTCTCATCAAAACAAAGAAGGCAGCTTACTCACGGTGGAGGAAGCAAGTGTCTTGCTCAGCTCGAGAGGATTACAGTCAGGCGAGGAAGGAGCTCAAAAATGGTCTGTGAAGAGCCAGGAGGGGGCACGAGAAAGGCTTGGCAGGCAGGATTGGGAGAATCCCAAGACATTTTACACATGTGTGAGGAATAAGAGACTGATCAAAGAAAGCGTAGAGCCGATCAGGGATAGCATAGGGAACTTGTGTATAGAGTCTGAGGAAGTAGGATAAGACCTAAATGAGTTTTTTGCTTCTGCCTTTACTAAAGAAAAGCACCTTGTAGTGAATGAAACCATTGAGGAGCAGGTAAGCAAGCTCTAACGGATAGAGATTGAAAAAGCCGATATGCTGAAAATTTTGACAAACTTTAAGATTGACAAGTCGTCAGCGCCAGACCAGATTTGTTCTCGGCTGCATTGGGAAGCAAGTAATGTGATTGCTTCGCCGCTTGCATCCTCGCTCTCTAACAGAGTCGTGCCAGAGGACTGGAGGGAGGCAAATTTAATTCCTCTCTTCAAGAAAGGAAATAGCGAAATCCCTGTCAATTACAGTCAGTCTCACGTCTGTCATCTGCAAGGTGTTGGAAAGGATTCTGAGGGATAGGATTTATCACAATCAGGAAGAGCATGGCTTGATTAAATGCAGTCAGCTTGGCTTTATGAGGGGCATGTCATGCCTCACAAATCTTATTGAGTGCTTCGAGGATGTTACCAGACAAGTTGATATGGGTCCACCGGTGGATGTGGTGTATTTGGACTTCAGCAAGGCATTTGATAAGGTACCCCATGGTAGGCTCGTTCAGGTCAGGAGGAATGGGATACAGGGAAAATTAACTATGTGGATACAGAATTGATTATTCGACAGAAGACAGCGAGTGGTCGTGGAAGGAAAGTATGCTGCCTGGAAGTCAGTGGTGATTGGTTTTCCGAAGGGCTTTGTTCTTGTACCTCTACTCTTTGTAATTTTTATTAATGACTTAGATGAGGAGATTGAAGGAAGGGTTAGCAAGTATGCAGACAACACAAATATTGGAGGTGTCGTTGACAGCACAGAGAATTGTTGTAGGCTGCAGTGTGACATTGAGAGGATGCAGAGATGGGCGGTGAGGTGGCAGATGGAGTTCAACCTGGATAAATGCCAAGTGATGCATTTTAGAAGGTCGAAATTGAAAATTCAGTACAGGATTAAATACAGGATTGTTGGCAGTGAGGATGAACAGCGGGATCTTGGTGTGCAGGTACAATGATCCCTTAAAACTGCCACCCGAGTGAACAAGGTTGTTAAGAGAGCATATGGTGTTTTGGCTTTCATTAACAGGAGGATTGAATTTAAGATCCGTGAGATCTTGTTGCAGCTCTATAAAATTTTGGTTAGACTGCACTTGGAATACTGTGTCCAGTTCCGATCGCACTATTATAGGGAAGATGTAGATGCTTTGGAGAAGGTTCAGAGGAGGTTTACCGGTGTGCTGCCTGGAATGGAGGACTTATCCTACGAAGAGAGGTTGACTGAGCTCGGACTTTTTTGATTGGAAAAAAGAAGGAAGAGAGGGGACCTAATTGAGGTGTACATAGATAGAGTTGATTGCCAGAGACTTTGTCCCAGGGCGGAAATTGTTAACGTGAGGGGTCATTTTTTAACCTGTTTGGCGGAAAGTATAGAGGAGATGTCAAAGGCGGGTTCTTGATGCAGAGAGTTGTGAGAACATGGACTGCGTTGTCAGCAGCAGTTGTGGAAGCGCGATCATTGGGGATATTTAAGAGACTGCTGGACATGCATATGGTCACAGAAATTTCGAGGTTCATGCATTAGGTTCACGTTACATGAGGATCAATGGTCGGCACAAGGGGGCTGAAGGGCCTGTCCTGTGTTGTATTGTTCTATGTGCTATATGAGTTTCAGCTTTGTCATGTTACCTCAACGATCTTGTACAGTTGCTGCCTTCACCAGAACCAG
Source organism: Chiloscyllium punctatum (assembly GCF_047496795.1). Classification (NCBI taxonomy): domain Eukaryota; kingdom Metazoa; phylum Chordata; class Chondrichthyes; order Orectolobiformes; family Hemiscylliidae; genus Chiloscyllium; species Chiloscyllium punctatum. Next base: position 53,208,686 of record NC_092752.1, read on the forward strand.
ACCCAATGCCTGAAGGATCTGAAGCCGTTCCTGCTGCATCATCGTACCAGTCACTGTCTCATCTGCCAAATACCCCAAGTACTATTCCCATTTGTGCACGATACGGGGATTATTCCAGCGATTTCTATAGTTCCGGTCTTGCTTGCTAACCATCCACCTAGCTTCCGATATTATGAATATCAGACCACTTGACCTTTCCTACCCATATCATTCCTCCTAACATGGACAAGAACTTTGATTGCCCACTGGCCCCCAGACGAATCTCCTGCAGACATTGTGACATTCTTGACTCAACCGTACTGAAATGATATTTACATTCACGGAAACGCTGACATCTTCTTTAATTGAATGAAACCCCTCTGATTATTGCTCCTCCTTCTTCTCACTCCCCTCCTGAACAGTCAGCCTATGTATGGTGCTGCAAGCATGGTTCTGACTGTAATTCCCTAAGCAGCCAACACCTCCATCAGCTTCAAAACTGGAAAACTGAATTGTTAGAAATACATCAGTCTATCGCCGTATTCCCTGACTGTTTCCTTTCGATTGAAGAGGCACCCATTCCTTTCATTCTTCCAGGCTGTCATGCCTGTAGGGTGATCCTCTTCATCTGTGTGCTCTTCACCTATTTCTCAGCACCATATATGACCCACTGAATCTCCAGTCGTTATCTCACTTCAAAGGCCCGTTGTTTGTCTACCAGGAGGGCTATGAGTACCCAATGTAATAGAACACATTTTGCACTGGACAAACATATGCATCCATGTCTTGACCTCCAACGTACGTCCTCTTCATTATTTATGTAGTATTAAGTTAACATCAAGTAAATAGCATGAGAGTTCAGTACCTTATGAAACTGTGGCTTACTGAGATTGCTAAATTGCCTTACAATTGCACTTTTTCCTATTATTTCTGAGTGCAACACTACTTTCAGAATTGCAAAAAAGAAAATTTGCTAACTGATAGCAATTTACAGACGTTCGCTCCTAGAGGTGTAATATAAGCCAATGAATTGGCAGCTTTTTCAGCGATTCCATCAAACTCAGTGCAGTCAGTTCCCAGCATCAGAATGTTGTTTCTGTGACTCCAAGGTACGCGTAATCCTCCAGCTCCCACTCCACTCTGCTACCTCACAATGTGACTGCATGTGTTCCTACGAGGCATTACGAGACTCCGATTCTAAGTGCTGATTAATATTATCCAATTTTGCTGCCTGTCACGATGTTATGAAGTGAAAAATTACACGACACCAGGTTATAGTCGAATGCATTTAATTGGAAGCACTAGCTTCCGGAGTGCCGCTCCTACAACCACCTGATTAAAGTGAGCCGCTCCAAAAACTAGAGGTTCCAAATAAACCTGTTCGTATATAACCTGGTGTTGTGCGATTTTTAACTTTGTACTCCCCAGTCCAACACGATCATCTCCAAATCATGATTTTATCAACTTTTTTCGCGACTCCCCTCAGCCTCCAGTGCTGCAAGAAGCAAAGACCCAGTCTACTCGGTTTCACTGTGCATATCAAACTACTGCAATCCTGACATCATCCGTTTATGTCTCTTCTGAGCCCTTTCAAGTTTCACAACATCCTTCATATAGCAGCGTCAGAACGTTTTTCAGGGGTGTGACAGGTTATCTGGAGAGGTAGGCAGAACTGTTGCAGCAAATGATTTGCAGCAAATGATAGTTAAAGAACAATATATTAGGCCCTAGTGAGAATAGTATTTACATCGAGGATGTCTTGCAGGGATTGGCTTTCCTATTGTTCAGTGAGGAAATTAACAGCACAGAATTTCCTCTGATTCCCATTGATCACAGTTTCCTCAGGGTCCTTGATATCACAAGAGTCAAATGCTGTCTGGATGGTTAAAAAGGTCACTCTTAACTCACCTCAAATGACATTGGAACATCAGTTGATATAATAAAGTACAAAAGGACAGAACACGGCTTGTTTGAAGAATGTGCTCAATGCCTTCACAACGTTTTCACAAGAAACTGCAACATGAACTTCTGATTCTCAGGAGATATTTGTCCGATTGGTGGTGAGGCGGTTTAGTTAAGCACTATGACACAGATACAGAAAGAAGTTCCACACAGTGCCATGGGGAACAAAATCATCCCGTAGCTGGTGAATCAGGCAGTGACAGACACACGCTATTTTCTGTTCGTATTAGATATTGATCATCACAATCTCATCATTCATTGATAATCAATAGCAACGGAGAAACCAGCAGCTTCCATCATTCCAGTTGGAATGCAAAAGCGAAAGGGATGGCCAGAGCAAGTGGGAGTAACTGTGGAATTAGTGGAACTCGAAGTGAGAGTGGAAGCAGAATAATGTGAAGGGAGATCGTCATTGAAAGAATATGTAGAAGCAGAAGGAGTAGTGCAAGAGACGTAGGATTTTAAGGAAACAGTACGAAGGAGGAGGGAGAATGGCAGATGAGATTTTAGTGACAGGGAAAAGCTTGGTTATGGAGAAGCGAGATTGGGGAGGAAACATATCTGTACTCAGCAAACGTCTCAGATTTACTTATCTATGCGCTCCCACTTTAATGAATTCAGGCCGTGACATGGCATTGAACTTTACTTGCACTGTCTTAGCCTCCATGCCCAATTGTTTGAGCAAGAGTCCCTTTCCCATCACACAGCCACCTTCACCCAGGTCCAGCACTCTCCCGCCATCTAAGCCCCTCCTCCTGCCCTTTTAAAGCACTCGAATTGTTAATTGAGAACATTGCGTGCCTCAATTTCTCTGCAACCCCTTCATCTATCCAACACAATACCCTCCAAACTTAATGCACACCATGTGGATAGACACAAACCTGACTGTCTTATGAAGTTGCCGATAAGGGTGGTGCTGCTGTAGACTGGTATATTGACCTCCACATTGCAGAGTTTGAGCTTTAGCTCTAAAATACAATTTCTTATATTACAGACCATGGCCAACTCATGGACCATCAGGCCACATGATCTACTACGATAACTGACCTCCTTTGTCTGGTGATCCCACCCAACAGCTCCCAAGGTGATGGTCCTCTGATAGCACAACTCGCTTCTACGTCCGAAATTCCACAAAGAGAACTACATAAACAGACCAATTGCTTCAACCTGAGCCTGCCACAGATAACTCATCGCTTCTTGTAATGACTCTAACTTTTATCCCTTGTCTCGTCCCTGTCCACTTACATCACTGATACCGCTGACACGCAGGCTCCAGCAGTCTTCTTTTTCCCATGGATGTACTATCCCTTTACACATCCATCCCCCACCAGGATGGTCTCAGGACTGTCTGCTTCTTCCTGGAGTAAAGGCCTGAACTGCGCCCAATCACCACCACACTCTTCCCACCTGATGAAACCGAGTTCACCCACTATAACTTCTCTTATGAACTACTCTCGGTTTCCTCTGGCTGGGGAAAGGGAAGCATGGATAAGCACGTGGGCACGTGAGCACCTGTCTTTTCATTGGGTACGTAGGACATTCCTTATTCCACTTCTGTCCCAGCCCCCATCCACAACGCTTTCTCCAATACATAGATGATTTTATCGCCTCTGCCTCTCTCTCTTGTCCAGAATTCGAAAAGTTTATTGATTTCGCTTCCAACTTGTCCTTCTTCCTCACTTCCAGCTGGTCCACCTGTGACTCATAACTTCCTAAACTTGACATCTCTGCTTCCATTGCTCGGCATAGACCAGCAATTAATATCCACTCTAAACCCAGCGACAACCACTGCTAACTGGAATATACATCCCAAAACTTGTTACCTGTAATATTCCATTCAATTTTCCCAGTTCCTCAATCTCCACCACATTTTTTCGGATGATGCCAGATTCAACAATGAAGCCTTTGAAATATCCAACTTCTTCCTCATCCACGGACTCCCATCCACCATTGTTAACAGCGTCCTCAACCGGGTCTGACCCATCTCCTGCATTGCAGGCCTCATAACCTTTCTTCACACGAAATCAACAGAGTTCCCTTTGTCATGAGCAAACATTCCACCAGCTTTCACCAACTTTCATCAGCCACCATTACCCGAACATCCAATGAGATGCCACCACCAGATACATATTCTCCTCCCTCCACCCCTCCCCACCCCCGTTGTCCACCTTTTTGAAGGTCCCTTCCATCCAGGACACCCTGGATTTCACTCCAAACATCACCCCACCCAGACCACAGTCGACTTCACCTTCCCGTGACAAACGTGTGATACCTGCCTATTTACCTCATCCCTCCTCAGTTCCTAAGTGTTCAACCAAACCCTCCAGATGAAGAGGTAACATACCGACACTTCCCACATCCAAGTCTACTGCATTCACTGCTTAAAGTGTGGTCACTTCTGCATTAGGGAATCGGAGGGTGACCCCTTCACAAAACATCCAAGTTATATCTATACAAAAAACCCTGAGTTTCCAGAAGCCTGCCATGATAACACGCTACTCTTTTCCCTGGCCAACATCACTGTCGCAGACTTGCTGCAGTGTTCCAGCAAAGGTCAGGGCAAGCTGGAAGAGTAACACCTCATTTTTAGCTTGGAGACCTTGCAGCCCTTCAGACTGAAAAACAAAGTTAAATGATTTAAGGACCCCAATTCCCCAATGTCGTAACGTCCGAAACCACACACGCAGTTTTCTTTTCACCTAGCCATTACTAATACCATTATGTTAGCTACTAACATTCTCTATTAACAGCTATTCACACTCTTCTGCATCTAAACCAACATTATCCTGGATACCGTCAGGTCTGATGAAATGTCACCCATCATGAAACGTTAAATCTGATTTCTCTGCATAAATGCTACCACACCTTGTGAGCTTTGGCGTCAACTTCGGTATTTGTTTCAACATTTTCATGCTAAATGTTCACAATGCAAGCGTCATTGGTACTTAGAGCGCTTTCAAGCATAGGAACTTGGTAATTTCTCATTTAATTAATATAACTATTTCCTTGAAATTCAACTGAGATGGTGGCTTAGCTGTTCCCTTTCACAAACGACAAGTGATCATAGTTGAGAAAGAAAAGTAAATCCATACAGTTGGACAGAAATTCAGCAGGTCTGGCAAAATCTGAACAGAGATTATCAGAATTAACCTTTCATTCCAATATGACATTTTCCCGAACAGTTACACGTCATATTCACTAAGTTAACTCCATTTCTCTCTACAGGTGCTTCCTTACCTGTTGCGTTTCTCCACTGTTTTCTGTTTTCATTTCATGCTTTCTTAAGCCTATATTTTATTTCGCTTGACAGGTCGATGTTGAATTGATTATATTTGGACGATGTGATGCTTTCCTCTTCCTGCTATAGTTGATGTCTGTGACACTTGGTTTACAGCAGAAGTCTGTTTTTTTAATTTAAGTTTCAAAGGAAAAAATACATGTTACCGAATATCCTGCAAATCTTAGGAAATCCATTGTGTTTGAAGAGATATTTTAGAGGCAGCTGAACTTCATGAAATAGCAGGTATAGATTATTTATGATGAAGCATTGTCTCCTTCATTGAACAGATTGCCTCTCCACTTTCCAACAGAATTCAATAATATCACAGAATTATTACAGCACAGTTGGAGGAAATTCAGTGCATCGTCCCTTTCAAGCTTGGAATGAGCTATATATCTACTGTTATTGTCCTGTATTATCATTATATCTCATTTTGTCATCAGTGTTTGTTCTATTTCTAATTGTGTGTATTCTGTCCAGAAATCAGCAATATTATCAATCTCAAACAAAAACAGAACTGGCAGGGAAAGATCAGTAGGTCTGGCAGTATCTGTGAAAGGAAAGGTCAGTTCGTGTTTCATGTTTAGTGACCCTTCTTCAATCTATTTTCCTAATGACTGAACGGTGTGTATACAAAGTAGAGTTTACTTTATCAAATTTAAAGTTATCCTGTTTAGATCATATTGTCATTCATTATTGCATCCCCCAAACGCAGTCTGTTTCCTTGTTGTGCATTATATTTAATTCCATCTGTCTGACAGAGTGATGGTGAATGACGAATATAATTGTACTCCCCACGCAGTCTCTACAGCCACTAAAACCATTCCGTCCTACCTCCTATCCAATTGCATATTCATTATCTCTCTGAATCATTAATTCTTTGGTTTGATGAATGCTTTTATTGTACTTGTCATGCGTAGTTTTGGATTGATGCTAAAAAGACGTAAAATAATACTGTTTTACAGTAAATAAAACTGCGCGAAGATCTTTGTCAATTGTATTCATAAGTTCCTGAAGCATACTCGATATGGAAATTCCAAAGTTGACTTTTTGTCGCAGTGAGAGGAACATTCAAACAAATCCACACATCTTGCCTATGTTCAGGGCAACTGTGCCCAGTGACAAACTCTTGGTTGGCGGCTGTTCCCGTGGAGCGGAGATTAGCCAGTAACAACATCCTGACTGTGCTTTTTTGAAGGGGAGGGGAGCTAGGGAAATAAAAACAGCAATAGCATTGCAAACGGAGAGCATATCAGAATCATCTAACTTGTGATCAGAAAAATATGCATCATTCCCTTTTGCAACTGACTTCGCTAGAGCAATTGGCAAAGGGAGAGAAGTCCAACAGCCAACAATGTCAATATTCAATTCAGCCTAGTTATTATTGTGAACTGAAAGTGCTGTGCTGAAAGATGGAATTGTTTCCTTAGTGACTCTGATTGGTGTCAGTTTCCACGAATTGGAATTGTGTCACTATGCGGCTTCCTTCTCCGAATAGCAAGAAACTTCATTCAGTGAGCTATCCCATTGTTGGAACAAACGCTATAGCTCCACCAGTAAAAGAGAATAGCAGTTGCAGAAAAGCGGAGAGAAAAGATCAGAATCTTACAATAATGGAATGGAATGTGACAACAATAGACAGGAGATTATGATTGGGTCGTGACATGATTTCCTGATTTTGGAAATTTCTACTTTATAGTATATTAGCTGTGCTGATGATTATTCTGGAGTAGGGTAACCATCCTATCCTCCCTTTGTTGGTGTTCCTTATAACTACCTCTATCTCTGTCTATGCATCAATCCCATTAACCATGGTGAACTTAATTACAATTTCTGTTAATATATTTTTTATCAGAGATAAACAAGTGCCTTCAGTTTGAATGGCACTGTCCATTCATTATCCATGAATTTCAGATCGCTTCCTCACAAACATCTGAGAATAAAACTGTTCACAAATTCGAGGCCCTTATTTTGCTCTGATTTTATTTATGTCTGGTATTCTCTCTGTCCCAAACCTGACGCTACCAGTCCAGCGTATCCCCAATCTCCCCAACAGTCTCAGTTCCGTTGCTGAATAAACCATTGACTACATCTTGGAAAAATTCAGACTTTAGGGTTCAAGCTCTCTTCTGGACACTTTTCTAGCTATTCAATCAGAATACTGTTCCTTTCCCTAACGTTACTTCAGGATTAGGACACTGTTCGGTATAAGAATGTCGCCAGATGGGCAATTCAGAAGAAATGGCAATTAAACGAAAACCACGGTGTCATGCCCTACCACAGCTGATGGCAGGATATAAATAAAAATAATAGGAATTGGACTAAAATTGAATCTCACTGAAACCAAAGATAAAACTAACATGTTGTCTGGAATGATCGTATTCCATTGATGCCCTTCTGCAAAGAAATATAGCATTATTTCCTGGACTGGGTTAAGTGTGACTTCAGACCCATAACAATGCGCTTGACTTTATTCTGACTTTTGGAATGACCTCACAGTCAGGCAACTAGTTCCGGACAACAAATGCTGCCTTTTGCAGCGTACTGACATCCCAGGAAATAACCAAATTAAAAGCTAAGTTAAACAAAGAAAAGTGCGGGGGATCTGATTTCTTTTAAAATGTATGCAACAATAAGTAAGAACTGGGGAACTTTTCAGAACTGAAAGCAGCTGGAAATAGTGTAATGAATGCTGGTGATATATATAATACGTGTCACTGACTGAGATTCAAACCTGTCACAGACTGAGGTTCAATCCCTATCACTGACTGACATTCAATCCCTGTCACTGACTCAGTTTCAATACCAGTTACTGACTGGGGTTCAGTCCCAGTCACTGATTGAGGCGCATTCCCTGTAACTGACTGAGGTTCAAACACTGTTACTGTCTTAGATTCAAGCCCTGTCACTGACTGAAGTTCAATCCCTGTCACTGATTGAGGTTCAAACCCTGTCACTGTCTCAGGTTCAATATCTGTCACTGAGATTAATTCACTGTCATTGTTTGAGGATTACTCCCTGTCACTAACTGAGATTCAAAGCCTGTCACTTATTGAGGTTCAATCCCTGTCACTGACTCAGTTTCAATTCCAGTTCCTGACTCAGGTTTGATCCCTATCACTAATTGAAGCACACATCCTGTCACTGATTGAGGTTCAAATCCTGTCACTGTCTCAGGTTCAATACGTGTCTCTGATTGAGATTCATTCCCTGTCATTGTTTGAGGATCAATCCCTGCCACTTTCTGAGGTTCATTCCCTGTCACTGACTGAGATTGAAGCCTTGTCATTGACTGATGTTCTAACCCTGTCACCGAATGAGTACAATCCTTGTCACTGGCTGAGATGCAATCCCTGTCACGACTGAGTTTAAACGGTGTCACTGAGATAGGTTCAATCCTTGTCACTGATTGAGCTTCAATCCCTGTCACTGGCGGATATTCAATCCCTCAGACTGAGATTCACGACCTTTCAATGATTGAAGTTCAATCCCTGTCAATGGTTGAGGTGCAGTTGCTGTTAGTGACTTGAATTGAAACCCCGTCGCTGACTGCATTTCAATATTTGTCACTGACCGACGTTCAATCCTGGCCGCCAATACAGGTTCAATGCCTTTCACTCACTGACGTTCAATCGTTTTCACTGACTTAGGTTGAGTCCTTATCACTGACTGGGATTCAATCGCTGTCACTGATTGATGTTCAATATCTGGAGACAGGATCCCTGTCACTCGCTGTGGTTAAATCCTGGTCACTGACTGTCGTTCAATCCGTTTCACTGACTGCCGTGCTCTCCCTGTCACTAACTGAGGTTCATTCCGCGTCACTGATGGATGTTCAATACCTGTCACGGATTGAGGTTTAATATTTTTCAGTGATGGAGTTTCAATCCCTTTCACTGACTAAAGTCAATTGCCATAACTGATTGAATCGCAATCCCTCTCACGAACTGATATCCGCTACCTGTCTCTGAGATTGTTCCCTGTCACTGACTGAAGTTCAATCCCTGTCACTGATTGGGTTTCAATCTCTGTCACTGACTGAAATTCCATCCCACACACTGACTGAGAATCAATCCCTCGCACTGACTGATTGTTACAACACGAGGTAAACCGCTCACCTAATTGAAACCAGTCACACAGAAACGATGCACCTCGTACTATAATCTGTTTAAATTCGAGAGACAAATATCTGTCCCAGAGATTACCATTTAAAGTAAAAATTAACAACTTTATTATTTAAGTCCAATGTAGATTATTAAAACTAGCAACTATTTCCAATTGCTTTTGACTTAAACCCGTCATTTACGTCCCATCAACAATGTTAGTCTGATGAAAAGAGTCCCGATTAAGATTACAAAAAATATGAAATAATCACGTTTCAAAGCCAAACAGCTTTACCGATTCTCCTTTGTAGAGTTTCCTCTGTAGATTCTCTCCAGATCAGCCTCGATACTCAGCTGCGTAGCATCGCCGCATACAAGACAGGATGCTGCCTGTCCTCCTGTGCTTTTCGAGCGCCACTCTCATCTGGATTCTGGTTTCCAGCATCTGCAGTCCATGTTTTTACCTCACCGCATACAAGTACCTGTCACAGAACTCTTTAGCTAGCAGTCTACGTTAATTGGTCTTTGCCACTTCTCCCCAAACTGTTCAAAATGTCCTGTTTTGTACCGCAAAACATTGGCCCGTTTCATTGGTTTTAATATTTCAAAAATACGAACTTCACATTTGATTCCATTTTGCTCTGTTCGGTATAATTTAATCTGATTAGCCTAATGTGAATTGATTTTTTTTTTCTTGACAAACCAGCTGCTGCTATTTGTTTTGACCAAGTGTTGCACTGTTACCTTGCTCAAGACTCTCTGTGCTTTGTCAGTCCTTGCTAGCTTTTCACCTCTCTTAAATGGACAGGTACTCAACACGTTCATAACACCTCCTCCTTAATAAAAAAAAATGAACCTTCATAATGAGAAGATGGCTTCGTGCTCTTTTTTTCTCTCTATTCCTTAACCACAGTATAATGACTTACATATGACTTCAATCTAATTTCGACTAAATGTCTTCCAGAAAAAAACATAACACTGAATATTCACCAATATTATTTATACTTTATCGGTTAAATTCGCGATAAAGCATCTGTCATTACATTCTTGCGAGGGGCAATATGTACAATTTGTAAATTATAAGTCTGGAATATAAGACTCCAAAGAAATAGTCACACATTCTTTTATTAAAACCATTCCAAGAATGCAAGAGGATTGTGATCCATACATAATTGTCTCCGGCACGTCGTTTAATGACAAATGTATTAAAATATTGTAATGTCTGCAACAAACCCCAATAGTTCTTAATCGATCATGAGGCATTATCTCTGTGATCCGTGTACACAATCATCTCCGACACATTGTTTTATGACATATGTATTAAAATATTGTAATGTCAACACCAAACCCCAATAGATCTTATTCGATTGTGGGGTATTTTCTCTGGTGGATGTTGAGTTTTTTTTTCGAAAAGTAAGCAACTGCCAGTTCAATCCTATCATCACCTTCCGGAAGCAGTACAGCTCCAACACTATGTCATTAGCATCAATGGCAACTTGAAAAGATTTTGAAAAGTTTGTCCTAACTAAAACTGGTGCATCATTGCGTTCTTCGGGGCCAACATACCATACGAATCTATTGTCCCAAGAATGTCAGATCTACCTTCGCAATTCAGTTTTGTATAAGTTTATTATCAGTTTTGCTTCTCATAGTCGTTCCAAGACCTCTGCGAACTGTACTGTGGGATCTTTCTAGAACTCACTAAAGATAACTGCGTCGTTCAAATACACTGCATTTTGTTAATCCGGCCACAGCTCCGTTCATGAGTCTTCAGAATGTGCCGGGTGCATTCTTAGTTCCACACGGCATCATTTTCAATTGATATGGCCCATTTGGCGTTAAAAAAGTTTAGTTTTCTTTCGCCATTTCTGAAAAGGGATCTGCCAAAAACCACACCGTAAGTAGCACTTTGTTATATAACTGGCTTATCGAAATTTCTCGACCGGTCTGGCTTTGAAATTTTTCAGCCAATAGGGATACGGCTTTATTGAAACAGTATTCCTTGCTTCTACACCATGTGCAAGACCATTAGTTCTCCCCATTTGATTCTTCCATATGTCCTCATACTGCAGTAACAAACATTTCAACGTTGTTCTTTGCTCCTGACACAGAGCGTATGCTAACCTATCCCACTCCTCAATGACTTCTTCATGAATCACCATATTTTAAGCACATCAAATTCGCAACATCTATATTTGATTCCTCACTTTGCGGGATTATAACTAATACCTGGTTCTCCAGTTCATTATAATTTTTCGTTCTCAGGAGGGGACCTACATAACCATGTGAAAGTTTCTTCAAATGCAGGATTGATGACCGCTATGGCGTATTTATCATTCGACATGTATGACATACATGGCAAAAGTTAACCACATTCTTGTGCATTCCATGCCAATAAAGTTGGTTTTATACATTAGTCTTTTGTACCCCTAGGTGACCTCCTACAGGTCATTCATGTGCTACCTGTAACGCTCCAGTCTGTATGCTGCTGGTAACATAATCTGGTGCCCTTTGGTCCATTTGTCCTCTGCACTAACCTGCTGCTTTATTAATTTTCATCTTACGATTCTATATTTTAGATAATAACACTCAGAAATTTTCTCTGCCTCCTTTTCAGAGTATGCATCCACATAAATACCTTTTGTCATGTTCACTTTGTACTGCAAGTCCCTTAGCGTTTCAAGACTACACACTTCTGTCAAACTAAAGGAAAGATATAGAGGCTTTGGAGAGGGTGCAAAGAATGTTTACCAAGATGCTGCCTGGATTAGAGAACTTGCCTTACGAAGAAGGGTTGAATAAGCTCGGACTTTTCTCTCTGGAGAGAAGGAGGAAGAGAGGAGACCTGATCGAGATGTACAAAATAACGAGAGGAATTGATAGAGTCAATAGCCAGAGACTTTTCCCCAGGGTCGAATTGACTGGTACGAGAAGTCTTAGTTCGAAGATATTAGGAGGAAGGTATAAAGGCGACATCAGAGGTAGGTTCTTTACGCAGAGAGTTGTGAATAAATTGAATGCATTATCAGCTGAGATGGTGGAAGCAAAGTCATTTGGGACACTTAAGCGACTGCTGCAAATGCACATGGATAGCAGTGAGTTTAGGGGTGCATAGGTTAAGTTACTATATTTTACATTAGAATTAATTCTCAGCACAACATCGTGGTCATGAGGGCCTTTTCAATGTTCTATGTTCTAAACCCTGTGCCAGTTCAGGTTTTTCCCGCACCATTACGTCAAACAGGGTGTCCCGATAACTGAACCTCAACCCCTCATCGATATATTTCCTTTTTCTTTGTCTATGTTTTATGACAGTGGCATCTTTTTACTACACAGTCTGAAAAATACCAGGGTATTTTTCTTCTACCTACTCAGTTTCTTGGTCTTCCTTGAGCTTCTCTAAAACGGTGGGTGCCAGTCTTTCCTTGGACCCTTCTAAGCCATTCCTAGGAACAAAGTAGATTGCTGGCACTGACAAATTGTAAATCACTTCCACTGTTACTTCTCCAGTCTTGAGTCATCACGCCACGAGATCTTACATGGGGAACACTAAATTCCTGTCCATACATATCAGAAACTACCACACGTTTGAGAAATATACCAGAAATAGTGCAAATTTGTCATGTTTTAATATTACAAACTGGTTAGATTCTGTTGCTGACAAATTGTTATTTCTTGCTACAAATTGTTATTTCTTGCCCTGCTCACTCCGTTCTTTCTGTGTTAACTTTACCCACAGAGGAGAATTCTTTTTAGAGATCACGGAATAACTCCATACTCAACCTCTGTCTTGGCTGTGTACTCATTTGCAGCGCCTCAGATTTTCTTGGGGTTTCCTTTACTACTTTCTCTAATTCCACTGGTTCACTTCTTGTACAATATCGTTTTCCACAGTGTCTTTCCTTAACGACCAGCACTGTAACTGCACGTGTCCCATATGCCCACATTACAAACACCTCTTCAAAGTGTCCTTCTAAAACTACCAGCACTGTCATTTTCTGTGTCACATTCCACTAGAATGAAAACACCTGAGGTATTCATCTCCTTATCACCCTCTCGAGTTTATTTTTTTTTAACCAGTGGTAAATAATTATCTACTCTTTGTATCGTAGTGTAAGATCGCCCATATTCCCAAATTCTACCCCTCAATGGACCAAATTCTGACCAGGAGTTTGTATTCTGCACCAACATGTATTCTTCTGCTTATTTTACTGACCTTTTCACTTCTTGACCTGTCTGTTCATTCCCTTGAATCCTTAACGTGTCTGGAACTGAGTTTTTAAATTCCACCAGCAGAAACATCTTTCTTAGAGCCTCATAGGTCTTATCTATGTTTACAGCCAACACGAGGCTATCAAAATGACTTTGTTTAATTCTTTTAATCTCAACATATGGCGGACCTGCTTCCTTCTTTATGTTTCTCAACCGCTATGTATATGTTTCTGGTACCAATTCATAAGCACTTAAATAGCTTGTTTGACCTCTTTATAAACTCCTGACCGCTAATGTGACGGCTCGACAAATACCTCACGAGTTCTGCCCACCGATTTTGTCTGAAGTAGCATTACCCATTAATCCACCGACCACTCTATCAGCTTTGCCACTTCTCAAATCAAATAAAAAAGGTTTCAATATCTTTCTCATCAAAATATTGCATAGTTTTGAAATATTTACATACATAACTACCTTCTCTTTCCATCTCCATCCCGTTAATTTGACTTTGCTGACTAAGTCGCAACTTCTCCAGTTCAAATTCTCTCTGTTTGCTCAGCGAAGTGCCTTCGCACTTCTTTCTCTCCATTTCCTCTCTCTCTGTTTCGCTCTTCGTTTCTTCTCTCTGCCTTTCTCTGTCTCTTTTTTCTCTTTCTCTTTGCTCAGCTAAGAACGTTCTCCCTCCCTCTTCTAACTCTCTCTCTTTGTTTATCTTCTAACTGCATGTTACTTCTCTGTAATTTGAGTTTATTCTAACTCTACTGCTCGAGCCGGTTTCTCACACACCTAAGTGTTTGAATAATTCCCTTTCAATTTCAGCTCCACCTTTTTTCTTGGTTCACCCCAATTCTAGCATCTTTGCTCACTCTAAGAACAGAGTTTTCTTCTTTCTCAAATGTCTTGGCAAATTTCGGAATCATTTTCAAACCCAAAACCTGTTTAGCGATTTGAAAGTGCCATTTCTCTCACTTCTAATTTGACTAACTACAACTAACCGAAAATTATCACATTATCTCGACAACGTTGTATTTATAGATCTACGACACTAACCGCTGAGTGTCTTCATCTACTGGGCATTTATCATTCCACGAATTTATTCATATCTGCTCAAATCTCAGATTGTATCTGTCGAAACCTGTTCCAATCACGGTCCAGAGACCCCAAATTGTTATGACACAGTGTAAAGCCCTCTGCTAATTTAAACTCGACACACAGAGAAGCTCACCACACGTCGGAGTCTGTTAAATTTTCGGAGGCAAAGAACTATCCCAGTGGTCAGTATTTAAAGTAACAATTAACAATTTTATTCTTTAAGTGCAACAGACACCATTAAAACCAAATCTATAAACAACTCATTCCTGTTCAATCCATCTTTTCCCTCCAAATTTAAAAGTGGTCTGATAATTACCCTCAAAAATTAATGGCACAACAATTTCAAAATCAATTCTTGTCTCCGGATGTTGTGCTTTCTCTGCACAATCCTATCGGTCGTCTTCGATGTTCTTCTGCACAAACTTGTTGTCGACAGGTACCTTTCCGAGAGTTATCCAGCTGACATTATGTTGATGTGTGCTTGGCTGCTGTTTGCTGTTCTCCCGCTAACTGTTCAAAATGTCTGGTTATCGACTTTAAAGATTGCATCTGTTCATTGGTTTAATGTCGTCCCAAACAGATCATTTCAAGTTTGATTTTATTTTAGAATCTGGGGCATAAGTTAAACTGATTAGCCAAATTTGAATTTGGTTTTTGTTCCATGACAATAATTGACAATGGTTTGGTGGTCAACATTGGAGTAATAATTCCAAATATTTATGTAATTGACAAGTTCTGTCATTACCGGATTTGACCCAGGTCCATGAGAGTGCTTCAGAAGAATCTGAATATGAGACGAGATGTTCATCAGCTTCATGGCTGATTTAGGAGCCAACTTGATATTTTTTATTTCATTACCCGACAAAGGGTTCCGTCTTCTTATTATCATTTAGTTAACTATTAGTTTTTCTATATTTGATCACAATAAAATGCGAATACAGACAAACATAGTTGATATGATGAACTACATTACAGTGAATTGACGACGAACAATTGACAGGCCTTCCAGATTAATTCTGATTGTGATGGATTTGTGTGTATTCGCAGTCAGATGCTTGAAGGAACCAAGAATTAGCTGATGAAATTGTTTCTCACGCGAATAAAAGTATTATTTTAGAAAGGCAGAATGATAAATTACATATGAGTGTGTGCGTGTGCGAGTGTGCTGGGGGTGGCGGTGATTGTGGTTTTGGGTGGGTCGGGGGGGATGAAGATAGAGAGGGAGAAAGAAAGAGATAAATGAGCCACTCTTGGTCATTACGAGGGATCTATTAAGAACGTTATCTTTCAATTCGTCTGAACGTTTATTCAGAAAACTGTAATTTGAAAATATGATTCAGGGAACACATTTTACCATACCTCAGCAAAAATGCAAAATATGTTGGGAGGGAAACATGGAGAGAACAAACAAAACTCTTGTTCTCACTCACACGTTAATTAACTTACATTTAATATGAGCTGGTAATACAGGAGTTGTGAGTTGAATATGACAAATCCTGAGGTCTAGAGGAGTTGTACCAAGGACACGAACGAAACATGCACAGGGATTCTAATCCAAACCTTCAATTCCTTTCTAGATACAAGGGAGATCTCAGAGGACTGGAGGCCAGCCGATGCGTTTTCATTTTCCAAGAAATGTGATCAAGATAGATCATGAATTGCAGACCACTGAGTTTGACATCAGTGATGGGAAACTATTGCCGAATATTTAAAAGAAGACAATTAATCTTCATTTGAGAGCTGGGGTGTGATCATGGATAATCAACGCGGTTTTGTCAGAGGGAGACGCTTTCTCACAAATCTGGTGAGTTTTACGAGGTGGTGACAAGTGCTGCCAATGTGGGTAATAGATTTATGTTGGTGTATGGATTTGAGCAAAGCCTTAGACGCGACCCATACATAGCAGATTGATAATTAAGGTAAAAGCACTTGGCATCCAGAGTAACTTCGCAACTTGGCTCAGTCATACAAAGTGAAAAGTGTTGACAGAAGGCTGTTTCCAATATTGAATGCTGGTGTCCAGTGGTGTACCATACACATTAGTGCTGAGTCATTATTGATTGTGAAATTCGTAAATGAATTGGAAGAGTACACATGTTTGCAGGTGGTATGTTGTGAATAATATGTATGTTTCCGGATGAAATATTTATTGACTTGTTGATTGGCAATGGGCCAATCCAAATCCACTCCCTAAATCTGTCGCCCGATTCCTAAGCATCTGCATCTCTCTGCTCCCCTCCTACTCATTCATCTGTCCAGATGCAGCTGAAAAGAACCTATCATGTCTGCCTCTACTACTTCTGCTGGCAACGCACTCACTCCACATAGCACACTCTGTGGTAAAGTAATTTCTCCGTATATACCCCTTAAACCTTTCTCCACTCACCTTGAACGCATGGCCTGTTGGCCTGTCGTTATTGAATCCCTCACTTTTGGGAAAAAAGCTTATCTCTATCTACTCTGTCGATACTCGTCATGACTTTGTAGACCTCAATCAGGTCCGCCCTTAATTTCCTTTATTATAATGGAAATAATCCGAACCTACTCAACCTCACTTCATAGCTAGCTACTTCCATACCAGGCAACTTCATTGTAACCCTTCTCTACACCCTTTCCAAACCGTTCCAGTATTTTTGTGAATGTGGCGACAGGAACTGTAGACATTATCCGGCCGTTTTTGCACAATTTCAGAATGGCCTGGCATCTCGTATCCTCAATACCCCGGCCGATGAAGGCAAGCATGCAATATGTCTTCTTGGCCACTCTTACCATCTTTGCTGCAACCTTCAGGGTCCAACATACCTCAACATGCAGATCTTTCTACTCATCAATTTTTCCCAAGGTTCTTCGGTTTACAGTATGGTTCCGTCTCGAAATAGACTTCCGAAATGCATCACCACACATTTGTCTGGATTGAATACCATCTGCCGCTTGTCTGCCAACTCTGCAGACTCTCTGTACTCTCCTGAGTCTTTGACACTCACCTATGCTTTCTTCTACTACACAAATTTTCGTGACACCTGCAAACTTACTCACCAGACCACAAAGCTCTCTTTCAGATCATTTATCTGGACCATAAACAACAGTGGCCCCAGCACCGTTCCCTTTGGAACACCACAGGTGTTCTCCATTTCGAGAATCTCCATTCAACTACTACTCTCTGTCTCCTGTTGCTTAACCAGTTCCATATCCACCTAATTAGAACTCCTTGCACACCATTTGACTTCACGTGTTTCCATTAGTTTACCATGGGGAACCTGATCAAACGTTTTTCTAAAGTCCATGCTTAAGAGATGTACAGCGCTTACTGCATCAATCAACTTGTTAACCTCCTCAAAGAGCTCTGTTAAGTTTGTAAGGCACGATCTCACCCGCAAAGAAATATGTTTCCTATTACTGATAAACCTATTGTTATCCAAATATAACGAGATTTTATCCGTCAGCACTGTCTCCAGCAGCTTTCTCGCCACTGACGTCAGGCTCACTGATGTGTAGTCACCTGGAATACCCCTATTAAACGTCTTGTACAGGGGAACAATATCAGCAACCCTCCAGTCCCCCAGTACTTTACCAGTGTTTAAGGATGCTACAAACATATCTGACAGGGCGCCAGGAGTTTCCCTTCTCGCATTCCTCAGAAACCTGTGATAGATCCCAACCGTTCCTGGGGATTTCTCCACCTTAATATCACATAGCTACCCAAACATCTTCCTTCTTATGACAACATAATCCGGAGCTAACAAACTTCTATCTCTAATCTCAACATTCATCATGTACCTCCCCTCAATGAATGCTGATACAAAGTAATCATTGATGACATCAGATTTTCTCAGGTTCGACACACAGTCGTCCAACATATCCTTTAGTGGATAATCCTTTTCTCTAGTTACCCTCTTGCTTCTTATGTAAGAATAAATGGTCATGGCGTTCTCCTTAATTCTTCTCGCTAAAGTTATTTCATTACCACTTTTACCCACTTGATTCACATTTAAGACTAGTCCGACTCTCCCGCTATTCCCCAAAGTCCCGTTGTTTTCCTGGATGCCTGGGCCTTACGTACGCTTCACTTTTCCTCTTGGCTATTCGCACGAATTCTCCTGTCCTCCAAGGTTCACGAATCTTGCCTTTCCTATCCGCTGTTTTCGAAAGAACATGCCTATTCTGCATTATCTTCAATCTATATTTGACAGGCTCCCACAAATCAAATGCGCACTTCCCTTCAAGTAGGTGTGTCTAATCGATATTTCACGGCTCCTGGCTAATGTTGATATAATTGGCCTTGCCTAGTTTAGTACTCTTCCCTTGGGACCATTCGCATCTTTGCCTATGAATGTTGTAAAACTTACAGAATTGTGCTCACCATTCCCAAAGAAATACCCCATGTCTCATTCCACAACACCAGGTCCAATATGGGCCATTCCCTCTCCGGAGTATTTACATTCTGCTCTAGAAAAACCTTCTTACATGACCTTACGTATTCTGCCTCATCCAGACCGCTGACAATAAATGTATCCCAGTTTATAATGGGAAAATAAAAATCTGCCATCACTAACACACTGTTGCGTCAATGTCTTTCAATAATCCGTTTCCCTATGTTTCTTCTACCTCACGCTCACTGTCGGGAGGCCTGTAATACAAATGCAAGAACGTAACTGCATCCTCCGTGTGTCTCAGCTGCACCCATAATGCCTCGCTGTCCAAGCCCTCCATAGTGTCCTCCTTTAGCACAGCCGTGGTTTCATCCCTGAACAGCAATACGCCTCTTCGCCCCCCTTTACTTCCAGTCGAGGTGAATACCATTTCAGCTGGGAAATCCTGTTAAAACTTGACAGGACTTTGTTTAGGCCATAACTCGAGCATTGTGTGCAGTTCTGGTCACTACAGCATAGGAGGATGTTATTGTCCTGGAAGGAGTCAAAAGTAGATTTGAAAACATGTTGCTTGCATGGTGCAATGTAGCTGTAACGACGATGTCTGACAATTTCGAGTTGCTTTCCTTAGAGCAGAGATCGGGTTACATAAGGCCTTTGAGGGACATGGAGGGGTAAATTGAAAGCAGAAGTTCCCAGGGTACAGGTTTGCTCGCTGAGCTGTAGGTTTGATATCCAGACGTTTCATAACCGAGCTAGGTAACATTACCAGTGGCGACCTCCAAGTGAAGCGAAGCTGTTGTCTCTGTTTTCTATTTATATCTTTCTCCTGTATGGGGTTCCTGGGGTATGTGGTGATGTGATTTCCTGTTCGTTTTCTGAGGGGTTGATCGATAGCATCTAGATATATGCGTTTGTTTATGGCGTTGTGGTGGGAGTGCCAGGCCTCTAGGAATTCTCTGGCATGTCTTTGCTCAGTCTGTCCCAGGATAGATGTGTTGTCCCAGAAGAAATGATTTTTTTTTCATCCGTGTGTCAGGCTACGAGAGAGAGAGGCTCGTGACTTTTTGTGGCCAGCTAGTGTTCATGTATCCTGGTGGCTAACTTTCTTTCTGTTTGTCCTACGTAGTGTTTGTGGCAGTCCTCGGATGGAATTTTGTAGATGACGTTGGTTTTGTCCATGGGTTGTCCTGGGGCTTTTAAATTTGTTAGTTTTTGTTTGAGAGTGTTGGAGAGTTTGTGTGCTACCAGGTATCCAAGGGGTCTTCGTAGTCTGGCTGTCATTTCAGAAACTTATTTGATGTATCGTAAGGTGGTTAGGTTTCTGGCTGTGTTTGGTCTCTTTGTCGTGTTTGGTTCTTGAGGAATCTGCACACTGTATTAATCGAGTATCCGTTCTTCTTGAATACGTTGTATAGGTTGTTCTCCTCTGTTTTCCGATTTTTGTCAGTGCTGCAGTGTGTCGTGCCTCTCTCCCTCGTAGCCCTACACAAGGATGAAAAAAAAACATCATTTCGACTGGAACAACACATCTATCCTGTGACAGGCTATGCAAAGACATGACTGTGAATTCCTCGAGGCGTGGCACTCCAACCACAACGCCATAAACAAACGCATAGATCTAGATGCCATCTATCAACCCCTCAGAAAATGAACAGGAATTGACATCACCACAAACCCCATGAACCCCATCCAGGAGAAAGATATAAATAGAAAGCAGAGACAACAGCTTCTCTTCACTTGGAGGTCGCCACTGATGAAGCTACTTAGCGAGGTAATGAAACGTCTGGATATTAAACCTACAGCTCAGCGAGCAAGCCTACACCCTGGAAACTACTGCTTTCAATTTACCACGTCCACATCCCTCACAATCTTATGTACCCCAATCTCTGCTCCATAGAAGGAACTCGAAATTATCTGGCATGCTGTTTACAGCTACATTGCACAGGCCAGCAACATGTTGTCCAATCTACTTTTGACTCCTTTCAGGACAATAACATCCTCCCTGTGCTGCAGTGACCAGAACTGCACACAATGCTCGAGTTGTGGCCGAAACAAAGTGTTGTCCAGCTTTAACAGGATTTCCCAGCTCAAATGGTCGTCACCTATACTGGAAGTAAAAGGGGGCGAGGAGGTGTATTGCTGGTCAGTGATGAAACCATGGCCGAGCTAAAGGAGGACACTATGGAGGGCTTGGACAGTGAGGCATTATGGGTGGATCTGAGAAACGGAGGATGCAGTTTCGTTCTTGCATTTGTATTACAGGCCTCCCGACAGTGAACGTGAGGTAGAAGAAACATAGGTAAACGGATTATTGAAAGATGTTGTCGCAACAGTGTGTTTGTGATGGCAGATTTTGATTTTCCCATTATTAACGGGGATACATTTATTGTCAGAGGTCTGGATGAGGCAGAATACGTAAGGTGCATGTAAGAAGGTTTTTCTAGAGCAGTATGTAAATACCCAGGAGAGGGAATATTGGACCTGGTGTTGTGGAATGAGACATGGGGTATTTCTTTGGGAATGGTGAGCACAATTCTGTAAGTTTTACAACATTCATAGGCAAAGATGCGAATGGTCCCAAGGGAAGAGTACTAAACTAGGCAAGGCCAATTATATCAACATTAGCCAGGAGCTGTGACATATCGATTGGACACCCTACTTGAAGGGAAGTGCGCATTTGCTTTGTGGGAGTCTGTCAAAGATAGATTGAAGATAATGCAGAATAGGCATGTTTTTTTCGAAAACAGTGGATAGGAAAGGCAAGATTCGTGAACCTTGGAGGACAGGAGAATTCGTTCGAATAGCCAAGAGGAAAAGTGAAGCGTACGTAAGGCCCAGGCATCCAGGAAAAGAACGGGACTTTGGGGAAAAGCGGGAGAGTCGGACTAGTCTTAAATGTGAATCAAGTGGGCTAAAAGTGGTAATGAAATAACTTTAGCGAGAAGAATTAAGGAGAACGCCATGACCATTTATTCTTACATAAGAAGCAAGAGGGTAACTAGAGAAAAGGATTATCCACGAAAGGATATGCAGGACGACTGTGTGTCGAACCTGAGAAAATCTGATGTCATCAATGATTACTTTGTATCAGCATTCACTGAGGGGAGGTACATGATGAATGTTGAGATTAGAGATAGAAGTTTGTTAACTCCGGTTCACGTTGACATAAGAAGGAAGATGTATTGGGTAGCTAAATGTTATTAAGGTGGATAAATCCCCAGGACCTGGTGGGACCAATCCCAGGTTTCTGAGGAAAGCGAGAAGCGAAACACCTGGCGCCCTGTCAGATATGTTTGTAGCATCCTTAAACACAGGTAAAGTACTGGGGGACTGGAGGGTTGCTGATATTGTTCCCCTGTACAAGAAGTTTACTAGGGGTAGTCCAGGTGACTACACATCAGTGAGCCTGATGCCAGTGGTGAGAAAGCTGCTGGAGACAGTGCTGACAGATAAAATCTCGTTATATTTGGAAAACAATAGGTTTATCAGTAATAGGAAACATGTTTCTTTTCGGGTGAGATCGTGCCTTACAAACTTAACAGAGTTATTTGAGGAAGCAAACAAGTTGATTGATGCAGGAAGCGCTGTACATGTCTTAAGCATGAACTTTAGAAAGACGTTTGATTAGGTTCCCAATGGTAAACTAATGGAAACAGTTAAGGCAAATGGTGTGCAAGGAGTTCTAATTAGGTGGATATGGAACTGGTTAAGCAACAGGAGACAGAGAGGAGAAGTTGAAGGGAGATTCTCGAAATGGAGAATAGCAACCTGTGGTGCTCCATAGGGATCGGTGCTGGGGCTACTGTTGTTTGTGGTCCAGACAAATGATCTGGACGAGGGCTTTGTGGTCTGCTGAGTTAGTTTGCAGGTGTTACGAAACACCATTTTGACTTGGACAACACATCTATCCTGGGGCAGGCTTAGCAAAGACATGCCAGAGAATTCCTAGAGGCCTGGCACTCCAAATACAATGCCATAAACAAACGCATAGATCCAGATGCAATCTATCAACCTATCAGAAAACGAACAGGAAATGACATCACCACAAACCCCAAGAACCCCATTCAGGAGAATGATATAAATAGAAAGCAGGAGACAACAGCTTCGATTTTCCTGGAGGCCGCCACTGATGATGTTACCTTGCCAGGTAATGAAACGTCTGGAGATCAAACGTACAGTTTAGCGAACAAACCTACACCCTAAACCTCAACCTGTGCTACAAACCTTCAATAACCTTGCAAAAAATCTGTACTTCCCCTTCGTCGATGAGCGAAAAAATGGAGGCTTAATTTTCATATGAATGGCAGGAAGTTTGGAAAAGCGAGACGCCTAGAAGTTGAGGTCTGCTCTGATTTGTCAGAGAGTCTAATTAAATTGGAAATATTGAAAACTTTTAAAAGTAGTTGCTTGAGCACTTGAACTGTCCTAACCTTCAAGACGATGTACTAACGGATGTGGAGACAGACCCATGTAGCTTTTGTGTAATTTTTTCGTTACAAACTCGATGGAGAGGAAGGCCTCTTCTATCTTCTGTAATGTCTTCATTCTAGGACGTCAAATTTAAGGTTTGGATTTGCTTTGTCTTTGCTTTGAGAAAATAGTGCCGACTGTCAGTTCCAGGTGTTGTTGCATTCACTATCAACTTCAGGTTCTGTATAAGAGTGCTCATTCATAGAACTAATTAAATGAGTTGTGAAAAGCAACGCAGTGGTATAACGGGGTGTACAGGAACAGGTGTCAATGAGCTCTGTAACATTCGGGTATTGAATGACTAAATAACCTCAGCAACATGAACGGCATCATTTTAAAGAATATCCAAAAAATATTTAGATATTAACGGGACTGACCATGTCTGTTAAAGAATACTAATATCGTTGTTTGAGGACAAGTTTCAATTAACAATGCAGATTCAATATGATCACATTATACCAGTCCTTGAGGTATTCAGATGAAGACTTAAATGTCAATGACACACATAATTAAAATAAATCTGTTGTCTTAATCTGTTTGCGCAAAAGGATAAAAATAAACTGAAGTTGCAATCGCTGTTTCCCAGTGGAGACACCGCACAATATAAAATTACCTCTCCCGAACTGTGTCAGCTCCATTTCCGTGTGATTGACAGCCACAGAAAGGGACAGTTTTTTTTTAACAGACAACAAAATGTATGTTCCACTGGAAATGGTCCACAGAGTGTATGTGACCGCCGTTGTTGCTATTGGTATTCCTGGTAAGAGTTGTAACAATTTAACTTGATTGAGCTTATGCAGTAAATTATTCTTTTTTCTACCTACAAATGATATATTTGTTTTAAAATTGCATGGCAAATACCATCAGACAGTATTCACATTTTCTGATTAAAATCAAATAATTTGCAGCATTGTCTGTTTCACTGAATAGGATTCTTTTTCTCTAAAATGTGTTAACTCTGATCCATTTTGATGAGCACGTAATGAAGTTGAGCTTAGCTCCGGCCTTGACCGGTCAAAAAAATCTCTCTCTCTCTAACTCTGGGGTGCACGCTCTCTCGCGCTCGCTCTCTGGTCGTGCGAAGCGTGCTATGGTGCAGATGGGTTTTCTAAAGACACATCTTTGTGACACCCGGTGTTTCCCTTTGTTTAATAAGAAGGCATTTTGTTCGTGGATCTAACACAGGCAGCTTGCTACAAATGGGAACCCAAATATAACGTGGGCAATGTTTGAGTTTAGCAAGTAGTTATGGAGTGATAAGTGAGGGGAGCACGGATAGCTTTGACATTCCAGTGTGTTTTTTCTCAGATTCTGAATGTGTGAGGACATGATATTTGTGAAGACAGATTAATCAGTGGAGTGTTGATCACAGCGTTCCAACTATGATTAGTATTGTTAAATTATTCGATTCTCTAAAAAGAAGTGTGAGTTCTGTCATTCATGGAAAAATGCTCAATATTGGGGTACAAAGTGTTATGGCAGCCGTGCTCCCACAAAAGATCACATTGCTTTGTCCAACAGTATGTTTCTCACGTTGCATTTTGTTATGGTTATCCTTTGAAACAGTAACAAATGACAACAGTAACAAGAGACCATTATTGCTTGTCTTTGTGAAGATCCTCCCAGTCGCATTCGTTTGAGATTATTATCTTGTCTTTGGCTATCAAGTATGATTGTATGCATAAGTGTCTGATGCTCAGCTGTCGTTCAATTCTCCATGAAGGTTGCTGGAAAACTCGATGGGAATATGTAGTTTCAAATGGCTCTGATTCTAGGAAGAGAACCTCCGTTTACAAGAAGACAGTCTGGGAGGAGTGTCTTTGTGTGGATGCTGTGGTCTTGTTGGAATCTCCAGCCTGTCAGAGTAACCTTCAAAGTCAATGAAATCATTAATTGCAGAAAGAAAACTTGGAGTCCATGAAACAATTATCTTCCTGCAATTACTGATAGCCATATTCAGTCACGGACAGTGTTTTATCAGAAACTTAAAGTCTCTTTTTGTTTTCCATTCTCACCCTGGCAGTTGTTCTCATGGTGATTCTAATTCTAGCTCATGGACAATGTGGTCTGTCGACATGCAGCACTCTCTATCTCCTGGCTATGGCTGCGTCCGGTCTCCTGTACATTCTTTTTGATGTCATACTTGGTTTATTTCGAATTTTTTACTATCCGCCATGTTTCCTGGACCTCACTCCTGCTTGTAGTGCTTTCAGTGCCTTGAGCCTCTGGACTATAGATTGTTCTGTCTGGTTCACTGTTGCTTGTTCTTTTGATCGATTTGTCGCCATTTGTTTTCATCAGCTAAAAACTAATTATTGCAAAAAGAAAACTGCAATGGGAGTTCTAGCAACAATCTGCATTTTCTTTGCTTTAAAGAACATCCCCAACTATTTTCGATTTAAACCCTGGAGGATTATCAACAATGTGGCGTGGCACTGCGCTATGAGGTCCAGTTATTATTCTGACCCTCGGTGGACAAGTTTTCAATATTTTGAAACTTTTTTAACACCAATGTTTCCATTCAGTTTTATTATTTTTATGAACATTCTGACTGCCAGACGTATCTTCGAGGCCATTAAGGAGCGTAAAGAACTGAGGAACATAGAGAATGACCAAGAGATAGAGAACAGAAGGCATTCTGTTACTTTACTCTTGACCATGTCTGCCAGCTTCTTACTTCTATGGTTGTTGTATATTTTGTGGTTCTTTAATGCTGGATATTCCTTGGATAAGGATGCTTTTCTTCTCTTTCGACAAGTTGCATTTATGCTGCGGAAACTAAGTTGTTGCACAAATGCAGTTATTTATGTGGTGACGCAGAAAAAAATCAGAGACCAGTTAAAACATACAGTTTCATATATATTTATAAAACTAATACCATTGATGAATACATCCAAGTAAGTCAGAGACAACATTAAATATACGGGTAATGGAATGAGAATTCCAGGTGAGGAATGGAACGAAAGGAGAAGGAGGAGTAGCAACAAGATAAAACTCCTTTTCTAATGGAAAGGAATGACTCTACTTGAGAAGCAAAATTAAAAAGACTGGAGAAGCAAATGAGAGTAACGTTCTGATAGCAATGAGCAACAGCAGTACAAACCTAAACTACAAAAGCAAACGGAAAGAGGCATAAGGTTATGCACAAAAATTACGTTCTGCCCAAGCAATAAGTTCTCAGAGAGTGGAGCAGATACAAAGTAACTGACTTGCAGTAAAGGATCATCGTTCACTGCAAGCCAGAGTGTGAAGCGCGACTACAGGACACTCTCTAATTTTGCTCACAAAATTCCTTGATGCACACATTTGACAAAGTTTTACAAAAACATTCTTATAAAGAGTCCTCTAAACATTTTGTGTCGTCTGATTGCAAATTTATTTTCAACAATAGTTTACTTCTTCCCCTCTCTGTTCACTGATATCATTCCTTTTCTTTATTTGTTCCTTTCCAAGCTCATGTGTTGGCGCGGGAAATCATGCCCAACCATGGGTACCTCTGGACTAGATTACGTAGTGTGGAAACAGGCCCTTCGGCCCAACAAGTCCACACCGAGCCACAACCCACCCAGACCCATTCCCCTACATTTACGTCAGACTACGGGCAATTTAGCACAGCCAATTCACCAAAACCGCACATTTTCTTGGATTGTGGGAGGAAACCGAGCAACAAGAGGAAACCCACGCAGACACAGGGAGAATGCACAAACTCCACAGAAAGAGTCGCCTGAAGCAGGAATTGAACCCTGGTCTCGTGAGGCAGCAGTGCAAACCACTGTACCACAGTGCTGCCCACTCTTTCGCGCTCCACCTTTGAAAGATGATCTATTTAAGGTGCTCCTTAAAACACCTCTTCGTATAGATTATTACTTCTTGACCTTATATCACCTTCCGTTCATCAATATTAACACTGTTTAGTTTGCCAGTATCAAAGTCTTTTTTAAGTGTGTTTGGTGATTATGATGTGTTACCATGTAGAAACATTGTGCGGTCATGGTGAATTTGGCTGCATTCCAAACCGGTAACCTGGGTTTGATTACCTGCAAAACAATGAGCAATAGGAAAAATCACAACTGCAGAAAATTTATAGTTTGAAAATACCAGTTCCACTCATTCAGAGACAGTAAAATGCAAAGTAAGAGCAGACAAAGGCCGTCAGGACAACATGATTTGCCTGCTGTTTTCAATTGCAAATACCTCCATCCAGCATTTATAATAGTACATAAACGACTCTTTATGTGTTCCATCCCTGGGAGATGTGCGTTCAAGGTTGATGTCGCCCGGAGTAAATAGATGAGCTGAGACGGAGGCAAATGGGAGCTGAGACTAGTGAGGATAATTGAGACACAGTGCAGAACCCAGTGATTGGAAACGAGTTCTATCTCGGAAGCTAGTGAGGGGAGTGGCGTTCCAGTGCAGAGCCAGGGAGATGTAGTGAGTCGAGAGCAGAAACCATTGAGGTGAATTGATACCCAGTGTGAAGACCATTGAGGGGCTCGAACCCCAGTACAGAGGCTAATGAAGTGGATCAGTAACCTGTATGATGGACAGTCAGAGTAATTGAATCACAGTGCAGAAGCCAGTGAGGGGAATAGATACTCAGTCTGGAATCAATTGAGAAGAATAGAGTCCCAGTGCAGAGAACAGTGAGACAAATGGAGTAACAGTGTGGAAGCCAGTGAGGAGAATCAACACCCAGTGTGAAGGCCTGTGAGAGGGATCGAGTCTTATTTAAGAGACCATTAAGGGGAATGAAATCACTGTATGGACGCAGTCAAAGAAATCGATTGCCAGTGCAGATTTCGGGGAGTCAAATCGATACCCAGTGTTAATGCCTTTCAGAGGAATCGAGTACCAATGCTGAGGCCAATGAGGGGAATTGTTACCCAATGCGGAGGCTTACGAGGGGAACCCACTCAGAGTGTGTTGGCCACTGAGGAAAATCGAGTCCCATTATGGAGCCCAGTGAGAGGAATTGAGGCCCAGTGCACAGGCCAGTGAGAAGAAGCGAATCACAAAGTGTTGGCCAGTGAGACGAATCGAGTCACAGTGCAGAGGGCAGTGAGGTAAAGCCATACTCAATTCCGAGGCCAGTGAGGAGAATCGATTACCAGTGCAGAGGACAGCAAGGGGTATCAAGACACAGTGCAGAGGCCAGTGAGGGTAAGCAGTACCAGTGCAGAGGCAAGTGAGCGGATACTGTCTCAGTGTGGACACCACTGAGAGAAACTGTCCGAGTGCAGGGCCCAGTGAGGGGAAACACTCCCTGTTTGGACGTTAGTGAGGGGAAGCAGTCCCAGTGAGTATGCCAGTGATGGAAAGCAGTTCCAGTTTGGAGGCCAGTGCGGCCAACCAGTACCAGTGCGACTAAGCAGTTCCAGTGCAGAGGACAGTGATGGATGTCAAAGCCTAGTGAGGAGTTCAGTGAGGGGTATCGAACGCACTGCATCGACCAGTGAGGAGAATCGAATCCCATTGCAGAGCTCAGTGAGTAGAATCACGTTCCAGTGCAGAGACCATTGAAGGGAATCGATTCACAGTACAGAGGCCAGTGAGGAGATTCGAAATTAAGTGTAGAGGGGCCTGCGATGATTAATCGAGTTCCCTTGCAGAGCCCAGCGAGGGGAATCGAGTTCAAGTGCAAAGGCCAGTGAGGGTTTCGATTCGCAGTGCAGAGGATAATGAGGGGAATGGAGGCCCAGTGTGAAGACCAGTGAAGTGAATCGAGTCCTGATGCGGAGGCCAGTGAGGGGAATCGATTCCTATTGCACAGCCCAATGAGGCGAATCGTGTTCCAAGGACGAGGTCAGTGAAGGGAATCGATTCACAGTATACAGGCCAGTGAGGAGAATCGAATCCTAGTGCAGATGTCAGTGAAGGGAGATGAGTCTTAGTGCGGAGGCCAGAGAGGAGAATTGATTTCCAGTGTGGAGATCAGTGAAGCGAGTCGAGGCTCAGTGCGGAGGCCAGTGAGGAGAATAGAATCCAAGTTTATAGGCCAAGTTCGAGCCCCAGTTCAGAGAGCAGTAAAGGGAAAAAAATCCCAGAGCGCAGGCCACTGAGGGGTAACAGTCCCAGTGCAGAAGACAGTGATGAGAAGCAGTCTCAGTGCGAAGGCCAGTAAGGGAAATTAATCCCAGTGTGGAGGCCAGTGAGGCTAAGCATTCCAGGAGTGCAGCACCATGAGGGGTGCAGTCCTATTGCAGAGTCAACAGAGCTGAAACAGTCCCAGTGTGGAAACTCATAAAAAGGAAGCAGTCCCAGTGAAAAGGCCACTGAGGAAGAAAAATACCAATGTGGAGGCCAGTGAGGGGAAGCAATCTCAGTGACAAGGTCAGGCAATAGACAGTACACAATAGCTGCAAGAGAAGGCCATTCTGCCCTACGAGCGTGCACCAACATTCATTATGATCATGGTTGATCATCCTCAATCAGTATCCTGTTTCTGCCTTATCTCCATAACCCTTGATTCCACTATCCTTCAGAGCGCTATTCAAATTTCTCTAAAACGAATCCAGAGACTGGGCCTCCACTGCCTTCTGGGGAAGAGCATTCCACATATCCACCACTCTCTGGAAGAAGAAGTTTCTCCTCACCTCTGTCCTAAATTGCCTACCCATTATTTTTAAGCTGTGTTCTCTGGTTCGGGACTCACCCATCAGCGGAAACATGTTTCCTGCCTCCAGAATGTCCAACCCTTTAATAAGTATTGGGAGGATCAAATCCCATTTTTGAGATGAGTGCGCACAATCGATATGCAGTGCAGAGGCCAATGAGGAAAATAAATTCCCAATGCGGAGAGCAGCGAGGAGAATCGATTCACAATGTAAAGGACAGTGAGGAGAACAGATTGCCAGTGCAGCCGCCAGTGAGGAGAATCGCGCTCTAGTGCAGAGGCCAGCGAGGGGAATCATATACCAGTGTGGACTCAAGTGAGGGGAAGTCATTCCAGCTTGAAAGCTAGTGTTGTGAATCGTATCCCAGAGCACAGATCTCTGAGGTGAATTAAGTGGCAGTGCTGAAGCCAGTGAGGGGATGCAGTCCCAATGCAGAGGCCAGTGAGGGGAAGCAGTGCCAGTATGGAGGCCAATGAGACGAAACTGTACCAGTGCGGAAACAAGTGGGGGAAAGCAGTCCCAGTGCAGAGGCTACTGTTCAAATAGTCCTAGTGCAGAAACCAGTGTGGGGAGGCAGTTCCACTGCAATGGTCCATGAGGGAAACATCCCAGTGCGGTGACCACTGAGCTGAAATAGTCTGAGTGCGGAGAAAAGTGAGGGGAAGCGTCCCAGGACGGAGACAGTGACGGGATGCACTCCCAATGTGGAGGCTAGTGAGGTGAAACAGTCCCAGTGTGGAAACTAGCGAAGTGAAGCAGTCCCAGTGTGGAG
The DNA here is from genome assembly GCF_047496795.1 of Chiloscyllium punctatum. Taxonomy (NCBI): domain Eukaryota; kingdom Metazoa; phylum Chordata; class Chondrichthyes; order Orectolobiformes; family Hemiscylliidae; genus Chiloscyllium; species Chiloscyllium punctatum. The sequence goes on from NC_092752.1 coordinate 53,239,543, forward strand.
GCCACTGTGGTGTGAAAGTCCCAATGCAGAAACAAGTGAGGGGAAACAATCCCAGTACGGAGGCCAGCGAGTGGAAGCAGTCTCAATGCAGAGGCCACGGAGGTGAAACACTCCCAGGGCCGAGGCCAGTGAGGGGAAGCAGTTCTGGAGAAAAATTATCTTGGACCAGGTGAAAGCTGACATGGAGCGGAGTGGAGGCTTTGAGCGGAGTGGGTCTGGTTGTGCGACGGGGGTCTGGTGCGGGCAATCACACCACATGTGGCCACCCCAGCGCTCAGCTACTGCAATGTCATATTTATTTGTAATTTGTTTACATCACAGCAACGACTATCCTTTTAACTATGTTTTATTTCTGTATTTAATTCAACGAATTTTTATTCCTCTCTTTGCTCCGAAGTGTTGCACTTGTATCTGTACTAAAATGGCGTCATAAGAGGCACACAACACCAGGTTATAGTCCAGCAGGTTTGTTTAGAAGCACGAGCTTTCGAGAGCACGGCTCCTTCGTCAGGTGATTGTGGAGTATGTGATCATACAGCATGGAACAAAGAACATCACAGCGCAGGTTAGTCCCTTTGGCTCTCAATGTTTTGTGGAACAAATCTGAAATCCATATAACCTTCACTATTCTATTTTCCTCCATGTTTATCCAATGACCATTTAGCAGCCATTAAATTTGTCACGTCTACTATTGCTGCAGGCAGTGGGAACTATGCCCCTATTCCTTACGAAGTAAAAACCTCGCACATCTGTCCTGTGTCTATTACACTCAAAGCTATATCACCTCGTGCTGGCCATGACAATCCAAGAAAGAAAGCACTCATTGTCCACTCGATCAAACCCTCTGAGTATCTTATAGTTCTCGATTAAGTGAGCTATCAACCTTCGGCTCTCCAACGAAAACAGCCTCAAGTCTGTCATTCTTTGCTCGTAAGACTTTTCCTCCATACCATGCGACGTCTTCGTAAATCTCATGTGAACCTTTCCAAATCTTCCACATCATTCCTATAATGTGATGACTAGAACTGTATGCAATACTTCAAGTGTGGCTACACCGGAGTTTTGTACTGCTAAAGCTTGACCTCATGACTCTGAAACTCAATCCGTCTCCCAGTTGAAACGAACACACCATGTTCCTTCTTAACAACACTATCAATTTGAGTTGCAAATTTCAGGGATTGCTGTATGTTCAGGGATTGATGTAAGTTCAGAGAGAATGTAAGTTAACAAAAGTTCTGAAATTTGCACACCAAAGACCAGAAACCAGCATACAGAATTTGAAACGTTGAAACATTGAATCGAAAAATGGTTTAATGTGTCAGATCTCTGTGACTGTTTGAGGATGATCTTACCCTCAAAAAACAGCTGATGAAGGAGCGGCGCTCCTTGAGCTAATGTTTCCAAATAAACCTGTTGGACTATAACCTAGTGTTCCGTGATTTTTAACTTGGTCTACCCCAGTTCAACACTGGATTTTCCAACTCATAGCCATAAAAAGTTTCACTGTACTCCTGCACTTTTGGTCTATCGTACATGTGACAATAAATGATATTCTAATTCTAGAAGCCAAGGCGAAGAGTTGTGTGTAATGAGGAAATCATAGGTAGGGATAGAAACAAAGTACAGAGGAGAACAGTGGGAGAAAAAACCGTGGATAGCAATCTCGCTGGGACGGTGTGTAGCTGTCAATGAAGACTATTCGGTTCTGTGTAATAGCAGACTATGCGACAACAAATCCTGGTGTCTGGGAATTGGGAAAAGGATATGGTAGAGCTCAAACCCAAACGTTATTGAATCCGATATTTGAGTCTGGAAGGCTGCAGGGTCGACAAATGGATAATGAGGTAATATTCTTCCAGCCTGTGCTGAAGCACTCTTGCCAACCTGAGACAGCGATGTTGACCAGGGAACACCTGAGAATGTGACAGTGGTAGGCAGCGGGAAGCACAGCGTCTTTTTTTGCAAACAGAATGTAGATGTTCAGCGAAGGAGTCACCCAATAAATGCCTCGTTTCCCCACTGGCGAAGAGAACACATTGAGAGCAACAAATACAGTAGACTAGATTATGTGAAGTCCTGTGAATTTTACTTTTAAGGTACTTTTGGCCTTTTGGATACTGAGGAGTAAGGAGGTAAATGGGCAGGTGGTACAATTTCAGTGAGTGATTTGAGGCTTTTGGGGAATGGGGTTTGCGAATAAAAGAAGAATGGATGAGGGTTTCGTGGATGGAACGGTCACTGCGGAAGGTTTACAAGGAAATGGAGCAGAATAATTGTCTGGTGTTGGCATCTCGTTGGAGATGGTAGCTATGATCCTCTGAATGTGGTTGCTGGTGGGATGGTAGATAAGGACAACTGCTACCTATCACTTTTGCGGGAGGGAAGACAAAGGGTGAGGACAGAAGTATAGGAGATAGTTTGGACGAGGCTGAGGGCCCTGCGGAGTTTGGGAATCCACAGGTGAGGAAGAAGGTGGACATTTTGTATTCTCCCTTATCAAAGCTGGTGTCCTTTCAACAAAAGCGGTGCAGAAGGACGATTTTGGAAAATGGAACAGAGTATTTGCAGGAAGCACGATGCTAGTATGTATAGTCCAGATAAATGAGAGACATGTGATTTATAATGCATACTCGTGGCCAATCTAACCCTCAGAAATACTAACAGAAATTTCAACGAGGGGAACTGAGAAGTCAGGGTGAAGAATCAAAGTTTGAATCCTGGCTGTTGTCAGAAGAAAGAAATATATGTAGGTTTTTTTATTAACATAACAAAATGGCTGCAAGTTATGATTTGACTTTCTGAGCCTGTACTGCTGCTTTGCTGACTTAGCTGAAATAGAAGATAAGGCAAACAATGGAGTTTTTCAAAACAAATCATGAATATTAATTGACAACTCAAACTAAACTTGAACTGCTAGCATAACATGATGATCTTCATAAAATAAGAACTAATTCCCAGGAAATATTGTTGAATTAACCTGCTTTCAATCGTGTCACCTTGTTAAAGTTGTTTGGTCTTTTCTTGTAAATAAGACTGCACTGTCTTTTAAAAGAAAACATATTAAAATACGTATTGTTTTACTGTAATTGCGCAATTTCAGCACGGAACACAGAGGTTTTAACGTCTGTGATGCTGGACAAAATTGGTCATGTTTTATTACTTTACTAAACTGATAAACTTTCTATGTACAGACCTCACTCTGTTAATTCTTTGACTGATCACGAAGCCGAGGGGTCCCACGTGGGATCCATATCTGAATGTGGTGCGGTGACTCGTTGTTCCGCACGGACGGACCGTGGCGGAGAGTGGCATCTTAGGACAGACTTGAGAGATGGAATTCGCAACAAAGAGAGACAGTGTCGTGAAACTCAGCTGAGAAACTCCGATTCAGTTGGATTTACGTTGTTTAAATTGGCACTTAAATTGTTAAGTTCGATAAGGCAGTTTGTTTTTGAGATGGGTGATCACATAGATAAGATGGAAGATCCGTCTTCACCGTTAGTAAAAATGTGTGAGAAGTTTCCAGAAAACTCCAAAGCCTTTCGGGAAATTTCTGCCATGATAAATAAAGCATTGGCTGATGAGCAGTGGCCATTAAATAACCCTAAAATTTTCAATTGATCAAAGCAGCCCAGCAGATGATTTGGCAAAAGAACATGTGCTCGACATCGAAGGAATTAATTAGGCTGTGGAGACAATGCTGTTATGAAATTCATAAAGATGCAGTTTTGCGCTTATTGCAGGATAATGCCTCTAAATTGGGAATTGAACTAACTGCTGATGGTGCCATGAAATCTATTGAGGTTCTCAGAAATGAATGTGCTCGAGAAAATGGCCTACATAAAATAAAGGAGAAGTCACTAGTGGCTGGTAAGCAAACTCCTGTTCCCCCATTCCCTTTCCAGTTCACTGACCATGTCAGCGAAAATTGGAACAGCATAGATCCTCTCTTTAACAACTCGTGTAGCAATTCGAAATCTCTGTAAATTCCTCTTCCGAGAACTCTGTAGACGAAGCACCTACATTCGAAATGTTCTGCATGACAGAACTACCGAACCCACAGGCTGGCACTCCTGGTCAAAACGCCACTATCCATATTTACTGTCCCTGGAAACCACATGAAATTTTATCCATCCTCATTAATACACCGCACCGCCAGAAGATTCCACAGCTGTTCGGTGATTTTTGAAACACCACAATTAACGTTTATGATGGCTATACCCAGGATCTTTGGGCTCTTCTTGAACAATCCTCACTGTCACTGAATATGCCCGTTTCACTGAACGTATTGATCACAATAATTGTACTGCCCTCTCTAATGAGGTAGCCCAAGATCAGAAACGACAAGACGATGTCCTTGCTGCTACATCTGCCATACCAGCAAATCCTATTGACTTTACTCGTATCCTTGAAATTCACCCCAAAATAAGGAGACTGCTGAAGACTTCTTTGAACGTTTTAGAGACTGTTATGAGCCCTAATCCGACTATCGGGCTTGGAATTTAACCCCATTACTTCACAGTATAACTCTGTGCTGTTAAACTCCCTGCCGTCATCTGTGGTCACAGCAGTCAAAACAATTGGGACTGGTTTGAAGCCAACCTTAATAAACTCCATCGTTCTTTAAGGCCTTGTGGAATCAGCAGAGAGCAGACAGACCACCAATCCGTGTAAAGTCAGAATTTGTAGTCCAAGCGGAGGCACTGCAAAAACTACCCGCCCGTCATTGCATTAGCCCTGCACCCAGTTAGGCTGCAGTCGTGGGTACGACAGAGGGACACCCCTAGGCATCCGGGCCCGGCCTGTTTGAGTTGTAAAAGTATATATCACTGAGCTCCTGACTGCCCTACTGAAAACTGCCTTACTTGCGGCAGTCCTCTCCATTGGACATCTAATTTTCCAAGAGGGACACAAAGTGGAACCAAGGACGTTTTCCTGAGAATTTCCCTCAGAACTCGTTTTACACTTGCGGTAAACCTTTTGATAACAGTCATCGTCCACAACAAGCAAGAGGCAGAGGCAATTATTTTTTTTAAATTAAAACCATTTTCCCCAGTCATTGGTTCGTTACATGGCTGCACGTATCTGTTCGGCTTGAACTGTCTTGCTTTGTTGCATTTCGTATTTTTTTCGATTTGCTTTAGTGTTTGTTCTTTGTTTATGAATTATGGAGGGTAGACGCTGTTGTGCTAAGAAATACGCTGGCCAGCGGTACAATTTTGCAGACTTGGTTAAGCAACGATATGCCACAGCCAGGATTTTTGAAGCTAAATTCCCAAGCTTAAAAAAAACTGATACATGGTGTGTGTGAGACAGAGAGAGAATGGGGGGGGGGGGGGGGGGGGGGGGAGGAGGGCGGGGGAATGAACGAGAGAGTTATACAGCTTGTGGAAAGTTTAACATTTTGTGAAACGGTTTGAATGCACATTTGTATGATGTGATTGAATGCTGTGCTTTATTGCCTGGAGCTCCAGACCCAGGACTGTTTTGAATCTGATTTCCTTCTTGAAAATTTAACATAATCTACTTTAAGATTAAGGATCAATCAGTGATCATGAAATGAAATATTAACTTCCGTTCGTTTTACAGTTCATGACTGTCCTCCTGTCAGTTTCTAACAAATTTATTTTACACTTTCATAAAAGCCAACCTTATTCAACTTCAAATCAGTTTGATACGACGAAAGACAACATTATAACCTTTTTTTATTGTTTCAGACTCGTTTTCTTTTCCACTTAATTTTAAGACTGCTGTGTTTCGTTGGTGATTATGTTTTGCCAGCCGTAGCCTTATCGAGGGAATCCAATCCCTCAATAACAATAGAAGTTTAAAGTTCAACATTAGGTTGTGATTAATCATGTAACAAAATTAATATATTATGGTTGATATCGTGTCTTTGGATTCGGCTATTATTCATGCATTGCAAGTTTTTTTATCATCTGAGTAAACAACATCTTTTCAGGCAGTTGTAGTCATTTAACGACATTGGAAATGCGCAATGACTGATCAGGAGCACTTACTGAACCAAATTTTAAATTTAAATTAAGGGACTAGAACCGGGCAATTATAGTGTATTTCAGAGTTCTAAACTGTACACATTTTGCATTTGAAATATTTAATACTGAACAAAATGAATTTCCAATTTATATTGACAATTTTTAAAATTTCTTGGTCACTTCACTTGCAGATATTGAATATTTCTTTTATTATTTTTAATAGTCAATTGTAATAGCTCGAATCACAAAATCAATATTAACAGTCAGGATCACTTAGTTTTACTCCTTTATACATTGTCAGTGACCTGTCTCATTGCCAAATTTGAAGCATGGCTACATTAAATTTTGCGAACGAAAGAATGGAAAGCTACCTTCCGGGCCAGTTGAAGAAATTCTGCATGTGATTGGGGGATAGACGTAAGTACAGCGGATGGAACTCCCAAAACCTGAGAAGGGACTGTGAATGGACATATGAATAATTAAAGCGAAATGTGAAAATGTGTAAGGTTGAGGGAAAGGTTGAGGGAAATATAAAGAGTTAAAGCAACAATTCTGTAAAATAACTTAAATTCTATGAGGTATCCCGAGCCTATGTCTGGCATTCCGACACTTTTGGACGATGGGGATTTTGTTCCTAGATATCCACTGAGCCCCCAAAATCTCCTGATTGTCCAAATCCTTAAATTAAACTATCCGCTTGTTACAAACCTTTCCACTTTTTTGAATTTGAAGCATGCAAACATCATAGCTAATACCATGAGGATGAGTGGCCTGCGCATTCCTATTCTTGGTCCCATCCGGAAATTAGTGTTATGTTAATGAAGCATGCCTCTGACTACAAGAGCATACTGGCCCAAATTGCTAAATATCTCCAAGAGTGATACGAATGTAAATGCATTGAGATTCTGGGAGTAACGTGAATATGAATGACAACACTGAAAGATGTGCCTGTCTGACTGACGGAAATGACATACAATGGAACAAAAGTCATGACACTCAATTAACTTTGTTTAACCCGATGCATTTGCAATGTCTGCTGTCTGGAGTCACTTGGATTATTCAGATGAACAGTACCAACGAGTTCTGGAATTTGCAGTTGCAACTGAGGTGAACGGTGGTTTGTTATTGAGATGGCCAGAAACAAACTGAACCACAATGCAAGATAACAGTAAAACCAATTATATCCAGTGCCCTCGCGATCCCAAATACCGTATGCCTGCCCTGAATGGAACCATAGTATCCACTGGGGGCGGAATATTCCTCATGTGCCCACCCGACGATCACTGCTGGAAAACCTTTTCCTGAGGGGATCCTTAAAATGGGATAGGCAGTGCCTAGCATTTTACAGTTGAGCCTGGCGACAAGGCAGCAAAACCGCCAGGTATAAATGCTTCTTCCTCGCTTTAACTGTTGAAATATGTACACTGTGGAGTGATGTGTCTTTAATGTTACCTTGGAGCAGACATAGGGAATCTACATGCTTTCTTCCTGGCAAAGGAAAATCTATAAATATACACTGACTATTCATTGTGCTTAAAGTATGACTCACGATTGTGGAGCCTTGTGGGAACATTGAAGATTTTTAACCCCCAAGGGGGCAGCGTTACAGTAATGCTGTTTTGTCCAATCAAGCTGGCAATTATCATGATGCACCGTTCATACATAGGAAACTGATACTGCTTCTTAAGTAGTGGGCCAGTAGATGCAGCAGCCAAGCAGGCAGCCTTACACCCCAAACTTCTGGTCCCATTGGATTCCCAGCAAAACCGGGTTAGATCCAGTATAAGGAGAGATGTATCAGATCGAGGTAAGGTACACAAATCATAGGCGATGTCCCTGCTGACTAGCACAATCTGTGGCCTCTAATAGGAAAACCCTCGATATTCAATCCAGAATGTGAATGACACATAGTGGATAAGTTTGTGTTCCATTTTTGCTGCTGTCCATTTTAATAGATTACATGTATTTTGTAGACACTTGTGCAAGGGTGTTGATGATAAAGATCGAACTTGCGCTGCTGTGCGGATGTGCCATTGACAACACTGGTGCAAAAGAAGGGGAAGTTGACCTGTGTGATCCTAACCAAACAGAGACTGTGCACCAATATGCCAGGAAGATGTCCTTGTGTGCCAAGAGACAGAATGCTAACAAGAATGAATATTGCAGTGGTCAACTGCATTGAAAAGATTGAACAGTTTATTTACAGAACAAGGATAAATGGTCTTTACCCTGTCAAGATGTTTTGTAGCAATTTGATTCCAGTTGTGCTGTGTGTAACACTTGTAAGCCTTGCCCCCATCCAAATAGGTCATGCCTCAAAAGAGAAGAGAGGGAAATGTTAACTTTTGCGAAGAGTTTGTGTTTTTTTTCATAGTCAAAGTGGAATATTTGGTCGGGATGAAGTGGTCTGTTACACCCTTATTTTAAAAATATAAAAGTCACTCTTTGGGATATGCAACTCTTCGTGCTTTTTTTTCTGGAGGAGGATCTTCCGATTAATTATCAACATCGTAATTAACTCTTGTGTGGCCTCAGCTTCTTGGGTAATAAGACAACTGCTACCTTATCAGAAATTAAGGACATGCTGTCAGAATTGCGCCTATTTACCCAACAAAACCCAAATGCCCTCCATTACATGCTTGCAAAGGAAGATGGAGTTTGAGAAGTAGTCAAAGTTAAATGTATCTTGGGCGTCACTGACCTAATCAAAAACATTACCAGGCATATAGATAACATTTGACCTTTGTCGCTCAAATGAATGAAAATGCAGGAAGGGGATACTTTGGTTTTGGTTCACGGTACGACTGGATAATCAATATGGCTCTGTATGCTGCTACTATTTTAATTGGTAATTTTGTTGGTATTGCTATTGTTAAGTATATTATTACTAAGACATTAGCTTCGAATGACTGCATTGGTTCCAGCCAGAAAATGCCATTTCTCTACTTAGCTGAAGAGGAGGAAACACCATCGTATGCCCTGTTAACTCTTCGGAGGAAGATGAGGTATAACAGTCTTTGGCTGCCATAGAGTTGGATTATGGATCAGTGGTGCTGGAAGACCACAGCAATTCAGGCAACATTCAACGAGCAGCAAAATCGACGTTTCGGGCAAAAGCCCTTTATCAGGTATAAAGGCAGAGAGCCTGAAGCGTGGAGAGATAAGCTAGAGGAGGGTGGGGGTGGGGAGAGAGTAGCAGAGAGTGCAATGGGTGAGTGGGGGAGATGAAGGTGATAGGTCAGGGAGGAGAGGTTGGAGCGGATAGGTGGAAAAGGAGGTAGGCAGGTCGGACAAGTTCGGACAAGTCAAGGGGGCAGTGCAGAGCTGGAAGTTTGAAACGAGGATGAGGTGGGGGAAGGGGAAATGATGAAGCTTTTGAAGTCCACATTGATACCCTGGGGTTGAAGTGTTCCGAGGCGGAGGTTGAGGCGTTCTTCCTCCAGGCGTCTGGTGGTGAGAGCGGCGGTGAATAAGGCCCAGGACCTGCATGTCCTCGGCAGAGTGGGAGGGGGAGTTGAAATGTTGGTCCACGGCGCGGTTTGGTTGATTGGTGCGGGTGTCTCGGAGATGTTCCCTAAAGCGCTCTGCTAGTCGGCGCCCAGTCTCCCCAATGTAGAGGAGACCGCATAGGGAGCAATGGATACAATAAATGATATTAGTGGATGTGTAAGTAAAACTTTGATGGATGTGGAAAGCTCCTTTCGGGCCTTGTATAGAGGTGAGGGAGGAAGTGTGGGCACAGGTTTTACAGTTGCTGCGGTGGCAGGGGTAAGTGCCAGGATGGGAGGGTGGTTCGTAGGGGGGTGTGGACCTGAGGAACGGTCTTTGCAGAATGAAAAAAGGGGTGGGGAAGAAAATATATCCCTGGTGGTGGGGTATTTTTGGAGGTGGCAGGAATGTTGGCGAATGATTTGATTTACGCAGAGGTTGGTAGGGTGGAGGATGAGCACCAGGGGCGTTCTGTCCTTGTTACAGTTGGAGGAGTGGGGTCTGAGGGCAAAGGTGCGGGATGTGGACGAGATGCGTTCCAGGGCATCTTTATCCACGTGGGAAGGGAAATTGAGGTCTCTAAAGAAGGAGGCCATCTGGTGTGTTCTGTGCTGGAACTGGTCCTCCTGGGAGCAAATACAGCGGAGGCAGAGGAATTGGGAATACGGGATGGCATTTTTGCAAGAGATAGGGCGGGAAGAGGTGTAATCCAGGTAGTTGTGGTAGTCTGTGGGTTTGTAACAAATGTCAGTGTCAAGTCGTTCGTCACTAATGGAGATGGAGAGGTCCCGGAATGGGAGGGAGGTGTCAGAAATGGTCCAGGTAAATTCAAGGACAGGGTGGAATGTGTTCGTGAAGTTGATGAGTTGCTCAACCTCCTTGCGGTAGCACGAGGTGGCGCCAATGCAGTCATCAATGTAGTGAAGGAAGAGTGGGGAGTGGTGCCGGTGTAATGACTGAAGATCAACTGTTCGACGTAGCCATCAAAGAGACAGGCATAGCTGGTGCCCATACCAGTGCCCATGGTTACCCCTTTGGTCTGGAGTAAGTGGGAGGATTCAAAGGAGAAATTGTTAAGGGTGAGGACCATTTCGGCCAAACGAATGAGAGTGTCGGTTGAAGGTTACTGTTGGGGACGTTTGGAGAGGAAAAAGCGGAGGGTATGTAGACCCTGGTCATGGCGGATGGAGGTGTAGAGGGATTGGATATCCATGGTGAAGATGAGGCGTTGGGTGCCGGGGAAACGGATGTCTTGGAGGTGGTGGAGGGCGTGGGTGGTGTCTCGAACGTATGTTGGGACTTCCTAGACTAGGGGGGATAGAACAGTGTCGAGGTAGGTAGAGATGAATACAGTGGGCCAGGAGCATGCTGAGACAATGGGTCGGCCATGGTGGTCAGGCTTGTTGATCTTGGGAAGGAGGTAGAACCGGGCAGTGCAGGGTTCCCAGACTATGAGGTTGGAAGCTGTGGGTGGGAGATCTCCTGAGGTGATGAGGTTCTGTATGGTCTGGGAGATGATGGTTTGGTGATGAGTGGTGGTGTCATGGTCGAGGTGGCTGTCGGAAGAGGTGTCCTCGAGTTGGCGTTTGGCTTCAGCGGTGTAGAGGTCAGTGCGCCAGACTACCACTGCGCCCCCTTTATCTGCCACCTAAATGTGGATGTTGGGATTAGAGCAGAGGGATTGGAGGGCTGCGCGTTGTGAGGGTGAGAGATTGGAATGGGGGAGGATGATCGACAGGTTGAGGCGGTTAATGTCCCGGCGGCAGTTGGTAATGAAGAGGTCGAGGGCAGGTAATAGGCCAGCGCAGGATGTCCAGGTGGATGCAGTGTGTTGGAGGTGGGTGAATGGGTCCACCTGTACTCATCTCTACCTACCTCGACACTGTCCTATCCCCCCTAGTCCAGGAACTCCCTACATACGTTCGAGACACCACCCACGCCCTCCACCACCTCCAAGACATCCGTTTCCCCGGCCCCCAACGCCTCATCTTCACCATGGATATCCAATCCCTCTACACCTCCAGCCGCAATGACCAGGGCCTCCAAACCCTCCACTTTTTCCTCTCCAGACGTCCCCAGCAGTACCCTCCAACCGACACTCTCATTCGTTTGGCCGAAATTGTCCTCACCCTTAACAATGTGGGCGGGAGCCCTGATTATGAAAGTAAGCTCTGAGGCAGAGGCGACGGAAGAAGTGTTCGATGTCACGGCGTGTATTAAATTCATTGATGCGTGGACAGAGGGGAATGAAGGTGAGTCCTTTGCTGAGGACTGATCGTTCGTCCTCAGTGAGTGGGAGGTCTGGAGGGATGGTGAAATCTCGGCAAGGCTGGGAGCTTGGATCTGGTGTGGGTGTGGAGCTGGGAGTGGGGTCGGAGCCAGTACCTGGAGTGGGTGTGATGGTGCGGGGAATGGGGGTGGAGGCATGGGCAGGGGTAGTGTTCCCGTCAGGGTTCTGTGGGGTGGGGATAGTGACAGTGGGGTCTGTGAGGGGCGTGTCATCAGAATGCAGGTGGTGGGGGCAGAAGTGGTGGCAGACACGGCAGTAGGGGTGGCGGAATTCACTGAGCGTGTGGCATCGGCGATGACGTGAGGGTCAAAAATGGCTTTGAGATTGGCCATGATGGGGCGGAAGTGACATCATCAATCAGCGTGCAAAATATAATTTTATTATCTCCCATATCTGCACACATGGGCTGCTGTGCTGATCTTTGAGTGTTCGTATTCTCTCCCAGTTACTATTTCTGTTCTGAAGGTGTTTTCAAAATCACTTTGGATTCCTCTAAACCCTCCTGGCAAACGCTATTGCACTTCCCCTTTTCGTTCTGCTGATTTTCCTCTTAAGCAGACTCCTTCTGTCTTTACACTCGGCAAGGGATACTCTCGATCTCTGCTGTCTATAGCTGACATACGTTTCCTTCTTTTCCTTGACCAAAACCTTAATTTCTCCAGTCATCTAGCATTAACTACATCGAGCAGCCTTTCCATTCATCCAAACAGGAAAAACCTGTGTCTGGTCTCACGTCATCTCAGTGTTGAAGAGAAAGCTACATATTTTCACGGCCCGTGTAGCTTGAGCGTAACTTTAGAGATACCATTTTGAAGCAATGAAAGGCCACCTCTGTCCTGTATGATGCCATCATTCTATGATTTTGGCCGAAACATGAGAAGTACTGGCGTACTCTTTCACAAATAGAATTTCTCAAATCAGTTACATGACTGAAATAACAAGGACAGCTGTGGGATAATAGATTCCAATAGAAAAAGTTTCGCTAAGCTCTACAATATTAGTGATTGAAAGATTGAACAGCCTCAGTGAAATGAAGCTCATTACTGTTTAGAATGTCAAGAAGTATGTAGATATTGATGGAACTGATAGCGAGTGAAATAATAAGTCGTTTTGTTTGAAGGCAAACTGGAACTAACGTTGAGACCGAATAGGATCAGATTAATTTAGTATTTAGTGTCGGGTGTAGGATTGCTCTCTAAGCTGTAGGTTTGACATCCAGACGTACTCAAGAACAAACCACTACAAGCAGACAAAACACAGCCAGAAACCCTAACCACCTTACCATATATCAAAGAAGTTTCAGAAATGACAGACAGACTACTGAGACCGCTTGGAATCCTAGTAGCACACAAACCCACCAATACTCTCAAACAAAATCGAACAAACTTAAAAGACCCAGTATAACCCATGGACAAAACTAACGTCATCTATAAAATTCCATACAAGGACTGCCACAAACACTATGTAGGACAAACAGGGAGAAGGTTAGCCACCAAGATACATGAACAACAGCTAACCACAAAAAGACTCCTATCCTCTCTCCCTCATAGCCCTACACACGGATGAAAAAAACACGATTTCGCCTGGGGCAACACATCTGTCCTGGGACAGGCTGAGCAAACACATGCCAGAGACTTCCTCGAGGCATGGCACTCCAACCACAACGCCATAAACAAGCACATAGATCTAGGTTCCATTTATCAACCCCTCAGAAAACGAACAGGAAATGCCATCATCACAAACCTCAGGTACACCATCCAGGAGAAAGATATAAATAGAAAGCTGGAGACAGCAGTTTTGCTTCACTTTGAGGTCGCCACTGATGATGTTGCCTCCCCACGTAATGAAACGTCTGGATATCAAACCTACAGCTCAGCGAGCAAACCTACACCCTAAACCTCAACCTGAGCTACAAACCTTCAGAAACTTTGCGAGCATTAAGTGTATATAAACAGTGTCACTTATTTCAATGATCTCACATCATTAAAATGAACTAATGTCGTAAAATCTGTGTTCAAAATGATATTTAAAAAACTAAAGGTGTAATCACTGTTTCCCAGTGAGTGGAATGAAGTCACTGGAATTGTGCCAGCTCTAACACCGTGAGAATTCTCCAATTGCTACATATTGACAAAAGCATGAATGGAAACATTGTGTCACAAACAGCAAAATGCAACTTCTCAGGGAAAGGGTCGATAAAGTGTACGACACTATTCTTGTCGGCGTTGGTGTTAATGGTAAGTCTTGTAACAATTTAACATACATGCATTTCTGCGTTGAACCATCTCTATTTCTGATGACAACTGATATTTATCATGTTTCCATTCAGCTAGGCAAATCCTGATGTTCGCCAATCGTAATCTCACTTAATGAGTTTAAAGTGAATAGTTTTATTCAGTTTTGGAGTTCCTCAGTAACGTGCTGCAATGTCCGTTTGTCTAAACTTTGGAGAATGCGTTTACACTGAGGCCACGTTAATGTCGTTTGACTAAGCACCCGCCCTGGGTGGTCTAGAAAGTGTTTAGCCAGACTAATCTCTCTCTCTGTGGTAGTTCAAGTACTGGTATTGGTCAGGTGGGTTTTGTTACAACTCACGTCTTAGTGATACTTCGTGTTTCCCATTCCTTGAAATAAAGGGACTTTGCTGATGGATCTTGCACAAGCCGCTCCCTCCAAATGGGGGACCTAATACAAAAGGACAATAGTGGGGTTGAGCAGGCGTTTCGGAGTTAGGAGACAATGGGACGCTGCAGATGCGTGAAAAAAAAATCATTGTTGATGGAATGTGGAGCTGGAAAAGGCACAACAGATCAAGCAGCATTCGAGCTGCCAAGGTTTCGAAGTTTCCTTCTGACACTTCTTCAGGTCAGTTAAAATGACCAATGTTGTATGGATTTAGAATTTCTTTGCGTCACGGCTATGTTGTACCATCTTACCCAACTAAGGGGAGTCGTATCAAATGTTGAAGTGTTTCTGATTGAGGTGTGGAGCCAACCTTGGAAATGGGGTGTGGATTCGTTACTGAAAACCTTCATGGTTCCTATTTTCAGGATGTTCAGTTATGTGCAGAAGGGAGGGACTCAATGCTTTATCATTTGTCCATCCATATCGTGAAGTCCATTCATTATTGGTTGCTGTGGATTAATCCAATACCTGTTCTAATCTCCAAAGAGCGTGGTCATAGAATTCCGATTGCAAAGTGAACTGTGGAGACTCCAAACGTAAGTGCAGAAAATTTGCCATCAATGTCCATATTAGGTGTCTCCTATTCTTTTTTTCACTGATCCTAGGTGTCTTTGTGCGGATGCTGTGTTTTTATGGGAAATGCAAGCCAGTCGGTGTACCCTACCAAGCAGATGTAATAGTCTGCTGCCGTCCAAAAGTAAATATTGTGTGCATGACCATCTTTCTGTGCTGCTTATATTCTTCCCTGTGTCCTTTAATTGTCCAAATGATTTATTTACAGAGAGTTGGCTGCTGTGGTTCAGATGTGTTCATCTTCACCTAAGATTTACAATAATGACCATTGTGTCATTATTTACAGCCACGACTCCGGCACAGAGAAATTATGGTTAATAAATTCATATCTCGTTTTACTTTTATCTTAAAGTTAGTCTATTGGTGATGGCAATCTTAGCTCGGGGCAAATATGGAGTTTTATGCATACCGCACTCGTTACCTGATGGCCATGAACCCGTTCGGTCGACTGTTCATTGTTTATCACATTATTCTTTCCCGATTTCCACATTATTCTTATTGTATACTTGCTTCCTGGACATCCTGTTTGTTGTGTTATCTGTGCCCAGAGACACTTGACAATTCATTGCTCTTTGTGGTTCACCATTGCTTTTTGATTTGATCAATTTGTCGCCATTTGTTACATGAGATGAAAATTAAATATTGCACAGGTAAATCTGCAATGAAGGTTCCAGCAACAAAGTGCTTCATTTTCTTCTTTAACTAATATTTCCAACTTCTTGAATATACGACTGGAAGGATTAACAACAATGTTCGATGGTACTGTTGTATCAGCTCTGGTTATTAATATAACCCTCGGTGGATAAGCTTTAAATATTTTGAGAGATTTTTTAGTATCCATGTTGCCATTCACTTTTATTCTCGGTATCAACATTCTGACTGTCAGACAGATTTGGGAGACCATTAAGGTGTGTAAGGAGTCAGAGAAAAGTAGATAATGAAACAGAGATTGTGATCAGGAAGATTTCTATGATTTTACTCGTTGCCATATAGGCCAGTTTCATACTTCTTTTGTTGTCATATATTTTATTTTTCTTTAATGCCGGTTATTCCTTGGAATTCTGTTGTTACTATTCTCTTTTTTAAGATTGGATATATTCTGAAGAACTTAAGTTGCTGCACAAATGTACTTATTAATTTGGTGTCGCAGGAACATATAACAGACCAGTTGAAGTATGCAGTGGCACGACCATTATTAAAAATAATTCGATTGCGGAATAAATCCACGTCTCTTAAATCCAATACTGGATGCAGGAGATAATGGAGGAGGAATCGATATGAGGAATTGCCCGAAAGGATAAGCAGGAGTAGTGATATTTTAACACTCCCTTTCCAATATGCAATGATTGACTCCATCTGAGGAGCAAAATGAAAGACCCTGCAAGAGTAAAGTCGATATAAAGTGATTTTTAGCAATGAACAACATTTAGTAATAAGTGGAACTACAAAACAAAACCAAAGTAAGAATTAGATATGCATGTAAGCTTCATTGATCCTAAGTTTTCAATTCTCAGTGAATGAAGTGCATAGAAAAATAAATGAAATGGAGGATGGTATAATCGTTCACGCCAGGCCAGAATGGGAAATACAACGACAGGCTCATGCCCACTGTTCACTTCCTCACTGAATTCTCTGATCTAAACTTCTGGCCAAATTTAAAAAAAAGAATTGAGACGTTTCCTGTTATAAAGTGAAAATAACATACTGTAAAGTTTCTGTCTGTTGATTGTATATTGGACATTCTACCTTCCCTGTTATACTCACTCTGCAAAACCCTAACTTTTTTCTCCAATTATGTCAATCTTACCAATGTATACAACAACTTCCGGTCTCTCACTCTCCATTTGACAAGATGCTTCAAACATTTTGAGATATCCTTCACCTTTGCATCAGAAAAGCAACATCCTATCCTAGATTCCAACTCACTGCCACCGAATCCCCAGTCTGTGTCGCTGGTGGGACAGGTTCTGAAAACACTTATTCTTTTGAATCTTGGCAAGCCGATTTAACAGACTATGCATTGTCAGCGCCCAGGATCGGACGACCATTTCTATTTTTCTCATTCAACAACAACTAAACCTGAGTATCGGTTGGCGAGAGGATTCGACACAGAAGACTTAGAAACAATCTTAATTCTTTTGCTGACGGTCAATTGTCTATTTGAATGATCTTGCTGTGTAATGTTTTCTCTAAATCTGTTAGTCATCAAACTCAATGTCTCATGGAGGCCCTTCGTAGCATTAATCCTAAAAGCAAATACACACACACACACACACACACAAAGACACTTATGTATATACATACACATAAATTATCATTCCTAAACGACATATTTAAAATGAAGCATGCAAAAAACATGTAAAACATAAAAAGAAATCAAACACCTTCCTGTAAAAAAAGAAGAAAGTCCTCCTCAAATAATTCCACATCCAGCGTTCAACGTCCAGATATTTAAAAAAATCTCAGCAGAGCCGTTCACATCTGTGGCTTGATCAAATCTGCATGTATAAGCAAACTGTCCGACTTCAGGTAATTTTATAACGCTTTTTCTCAAAATGCACCCACCGCTGACAAAAGGCTCACAGGTCGATAATTCTCTGACTTCTCCTTACCACACTATGCCTATATCACTGACCACAGGAAGAGCAGACCGAACCCAATGTGAATGTATCACTGATTCCGGGGAGAGCAGACTGACCCCAGTTGTACATCTGGCACTGACTCCGGGGAGAGCAGACTGACAACACTGTGTCTGTATAACAGACGCCGGGGGCCCAGAATATACCAGTGTGTCTGTACCACTGACCCCAGGGAGAGCAGACTGACCCAACTGTGTGAGAATCACTGAAACAGGGCGAGCAGAATGAACCCCTTGTTTGTGCAGTACTCACCCAGGAGAGAGCAGCCTGATCGCCCTGTTTCTGTATAACTGACTCCAGTGAAAACAGACTTACCCCAATGTGTCTGTATCATTGACTCCGAGAACAGCAGATTGACGCATTTGTGTCTTTGTTACTAACTCAGGGGAGAGAAATCTGTAAAACACTGTGTCTCTGTCACTGAAGAAGAGGAGAGCAGACTGACCGTACTGTGTCGCTGACACTAACCCCATGGAGAACAGACAGATTCCAAAATTTGTGTATCAGTGATCACAGATGTAGCAGTCTGAACCCACCGTGTGGGCACACTGCTATCGTGGGGAGCAGACTGTCCGGACTGTGTCTGTATCATTAACTCCTGGAGAGCAGACTGAACCCAATGTGTCTGCTTCACTGAACCCTTGGTTGAGTAGACTGACATCAATGCGCTGTAAAACTGAACCCCGGGAAAGCAGAATCACTACAATGTTTCTGCATAATTGACACCGGGGCAGCAGTCTGACCACACTGTGCCTCTGTCAATGGCCCAGGATAGACCAAACTGATCCCATTTTGTCTGTCACTGACCCAGGAGGGAGAAGGCTGAACCAGCTGTGTCTGCATTACCGACCCCGGGGACAGCAGACTGAACCCACTGTTTAAGTCTCACTGACTTCCGGGAGAGCAATCTGACCCAACTGTGTCTATTCACTTTCCCAGGGGAGAGCCGATTGACCTCAGTGATTGTATCACTAAGTCCGGGGAGAGCAGACTGACACCACTGTTTCAGTATTTCTAACTCCGATCACAGCTGACCAACCACACTATTTGGATTCACTTACCCTGGGGAGAGCAGACTGACCCCACAGTATCTGTCTCACTGACACCAGTGAGTGCATACTGACCCCATTCTTTCGGTATTACTGACCCCATGGAAAGTAGTCTCTTCGGACTGTCACTGAATTCGGGAAGAGCAGGCTGTCCCCACAGTGTGTGTTACTGACTCCGGGGAGAACAGACTGAACCCAGGGTATCTCTGACACAGAGATCAGGGAGAGCAGATGGTCCCCACTGCATCTGTACTACTGACCCCAGGAGAGCAGACTGAACCAAACATTTCTATACCACTGACCCCAGGAGAGCAGACTGACCTCACTTTGATTGTATCACTGTCACCAAGAAAGAGCAGACTGACACCACTGATTGTGTATATCTGTCTGCGGGCACAGCAGACCGCCCGCCAACAATATGTGTGTATCCTGTGGAGAGCAGACAGCCCACACTGCATGTGTATGACTAAACCATAGAGAGCAGAGTAACACCACTGTGTTTCTGACACTGAACGTGGATAGAGCAGACTGACGTTACTGTGTCGGTATGAATGACACAGGGGAGAGCAGACTAAACCCACTGTGTCTGTATCACTGACCCCAGTGAGAGTAAACTGACAAAATGTGTCTGCCTCGCTGATCACAGAGATTGCAGACTGACCACATACTGTCTGTATCACTGACACGGGGAGAGCAGACTGACATTATTGTTTGCGTATTTCTGGCCTCGTGCAGAGGAGACTGACCATAAAATGTGTGTATCACTGACAACGGGAAGAGCAGACTGGCCCCACTGTGTCTTAATCACTGAACACAGGGAGAACAGACTGCCCTCAAACTGACTCCGTGGTGAGCAGACTGAATCCACAGTGTCTGTCTCACTGACAGCGAATAGAGCAGACTGAACCAATGTGTCTGTCCCAGTGACCCCGTTAAGAGCGGACTGGCACCACTTTGTGTATATTACTGACCAAGGGGAGAGCAGAACGGCCTCAATGTTTCATCATTACTGACACTCAGGAGAGTAGTCTGACCACACTGTGTGTGTATCACTGACTCCGGGGAGAGTAGACTGACCCCACTGTCTCTGTCTCACTCACCCCAGGTAGAGCAGACTGAACCCACTGTGTCGGAATCACTGACCCAGGGGACAAAAGACTAACGCCACTGTAACTGCATCACTGATTCCAGTAACAGCAGATTGAACCAACAGTGTGTGTTTCACTGACCCGGAGAGAGCAGAATGAACCCATTGTTTGTGTGTCAGTCTGACACTACTGTTTCTGTATTACTGACTCCGCTGAAAGCAGTCTTACACCAATGCGTTTGTCTCACTGACCCAGGGCAGAGAAAACTGAAAACACTGTCTCGATCACTGAACGAAGGGAGAGCAGACTGAATCCACTGCGTCTGTGTCACCGACACAGGGAAAGCAGGATGACACCAGTGTGCCTCGATCACTGACACGGTGAGAGCAGACAGATCCCACTGTGTCTCAGACACTAATGCCGGGCAGAGCAGACTGCCACAAATATGTATGTATCACTGATCGCAGAGGTAGCAGACGTTATCAATTATGCGTGCATCACTGACCCAGGCGAGAGCGGATAGACATCACTGTCTGTGTCTGTCGCTGACCCCGGGGAGAACAGACTGAACCCACTGTGTGTGTATCACTGACCCGGGGAGAGCAGACTGACTCCATTGTGTCTCAATACTGACCTTGCAGAGAGTAACCTGATCTCACCGTGTCTCTGTTACTGACCTCGGGGAGAGCAGACTGACCACATTGTGTGTGTATGACTGACCTATGGGAGAGAAGATCGACCACACAGTTTGTACACCACTGATACCGGGATGAGAAGACTGTCCCGACTGTGTGTGTATTAATGACACTGGAGAGAGCAGACTGAACCCACTGTGTGTCTATCAAAAACCACAGGAGAGCAGACTGACCCCACTGTGTTTTTGTCACTTACCCCGGAGAGAGCAGACTGCCCCAACTGTGTCTCTGTCACTGTCCCAGGAGAGACATGACTGATCCCAATTGATCATTGTCAGTGATGCAAGGAAGAGCAGAGTGACGCCTTGCTGTGTGTATCACTAATCCCTGGGAGAGCAGACTGACCCCACTCTGTCTGAATCACTAACCTTGGGAGAGCAGACTGACCAACTGTGTGTGTATCACTGACCCTTGGAAGAGCAGGCGGACCCCACATTGTGTCTGTCACTAACCCCGGGGAGAGCAGACTGACCCAACTGTGTATGCATCATTTACCCCGTAAAAGCAGAAAAACACACTGTGCGGGTATCACTGTCTCCAGAGAGAACAGATTTGCCCACTGTATGTCTATCAGTGATCTCGGCGAGAGCAGACTTACACGAATGTGAGTGTATCACTGAACCCTCGGAGAGCAGATTGAATGCGCCATTATTGAAACAGGGGAGAGCAATGAGACTCTGTCACTGACCACGGGGAGAAGGGACTGATCCTACTGTTTGTTTAACACTGAGCCCGGCAACAGCAGACTGACACAACTGTGTGTGAATCACAGAAACCAAGAGAGCAGCCTGACCACGCTGTTTATATGTCATTGACCCGGGAGCAGCAGTCTGACCCATTGTGATTTTATCATTGATTCCCAGGAGAGCAGACTGACACCACTGTGTGTGTGACGCTCAACCGTGTTGGAGCAGACTGACACCGCTGTGTCTCTATCACTGATTGCAGGTAAGCAGACTGACCTCACTGAGTCTCTGTCACGAATAGGCCTGGAGAGCAGGCTGAATGCACTGTATCACCATAACTAACACCGGAAAAATTCGACGAAGGTCACTGTATCTCTTGTCACTGATTCAGGGGGCACAGACTGACCCAACTGTGTGTGTATCACAGACAGAGGAGAAAACAGAGTGCACCCACAGTGTGTGTATCACTGACTCGAGGAAGAGCAAACTGACACAACTGTGTCTCTGTCACTGACCCAGGGGAGAGCAGAATGACCCAGTGCATTTCTGTCACTGACCCAGGTGCCAGAAGACTGAAACAATTGTGTCTGAATCACAGAAACTGGGTGGATCACATGAACTCACTGTGCCTGGATAAGTGCCTCTGGGTAGAGCAGACAGACACCACTGTATGTGCATCACTGAAACCGATTGATCAGACCGAAATCAGTGTGTCTCTGTCACTGACCCCGGATGGAGCAGACTGAACCCACTAAGTCTCTGTCACTGATTTTGGGCAGGGCAGACATACTGCATTGTGTCTTTGTACTGAACAAGCAGAGAGCAAACTGATCTCATCGTGTCTCTGTCACACACACAGGGGAGAGACGACTGACCCCACTGTTTGTGAATCATTGCCTTCGGGTACAGCAGACTGACACTACGCTGTGTGTATCACTAATCGTGGGGAGAGCAGACTGACGCAAGAGTTTGTGTAACAATGACACTGGGATGAACAGATTGTCCCTACAGCGTGTGTATCACTGATCCGGTGGAGAGCAACCTTGCCCTACTGTTTTTCTGACACTGACCAAGGGGAAAGCAGACTGATCCCACTGTGTTTCTGGCACTGATCAAGAGAACATCAGACTTACAGAACTGTCTGTGAATTACAGTAATCGTGAAGTTCAGACTGACGGCACTGTGGCTGTATGACTGACTCCTGGGAGAGCAGACTGACCACATTGTTTGGGTGTCACTGGCCCGAGGGAGAGTAGTCTGACGCCATTTTGTGTGTATCATTGAAACCGGTCGAGCAGACTGACCCCACTGCATATCTATCACTGACCACGGGTGAACAGACTGATATCTCTGTCACCTACATCCTGGAGAACAGACTATGCGTCTGTGCCACTGTACCCGGTGAGAGCAGACTGTCCCCTCTGTGTTTGTAACACTGTGCTCGGGAATAGCAGAATGATCCCACTGTTTGCATATCAATCACCGAGGGGAAAGCAGAAAACCCCACGGTTTGTGCATCACTGACACTGCAATAAGTCGACAGTCTACACTGCGTGTGTATCAATGACACCGGGGAGAGCAGACTGAAACCACAGTGTTTCTGTTACTGACTGGGGAGAGCAGAGTGAGCCAACTGTGTCTCGGTTACTGACAGAAGAGAGACCGGGCTGATCCCACTTGGTCTCTGTCACTGACTGAGAAGAGAGCAGACTGACTTCTGCTGTGTGTATCACTGATCTATGGAGAGCAGACTGACCCCACTGCATCCGTCTCACTGACCTCGGGTAGAGCAGACTGACGCCATTGTGTTGGCATCACTAACCCCGGGGAGACCAGACTGGTCCACCGATTACGTATCACTGACCCAGAGAAGAGACAACTGACCTCACTGTGTGTGTATTACTGACCCCCGGGAGAGCAGGCTGACCTAATTGTGTATACATCTCTGACCGCTGGGAGATCAGATTGACCCCCACTGTATTTGTAGCACTGTCCCTGGGGAGAGCAGACTGATCGCATTGTGTTCTGTATCAATGAACCTCGGAGTGAGCAGACTGACCTCACTGCGTATATATCACTGCCGCGAGGTGAGCAGACTGACCTCTCTCTGCATGCAGCATAGAGCCTGGTGAGAACAGACGGCAACCACACGAAGAGTTACACTCTCCCCGGAGAGAGCAGACTGTCCCCACTGTGTGTGTATCAAAGTAACCGGGTAGAGCAGACGAACGCCACCTCGTTTCTGTCACAGACCGCTGGGTGAGTAGACTGACCTCACTGCGTTTGCACGACTCAGAATGGGGACAGCAGACTTAGCACAATGTATGTAAATCACAGAAATATTGGAGAGCAGACTGAACCCACTATTTCTGTACATTTGATGCTGCTTTTTCTATCACTGGCCCAGTGCAAAGTAGAGGGACATCATTGTGTGTGAATCACAGATACTGGCAGGAGCAGGTGACTGCTTAAGAATGTGTTGCTGAAAGAGCGCAGCAGGTCAGGCAGCATCCAAGGAGAAGGAGAATCGACGATACGGGCATAAGACCTTCCTGAAGATTCTCTTTCTCCTTGGATGCTGCCTGACCTGCTGTGCTTTTGCAGCAACACATTTTAAGCTCTGATCTCCAGCATCTGCAGTCTTCACTTTCTCCTCGGATCAGATGACTCCTTTGTGTCTGTATGAATGACACCGTGTCAAGCAGACTGCCTCCCATTGTTTGTGTATCACTAACCCCGGGGAGAGTAGACTGACTGCACTGCGTCTGGATCACTCACCCCAGTCGAGCAGGCAGACCCCACTGCGTCTCTGCCACTGACGACGAGTAAGCAGAATGACCTCACTGTCTCTGTTACTGACATTGGACAGAGCAAATTGACTCCACTGTGTCTCCGTCACTGACCCAGCAGTGATTATACTGATCTCACTGTGTCTGTGTCACTGACAAAGGGGAGAGCAGACTGACCCCAAAATGTGTGTGCCAGTGATGGTGGATGGGGCAGCCTGACACCGTGTGTGTATCACTGACCCCGGGGAAAGGAGAATGACCACACTGTATTTGT
Organism: Chiloscyllium punctatum; assembly: GCF_047496795.1. Classification (NCBI taxonomy): domain Eukaryota; kingdom Metazoa; phylum Chordata; class Chondrichthyes; order Orectolobiformes; family Hemiscylliidae; genus Chiloscyllium; species Chiloscyllium punctatum. Next base: position 53,263,796 of record NC_092752.1, read on the forward strand.
ATCACTGACACTAGGATGAGCAGACTATCCCCTCAACATGTGTATCAATAACACTGGGGAGAGCAGACTGACCCGACTGTGCTTCTGTCATTTCCCGGGGACGGACCTAACGGTGTCTCGGTTACTGACCCAGAAGAGACGGGAATGATCCCACTTTGCCTCTGTCACTGACCTTGTGGAGAGCAAACTGACACCACGCTGTGTGTATCACTAATCCCGGGGAGAGCAGACTGACACACTGATTGTGTCACTGTCCCCAGGGAGAGCAGACTGCCCACACTATGGATGTATCACTGTCCCCGGGAAGAGCAGAATGACTGCACTGTGCTTGTAGCACTGACCCTGGGGTGAGCACACTGACCATTGTGTCTGCATCACTAGCCCTGGAAGAGCAGCCTGACCCCACTCTGCGTGTATCACTGACTCCGGGGAGAGCAGACAGACACACTGTGTGTGTATCACTAATCCTGGGTAGAGCAGACTGACCCCACTGTGCCTGTATTGTTCCCTCCTTGGAGAGCAGTCTGATCCCAGTCTGCGTGTATCATGGCTTCTGGGGAGAGCAGATTGACCCCACTGTGTGTGGATGTCACTGACTCCGGGAAGAGCAGACTTTCCCCACAATTTATGCATTATTTACTCCGGGGAGAGCAGTATTTCCCCACTGTTTTTATTACTGGCACCGGGGAGAGCAGGTTGACCCGATTGTGAGTGCATCACTGATCATTCGGATAGCAGACTGACCCAACCTTGCGTGTGTGCGTGTTTGTGTGTGTGTTTGTGTGTGTGTGTGAGTGTTTGCGTGTGTGTGTATGTGTGTGTGTGTGTGTGTGTGTGTGTGTGTGTGTGTGTGTGTGTGCACGTGCGTGCGTATGTGTGTCACTGAGGTCGGGAAGAGTGGACTAAAATCACACTGTATCTGTCACTGACCGTAGGGATAATGGACTGACCCCAATGTGTGTATAGCACTGACCCTGGCGACAGCAGACTGACCCTAATGTGTATTTCTAAGCCCAGGAACAGCAGACTGACCCCACTGTTTGTAAAGCACAGAAACCAGGAGAGCAGACTGATCCCTCTTTGCCTGTATGACTCACTCCGGGAGAGCAGATAGACCCCATTGTTTCTGTATCACTAAACCGTGGAGAGCAGACTGACATCACTATGTCTCTGTCCACTGACCACAGGGAGAGCAGACTGACCCCAATCTGCGGGTGTCACTGACCTGGGGGGGAGAGCAGATTGACCATACTGTGTCTCTCTCATTGACCAGGGGAGAACAGATTCATCCTACAATGTTTCTGTCATTTTCCTAGGGGTAACAGACCGATACCACGGTGTGTGCTGCACTGCTTGTGCGTCACTCACCACGGGTAGAGTAGACTTACACCACTGTGTGTGTATCACTGACACCCGTCGAGCAGACTGACTCAACTACGACTCTCTCGCTGACCCCCAGTCGAGAAGGCTGACCCCCAGTCGAGAAGACTGACCCCCCACTGTTTCTCCATCATTGACACAGCAGGGTGTAGACTGATCTCAGTGTGTGTCTGTCACTGACGCAGGGGAATGGATACTGAACCCACTTTGTGTGTATCACCTACCCCGGGGAGTGCAGAATGACCCCAATGTTTGTGTCTCACTGTCTCCGGTCGAGCACAATGATCCCAACGTTTGGTTGCCTCTGACCCAGAGTAGAACAATCTTACCGCTATGTCTCCGTCACTGACTCAAGCCAGAGAACACTGACCCATGAGAGACATGATTTATTCCACTTGGTCTCTGTCAATGACCCAGCAGAGAAAAGACTGACCCCACGCTGTGTCTATCACCAATCCCCGGGAGAACAAATGACCCCACTGTGCCGGCATCACTGACCCCGTGGTGAGCAGACAGACCCCTCAGTGTCTGGATCACAAGCTCGGGGAGAGCAGACTGACCCCCTGGTGTTTATGTCACTGACCCCACAGGGAGTAGACCGACACTACTGTGAGTGTATCACCGAACACTTGGAGAAAAAATACTGCCCACACTATGTGTGTATTACTGAACCCAGGCAGAAAAGACTGACCACACAGTGCGTGTATCACTGAAGCCAGGGATAGTCCAGTAACACCGCTTTATATCTGTCACTGACTGCGGCAGAACGTGTGAACTCACTCTGTCTCTGTCACTGACATCCTGGAAAGCAGACTGACACCATCGTATCTCCGTAACTCGCTCAGCAGAGACCAGACTGGCCTTACTGTGTCTTTGTCCCTTACACAGTGGATGGCAGAATGACTCCACTGTTTGTGTGTTACTGACACGGAAAAGAGCAGGCTGACCACACTATTTGTGTATAACTGACCTTATAATGGAGTGTACCCACTGTGTGTGCATGTCACTGATCCAAGCGAGAGCAGAATTAACATACTGTATTTCTGTAACTGACCCAGGGGAGAGCAGACTATTCCTACTGCGGTTCTGTCCGTGACCCAGGGGATTGCAGACCGACACCACCGTGTGTGAATCCCAGACACCGGAAGGATCACACTGACCCCACTGCATCTGTATGACTGACCCGGGGAAGTGCAGAGTGGCCCCACTGTTTGTTTAGTACTCACCCCGGGGAGAGTAGAATGACACCACTGTGTATGTATCACTGAAATCGGTCGAGAAGTATGACCCTACTGTGTCCTTGCCACTAATGCTGTGTCGAGCAGACTGACCCCATTACGTCTCTGTCACTGGCATTGGACAGTGCAAATTGACTCCACTGTGGCTCCGTCACTGACGCAGTAGGGTGTGGACTGATCTCACTGTGTCTCTGTCACGGACGCAGGGGAGAGCAGACTGAGCCGACTGTGTGTGTATCACTTAGCCCGGGGAGAGCAGAATGATTCCAGTGTGTGTTTATCACTGATGCAGCGTAGACCAGATTGTCTCCACTGCGTGTGTATCACTTGCATAAAACAGAACAAACTGCAACCACTGCATGTGTGTCACTGATCGCGGGGAGAGCAGAATGATCTCAATGTGTCTCTGTCACTGACCGTGCGTGAGCAGGCTGACCTCACGCTGTCTCTGTCTCTGACATTCTGAAGAGTAGACTAACACCACTGTGTCTCCGTACCTGACCCTGCAGAGAGCTGACTGACCTTATTGTGTCTCTGCCCCTGACCCAGATGGCTGACTGATTCCACTGTGCGTGCATCACTGACACTGGACAGAACAGACTGCACCCACTACGTGTGTGTGTCACTGACACCGGTGAGAACCGACTGCACCCACTGTGGTTTTGTCAATGATCCAGGAGAGAGCAGACTGATCCAACTGTGTTTCTATCAGTGATCGAGGGGACGGCATTCTGTATGTATCATAGAAACCAAGAGGATCAAATTGACACTTCCATGTCTGTATGACCGACTCTGGGGAGAGCAGACTGAACCCACTATTTGCGAGTCACTGAAGCCGGTCAAACAGACCGACCCCACTGTCTCTATCACTGAGCACGTGTGAGCAAAATGACCTCACAGTCTCAGTCACTGACATTGGGCAGAGCAGACTGACTCCGCTGTCTCTCCTTCACTGACCCAGCAGAGAGTAGAATGATCTCACTGTCTCTGTCAGTAGCCCAGGAGAGAGGATACTGAACCCGCTGTGTGTTTATCACAGACCCCGGGCTGAGTAGACTGACCCTAATCTGTGTGTATCATTTACACTGGGGAGAGCAGACTGACCCGAATATGTATGTGTATTGACCGCGGGTGGAGCAGACTGACCTTACTGTGTCTCTTTCACTGACCCTGCAGAGAGTAGACTGGCCACACTGTGTGTATCACTGACCCAGTGGAGAGCAGACTAATCTCAGAGTGTGTTCCACAGACACACGAATGAGCAGACTGTCCCCACTGCGTATATATCAATGATGTGCGAGAAAGAAGAATGCACCTATTGTCTGTCCATATAAGCTAGGGGAGAGCAGACTGATCCGACTGTGTCTCTGTCACTGACCTAAGAGAGAACTCACTGATCCCACTCTCACTGACATATGAGAGAGCAGAGTGACCTCATGCCGTGTGCATCATAAATACTCTGGAAAGCAGATGGATCCCACTGTGTCTGTATTATTAAATCCCGGTAAGACCAGACTGATCCCACTGTGTGTGCGTCACTGACCCAGCGAAAGAATACTCACCAATGTCACAGTTTCATTTAATTTCACGAGAGCATACGTGGGTATCACTGACACAGGAGTGAGCAGATTGACCCCACTGTGTGTTCATCACTGAGCCCTGGGAGAGAAGACTTACTCAACTGTATTTGTAGTACTATCCCGTGGGAGAGCAGAGTGGTCACACTGTTCCTATATCACTGACAGAGGGGAGAGCAGACTGACCACACTGTTTGTGTATCACTGATATTGGGGAGAGCAGACTAACCTCACAATGTGTGAATTACCAAATCTGGGGAATACAGGTTGACCTCATTGTGTCTGTCTCAGTGACACCGGGGATTGCAAACTGACCTCTCTGTGTCGTTATCACTGACTCGGGCGAGAGCAGACCCACCGTTCTGTGCATGAATCACACACCGTGGGGAGAGCAAATGACACCACTGTGTGTGTTACACAGTTCCCGGGGAGTGCAGACTGACCCAACTGTGCGTGTATAACTGGAGCTGGCGAAAGCAGACTGAGCCACTGTGTATGCATCACTGACGGCGGGAAGAACAGACTAATCACAATGTGCCTCTGTCACTGACTGCGAGGAGAGTAGACTGACCCCACTGTGTGTATATCACAGACACCAGCGACAGCAGCCTGACACCAATGTGTGTGAATCTCTAGGTCCAGGGACAGCAGACGGACTCCATTGTATGTGAATCACAGAAGTCAGGGAGAGCAGACTGAGCCCAATGTGTCTGTATAAATGACTCAATGGAGAGCAGACTGACCCGACTGTTTATGTACCACTCAGCCTGAGGAGAGCAGACTGAAACTATTGTTTCAGTGAAATCAGATTGAGCAGATTGTCTCTGTTACAACCTGTGGGTGAGCAGACAGACCTCGGTATGTGTGTGTCACAAACACCGAGGAGAGCAGACTGATCCCACTAAGTTTCTGTCAGTGAACCAGGGGACAGTAGACTGACACCACTATGTGTGAAACACAGAAACCGTGGAGAGCAGATTGACCCCACTGCTGGTATATCATTGACCTCGGGGAGAGCAGGCTAACCTAAAAGCGTCTCTGTCACTGACATCCGGCAGAGCAGACTGAAACGACGGTGTCCCGGTCCCTAACCCAGCAGAAAGTAGACTGACCTCACTGTGCCTCCATCACTGATGCAGGGGAGAGCAGAGTGACACCGCTCTGTGTGTTTCATTGACACTATGAAAAGCTGGCTGGCCCCGCTGTGTATATAACACTGACCCTTGGGAGAGCTGATTGACCCCATAGTGAGTGTATGACTGGCAGTAGGGAGAGCTGACTGACTCCATGTGTTAGTCGCACTGACACCCGGGAAATTAGACTTTCCCACTATGTGTGTATCACTGACACCTGTGAAAGCAGACTGACCCCACTAGGCTTTCAACATTATTGCCGGTGAGAGCAAATGTATCCCACTGTTTGTATATCACTGATGCCGCAAAGAGCGGACTTACCTCACTGTATCTCTGTCATTGACCAAGCGGAGAGCAGAATAACTCCACTATGTTTCTGTCACTGACACAGGGGACGACAGACTCACACCACTATGTATGAATTACAGAAAGTGAGGAGAGTAGACTGACGACATTGCTGGTGTATCACTGACACTGGCAAGAGCAGACTGACCACATATTATTCTGTCACTGACCACGGGTGAGCAGACTTACCTCACTGTGTCTCTTTCACTGACATCGGGCAGAGTAGACTGAAATTACTGCATCTCCGTCACTGACACAGCAGACAGCAGACTGACCTCACTATGTCTCCATCACTGAACCCAATGAAAGCAGACCGACGCACTGTGTCTGGATAACTTACTCAGGGGAGAGCAGAATGACCCCACGGTTTGTGTATCACTGACACTGGATCGAGCAGACTGACCCCACGGTATCTCTACCACTGACCCCGAGATGAGCAGAGTTACCTCACTGTTTCTCTATCATTGACCACGAGTGAGCAGAGTGACTTCAGTTCCTCTGTCATTGAAGTCGTGCAGAGCAAATTGACCTCACTGTGTCTGGGTCACTGACCGCGGGGAGAGTAGATTGACCCCACTGTGTGCACATATCTGACCACGGTGACAGCAGACTGACCCCACTGTTTGTGTCACACTAAGCCCGGCACAGACACTGACACCACTTTGTGTGAAAAACAGAAACCAGGAAGAGCAGACTGACCCCATAGTAAGTGTATCACTGTTACTCGGGAGAGCAGACTTACACCACGGTGTCTGAATTACTGAATCCCGGGATAGCAGACAGACCCCACTGTGCCCATATATCTCACTCCCTGAGTGAGCAGACTGAACCCGATGTGTCTGCATCACTAACTTCGGCTACAGCAGACTGACGCCACTTTATCTAGGTCACTGACACAGGAGAGGCGAGTCTGATCCCACTTGGTCTCTGTCTGACTCAAAGCTGTGTGTATCACTCATCCTGGGGAAAGCAGACTGTCCCCACTGTGTCTGCATATCTAACCCGGGGAGAGGAGACTGTTCCACTGAATGTGTATCACTGATGCTGGTGGAGAGCAGACGGTCCCCACACTGTATCTATCACTGATCCCTGGGGGAACACACTGACCCCATTGTGTTTGCAGCTCTGTCCCGCGGGAGAGCAGACTGATATCACCGTTTTTGCATCACTGATCTTGGGGAGAACAGACTCACGTCAGTATGTGTGTATCACCAACCCCGAGGACAGGAGGCTGATCCCTCTGTGTCTGTCTCAATGACCCTGCGGGTAGCAGGCTGGCACTTCTGTGCCTTATCATGAACACCGGGGATAACAGACTGACTCTTCTATGTCTGCATCACTTACTCGGTGAGAAGTGACTGAACCATCTATGCGTGTATCACAGACCCCGTGGAGAGCTTATGGACTTTCCGGTGTGTATTACATTGTTCCCGTGAAGAGCAGACTGAATCCATTGCGTGTGGATTACAGAACCTGGGGAGCGCAGACTGAGCCCAAGTGTGTGTATCACTGTGGCTGGGGAGAGCAGACTTACTCACTGTTTCTCTGTCACTGTCCATAAGGAAAGAAGACTGACCCCACTGTTTGTAGGTCACTGATACCGACGACAAAAGAATGACCGCACAGTGTGTGAATTACAGAAACCGGGGAGAGCAGACTGAACTCACTGTTTGTTCATCACTGAACCGGGGACGGCAGACTGACCTCATTGTATGTCCATCACTGAAGGAGAAAGTGAGGACTGCAGATGCTGGAGATCAGAGCTGAAAATGTGTTGTTCGAAAAGTGCAGCAGGTCAGGCAGCGTCCAAGGAACAGGAGAATCGACGTTTCGGGCATGATCCCTTCTTCAGTGTCCATCGCTGAAACGGGGTCAAGCACACTGACACCACGGTATCCCCGTCATTGACCGCAGGTGAGTAGACTGACCTCACTGTGTCTCTCTACCGGATCCAGTGGAGAGCAGACGAACAACATTATGTGTGTTTCACTGGAACAGGGGACAGCAGACTGTAGCCACACTTCTGTGCATAACCAGCATCTGGCAGAGCATTCTGAGCCCAATGTGTCTGTTTTTGTTTGTCCCCGGGGAGAGAACACTGACACCGCTGTGTCTATATCATGGACCACAGAGAGAGCAGTGTGGCGCACAGTGTCTGTATGTCTAACTCCAGGGAGAGCAGACTGACCCCACTGTTTATATATCACTGACACTGGGGAGAGCAGGCTGACCCCATTGTGTGTGAATCACTAAAACTGTTTCGAGCAGACTGACCCCACTGTGTCTCTGTCATTAACCCCTGGTCGAGCAGAGTGACCCCCACTGCACCTCTGTGATTGATCACGCATCAGAAGACTGAACTCAGTGCCTCGGTCACTGAAATCGGGAAGAGCAAACTGATCCCACTGTGTCTCAGTCACTGATCGCAGGGAGAGTAGACTACCTCCACTGTGTGCACATCTCTGACCAAGGGTGACAGCATACTGAACCCACTGTGTGTGTATCACTAAGTCCGGGACAGCACACTGACATGATTATATCTGAAACACAGAAACCGGGGAGAGTAGACTGTGTCTGTGTAATTGACGCCAGGGAGAGCAGACTGACTCCCCTGTTAGTCTATCACTAAAATCCTGCAGAGCAGACTGATTACACTGTGTCTCCGTAACTGACACAGCAGAGCGCACACTGACCTTACTCTTTCAATGTCACTGAACCGGCAGAGAGCAGCCTGATCCCACTATGTTTCTGTCACGGACACAGTGGACAGCAGACTGACACCATTGTGTGTCAATCACAGAAACTGGGGAGGGCAGACTGACCGCATTGTTTGCGTATCGCTGACCCCGGGGAGACCAGACTGAATATCACTGTGTCTCTGAGATCGGGCAGAGCAGACTGAAACTACTGTCTCTCCGTCACTGACTTAGCAGAGAGTAGACTGACCTCACTCTGTCTCCATCACTGATGTAGGGGAGAGCAGACTGACATCACTGTGTCTGGATCATTGACTCGGAGGAGATCAGACTCATGCCTCTTTGTGTGTATCAAAGGCCCTGAGACTGTAGACGGATCCTACTGTGTGTGTTTCACTGACCTCTGGGAGAGATGTATTTGTATTGCTGAGGCCGGGGAGAACAGACGAATCTCACTGCGTCCCTGTCACTGACTGCGGGAAGAGTAGATTGACACCATTGTGTGTATAGCATTGACACCGGCGACAACAAACTGACCACACTTCCTGTGTATCTCTGTGCCCGGGGACAGCAGACTGACCCCACTGTGCATGAATCACAGAAACCGGGGAGAACAGACTGACCCAATATGTCTGTATGAAGGACTACTTGGAGAAAAGACTGACCTGACAGTTGTGTATCACTGAACCCGGGGACAGAAGACCTAGCCTATTCTGTGTGTGTGTGTGTGTGTATCACTGAGTCTGTGTCGAGCTGACTGACTCCATTATGGGTATATCACTGAAATCGAGTCGAGCAGACTGACCCTATTGTGTCTCTGTCACTGACATCGGGCAGTGCAGACTGACTCTGTTGTGTCACGTACTGACACAGCACAGATTGAACTGAGCTTACTGTCTCTGTCATTGAAATCGGGCAGGGAAGATCGACTCCATTGTGTCTCAGTCACTGACCGCGGGGAAGGTAGACTGACCCCATTGTGTGCACATCTCTGACCACGGTGACAGCATACTGACCTCACTGTGTGTGTATATCACTAAGCCCAGGGACAAGACACTGACACCACTGTGAGTGAATCACAGAAAGCAGGGAAAGCAGACTGACTTCATTGTGCGTGTTTTACTGAAACCAGTTCGAGAAGCCAAACCCGACTGTGTCTCTGTCACTGTCCCAGTTGAGAGCAAACTGACCCCAATGCGTCTCTGTTACTGACCGTGTGTGAGCAGGCTGACCTCAGTCTGTCTATCACTGACATCCTGAAGACGGTCTCAGTCACAACCTAAAAACTTCAGTTGAAAGGATGAAGGTTTGCTCGCTGAGCTGTAGGTTTAATATCCAGGTGTTTCATTACCTGGTTAGATAACATCATCAGTGGCGACCTCCAAGTGAAGCGAAGCTGTTGTCTCCAGTTTTCTATTTATAACTTTCTCTTGAATGCGATTCCTGGTGTTTGTGGTGATGTCATTTCCTGTTCGTTTTCTGAGGGGTTGATAGATGGTATCTAAATTTATGCGTTTTTTTATATCGTTGTGGTTGGAGTGCCAGGCCTCTAGGAATTCTCTGGTATGTCTTTGCTTAGCCTGTCCCAGGATAAATGTGTTTTCTCAGTCGAAATGGTATTGTCTTATCCGTGTGTAGGCTACGAGGGAGAGAGTGTCGTGTCTTTTTGTGGCTAGCTGGTGTTCGTGTATTCTGGTGACTAACTTTCTTCCTGTTTGTCCTACGTAGTGTTTGTGGAAGTCTCTGCTTGGAATTTTGTAGATGGCGTTGGTTTTGTCCATGAGTTGTATTGGGTCTTTTAAGTTGATAAGTTTTTTTTTTGTTTGAGAGTGTTGTAGGGTTTGTGTGCTACTAGAATTCCGAGGGGTCTCAGTAGTCTGGCTGTCATTTCTGTAACTTTGATATATCGTAAGTTGGTTAGGGTTTCTGGCTGTGTTTGGTCTGTTTGTCGTGTTTTTTTCTTGAGTAATCTGCGCACTGTATTATTTGAGTATCCGTTCTTCTTGAATGCGTTGTATAGATTGTGCTCCTCTGTCTTCCGAAGTTCGTCTGTGCTGCTGTGTGTGGTGGCTCGTTGTAATACTGTTCTGATACAGCTTAGCTTGTGTGTGTTGGGATGGTTGCTGGTGTAGTTAAGTATTTGGTCAGTATTTGACGGTTTTCTGTACACACAGGTTTGTAGTTCTCCGTTGTCCTTTGTTTTGGCTGTGACGTCCAGGAATGCGAGTTTGTTGTTGGTTTCTTCCTACTTGGTGAACTTTATGCCTGGGATGGTGTTGTTGATTATGTTAAATATCTCTTCTATCTTGTTTTGTTTTGTTTTGTGATGCCAAAGGTGTTATTTACATAGCAGACCCAGATTTTTGGTTTGACGTTTGTTAGGGCTGTTTATTCTAGTCTTTGCATTACCGTTTCTGCTATGAATCCTGATAGCAGTGATCCAATGGGTGTGCCGTTGGTTTGTTTGTAGACTATGTTGTAAGTGAAGTGGGTGGTGAGGCACAGGTCCACTAGCTCAGCGAGCAAACCTACACCCTAAACCTCAACCTGAGCTACAAACCTTCACAAATCTTGCTCTTCAGGTGAATGTCTCGGAATACGACTACAACTGTATTTACCAATAATCACCAATAATATGCAGCCGTCTTAAAATTAAGTGGAAGCAAACAAGTTCAAAATAAAAAAAAGGTTTTTAATGATGTCGCCCTCTGTTCTAAACTGATTTCAAATAAGCTTGGCTTTCATGTAAGTATAAAACAGATTTGTTTGAAACTGATAGTAGGGAAGTCATGACCTGTAAAAAGAACAGGAATTAATATTTTAATGCATAATCAATGAAGGATCCTTAACGTTAAAAGAAATTATGATTCGTTTACTTACAGTGTGGAAACGAGCCCTTTGGCCCAACAAGTCCACATCGACCCTCCGAAGATCAACCCACCCAGACCCATTCCGCTACATTTACCCCTTCACCTTACACTACGGGCAATTTAGCATAGCCAATGCACCTAGCCTGCACACGTTTGGACTGTGGGAGGAAACCAGAGCACCCGGAGGAAGCCCACGCAGAAACGGGGGTAATGTGCCATCTCCACACAGACAGTTGTCTGAGGTGGGAATTGAACCCGGGCCGCTGGCACTATGAGGCAACAGTGCTTGCCACCGTGCCACCCATATATGTTGAATTTCCAAAATGCAAATCAGTGTTAACCAGTCCAGTATCCTGAGCTCCAAGGAACAGAGGAAAAACATTCAATCACACAAATCAAATGTGCATTCAAACAAAATTACCAAGGATTAAGGTTTCGACAAGCCAAAAGGCTTTCTATCTCTTTCTCTCGCTCTGCACCCACCCACCCCCAAACCGCGCCCCCCCTCCCCACACGCACACACACCATATCTTATTCTTTACTACAGTAGGGCCTTGAAAAGGAACAGGAATTAATATTTTATTTCATAACCATTGAATGATCATTAACATTAAAGGAAATCATGTTAAATTCCAAAATGCAAATCACATTCAAAACAGTCCAGCATTTTGACTTTTTCGCATAATTTTACTAACGTTCAGAATGGACAATCTGTTCTGCCTATGTAATTACCCATTTTAATTTTACTTCGGTTTCATATCAACTGATTTAAATCAAATACTCACGAATCAGACTTTCACACACCCTAATTAAACGCACAAATATGTTTTAAATTAGCATTTGTTTTACACTATCATCATATTTTCTTTTCAAACACAACATAAGTCTTTTTGTATCATTAAGTTTTTCTTATCGGCTATTAACTTATTATAAGATCCAGGCCTCCTTTTGTCCTATTATAAGCAGATAAATCTTAGTCAATATATTTTAAATTACCATCAACCACCTGTACTAAACACTGAGGTCAACTGCTCTCGTAATAATCATAAATATTGGTGGCCTCGTGCCTCCGTAATATTCTGAAATATCCCGGTCCAACTGCCTCCCTGACAATTCCAAATATCGTGGGCCATCAGCCTCCCTAATAATTCCAAATATTGGGCGCAACAGGCCTCCCTAATCATTCCAAATATCGGGAGCCACAGGCCTCCCTAATAACTCCAAATATCGGAGGCCACCTGCCTCTCTTTGAAATAACTGCCCTTAATAATTCTGTTGAGGCGACCAGCCTCTGAAAACTGTTGAAGATGCAAAGATCTGACTTTTTAGAACCTGGAAATTAACGAAGTTTAGGAGATCTTTTTTTTTCTAAATCTTGGGAATAAACGAAGCTGGGGAGATAGAAGTATTTTTTTTTAAAAAAACAGAAATAAACAAATCTCGGGAATTCAGAGTTCAGCAATTTTTGGAAACCACTGTCCATGAGTACAAAAGCACCCCCAACCTCAGTTATTATCTCCCCCCCTTTGTAAAGATTCCCGTTGACCCAACCCGTGCTTAGACAGATCCTTTCGGGATATACTGGAAAATAAACACGACAGACAGCACTTGAATAAGACGAAAACTAAATGCTCTGATAATACTCACGTCTGGCAGGCCGAATTCCTCAGCACTCAATAGTGAAGGACGATGAACTCTTACACCGCTGTTCATAACCTGTCCGAGCTGAAATGTGTCATGACACCAAAATGAAGATTTTCGACCCCTCAAGAGAGGACTCTTGGTTCGAGATCGTCAAAAGAATTAAATGAATGTGTTCTGTTCAAAAGCAAGGTTCATTAGTTTATTGAATTGAGGAACCTTGACGTAATTCTATCCAGAAACACAGAGGCTAAAGCTTCTGCGTTCCGTGGTGAATTGCGCAATTACATTCGAAAATTACACATTATGTTTTTTTTAACAGGTAGTACAGCATTAATTACAAGAAAAGATCAGTCACATATAATAAGGTGACATGATTTACAGCAAGTGAATCCAATTTCACTTCCTGAGAAATGGTACTTATTTATGTAAATCATCATGCATTTTTGTGGTTCAAGGTTAGAGCGAATGTTCAAAAAATGTGTCAGAATTCATTTTATGAAAACGGTATTGTACTCTTATCTTTGGACTTCAGCTTAATTCTGCAAAATAGCAGTTCACGTTCACAGGGCTAAATCACTACACTCAGTCATTTTCTTGTATTTTTAAATTGAAATGCCATTTGTGTTACTAAAAATCTACATCTACTTTTGCGTCTAATAATAAGCTAAGATCAAATTTTATATCCTCAAGTCTGCTCTTCCCACGATCAGTGTTACACACACAGCAGGGTTAGTCTGGTCTCCACTGTGGCAGTGACAGAGACACAGTGAGGTCAGTCTACTCTCTGCTGGGTCACTGACGGAGACACAGTCGTTTCAGTCTGCTCTCCCGATATCAGTAATAGCGACACTGAGAGGTCAGTCTGCTGAACCATAGTCAGTGCTAGCGTCACAGTGTGTTCAGTCTGGTCTCCCCGTGGTCAGTGATACATAAAAAGTCGGGTCAGTCTGGTCTCTCCGGTTCCTGTGGTTCACACACAGTGGTTTCAGTCTTTTGCCCCCGTGTCAGTGACAGTAACACGGTGGGATCAGGTTTCTCTACCGTGGGTCAGTTCGAGAGACCCAGTGGGATCAGTCTCATCACCCCAGTGTCAGTGATACGCAAACAATGGTGTCAGTCTGCACTCTGCGAAGTCATTCGTACAAACACACTGCGGAGTCATTCGTACAGCCTGCTCGCCATGATTTCTGTGATTCCCACAAAGTCCGGTCAGTCTGCTGTCCCAGGCCTTAGAGATACACACTCAATAAGCTCTGTCTGCTGTCGCCGGTGTCGGTGATGTTCATACAGTGGGGTCAGTCTACTTCTCTCTGCGATCAGTGTCAGAGACACAGTGCTGTTAGTCTGCTCTCCCCGGCCTCAAAGACGCAGACACAGTGGGCTCAGTCTGCTCTCCCCGAGTTCAGGCACACACAGTTGGGTCAGACTGCTCTTCCCTGGGACGTTGGACACAGTGGGATCTGCCTGCCATACACGCACTGAGGGGTCAATCTCCTCTCCCCGAGTCAATGACACAGACACAAATGGGTCAGGCTGCTCTCGCCGGGGTCAATGATCAAGACGCAGAGAGGTCAGACTGCAATCCCTATGGTTGGTGATGCACGCATGGTGATGTCAGCCTGCCCTCCGCAAGATCAGTGATGTACAATCAGTAGGGTCAGTCTGCTCTGTCCTCGGTCAGTGGTACACAAACAGTGGGATCAGTCGTCTCTCCCCGGATTCGTATTCCTCACAATTTGGGTTATCTTTGTTCTCTCCTCGGTCAGTGACAGAGACCAAGTGGGATCGGTCCGTTCTCTTCTGTGTCAGTGACAGAGACACCTTCGGGTCAGATTCCACACACCTAGGTTATTTACAGACGCACAGTGGGTTCATTCTGCTCTCTTCCATGACATTGATAGACACGCAGGTGGGACAGTCTGGTTTCCCATTGTCAGTGATACACAAACTCTGGGGTCATTTTGCTATCCCCTAGATCAATGATGCACACACAGTCTGCCCTCACCTGGGTCAGTGACAGAGATACAGTAAGGTCAGTCGGCTCTCTGGTGGTTCAGTTATGGAGACATATTGATTGAGTTTGCTCTGCAGGATGTCAGTGACTGTGACAGAGTGAGGTCAGCCTGCTCACCCACGGTCAGCAACAGAGACACATTGGGGTCAGTCTGCTCTCCCCGGTGCAAGTGACAGAGAGACAGCAGTTTCAGTCTGCTTGAAACGTTTTCAGATTACACACACAATGGAGTCAGTCTGCTCTGCCCCGTGTCAGTGATAGACAATACGTGGGGTCAGTCTGCTGACATGCACATGCAATGGCGACAGTTGGGTTACCTCGGTGTCAGTGATACACAAACTCTGGTGTCAGTCGGCTCACTCGTGGATCAGTGATATGCAGTGTGGTCAGTCTGCTCTTCCCGTGGTCCATGACAGAAACACATTCTGGTCAGTCAGCTCCCCCCATGGTCGGTACACACACATATTGCGGTCAGTCTGCTCTCTCCGGGGAATGTGATACACACAGTGGAGTCAGTCTGCTCTCTTCTGTGTCAGCGATACACTCACAGTTGAGTCAGTCTGCTCTCCCCTGGGTCAGTGACAGAGACACAATAAGGTCAGTGCGCTCTCTGCTGTTTCAGTTATAGAGAAACAATCGATTGAGATACTCTTCAGGATGTCAATGACAGACAGACTGAGGTCAGCCTGCTCACACATGGTCAGTAACAGAGACGCATTGGGGTAAATTTGCTCTCACCTGGGACAGTGACAGAGACACAGTAGGGTTTGGCTTCTCGAACTGGTTTCAGTAAAACACGCACAATGGAGTCAGTCTGCTCTCCCTGTTTTCTGTGATTCAATCACAGTGGTGTCATTATGTTGTCCCAGCGCTAAGTGATAAACACTCAGTGAGGTCGGTGTGCTGTCACCGTGGTCAGAGATGTGCACACAATGTGGTCAGTCTACTTTCCCCGTGGTCAGTGACTGAGACGCAATGGAGTCAATCTGCTCTGTTCGATTTCAGTGACAAAGACAGTAAGTTCAGTTCAATCTGTCCTGTGTCAGTACCTGACACAACAGAGTCAGTCTGCACTGCCCGATGTCAGTGACAGAAACACAATAGGGTCAGTCTGCTCGACACGATTTCAGTGATATACCCATAATGGAGTCAGTCAGCTCGACACAGACTCAGTGATACACACACACACAATATGCTCAGTCTTCTGTCCCCAGGGTCAGTGATACACAACTGTCAGGTCAGTCTTTTCTCCAAGCAGTCCTTCATGCAGACACATTGGGTCAGTCTGCTCTCCTCGGTTTCTTGCACAGTGGGGTCAGTCTGCTGTCCCCGGGCTCAGAGATACACAGGAAGTGTGGTCAGTTTTTTGTCGCCGGTGTCAGTGATATACACACAATGGTGTCAACCTACTCTTCCCGCGGTCAGTGGCAGGAACACAGTGGGACTCATCTGTTCTCCCCGGCCTCAGCGATGCAATCACAGCTGGATCAGTCTGCTCTCCCCGGGGTCAGTGAAACACACACAGTAGGATCCGTCTGCAGTATCAGGGCCTTTGATACACACAAAGAGGCATGAGTCTGATCTCCTCCGAGTCAGTGATACAGACGCAAATGGGTCAGTCTGCTCTCGCGAGGGTAGTGAGACAGAATCATTGGGTCCGGCATGCTCTGCTGGGGTCAGTGATAGACGCAAAATTGGGTCACTCTACTCTGCCGAAAGGCAGTGATACACAAACAGGGGGGTCGGTCAGCTCTCCTCAGGGTCAATGATACACAAACAGTGGGATCCGTCTGCTTTTGCCGGGGACAGTGCTACAAACAGAATGGTGTCAGTCTGCTTTGATAGGCGTCACTGGTACACATTACTACTAGACAGTGAAACAGACACATGGGGTTAGTCAGCTCTCCCCATGTTCGGTGTTAAATACACAGCGGAGTTAATCTGCTCTCCACGGGGCCAGTGTTACACACACAGTGATGTCAGTCTACTCTCCCCTACATCAGTGATGGAGACAGAGTGAGGTCAGTCTACTCTCTGCTAAGTCAGTGACGGAGAGACAGTAGTTTCAGTCTGCTCTGCCCGATCTCAGAGACACAGTGAGATTCAGTCTGGTCTCCCCGGGGTCAGCGATACGCAAGCAATGCGGTCAGTCTGCTCTCCCCAGTTTCTGTGATTGACACACAATGGTGTCAGTCTGCTGTCCCCTGTGTCAATGACAGAAACATAGTGGGATCAGGCTGCTCGCTGCCGGTTCAGTGACATTGAAAGAGTAAGGTCAGTGTGCGCTCTGCTGTGTCAGTTACGGAGACACAGTGGAATCAGTCTGCTCTGCCTGGCGTCAATTATACAGACACAGTCTACTCTCCCCGGTTTCTGTGTTTCAGACAAAATCATGTCAGTGTGCTATCCCGGTCTTAGTGATACACACACAGTGGGTTCGGTATGCTGTCACCCTTGGTCAGAGATGTGCACACAGTTGAGGTAGTCTACTCTCCCTGCGATCAGTGACTGAGACACAGTGGGATCAGTTTGCTCTTCCCGATTTCAGTGACAGAGGCACTGAGTTCAGTCTTCTGATGCGTGATCAGTCACAGAGGTGCAGTGGGCGGGGGGGGGGGGGGGGGGGGGGTCACTCTGCTCGACCCGGGGTCAATGAGAGAGACACAATGGGGTCAGTCTGCTCGAACCAGATTTAGTGATTCACACACAATGGGGTCAGCCTGCTCTCCCCAATGTCAGTGATATATAAATAGTGGGGTCAGTCTGCTCTGCCTGGATTTAGACATACAGACACAGTGCGTCAAACTGCTCTCCCTGAGGTTCGTGATAAAGACACAGCGGTGTCAGTGTTCTCTCCCCGGGGTCAGAAAAGCAGACACATTGGGCTCAGAATGCTCTGCCAGGTGCTGGTGATACACACAAGAGTGGCTACAGTCTGCTGTCCCCTGTGCCAGTAAAACACACATAGTGTTGTTAGTCTGTTCTCCACTGGATCCGGTAGAGAGACACAGTGAGGACAGTCTACTCACCTGCGGTCAATGACAGGGATACCGTGGTGTCAGTGTGCTTGACTCCGTTTCAGTGATGGACACTGAAGAATGGCTCATGCCGGAAACGTCGATTCTCCTGCTCCTTGGACGCTGCCTGACCTGCTGCACTTTTCCAACAACACATTTTCAGCTCTGATCTCCAGCATCTGCAGTCCTCACTTTCTCCTTCAGTGATGGACATACAATGAGGCCAGTCTGCCGTCCCCGGTTCAGTGATGCACAAACAGTGAGTTCAGTCTGCTCTCCTGGGTTTCTGTAATTCACACACTGTGCGGTCATTCTTTTGTCGTCGGTATCAGTGACCTACAAACAGTGGGGTCAGTCTCCTTTCCTAATGGACAGTGACAGAGAAACAGTGGGTAAGTCTGCTCTCCCCAGCCACAGTGATACACACACTTGGGCTCAGTCTGCGCTCCCCAGGTTCTGTAATCCACACGCAATGGATTCAGTCTGCTTTTCACGGGGACAGTGTAATACACACCGGAAGGTCGATAAGCTCTCCACGGGATATGTGATACACGCATAGATGGTTCAGTCACTTCTCCCCGAGTAAGTGATAGAGACATAGAACGGTCAGTCTGTTATCCCTGGTATTGATGATAAGGCACAGAGGTGCCAGTCTGCTACCCGCAGGGTCACTGAGACAGACACAGAGGGATCAGCCTCCTGTCCTCGGGGTTGCTGATACACACATACTGACGTGAGGCTGGTCTCCCCAAGATCAGTGATGCAAAAACGGTGATATCAGTCTGCTCTCCCGCGGGACCGAGCTGCAAACACAATGGGGTCAGTGTGTTCCCCCAGGGATCAGTGATAGATACAGTGTGGGTACCGTCTGCTCTCCACCGGCATCAGTGATACACATTCAGTGGAACAGTCTTCTCTCCCCGGGTTAGATATGAAGACACAGTGGAGACAGTCTGCTTTCCCCAGGATGAGTGATACACACAGCTTTGAGTCAGACAGAGACCAAGTGGGATCAGACTCCACTCTCCTGGGGGTCTGTGACCGAGATACAGTGGCGTCAGTCTGCTTTACCCGATGTTTGTCATGCATACACAGCGAGTTCAGTCTGCTCTCTCAGGGAGTGAGACATATGGGCACAGTGGGGTTTGTCTGATATCCCGGGATTCAGTAATTCAGACACCGTGGTGTAAGTCTGCTCTCCCGAGTAACAGTGATACACTTACTATGGGGTCAGTCTGCTCTTCCTGGTTTCTGTTTTTCACACAAAGTGGTGTCAGTGTGCTATGCCGGGCTTAGTGAGACACACACAGTGGGGTCAGTCTGCTGTCACCGTGGTCAGATATGTGCACACAGTGGGGTCAATCTACTCTCCCCGCGGTCAGTGACCCAGACACAGCGAGGTCAGTACACTCTGCACGACTTCAGTGACAGGCACTGAAGTCAGTCTGCTCACTCTTGGTCAGTGACAGAGAAACAGTGAGGTAACTCTGCTCATCCCGGGGTCAGTGGTAGAGATACCGTGGGGTCAGTCTGCTCGATCCAGTGTCAGTGATACACAAACCGTGGGGTCAGTCTGCTCTCCCCGGTGGAAGTCATACAGACACAGTGCGTCCGTCTGCTGGGTTCAGTGATGGAAACATTGTGAGGTTAGTCTGCTCTCTGTTGTCTCAGTGACGGAGATACAGTAGTTTCAGTCAACTCTGCCCGATGTCAGTGATAGAGACACAGTGAGATAAGTCTGCTCACCCTTGGTCAGTGACAGAGTAATATGTGATCAGTCTGCTCTTGCCAGTGTCAGTGATACACCAGCAGTGGGGTCAGTCTACTCTCCTCACTTTCTGTAATTCATACATAGTTGTGTGAGTCTGTCATCCCCTTTGTCAGTGACAGAAACACAATGGAATCAGTCTGTTCTCCGCTTGGTCAATGACAGAGATATAGTGAGGTAAGTCTGGTCTTTGCAGCATCAGTGATATACAAACAGTGGGATTCATTTGGTCTCACCGGGGACAATGCTGAAAGCGCAGTGGGGTCAGTCTGCTTTCACAGGTGTCAGTGATATACACATAGTGGGCCAGTCTACGTTCCCCGGTGTCAGTGCGACTAACACATGGAGTCAGTCAGCTCTCCCCACTGCCAGTCATACACTCACTATGGGGTCAATCGGCTCTCCCAAGGGTCAGTGTTATATACACAGTGGGGCCAGCCAGCTTTTTACAGGGTCAATGAAACACACACAGCAGTGTCAGTCTGCTCTCCCCTGCATCAGTGATGGAGGCACAGTGAGGTCAGTCTACTTTCTGCTGGGTTAGGGACCGGGACACATTCGTTTCAGTGTGTTCTGCCGGATGTCAGTGAAACAGACACAGTAAGGTTAGAGAACTCTCCCCGAGGTCAGTGATATACCAGCAGTGGGGTCAGTCTGCTCTCCACGGTTTCTGTGTTTTACACATAATGGTGTCATTCTGCTGTCCCCTGCTTCAGTGACAGAAACATAGTGGGATCAGTCTGCTCTCCACGGTGTTTGTGACACACACATACCGAGGTCAGTCTGCTAACCCGCAGGTTGTGACAGAGACAATCTGCTCAATCTGATTTCACTGAAACAATAGTTTCAGTCTGCTCTCCTCAGGCTGCGTGATACACAAACAGTCGGGTCAGTCTGCTCTCCGTTGAGTCATTTATACAGACACATTGGGCTCAGTCTGCTCTCCCCGACTTCTGTGATTCACATACAATGGCGTCCGTCTGCTGTCCCTGGACCTAGAAATTCACACACATTGGTGTCAGGCTGCTGTCGCTGGTGTCAGTGATATACACACAGTGGGGGTCAATCTACTCTCCTCGCAGTCAGTGACAGAGGCACACTGTGGTTAGTCTGTTCTTCCCGCCATTAGTGATGCAAACACAATGGCTCAGTCTGCTTTCGCCGGCTCCAGTAATACACGCACAGATCGGTCAGTCTGCACTCCCCGGGAACTGTGTAACACACACAGCGGTGTCCATTTGCTCTCCCCACGGTGTGAGATTCATGCACAGAACGGTGGGTCTGCTCTCCCCCGAGTCAGTGATAAAGACACAGAGAGGTCAATTTGCAATCCCCGGTGTCACTGAGACAGACAAAATGAGGTCAACCTGTATTCCCCAGATTTGGTAATTCACACATTGTGAGGTCAGTCTGCTCTCCCCAGTATCACTGATACACAAAAAGTGCGGTCAGTCTGCTCTCCCCTCTGTCAGTGATACACGAACAGTGTGACCAGTCTGCTCTCCCACGGGATAGTGCTATAAATACAGTTGAGTAAGTCTTCTCTCCCAGGAGTCAGTGATAAACACACAGTGGGGTCAATCAGCTCAGTCCTGTGTCAGTGATACCCACATATGCTCTCGTCAAATTAAATGAAACTGTGACGTTTGTGTGAGTGTTGTTTCGCTGGGTCAGTGATGCACACACGGTGGGATCAGTCTGCTCTCACCGGGGTTCGTAACACAGACACAGTGGGATCCATCTGCTTTCCAGAGTATTTATGATGTACACTGCATGGGGTCACTCTGCTCTCTCATATGTCAGTGAGAGTGGGACCGGTCCGTTCTCTCCTAGGTCAGTGACAGTGACACAGTCGGATCAGTCTGCTCTACCCCAGTTTATTTAAAGACAGACAATAGGTGCATTCTGCTCTTCCACGCGTCATTGATATATACGCAGTGGGGACAGTCTGCTCATTCGTGTGTCTGTTGAACACAAACTCTGAGATTAGTCTGCTCTCCACTGGGTCAGTGATACACACAGTGTGGCCAGTCTACTCTCTGCAGGGTCACTGACAGAGATACAGTGAGGTCAGTCTGCTCCACCCGCGGTCAAGACACATGCATATTCGGGTCAGTCTGCTCTCCCCGGTGTAAATGATACACACAGATTAGGGTCAGTCTACTCAGCCCGGTGTCAGTGATATACACACAGTGGGGTCAGTATCCTCTCTCCTGGGCTACTGACAGAGACAGTGAGATCATTCTACTGTCTGCTGGGTCAGTGAAGGAGAGACAGCGGATTCAGTCTGCTCTGCCTGATGTCAGTGATAAAGACAGAGAGGTCATTCTGCTCACACGTGCTCAGTGGCAGAGACACAGTGGGGTCGGTCTGCTTACCGGTTTTAGTGACTCACAAATAGTCGGTTCAGTCTGCTCTCCCCGGAAGAGACATGGAAGAGTCAATTTTATCCTCTTGGTTTCTATGATTCAAACAGAATGCCGTCCCCTCGATCACTGATAGGAACACACTTGGATCAGTCTGCACTCTCCTGTGTCAGTGACAAAACAACAATGGGTGCAGTCTATTCTCGCCGGCGTAAGTGACATACACACGCAGTGGGTACAATGTGTTGTGTCCAGTGTCAGTGAAGCACGCACAGAGGAGTCAGTCAGCCCTGTTGGTCAGGGAGTGAGAAACAATACTCTCAATCAGCTCTCTACAGGGTCAGGTACGGAGACACAGTGGAGTTAGTCTGCTTTTCAGAATGTCAGTGACAGAGACAGCGTGAGGTCAGCCTGCTCACACACGGTCAGTGACAGAGACACATTGAGATCATTCTGCTCTCCCCGCGATCAGTGATACACATGCAGTGGTTGCAGTTTGTTCTGTTTTATGCAAGTGATACACACACAGTGGAGACAACCTGGTCTACGCTGCATCAGTGATAAACACACACTGGAATCATTCTGCTCTCCCCGGGCTAAGTGATACACACACAGTTGGCTGAGTCTGCTCTCCCCTGCGTCCGTGACAGAGACACAGTGAGATCAGTCCACACCCTACTGCGTCAGTGACGGAGACACAGTGGAGTCAATTTGCACTGTCCAATGCCAGTGACAGAGACGTAATGTGGTCAGTCTGCTCGACACAGCATTAGTGGCAAGGACACAGTAGGGTCAGTCTTCTCGACAGAATTCAGTGATACATACACAGTGGTGTCATTCTACTCTCCCCGGGGTGAGTACTAAACAAACAGTGGGGCTACTCTGCTCTTCCCCGGGTCAGTCATACAGATGCAGCGGGGTCAGTGTGATCCTTCCGGTGTCTGGGATTCACACACGGTGGTGTCGGTCTGCAATCCCCTGGGTCACGGACAGAACCGCAGTAGGAATAGTCTGCTCTCCCCGGGTCAGTTACAGAGATACAAAAGATCAAGACTGCTCTCGCTTGGATCAGTGACATGGACACACAGTTGGAACACTCCATTATCTCCAATGTCAGTTATACACAAACAGTGTGGTCAGCCTGCTCTTTTCCGTGTCAGTGACACACAAACAGTGGAGTCATTCTGCCATCTACTGTGTCAGGGACAAAGACACAGTAAGGCCAGTCTGCTCTCTGCTGAGCGAGTTACGGAGACACAGTGGTGCCAGTCTGCTTTCCAGGATGTCAGTGAAAGAGACAGAGTGAGTTCACACGTTCTGCCGTAGTCAGTGACAGATATAAAGCGGGGTTAGTGGACTATCCCTGGCCTCAGTGATACACACACTGTGTGGTCAGTCTTCTCTGCCTGGGTTCTGTATTACACACATAGTGTGGTCAGTTTTTTTTTCTCCAAGTGTTCGGTGATACACTCACAGTTGCGTCGGTCTGCTCCCTGTGGGGTCAGTGACTCAAACACCAGGGGGTCAGTCTGCTCTCCCCGAGCTTGTGACACAGAAAATGAGGGGTCTGTCTGCTCACCACGCTGTCAGTGATGCAGGCACAGTGGGGTCATTTATGTTCCCGGGGATGGTGATAGACACAGCGTGGAATCAGTCTGTTCTCTCCTGGGTCAGTGACAGAGACCAAGTGGAATAAGTCATGTGTCTCCTGGGTCAGTGATCTCTGCCTTGATTGAACGACAGAGACATAGTGGTAAGATTGTTCTACTCTGGGTCAGAGACAACCACACTTTGGGATCATTGTGCACGATCGGGGACAGTGATACAGAAACATTGGGACCATTCTGCAATTCCCAGAGTAGGTGATACACACACAGTGGGCTCAGTATCCTCTCCCCTGCGTCAGTGACAGACACAGAGTGAGATCAGTCTACACCCTGCTGTGTCAGTGACGGAGACATAGTGTGGTCAGTCCTCTCGACTAGGGGTCAGTGACAGTGTCACAGTTGAGTCACTCTGCTCGACGGGTTTCAGTGAAACACACACAATGGTGTAAGTCTGCTTTACCCGTGGTGAGTGATACACAAGCAGTCGGGTCACTCTGCTCTACCCGGAGTCAGTTATGCAAATACAGAATTGTCATCTCGGAGTCTGTGATTCAGACACAATGGTGTCGGTCTGTTATCCCCTAGGAAAATGACAGAAACACAGTAAGATGAATCTGTTCTCCCCTGGTCAATGACAGAGACACAGTATGGTCATTCTGCTCTCCCCACCAGGTCAGTGACACCCGCAGATTGGGGTCAGTCTGCTCTCCCTGTGGTCAGTGACAGATACATAGTGATGTCAGTCTGCTCACCTGCAGTCAGCGACAGAGATATATTGAGGTCAGTCTGCTCTCCTCGGTTTATTGAGACAGAAACAGTGGGGTCTATCTGCTCTCCCGGAGTGAGTCATACAGGCAAAGAGGGATCAGTCTGCTCTCCTGGTTTCTGTGCTTTACAAACAATGGGGTCAGTCTGCTGTCCCTGGGCTTAGAAATACACAATGGGGTCAGTCTGCTGTCGCCAGTGTCAGTGTTATACACACAGTAGGGTCAGTCCATTATCCCCGCGGACAGTGACAGTTACACTGTGGGTTTAATCTACTCTTCCCGGCCTCAGTGACACACAAACAAACACACACACACACACACACACACACACATACTCAAACACACAGTGGGGTCAGTCTGCTATCCCAATAATCAGTGATGCACTCACAATCGTGTCAACTTGCTCTCCCCAGGGCCAGTAACACACACAGAGTGGGGAAATACTGCTCTGCTCGGAGTCAGTAATGCACAAAAAGTTGGGAAAGTCTGCTCTTTCCGGAGTCAGTGACATACACACACAGTAGGGTCAATCTGCTCTCCCCGGAAGCCATGATACACGCAGATTGGGATCAGTCTGCTCTCCAAGGAGGTAATAATACACGCACAGTGGGGTCAGTCTGCTCTACCCAGGATTAGTGATACACACACAGTGTGTCATTCTGCTCTCCCTGGAGTCAGTGATACACGCAGAGTGGGGTCAGGCTGCTCTTCCAGGGTTAGTGATGCAGACACAATGGTCAGTGTGCTCACCCCAGGGTCAGTGCTACAAGCACAGTGCAGTCATTCTGCTCTCCCCGTGGATAGTGATACATCCATAGTGTGGGCAGCCTGCTCTCCCTGGGGACAGTGAAACAAACAGTGTGTCAGTCTGCTTTCCCCGGGATTAGTGATACACACAGCGTGGTGTCAGTTTGCTCTCCGCAAGGTCAGTGACAGAGGCAAAGTGGGATCATTCCCGTCTCTTCTGGGTCAGTAAGCGAGACACCGTTATGTCAGTCCACGCGAAATGACAGAAGCACAGTCGGGTCAGTCTGCTCTCCCCGGGGAAAGTGACAAAACACAATTGGGTCTGTCTGCTCTCCCCAGTGTCATTGATACACATGTTGAGGGGATAGTCTGCTCATCCTAGTGTCAGTGATACAAATACAGTGTGGTCATTCTGCTTTCCCAGGGGTCAGTGATACACACACGGTGTTCAGGCTGCCCAATCCACCATCACTGGCACACACATATTGGGGTTAGGATGCTCTCCCTGGCGTCAGTGATACACACACAGCGGAGTCAGTCTGCTCTCCCCTTTGTCAATGGCACAGACACAATGAGATCAGTATAATCACTGCTGGGTCAGTGACGGAGACACAGTGGAGTCAATTTGCTCTGCCCAATGTCAGTAACAGAGACAGTGAGGTCATTCTGCTCACTCATCGTCAGTGGCAGAGACACAGTGGGGTCAGTCAGCTCGACTGGGGTGAGTGATCCAGACGCAGTGCGGTCAGTCTTCTCTCCCCGGGGTTAGTGATACACAAACAATGGGAAGCAGTCTGCTTGACCCGGTGTCATTCATACAGACACAAAGGAGTCATCTGATCCGAGGAGAAAGTGAACACTGCAGATGCTGGAGATCAGAGCTTAAAAATGTGTTGCTGCAAAAGCACAGCAGCTCAGGCAGCATCCAAGGAGAAGGAGAATCTTCAGGAAGGTCTTATGCCCGTATCGTCGATTCTCCTTCTCCTTGAATGCTGTCTGACCTGCTGTGCTTTTCCAGTTACCCATCTTTAAGCAGACATCTGCTCTTTTCAGTATCTATGATTCACACACAAAGATGTCCCTCTGCTTTGCACTGGGCCAGTGATAGAAAAAACAGCGTCAGTTGTACAGAAACAGTGGGTTCAGTCTGCTCTCCCAGGTTTCTATGATTTACACACATTGTGCTCAGTCTGCTGCCCTCGTGCTTAATCGCGCACAAGCAGTGAGGACAGTCTACTCACCCCGAGGTCTGTGACAGAGACGAGGTGGCGTTAGTCTGCTCTACCCGGCTACTTTGATACACACACAGTGGGGACAGTCTGCTCTCTCCGGGGAGAGTGTAACACTTAGAGTGGATTCCGTCTGTTCTCAAAAGGCTCTTTGATACACGCACAGAGGGGTCAGTCTGCTCACCTAGTCAGTGATATAGACGCAGTGAGGTCAGTCTGCTCACCCCGAGGTTCATTTATATTGACACAATGCGATCAGTCTGCTTTCCCTGGGATCAGTAATACACACACAGTGAGGTCAGTTGTCTCTTCTCTGTGTCAGTGACACACAATCAGTGGACCAGTCTGTTCTCCCCGGGTTTAGTGATGCAAACAAAATGGCGTCAGTCTGTTCTCCCCGCGGTGAGTGATAGCTACAACGTATGGGTCAGTCTGTTCTCCCCGAGGTCAGTGAGACGGACGCAGTGGGGTCAATCTGCTCTCCATAGATCAGTGATATAGACAGCGGAGGTCAGTCTGCTCTCTTCTCAGTCAGTGACAGACACCAAGTGGGATCAGCCCGGTCTCTCTTCTGTCAGTAACGGAGACACAGTTCGCTCACTCTGCTCTCCCCAGTCAGTAACAGAAACACTGTGGTTTCAGTCTGCTCTCCCCGGTGTCATTGATAAACACGCAGTGTAGACCGTCTACTCATTGCAGTAGCAGTGATGTACAAACCGTTGGGCTGGTCTGCTTTCCCCTCGGTGATTGATACGCAACAGTGGGATCATTCTGCTATCTCCGAGGACAGTGGTACAAACACAGAGGGGACAGTCTACTCTCCCCAGGGTCAGTGATACAGACGCACAGTCTGTTCTCCAGGATGTAGGTGACAGAGATGTCAATCTGTTCACCCGTGGTAAGTGATAGTGATGCAGTGGGGTCAGTTTGCTCGACTGGTTTCAATGATACACATACAATGGGGTCAGTCTGCTCTCACAGGAGTCAGTCAAACAGCCACAGTGGCGTCAGTCTGAACTTCAGGATTTCTGTAATTCAAAGACAGATCTGTAAGTCTGATGTTCCCTTGTTCAGGGACAGAAACACAGTGGGGCAAGGTTGCTCTCCACCGGATCAGTGACAAACAAACAAATTGAGGTCAGCCTACTCTCCCCGTGGTCAATGATCCACACTCAGTGAGTGCAGTCTTCTCTCACCAGAGTCAGTGATGCACACAGAATCGGTTAGTCTGCTCTCCCCCGGGTTCATGGTGTAGACACAATTGGATCAGTCTGTTCTCGACGGAGTCCGTGATACCCATAGAGTGTGGTCAGTCTCTTCTCCCCGGAATCAGCGACACACACACTCTGGAGTCGGTCTTCTCTTCCCGGGGTCAGTGACAAACGCACAGTGAATCAGTATGTTATTCGCGGTGTTAGTGTTTAAGACACAGTGGGGCCATTCTACTCCTCCCGGGATTAGTGATACACACAGCATGGGCCAGTCTGCACGCTCATTGGGCAATGAATGAGACCAAGTGGAATCAGTCCTGTCTCGCTTGGGTCAGTGACAAAGACACAGTGGGGTCAGAGTACTGCGGTCAGTGACAGAACACAATGGGTTCAGTAAGCTCTCCCTTGCGTCATTGATACAGACACAGTGGGGACAATCTGTCCATCCAGGTGTCATTCTTACACAAACTCTTGCATCAGTCTGCTCTCCCCAGGATTAGTGATACACACAGCGTAGGGTCAGTTTGCCATATCCGAAGGCAATGGTACACAAACAGTGGATCATTCTGCGCTCCCCTGTGTCAGTGATACACACACAGTGGAGTCAGTCGCCTCTCCCCTGGTTCTGTGACAGAGACACAATGAGATCAGTTTATTCTCTGCTTGTTCAGTACAAAGACACAACAGGGTATGTCTGCCCTGCCCAAATTCAGTGACAGAGACATAGTGTGTTCAGTCTGCTCGATCCGGGGTCAGTGACAGAGACACACTGATTTCGGTCTGCTCCATCGTTTTCAGTGATACACATACAATGGTGTCTGTGGGCTCTCCCCAGAGTCACTTATCCAGGCACAGTGATTCCATGTGATCCACCCAGTTTCTGTGATTCAGACACAATGGTTTCAGCATTCTGGTACCTGGGTCAGTGACAGAAACGCCCTGGGTCAGTCTGCTCTCACCTGGGTTAGTGACCGAGAAACAGTGGTGTCAGTCTGCTCTTCCTCGAGTCAGTGATGCACACACTGTGGGTGCACTCTTTTCTCTCCTCTGTCTGTGATACACGCACAGTTGGGTCAGTCTGCTCCCCTTGTGTCAGTGACAGAGATACGGTGAGTTTAGTCAAATTTCTGCTGTGTCAGTTATGGTGACACAGTGCATTCAGCCTGCTCTCCAGGCCTGTTCGTGACAGAGACTCAGTGAGGTCAGTCTGCTCAACTGCAATCAGTGATAGAGACACAGTGGTGTCAGTCTGCTCCAACACGGTTGAGCGTCACACACACCGTGGTGTCAGTCTGCTCTCCCCGGAATCAGTGATACAATCACAATGGGTCAGACTGCTCGTCCCGGGTCAGTGACATATAAACAGCGTGGTCAGGCTGCTCTCCTGGTTTCTGTGATTCACACACAGTTGTATCAGTCTGCTGTCGCCGGTGTCAGTCATATA
The DNA here is from genome assembly GCF_047496795.1 of Chiloscyllium punctatum. Lineage (NCBI taxonomy): Eukaryota > Metazoa > Chordata > Chondrichthyes > Orectolobiformes > Hemiscylliidae > Chiloscyllium > Chiloscyllium punctatum. The sequence goes on from NC_092752.1 coordinate 53,292,849, forward strand.
CAAACAGTAGGGTCAGTCCAATCTCAGCGGGGTTAGTGATGCAAACACAATAGCATCAGTCTGTTCTCCCGGAGGTCAGTGAGACGGACGCAGTGGGGTCAGACTGCTCTCCATAGATCAGTGATACGCAAAGCGGAAGTCAGTCTGCTCTCTTCTCAGTCAGTGACAGAAACCAAGTGCGATCAGCCCGGTCTTTCTTCTGTCAGTAACCGACACACAGTTGGCTCACTCTGCTCTCCCCAGTCAGTAACAGAAACACTGTGGTTTCAGTCTACTCTCCCCGGTGTCATTGATACACACGCAGTGTAGACCGTCTACTCATTGCAATATCAGTGATGCACAAACCGTTGGGTTGGTCTGCTTTCCCGGCGGTGATTGATATGCAAATAGTGGGATCATACTGCTATCTCCGAGGACAGTATTACGAACACAGAGGGGACAGTCTACTCTCCCCAGGGTCAGTGGCACAGACGCACAGTCTGTTCTCCAGGAATGTGGTGACAGAGACAGGGACGTCAATCTGTTCGCCCGTGGTCAGTGATAGAGATGCAGTGGGGTCAGTCTGCTCGACCGGTTTCAATGATACACATACAATGGGGTCAGTCTGCTCTCCCAGGAGTCAGTCATACAACCACAGTGGCGTCAGTCTGACCTTCACGATTTCTGTAATTCACAGACAGTTCTGTTAGTCTGATATTCCCTTGTTCAGGGACAGAAACACAGTGGGGCAAGGTTGCTCTCCACTGGATCAGTGACAAACAAACAAATTGAGGTCAGCCTACTCTCCCCGTGGTCAATGATCCACACTCAGTGAGTGCAGTCTTCTCTCACCAGAGTCAGTGATGCACACAGAATCGGTTATCTGCTCTCCCCCGGGTTCATGGTGTAGACACAATTGGATCAGTCTGTTCTCGACGGAGTCAGTGATACCCATAGAGTGCGGTCAGTCTCTTCCCCCCGGAGTCAGCGACACACACACTCTGGAGTCGGTCTTCTCTTCCCGGGTAGGTGACAAACGCACAGTGAATCAGTATGTTATTTGCGGTGTTAGTGTTTAAGACACAGTGGGGCCATTCTACTCCTCCCGGGATTAGTGATACACACAGCATGGGTCAGTCTGCACGCTCATTGGGCAATGAATGAGACCAAGTGGAATCAGTCCTGTCTCGCCTGGGTCAGTGACAAAGACACAGTGGGGTCAGAGTACTGCGGTCAGTGACAGAACACAATGGGTTCAGTAAGCTCTCCCTTGCGTCACTGATACATACACAGTGGGACAATCTGTCCATCCAGGTGTCATTGTTACACAAACTCTTGCATCAGTCTGCTCTCCCCAGGATTAGTGATACACACAGCGTAGGGTCAGTCTGCCATATCTGAAGGCAATGATACACAAATAGTGGGGTCATTCTGCGCTCCCCTGGGTCAGTGATACACACACAGTGGAGTCAGTCGTCTCTCCCCTGGGTCTGTGACAGAGACACAATGATATCAGTTTACTCTCCGCTTTTTCTGTACAAAGACACAACAGGGTATGTCTGCCCTGCCCAAATTCAGTGACAGAGACATAGTGTGTTCAGTCTGCTCGATCCGGGGTCAGTGACAGAGACACACTGATTTCGGTCTGCTCCATCGTTTTCAGTGATACACATACTTTGGTGTCTGTCTGCTCTCCCCAGTGTCACTCATCCAGGCACAGTGAGTCCGTGTGATCCACCCAGTTTCTGTGATTCAGACACAATGGTTTCAGTCTTCTGGCACCTGGATCAGTGACAGAAACGCACTGCGTCAGTCTTCTCCCCTGGGTCAGTGACAGAAACTCACTGCGTCAGTCTTCTCCCCTGGGTCAGTGACAGAGACACAGTGGTGTCAGTCTGCTCTTCCTCGAGTCAGTGATGCACACACTGTGGGTGCACTCTGTTCTCTTCTCTGTCTGTGATACACACACAGTTGGTTCAGTCTGCGCCCCCTGGGTCAGTGACAGAGATACGGTGAGTTTAGTCAAATTTCTGCTGTGTCAGTTATGGTGACAAAGTGCATTCAGCCTGCTCTCCAGGCCTGTTCGTGACAGAGACTCAGTGAGGTCAGTCTGCTCTCCCCGGAATCAGTGATACAATCACAATGGTCAGACTGCTCGTCCCGGGTCAGTGACATATAAACAGCGTGGTCAGGCTGGGTCAGTGATACACACACACAGTCTAGTCAGTCTGCTCTCCTTGGGGTCAGTGTGGTAGACACAGTGGGGTCAGTGAGTTGTTAACAGTGGGGTCAGTCTGCTCTCCCTGCTGACAGTGATACACAGACAGGGCGTCATTCTGCTCTCCCCGTGGTCATGGATACACACACAGTGGAGTCAGTTTGCTGCTCCCGCGGTCATTGATACACAAACACAGTCTAGTCAGTCTGCTCTCCATGGGGTCAGTGAGGTAGACACAGTGGGGTCAGTCTGCTCTCCCCGCTGACAGTGATACATAGACAGGGCGTCATTCTGCTCTCCCCGTGTTCATTGATACACACACAGTGGACTCAGTTTGCTGTTCCCGGTGTCAGTGATAAACAACCAATTGTGTCAGTCTGCTCGACCTGTATCAGTGATGCAGACAACATGGGATTAGTCTGCTCTCCCCGGTTTAAGTGATTCAAAAACAATGGAGTCAATCTGCTCTCCCCAGGGACAGTGATACACGCACAGATGTAACAGTCTTCTCTCCCCGGGGACAGTGTAGAAAAAACAGTGCAGTTAATCCACTCTCACCAGAGGTTCATGATAGATCCACAATGGCATTAGTCGCTCAATTGGGGTCAGTGATACACGCACAGTGAGGTCAATCCGCTCTCCCCGAGTCAGTGATGCACATACAGTGGGGATAGTCTGCACTCCCAGGAGTAAATGATACAGATACAGTTGGGTTATTCTGCTGTGCCTGGGTAAGTGATACACACAGCGTATGCCACTCTGTTCTCTTCTGGGTTAGTGAAAGAGACCAAGTGGGATCAGCCCGGTGTCTCTTGGGTCAGTTACAGAGACACAGTTGGTTCACTCTGCTCTCCACAGTGTCAGTGACCGAAACATAGTGGGTTCAGACTGCTCAGCCCAGGCTCAGTCACACACACACACACACACACACACACACACACACACACACACACACACACACACACACACACACACACACACACACAGTTGTTCCGTCTGCTCTTCCCGAGTTAGATATGCAGACACAGTCTGCTCTCCAGGATATCAGTGACATGGACAGAGATGTCAATCTGTACACCCGTTGTCAGTGATAGAGATGCAGTGGGGTCAGTCTGCTCGACCGTATTCAGTGATACACAAACAATGGGGTCAGACTGCTCTCCCTCTGATCAGTGATACACCAACAGGTGGGTCATTCTAATCTTCCCGGTTTCTGTTATTCACAGACAGTTCTGTAAGTCTGATGTTCCCTTGATCAGTGACAGAAACTCAGTGGGATCAGTCTACTCTCCCCTTGGTCAGTGACAGAGACACAGTGGGGCAAGTGACAAACGCACACATTGAGGTCAGTCTGCTCTCCCCGGGGTCAATGATCCAAACTCAACGGGTGCTGTTACATACACCTTGTGGGGATTGTGTTCTCTCAACAGAGTCAGCGACACACACACAGTGTTGTCATTCTGCTCTGCCCAGGATCAGTGACACACACACAGGGGATCAGTCTGCCCACGGGGTTAGTGATGCAGATGCAGTGGGGTCATTCTGCTCTTCCCGCGATTAGTGATACACTCAGCGTGGGTCGGTCTGCACGCACTCTGCGCAGTGACGAAGACCAAGTCCTGTCTCTACTGTGTCAGTGAAAAAGACACAGTGCGGTCATAGTACACTCCCCGGGATCAGTGACAGATCACAATGGGTTCAGAAAGCTCTCCTGATGTCATTGATACACACGTAGCGGGGACAGTCTGCTCATCCGGGTGTCATTCATATGAAAAATGTAGCGTCAGTCTGCTGTCCCAGGATTCGTGATACACAGAGCGTAGGGTCACTCTGCTCTACCCAAAGACAGTGATACCCAAACAGTGGGGTCATTCTGCTCTCCCCGGGTCAGTGATACACACAGAGTAGTGTCAGTCGGCTCTATCCTGCATCAGTGACAGAGACGGTGCTGAAAAAACAGTGCAGTTAGTCCACTCTCTCCAGAGGTTAGTCATACATCCACAGTGGGGACAGTCTGCTCACCCGGGGTCAGTGACAGACACAGTGATATCATTCGCTCTCCCAAGCTCAGCGATGCATACACAGTGGGGATAGTCTGCTCTCCCCGAAGTCAGTGATACAGATACATTGGTACCAGTCTGCTCTTCCATGAGTCAGTGGTACCGACACAGTGGAGTCAGTCTGCTCTCCCTGGAGTCAGTGATGCATACACGTTGGGTCAGTCTGCTCACATTGAGGTTATTGATGCAGACACGATGGGGTCATTTTGTTCTCCCGCAATCAGTGTTAGATACTGCGTGAGGTCATGCCTGTCTCTCCTGGGTCAGTGACAAAAACATAGTGGGGTCAGTCTGCTGTCCCCGGGGTCAGTGACAGACACACACACACTCACCACATACAGACAAACCCACACTCACACACACACACACACACACATTGGCATCAGTCTACTCTCCCCTGGGTCAGTGATGCACACGCAGTGTGTGCATTTGTTCTCTCCTGTATCAGTGATACATGCACAGTGGGCTCGGTCTGCGTCTCCTGGATCAATGACAGAGTAGAGTGAGGTCAGTCCATTCTCTGCTGTGTCAGTTACAGCGACCGTGTAGACTCAGCCTGCTCTCCAGGCCTGTCAGTGATAGAGACACAGTGAGGACAGCCTGCTCTCCAGGCTTGTCAGCGATATAGTCACAGTGGGGTCAGTCTGATGGACCACGGTTGAACGTCACACACACAGCGGTGTCAGTCTGCTCTCCCCGGTAGCAGTGATACAATCTCAGTGGGTCAGACTGCGATTCCCGGGTCAGTGATACATAAACAGCATGGTCAGTCTGCTCTACTCGTTTCTGTGATTCACACACAGTAGTGTGATTCTGCTTTCGCTGGGGTCAGTGATATACACACAGTGGCGTCAGTCCATTCTCCCCGGGATCAGTGCCAGAGACGTACTGGGGTTAGTTTAGTCTTCCTGGTCTCATGAATAATCACTCCGTGCGATCAGTCTACTCTTCCCAGTTTCAATAATACATACACAGCGTTCAGTCTTCTCTGCCAGGGTTCAGTGAAACACTCACATTAGTGTCAGTCTGTTCTTATCGGGATCAGTGATGCACATACTGTGGGCAAAGTCTGCTGTCGTTGGAGACAATGATACCCACAAAGAAAGTCAGTCTGCTCTTTCTGGGAATGGGGATGCAGACACAGTGGGTTCAGTCTGTTCTCCCCAGGGTCAGTGACAGACATATCATGGGGTCAGTGTGCTCTTCCTTCAATCACCGACAATGGCCAAGTGGTATCAGTCATGTCTTTCCTGGGACAGTGACAGAGACACAGTTGGGACAGTCTGCTCTCTCCGGGGTAAGTGACAAAAACACAGTGGGGTCAGTCTGCTCTCTTGTGGTTTTTGATAGACACACAGTGGGTTCAGTCTGCTCTCTCCAGTGTCATTAATACACACACAGTCGGGACAGTCTTCTCATCCCGGTGTTCGTGGTGTACAAACTGTGTGGTCGATCTGCTCTCTCATAGGTCAGTCATACACACACAATGTGGTCAGTCTGCTCTCCCCGAGGTCAGTAACAGAGATGCGGTGAGATCAGTTTACTCTCTGCAACGTCAGTATTGAGACACAATGGAGTCAGTCTGCTCTCCCCTGGTCCGTGATACACACACAGTGGGTTCAGTCTGTTCTCCCCGGTGTCAGTGACAGACACAGACAGTGATGTCAATCCGCTCTCGCCTGTGTCAGTGATGCACGCATAATTGATAATGTCTGCTACCTCTGCGATCAGTGATACATACATATTTGTGGCAGTCTGCTCTGACCGGCATTAGTGTCTGAGACACAGTGGGATCTGTCTGCTCTCACCGTGTCAGTGATCGAGGCACAGTGGTGTCATCCTGTTTTCCCTGTGTCGGTGACACAGACGCAGTGGATTCAGTCTGCTCTCCCTTCGTTCAGTGATCGAGACAGTGTTTTCAGTTTTCTCTGCCCTGGGTCAGTGAGACAAACGCATTGGTGTAAGACTGCTGTGCGAGATAAGTGGTTATCCAGCCCCATCTACGGCACTTTTTATTTCCCTTCCCAGGAACAAAGACACGGAGGAGTCTGTCCAAAACTTTTTCATTCAACTTTGCAAAGTCGGGTGCTGTTCCCAAAGGTACACACACACAAGCATAGTAATCTCCACACATTATATACATGTATATGTGGGCTGGATCTACTACTGCTGCCTTGACCAACGAGTGCTCGGATTCCCCACTGTTTTCCTTATTTGGGTTCTGGTGCCCGCGATTATTTTGTTATTCACTTGGCCAATCAGTGTTTGAGCTTCCCGTTCTTCCCTTATATGGATGATGTTGTACAACTGTGGTTAAGGGCGGCCTCTCAACTATCGAGGAATGCTGTTACAACTGTTTCATTCATATAAACGTGGGGGAGGTCCGGCAACAGTTTCGAGTGTCTGCTTGTGTTCACTATGAGGTAGAAAAGACTAAAAGGCAGCTAACCGTTTAAAAATTACACTACCCCCTACACTGCTTTCAGCAGAGTCTGTAATACAGAAACAGTGGTGTCAGACTGACACACAAACAATGTGTTCATTCTGCTCTCCCCGGGTCAGTGAAACACACACTGTTGGTTCTATCTGCTGTTACTGGAATCAGTAATGCAGATACAGTGGCGTTAGTCTGTTGTCCCCTGGGTCAGTGATTCTGACACACTGTGGGAAGTCTGCTCTTCCTGGGGTGAGTGAGACAGAGACAGTGGGGTCAGTCTGCTCTCCCCGGAGTCAGTGATACACATACAGTGTGGTCAGACTACTCTCCTCAGTGTCAGTATTGATGAAACATTGAGGACGTTCTGTTCTCCCCTTGGTCAGTAATATACACAAAGTGGTGCCAGTCCGCTCTGAACGGGGTCAGTGAGACAGACACAGTGGATTCAGTCTGCTCATCACGGAGTCAGTTGCACAGACACAGTGAGGACAGTCTGTTCTCCCTGTCTTCATTGATTAAGACACAGTGGGGCCAGTCTGCTCTTCCCGTTGTCAATGATACACACATTTTAAAGTCAGTCTCCTCTGCCCGAGACCAGAAATACGCAAACATTGATGTTGTCTGCTCTCCCCTTGTTAGTGATACAGACACTATGTGGTCAGACTGCAGTCTCTGTGACCAGTGAGGCAGACACATTTTGTCATTTTACTCTCGCTGGGGTCAGTGATAGAGACACAGTGGGTTTATTCTGCTCTCCCCTGTGTCATTGATATCGACACAGTAACGTCAGTCTGCTCTATCCACGTTCAGTGTCAGAAACACAGTGGTATTCCTCTGCTCTCTTCGGTTTAGTCATACACAAGCAGTGTGGGCTGTCTGCTCTCCACAGGATACACACATACTGTTGGCTGGCGGTCTGCTGTGCCCGGAGTCAGATATACACAATCAGTGGTGTCAGTCTGCTCTTTTCTGGGACAGTGATACAATCAAAGTGAGGTCAGTCTGCTCTCCTGGGAACAGTTGTACAGATGCAGTGGGTTCAGTCTGTCTCCTGGTGTCAGTTATACAGATGCAGTGAGGACCATCTGCTCTCCCTGATCTCTGTGTCAGAGATACCCTGGGTTCAGTCTGTTCTCCCCGGAGTCAGTAACACACACTGTGGGGACAGCCTGCTCTTCCCGAATTCAGTGACAGTCCGAACAGACTACTTCCCATGGGGTCAGTAATACCGACAGAATGGGGTCAGTATGCACTCAATGGTGTCAGTGAGACAGATACTGTGGGGTCAGTCTGCTCTCCCCAGGGTAAGTGAATCCAAATAGTGTGGTTGGTCAGCTGTGATCGGTATTAGAAATACTGAAACAGTGGTGTCATTCTGCTCTCCACGGATTCAGTGATACAATCACTGTGCGGTCAGTCTGCTCTCCCCTGGGAAAGTGAATAGACAGCTTTGGGTCAGATTGCTCTCCCGGAAGTCAGTGAGACTGACACAGTGGGTTCAGTCTGCTGGCCCCGGGGTCGGTAATGCAGACACAGCTGGTTCAGCCTCCTCCCTCCTGGGTCAGTGACAGAGACAAAATGGGATCAGTCTGGTCTATCCTGGGCCATTGACAGAGACACAGTGTGGTCAGACTGCTGCCCCGGAGTCAATTATGCAGAAACATTGTAGTGAGTCTGCTCTCCTGGGGTTCAGTTTTACAGCGCATTGATGTCAGTCTACTCAACCAAGGGTCCAGTGAAGCAGACACAGTGGGTTCAGTCTGCTCTCCAGGAGTTAATGATACAGACTCAGTCCGGTCAGTCTGCTCCCCACGATATCAGTGTGCCCATACGGTGGGTTCAGACTGCTACATCTGTGCTCACTGATACACAAATTTTGGGATCTGTCTGTTCTCCATGGGGTTAGTGTCAGCGAAACAGTACGGTCAGTCTGCTCTCCTCTTGTTCAGTGACAGAGACACAGTGTTTTACAGTTTTCTTTCCCCTGAGTTCGTAACAAAGACACAAATGCGTCAATCTGCTGTTCTCGGAGTCAATGATACAGACACATTGGGGTAAGTCTGTTTTCACTGGAGTCAGTGATACAGAAACAGGGCGACCAGGCTGCTCTCTCCTGGGTGAGTACTGCACAAACAAGGGGTTCATCCTGCTCTCCCTGTTTCAGTGATTCTCACACAGGTGGGTCAGTCAGCTCTCGCTGGGGCCAGTGGTACAGACACACCGGTGTAGTCTGGCCCCCCGGCGTCAGTTAGACAGACACAGTGTAGTCAGTCTGCTCTACCCGGAGTCAGTGCCAAAGGTACAACTGGGGTCAGTCTGCTCTCCCGGGAGTCAGTGATACATTCACAGTGGGTTCGGTGTGGTCTTCCTGTGGTCAGTGATACAGGCATAGTGTGGAAAGGAGAATTCAGAGAATTATAGACCTGTGAGCTTTTTGTCAGCAGTGGGTGCATTTTGGGAAAAAAAATTATAAAATTACCTGAAGTCAGACAGTTTGCTTATACATGGAGATTTGATCAAGCCACAGATGTGGACGGCTGTGCTGTGTTTTTTTTTAAATATCTGGACGTTGAAAGCTGGATGTGGGATTATTTGAGGAGGACTTTCTTCTTTTTTTACAGGAAGGTGTTCGATTTATTTTTTTATGTTTTACAGGTTTTTTGCATGCTTTATTTTAAATATGTGGTTTAGGAATGATAGTTTATGTGTGTGCATATACATAGTGTGTGTGTGTGTTTGTGTGTGTGTGTTGCTATTGAGAGATTGGTTTTAGGATTAATGCTACTTAGGGCCTTCATGAGACATTGAGTTTGATGACTGACAGATTTAGAGAAAGGATTACACAGCAAGATCATTCAAATAGACAATTGACAGTCAGCAAAAGAATAAAGATTGTTTTTAAGTCTTCTGTGTCGATTCGTCTCGCCAACCGATACTCAGGTTTAGTTATTGTTGAATGAGAAAAATACAAATGGTCGTCCGATCCTGGGCGCTGACAATGCATAGTATGTTAAATCGGCTTGCCAAGATTCAAAAGAATAAGTGTTTTCTGAACGTGTCCCACCAGCGGTACAGACTGGGGACTCGGTAGCCGTGAGCTGGAATCTAGGATAGCATGTTGCTTTTCTGATGCAATTGTGAAGGATATCTTAAAATGTTTGAAGCATCTTGTCAAATGGAGAGTGAGAGACCGGAAGTCGTTGTATGCATTGATAAGATTGACATAATTGGAGAAAAATGATAGGGTTTTGCAGAGTAAGTATAACAGGGAATGTAGAATGTCCAATATACAATCAAAAGACGAAACTTTACAGTATGTTATTTCCACTTTATAACAGGAAACGTCTCAAATCTTTTTTTAAAATTTGGCCAGAAGTTCAGATCAGAGAATTCAGTGAGGAAGTGACAGGTGGCATGAGCCTGTCGTTGTATTTCCCATTCTGGCCTGCCGTGAACGATTGTACCATCCTCCATTTCATTTATTTTTCTATGCACTTCATTTACTTCGAATTGATTACTTCGGATCAATGCAGCTTTCATGCATATCTAATTCTTACTTTGGTTTTGTTGTACAGTTGCACTTATTACTAATTGTTGTTCATTGCTAACAGCACTTTATATCGACTTTACTCTTGCAGTATCTTTCATTTTGCTCCTCAGATGGCGTCAATATTGCACATTAGAAAGCGAGTGTTAAAATATCATTACTCCTGCTTCTCCTTTCGGGGGATTCCTCATATCGACTCCTCGTCCATTATCTCCTGCTTCCAATATTGGATTTAAGAGATGTGGAGTTATTCCGCAATCAAATTATTTTTATTAATGGACATGCGACTGCATACTTCAACAGGTCTGTTATATGTTCCTGCGTCAGCACATTAAGTTCATTTGTGCAGCTACTTAACTTCTTCAGAATATATCCGATCTGAAAAAAGAGACCAGTAACAACAGAATTCCAGGGAATAACCGGCATTAAAGAAAAAAAACATATGACAACAAGAGAAATATGAAACTGGCCGATATGGCAAAGAGTAAAATCAGAGAAATCTTCCTGATCACAATCTCTGTTTCATTATCTACTTTTCTCTAACTCCTTACACACCTTAATGGTCTCCCAAATCTGTCTGACAGTCAAAATGTTGAAACCGAGAATAAAAGTGAATGGCAACATGGGTGCTAAAAAAATCTCTCAAAATATTTAAAGCTTGTCCACCGAGGGTTATATTAGTAACGAGAGCTGATACAACAGTACCATCGAACATTGTTGTTAATCCTTCCAGTCGTATATTCAAGAAGTTGGAAATGTGAGTTAAAGGAAAAAATGAAGCACTTTGTTGCTGGAACCTTCATTGCAGATTTACCTGTGCAATATTAAATTTTCATCTCATGTAACAAATGGTGACAAATTGATCAAATGAAAAAGCAATGGTGAACCACAAAGAGCGATGAATTGTCAAGTGTCTCTGGGCACAGATAACACAACAAACAGGATGTCCAGGAAACAACTGTACAATTAGAATAATATGGAAATCGGGAAAGAAATATGTGATAAACAATGAACAGTCGACCGAACGGGTCCATGGCCATCAGGTAACGAGTGCGGTATGCATAAAACTCCATATTTGCTCCGAGCTGAGATTGACATCACCAATAGACTAACTTTCAGATAAAAGAAAAACGAGATATGAATTTATTAACCATAATTTCTCTGTGCCGGAGTCGTGGCTGTAAATAATGACACAATGGTCATTATTGTAAATCTTAGGTGAAGATGTACAAAATTAGAACCACAGCAGCCATCTCTCCGTAAATAAATCATTTGGACAATTAAAGGACACAGGGAAGAATATAAGCAGCACAGAAAGATGGTCATGCACACAATATTTACTTTTGGACGGCAGCAGACTATTACATCTGCTTGGTAGGGTACACCGACTGGCTTGCATTTCCCATAAAAACACAGCATCCGCACAAAGACACCTAGGATCAGTAAAACAAAGCATAGGAGACACCTAATATGGGCATTGATCGCAAAAGTTCTGTACGTAGGTTTGGAGTCTCCGCAGTTCACTTTGCAATCGGATTCTATGACCACGCAGTATGGAGTATAGATCAGGGATCCCTCCACAGCACCCAATAATAAATGGACTTCACGATATGGATGGACAAATGATAAAGCATTGAGTCCCTCCCTTCTGCACATAAGTGAACAGCCTGAAAATAGGAACCGTGAAGATTTTCAGTAATGAATCCTCACTCCATGTCCAAGGTTGGCTCCACACCTCAATCAGAAAAACTTCAACATTTGATACGACTCCCCTTAGTTGGGTAAGATGGTACAACATAGCCGGGACGCAAATAAATTCTAAATGCATGCAACATTGGTAACTGTAACTGAATGAAGATGTGTCCAGAAAGACACTTCGATACACTGGCTGCTCGAATGCTGCTTGACCTGTTGTTCCTTTTCCAGGTCCACATTTCATCAACTATGGTTTTTTCCAGCATCTGAAGCACCCCATTGTCTCCTAATTCCTAAACCCCTGCTCAACCCACCCATTGTCCTTTTGTACTGGGTACCCCATTTGGAGGGAGCGGCCTGTGCAAGTTCCACCAATAAAGTCCCTTTATTTCAAGGAATGGGAAACACGAGGTGTCTCTAAGGCGTGAGTTGTTACAAAACCCATCTGACCAATAGCAGTATTTGAACTACCAGAGAGAGAGAGTAGTCTGGCTAAACACTTATTAGACCACCCAGGGCGGATGCTTAGTCAAACGACATTAAATTGGTCTCAGTGTAAACGCATTCTACAAAGTTTAGACAAACGGACATTGCAGCACGTCACTGAGGACCTCCAAAACTGTTAATAAAACGACTCACTTTAAACTCATTAAGTGAGATTACGATTGGCGAACATAAGGATTTGCCTAGCTGAATGGAAACATGATGAATATCAATTGTCGTCAGAAATAGAGATGGTTCAACGCAGAAATGCATGTCTGTTAAATTTTTACAAGACTTACCATTAACACCAACGACGACAAGAATAGTGTCGTACACTTTATCGACCCTTTCCCTGAGATGCTGCATTTTGATGTTTGTGACACAATGTTTCCATTCATGCGTTTGTCAATCTGTATGAATTGGAGAATTCTCACGGTGTTAGAGCTGGCACAATTCCAGAGACTTCATTTTAATCACTGGTGTCCACTACACCTTCCAATTTTTGTTTCACCTGCAAACTTACTAACTGTGCTTCCAATATTCACATCCAAATCATTTATACATATTTCGATTAACAGTGGCCACAGCACCAATCCATCTGGCACACCACTGGTCACAAGAGAGCAGTCTGAAAACGAGCCTTCACCAACATCCCCTTTTAACTACCTTAGAGCCAGTTCGGAAAAATGGAAAGTTTGCCTTGGATTCCGCGTAATCTAACGTTGTTTACAGCTGTATTTTGCAGAACCTTGCGAGTGTTGCTTAGAAATGAAATGCGAGAGTGCAGATTCAAAATTCCTTGCAAGCAAAGTCACAAGTAGATAGGTTAGAGAAGAAGGCGTTAGTATAACTTCATTTATTGGTCAATGCATAGGGTTCAGGAGTTGGAAGTTAATGTAGCACCTGTACAGTACATTATTTGAGACACATTTGGAATATTGTGTGCATGTCTGGTCTCCCTGCTACCGGAAGTATGTTGTGTAATTTTTAAGGTTTTAGAAAATATTTACAAGGAAGTTGCCAAGCTTAGACGTTTTGGGCTATAGGGAGAGTCTGAATAGGCTGGGGCTGTGTTCCCTGGAGCATCGGATGTTGAGAGGTGTCATTATATAGGTTTATAAATCAGGACGTACATGGATGGGACAAATGGACAAGATCTTTTACAAGAATGGGGGAAATCCAGAATTGGAGGACATCGATTTAGAGTGAGAAGGGAAAGAGTACAAAGGGAACTGAGGGGCAACCGTTTCAAACAGTCTATGGAATGAGCTGCCAGAGGAAGTGATGCAGGCTTGTACAATTACAACATTTAAAAGACACATGAATGGGTTTATGAATAAGAAAGATTTAGAGGGATTGTACCAAATGCTGTCAATTTGAAATGGATTAATTTCGGATATCTCATCGGCATTGATAAGTTGGAGGAAGGTGGTGTTTCTGTTCTGTTTACCTCTATGACTCTATGAGTCTAACCCCCCTACACACAGTCGATATTCTTGAATGTTTTGACCTTTCAGTGCTCATCCAAATAGTTTGTCAAGGTCTGGAAGAGGTCTACATCAATTAATCTCCCGGGCAGTGCAGTGCAGACCATTAGCATCCTTTGGGTGTCATGTTCCTTCTGAAGAGCTAGCCTTTCCGATTAATTTCGTTCCACCCTATTATTTGTCCTCCAACTCAGGAGAAAAAAAAACCTTCTATTCAGCCTGTATATGCCCCTCGTTGTCTGATATATCCCAATCTCTGCTCCAATGAAAGAAGCCTGAGCACATCCAGCCTCTCTCTTCAGAACGAAATGGCTCCGGATCAAGCAACATTCTGATCAATTTCTGTTGCACTTCATCCAATGCAATCACATCCTTCCCATGGTGGAGCAACCAGAACTGAATGCAGTATTCCAACTGCGTCCTATCCAAAACTCTGTAGATCTCCAACAGGACCAACCCTCTCCCCGGATCTGAAATGGAAATGCATGCGTCTTTTATGCGTTCTTAACTGCGCAAGGAACCAGTCCCGCTCTATTCAGAGATCTGTTCACAAGCGCGTCATGTGCTTTCTGCTCCTCTGAGCCTCCTCATGTCCTACCATTCACTGAGTACTACCTTGTCATGTAACTTCTGCCAGAGAACATTACATCTCGCTCATCAGTGTGAGATTTCATGCCACCCAGAGGATTCTAATGGTCTGCACTGCACTACCCGGGAGGTTAATTGAGGTAGACCTCTTCCAGACCTTGACAAACTATTTGGAAGAGCACTGAAAGGTCAAAACATTCATCTGCCCATATGATCAAGCTGTCTATTTCTACTTTTAACAGAAAAATTTTGTACTCTCTGTCAACAACCCAATCAATATTTATGTCATCTGAAAACATCATTCCCAAGCCTTCTCTTGCCCTATCCCTGTCACAACACCCACATACACACACAGGGACAGACACGCAGACAGAAGCACAGACACACTCACACCCACACAATTGCACGTTTGAAGATATAGATCCCAGCCTTGAGATCTGTCAACGAATCAACGGATGGCGGTCTGTAAAAAGCAAGGTTATCAGTTTAATATAGTAAGGCAGCCTGGCCTAACTCTGTCCAGCAACATAGAGGCTAAAGCTTATGTGGTCCATGGTGAAAATGCACAAGCACAATAAAATAATAAGCGTTTTGCATTTGTTTCGTTTTGAAAGACAATGCAGACTTAGTTACAAGTAAAGTCCAATCAACTCTAATAATGTGACATGATTGACGGCAGGTTAAGCCAACAATATTTCCTGGCAAATGGTTCTTGTTTTATGGAGATCATCAAGTTCGAGTGGTCAATTAATGTTTACGATTTATTTAATGAAAACTCCATTGTGTGCCTTATCTTCTTTTTCAACTAATTCAGCAAAGCAACAGTGCAGGTTCACAAAGTCAAATCATAACATGCAGCCATTTTGTTGTATTATTTTAAATTGCGAAGCCATTTTGTTGTGTTAATAAAAGCCTACATATATTTGTTGCTTCGGACAATAGCAGGATTCAAAATTTGAATCCTCATCTCCCTCTTTTGGGCATTCTATGACTGTACCATTAATATGAAGGTATGGAACGAACTAATCCAACTCTATGGCAGCTAAAGACTGTTATACCTCCCCTTCCTCCGAAGAGGGAACAGGGCAGTCGATGGTGTTTCCTCCTCTTCATCTAAGGAGAGAAGTAGCATTTTCTGGCTGGAACCAATGCTGTCATTCGAAGCTAATGTCTTAGTAATAATATACTTAACAATAGCAATACCGACAAAATTACCAACTAAAATAGTGGCAGCGCACATAGACATATTGATTATCCAGTTGTACCGTGAGCCAAAACCACAGCATCCCCATCCTGCATTTTCATTCCTTTGACCGACAATGGTCAAATGCTATCTATATGCCTAGTAATGTTTTCGATGAGGTCAGTGACGCCCAAGACACATTTAACATTGACGACTTCTCAAACTCCATCTTCCTTTGCAAGCATGTAATGGAGGGCACTTTGGTTTTGTTGGGTAAATAGGAGCAATTCTGACAGCATGTCCTTAATTTCTGATAAGGTAGCAGTTGTCTTATTACCCAAGAAGCTGAGGCCACACAAGAGTTAATTACGATTTTGATAATTAAGCGGAACATCCTCCTCCAGAAAAAAAGCACGAAGATTTGCATATCCCAAAGAGTGAGTTTTATATTTTTAAAATAAGGGTGTAACAGACCACATCATCCCGACCACATATTCCACTGTGACTATCAAAAAAAAACTCTTCGCAAAAGAGAGCATTTCCCTCTCTTCTTTTTTGAGGCATGACCTATTTGGATGGGTGCAAGGCTTACAAGTGTAACACACTGCACAACTGGTATCAAATTGGTATAAAACATCTTGAAAGTGTAAAGACCATTTATCCTTGTTCTGTAAATAATCTGTTCAATCTTTTCAATGCAGTTGACCACTGCAATATTCATTCTTGTTAGCATTCTGTCACTCGGCACACAAGGACATCTTCCTGGCATATTGGTACACAGTATCTGTTTGCTCGGGATTGCACAGTTCAACTTCCCCTTCTTGAGCACCAGTGTTGGCAATGGCACATCCGCACAGCAGCGCAAGTTCGATCTTTATCATCTCCACCCTTGCACAAGTGTATACAAAATAAACATAATCTATTAAAACAGACAGCAGCAAAGATGGAGCACAAACTTGTCCACTATGTGTCATTCACATTCTGGATTGAGTATCGAGGGAGTTCCTATTAGAGGCCACAGATTGTGCTATTCAGCAGGGACATCGCCTATGATTTGTGTACCTTACCTCGATCTGATACACCTGTCCTTATCCTGGATCTAACCCGGTTTAGCTGGGAATCCAATGGGACCAGAAGTTTGGGGTGTAAGGCTGCCTGCTTGGCTGCTGCATCTACTGGCCCACTTCTTAAGAAGCAGTATCAGTTTCCTCGGCATGAACGGTGCATCATGATAATTGCCAGATTGATTGGACAAAGCAGCATTACTGTAACGCTGCCCCCTTGGGGGTTAAAAATCTTCAATGTTCCCACACGGCACCAAAACCGTGAGTCATAATAAAAGCACAATGAATAGTCAGTGTATACTTTTAGATTTTCCTTTACCAGGAAGAAAGCATGTAGATTCCCTACGTAAGCTCCAAGGTAACATTAAAGACACATCACTCCACAGTGGACTTATTTCAACAGTTAAAGCAAGGAACAGGCATTTATACCTGGGGGTTTTGCTCTCTTGTCGCCAGGCCCATCGGTAAAACGCTAGGCCTGACTATCCCCATTTTTAGGATTCATCGGGTGGGCACATGAGGAATATTCCACCCCCAGTGGATACCCTCGTTCCATTCAGCCCTATTAGGGCTGGCATAAGGTATTTGGGATCGCGAGGGCACTGAAACCTTGCATCATGTTTCAGTCGGTTCTGGCCAATAACAAACCACCGTTCACCTCAGTTGCAACAGCAAATTCCAGGACTCGTTCGTACTGTTCAATCTGGATCATGCAAGTGACTCCAGACAGCACATATTGCAAAAGCATCGGGTTAAACAAAGGTAAATGAGCGTCATGATTTCTGTTCCGTTGTATGTCATTTCCATCAGACAGATGAACACATCTTTCAGTATTGTCATTCATATTCAGGTTACGCCCAGAATCTCAATGCATTTACATTCGTATCACTCTTGGATATATTTAGCAAATTGGGCCGGTATGCTCTTGTAGTCAGAGGCATGCTTCTTTAACATAACACTAATTTCCAGATGGGACCAAAAATAGAAATGCGCAGGCCACTCATCCCCATGGTATTCGCTATGAAGTTTGCATGCTTCAATTTCAAAAGAAGGAAAGGTTTGTAACAAGTGGGTAGTTTAAATTAAGGATTTGGACAATCGGGAGATTTTGGGGACTCTGTGGGTATCTAGGAACAAAATCGCCATCGACTAAAAGTGTCGGTGTGCCAGACATATGTTCGGGATACCTCGTAGAATTTTAGTTATTTCATAGTATTGTTGATTTTACTCTTTATATTTCCCTCAAACTTAGTGTCCTTGCACATTTTCACATGTTCCTTTAATTATTCATATGCCCATTCACAGTCCCCTCTCAGGTTTTGGGAGTTCCATCCGCAACACTTATGTCTATCCCACAATCTCATGCAGAATTTCTTCAACTAGCCAGTAGGGTAGCTTTCCATTCTTTAGTTCGCAAAAATAAATGCAGCCATGCTTCAAATTAGGCAATTAGACGGGTAACTGACAATGTATAAAGGAGTAAAACTAAGTGATCCTGACAACTAATATTGATTTTGTGATTCGGGCTCTTACAATTGACGATTAAAAATAATAAAAGAAATAATCAATATCTGCAAGTCAAGTGACAAAGAAATTTTAAAAATTATCAGTATAAATTGAAAATTCATTTATTCAGTATTAAATATTTTAAATGCAAAATGTGTACAGTTTCCAACTCTGAAATACACTATAATTACCCGGTTCTAGTCCCTTAATTTAAATTGAAAATTTGGTTCAGTAAGTGCTCCTGATCAGTCATTGCGCATTTCCAATGTCGTTAAATGACTACAACTGCCTGAAAAGATGTTGTTTACTCAGATGATAAAAAATTGCAATGCATGAATAATAGCCGAATCCAAAGACACGATTTCAACAATAAGATATTAATTTTGTTACATGATTAATCACAACCAAATGTTGAACTTGAAACATCAAATGTTATTGAGGGATTGAACTCCCTCGACAAGGCTACTGTTGGCAGAACATAATCACGAATGAAACACAGCAGTCTTAAAATCAAGTGGAAAAAAACGAGTCTGAAACAATAAGAAAGGTTATAATGTTGTCTTTCTTCGTATCAAACTGATTTGAAATTGAATAAGGTTGGCTTTTATGAAAGTGTAAAATAAATTATTTATAAACTGACAGTAGGACAGTCATGAACTGTAAAACGAACGGAAGTTAATATTTCATTTCACGATCACTGATTGATACCTAATCTTAAAGTAGATCATGTTAAATTTTCAAAAAGGAAATCAGATTCAAAACAGTCCTGGCTCGTGAGCTCCAGACAACGAAGCACAAGCATTCAATCACAACAAACAAATGAGCACTCAAACCGCCTCACAAAAGGTTAAACTTTCCAAAAGCTGTATAGCTCTCTCACTCATTCCCCCGCCACCCTCTCCCCCCATTCTCTCTCTGTCTCACACATACCATATCTCAGGTTTTTTTAAGCCTGGGAGTTTAGCCTCAAAAATCCTGGCTGTGGCACATCGTTGCTTAACCAAATCTGCAAAATTGTACCGCTGGCCAGCGTATTTCTTAACACAACAGCGTCTACCCTCCATAATTCATAAACAAAGAACAAACAGTAAAACAAAGAGGAAAAAAATACGAAAAGCAGCAAAGCAAGAGAGTTCAAGCCGAACAGATACGATAGGTACCAATGTGCAGCCATATAACGAACCACTTACTGGGGAAAATGGATTAATTTCTGAAAAGAAATTCCTCTGCCTCTTGCTTGATGTGGAGGATGACTGTTATCAAAAGGTTTACCGCAAGTGTCATAGGAGTTCTGAGGGTAATTCTCAGGAAATGTCCTTGGTTCCACTTTGTGTCCCACTTGGAAAATTAGATGTCCAATGGAGGGGACTGCTGCAAGTAAGGTAGTTTTGAGTAGGGCAGTCACGAGCCCAGTGATATATACTTTTACAACTAAAACAAGCGGGGCCCGGATCCCGAGGGCTGTCCCTTTGTCATACCCACGACTGCAGCCTAAATGGGTGCAGGGCCAATGCTAGGACGCACGGGTAATTGTTGAGGTGCGTCCGCTTGGTCGACAAATTCTCACTAGATACGGATTGGTGGTCTGTCCGCACTCTGCTGATTCCACAAGGCCTTAATGAACGATGGAGTTTATTAAGGTTGGCTTCAAATCAGTCTCAATTGTTTTGACTGCTGTGACCACAGATGACGGCAGGGAGTCTAATAGCATAGAGTTATACTGAGAATTAATAGGATTTAAATTCCAAGTCCGATTGTCGGAATAGACTAATAACAGTCTCTAATAAGTTCAAAGAAGTCTTCAGCAGTCTCCTTATTTTGGGGTGAAGTTCAAGGATACGAGTAAAGTCAATAGGATTTGCTGGTATGGCAGATGTAGCAGCAAGGACATCGTCTTGTTGTTTCTGATTTTGGGCTACCTCATTAGAGAGGGCAGTACAATTATTGTGATCAATACGTTCAGTGAAACGGGCATATTCAGTGACAGTGAGGACTTGTTGAAGAAGAGCCCAAATATCCTGGGTATGGCCATCATAAACGTTAATTGTGGTGTTTCAAAAAATCACCGAACAGCTGAGGAATCTTCTGGCGTTCTGGTGCATTACTGAGGATGGACAAAATTTCATGTGGTTTCCAGGGACAGTAAATATGGATAGTGGCGTCTTGACCAGGAGTGCCAGCCTGTGGGTTCGGTAGTTCTCTCATGGAGAACATTTCTATTGTAGGTGCTTCGTTTCGGAGTTCTCGGAAGAGGAATTTAAAGAGGATTCGAATTGCTGCACGAGTTACTTATGAGAGGATCTATGCTGTTTCAATTTTCGCTGACATGGTCATTGAACTGGAGAGGGAATGGGGGAACAGGAGTTTGTTTACCAGCCACTAGTGACTTCTCCTTTAGTTTATGTTGGCGTTTTGCTCGAGCACTTTCATTTCTGAGAACCTCAATAAATTTCACGGCACCATCAGCAGTTAGTTCAATTCCGAATTTTGTGCCATTATCCTGCAATAAGTGCAAAACTGCATCTTCATGAGTTTCATAACAGCATTGTCTCCACAGCCTAATTAATTCTTTCGATCTCGAGCACATGTTTTTTTGTCAAATCATTTGCTGGGCTGATTAGATTAATTGAAAATTTTATGGTTATTTAGTGGCCACTGCTCATCAATCAATGCTTTATTTATCATGGTAGAAATTTTCCGAAAGGCTTTGGAGCTTTCTGGAAACTTCTCACACATTTTTACTAACGGTGAAGACGGAACTTTCATCTTATCTATGTGATTATCCATCTCAAACAAACTTCCGTATCTAATTTAACAATTTAAGTGCCAATTTAAACTATGCGAATCCAACTGAATTGGAGTTTCTCAGCTCTGAGTTTCACGACACCGTCTCTCTTTATTTCGAAATCCATCTCTCAAGTCTGTCCTAAGATGCCACTCTCCGCCACGGTCCGTCCGTGCAGAACAACGAGTCACCGCACCACATTCAGATATGGAGCCCACGTGGGACCCCTCGGCTTCGAGATCGGTCAAAGAATCAACAGAGTGAGGTCTGTACAAAGCAAGTTTATCAGTTTAATCAAGTAATAAACCATGACCAATTTTGTCCAGCATCACAGACATTAAAACTTCTGTGCTCCGTGGCGAAAGTGCGCAATTACAATAAAACAATACGTATTTTAATATGTTTTCTTTTGAAAGACGGTGCAGTCTTAATTACAAGAAAAGACCAATCAACTGTAATAAGGTGACACGATTGAAAGCAGGTTTATTCAACAATATTTCTGGGAATTAGTTTGAGTTGTCAATTAATATTCATGATTTGTTTTGAAAAACTCCATTGTTTGCCTTACCTTCTATTTCAGCTAAGTCAGCAAAGCAGCAGTACAGGCTCAGAAAGTCAAATCATAACTTGAATCCATTTTGTTGTATAAATATAAAAACCTCCATATATTTGTTTCTTCTGACAACAGCCAGGGTTCAAAATTTGATTCTGCACCCTGACTTCTCAGTTCCCCTCCTTGACATTTCTGTTAGTATTTCTTGGGTTAGATTGGCTACGAAGATGCATTGTAAATCCAACGTTTCTCATTTATCTGGACGATACATCCTAGGATCGTGCTTCCTGCAAATACTCTGTTCCATTCTCCAAAATCGTCCTTCTGCATCGCTTTTGTTCAACGGGCACCAGCTTCGATGAGGGAGAATACAATATAACCACCTGACTCTGCAGGGCCCTCAGCCTGGTCCAACCTATCTCCTGTACTTCGGTCCTCACCCTTTGTCTTCACTCCCGCAAAAGTGAAAGGTAGCAGTTGTCCTTACGTACCATCCCACCAGCAACCACATTCAGAGGATCATAGCTACCATCTCCAGCGAGATGCCAACACCAGACAAGTATTCTGCTCCATTTCCTTGTCACCCTTCCGCAGGGACCGTTCCCTCTACGAAAACCTCATCCATTCTTATTTTATTCCCAAACTCCATTCCCCAACAGCCTCAAAGCACTCACTGAAACTGCATCACCTGCCCATTTACCTCCTTACTCCTCTGTATCCAAAAGGCCAAAAGTACCCTAAAGCTAAATTTCACAGGACTTCACATAATCTAGTCGACTGCATTTGCTGCTCACAATGCGTTCTCTTCGCCAGTGGGGAAACGAAGCATATACTGGGTGACTCCTTGGCTGAACATCTACATTCTGTTCGCAAAAAAAGACACTGTGCTTCCAGCCGCCTACCACTGCAACATTCTCCGCTGTTCCCAGGTCAACATCGCTGTCTCAGGTTGGCAAGAGTGCTTCAGCACAGGCTGGAAGAATATTACCTCATTATCCATTTGTCGACCCTGCAGCCTTCCAGACTCAATATCGGACTCAATAACGTTTGGGCTTGAGCTCTACCATTATCCAATTCCTAGACACCAGGCCTTGTTGTCGCATAGTCCGCTATGACACAAAACCCAACAATCTCCATTGACAGTTACACACGGTCCAAGCCAGTTTGCTATCCATGCTTTTGTCTCCCACCGTTTTCCTCTGTACTTTGTTTCTATTCCTACCTCTGATTTCCTCATTACACCCAACTCTTCGCCTTCCCTTCTAGAATTAGAATTAGAATATCATTTATTGTCACATGTACTAGACACCAAAATTGCAGGAGTACAGTGAAACATTTTACAATGTCGACTCTTACGGCGATGAGTTGGGGTTTCCAGTGTTGAACTGGAGTAGACCAAGGTAAAAATCATGCAACACCAGGTTATAGTGCAACAGGTGTATTTGGAAGCATTAGCTTAAGGGGCGCCGCTCCTTCATCAGCTGATTTTGGAGGATAAGATCATGCTCACACTGTCTTAGAGATCTGACACATTAAACCATTCTTCGATTCAATGTTTTAACGTTTCAAATTGTGTATGCTGGTTTCTGGTTTTGATATGCAAATTCCAGAACTTTTGTTAACTTCCATTCTCAAGATAGTTCAGTTTTTCTAACAACAGGTGCCAAGACTATTAGTGTCTCAATTATTAGTCAGATTGACAAGTTCTCTGCATCGTTTTACAAGGATTCAGGCAGTTTCTGAGCAAAATAAAATGCAATTCTGGAAAAAAAAACTCTTTAGCTTTTATGTATGTGCGTCCAGGAACGACTGAGTGATTGCAATGCGAGTGTGAACGTCTGGGTGTGAATGAACATGATAATATGCGTCTGTGTATTGTGTGCAAGATTAGTTCAGTGTGTGCGTGAGTGTGACGGTGTATATGTCTCTGAGAGGATGCATGCGTAGGTGTGAGTGTGGGATTATCTGTGTGTGCATTGGAGAAAGCTGTTTATGAAATAAAGTCTGCTTAGGTGCATGAATTTGTAGAAGTATGTGTGCATATATGTGTGTGTATGTGAGAGAGAGAGAGTTCATCGTGCAGTAGTAGTGTGATATGAATCCAAGGTCTCGGTTGAGGCCATTACCATGTTTGCGGAACATTGTTATCAGGTTCTGCTCAGCTACTCTTTGTTAAATTTCATGTACTGAAGTCTGCCTTGGAGATGATCACCCGAAGGTTCAAGGTTGATTGTCCTGGACTGCTGAAGTGTTTCCTGACTGGAAGGAACACTCCTGCCTGGTGATTATTGCACAGCGTCCATTCGTCCATTACTGTTGCAAGTACACGACCTTGCCAACGCCCCGTGTACATCAATCCCTGAAATTTGCCACCCAAATTGATAGCGTTGTTAAGAAGGAACATAGTGTGTTCGTTTTAACTAGGAGACAGATTGAGTTTCAGCATCATGAGGTCATGCTTTAGCTGTACAAAACTCCGGTGTGGCCACAATTGAAGTATTGCATACAGTTCTCGTCATCACATTATAGGAAGGATGTGGTAGCTTTGGAAAGGGTTCAGATGAGATTTACGAAGACGTTGCATGGTATGGAGGAAAAGTCTTACGAGAAAAGGCTGACAGACTTGAGGCTGTTTTCGTTGGAACGCAGAAGGTTAATAGCTCACTTAATGGAGACATATACGATACTCAGAGGGTTTGATAGGGTGTACAGTGAGAACCTTCTTCCTTGGATTGTAATGGCCAGCACGAGGTGATATAGCTTTGAGTGTAATAGACACAGGACAGATGTGTGAGGTTTTAACTTCATAATAATAGGGGCATAGTTCCCACTGCCTGCAACAATAGTAGACGCGACAAATTTAATGGCTGTTAAATGGTCATTGGATCAACATGGAGGAAAATAGAATAGTGAAGGTTATATGGACTTCAGATTTGTTCCACAAAACATTGAGAGCCAAACAGCCTATCCTGCGCTGTGATGTTCTTTGTTCAATGCTGTATGATCTCATACTCCACAATCACCTGATGAAGGAGCCGTGCTCTCGAAAGCTCGTGCTTCTCAACAAACTTGCTGGACTATAACCTGGTGTTGTGTGGCTCTTATGACGCCATTTTAGTACAAATACAAGTGCAACACTTCGGTGCAAGGAGAGGAATAAAAATTCGTTGAATTACATTCAGAAATAAAACATAGTTAAAAGGGTAGTCATTGCTGTGATGTAAACAAATTACAAATAAACATGACATGGCAGTAGCTGAGCGCTGGGGTGGCCACACGTGGTCTGACTGTCCGCACCAGACCCCCCTTGCACAATCATACCTACTCTGCTCCAAGCCTCCACTCCTCTCCGTGTCGGCTTTCACCTGATCCAAGATAATTTATCTCCAGGACTGCTTCCGCTCACTGGCCTCGTCCCTGGGAGTGTTTCACCTCCATGGCCTCTGCACTGACACGGCTTCCACTCACTGGCCTCCATACTGGGATTGCTTCCACTCACTTGTTTCCGCACTGGGACTTTCTCACCACAGTGGACTCCACACTGGGACTGCTTCACTTCTCTAGTTTCCACACTGGGACTGTTTCGCCTCACTAGCCTCCGCATTGGGAGTGCATTCCGCCACTGCCTCCGTTCTGGGATGCTTCCCCTCACGTTTCTCCACACTCAGACTATTTCACCTCAGTGGTCTCCGCACTGGGATGTTTCTCTCATGGACCTCTCCAGTGAGACTGCCTCCCCACACTGGTTTCTGCACTAGGACTATTTCAGCAGTAGCCTCCGCATTGGGACTGCTTTCCCTCACTTGTTTCCGCACTGGCACAGTTTCGTCTCATTGGCCTCCATACTGGCACTGCTTCTCTTCACTGGCCTCTGCATTGGGAGTGCATCCCCTCACTGTCTTCTGCATTGCCACTTTTTTCACCTCAGTGGTGTGTGCTCTGGGACTCGATTCACAAAACTAGCTTTCAAGCTGGAATTACTTCCCCTCACTTGAGTCCACACTGGTCTTTGATTCTCCTCGCTGGCCTCTGCACTAGAACGCGACTCTCCTCACTGACAACTGCACGGTCAATCTGTTCTCCTCACTGTCCTTTGCATTGCGAGTCGATTCTCCTCGCTGCTCTCCGCATTGGGAATTTATTTTCCTCCTTGGCCTCTGCACTGCATATCGATTGTGCGCACTGGTCTCAAAAATGGGATTTGATCCTCCCAATACTTACTAAAGGATTGGACACTCTGGAGGCAGGAAACATGTTTCCGCTGATGGGTGATTCCCGAACCAGAGGACATAGCTTAAAAATAAGGGGTAGGCCATTTAGGACAGAGACGAGAAGAAACTTCTTCATCCAGAGAGTGGTGGGTATTTGGAATGCTCTGCCCCAGAAGGCAGTGGAGGCCCAGTCTCTGGAATAATTAAAGAAATTATTAGATAGAGCTCTGAAGGATAGTGGAATCAAGGGATATGGAGATAAGGCAGAACCAGGATACTGATTGAGGATGATCAGCCATGATCATAATGAATGGTGGTGCAGGGTCGAAGGGCAGAATGACCTATTCTTGCACCTATTGTGTATTGTCTATTGCCTGACCTTCTCACTGAGACTGCTTCCCCTAACTGGCCTCCACATTGGTATTTTTCTTCCTCAGTGGCCTTTTCACTGGGACTGCTTCCTTTCATGATTTTCCACACTGGGACTGTTTCAGCTCAGTGGACTCCTCAATGGGACTGCATCGCCTCATTGGGTTGTACTTCCGGACTGCTTAGCATCACTGGCCCGCACTCTGGGATTAATTTTCCTCACTAGCCTTCGCACTGAGACTGCTTCTTCATCACTTTCTTCCGCACTGGGACTGTTACCGCTCAGTGGCCTGCGCTCTGGGACTTTTTCCCCTCATTGGACTGGGACTAGATTACCCTCGCTGGCCTATAAACTTGGATTCTATTTACTTCACTGGCATCCGCACTGAGCCTCGACTCGCCTCACTACTCTCCACACTGCAAGTCAATTCTCCTTACTGGCCTCCACACTGAGACTCGTCTCCCTTCACTGACCTCTGCACTGGGATTCGATTCTCCTCACTGGCCTCAAAACTGTGAGTCGATTTCCTTCACTGACCTTTTCCCTGGAACACGATTCTCCTCACTGGACTCTGCAATGGGAATCGATTCCCCTCACTGGCCTCCGCATCGGGACTCGATTCACTTCACTGGCCTTCACACTGGGTCTCCATTCCCATCATTAAGCTCTGCACTGCGAATCGATTCCCCTCACTGGCCTTTGCACTTGAACTCGATTCCCCTCACTGAGCTCTGAAATGGGACTCGATTAAACATTGCTGGCCCCTCTACACTTACTTTCGATTCCCCTCACTGGTCTCTGCACTGTGAATCGATTCCCTTCACTGGTCTCTGAACTGGAACGCGATTCTACTCACTGAGCTCTGCAATGGGCTTCGATTCCCTCACTGGTCGATGCAGTGCGACTCGATACCCCTCACTGACCTACTCACTAGGCTTTGACATCCATCACTGTCCTCTGCACTGGGACTGCTTAGTCGCACGGGTACTGGTTGGCCGCACTGGCCTCCAAACTGGAACTGCTTTCCGTCACTGGCATACTCACTGTACTGCTTCCCCTCACTAACGTCCAAACAGGTAGTGTTTCCCCTCACTGGCCCCTGCACTAGGACAGTTTCTCTCAGTGGCGTCCACACTGAGACAGCACTGGTACTACTTACCCTTGCTGTCCTCTGCACTGGTAATCGATTCTCCTCACTGGCCTTGGCATTGGGTATGGCTTACCCTCACTGGCATCTGCACTGGGACTAGATTCGTCTCACTGGCCAACACTTTGTGATTCGCTTCTCCTCACTGGCCTGTGCACTGGTCCTCAATTCCTCTCACTGGCCTCCATAATGGGACTCGATTTTCCTCAGTGGCCAAGACACTCTGAGTCGGTTCCCCTCGTAAGCCTCTGCATTGGGTAACAATTCCCCTCATTGGCCTCAGCATTGGTATTCGATTCGTCTGACAGGCCTTCACACTGGGTATTGATTTGACTCCCTTAAATCTGCACTGGCAATTGATTCCTTTGACTGCGTCGATACAGTGATTTCATTCCCCTGAATGGTCTCTGAAATGGGACTCGATCCCTCTCACTGTCATTCACACTGGGTGTTGATTCTCCCCACTGGCTTCCATACTGTTACTCCATTCCCCTCGCTGGTCTCTGCACTGGGACTCAATTTTTCTCAATTGTTTCCAGACTGAGCATCTATTCCCCTCACTGGCGTCTGCACTGGGATTCAATTCCTCTGACTGTCCATCATACAGGTTATTGATTCACTTCATGAGCTTCTGTACTGGGATTTGTACCACCCTCAGTGGTCTTCACACTGGGTATCGATTCACCTCATTGGTTTCTGCTCTCGACTCACTTTGTCTCCCTGGCTCTGCACTGGGACGCCATTCCCCTCACTAGCCTCCGGGCTAGAACTCGTTTCCAATCACTGGCTTCTGCACTGGCTCTCAATTATCCTCACTGGCCTCAGCTCCCATTTGCCTACGTCTCAGCTCATCTATTTACTCCGAGCTACATCAACCTTGAACGCACATCTCCCAGGGATGGAACACATAAAGAGTCGTTTATGTATTATTAGAAGAGCCGGATGGAGGTATTTACAATTGAAAACAGCAGGCAAATCGTGTTGTCCTGACGGCATTTGTCTACTCCTACTTTGCATTTTACTGTCTCTGAATGAGAGGCAATTATATTTTCAAACTGATATATTTTCTGCAGTTGTGATTTTTCCTATTGCTCAGTGTTTTGCAGGGAATCAAACCCAGGTCACCGGTTTGGAATGCAGCTATAGTCACCATGACCGCACCACCTCTCCGCATGGCAACACATCATAATCACCAAACACACTTAAAAAAGACTTTGATACTGGCAAACTAAACAGTGTTGATGTTGATGAACTGAAGGTGATATAATGAAGCAATAGTCTATTGGAAGAGGTGGGTTTTAAGGAGCAGCTTAAACAGATCGTCTTTCGACATGTGAAAAGAGAAAGAGTGGGCAGCACGCTGGCACAGTGGTTAGCACTGCTGCCTCACAGCGCCAGAGACCTGGGTTCAATTCCTGCCTCAGGCGACTTTCTGTGTGGAGTTTGACATTCTCCCCGTGTCTGTGTGGGTTTCCTCCGGTTTCCTCCCACAATCCAAAAAAAAGTGCAGGCCTGGTGAACTGGCTGTGCTAAATTGCCCGTAGTGTTAGGTGAAGAGGTAAATGTAGGGGAATGGGTCTGGTTGGGTTACGCTTCGGCGGCTCGGTGTGGACTTGTTGGTCAGAAGGACCTGTTTCCACACTGTACATAATCTAATCTAATGTATTCCAGAGGTACCCATGGTTGTGCATGAATCCCCGCGCCAACACATCAGCTAGTCCATGGAAAGGAACAAATAAAGAAAAGGAATGATATCAGCGAATGGAAAGGAGAAGAAGTAAACTATTGACGAAAATAAATTTCCAATTAGACGACACAGAATGTTTAGAGGATATTATTTACTCTTTATAAGAATGTTTTTGTAAAACTTTGTCAAATGTGTGCATCAAGGAATTTAGAGAGCATCCTGTAGTTGCGCTTCACACTCTGGCTTGCAGTGAACGATGATCCTTTACTGTATGTCAGTTACTCCGTATCTGCTCCACTCTCTGAGAACTTATTGCTTGGGCAGAACGTAATTTTTGTGCATAACCTTATACCTCTTGCCGTTTGCTTTTGTAGTTTAGATTTGTACTGCTGTTGCTCATTGCTATCAGCACGTTGCTCTCATTTGCTTCTCCAGTCTTTTTAATTTTGCTTCTCAGGTAGAGTCATTCCTTTCCATTAGAAAAGGAGTTTTATCGTGTTGCTACTCCTCCTTCTCCTTTCGTTCCATTCCTCATCTGGAATCCTCATTCCATTATCAATATATGTAATGTTGTCTCTGACTTACTTGGATGTATTCATCAATTGTATTAGTTTTATAAATATATATGAAACGGTATGTTTTCACTGGTCTCTGAGTTTTTTCTGCGTCACCACATAAATAACTGCATTTGTGCAGCAACTTAGGCTCCGCAGCATAAGTGCAAATTGTCGAAAGAGAAGAAAAGCATCCATATCCAAGGAATATTCAGCATTAAAGGAATACAAAAGAGGCAACAACCATAGAAGTAAGAAGCTGGCAGACATGGTCAAGAGGAAAGTAACAGAATGCCTTCTGTTCTCTGTCTCATGGTCATTCTCTATGTGCCTCAATTTTGTACGCTCCTTAATGGCCTCGAAGATACGCCTGGCAGTCAGAATGTTAAGAAAAAGAATAAAAGTGAATGGAAACATTGGTGTTAAAAAAGTTTCAAAATATTGAAAACTTGTCCACCGAGGGTCAGAATAATAACTGGACCTCATATCGCAGTGCCACGCCACATTGTTAATAATCCTCCCGGGATTAAATCGATGTTCTTTGAAGCAAAGAAAATGCAGATTACTGCTAGAATTCTCATTGCAGTTTTTTTGTGCCATAATTAGTTTTCAGCTGATGAAAACAAATGGCGACAAATCGATCAAAAGAACAAGCAAAAGTGAACCAGACAGAACAATCGACAGTCCAGTGGCTCAGGGCACTGAAAGCACTACAAGCAGGAGTGAGGTTCAGGTAACATGGCGGATAGTAATAAATTCGAAATATACCAAGTATGACATCAAAAAAAATGTACAGGAGATCGGACGCTGCCATAGCCACGAGATAGAGAGTGCTGCATGTCTAAAGACCAAATTTTCCATGAGCTAGAATTAGAATCACCATGAGAACAAATGCCAGGGTGAGAATGGAAAACAAAAAGAGACTTTAAGTTACTGAAAAAACATTGTCCGTGACTGAATATGACTATCAGTAATTGTAGGAAGATAATTGTTTCATGGTCTCCAAGTTTTCTTTCTGCAATGAATGATTTCATTGACTTTGAAGGTTACTCTGACAGGCTGGAGTTTCCAACAAGACCATAGCATCCACACTAAGACACTCCTCGCAGACTGTCTTCTTGTAAATGGAGATTCTCCTCCCAGATTCAGAGCCACCTGAAACTACATAATCCCATAGAGCTTTCCAGCAAACTTCATGGAGAATTGAACAACAGCTGAGCATCAGACAATTATGCATACAATCTTAGTTGATGGCCAAAGACAAGATAACAATCTCAAACGAATGCCAATGGGAGGATCTTCACATAGACAAAGAATAATGGTCTTTTGTTACTGATGCCATTTGTTACTGTTTCAAAGGATAACCATAACAAAATGCAACGTGAGAAACATACTGTTGGACAAAGTAATGTGATCCTCTGTGGGAGAACTGCTGCCATAACACTTTGTACCCCAATATTGTGCATTTTTCCACAAATGACACAACTCACACTTTTGTTAGGGAAACGAATAATTCAACAATACTAATCATAGTTGGAACGCTGTGCTCAATACTCCAATGAGTAATCTGTCTTCACAAATATCATGTCCTCACACATTCAGAATCTCAGAAAAAAACACACTGGAATGTCAAAGCTCTCCATGCTCTCCTCACCTATCACTCCATAACTACTTGCTAAACTCAAACATTGCCCACGTTATATTTGGGTTCCCATTTGTCGCAAGATGCCTGTGTTAGATCCACGAACAAAATGCCTTCTTATTAAACAAAGGGAAACACCGGGTGTCACAAAGATGTGACTTCAGAAAACCCATGTGCACCATAGCACGCTTCGCATGACCACAGAGCAAGCGCGAGAGAGCGTGCACCAGAGTTAGAGAGAGAGTTTTTTTTGACCGGCCAAGGCCGGAGCTAAGCTCAACTTCATGACGTGCTCATCAAAATGGATCAGAGTTAACACATTTTAGAGAAAAAGAATCCTATTCAGTGAAACAGACAATGCTGCAAATTATTTGATTTTAATCAGAAAATGTGAACACTGTCTCATGGCATCGGTATTTTCATGCCCAACATAGGGCAAGCCAAACAGAGAACAGCCAGGGAATTCCTAGAGGCATGCACTCATCCACAGATTCTATCAACAAACACTTCGACCTGGACCTAATATACCAGCCACTACAGCGGCAGCTGGAACTGACAACTGGAAGCAGCATAGAAAGGCCACTATAAATGCCGGCGGAAACATCACACAAGCGCTTCACAGGAGGCTCCCAATCACTGAGGATATCACCTAGACAGGGGACGAAATGTTTGCAACACAAATTCCCAGCTGAAATCAGTAGTTCCCAGGGTAAAGGTTTGCTCGCTGAGCTGGAGGTTTGATATCCAGACGTTTGATTACTAAAGAATATCATCAGTGGCAACCTCCAAGTGAAGCGAAGTTGTTGTCTCTGCTTTTTGTTCATATCTTTCTCCTGGATGGGGTTCTTGGGTTTTGTGATGATGTCATTTCCAGTTCGTTTTCTGAGGGGTTGATAGACGGCATCTCGATCTATGCGTTTGTTTATGGCGTTGTGGATAGAGCGCCAGGCCTCTAGGAATTCTCTGCCATGTCTTTGCTTAGCCTGAACCAGGATAGATGTGTTGTTCCAGTCGAAATGATGTTTTTTTTTCATCCGTGTGTGGGGCTACGAGGGAGAGAGGCACCACACGCTGCAGCACGGACGAACTTCAGAAAACAGAGGAGAACCACCTACACAACATTTTCATGGAGAACGGATACACAAATAATTCAGTGTGCAGATTCCTCAAGAACCAACCACGACAAGCAGACCAAACACAGCTAGAAACCCTAACCACCTTACCATACTTCAACGAAGTGTCCGAAATGACAGCCAGATTACTAAGACCTCTTGGAATCCTAGTAGCACACAAACCTTGCAACACTCTCCAACAAAAACTCACAAACTTAAAAGACCCAGTACAACCCATGGACAAAACCAACGTCATCTACAAAATTCCACGCAAGGACTGCCACAAACATTACGTAAGACAAACAGGAAGATAGTTAGCCACCAGGATACAGGAACATCAGCTAGCCCCAAAAAGACATGACCCTCTTTCTCTCGTAGCCATCCACACGGATGAAAAAAAGTACCATGTCTTCTGGGACGACACATCTATTCTGGGACAGGCGAAGCAAAGACATTCCAGATAATTCCGAGAGGCCTGGCACTCCAACCACAACGCCATAAACAAACGCATAGATCTAGATGCCATCTATCAATCCCTCAGAAAACGGACAGGAAATGACATCACCACATACCCCATGAACCCCATCCAGGAGAAAGATATAAATAGAAAGCAGAGATAACAGCTTCGCTTCACTTGGAGGTCGCCACTAATGATGTTACCGAGCGAGGTAATGAAAAGTCTGGATATCAAATCTACAGCTCAGTGAGCAAACCTACACCC
Organism: Chiloscyllium punctatum; assembly: GCF_047496795.1. Taxonomy (NCBI): domain Eukaryota; kingdom Metazoa; phylum Chordata; class Chondrichthyes; order Orectolobiformes; family Hemiscylliidae; genus Chiloscyllium; species Chiloscyllium punctatum. The sequence goes on from NC_092752.1 coordinate 53,325,878, forward strand.
TGGGAACAACTGATTTCAATTTACCCTGTTCACGGCCCTCAAAATCTTATGTACCCCGATCTCTGCTCTAAGAAATGCAACTCGAAATTGTCCAGCATATCTTTACAGCTACATTGCACCAGGCGAACAACATGTTGCCCAATCTATTTTTGACTCCTTCCAGGACAATAACATCCTCCCTAAGCTGCAGTGACCAGAACTACATACAATGTTCCAGTTGTAGCCTAAACAAGTTACTGTCCAGCTTTAACAGGATTTCCCAGCTCAAATGGTCTTCACCTCGACTGGAAGTAAAAGGGGGCGAGGAGGTGTATTTCTGGTCAGGGATGAAACCACGGCTGTGCTAAAGGAGGACACTATGGATAGGTGGGACTGTGAGGCCTTATGGGTGGAGCTGAGAACCTAGGCAAGGCCAATTATGTCAACATTAGCCAGGAGCTGTGAAATATCGATTGGACACATCTACTTGAAGGGAAGTGCACATTTGGTTTGTGGGAGTCTTTCAAAGATAGATTGAAGATAGTACAGGATAGGCTTGTCCTTTCGAAGACAGCGGATAGGAAAGGCAAGATTCGTGAACTGTAGATGACAGGACAATTCGTGCGAATAGCCAAGAGGAAAAGTGAAGCGTACATAAGGCCCAGGCATCTATGAACACAACGGGAATTTGGGGAATAGCGGGAAAATTGGACTCGTCTTAAATGTGAATCAAGTGGGCTAAAAGTGGTAATGAAGTAACTTTAGCGAGCAGAATTAAGGAGAACGCCATGACGTTTAATGCTTACATAAGAAGCAAGAGGGTAACTCGAGAAAAGGTTTGTCCACTAAAGGATATGAAGGACGATTGTGTGTCGAACCTGAGAAAATGATTGATGTCATCAATGATTACTTTGCATCAGCATTCACTGATGGGAGGTACGTGATTAATGTTGAGATTAGAGATAGAAGTTTGTTAACTCCGGATCATGTTGACATAAGGAGGAAGATGTGTTGTGTAGCTAAATGATATTAAGGTGGAGAAATCACCAGGACCTGGTGGGATCTATCCCCGGTTTCTGAGGAAGGCGAGAAGCGAAACATTTGGGGCCCTGTGAGATATATTTGTAGCATCCTTAAACACAGGTCAAGTACTTGGTGGACTGGAGGGATGCTGAGATTGTTCCCGTGTACAAGGATTTTAATTGTGGTATTCCAGGTGACTACAGATCAGTGAGCATGACATCAGTGGTGACAAAGCTGCTGGATAAAGTGCTGACGGATAAAATCTCGTTATATTTGGAAAACAATAGGTTTATCAGTAATAGGAAACATGTTTCTTTGCGGGTGAGATCGTGCCTTACAAACTTAACAGAGTTCTTTGAGGAAGTGAATAAGTTGGTCGATGCAGGAAGCGCTGTACATATCTTAAGCATTGACTTGAGAAAGACGTTTGAGCAGGTTTCCCATGGTAAACTAATGGAAACACGTGAAGTCAAATGGTGTGCAAGGAGTTCTAATTAGGTAGATGTGGAACTGGTTAAGCAACAGGAGACAGAGTAGTAGTTGAATGGAGATTCTCGAAATGGAGAATAGCGAAAATGGAGAATGGTGCTCCATAGGGATCGGTGCTTGGGCCACTGTTGTTTATGATCCAGTCAAATGATCTGGAAGAGGGCTTTGTGGTCTGGTGAGGAAGTTTGCAGGTGTCACGAAAATTGGTGGATTAGCAGAAATCATAGGGGAGTGTCAAAGACACAGGAGAATACAGATAGACTGCAGAGTTGGCAGAGAAGTGGCAGATGAATTTCACTCCAGACAAATGTGAGGTGATGCATTTTCGGAAGTCTATTTCGAGAGCGAACTATACTGAAAACCGAGGAGCGTTGGGAAAAATTGATGAGTCGGGAGATCTGAATGTTCATGTATATTGTACCCTGAAGGTTAATGCATAGGTGGTAAGAGTGGTCAAGAAGACATACGGTGTGGTTGCCTTCATCGGACGGGGTATTGAGGATACGAGATGGTAGGCCATCTTATAATTGTGCAAAACATGTCGGATAATGTTACAGATCTGGTCGCCACATTCACAAAAAGACATGAATGATTTGGAGAGGGTGCAGAGAAGGGTTGTGAGGTATGGAAGTTGCTAGCCATGAAGAGAGGTTGAGTAGGTTAGGATTATTTCCGTTATAAAAAAGGAGATTAAGGGGGGGGGGGGGTGTCCTGATTGAGGTCTACAAAGTCATGAAGAGTATCGATAGGGTAGATAGAGATAAGCCTTTATTCCCAATGGTGAGGGATTCAATAGTGACAGGTCATGCGTTCAAGGTGAGAGGAGAAAAGTTTAAGGGTTTTACACGCAGAAATTACTTTACCACAGAGGGTGCTATGTGGCTGGAGTGCGTTGCCAGCAGACGTAGTAGAGGCAGACATGGTAGATTCTTTTCTGCTGCGTCTGGACAGATGCATGAGTAGGTGGCGATCAGAGAGATGTCGATGCTAAGGAATTGGGCGACAGATTTCGACAGTGGATTTGAATTGGCTCATTGCCTATCAACAAGTCAATATTTATTTCATCCGGAAACTTACATATGATTCACAACATACCACCTGCTAACATGTGCACTCTTCCAAATCATTTACGAATTTCACAAACAATAATGACTTAGCACTAATATGTATAGTAAACCACTGGACACCAGCATTCAATAATGGAAACAGCCTTCTGTCAACATTTTTCACTTTGTATAACTGAACCAAGTTGCGACGTTACTCTGGATACCAAGTGCTTTTACCTTAGTTATCAATCTGCTGTGTATGGGTCGCGTCTAAGGCTTTGCTCAAATCCATACACCAACATAAATCTATTAGCCAAATTGGCAGCCCTTGTCACCACCTCGTATAACTCACCAGATTTGTGAGAAAACTCCTCCCTCTGACAAAACCGCGTTGATTATCCATGATCACACCCCAGCATCTCAAATGAAGATTAATTGTCTTCTTTCAAATATTCGGCAATAGTTTCCCATCACTGATGTCAAACTCAGTGGTCGGCAATTCGCAATCTATCTTGACCACATTACTTGGAAAGTGAAAACGCATTAGCTGTCCTCCAGTCCTCTGACATCTCCCCCGTATCTAGAAAGGAATTGAAGGTTTGCGTTAGAATCCCTGAACATGTTTCCTTCCTGCCCTTGGCTACAACTCCTGTCGACCTCAGGATTTGTCATATTAAACTCACCAATCCTGTATTACCTGCTCATATCAAATATAAGTTCATTAACGCGAGAGTGGGAGTAACGGTTTTGTTTTGTCTCTCCATGTTTCCCTCCCAACATAATTTGCATTGTTGCTGAGGTATGGTAAAATGTGTTCCCTGAACATTATTGTCAAATTCCAGTTTTCTGAATAAACGTCCAGACGAATTGAAAGATAGCGTTCTTGATAGATCCCTCGTAATGACCAAGAATGGCTCATTTATCTCTCTCTTCCTCCGACTCTCACTTTATACCCCCCACCCACCCAAAACCACCACCACCCCCCCCCCCCCCCCCCACCCGGGCACTCTCACACAAGCACACAATCATATGTAATTTATCATTCTGCCTTTCTAAATAATACTTTACTTCGCATGAGAAAGCAATGTCATCAGCTATTTCTTGGTTCCTTCAAGCATCTGACTGCGAATACACACAAATCCATCACAATGAAAATTAATCTCGAAGGCCTGTCAATTGTTCATCGTCCATTCACTGTAATGTAGTTCACAAGGTCCACTATGTTTGTCTGCATTCGCATTTTATTGTGCTCAAATATAGACAAACCAATATTTACCTAAATGATAATAAGAAGACGGAAGCCTTTGTCGGGTAATGAAACAAAAAATTTCAAGTTGGCTCCTAAAACAGCCGGGAAGCTGACGAACATCTCGGCTCATATTCAGATTCTTCTGAAGCACTCTCATGGACCTGAGTCAAATCCGGTAATGACAGAACTTGTCAATTACATAAATATTTGGAATTATAACTCCAATGTTGACCACCAAACCATTGTCAATTGTTGTCATGGAACAAACACCAAATTCAAATTTGGCTAATCAGTTTATCTTATGCCCCAGATACTGAAATAAAATCAAGCTTGAAATGTACTGTTTGGGATGACATTAAACCAATGAACTGATGCAATCTTTGGAGTAGAAAACCAGACATTTTGAACAGTTAGCGGGAGAACAGCAAACAGCAGCCAAGCACACATCAACATAATGTCAGCTGGATAACTCTCGGAAAGGTAACTGTCGACAACAAGTTTGTGCAGAAGAACATCGAAGACTACCGATAGGAATCTGCAGAGAAAGCACAACATCCGTAGACAATAACTGATTTTGAAATTGTTGTGCCATTAATTTTTGAGGGTAATTATCAGACCACTTTTAAAGTTGGAGGGGAAAGATGGATTGAAGAGAAATGAGTTGTTTATGGATTTCTTTTTAATGGTGTCTGTTGCACTAAAAAAATAAAATTGTGAATTGTTACTTTAAATACTGACCTCTGGCATAGTTCTTTGCCTCGGGAAAGTAAACAGATTCCGACGAGTGGTGAGCTTCTCTGTGTGTCGAGTTTAAATTAACAGAGGGCTTTACACTGTGGCACAACAATTTGGGGTCTCTGGACCGTGATTGGAACAGGTTTCGACAGATACAATCTGAGATTTGAGCAGATATGAATAAATTCGTGGAATGATAAATGCCCAGTAGATGAAGACACTCAGCGGTTAGTGTCGTAGATCTATAAATACAACGTTGTCGAGATAATGTGATAATTTTCGGTTGGTTGTAGTTGGTCAAATTAGAAGTGAGAAAATGGCACTTTCAAATCGCTAAAGAGGTTTTGGGGTTTGAAAATGATTCCGAAATTTGCCAAGACCTTTGAGAAAGAAGAAAACTCTGTTCATTGAATGAGCAAAGATGCTAGAATTGGGGTTAACCAAGAACAAAGGTGGAGCTGAAATTGAAAGGGAATTATTCAAACAATTAGGAGTGTGAGAAACCGGCTCGAGCAGTAGAGTTAGAATAAACTCAAATTACAGAGAAGTAACATGCAGTTAGAAGACAAACAAAGAGAGAGAGGTAAAAGAGAGAGGGAGAATGTTCTTATATGAGCAAAGAGAAAGAGAACAAAGAGACAGAGAAAGGCAGAGAGAAGAAACGAAGAGCGAAACAGAGAGAGAAGAAACTGAGAGAAAGGAGTGAGAAGCCATTTCTCTGACCAAATAGAGGGAATTTGAACTGGAGAAGTTGCGACCTAGTCAGCAAAGTCAAATTAACGGGATGGAGATGGAAAGAGAAGGTAGTTATGTTTACAAATATTTCAAAACTATGCAATATTTTGATGAGAAAGATATTGAAACCTTTTTTCATTTGATTTGAAAAAATGGCAAAGCTGATAGAGTCTTCGGTGGATTAATGGGTAATGCTACTTCAGACAAAATCGGTAGGCAAAACTCGTGAGTTATTTGTCGAACCGTCAAATTAGAGGTCAGGAGATTATAAAGAGGTCAAACAAGCTATTTTAAGTGCGTATGAATGAGTACCAGAAATATATACATAGCGGTTGAGAAACATAAAGAAGGAAGCAGGTCCGCTATATGTTGAGATCTAAAGAATTAACCAAAGTCATTTTGACAGACTCGTGTGGGCCGTAAACATAAATAAGTTCTATGAGTCTCTAAGATAGATTATTCTGCTGGTGGAATTTAAAAACTCAGTTCCAGAGACATTAAGAATTCAAGGGAATGATCAGAAAGGTCAGGAAGTGAAAAGGGCAGCAAAATAAGCAGAAGAATACATGTTGGTGCAGAATACAAACTCCCGGTCAGAATTTGGTCCAGTGAGGGGTAGAATTTGGGAATATGGGCGATCTTATACTACGATACAAAGAGTAGATAATTATTTACGACTGGTTAAAAAAATAAACTCGAGAGGGTGAAAAGGAGGTGAAAGCCTCAGGTGTTTTCATTCTAGTGGAATGTGACATGGAAAATGAGAGTGCTGGTAGTTTCAGAAGGACATTATGAAGAGGTGTTTGTAATGTAGGCATCTGGGACATGTACAGTTACAGTGCTGGTCGTTAAGGAAAGACACTGTGGAAATCGATACAAGAAAGTGAACCAGTGGAATTAGAGAAAGTAATAAAGGAAACCGCAAGAAAATCTGAGGCGCTGCAAGGGAGTACACAGCCAAGACAGAGGCTGAGTATGGAGTTATTCCGTGATCTCTAAAAAGAATTCTCCTCTGTGGGTAAAATTAACACAGAAAGAACGGAGTGAGCAGGGCAAGAAATAACAATTTGTAGCAAGAAATAACAATTTGTCAGCAACAGAATCTAACCAGTTTGTTAATATTAAAACATGACAGATTTGCACTATTTCTGGTATATTTCTCGAATGTGTGGTAATTTCTGGGATATATGGGCAGAAATTTAGTGTTCCACCATTTAAAATCTCGTGGCGTGATAACTCAAGACTGGCGAAGTAACAGTGGAACTGATTTACAATTTGTCAGTTCCAGGAATCTACTTTATTCCTAGGAATGACTTAGAAAGGTCCAAGGTAAGACTGGCACCCACTGTTTTAGAGAAGCTCAAGGGAGACCCAGAAACTGAGTCGGTAGGAGAAAAATACTCTGGTATTTTCCCAGAGTGTGTAGTAGCAAGATGCTACTGTCATAAATCATAGCACAAATTAAAAGGAAAAATATCGATGAGGTGTTAAGGTTCAGTTATCGGACACCCTGTTTGACGTAATGGTGTGGAAAAAACCTGAACTGGCACAGGGTTTAGAACATAGAACATTGAAAAGGCCCTCATGACCACGATGTTGTGCCGAGAATTAATTCTAATGTAAAATATAGTAACTTAACCTATGCACCCCTAAACTCACTGCTATCCATGTGCGTTTGCTGCAGTCGCTTAAGTGTCCCGAATGACTTTGCTTCCACCATCTCAGCTGGTAATGCATTCAATTTATTCACAACTCTCTGCGTAAAGAACCTATCTCTAATGTTTCCTTTATACATTCCTCCTAATATCTTCGAACTAAGACTTTTTGTACCAGTCAATCCTACCCTGGTAAAAAGTCTCTGGCTATTGACTCTAACAATTCCTCTGATTATTTGGTACACCTCGATCAGGTCTCCTCTCTTCCTTCTTCTCTCCAGAGAGAAAAGTCCGAGCTTATTCAACCCTTCTTCGTAAGGCAAGTTCTCTAATCCAGGCAGCATCCTGGGAAACATTCTTTGCACCCTCTCCAAAGCCTCTATATCTTTCCTTTAGTTTGACAGAAGTGTTTAGTCTTGAAAAGCTTAGGGACTTGCAATAGAAAGAAAACATGAAAAAAGATATATATGTGAATGAATACTCTGAAAAGGAGGCAGAGAATATTTCTGAGTGTTATTATCTAAAAGATAGAATCGTAAGATGAAAATTAATAAAGCGGCAGGTTATTGCAGAGGACAAATGGGCCAACTGGCACCAGATTCTGTTACCAGTCGCATACAGACTGGAGGGTTACAGGCAGCACATGAATGACCTGTTGGAGGTCACCTAGGGGTACAAAAGACTAAGGTACAAAACCATCTTTATTGGCCTGGAATGCACAAGAATGTGGTTAACCTTTGCCATATATGTGATACATGTCAAATGGTAAATACGCCAAAGCGGTCATAAATCCAGCACCTTTGTTGCCAATTCCTGCCTTTGAAGAAACTTTCACATGATTATGTAGGTCCCCTCCTGAGAACGAAAAAAGATAAAGAACTGGAGAAACAGGTATTAGTTATTATCCCGCAAAGTGAGGAATCAAATGTAGATGTTGCGATTTTGATGTCCTTAAAATATGGAAAAACATGAAGAAGTCATTGAGGAGTGGGATAGGTTAGCATACGCTCTGTGTCAGGAGCTAAGAACAACGTTGAAGTGTTTGTTATTGCAGTATGAGGACATATGGAAGAATCAGATTGGGGGAACTAATGGTCTTGCATATGATGTAGTAGCAGGAAATATTGTTTCGATAAAGCCATACTCCCATTGGCTTAATAATTTCAAAGCCAGACAGGTCGAGAAAGTTTGACAAGCCAGTTACACAACAAAGTGCTGCTTACGGTGTGGTTTTTGCCAGGTGCTTTTTCAGGAATGGCGAAAGAAAACTCTACGTTTTTCAACGCCAAATGGGCCATATCAATTGAAAATGATGCCGTATAGAATTAAGAATGCACCTGGCACATTCCGAAGACTCATGAACAGAATTGTGGCTGGATTAAAAAACTGCAGTGTATTTGAACGACGCAGTTATCTTTAGAGAGTTCTAGAAAGATCCCATAGTACAGTTCCCAGAGGTCTTTGAAAGACTATGAGAAGCAAAACTGAATTGCGAAGGTAGATCTGACGTTCTTGGGACAATAGATTGGTCATGGATTGTTGGTCCCGAAGAACGCAATGACGCACCAGTTTTAGTTACGCCAAACTTTTCAAAATCTTTTAAAGTTGCCATTGATGCTAATGACATAGTGTTGGAGCTGTACTGCTTCCGGAAGGTGATGATAGGATTGAATTGGCAGTTGCTTACTTTTCGAAAAAAAAGTCAACATCCACCAGAGAAAATACCCCACGATCGAATAAGATCTATTGGGGTTTGGTTTTGACATAACAATATTTTAATGCATATGTCATTAAACGACGTGCCGGAGACGATTGTGCACACGGATCACAGAGAAAATACCCCATGATCGAATAAGATCTATTGGGGTTTGGTTTTGAGATAACAATATTTTAATACATATGTCATTAAACGATGTGCTGGAGACGATTGTGTACACGGATCACAATCCTCTTACATACTTGGAACGGTTTTAATAAAAGAATGTGTGAATATTTCTTTGGAACCTTATAGAACATAGAACATAGAACGATACAGCACAGAACAGGCCCTTCGGCCCACGATGTTGTGCAGAATATTTGTCCTAGATTCAGCACACATCCATGAACCTATCCAATTGCCGCTTAAAGGTCGCCAATGATTCTGACTCTACCACTCCCACAGGCAGCGCATTCAATGCCCCCATCACTCTCTGGGTAAAGAACCTACGCTGACACCCCCCTATACCTTCCACCCTTCACGTTAAATTTATGTCCCCTTGCAACACTCTGTTGTACCCGGGGAAAAAGTTTCTGACTGTCTACTCTATCTATTCCTATGTCATCTGAGACATCACTATCAAATCACCCCTCATCCTTCGCCGTACCAGTGTGAAATGGCCTAGCACTCTCAAACTGTCCTTGTACGACTTATTCTCCATTCCAGGCACCATCCTGGTAAATCTTCTCTGCAACCTCTCCAAAGCTTCCACATCTTTCCTACAGTGAGGCGACCAGAACAGCACTCAGTAATCCAAATGTGGCCGAACCAAGGTCCTGTACAGCTGCAACATCACTTCACGATTCCTGAATTCAATCTCTCTGCCATTACACAATAGGCCTTCTTACACGTTCTATCCACCTGAGTGGCAACTTGCAAAGTTCGATGAACATAGACCCCAAGATCCCTCTGCTCCACCACCTTACTAAGAACACTTCCGTTAACCCTGTATTACGCATTCTTATTTGTGTGGACAACCTCACACTTGACAGAGTTGAACTCCATCCGCCACTCCTCAGCCCAACTCTGCATCATATCTAAATCTCTTTGCAGCCGACAACAGCCCTCCTCACAATCCACAACTCCACCAATCTTCATATCATCTGCAGATTTGCTGACCCACTCTTCGACTCCCTCTTCCAAGTCATTAATAAAAATTACAAACAGCAGAGGAACCAGAACTGATCCCTGCAGAACTCCACTTGTAACTAGGCTCCACGCTGAATATTTACCATTTACCACCACTCTCTGATTTCGACCGGTTAGTCAGTTTTCTATGCAACTAGTCAAATTTCCCTCTATCCCATGCCTCCTGACTTTTTGCATAAGCCTACCATGGCGAAACATAACAAATGCCTTACTAAAATCCATGTACACTACATCCACTGGTCTACCCTCATCCACATGCTTGGTCACCTCCTCAAAGAATTCAATAAGACTTGTAAGGCAAGACCTACCCTTCACAAATCCGTGCTGGCTGTCCCTAATCAAGCAGTGGCTTTTCAGATACTCATAAATCCTTTCCCTCAGTACCCTTTCCATAAATCCTATCGCTCAGTACCCTTTTCATTACTTTGCCTACCACCGAAGTAAGACTAACTGGCCTGTAATTCCCGGGGTTATCCCTATTCCCTTTTTTGAGTTTGGGAAAGAACGAGTCACAGGTGGACCAGCTGGAAGTGAGGAAGTCGGGCAAGTTGGAAGAGAATTCAATAAACTTTTCGAATTGTGGACAAGAGAGAGAAGCAGGGGCGATAATTTCATCTATGTATTGGAGGAAGCATTGTCGATGGGGGCTGGGATAGACGTTGAACAAGGAATGTCCTACGTACCCAATGAAAAGACAGGTGGTCCCGTGCCCACGTGCTTATACATACTCCCCCACCCCCAGCCAGAGGAGAGCGAGAGTAATTCATAACAGAAGTTATAGAGGGTGAGCTCGGGTTCACCAGGTGGAAGAGTGTGATGGTGATTGGGCGCAGTTGAGGCCTTTACTCCAGGAAGAAGAGGAGAGTCCTGAGACTATCCTGGTGGGGGATGGATGTGTAAAGGGATAGTACGTCCATGGGAAAAAGAAGGCTGCTGGAGCCTGCGTGTCAGAGGTATCAGTGATGTACGTGGACAGGGACTGGACAAGGAATAAAAGACAGAGTCATTACAAGAAGCGATGAGTTTTCTGTGGCAAGCTCAGATTAAAGCAATTGATCTTTTTTGTAGTTCTCTTTGCGTATTTTCGTACGTAGAAGCGAGTTGTGCTATCAGAGGACTATCAGCTTGGAAGCTGTTGGGTGGGATGACCAGACAAAGGAGGTCAGTTATCGTAGTAGATGCTGTGGCCTGATGGTCCATGGGTTGGCCATGGTCTGGGGAATATAAGAAATGGTATTTTAGAGCTGAAACTCAACCTCTGCAATGTGGAGGTCAATATACCAGTCTACAGCAGCACCATCCTTACCGGCAACTTCAGAAGACAGTCAGGTTTGTGTCTATCCGCATGGTGTGCATTAAGTTTGGGGGTATTGGGTTGGAATAGGTGAAGGGGTTTGCAGACAAATTGAGGCACGCAATGTTCTCAATTAACAATTCGAGTGCTTTAAAAGGGCAGGAGGAGGGCCTCAGATGGCGGGAAAGTCCTGGAGCTGGGCGAAGTTGGCTGTGTGATGGGAAAGGGACTCTTGCCCAAAACATTGGGCATGGAGGCTAAGACAGTGCAAGAAGAGTTCAATGCCATTTCGAGTTCATTAATGTGGCAGCGCATAGATAAGCAAAGCTGAGATGTTTGCTGAGTACGGTTATGTTTCCTCCTCAATCTCGCTTCTGCAAAACCAAGCTTTTCACTGTCACTAAAATCTCATCTGCCATTCTCCCTCTTCCTTCGTACTGTTTCCTTGAAATCCTACGTCTCTTGCACTACTCCTTCTGCTTCTACATATTCTTTCACTGACGATATCCCTTCACGTTATTCTGCTACCACTCTCACTTCAGGAGTTCCAGAAATTCCTCAGTTACTCCGACTTGCTCTGGCCACCCCTTTCGTTTTTGCGTTGCAACTGGAATGATGAAAGCTGCTGGCTTCTTCGTTGTTATTGATTATCAATGAATGAGAGATTGAGATGATCAATATCTAATACGAACAGAAAATAGCGTATGTCTGTCACTGCCTGATTCACCAGCTACGGGATGATTTTGTTCCCCATGGTTCTGTGTGGAACTTCTTTCTGTATCTGTGTCATAGTGCTTAACCAAACCGCCTCACCACCAATCGAACAAATATCTCCTGAGAATCAGAAGTTTCTTGTGACAACGTTGTGAAGGCAGTGAGCACATTCTTCAAACAAGCCATGCCCTGTCCTTTTGTACTTTATCATTTCAACTGATGTTCAAATGTTATTTGAGTTGAGTTCAGAATGAACTCTTTTACCATCCAGACAGCATTTGACTCTTTTGGTATCAAGGACCCTGAGGAAATTGTGATCAATGGGAATCAGAGGAAATTCTGTGCTGTTAATTTCCTCACTGAACAATGGGAAAGCAAATCCCTGCAAGAAGTCTTCCATGTAAATGCTATTCTCACTGGGTCCAATATATTGTTCTTTCACTATCATTTGCTGCAAATCATTTGCTGCGACAGTTCTGCCTACCTCTCCAGATAACCTGTCACACTACTGAAACACGTTCTGATCCTGCTATATGAAGAATGTTGTGAAACTTGAAAGGGCTCAGAAGAGACATAAAGGGATGATGCCAGGAATGCAGTCGTTTGATATGCATCGGGAAACCGAGTACACTGGGTATTTGCTCCTTAAAGCACCGGAGGCTGAGGGGAGTCGTTATAAAAGTTGATAAAATCATGATTTGGAGATGCTCGTGTTGGACTGGGGAGTACAAAGTTAAAAACGCGCAACACCAGGTTATATACCAACAGATTTAATTGGAACCTCTAGTTTTTGGAGCAGCACACATTAATCAGGTGGTTGAAGGAGCGGCATTCCGAAAGCTAGTGCCTCCAAGTAAATGCATTCGACTATAACCTGGAATTGTGTAATTTTTCACTTCATAAAACCATGAGAGGCAGCAAAGTTGGAGTATATCAATCAGCACTCAGAATCGGAGTCTCGTAATGCCAGTAGTAACACATACAGTCTCATTGTGAGGGAGCAGAGTGGAGTGGGAGCTGGAGGATTACGTGTATCTTGGAGTCACAGCAACAACTTTCCGATGCTGGGAACTGACTGCACTGAGTTTGTTGGAATCGTAGAAAAAGCTGCCAGTTCATTGGCGTATACTACAGCGCTATGAGCGACCGTCTGTAAATTGCTATCAGTTAACAAATTTTCTTTTTTGCAATTCTGAAAGTAGTGCTGCACTCAGAAATAAAAGGAAAAAGTGCAATTGTAAGGCAATTTAGCAATCTGAGTAAGCCACAGTTTCATAAGGTACTGAACTCTCATGCTATTTTCTTGATGTTAACTTAATACTACATAAATAATGAAGTAAGACGACGTACGTTGCAGGTGAAGACATGGATGCATATGTTCGTCAAGTGCAAAATGTGTTCTATTACATTGGGTAGTCATAGCCCTGCTGGTAGACTTACAACGGGCCTTTGAAGAGAGATAACCACTGGAGATTCAGTGGGTCATATATGGTGCTGAGAGATAGAACATAGAACATAGAACATAGAACATTACAGCGCAGTACAGGCCCTTCGGCCCTCGATGTTGCGCCGATCAAAGCACCCCTAACCTACACTAAGCCACTATCCTGCATATACCTATCCAATGCCCGCTTAAATACCCATAAAGAGGGAGAGTCCACTACTGCTACTGGCAGGGCATTCCATGCACTTACGACTCGCTGAGTGAAGAACCTACCCCTAACATCTGTCCTATATCTACCCCCCCTTAATTTAAAGCTATGCCCCCTTGTCATAGCTGACTCCATACGTGGAAAAAGGTTCTCACTGTCAACCCTATCTAACCCCCTAATCATCTTGTACACGTCTATCAAGTCACCCCTAAACTTTCTTTTCTCCAATGAAAACAACCCCAAGTGCCTCAGCCTTTCCTCATAGGATCTTCCTACCATACCAGGCAACATCCTGGTAAACTTCCTCTGCACCCGTTCCAGTGCCTCCACATCCTTCCTATAGTATGGCGACCAAAACTGCACACAATATTCCAGATGCGGCCGCACCAGAGTCTTATACAACTGCAGCATGACCTCAGGACTCCGGAACTCAATTCCTCTACCAATAAAAGCCAGTACGCCATATGCCTTCTTCACTGCACTATTTACCTGGGTGGCAACTTTCAGAGATCTGTGTACATGGACACCAAGATCCCTCTGCTCTTCCACACTACCAAGTATCCGACCATTAGCCCAGTACCCCATCTTTTTATTACTCTTACCAAAGTGAATCACCTCACACTTAGCTACATTGAACTCCATTTGCCACCTTTCTGCCCAGCTCTGCAGCTTCTCTATATCCCATTGTAACCTGCCACATCCTTCCTCACTGTCTACAACTCCTCCGACTTTCGTATCATCTGCAAACTTGCTCACCCAACCTGCTAACCCTTCCTCCAGGTCATTTATAAAAATGACAAACAGCAATGGTCCCAAAACAGATCCTTGCGGAACACCGCTAGTGACGGCACTCCAAGATGAACCTTTGCCATCAACTACTACCATCTGTCTTCTTCCAGCCAGCCAATTCCTAATCCAAACCTCCAACTCACCCTCAATGCCATATCTCTGTATTTTCTGCAGTAGCCTACCATGGGGGACCTTATCAAACGCCTTACTAAAATCCACATATACCACATCTACCGCTTTCCCCTCATCTACCTCCTTAGTCACCTTCTCAAAGAATTCAATAAGGTTTGTGAGGCACGACCTGCCATTCACAAAACCGTGCTGACTATCCTTGATCACATTATTCTTATCCAGATGTGCATAAATACTATCCCTTACAATTCTCTCTAAGACTTTGCCCACAACAGAAGTGAGAATCACTGGCCTATAGTTACTAGGATTATCCCTACTCCCCTTCTTGAACAAGGGAACCACGTTTGCTAGCCTCCAGTCCTCTGGCACTACTCCTCTAGACAAAGAGGACACAAAAATCAAGGCCAATGGCTCTGCAATCTCCTCCCTTGCTTCCCAGAGAATCCTAGGATAAATGCCATTAGGCCCAGGGGACTTATCTATTTTCACCCTTGCCAGAATTTCCAACACCTCTTCTCTACATAGCTCAAAGCCATCCATTCTACTTATTCGTGCCTCAGTATTCATATCGACAACAATGTCCTGTTCCTGAGTGAATACTGACGAAAAGTATTCATTCAGTGCCTCCCCAATCTCTTCAGCCTCCACACGCAGCTTCCCATTACTATCCTTGATTGGACCTATTCCTACCCTAGTCATTCTTTTATTCCTAACATACCTATAGAAAGCCTTAGGGTTTTCCCTAATCCTACCAACTAAGGACCTCTCATGTCCCCTCCTTGCTGCTCTTAGCTCTCTCTTCAGGTCCTTCCGGGCTACCTTATAACTCTCAATCGCCCCTATTGAACCTTCACGCCTCATCTTTACAAAGGCCGCCCTCTTCCATTTAACAAGGGATTCCAATTCCTTATTAAACCACGGCTCCCTCACACGACCCTTTCCTCCCTGTCTGATAGGTACGTGCTTATCAAGGACACTCAATAGTTGCTCCTTGAACAAGTTCCACATATCAATTACGCTCTTGCCTTGGAATCTACTTTTCCAATCCACACATCCTAAATCATGCCTCAACGCATCATAATTTCCCTGCCCCCAGCTATAACTCTTGCCCTGCAGTACACACTTATCCCTCTCCATCACGAGTGTAAAAATCACCGAATTGTGGTCACTGTCCCCAAAGTGCTCACCTACCTCTAGTTCTAATACCTGGCCTGGTTCGTTACCCAGAACCAAATCCAGTATGGCCTCACCTCTTGTTGGCTTATCTACATATTGTGTCAGGAAACTCTCCTGCACACATTGCACAAACACTGACCCATCTAACGAACTGGAGCTATAGCTTTCCCAATCAATATCAGGAAAGTTAAAGTCTCCCATAACAATCACCCTATTACTGCCACTCTTCTCCTGAATCATCTTCACAATCCTTTGTTCAACGATTCTAGGACTATTAGGAGGCCTGTAAAAGACTCCTAACAGGGTGACCTCACCTCTCCTATTCCTAACCTCAACCCAAACTACCTCAGATGGCAAATCTTCGTCCATCTTCCTTTCCACCGGTGCGATAGGTGAACATCGCACAGATTAAGAAGATCACACTACAGACGCGACGGCCTGGAAGAATGAAAGGAATGGGTGCCTCTTCAATCGAAAGGAAACAGTCAGGGAATACGGCGATAAACTGATGTATCTCTAACAATTCAGTTTTCCAGTTTTGAAGCTGATGGAAGTGTTGGCTGCTTAGGGAAGTACAGACAGAACCATGCTTACAGTACCATGCACAATCCGACTGTTCAGGACGGGAGGGAGAAGAAGGAGGAGCAATAATCAGAGGGGTTTCAGTCAATTGAAGAAGATGTCAGCGTTTCCGTGACTGTAAATGTCATTTCAGTATGGTTGAGTCAAGAATGTCATCATGTGTGCAGGAGATTCGTCTGGGGGCCAGTGAGCAATCACACTTCTTGTCCATGTTAGGAAGAATGATATGGGTAGGAAAGGTGAAGTGGTCTGATCTTCATAATTTTGGAAGCTAGGTGGATGGTTAGCAAGCAAGACCGGAACTGTAGAAATCGCTGGAATAATCCCAGTATCGTGCACAAATGGGAATAGTACTTGGGGGTTTTGGCAGATGAGACAGTGACTGGAACGATAATGCAGCTGGAACGGCTTCAGAGACTTCAGGCATTGTTTCTGGTTCTGGTGAAGGTAGCAACTGTACAAGCTCGTTGAGGTAACACGTGACAAAGCTGGAACTCATAAAAATTAGAATATAGAAAAATACAAAACAGAACAGGCCCTTCGGCCCCCTTGTGCCGACCATTGATCCTCATGTAATGTAAACCTAATCTATGAACCCTCAAATTTCTGTGACGATATGCCTGTCCAGCAGTCTCTTAAATATCCCCAATGACCTCGCTTCCACAACTGCTGCTGTCAAAGCATTCCATGTTCTCACAACTCTCTGAATCAAGAACCCGCCTTTGACATCCCCTCTATACTTTCCGCCAAACAGCTTAAAACTATGACCCCTCATGTTAACAATTTCTGCCCTGGGAAAAAGGCTCCGGTTCTCAACTCTATCTATGCCTTTCATTATCTTGAACACCTCAAGTAGGTACCCTTTCTTCCTTCTTTTTTCCAATCAAAAAAGTCCGAGCTCAGACAACCACTCTTCGTAAGATAAGCCCTCCATTCCAGGCAGCACGCCAGTAAACATCCTCTGAACCCTCTCCAAAGCATCCACATCTTTCCTATATTAGGGCGACAAGAACTGGACACAGTATTCCAAGTGTAATCTAACCAAAGATTTATAGAGCTGCAACAAGATCTCACGGCTCTTAAACTCAATCCTCCTGTTAATGAAAGCCAAAACACCATATGCTTTCTTAACAACCTTGTCCACTTGGGTGGCAGTTTTAAGGGATCGATGTACCTGCACACCAAGATCCCGCTGTTCATCTACACTGCCAACAATCCTGTCTTTAATCCTGTACTCAACTTTCAATTTCGACCTTCTAAAACTCGTCACTTGGCATTTATCCAGGTTGAACTCCATCTGCCACCTCTCCACCCATCTCTACATCCTCTCACTGTCACGCTGCAGCCTACAACAATTCTTTGTGCTGTCAACGACACCTCCAACATTTGTGTTGTCTGCCAACTAACTAACCCTTCCTTCAATCTCCTCATCTGAGTCATTAATAAAAATTACAAAGAGTAGTGGCCCAAGAACAGAGCCCTGTTGAAAACCAATCACCACTGACTTCCAGGCAGTATACTTTCCTTCCACTACCACTCGCTGACTTCTGTCGAATAATCAATTCTGTATCCACATTGCTTATTTTCCCTGTATCCTATTCCTCCTGACCTGAACGAGCCTAAGATGGGGAACTTTATCAAATGCGTTGCTGCAGTCTATACACACCACATCCACCGCTCTACCCTTATGAAATTGTCTGGTAACATCCTCGAAGCAGTCAATAAGATTTGTGAGGCATGACATGCCTCTCACAAAGCGAAGCTGACAGCATTTAATCAAGCCATGATCTTCCTGACTGAGATTAATACTATGCGTCAGAATCCTTTCCAACACCTTGCAGATGACAGACGTGAGACTGACTGGTCTGTAATTGCCGGGGACTTCGCTATTTCCTTTCTTGAATAGAGGAATTACATTTGCCTCCCTCCAATTCTCTGGTACAACTCTGTTAGAGAGCGAGGATGCAAAGATCTTCGCGAGCGGCGAAGCAATCACATTTCTTGCTTCCCAAAGCAGCCGAGAACAAATCTGGTCTGGCCCTGGCGACTTGTCAATCTTAATGTTTGTCAAAATTTTCAGCATATCGACTTCCTCAATCTCTATCCGTTAGAGCATGCTTACCTGCTCCTCAAAGGTTTCATTCACTACAAGGTGCTTTTCTTTAGTAAAGGCAGAAGCAAAAAACTCATTTAGTGCTTCCCCTACCTCCTCAGACTCTATACACAAGGTCCCTTTGCTATCCCTGATCGGCCCTGCTCTTTCTTTGATCAGTCTCTTATTCCTCACACACGTGTAATATGCCTTTGGATTCTCCTTAATCCTTGCTGCCAAGCCTTTTTCGTGCCCCTTCCTGGCTCTCCGCAGACTATTTTTGAGCTCCTTCCTCGCCTGACTGTATTCCTCTCGAGCTGAGCAAGACTCTTGCTTCCTCCACCTTATGTATGCTGCCTTCTTTGTTTTGATGACAAGCTCCTCAGCTCTCGTCATCCAAGGTTACTTTATCTTACCACTTTTTGCCTGTCTCAGAGGAAAACATTTATGCATCACTGGCAGCATCTGTTCCTTAAACCGTCTCCACATGTCTATAGTGCCCTTTCCATTGAGCAATTTCTCCCATCCAATCTTCCCAAATCTCGTCTGACATCATCATAATGTCCTTTTCGCCAATTAATTATCCTCCCATTGTGCCTGCATCTCTCCTTCTCCATAGCTATGTAGAATGTGAGGCCGTTGTGGTCAATATCACCAAAATGCTCTCCCACCGCCACATCTGACACTTGCCCTGGCTCATCGCCGAGCACCAAATTCAAAATGGCCTCTCCCCTCGTTGGCCTGTCAACGTACTGAGTTAGGAAACCTTCCTGAACACACCTTATATAAACAGCTCTTTCCAAACCATCTGCTCGAAGGAGGTTTCAATCAATATTGGGAAAGTTAAAGTCACCCATTGCAACAACCCTACTACATTCACACTTTTCCAAAATCTGCCGACCTGTGCTTTATTCTATCTCCCTGCTGCTATTGGGGAGCCTGTAGTAAACCCCTAATGAGGTGACTGCTCCCTCTCTGTTCCTAATTTCCACCCATACTGACTCATTAGGCAGACCCTCCTCAACAATGATAATTTCTGTGGCTGTGATACCCTCTCTGATTAGCACTGCTACACTCCCTCCTCTTTTTCCCGCCGCCCTATTCTTTTTAAATGTTATAAATCCTGGAACATCCAGCGACCATTCCTGTCCCTGAGGAACCCACGTCTCTTTTATGGCCAAAACATCATAGCACCAGGTACAGACCCATGCTCTAAGCTCATCACTTTTATTCCTGATTCTCCTTGCATTGAAGCAAACACACTTTAACCGATCTCTTAGTTCTTTCCCAGGAAATTCCTTGTGGGGTATTTGGCAGGAATTGAAAATAACTTGTCGTGTTTGTGGGATCCAAAAAGGAACGGTATAGGAGACGACCAGAATGGACACAATATTTGGGAGCTGGTACGAATTTACACCAACAACTTTAACAGTGCAAGAATCAATAAGCAAACACTAAACCTGAGGAACTCTGTATAGATATAACGACTTGCATTTTGGCGAGTTGCAGATGCAAATTTCTGTGTGGAAAT
This sequence comes from Chiloscyllium punctatum, assembly GCF_047496795.1. Taxonomy (NCBI): domain Eukaryota; kingdom Metazoa; phylum Chordata; class Chondrichthyes; order Orectolobiformes; family Hemiscylliidae; genus Chiloscyllium; species Chiloscyllium punctatum. The sequence goes on from NC_092752.1 coordinate 53,345,656, forward strand.
CTAATGTCCTGATAAACGGGAGCTGGCTCAAGGAATGAGAGGACAGGGTGTTAATTTTTGCTCGGTATAAAGTATCCTGAAAGTATAGAAGGGAAGGGAAAGGATCAAGGGTAGACGTATTGGTTTAGATAAGCGTTAGTTGAGCAGTCCAAGACAAAGAAGATATATAAAGAATGAATTTGACTGGAATAAAAATTGGAAATAGAAAATTGTGATGTGCAGCATTTAGACCACCAACCGTCGGAAATATTGAAGAGAATAAGTATGCAGGGACATTTGAAAACGATGACAATATGACAGAGTAGTTATCTTGAAAAACTTAAATTTTCCAGATGCTGTTTACTGGTTGTGGGGAGTCATCAGGGCGAGTATTCCAGGATTGCATGGAGGAAAGCCCACTGCACGCGGACGTGTCCAGCCCAGAAGATCATGTAGTGCTGGACATTATCCTTGGGAATGTGGTTGGGCGGGGGTGGACATAGTGTGCATAGGGGAAGTTCTGGGACACATTGATCATTTTGTTGTAAGGTTCAGAATGATAGTCGAGAAAGATATGCAATAGTTGAGAGTAAGAGTAATTAGTTAAGGCGGGATGGCTTAAATGGCACAAGAATGAAGCTGGGAAGTTTGACTGGAACAACATGTTGGTCAGAAAAATAGAAAAAAAAATCAACAATGGGCTCCTTTCAAAGACGATATGGTTTGCATTCTGTCGTGAAATGGTGCCTCAACTAGGAAAGGCAGGAAAAAAACCCCACAAGTTCTCTGGATGGCAAAGATCACCAACAGAATCGATATCAGACAGAGAATTGAATTGGTAAACAAATCGAATGCTGAACGTTCGGAGGAGAGATAGTAGAGCAGGGGGAATTATGGGAAATTTCGGACTCAACTTGAAGGTGTCCCAGAATCCTCTGCTGGCACCTCATAGTGAGAGTGTTATCAGAAGATGCAAAGCTTGCTCAAGACAGTAAGAGGATCTTTACCTTAAAAATGTTCTCTGCAGTTAATTAGGATACAATTGGATATATTGTTAATGCATGTTCAGTGGAAACATCCCAGAGGTGATTGTAAAATTATTGTGACTAAACGTAATGAATAAGGGAATGGGGGAAGCAGGAGATCATTATTCAGTAATACGTGCAGTTGAAAAGCTCGTGTAAAGATGATAGGACACATGACATCCTTCTGTTTCATCGGACTTCTGTGTGGCTTGATGTCACGTTGTGAGAGCTCTCCAACTCCAAAAAAATCTCGTCTTTGTCACATAATCGATCCTGTTAGATATACTCTGATGTGTGCAAAATCCATCAGCCAGTGCGGCCCAACTGTAACTCATATCGGTCATTATAAAGTTTCCTTCTATGGAATCTCCTCCAACCCCCATAATCCTCCCTGTCTATAACATACTTCTGAATTCTTTACAACCCTCCCCTTCTCTGTTACTAATCCGACATATAGAAACCTAATCTTTGTTATCCCTTCCAGTCCATACAACAGTCAATAACGACCTTCCTCCTGCCCCGACAGATCACAATATCTGCAAAAATCTCTCCAGTTACTGCAGTGTTCATTATATCTGCAACTTTCTCCAGCATATCCAACTCTGCCCATCTCTTTTCTTTGTTCCAGTCTGAACAAATTTCCCTGTGATGTAACCTACTCCAATGCCTAAACAGCCTGTGTAACATCCTCCATTCCCTGCAGCACGCCCAATTCTGAAACCACTTTCTGCCCCTACCCAGCTCACTACCTCTGCATGATACTTAGCACTCATTCATGATCGCTGAGAGCCGGCTCTGACCGTGAACAGAGCCGTTGTCGGCCCTCCTTATTTTTGCCAGTTCGGATTCCCTGATTGGATCAGGTAAAAATCCCAGTTAGGGAACAAGTATTAATGAGGTTAGGCTGACTGACCCCCTCGTTCCAATGACTGCAGAAACCTCTACCTTTTTCGAACGTTCATTAACACCTACAAAACTCCTCCTCTCTGAAACCTCCTTCAGTTTCTACATTCCTCTCTGTAAACTTTTCCAAGCAAAGTCACATCCTTTTCAGTAGAACTTTCTCTTATCAAGCTCCTGCAGGACCAACACAAGCTTTAGATCTTTTTCCTGCAAACTGTAGATCTTACCGCCCCCACACAAACATTTTCGAAGTAACATCTAACCACTTCCACAAATGCAATCCGCCGTATGACTGTGGCATTGTCCAAAAGGTGGAAGAGGCTTTTGAAGCAGTGAGCTTCACAGGGCATGGAGAACTATACAGAAGTAGGAATGTTGGTAGAACCTTGTACTTTTACAATGGAGGGAACGGTAATAGAACATGAAGGATGTTGCAGAGACTGCAATTTTTAGGCGCAGTGGACAGAACATTTATTTCTGTTGCAGACAGACAGAGAAAGCCAGATCATGAGATAAACTTGCAACGTAACATTTTCATCTGCTTTTGGGGAAACGTTCTCTCAACATGGCTCTTGTAGAAATAAAATTGATCTGGCTGGTCCAGCTCTATTTTAGCTTCAACCAAACATAAAACTGTCATTGTTTTTGTAATCTCCTTCAGCCGCCAGAACACTCCATATCCGTGAAATATTCCCAAGCCTTCACGCAATTTCCTATCTCTGTAACCTCATCTGGACCTCATACCCATCCTGGTGTTTTGCACTTGCTGCAATCCTGAACGTACTCCTCACCTTTCAATAAGGCAAATGAAATGGTAGCTTTAAATATAACGAACCAGATCAGATGTAGCTGCCATTCTGGAGACGTGGCTGCATGTTGAACGGCATGGTGCAGGAGAGAAATATTATTGTCCTCCAGTACTGACAATTACACGGGGATCTGTCCGCTTGGTCTGAGGTTGATCCCTGGGTCAGTGAGGTGTCAGCTTTCTAGGTGAATTCCCAACAATGTAGGAAGGACCTCATTGTCCTTCTCTGCTCCACCAGGCAAGTGCCACCACCTGCACTTTGTGAACATACAGTCACCATATCTCTGTTCCTGCACCCACCTCCCTCCAAGGCTCTTATTCTCTCGCTGTCACTGAATGTAACACATTCTCTCTCTAACTTTTCCTCTGTCCCTTTCCCTACTCTCCCTGTTGTCTATGCTGCTTCCTCACTTACTGCGGGAATCTCGGCCACCTTTCACTCAGCTGTACCAGCACTAACACATGTCCCAACCACTTCAATTTCCAATAATAATTCTTGGTGATTTATTCATTTCAGAAAGAACCATTCCACAATCGGGGAGAAACAGCCAAGAAAGATAAGGCTTTCCCCAACATTCAGCTTCTCACTCCAAACAGAGGAAGGATTCTGTCCCTTACAACTACGAGAGTCTGACTGACCGTGTCCAAATTCCAGGACTGGAATCTGAGACTTACCTTGACTCAGTGCGCTGGATAGAATGACTGACTGTGGTGAATGATATTAAAATTCCTGGTTTTGTATCGGTGCTAACGATATAACGGTCAGGCTCAGGGTAAACATTGCTCAAGTCGGGTTTATGTAAAGATATATATCTGTGTGAATTCAAGTCAGCTCAAAGTGCGTGTGTATAAACTCAGAGTGAGCAACCCATAGCTAATGTCCATGAGCTGCTTTTGCGTCCATGAGCTGAGTATCCTTGCAGCAACATTGAAGTGGGAGGTGTCACTGTTTGCTGAGGTGCCTCATTGAAGTTCAGAAGCGTCGTGGAAATGGGTGTCCGATGTGCTGTGATAGCATGTATAGTCTAACATATGAGATCTGCCATAATTGATGGGTGCGGAGGAAACGCAGCTTCTGTCTGTGCAGCGTTCTCCGAGACATTGGTGTTCAAGATAGAAGTTTGCAGGACTGAGGAGTGAGATGGAGTCACCAGTTAGCAGCTCTGACTTTCATGCTAAATTTTCACTGTTGAGTTTCCCCAAAATGGAAGGGAGGACACGCAGCTGCAAATTGATGAGGAAAGATTTACATTAATTTGGCTGCTGATAATCTGGAAATATTCAGTCGGTAATTGGCCACTGTCTTGCTGCAATTGTGCCTTAAAGAAGGCCCTTCGGGCAACCAAGCCTGCACAGGCACATGATAAAATTCGATATCATTATATCTTCTGCTTTCTCATGTATTTCGGAGACCAGGAGGATTGCAGATACTGGAGATAAGCTCCAGGCATTAATCCCCCTCTTTGTCATTGAATGGACATACTCTTTCCCTGGCTACCTTCTTAACCCTGATAAACTGGTTGGGAGTTTCCTTCATCGTGTTTGCCAAAGCTACATCATGTTGACTTTTCGCCCTCCTACCGCCTTGTTTATGTTTTTCCAGTTTTCAATGTTTTTCCAAGGTTGTCAACTCTCTTCCGTTTCCAACCTTTTCGATGTACTTCCTTTTCCCTTTTTGACAAAGCTCACAATTTGTCTTATCATCAGAGGTTTCGAAAGCTTTCCATCTTACCAGACAAGATGACCAGATATGATATTCTTAAATTCAGTAAAATGAAGAAGGGTCTGGTGGCCACTCATACAAATCCACACAGATTAATCATTATAACTTATCTTGGTGGGGTCACTTTAAGCTTCAAGTAAAATTTAAACTCATATATAAAACGTCTACATCGACTTGTGGATGCTATTCTTTGCTTTTCAAATGATTCTTACTTATTTCGTTCTCTGTATTGAAGATAAATTTGTTAAAGATCACTTTATATTTCTTGCCAGCACAAATGCACACACATTGTTTGCTTTCTAATTTATTTCTGAATTTAAGTCTTATGAATTTCACAATCCTGTTTTCTGTAGTATTGATTTCCCACGGTCTGATGTAACATCCCCTGTTCTGTCTGTGTGTTTGAAGACATACAGGGAGCTCTGGGCGTTGCAGCCTGACCCTAGTTACATTGCGAGAACACATTTCCTCGGAACAACTTCAACTGTCCCTTGGAATACCTGCTCCAACTCTGATTATGATTTTTTTTTCTTGTTACTTTTTTCCTATTCACTTGAAAGAAATCTGATCTCAGCTTAATAGAATTTGCTTGGTTCATAATAAGACTCCAGATATTAATCAAGCTTTGTCCTAGAATTACTTGTCCATGAATCAAATGAATTATGATTACGATTCCTTAAAACCTGTCCTGTAACTTCCACTCTGCAATGGTAATGCATGACATGATGCTGTCTAATTAGTGCCATGGTCGTCATTCTTGCTGCTGACTGTCGGTGGTGGAGGGGAGTAGTGATTGCGGATGGGTTTCATTCAAGTGGACAGCTTAGTTTTTAATCGTGTCAGACTGTCTGAGTACTTTTGGAGCTGGACTCATTAAAGCAAATGTCGGTTATTCCATCATATTCCTAATTTGAACCTCGGAGAGAATTGACAGGCTTTGGCAAGACAGGAGAAAATTTATCATCTGCAAGAATACTAGATTCTGATCGGATGTTCTTACTATGGAAGCTATATGGTCTTGCTTAACCTGAGAATGTTAGTATCAATGGATCCAGCAAGTATACTCTCTAAGAATGTTGAATCGCGATAGTGAGATGGTTTATGATGGTCATTGTCTGACATTTGTGTGGCACGACTGCTTGTCACTTGTCAGCCCAAACCTGGCTGTTGTTCAAGTCTTGTTGCACTTGGACCGATTTTGTGATCTGAGGAGTTGTGTACTATAAAACCAATAGCAAAGTTTATTACATCTGACTGTGTGAAGGACTGAAACTGCAGATAGCTGGTTTACCAAAGTACCTGCTGCCTTTTGTTCTTCTCGTGGACAAGAAGTTTAGAAGGTGCTGTCGAATAAGCCTTGGTGCAGCGAATCTTATAGGTAGTACACATTGCTAATACTAAGCATCAGTGATGGAGGGAATGGATGGTGGTGGAAGTTACAGCAATTAAATGGGCTTATTTGCCTAGGATATTCATGGGATGTAATCCATTACAAGCATTGGGGAGTTAACTTGTGAATTTCTTACGGCATAATTTTCAGCCGCTGACCTGCTCTTGAAGATAAAGTTGTTTATGTGACTATTCCAGGGCAATGTCTGAACAATGATAGCATCCAGGATACTGCTAAGCACCCACGTGGGTACTCAGTGATTGTAATGCTATTGAAATTTAAAAAACGATGGTTTGATTCTTTATTGAATTATTTACTTATATCTATGTGGAGTGATCGTTATTTGCTATTTATCAGACAAAACATGGATGTTTTCAAGGTCTTGTTGCATTTGAACATTGACTGGTTCAGGACTGGTATATTCGGGGAACATTCTCATGTCTGAACTTATGATGGAAAGAGCGTCATTGCAGGAGTTGGAAATGGTTGAGCATCGGGGCACTGTATTTCCTGAGGAATAGTGCAGAGCTGTCCCAGAGTTCGACGCATTGACACAGACAATAAGCATTATCTTGGTGTTCGAAATTCCAGCCAGGACATAATCTCCACCAGATTCCTATTAACTATACTTTTACTTGGGTTCCTTTTGTCACACACTGTTGAATGGTCCCTTAATGCTAAGAGTAAAACACTCACTGTCAGTTTGGAATTCCAGTCTCTGAAGTAAGCTTGCAAAGGGGTGACGAGCTTAGTGACCCTCACGGGACCCTAAGTGAACAGCATTGAGCAGGGTATTGCTGGTTGATCACATTAATGCTGACACTTCCTACACATTTAATTAGAAGGGCATCGAAGTGTCAGTTACTGGCTGCACTGCAAGCTGCCCTGCTTTTGGATTACAGAACATACTTGGACAATTTATCATTTTGTTGGTGGATGTCAGTATTCTTGCTGGATGGAACAGCTTGGCAAAAGATGTGAAAATCTGTGGAGTTAAATCACAGTTTCCAGTGTCTTCAGCCTTTTCTTGATATCGTATGAAGTGAATAGAACTGTTTGAAGATTGGGATCTGTGATGTGGGCGTCCATTAAAGTACGGGAAAATAGATTCTCGACTCGGCTCTTCTGGCAAATGCATCAACTTTATTATTCCTTCAAGTGGGACGCTCCTCAATAACTGGAGATTTCATTGTTGGAGATCAGCCTCCTCCTCCAATGGTCTCTTTCACTGTTCACTCTCTATTATGTCTACTTGTGTCAGGACTACAGAGTTAGATCTGGAACATCGATTGTGGGATCAGAGCTCTGTCGATCACTTGCTTTTTTTGCTATTTAGCATGCAAGTCAGCCTGTTTCGCAGCTAAAAACAGCAAGAGTCTCTCCAGATGGTCCCCTGAAATCTCGCTCTGGCTGGTGCTGTTCCCGACATGTCCTTCTGCACTCTTCATTGATCCAAGGTGTATCCCTGGTTTGATCGTTATTGTAGATTGGGAGGTATATAGGACCGTGAAGTTGCAGACTGTTTGAGTTGAACAGTGTACGATTCTGCTGCTGCCGTTGACCGACTGAACCTCATGGACTTCTCGACGACAGTGTTTCAATCTGTTTAAAGTTTGTCCCATTCATAACACACTTTGCTATGTAATATCGTGGAGGGTCTACAAATGTGGCATTGCCCCCTCCTGCCACAAGAACTGTGCAGCGGCTGCTCTTAATATATATTAAATGGAGAGGTGTATCAACAGCAGGCGGATTGGTGGTGTTGAGATCAATTATATGTATCCCTTTTATTGATTCCCTCATAACCTACTGCAGAGCTGACTCGCAGCCACAGAATCCAGCATCAATACTGAACACGACATTGACTACATATCAAGGAGTGTCCCTGCTCTCCCTGGGTCTATGTTGTCAGTAGACCAGAACCGAGCAGTGAGGTAGGCGATGCTACCATGAACACAGTACTGTTCGCAGATTCCTGCTTTGCAGACAATGCCTGATTGTTACCTTATTTGGTTTTGGGAAAGAAACGGCAGGACACTTTTATGTTTTGTACAATGAGTAAGGAATATCACTTTATTCCTCAAATACTTTTAAAATAAACGAAATGTCATTGTTTTCCAGTTGAAATTAATTGAAGTGAACAATAATTAACTTGCAACAGTGTGCACCTATCTATTACATAGTTTAGTGACTGATGTAAACAGCTAATTCATGTTCAAATTAGTAAACACACCATCTTGCAGTCAGCAATGAAGTTGAAAATAGCACGGAAAAAAACACTTGAATTCAGACACAGTTCTAGGGGGCCTCACGACAATCTCGGAAACACTAGCCACCAACACAATCTGTTGAGAGTTTCCAGACAGGAGCTGAACATTTATTGACACAATTAGATTAGATTAGATTACTTACAGTGTGGAAACAGGCCCTTCGGCCCAACAAGTCCACACCGCCCCGCCGAAGCGCAACCCACCCATACCCCTACATCTTACCCCTTACCTAACACTACGGGCAATTTAGCATGGCCAATTCACCTGACCTGCACATCTTTTGGAGTGTGGGAGGAAACCGGAGCACCCGGAGGAAACCCACTCAGACACGGGGAGAATGTGCAAACTCCACACAGAGAGTCGCCTGAGGTGGAAATTGAACCCTGGTCTCTGGCGCTGTGAGGCAGCAGTGCTAACCACTGTGCCACCGTGCCGCCCACAATCTCTCACAGCTCATCAGTGAGAGACATCACTAAATAACAGGAAAAATGCGTGGTCAATGAATTAGCACAGGGTTTGGCGCTGGTCCGAAACTGACCACAAGCATGTTTTGCAAGTTTTTTTTCTCCTCTAGTGTGCGTCCGAAACTCTAATTATGCATATTGGACCCAACCCTAAATGAAGATGTTATAAAGTTGATGGAGTCCTGAAACACATGGAGTCTTACATTAAATTCCTCATAAATCGCACGCAGTGTGTGTCAGCTCCAGAACGTCAGTCTCCAAACAGAATTGAGCAGCTACGTTGATGGCCAGCATCAACCCAGCCCAACGTCAATGTATGCGACTTGAGCTGGAAATTTTGCGGAAAAATTTTCAGCATTGTCATCACCATTAATAGCATAGTCTCTTTACTGAATATCCAACTGGCTTGGATAATATCTACATTTTAATTCTCCAATAAGCACAAAAGCCACCCATTTATTCAGTTAAATGTTATGACAACGTTATGACGAAAAAAGTGCACAAATCACAGTAAAGAGTATTGAAGTGACACGTCTCACTCACATACCCAAGAGCAAACCATTATTAAGTGCAAAGACATTGAAAATATACAGTTATTTTCTCTTGTATCAACAATGTGTGCTAAATTTCACACACAGTCATTTTCATAGCAACAATATGACTGTGTGACTAAACATTCTACAATCACGTGTGAGTACATTTCCAATTGCTTCTGTTCATCTCACGTCAATAATGTGGTATGCGACTTTCAGTACCTCTATGATGATCGGTGTGTCGGTCACACTTCTGAAAGACTGGCAACTTGCTTCAAGCAGCCTATCCCTTCAGATCTTCACAACAAGCAAGGTACTGACTGGACCAACTAGCCCTCGCTCACAAGAAACAAAACTTAGTGTCCAGCATTGGGCATGCTTGGACAATATTTTTCATTCAAATTCATTCATGAAATGTGTTTGGGACAGTATTTATTGCCCAACTCGTGTTGTCCTTGAGAAGGTCGAGGCGAGCTGTTACACTGAACCACTGCAGTACAGATGCTGTCGATCGACTTACAATGCCATTTGGGAGGGAACTTGAAACAGTGACAGTGTTGAAGGGAATGTGCCCTAAACTTCGATTCTCCTACTCCTTTGATGGTGCCTGATCTGTTGTGATTTTCCACCACCACACCCACGACTCTGATCTCCAGCATCTGCACTCCTCAATTTCTCCTCAACTTTGAAGGAACAGAAATATATTTCCAAATCAGGATAGCGAGGGCTTGGAATGGAAAGTGAACGTTTATTTGCTGCCCTTGTCCTTCTTGATGGTCGTTGTTTAAGAGATACTTCATCAGGTGCTTCTGCGGAGCACCGTGTATACAGCGGGCATTGCTGCAATTGAGTATCAGTGCATGAGATGAGAACCTGCGCTCAGCCAGATAAATTGGGACGTGTTTCATCGCAAAGGCATTCAAAGTTGACATGCTTTCAGAAATCATGAAGAGAGTTATTTCTGTAGCATTCCGAGCCCATGACGTATTCATGTAGCCAATTAAATTACATGGGCTCAAATTTGTGGCAGTGGAAAAGCACAGCTGGTCAGGCAGCATCCGAAGCGTAGAAGAGTCAATGTGTTGGCGTTAGTCGTTCACAGGAATGGTAAACGCATTTATATGGTCTGTTCAGTTCTGGTTAACGGTAATCCACCGGATATTAGTAGTTGACGGTTCAGTGATCGTGATAGCATTGAATGCTAATGGATGCGGTTCAATTCTGTATTGATAGAGTTGACCGCTTCCTGGCATGTGCGTATTGCAAATGTTACTTGTCACTTTTAAGAACACGCCTGCATATTTCATAATTCTTGCTCCGATTGAAAAAGGATTTTTTCACTGTCTGATTAATCGTGAATGGTGTTGAATGTTATCCACGCATTGACAAACAACCCCAGTTGTGAATTTACAGTGGAGGGATGGACATTTATGAAGCAGCTAAGAATTGATGGGTCTCGGAGAGAAAACACTCTTATTACTCATTAATCGTGTCCCTCCCTCTAAGCTAGGAAGCTCGCTTCTAGTTCCTCCTGCTGCAGAGGTGTGTAAAAACATATCTGAACAGATTAATATTAAATTATCTACTCTAAGGAGCTGAGTGAGGAATTTTTTAGCTAAATCATTTTGAACGGTTAGTTTGTTATGCAGATTAATGTCAACAGTGTGGGTTCAATTCCTGCACTGACTGAGATGACTGTAAAGACTGTCCTACTTGAGGCATGATGACTGTCCAGTTAAAATACCACCAGTTGTCGCTGTGTAACTAGTGAACAACCCTATCATGTGGTAGGTGTACGGTGCTTAACCTTTCTTTTTTTGATCTACAGGCTTAGCCAGAACACGTCCCCTGGGGAACTACTGCAGAACTCTCTTGGAGCTGACCTGGCTGCACTCACCGACTCCAACCATCTTCTTTAGTGCCAGGTAAATCTTCAACCAATGCGAGGACTTCATCATTCCCATTTGCTCCAGTTTTGCTGTTAATCATTGCTGCCACACTTGATCAACACAGATGTGATAACATGAAAGGCAGTCATTCTCGCTTCACCTCTAGAATTAAAGCAGGACTTCAGTGAGGTCAGTGACCAAACTGAGCTTCAGTGAGCAGGTTGGCGCTGAGGATTCGCTACTTGATACCACTGCATTTGACATCTTTTTCATCACTTGATTATTGGTCGGAATCAGATTAATGGAGCCGTCATTTATTGTCCTACATTTTGTCTGTCTGGACACGCCATATATTTTTTCAACACAGTCAGGTCGATACCAGTGTTGTAACCCAGCACGTCAGTTTGAATGGAATGTTTTGAGGGTCCAGAGCCTTTGCATTAGCCAATCACCCCTGCTGCTTGCAGATATACTAAAAATCAGTAGCATTAGCTGAAGACTGCCATCTGGAGAATAAGATCAATCATCATATTGACACTTCTGTCTGAACTGTGCTGTGAATGTGTCAGCCATATCTTTTCTTTTGCAGTGGTGGGCATTTCCATCATTCACGAAGGTGTAACTTGTTGATCCTCCATCTCCAGTGATTTGATTGATTTTCCACACGACTCTCCCAGACTGCATATGATAGGATTCCAGTGTTCACTTGCAGCTTACTCTGCTTGGTGAGAAAGTGATCCTGTTTAGTAACTTCACCTCATCTTCAGGTGTAACTGGTACTTCTCTTGCCAGACTCTCCTGTGTTCTTCATTGAAAAATGGTTCATCCACTGTGTTGGTGGTCAGTGTAAAGTGGTGCATATGCTAGGCAGTGACAGTGAAAATTCTGCTGGAGCACAATACTTCTGATGTTGGTAATTTCCAAAGCTACCCCACACACCACTAGGCGCTCAGTTACGAAATCTATTCGAAATCTGTCACGTATAGCACGTGATAGTTTGTCTGTCTGTCTGTCTGTCTGTCTGTCTGTCTGTCTCTCTCTCTCTCTCTCTCTCTCTCTCTCTCTCTCACACACACACACACACACACACACACACAGACACATTTTAAAACCAATGTGGTCATTCATCTATGTGGCTGCAGCTGGTTGATTGGTGTTGATGAGGTCAAGTAAATTTCTCCCTCTGTCTCTTTCCCACACCACCTAGTGCAGACCAAGTCTTGCAGATCTGTCCTTTCGAACCCGACCATCAGGATCTGTAATGCTGCTGCCGGCCCCCTCTTATTGGTGGTTTTGACATGTCCCAACCAGTGTACATTCTGTGGCTTTGCCAAACACTCAGTGTTTCTTCCAAGTGTTGGACAATGCGAAGGAACTCTGATCCATCAGTTAGGAACGGAAAGCAGCAGGAGTTTCCCATGTGAACGTTTGATCTGACACCATGAGGCTGAGGTAGGGGAGTCAGTAGGAGGTTTCCATGTTAGTGTTTGATCTGACACCGTGCAGTTCCGTTGTATCACATTGTCACTTGAAAAGTGTGCAGGTCAGCTCTCCCTATTCTGGCACTAATCCACAGAGGTTAGGAAGGCGGACATTGCAGAGTCTACAGGGCTTTTGATTTTTGTTACTGTTAAACGAATGTACTCCCCTGTTTTGTATCTTGCGATTGAACTCTACAATATCTCGCTGCTTCATTTCTTCCAGTGCCTTGTCTATTCCACTGAGTTTTGCAACATGTTCTCTATTAAGTAATTGCACTTTTTTTTTTCTTGCAACGATCATGGTGAGACCACATTGAGAGAACTGTGGGCTGAATGACATGAAATCAGTCTGGAGCAGATTCACTCATTTGATTCCTCTGAAGAGCGTGATTTCTTAGGTTAAAATCTTTTACAGAGTGTCCTTGGATGTACTAGATATTTTGCAAATGGAGCGTCATCCTGTTTCGACCAATAATATTCTGAGGTGTCTTTTCAAGTTGAATGCTGAAAGAATATTTCAATTTGTGCGAGGGATTTCCAGAAGTGGATGGACTGCAAAACTGGAGAATATCGCAGTTATAAGATGGAGATTGTTATAAAACACGCAAAATGTTATTCTTTTGTGGAACTGTCTTCCCAGAAATCGATCCAAGTTAAGACAGTGAATGTTCCTAAAATTAGATTCCCTACAGTGTTGAAAATTGTCACTTCGGCCAAACAACTCAACACTGACCCTACGAAGCGCAACCCACCCAGGCACATTTCCCTCTGACTGCTATAAATAATCTTACGTGGAATTAGGCATGGCAAATTCATCTGACTTGCACATCTTTGTACTGTGGGAGGAAACCGGAGCACCTGGAGGAAACCCACGCAGACACGGGGAGAACGTGCAAACTCAACACAGACTGTCGCCCGAGGCTGAAATCGCACCTGGGATCCTGCTGCTGTGAGGCAGCTGTGCTAACCACTGAGACACTGTGCTGCCGCAAAGGCAGAGCCAGACAGTTTATTGTCTACAAATGATGTATTAACGTGATAAGGCGTAGGAGGAATGCATGCAGGAGGCCAGAATCAGATCATTCGTTGTCTTATTGCATGGCGGAGTTGGTTGAGATTATCGATTCTATTACTCCTGATCTTAATTTCTACGCTTCTATTGTCTTTAGAGACTGACAAATAATGAAAGCATTCTCATGTCTACAACGGCTCTATCTTTCAGAATCACGAGCACAACTTCCAAATGTGATGTTTGAACAGCACTGGGAAAACACTCGTGAATGTTTCATGGTGTTACAGAAAGATCAGACACTTCGGACAAAGTGAAAGTCTCATTCAAACTGCTTTTGCAATCAGACTGGGTGGAATGGATGTCTTTAATAATGCAGATTCCTTTAATTTGTTACCGTAAGGTAAATTACGTTGGCAAGACTGTTAGAAATGATGTCTAATTTACATTCAAAATATGGTGGTGAACGCCAGTCATCATCGTGTCGCAGGGAGACTAATAGATACGTTTCAAATCACAGTACAGGATTTTGAGCAAGTGACAATGAAGGGACAATAATATAACGTCAAGTCAGGATGCTGTGTGACCTTGAGGATTGTTCTCCCCAACATGAGATGCTCACAGTGATGGAAATATTGAGACTTCATATTCTATTTTCAAAACATTAAGGTCGTGCAGGCATTCAGCGTGCAAACCTGCCCTTCAGCCCAACGAAAATATGCCAGACAAAAACCAACAAACTATATTAATGCCATTTAACTCGAGATCTAGAGATTACGCTGCCCTGCGATTTCATGTGGTTAATCAGCTGCTTCTCAAATGCTGTATTATCTTGAATTAACTGTGAGCGTGGTTGTCAGTTGGTCTTTTAATTTATGAATGAAATGGTTTCTGCAAATACATCCCACAACTTCAGAGACAGTGACAAGTTCATCAGATTAATCAAAATACCGGCATTGCTCAATAATTACTAGAACCTTCGGTTTTTTGTTAAATTAATTTGGGATTTTAACAGAGCTATACCAGCATTAATTGTTCTTGAGAAGTTCAAGTCCAGTTGGTGTTGATAATCTACAGTACTGTTGGTACAGTGTCCCACAATGCATTTGTGTGTCGGTGTTGCAATGAGTCAGTATGAATGGTGATCGATGGAGAGTTAAAAAAGCCGCCTGATTTCTCTTCGAGTACTGTTGTTGCACCACCAAGGTACCAGAGGGTCTTCCTTTACACTCCCTGCGTGGCGCAATATTGATAATGGATGGAATTTGTGAAGTATTAGGAGGTGAGTTACTTACCACAGAATTGTCAGCATCTGAAATGCTGTTTTAAAATGGCTGATCCAGTTAAATTTCTGGTCAATAGTTACTCACAGGATATTTGTGTTTGGATATTGATTATACTATTGGCAGCAAGAGAAAGCGTTTGGATTCTCTTCTGTTTGAGATATTTACTGCCTGGTCAAAGTAAAGAGCTATTTCTGTTTGCCCCTCATTAGCTAAACCTAAACAGTCTCCACGTACTTCGGAAAATTGACACAGGCTGCTGCAGTACCTGAGGATTATGAAATGGGGCTGAAGATTGGGTTCGGGTTCAACTGGAACACTGGTGTTTTCATCCCCTCTCCATGGGACCTGTCTCAACTACCAATATTTTATTTGGAATCACACTTTCCATTCACAGAAACATGGAAATGCATCAAAGAAACTGGTAGAAAAATCATTTGGCCTTGGCGGTTGGGGTGGGATTTGGATGGTGAATGCTGTGATGAAAACTACCGGGAAAACTTGCCGTTTGTCAAAGTGAATACCTGGGACAGAATTTATTATGCTTCAGAGCGAAAAAAAACTTACAGCTGGAAGATTATTATAATGATGTATAAACTGTATCTATATCATTGCTGTAATTAAAATAATGATGGCAAACATCTGGAATTTTTGTGCTGACACTGGGCAACATTTGCAATGAGGAAGTGAAATATCCTTTATGTTCCCAGAGATTGCTGGGCTGCCCTAGATTGTATAAGTGATGATGCTCCATGAAAGGATGCTAGTTTGTAATATAGCCACTTACTGAGTATGGCAAAGGAGCAAACCAGAAAATCAATTGGTTATTTGTTCAGAACGTTTCAGAATGTTTACGGCTGCCATCACACAGAATCATACAATGAAAAGGAGGCCTATTGAGTCTGCACCTCCAAGTGCATATACAAATTCTTTTTCAAAGTTTGTGAGTTACCTGGCTCGATCACCACCGACAAAGAGCATTCCAGAAACAGAACATCTTCTGAACTCGAAACAGATTGCACAAATCTTCTCAAACTCTTGGCTTTCATATTACTACTGTGTTCCTGTGTTCCTAACCACTTCGACGAAGGGCAACAACGGCTGTTCGTTTATCTTGTCCCTACACCTTATGATCTGACACACCTCCTCAACCATCCCTTTTGCAAAGAAAAACAAGCAAATTTAACCCGTCTTCATAGTTTGAGTACTTTCTTGTCTTGTTACTTCTCACATATATCACTTATATTAATTAGCGATAAATTTAATTGGTCATTGATCTGGCTATCTGAATAATGTGTTTTATATCGTCCTGTAACCGAGCACTTTCCTCCCCTCTGTGAACTACCCAGCAAATCTGTGTCATCCTCAACTTCATCAATCATTCCACTACTCTTCATTTTTCACATTCTCAATGTATGTGTTACAGAAGCAAACCGTGATTTCTTTCCTGTTCTCGAGATGTTATTCACGGAAGGACAATTAGAAATTTCAGTCTCTTGCTGTTCTTAATTCAGTGAATTTACAGTGATGCAATTTGTATCTTTTGTGAGGGAGCTACAAATATCATTTTCAACACAGAGCTGAATTCACCTTTTACACTCTGCCTCCATACATGCTATATTCATAAAACTTGTAAATAATTTCGGATGGGCTAGGGTTTGCCACCCTGTACTGCAACAATTGTAGTTTATGTGACACTGGGATAGGTTATTTTTCGTAACATTCCCTGCAATAGTAAAAGTGGATTTGATTTTTCATGATCAGGTTGGACACAGGTTCATTTACTGTTCGTTTGAAAATGCCAGTCTGATAAGGATAAAAATTCAATTCATTTCTACATTATGATCAAACCGCTGGAGATCAAATGATATTCTCATGTCTACCATGAATTGGAAATAAATGATTAGAACAAACGCCCCCTGTTATGGATACTGTCCAAAATAGTTTCAAAAATGTTGAGACACCGCACGAGGGAAGAAAATCATATTGTCTGCACAGAATGGAGATACAGAAATACAGAGTAAATATACAACCTGAACAAGAATCAAGTAGTAGAAGAGCACACAAAAAATCGTTTCTTAATTTTCTCTGGAAACCAGATCACGATTTTCCTGAACAGTTAACATTCAGTAACAAAACGTGGAAGGTTGCGAGGGATGGTGAATACCCGACAGGATGTGTCGTTGGGAGAGCAGATGGAGTTACAGGAAATGGGTGGGGCGGCAGATTCTAGAGGCTCATGGACATCTCCATGTTGCTGGATATTGTCGGCCTCGATGCCTGAAAGGATAAGGAACATTTTCCACTTTCCACGGTGAGGGAGTTGGAGAATGAAATAGGATTGTAGAGTGGTGTAGCCTTGTGCCAATCGGACGTGATGTTGGGAAAGAGAAAATGTTGAAATCAGTGACATCGACATCACATGATCAGTCTACAGAAAGTCACCATGATTGAAAGCAATTGCAATCGGAATCTAATTGTAACGTTTTGATTTCGCCGGGGTGACAGTCAACGAGCAAGATCTTGCTTTACTGAGACATTAGACCTAACTGTGAAAACATAATGCATCTTTAACAGGACAAAGCTATCCATAATTTTGGATGGCACAGGCATTGACAGAGATTATTTTTCATCCCCAGTAGCTCCGGGGAAGGTGACAGGGAGCTGCCTGCTTGAACCACCTCTATTTAAGTAGTGCATATACACACAGAGAAAGAAGGGCATGCCAACTGAAAACCAGAGATGGTGGGGATGAGTTACTCTTGTTCACTCTTCAAATCCTAAGCATTGAGGTACAGACATGAAACCGCTAGAAATGGAGTTCCTTGATAGGGAACCAGCGACACTGAAGGAACACCGAGATATTTGCAACTCCGTAAGGTGAGTTTTTGGAGGGGGACTTGCCTTGGCAGTTTTCCCGTGTGTTTGCTGCTACTGTCCTTATAAATAGAATACAACAATCACTGGACTGATTTAGGCAGGATCCGTGTTTGTGTTCTGTATCTAACCAATAACGTGTTTTCTTTCGGATGATATGATATGTCTTCATTTCCTGACTGGGAATTGCATCCATGTCTGGCCCATTCAAACTCGGACTACTTCGCTG
Source organism: Chiloscyllium punctatum (assembly GCF_047496795.1). Taxonomy (NCBI): domain Eukaryota; kingdom Metazoa; phylum Chordata; class Chondrichthyes; order Orectolobiformes; family Hemiscylliidae; genus Chiloscyllium; species Chiloscyllium punctatum. Next base: position 53,363,519 of record NC_092752.1, read on the forward strand.
GGACCGCCACTGACGCTGACAATAGCGCTTGCGAGCTGACTTGTACTCACTGTCTTTCCTGTGCTTCATACCATAAACACCTTTGGCAGCAATATTTCTCTCTCGAAATATCCAAGTATCGCTCATCTCGTCTGATTATACATCCAAGGCTCCATATGACCAGAGGTCTCTCGCTGAGTTTGTGCAGGGTCTTGCTTGGAAGACACCATTACACCTTTTCACTGGAGTGGATCATGAAATCGCGTCGTGACTGTGAATAAAACGATGGCAACTTTCAGCAGAGAAGGAGGCGATCCTGAAACAGGCAGCTGAGGTCAAATGTGTACCCTTTGCCAGTGGAAGGCACTGCTTCACAAATTGGAAGCTTCGATGTGAAGCAGAGACGGTGATTGTCTTCGCTGCTTGTTCACCTTCTAAATTTGTTTTCCGTGAAAGTCCATTAAATTATATATTGACACGTTGCCGATTGAGCGCCTGACATTTGGGCCAGTGGCGTACTGAATAACATGCCTGACTTCACATCAGAAAATTATTGTTTCATGTCCTACGAGGCTCGAGAACAATGCGCATCTTTAGCTGTGGTCCATGCTGACGCTCAACACCATGTTGAGGTGTTGTCTGGATAACTTCTTTGAGATTTTGAACTTAAAACTTGCGTTTGTTTCATTCACCATTTTAAATTCCAGCTCACCACAACGTACACCTCTGTCAGTCTCGGGTATCTGCCTGTGTGTTCCCTCTGTGGGTAAAAATGAGGATGAATTACTCGAAAGGGGTTGCAATACGTTGTGACACTATCAATCTTCTGTCCCATTGTTATGTCATTTACGAACACAGGATAACCTCATTGACATTTGCCCTGATAACATCAGAACACGCAAGACATTGGTCCAAAGCTGGAAACTGGGACGACAATAGATGGCTCTCTGATGAGCCACAGTGCACAATGGGCAGAATGGCCTTTGTCCACTCTGGAAATCTTCGTAGACAAGTTGAATATAATCTGCAACGGAAATGTTCAGAAACTAAAAACCCAGATACGACAGTTTCTATCGCCTTGTCTTGTTACTTACTTGTTAGGATGTGGCACTCTCACCACCGGCGCCTGGATTCTTTTTTATTCTGGCCCAAATATTTCGGCGTACCAGTAATTCGGACCGGTTTTGCGATGGTGGCGGGTCATTGGTTTTGTCCAAAACATTATGAAGATTAAGATAAAGCAAACAGTTGCAGTTGCTGGAAATCTGCGCCAAAAACTAAATTTGGTAGAGAAACTCAGCAATCCTGTCAACATCTATGGAGAGAAACAGAGTTAATATTTAGGTTCTACACAGCCAGATTAGTTGCACATATCTCGAATCGAATCACAACTCTACCCGCTCCATGTGATCCAATAACTCTCAGAGAGCCATCTATTCCCGTCCCAGTTTCCAACTTTGGCCTAAAGTCTTGTGTGTTCTGATGTTTTCACGGTAGTTAAGGAGTAAAAGAATGACGAGAGTAAGATTAGGTCCAATCAAGAATAGTAATGGGAAGTTGTGTGTGGAGTTAGAGGAGATAGGGGAAACACTCAATGAATATTTTTCAACAGATTTCACTCTAGAAAACGACAATTATGTCGAGGAGAATACTGAGACACAGGCTACGAGACTAGATGGGATTGAGGTTCACAAGGAAGAGATATTAGAAATGTTAAAATAGGTATGTCCCCTGGGCCGAATGGGATTTATACAAGGATCCTCTGGGAAGCCATGGTGAAGATTGTCGAGCCTTTTGCTTTGATCTTTAAATCGCCATTGTCGACAGTAATAGTACCAGAAGACTGAAGGATAACAAATGTGGTTCCGCTTTTCAAGAAGGGGAGTGGAGATAATCCTGGTTATAATAGACCAGTGAGCCTTACTTCAGTTGTTGGTAAAGTGTTGGAAAAGCTTATAAGAGATACGATTTATAATCATCTAGGAAAAGAATAATTTGATTAGGGAGAGTCAGTACAGTTTTGTGCAGGGTAGGTGGTGCCGCACAAACTTTATTGAGTTCTTTAAGAAGGTGACCAAACAGTTAGATGAGGCTAAATCGGCTGATATGGTGTTTATGGATTTCAGCAAGGCGTTCGAAAAGGTTCCCCACAGTAGGCTATTGTATAACACGCGGAATAATTGGATTGTGGGCGATATAGCAGTTTGGATCAGTAATTGGCTTGCTGAAAGTAGACAGAGGGTGGTGGTTAATGGAAAATGCTCATCCTGGAGTCCAGTTACCAGTCGTGTATCTCAAGGGTCGGTATTGGGGCCACTGCTGTTCGTCATTTTTATAAACGACCTGGATGAGGGCAGAGAAGGGTGGGTTAGTATATGTGCAGACGTCACTAAGGCCGGTGGAGATATGGATAGTGACGAAGGATGGTGTAGGTTACAGAAAGACATAGATAAGCTGCAGAGCTGGGCTGAGAGTTGGAAAATGGAGTTGAATGCAGACAAGTGTGCGGTGATTCACTTTGGTCAGAGTAACTGGAATGCAAAGTACTGGGCTAATGGTCACATTCTTGGTAGTGTCGATGAGCAGAGCGATCTCGGTATCCAGGTACACAGATCCTTGAAAGTTGTCACCAACGTTGACAGAGTTATTAATAATGCATACAGTGTTTTAGCTTTTGTTAATAGAGGGATCGAGTTGTGGGACCATGAGGTTATGCTACAGCTGCACAAAAGACTGGTGCGGTCGCAGTTGGAGTATTGTGTACAGTTCTGGTCACTGCAATATAAGAAGAATACAGAAGCTTTGGAAAGGGTGCAGAGGAGATTTATTAGAATGTTGCCTGGTATGGAGGGAAGGTCTTACGAGGAAAGGTTGAGGGACTTAAGGCGCTTTTCGATCGAGCGAAGAAGGTTGAGATGCGACTTAATAGAGACATGTAAGATAATCAGAGGTTTCGACATGGAGAGCCTTTTTCCAAGTATGGTGAGGGTGAGCACGAGGGAGCATGGCTTAAAATTGAGGGGTGACAGAGAGAGGACAGATGTCAGACGTTTTTCCCTTACTCAGACATTAGTAATGGTATGGAATGCTTTGCCTGCAACGGTAGTCGACTCACCAACTTTAAGTACACTTAAGTCGTCATTGGACAAGCATATGGACGTGCATGGAATATTAGGTTCGATGGGCTTCAGATTAGTATGAGATGTCGTAGCAAAATCAAGGGCCGAATGGCCTGTACTGCTCTGTAATATTCTATGTTCCATGTTCTAAGTTTGACATTGTCACAACGTAATGCAATCCCTTTGGGCAACTAATCCTCATTTTCGTGCACAGAAGGAGACACACAGGCAGTTACCCCGAGGGTGAGAGTTCTCCGTTGTGTGGAGCTGGAATTTAAAATGGACAATAGAAAAATGCAAGTTTTAAGTTCGAAAACGCTAAGAACTCATTCCTACAGCACCTCACTGGGGAGCATCAACATGGACCACAGCTAAAGACAGACGTTGCTCTCCAGCCAGGCAGGATTCCAGCCTGCAATCTTCTGATCCGAAGTCAGATCCGTTTTCAATTACGCTACTGGCAAAGTGACATCCTCTGCCTTGGCATCTTGTCAATATGTAATACAATGGACTTTCATGGAATCAGAATTAAAACGAATTAAAAAGCAGCGAAGATAATCATTGTCACTGCTTCACTTTGAAGCTTCCACTTTTTGAAACAGTGCCCTTCACTGGCAAAGGAGACACATTTAAGACCATAAGACCATAAGACATAGGAGCGCAAGTAAGGCCATTCGGCCCTTCGAGGCCACTCCGCCATTCAATCATCGCTGATTGGCATTTCAACTCCACTTACCTGCATTCTCCCCATAGCCCTTAATTTCTTGCGACATCAAGATTTTAAGCATTTCTGCCTTGAAGATATTTAGCGTCCCAGCATGCACTGCACTCTGTGGCAATGAATTCCACAGGCCCACCACTCTATGGCTGAAGAAATGTCTCCTCATTTCTGTTCTGAATTTATCCCCTCTAATTCCAAGGCTGTGTCCACGGGTCCTAGTCTCCTCGCCTAACGGAAAAAAGTTCCTAGCGTCCACCGCCTCCAAGCCATGTATTATCATGTAAGTTTCTACTGGATCTCCTCTTAATCTTCTAAACTCCAATGAATACAATCCCAGGATCCTCAGCCGTTCCTCATATGTTCGAACTACCATTCCAGGGATCAGCCGTGTGAATCTATGCTGGACACGCTCCACTGCCAGTATGTCCTTCCTCAAGTGTGGGGACCAAAACTGGACACAGTATTCCAAATGGGCCCTAACTAGAGCTTTATAAAGTCTCAGTAGCACAACGGTGCATTTATATTCCAACCCTCTTGAGATAATTGACAACATTGCACGCTCGCTTTCTTAATCACGGACTCAACCTGCACGTTTACCTTTAGAGAAACCTCAACAAGCACTCCCAGATCCCTCTGCACTTTGGCTTTACGGATTTTCTCACCGTTTAGAAAGTAGGCCATTCTTGTATTCTTTTTACCAAAGTGAAAGACATCGCATTTGCTTACACTGAATTCCAAAAGCAATTTCCTAGACCACTCTTCCAAACTATCTAGATCCTTCTGCAGCCTCCCCACTTCCTCAGTACAACCTGCCTGTCCACCTGACTTTGTCTCATCAGCAAACATTTCTAGAATGCCCCCAGTCCCTTCATCCAGATCATTAATATATAATGTGAACAGCTGCGGCCCCAACACTGAACCCTGCGGTTCACCGCTTGTCACCGGCTGCCAATCTGAAAAAGAACCTTTTATCCCAACTCTCTGCCTTCTGTCAGACAGCCAATCCTCAATCCATACCAGTAGCTCACCTCAAATACCATGGGCCCTCACCTTGCTCAGCAGCCTCCCATGTGGCACCTTATCAGAGGCCTTTTGGAAGTCGAGGTAGACCACATCCACTGGGTTTCCCCGGTCTAACCTACTTGTCACGTCTTCAAAGAACTCCAACAGGTTTGTCAGGCACGACCTCCCCTTACTACATCCACGTTGACTTGTTCTAATCCGACCCTGCTCTTCCAAGAATTTAGAAACCTCATCCTTAATGATGGATTCCAGAATTTTACCAACAACCGAGGTTAGGCTAATTGGCCTATAATTTTCCATCTTTTGCCTTTATCCTTTCTTGAACAAGGGGTTAACACAGTGATCTTCCAATCATCCGGGACTTTTCCTGACTCCAGTAACTTTTGAAAGATCTCAATCAACACCTCCGCTATTTCCTCAGCCACATCCCTCAGAACTCAAGGAGGTAGCACATCGGGGCCAGGAGATTTATCAATGTTAAGACCTTTTAGCTATTCCAGCACTTTCTCTTTTGTAATGTCAATCATACTCAACTCAGCCCCCTGACTCCCTTTAATTGTTGGGATATTACTCATGTCTTCCACTGTGAAGACTGATGCAAAGTACTTATTAAGTTCTCCTGCTATTTCCTTATCTCCCATCACTAGGCTTCCTGCATCAGTTTGAAAGTGGCCCAATGTCTACTTTTGCCTGTCGTTTGTTTCTTACGTATTGAAAGAAACTTTTACTATCATTTCAAATATTGCTGGCTAGCCTACCTTCATACTTGATCCTCTCATTCCTTATTTCTCTCTTTGTTATCCTCTGTTTGTTTTTGTAGCCTTCCAAATCTCCTGATTTCCCAGTGCTCTTGGTCACTTTATGGGATCTCTCTTTTTCTTTGATAGATATCCTGACTTCCTTTGTCGGCCATGGCTGTAAAATCCCTCCCCGGATAATCTTTCTTTTCTTGGGGATGAACCTCTGTACAGTGTCCTCAATTTTACCCAAAAATTCCTTCCAGTTTTGCTCTGCTGTCTTCCCTGCTAGGATCTGTTTCCAGTCTATTTTCGTCAGTTCCTCTCTCATGTCCGCATAATTGCCTTTATTTCAATGTAGCACCATTAGATCCGATTTTGCTTCACTCTTTCAAACTGCAGACTGAACTCTACCATATTATGATCGCTGTTTCCTAATTGTTCCCTTCCTTTGACATCTTTTACAAAGTCTGTAAGCATTCCATGAATTCCCTTTCCTCAGCTGTCTGCTGCAGGGTCGCCCCTTTCTCTGCTGGAAGTTTCCATCATTTTATACACAGTCACAACGCGATTTCATGACCCGCTCCAGTGAAAATACATCATGGTGTCTTCCAAGCTAGACTCTGCACAAACTCAGCGACAGACCTCTGGTCATTTCTAGCTGGGGATGTAAAATTAGACGAGATGAGCGACACCTTTTTTTGGCGCCACCCCTTCACTGCATTCAAGCGCCTCAAACCGAGCCGCTGTTTGCATCAGCTTGATTTGTACCTTCCTGCAGTGCATTTGCTAAATAACATCAGATTATCACAGCTTGATTTCCTCACTTTGAAACATAAGGCGAACTGTTTAGAAACGTGCTGAGAAATATATTGCTGTCAATGGTGGCCATGATGTAAAGAACAGGAATGACAGTGTGTACAATTCAGGTCGCAAGGGCTATTGTCAGCATCACTAGGGGTTCCTCCGAAAGCGTTCGAGTATGCACCACTCAGACAAGGATGCAAGTCTCAATCATGAAACGAAGACTTATCTCATTTCATCTGAATGAAAACACGTTCCTCGTTAGACACAAAACATCCATCCGGATCCTGCCTGAATCAGTCCAGTCATTGTTGCATTTTAATTAGAAGGACAATGGCAGCACATACATGGGAAAACTACCAAGACAAACTCCCCTGCAATCAAATCACCTTTCTGAGTTGCAAATATCTCGGTGTTCCATGAGTGTCGCTGGTTCTCAATCCAGGAACTCCATCGCCAGCGGTGACATGTCTGGTCCTCCCAGCAAAGGAGTTTAAGAGTTAATAAAAATAACTCACCCCCTCCACTTCTTGGGTAATTTGGATGGGCAATGAATATTATCACATTGAAAGAAATCTTTGTTCCAGAAATGTAATCCTAAGTGCAGGTCCTAATTCAGTAACTGCAAGCAGTCGGGAATTAATTTAGATGTGGTGCAGGGTCGTGAAATAAATGTCAAAAGCATTAAGGACTGGGAGACATGAGGCAGGATATGAGTGTGGAACTAGTGGTGAAAAGCTCTGTCCAAGTGGTATTGGGTTATCCTTTACAACCTATTTTTCGCGATGACTCACACACCACTGCTGGTCAATTCAGCACAGTGAGGCAGCTCCACTTGGTTTGAGGATCCCCGTGTGTGTATTAACACGGTTAATGGGTCCCGAGAGAATGAACATATCCTCTTTATTCTGTCAGTTCAAACAGGCGAAAAAAATCAGTTGGAAGCCAATGCAAGAGGAGTTTGTCTTTTTCTGTGTCTTTTCAGTGGAGAATGCTCAGCCGTGAAATGTTTTTCTTTTCGCAAAAGTGGAATTTGATTGCCATTCATACTGAGCAATATTGATACAGCAAATGTATTTTCAAATTCCTGTGGTCAACTGGTGAAAGAACTGCACATACAGACGAGAAATCTCGCTTTTTGCCTGGCGGCGTGGTTTAGTTGATTATAACAGCTCCCATCAGTGGTGTCTGCTCATTGTACTGAAAGCTCCTTATTTCAACTTCACACGAGTGTAAATTTGCTGATCAAGGAACACAGCGTTCTGCTTGAGATCCAGCCTTTTCTGATTTGGCATTGCTGCTTCTTTTTCCTGGTTTAGTTCCGGCAGTGAATCTTGTTCTTTCTAAGTTCTATTTCAATCATGAAATTCTTCACGCTGTTAAACAAGCACTTCTGCTTCTCCTCCTCCTATTCTCCTCGCTTGATTCCCAGCTTGGTGAAAGAAAAGTGGTGAAGCAGGAGGCACAGCGGAATTACCACACCGCCTTGTGGGCCAACACTTCAACACCCCCTCCCACTCTACCGAGGACATGGAGGTCCAGGGCCTCCTTCACCGCCGCTCCCTCACCACCAGATGCCTGGATGAAGAACGCCTCATCTTCCGCATTGGAGCCTTTCAACCCCTGGGCTTCAATGTGGACTTCAACAGTTTCCTCGATTCCCCTTCCCCCACCTCACCCTAGTTCCAAACTTCCAGCTCAGCACAGTCCCCATGACTTGTCGTACCTGCTTATCTTCCTTTCCACCTATCCACTCCACCCTCCCCCGTCCCCGATCTATCACCATCATCCCCTCCCCCAATCACCTATTGGACTCAATGCTACTTTCGCCCCACCCCCACCCTCCTCTAGCTTATCTCTCCACGCTTCAGGCTCTCTGCCTTTATTCATGATGAAAGGCTTTTGCCAGAAACTTCGATTTTACTGCTCCTCGGATGCTTCATGAACTGCTGTGCTCTTCCTGCATCACTAATCCAGATATCTGGTTTCCAGCATCTGCAGTCATTGCTTTTACACGGCAGAATTACCGGTGAATGTTGTAGTAATGGCACAAACACCACGAGCTGATATCTCACATTCTCTGCTGTCGCCATTCATATGTTTTACACCAACAGTAATTACACCCTTGTTGTCCTGCAGCTGCCATATAATTACATTTTTTTTCTGTTGGATAAGGAATTCAACTTTAACTTCGAAAGAGTCATTATATTTTGAGGAAAAAAAGTCTCCTTGCCTCAGGTCGAAGTGACACATGCATTATCGGGAGAATGTGAGCCCACTTCGACCGAATCCATGCAGGGGCCATAAAGTTCCACTCGAAAACTGTCTCTGAAAGTCAGGCTTTTCAATAACAAATATGGGAAATGAGGGATATGCAAAGACAGAGAGTCGGCGAATGTGAAAGAGGCTCAGGAGGATACAGAGACAAATAGAGAAATAAAAACAGAGACACATATTGAGGAAGACACTGAAAGAAACAATTCTGCATTCAACACTACTGCGTACTGGCAGAAAGGAAAAGAAAAAGGTAACAATTAATGTCTTTCACCAGCTCGGGGAAATTGAAGCAGCAATACAGCTGATTCAATCCTTTTAAATTAGTAACTTCGACGGTCGTTACCTCGAGAGATAATTTGATAAATATCCTGATTCTACAGGTAAAACGTATTGTTTTCCGAACATTATTATCAAGAAGTGGATAACAAAGCTGATTGTCTCCATCTAAAAAATTCTGTTTATCCCCACAGATGTTGCTAGGCGTTCTGTATTTCTATATCAATTCTCATTTTTAGTTCGGATTTGCAAAACCTGCATCTTTTAGAATTCTGTTAAAGTGAATATCGTTTGGCACAAAACCAATCCCCTCCAAGCTTCGAAAAAGCGGTCAGAAATACTGGTACCACGATATATTTCCATAACAAATAATTCGATGTCCCGACCGAGAATGGTAAAAATGCTGCTATGGTTTGAGCTCCAAATCCTAACGACTCGATTACACGGGACAAAGACAGCCGCTCTTGTACTCATTCTCAGAGAAACGGTTTTTGCCTTTTCATTTCTGATCAGTTTCACTGCAGATTAGTTTTAACTCGTATCAATGTTTTGCAGATTGGAAAAGCCCATTCGGCCCATGGTGCAGTGCCGTTATAAAGACATTCATCTATTGTATTCGCAGTTACCAAATTTGGTCCATCACCTTATGTGTTTTGTTTGTTGCGGTGCAAATGTCAATAAGATTCCCACTTTGATTTTTAAATGACACAACAATGGGACTGAAGTTTGACATGGTCACACAGTGCTATAATCCCCATAAGGAACGCATCTCGTTTTCACCCACCAAGGGAGATAAACGGACACATACCCCGAGAGTGTCACAGTTTTCATGTTTTGACAAGCTTCTTGAGCTTCACATCCGTTTTCTGTCCCTACACACAAGTTCATTCGCCAAAAGGCAGCTTTTGCTGAAACCCAAGCCAGTTCTACAGACAATGAGAGACCTTGCGATGTGCTGGCGTTTAAAATGGACGAAAGACGCAAATGCAACTTTAAATTCGAAAACCCAACTGCTTCAGTTCCTGACAGAGAACAGGTAATGAGGACGAACTGGTACGCTGCATCCTAGGGATGTTGAATGCGAACCTAGAATCCCCTAATCCAACATCAGACGCTTCACCCAATAAGTACTGGCCCACAGACCAGGCGCTGCTGTGGCAGCTTGTAATGTCATGTAAACTTACACATCGGGAAAACCGCATTCATAAGGTAAACAATTAGCAAACATTATTATTGGCACTGCTTCATTTGGAAGGTCCCACTTTATGAAACATTGACTTTCATTGTACTTTCGCATTTGGACTCTTTTACAGTCCAGAACCTGAACAAATTCAAAGAAAAATCTCTGGCCATTTCGAGCCCAGCATCTAGAATAAGACGAGTTAAATGACGTCTTTATTGCTGTCGGCACCTCAGCGCAGCTTAAAACGAGTTCCTATTAGCATCAGCTTCTTCTTACCTTCCTGCAGTATATCAGCTGAACAACATCTGATTATCATAACTTTGCCTTCTTCACATTGAAAGCAAGGGCGATATTATGAATTGTTTGGAAACTTGGAGAGAGGAACATTGCTAAAGAAGACGATGATGAACGTGAAGGTCAGGCACAAGAGTTTGTACACGTCAGGACCCAAAGGCTCCTGTCAGTATCAATGGTGATTCCTGCTGAGGAGACTGAGTTTTCATCACCCAGACCTGGAAAAAATTCCCAGTCAGGAAATGATGATTTAATTCTCTTCTTGTGAATTCTCCGAATGAAAACTAATTTCTGCTTACATTTAGAACACACACACGAATCCTGCCCGAACAATCCAGTGATTGTTTTCGTCAACCGAGAAGAACAATAGCAGCAGATACACGTGAAAGTGATCACCACAGTTCCCCCTCCAAGGATCTCGCCTTTCCGAGTTGAAAATATCTCGCTGCTCCTTCAATGTCGCCGGAACTAAATCCTTCCCTCATGTTATCATGGTTGTACCTCGGTACTGAGGACATCCAGGGTGCTGCAGTGTAACTCTCCATCTCAATATCTGGGGTAATTAGGAATGGGCGGTGCATGCTATCCAATTGAGTGATGAGTTCATGCGAGTAATAGGTTTCTAAAAGCCGCAGTTTTTAAAGGAACACCGAAACGGTCGGGAATAAGTTGAAAAGTGGAACGGGGAGGGGAAAAAGTGAACGCCAATGATGACCGGGAGGCATGACACCGCAAGTGAGTGAGGAGCTGGTGGTGCAAGGCTCAGTGTCGATGTCAGTACTGACTGCCCATTGTTCACACTGACTCACTCACCACTCCTTGTCAATTGAACAACATGAGCCCATTCCACTTGGTGTGATGTTCCCTCTGCGCAGATTAACGCAGTTGATGTGCTCCGAGAGGATGGACGCATCATCGTTATCCTCTCAGCTTAAACAGGCGATGGCATCAGTTTAAAACAAAAGCAATAAGCGATTGTCTCGTATTGCGCATTTTCAATGGAGAATATCCAGCTATGAACTCTTCTGCAAAAGCGTAGTTTGATTTAAAGTTTCACTGAGCAACTGTCTAACAGAAAAAATAGTGTCTGAGTTACTGTGATCGAATAGTTAAGTAAATGCAGATATGAAATTGAAACGCCAACTTTGGGCAATCGCTGTGCCAAAGTTAGTTGGAGTTCCTGTCAATAAATAGGCGATTATGGATTCATATCCCGTCATTACAACCTGCGTTAGTCTTTCATAAAGAACAGGGTAACCTACTTCACCGGTGGTTCTGATCGTGTTGGGACTCAAACCAATAATTGGATCGAGACTACAGTTTAAGCTCAGCGCCTTCAATCGCTCTACAACGCTGCCATACAAAAACCCGCAACCACGTTTCTCGTGACTACTGTTTCAGCATTGCCTTACCTCAGGCACTTTCTCCCACACACATTCAATGATGAACTTGGCATAAGTTCGATAATTTTTATGAGGAACTTGCAAGGTTTGTACAGCTTGGATTGTCGTGTGACGCTAAATAGGCTGTGAGATTTTTCCCTGTAGCTTCAGGGCAGAGACATGGCATTGCAGGAATGTATATAATCATGGAGAAGACGGATAGAGTAAATAGTCATTGAATATTTCTTCACGAAACAGGCGAGTTCTAAACTAGAATGCACAGATTTAAGGTGAGAGCGATCAGTTTTATAAAGGATTTGAAATACACTTACTTTTCACACAGAAATCTTTGCATGTTAGGCATGAATTGCAAGATTTAGTGGTTGAGTCTGGTACACTCACAACATTTGAAAGGCTTCTGGGCTGGTGTATAGACAGGAAGGGTGAAGAGAGATAAAGGACAAATTTTGGCAAATGGGGAGATGAATTTCGAGTATCTGGTCAGCAGGGACGAGTTGGATCAGAGGGTCTGTTTACTTGTTTGCCCCTCTGTGACGCTGCAATGGCGAACAGAAGTTTGAACTGGTGCTTAGCAGAAAACCAGGGAGCTTATTACTCGCTCAGCGCGTTGGAGTGGTTTTCTGGAAGATAGTTGGTTCAAACACACCCTCAAATGAAGGCTTTCCAAACTTTAGCTACGAATGACCATTCTTCTTGACACATTCCCAAGTTTCCCATGAAAGAATTTGCCTGCGGAAAATACCTCACAAAACGTGTTACCCCCTCAGCTCTCCAGCGAATCCAAAAACTGACAACTCTTAATGTGGAGCACAATCAGAACTGACAAGGAGAACATACTTTCAGACACACCAAAGCATGAATGCTGTCAGTGAGACATTGCAAATCATCTGGGTCACGAACTGCTCACACAAATGAAAGCGAGGCAATTCCAAATGGTGCTTTCAACCTACAGGTTTCTTAGTGCACCACCACATCCCAGAAAGTGCTCAAGTAATAAAAAACAGAACAGACTAAAAATGACCATGAAAAGTGAGGATTAATAATTACAGTCTCGATTAGATTTGGTTAACAATGGGCTGGTGTTTGCCCCAGATTGAGATGGCCGATCACCAACCTCCCACCTCAGCACAGAAATGAAGGAAACGATGTTCCATATCTTGATTGCCGTACTTTTTGCCACAATAAAAGACGGCGAGGGAATTCAATGTAGGATTTGGTTTCACAACGGCTGGTAAATAGCTATCGCCATTCACTTTCAGAGAAATCGGTGAACAATACAAATTGCCTGAAATGTGAAAACCAGCCTGCTAGGTTCCTGTATTATGCTGGGGGCTTTTCGAGTTGGAGACCAACCTGATATCCACAGGAGCAGGGGAAGACAGCATGGACACTGACACGTTGGTTGCTTTGTACTGTGCCATGTCACAGCGTGGTTTAGAAGAAATTAGTGCGGTGTATTCAGATAATCTACAACACATCTCATACCACCAGCGTTGCCAGCCTACTCCTTTAGAACAAGTGGCAATACAGGGATTCGAACCAAACCTTCTGGAGAAATGGAACCTGACACCAGTTAATACACAGGCAAAATCTGGAAAGCCAAGTTACTGTACCTGATTATAACCTGCAGCATACTCGCAGAAACTGCACCGATTCTGCAGAATAATCGGAAGAAAGAAATTCCTCCATCTGAAAAAAACTGATTTCGCACTGGAATCTGAGCATGGAAGAACACAAAGCGACCTTATTCAAAATGCGGTGCAAAAAAGAGTTGAAACTTTCCTTGTCTTTCTCCTGAACCGTGCATTTTCCATCAGCCACAATCAACTGCCAACTGGCTGCCAGCTAAGTTGGAAGTCTATGTGAAATTCGAAGAGATGCGACTCACTTATTGTTAGTAAATCAAACAATTCTTACTTAAAGATGTACGATAATTAGTTTCTGCACGTATTCATGGAAGGTCGAAGGTGACCTGCGATGTCAAATAGCCGCTCGCTGTACGTGATTGCTCATTGTTCGAGGTGTGAAAAGGTCTCCCTCTTTAGTCGCATTGACGCCTCTTGTTGATGACTGAATCAGACAGAGGGTGCTTCACCAGAGCTGCACTTGACTTACATTCCTCTCCCTCACTCTTTATATTTTCCTGAAACTCCGTGATATCAAGAAAACAAAATGGATACAAAGTCATTCAGGAGCCTGTCCTTCATTTCCTCAATTTCTTTTCCAATATGTCTTAGTATTCTGACCACACGGTAATATTAGTGACTGTATGAGAGCATGAGTCAAGCAGTTCAACTGAGTATGTAAATCTTTTCACTCCTGTTGCTGACTGAATGAGCTGTAACCGTGCCTTATGCTTAGAAACTCGAATATGTTATCTGCTCGAAAACATGACTGAGGATTACTGGTTTTGATTCACACCAGTTGAGAAACGTCAGATTGCGTTCAAATTAGGCTCTTCAGTGCCGACTTTGCGATACTTACAGAGACTTTCATCAGGAATTCAGTCCTCGCTGTGACAGGAGCAAATGAATGCTCTCCTTGTCACTGCCCCAACAATCATGATCTGGAATACTGTCACCCGCAATGAAGGAACGACAATGTTTCTGATCAGATCTGAGCAGGGCCACTTTCGGCACAAACTGATGCTTCTACTCTTCAGAAAGCATCAGAGCCCGCCGACCATACTCTTAAAATCGTGATCATCTGTGCTGGAAACGTGCACACATATTCTGAACAAGGAAGAATATGTATCAAATAAATTTGTTCCCACTTTCAACCGGAAAGGGCCGAACCGGAGGAAGGAGTTTCTCTGAGCTGTGTCCCAGGGCTGGGCAGGAAGCCGCTGATTGAAGCTTCAGTGGCCACTTTCTGTTGGCAGCGGGGACTTGAAGAGATTGGGGTCGTATCCTGCTGCATAGAAACGTCTCACTACCTGCTGACTCGGGGTGAATCGTGAATGAGTTCTCGTGGTTACAGTCCTTGGACAAAGTCGGTTTCAATGCTTGAACAGAAATATTTAAGGCTCTGTGCTTAGGCCGAGCTCGAACAACCGAAATTTCAGCCAATTGCGCTGACTGTTTGAGACACAGAAACCGACACCAAAAGTGGCCGTGCACATATCAGAAAGCAGATTGGTTTTGAGGAGGCTTTGGACAGCAGGGTCTATCACTGTTTTCAGAGTCATTCACTAATTTTCCCGCTTTTATCGCCGAAGATACCAGAAGCTGCAAACGCGGAAATGAACACTTGCAGGACTCACCTTTCATGTTCATTAGATTGCATTACTCCAATCACACTATTGGTAGGAGAGAGATTCGAACCCACGATGCGCTAAAGACGGGAAGTTGAAAAGCCCAGCGTTTGACAACACTCGGCAACACTACCACGCAAAAGCACACGCACGAATATGTCATGACTAGTGTTTCAGCATTACTTCACTACAGGCACTTACACCTCGCGCATTCAATAACGAACGTGGTGCAACTTAGAAAATATTTACAAGGGTTTGCAAGGTTTGCAC
Source organism: Chiloscyllium punctatum (assembly GCF_047496795.1). Taxonomy (NCBI): domain Eukaryota; kingdom Metazoa; phylum Chordata; class Chondrichthyes; order Orectolobiformes; family Hemiscylliidae; genus Chiloscyllium; species Chiloscyllium punctatum. Next base: position 53,378,858 of record NC_092752.1, read on the forward strand.
TGTTCGGACAATAGCACGAAGCTAAATAGGCTTTGACAGTATTTTTTTCTGGAGCAATCCCTTTCAGCATTTTATAAAACAATGAGGGAGATGGACAGAGTAAATAATCAGGGTATTATTTTTCACAAGGTATGCGAATTCAAAGCTAGATAGCATAGGTTTTATGTGAGAACAGTAAAATTTGGGACACTTATTTTGCATACAGACATTTTTGTGTGTGCAAAATGAATTGCCTCATTTAGTATTAACCGGCAAGGGTTCGGAGAGATGAGGGACAAATTTTGGAAATTGTGGTTCGATTAATTTCGGTTATCTGTTCAGCAGGGTAAGAAGGATATCAAGGTCTCGGCAACTCTGAGACGCTCCAGCAGCTGACACCAGCTTGTGTCGACCATTTTCTGAAACACACGATCTTTGGTGTTCAGTTAGCGCATTTGGCTATTTTCCCTGGAGGGTGGACGGGTCGAACCGACCCAGAGATGAAGTTCTTTCCAGTCTTTTGCTGCTAATGACCATGCTACTTGACACATTCAGAAGTTCGCCATCAAAGATTTTGGCTGAAGAAGAATATCTTACAAATTGTGTTACCCACACAACTCCCCAGTGAATCAAAAACTGACAACTCTTAACGTGGAATAGAAGCAAAATAGGAAAAGCAGAACCATTGCCAGACACACGGCAGGATGCATGCTGACTTTGAGGCAGTGCAAGTCGTCTATGTCATGTATTCTCACACAAACGGCAGCGGCCAATACCAAAATATGCTTCCAAACATACTGGAGCTTTAATGCATTGTCAAGTCACAGAAATTGGTCAAGAAACATACAACAAAACAGAAGAGCAATACACCATGCAATGTGAAGATTACCCATAACATTCTGGATTAAATTAGGTCAACAATGTGCAGGTACCGTCATCTGATTGAGCGGACCAATCACCAGCCTTCCTCACCAGGACAGTAAGAAAGGAAATGGGAGAAATATAACAACGTTTCATATTGAGATTTCCCACCTTTTCGCCACAAAAGCAAAAAACGGCGAGCAGATTCAAGACACGATCTTGTGTCACATCAGCAATAAAATACCGACCTCCAGTCGCTTTCGGAGAAATTTGTGAACAACACAAACTGTTTGGAATATGAGCACCCAGCGCAGGTTGCTTGGGTCCCGTATAATACTGCTGCACAGACTTTTTAATGAAAATATATCTTTCAAAGTGAGTGTTTGTGGCTGTCCATATGACAATGGCAGCTGTTGCCCTCGCTCCCACTGCCGTTCTCGGTCGTGTCGGGGTTGTTACCCCGTATGGGATGTGTTAGGGATGCCCTGAGAACCTAGGTGGAAAGGGACTCTACCGTTCAGTAGCATGGGAGGCTGATCAAGAAACACGAGTAGTACAAGTTAAAAGCGGCAGACAACAGCGAAGATAGACACTGGAGCTACATACACTTGTCGACAGCTGCGGTATGCCTCTCACCTTCCCAGGTCAAGTAAAGTTGTTCAAACCGGAGGCTTCTCAGGGAGTTAACAGTTAAACCGATGTACAGCTACAGTTAGATTCGAAATGGAATGCAGCGAGATAGTTGTGACAATAATAGTGTCTGAAGAGACGTCAATTAACTTGTTATGCAGGGATGCTTTCAAACAGTTAGAGGTAAGATTGGAATGCACACAGCAGGGCTTGTTCATAGAAAAGGCCAATGCACAGTTAGTGATGGAAGAAGTTATAGATGTTAATGTTTATTGGATAGGGGATATAGTAAATGATATTCAAGACATTTCGTGGATGTATGAAGCAAAAGTGTTGATGATATTGACTAAAGCAAGACCACCCATGTCTGAGCTGCACTGTATAGTGATATTAGACCTGTCTGAGGATGAGGTGTTAGAGAGGCAGTGGCAGCAGGAAGTCACTGCTCTGCAACATTTGAGAAGTGAAATAATAGTTTGAGGGGAGCCGAGAGTGATCCTGCAAATGGAGGGAAATGCGTTCCTGGAAAAGTGATATCGAGGACCAGGTGCCGCACCACATGCAACCTTACTTTTTAATGAGGGATATAAATCTAACGACTTTGGATCTACGGCCAGGCCTGTATAAACAGTTAGGGAAAGGCATACGCTCACGACAGCGGTTTGGGAATCTGGGGATGGCAGGCATATTAAAATCCTCGTACGTTGCACCTTAACAGGGAATCCGAAGGAAATCAAAGTAACACCCCAGCGGAGCATGCCAATGACAGTGGAGGAAGATGATCAATATGGTAATCAGCATTTGGATGCATTACCAGCCACGTCGTGGTTGCAGCATGATACAGATCTGTGGAGAGTGAAATTATTTAAACCAGTGGATATAAGGTTGACACCAGGAGCTGGGAGCGTAGTGAAATTTCTGACTAATGACGTTATTCAAAGGTTTGTTTTACTGTCAGAAATTAGTTCAGACACTGGGGTTGCCTTCATTCAGAAAGTCGTTAAGTTGTTGTTGCAGTCTTTGAGAATCAAACAGAGGTTTTGATGTGTATATCACCCCCAGTAATAGGGTATGTTGCAAAGGATTATTGGGACATTGAAAGCCAATTAAACAAGATCTGCACAATCTCCTTCCTTAACTGAGTTGATGCACTGGCGCTAATGAGTTATCGCATGCAGACTAATCGCATGACCAATCTAACACCGCATGAGATGCTCAGAGGTAGACCTATGCCAGTACCCAGGTGGAGAGGCCCATACAAAGGGCCTAGCTTGGAGTGGTTAAGCTTAGAACTTAAGCAATATATGCAGCAGCTAACTATGATACATGAGACTACCCACCTGCAGGAAACATAAAGGGAACCGCCACATGTCAACGAGGAAGGACCCGTTAAAGCCTGGGAATGGGTGTATGTGCAGGTTTTTCGAAGACGATGGAATGAGCCGAGGAGAGAGGGACTTTTCGTCATGACTTAGGCATCAACTACTACCATCCAAGTAGAAGGACAACACATATGCTATCACCTTAACCATTGCACTAAAGCTCTCCCACCAGCACAGACTAACTCTAACACTGAGGTAAGTGGAGGTGAGGCCGAGGAATTTGAAGACAGGCAGGGCATACAGGCGGCTAGTACCCCTCAGCAGGGTTTCAAATAAGGTACAGGTAAAGTTCTTGGGGATACTGATGTGAAGCATAGTTCTTCTGGCAGACGGGATGGGGAAGACATGGGTGATGTCCATGATACCCCGACTCTGATGCAGGCCCGCATACTCATGCTTGGAGATCATTAATTTGGCAGACCTGAACTGGTAATACCAGGGTCGCACAGGCTGGGAGACAAAGACGTATGAGAAATGCAGACCTCACTGCCCTGACATGGGTATGCGCCCGTGACATTCAATGGTAACAGTGGGATCATTATACGGCTGTAATGATGGCTAGACAGGACTGTTCCTTGTATACTAAGGTAACCCCTCATACTATGTTGCGCCTATGCACTATAACTCGACATTGCATTTGTAGCACTCTCGCCAAACTCTTAATCCGGATGATTCATCGACTTACAGGCAATTCTATTTTCTATTTTGGTACCTCCTACTTCAAACCTCTACGTCCTATTAACAGGAAGACGTGGGCAGGCAGCTGGTCCAACGGTGGCTTGTCTATTGTACCCCATGGTCCATCAGTAAGATTAATTACACACTCCCCGTGGCTGCTTTCAGGATACGAAAAGGGTTGAGTTTTGAATGCTTTAAGTGAAATGGCTCCACACCAGTCGGCTATTTTAAGGGCCATTGCGAGAATGCGATTGAACTCGAGGGGGACAGCACGTTTGGGGCGGTTTTGAATTCTCAGCGCGTCCCACTGGCAGATAATTGGTGGCTGTATGTTAAGAAAGTACGGTTGCGCCTGACGCTGCCTACTGACTGTAGTGGCAGGTGTGCCCGTGTAATGCTCTTGCATGAGGTAGTTATATCACCACACACGCAGCTGGATGCTACGTTACAGTGAGTTTTCCGCCGAATTCAGTGATGGTATGTTCCTGATCTAACAATTTGGATTGATAACATAGGACCACCAAGAGGTATTCCTAATGTGTTTAAGGCCCGCAATCAAATTGCCACTGGGAAGGTCTCATCCCAGTGGTAGGAGTTAGCAAGAATGCTGAATGGATTACTGACAGTTGTTACAACAAGCAGAGATTTATAAATTACACTGACGATGCATTTGTGGCCTTGGGAGAACAATTGGATGCAACTACCAAAACGACAGGCCTTAGATTGGATACTGGCAGAAAAAGGCGGGGGTTGTGTGATGTTTGGGGAAAATTGCTGCACATTTATACCTAACAACACGAGCTCTGGGTGACCATTTACAACAGCAATGAAAAAGCTAAAGAATCTAAGACAGCAGCAAAAAGGCAATGAGGTGTTTGGTTATCAGGCTTTTGATTGGGTGAATGACATATTAGGGTCTTGAGGAGCATGATTTGTCAAGATTGGTCTTATTGTAGGTGCGGTTTTGTTTGTTGTTGCTTTCATCTTTTGTTGTGCTTTATCTTTCATTAAGTCCATTTTACTTCACGTCACTACACCGCAACATGTGGTCATTTCAGCTACCCAAGGAAGTGCTTATTCTTCGGATGGAACCCCACTCCTCTGCTATTTTGATCTGGAAACCGCCACTGTGCAAAAAATATTTCCACGTCGGAACGACGATGATACTTCTGAAGAATACACGAGTCCTATATTGTGAGGGATCTTAGATCATTTTTTCCTGTTCTGGTCATTGGAGGAGAGGTTTTTGACCCAAGGGATGCCAGGAATGGAGGAAAAACGCTTTACTTCTAAGACTCCGAAAATTATTTCTCTCGTGTTGGGACCGATATTGTTGTATTGGGCACAAGAGAGGCTGAGCTTATTGTCTTCTTTCTCTGGGTGAGACCGGTCTCTCTCAAAGGGGGGAATATGGAAAATAAAGAAAATGAAAGCATGGGAAGGGTTAAAGCATGAAGACCACTGGGAATTTGTGATCTGTGGAAGGCAGGATGGGATAACCATAGTGGAACTCTCTCACATCAATTGGCAGAGTAAGGTTAATACTGAAAGGTCACTATAGCGAGATGAGATAACACAAGTAATAAAGCAAGTTTCTCAGTTAAGTGTTATTGTGACATTATTGGCACCATAAATGTTTGGGACATGACATTATAACATCTGCTTAGTAGTTAGTTGAGTCTGCTTGAGGCAGGAGACTGTTGTATTAGATGGAAAAGCTAAAGATCTATCATGACAGGCTAGTTTGCAATGGAAGGTCACTGTCGCAGCCGTGATGGAAAATGGCTAACCATGACATTTGGAAAATATTAATTAGGGTCTGGTATAAAAGATCATTGTAGCAATGTTAGCAATAAATATCTAATCGTGACATTAGATTAACATTATGTAGAATGTACAACTAAAGAGATAATGGGAACTAACATCACAGGTTTCTTGTGTATCTAGCGTGTGGTACTTTGATTTATATAGTTGGACATGCTGATAAGCTAACGGAAACATAGCAAGAAAATATATAAAAATCCACAGACCCTGAAGTTCAGGGGCCTTCGAGAATCTGCGTTCGCAGTGTCACGTTTTTTTTGGTTACAAATAAAATACCTACTTCTTGAAGAACCCGCTGCGTCTCCTGGTGATTCACTATATTTTCACCGCAACATAATCAGCGTTTTACCTGCAATAACGTGTGTTGGAAATCCAGGTCCACCAGTCCTGGGTTTTTGTTTTTGTTTTGTTTTATGTTTTTCTCATATTCTGCTCAATTGCAGCACAGTAAATTATCAATTAATATTGGAAGATGACATAAAGAGGCGTGTGAAATACCGATATTTTAGTGACATTTAGGCAATGGTAAGAGATTATTTTGATTCAGGAGATCGGGATGTAAAATGAGTTTGGTTGCAGATGAGGAACAGTGAGGAAAGGTATCACCAGAAGATGCAGTTTACAAGCACAATGTGAACTAAAACGTAGAAGAAATAAATATTGCGTGTGAGTGATTAATAGATGGCAATAATCATGGGCGATCTTAATTTCCCCTCTCCCACTCACGGTTCAATTATAAAGGAAGATTGGAGAACAATAATCAATAAATCATATATGTCCCATAGATCAATGCGAGCCATATCTTGGTCAAAGATAAGTTCGCAGGCGACTTAGTCTCTATCTTTTCTTCGAAATCGTCTCTTTCATTGTGAGCAACAGGAAAGACCAATTATTTTGTCAGAAACAAAAACGTGTCATCAACCTTTGTTTGTTTCATGTGCAAGAACACTCAGACCAACAGCTGCCTTGATCAGCTCTGCTGGACAGGTTGATAAAGAAATCTGGCAAATTGACAAGTATGATTTTCCTTTCAATGAAAAATTTTGACTCAGTTTGACTGCAATATTCTCTTCCTAACTTTCTCATTTTCTTCGTATACAGTGGTGTCTGTCATCTTCCATATCACAGCAAAACTATGAGAACAGATGGAAGCAATTTAGCCGATCACGTCAGCGACAGTTTTCAATGAGATCACGGCTGATTTGAGTAATCCCCAACTTCCCTTTTCAGCTTCATCTCCGTCGCCCTTTATTGCGAATTAACTAAATGTCTGTCGCTCTCAGCCTTGAATATACCCAGCATTGACAGATTTCTGTTTTTTAAAAATTCCACAGATTTACTACACTCTGAAAGAGAGAATATCCTCGTCATCAGAGTCTTAAATATTTGACAACTTCCGCTGTTAGAAAGCCCTCTTGTCCAACATTTTCCCAAGTGTAAATCAGAGCAGAATAAACCCTCAGAGTAGGTCTGCACTATCCAGTGACAGGTGTGTGTATTTGAAACATTTTCAGATGTTGACCTCTAAATAAGCAAATGGACCTGATGTGCACATTAGATTTGCCAATGGTGAATCTTTTCAAGAGCACTTCATTCGCCGTAATTCAGCTAGCTGTGAATCCACTGCTGTGTTTATTAATCTCTTAGCACATGTAAATGGTCTTTTCCCATCCAATTTATCTCTCATTAATGTGTGTGTAATTCAAATTGATCGCCCAGCATCCTCCTCCGTTCCGAACCAAGGGAGGGTGACAGCTAACACTGGAGTCATGCTGCGGACAGGAAAATCCAAATATTCGTGTTTGAGGTTGGCATTCTCCATTCTATGAAGTATATTAAGCAACGCTTCCATTCATGTATCATGGCCAATTGTTTAACGCCATGGATTAAACATCGGTTGCAGGTTCGAATCCTGCTGACTACATTTTGATTGACTCCCTGCAGGACTAATTCAAGACACCCATCTCAACAAACCAAGCCAGTCGTTTGATTAGACTTCAGAAACTCGAGTTCTCAATCAGTAATGTACGATGTTTAAAAACGTTATCTCTGTTTCTCTTTCCACAGATGTTTCTAGACCCATCGAGCTTCTGCAGTATTCTTTGAATGTACAGAAAAGAAGTGCTGCTTTTCATGAGATTCCTTTAATCTCAGTCCTCTGTTCACTGAATCTGCTCAGTGGCAACACTTCCACCTGCTCGTCAAATTGCCGATCCCCAACGCTGCCCCTCCCATCATTATCAACTGCAGCAGGAAATTGCCAGTTAACCATCTTTGCTCCAAAGCGAAACTCACCAGCCTCTGAACCTCTTCACAAAACGGGACTTCTCATCCAAGGTCATGGTGCAAGACAGAGGATTGTGAAAAGATTGGGAAAATATTGTCATTTGGCAGGTGGAAAAATATTCAGGAGAAAAACCACATAACCCAGTCTCCAATTTTGTAAATCTTCAGAAACAGAACAAAGCACATAGAACATTACAGTGCAGTGCAGGCCCTTCGGCCCTCGATGTTGCGCCGTCCTGTCATATTAATCTGAAGCCCATCCCACCTACACTATTCTATGTACGTCCATATGCCTGTCCAATGACGACTTAAATGCACCTAAACTTGGCGAATCTACAACCGTTGCAGGCAAAGCATTCCATACCCTTACTACTCTCTGAGTAAAGAAACTACTTCTGATATTTGTCTTATACCTATCTCCCGTCACTTTAAAGTTGTGTCCCCTCGTGTTTGCTGTTCCAATACTTGGAAAACGGCTCTCCCTGTCCACGTTATCTAACCCTCTGATTATCTTGTATGTCTCTATTCAGTCAGCACTCAACCTTCTTCTCTCTAACGAGAACAGCCTCAAGGCACTCAGCCGTCCCTCGGTAAGACATTCCTTCCATACAAGGCAACATCCTAGTAAATCTCCTCTGCTCATTTTCCAAAGCTTCCACATCCTTCTTATAATGCGGTGACCAGCACTGTATACAATACTCCAAGTGTGGCGGTACCAGAGCTTTGTACAGCTGGAGCATAACCTCCTGGTTCCTGAACTCAGTTCCTCTATTAATAAAGGCCAAAATGCTTTATGCCTTCTTAACAATCCTGTCAATCTGTGTGACAACTTTCAGGGATCTGTGTACATGGACAACGATATCTCTCTGCTCATCTGCACTCCCAACAATCTTACCATTAGCCCAGTACTTTGCATTCCGATGACTCCATCCAAAGTGTATCACCTCACTCTTGTCCACAATAAACTCCATATGCCCTCCTCAGCCCAGCTCTGCATCCTACCTATGTTCTCTGCAACTTTCCACATCCTTCATCATTATCCACAACTCCACCGACCTTGGTGTTGTCCGAAAATTTACTAACCCACCCTTCTAAAGCACTCATTCAGTTCATTTATAAAAATGACGAACTGCAGTGGATTCAACGCCGACCCTTGCGGTATGTCGCTAGTAACTGGACACCAAGATAAACATGTTCCCTTAACTATAACCCTCTGTTGTACTACAACTACAACACTTTGGTAAATGGAGTCACAGGAGAATGAAGAAAGGTGAACTGTCGGACTGAGCAGAACGAGTCAAGACACCTTCCTCTTCTTTCAGAGGTTGGGAAATTGAATCTGATGTTCTCAGGACATGAACTGATTGGAGATGTTGAAAGAATTCGCGCTTCTGGACATGAGGAATGCAAACCTCATCTGGACACTGGGACAATGAAAATGCTCGGGACCAAACAAGATACTGTGACGCTCGAAGGGAGATGGTCCTGTTTGGAGGAGAGCTGTTTCCCAGTGATATGGATGTGACTGTAGTGAGTGGGATCAGACTATTCCCATGACTCCACAATGAATGTTCCAGTCTTTATTTTGGTAAAGTAAAACTGATAGAGCACAGTTGTCGTACTGGGAAGGACAGAATCAAGTTGGAGGTCAGTCACAGACTGCTTTCGAGGATCGTCCAAGGTGTTAGTTAGAAGTTTCAGAGCATTCGACTGTTAAGTGAAAGGTTACTGATTCAAGAACCACAGGGCGACAATGATTGATGTTCTTACTACATCTGTTTTCTGTGCTGACAGTTTAATGTTTCTAATGGGGTCAGGAAAATGTTCTCCAAGCAGAAATCTTTGGTATGACGAATCACAAAAAAGTTTCTGCATTGCTTTAATGGTTCATGTAAAGAATTGTGGATTCTGGGATCTGACGCAAAAACAGAAACTGCTGTTGAAACTAATCCGTTTTGCAGTACTTGTGGGAGATTACTGAGTTCTGATGAAGTTTTCAAATAATATCTCTGATTCTCTCTGCATGTATGCTGTAAGATTTGCTGAGTTTCTCCTGTTGTTTTTCTTCTCGATTTTAACTGTCTATCCATTCCTCTCTCAGGATGATACAACCAGATCCACCATGCACTAAAATTAAGGAACAACACCTCAGTATCTCACTCTACCTCAAACCCAAGGATAACCACACGATGCTGCACTTCTCCAGCCTCCACCCTAAATATATTAAAGTAGCCATACCCTAAAGTCAAGCGTTGCACCTGCACAGGTACCGCCCAGTTGAGGAGTAAAGCGACAGACAACCAAAGATTTTGAAGGATACCCTCATGTTGATGGTATACACGTTGAACTGATTGATCGCTAATTCCGATGTGCCATGGTGAAAAACTGCTAGGAACTTCTCAGAAGACAGACACAGGATTCAACTGATAGAGTATCCGGCATCATCTATACTATACTGGAGTACAGCACCTTCTTTACAGGATTAAACATGTCACCGATGATGATGAGCATCTCATT